>NC_132876.1:18096069-19346069 GCF_048164855.1 Canis lupus baileyi | reverse complement strand
GTAGAGCATGGGACTCTCAATCTCAGAGTTTCACAACATGAGTTCAAGCCCCGTGCTGGGCATGGAGACTACTTTAAAAAAAAAGAAGAAGAAAGTGGGGGTTCAGATGGAAGCCTTTCTTCAAAGATGAAGGGAGCTTAGGATAAGTTCAGCCCTTAACAAAAACAATGGAATAAACCTAGAAAGAGAAAGGCCACTTCTCAGATACCCAGGAAATAAGGTCCAAGTCTGAGACCACAGCGGGTCCCAGGACCTTGGGCTCCCATAGAATTCTTTTTAGTTGAATGCCACACTCCCTAGAATTCAGAAGACTGGTTAGACGTGACCCTAGCAGAACTCTTAAAAATATTTGTTAATGTTCATCAAAATAAAACAATAAAAAACCAGCACATTAAGCAAAACAAGTATCAGTGGTATTTGGTAAGCCAAGGCTAAAGAATGCTGTACAATTAGTTTTCATTTGCCATTGTCGGCTGCCTGCAAACTTTCCAGGTATTGATTTTAGTAAGATGCTTGTAAATTCACTGTTCTATGTTACATGTAAAATATTAAGAGACATTTTGTTCCTTTAGCCAGACCTCCATCCAAGTGTTCTGATTTTGAGGCCCTAGATAACACTGATTTGCAACTGGGAGTGAGCAGAGATTTCTATAATCTTGATCCGAAATTCTTGAGACGGTGGGGCTCAAGTACAGAGATACAAGTCTGCATAGGGTATCATTTTGGTCAAGGGAATTCAGATTTTATGAAAGGATTACTGTATATTTCACAGCAAGAGTGAAATGAACAAAACGTTGTCTGGCCTCACGTGCAAAGCGAGGATTGCGTGTGAGGTTTTCTTCCTTACATGCAAATAAGTACTTGAAATTTGTATCCCAGATGTTATTTCTGAAGTATTTGAAAAGTTTACTCTCTTAAGCAGTTTAAAAGCTCCTTCAGGCAATCTTGTTTACAAATTAACAGAATTCTGAATTAATGAGGTCCAACCGCTTTCTTTTTAAATAACTTCAAATACAGGCTAACTGTAACACATACGGAAATAATTCTCCTCTCACCCCAATGATACAGTGGACCTCAAAGACATAACTTTTCTTTTGGAAGCTATTGCAGAATTCTTGCCAGAGAGTCACTTTCCAATGGCACCATTCTAAAGTGAATGACGAATACTCTATTCACCTCCTTTATACATGACATGGCTAACAAAAATACATATTTGTTTTCTCCACTACTCTTTCCATATTTCTCTCCAAAGACCTGAGGGGATGCCTTGGTTTTTCAGTCATCATAAATTTATTATCCTGAACTTATGACCCACTCTGGATGAGAACCAGAATGATATCCAACATGAAAAGGTGGAATTCACTCCGTTCTGCAAAACTGCCTTCTTTCAGAAATCCTGAAAAATGGTTCATTTTATTTTCTTTACATTGTTTTCCTAACACCCAAATATTTTATTTTTCTAGTTCAACCAGCCCTAATAAATACGTACTATATTGATTTCTATGCCTATGGGTTACAGATGAATAATTCTAAGATTTGATATAATAAGATTCAATATCATTTTATCAAACAAAACTTCATCACCTAAACCAGCTTTGCTTATAGAGCCCATTGTAAAGCTTCCATTACCTGAACTACTCCTTATGTGAACTAATAGATAACAGAATGATTTTTTTTTTAGACTGATACCTTAAATATGCTTTATCTGGAAATTTCTAGTATGTATAGCGAAGAAAAACCCAAGGTTACCTAATTTAGGTGGATTTATAGAATCAAATTATGTTTACATACATAGACATAGATATATATATATATATATATATGTGTGTGTGTACACACATACACTGAGTGTATGCATATGAGACAAGAAAAAGACAACAAACATCCAGCAAGGCAAAACCCATAAAATGTTTCAAGATGAAATGATGTAATTACACATGATACCACATACAGGGCCCTTCTCTACAGTTTGCCATCTGCAGCAGGAATATTTTTATTTCTCTCACCAAAGGGGATATTTTATCCTCTCTTACATCAGAGTGGGTATAGATACCTTTAAAAACAACTCTTAAAAAGCAGATTCCTGCTTGATGATTTATTTCTTTACCATAATTTTCATTATCTGGGAAGGCTATCTTATCATATGAGTTGTGGATTTCATATGCTCTCAATTTCGGATACCACAATGCATGTATTCAGTGAAAGCAGAAATCCAACTGTCTATGTAACAGTTAAATAAATGGAAGAAGTTGGCTTAAATTGAAACAATTTTCGGAGGCTTTTCCATTGCCTATTTTCCATAACAGTCCTCCAGCTTTGGGACTTTCAAATCCGAAAGAAAGCTCTTTTACAACCATATGCATAGGCATATATCTACAAACAGGAAATTTTTCTTTAGTCATGCTCAAACACAAGAATGAACTGCTTTCCAAACAGGAATGAGTTAATCCTCAGGGCTTTGCCCACTTACAGAGAAAAGTACAACGCAAAGTACCTGACTTGTTGCCCACGAGTCACAATCAGCATGAGTATTTTGTGCTTATTTCTCTGCTGCCTGCTTCTATTAATGCACAAAAGAACTGACCATAAGAAAGGAAATCTGTATTAAATAAACTACCAGTCAGAAGAGATAAACAGCTATTTGCAGAGACACATCTGATTATTTTTTTCTTGAAAACAGAAGCATAGGTTAGCATAAGCAAATCAATGCTGCCACTTTGATGAAGGAAGAGAGGGGTGTCATTTCAAATACATGAAATGATGGAAAAAGGGAAGGGACATAGTTTCTGTATTTCTTACACAAGGTCAGTCAGTATGGATACAAACAAAGGTGGAAAGAGATATAGTCAATAATTATTATAGAAATATTTGTGGCAGCCTAGAATTCAAAATTTATTCAGATTCGAGCTTATACTGGAGTCTACTAACACTTCATGGCCACAGATTCTCTGCTTATTTGTTGGAGGGGTGGAGAAATATGGAGTGGTAGGGGGGTGGTAACAGAAGAGATCAGAGCCAAGGGGGGGTCAGGGAACAAACAGAAGAATTTGTTACCTTAAAAAAAAAATCCATCATAACCCTGCTTCCTAAAAGATTCTATGGTATTCCTCCCATAGAGCTCACAGATGGAGAAGGGTAATGGACTGGAAGATGAACCAGGAGATACACAATCTTCACATAAACCAACTGAAGTGGCCATACCAAACAAAAAGCAGCATTGAAGCATGCACACTGATAGACTGCAAGAATATCAATGCTGATGACATTCCCAGAGGAAACTGAAATCAATTGCAAACAGACAAGAACCCCAGCATTTCCAGTGACACTGATGAATTTGCTCATGAAAGTCATTAAAATTGTAAGGTTTGAAGACACACCCTTCCTTTATGGTATAGAGTCCCTATAAAGACCATGCAGTCCCATTACCAGCAAAATACACAACAGTGTTGTAGGGGAAGGAGGGATGATATGTTGCAACACTTAGCACAGTGACTGATCTGCTCTCTAAATGCCTGTGGGAGGGAAGGGGGTGGGAGAGAGGAAGGAAAGATACATAGAACATAGAGGTTTCAAGAAAAAGATCATCAAAAGGTTGGGGAGTGAGGTTTGTGAGTAAAGGTAATGACAGTGGAATTACCTAAGCTTAGATAAAATGGGAGAAAACATTTAATAAGTCTTCCAGGATATTATACACCTGGCTGATCTCCATCTCTACTGAAGACAGAATAAGATGAAATAGCATTTAGGTGAGTTAGGTGAAATATAAAGAGGACTTCTTGTCAAATACTTGAACAGATCGCTGAGGGAAACTGAAGATATTTTTAAATGTATTCTCACCTAACCAAGATAAACTAGACTGGACAACAGACTAAATGAGTTCACTGAAGTCTGACATGGCTATGAGACCTTTCTGAGCAATTCTAGTAATAACTCTAAGAAATGAACTATTGGGACTTCATCAAGATAAGAAGTTTTTGCACAGCAAAGGATACGGTCAACAAAACTAAAAGACAACCTACAGAATGGAAGAAGATATTTGCAAATGACGTATCAGATAAAGGGCTAGTTTCCAAGACCTATAAAGAACTTATTCAACTCAACACCAAAGAAACAAACAATCCAATCATGAAATGGGCAAAAGAGAGAAATCTCACAGAGGAAGACATAGACATGGCCAACACGCACATGAGAAAATGCTCTGCATCACTTGCCATCAGGGAAATACAAATCAAAACCACAATGAGATGCCACCTCACACCAGTGAGAATGGGGAAAATTAACAAGGCAGGAAACCACAAATGTTGGAGAGGATGCGGAGAAAAGGGAACCCTCTTACACTGTTGGTGGGAATGTGAACTGGTGCAGCCACTCTGGAAAACTGTGTGGAGGTTCCTCAAACAGTTAAAAATAGACCTGCCCTACGACCCAGCAATTGCACTGTTGGGGATTTACCTCAAAGATACAGATGCAGTGAAATGCCAGGACACCTGCACCCCGATGTTTCTAGCAGCAATGTCCACAATAGCCAAACTGTGGAAGGAGCTTCGGTGTCCATCAAAAGATGAATGGATAAAGATGTGGTTTATGTATACAATGGAATATTACTCAGCCATTAGAAACGACAAATACCCACCATTTGCTTGGACATGGATGGAACTGGAGGGTATTATGCTGAGTGAAATAAGTCAACCGGAGAAGGACAAAAATTATATGTTCTCACTTATTTGGGGAATATAAATAATAGTGAAAGAGAATAGAAGGGAAGGGAGAAGAAATGGGTAGGAAATATCAGAAAGGGAGACAGAACATAAAGACTCCTAACTCAAAAAAAAAAAAAAAGACTCCTAACTCTAGGAAACGAACTAGGGGTGGTGGAAGGGGAGGAGGGCGGGGGGTGGGGGTGAATGGGTGACTTGCACTGAGGGGGACACTTGACTGGATGAGCACTGGGTGTTATTCTGTATGTTGGCAAATTGAACACCAATAAAAAATAAATTTATTATTATAAAATAAAATAAAATAAAAATTAGTAGTGAAAATAAAAAAAAAGACAGATTTGGGATCCCTGGGTGGCGCAGCGGTTTGGCGCCTGCCTTTGGCCCAGGGCGCGATCCTGGAGACCCGGGATCGAATCCCATGTTGGGCTCCTGGTGCATGGAGCCTGCTTCTCCCTCTGCCTGTGTCTCTGCCTCTCTCTCTCTCTCTCTCTCTCTCTCTCTCTCTCTCTGTGTGACTATCATAAATAAATAAAAATTTTTTTAAAAAGACAGATTTTATGGAGACCATGTAGGCACGTGTTTTTCCCAATCACTGTACTTAATGTCCATCCTTCTCTGTCAACATATAATATTAATGTGTCCATAACTTGCCATAACTTTCTAATAAAGATTAATACCAGCATTTAGCTTAAGAGGTAGCCATTTCTATTTCATTGGCCTCTTGTTTTTTCTCTTTCATTTTTTAAAAAGATTTTATTTATTCATGAGAGACAGAGAGAGAATGAGAGAGAGGGGCAGAGACACAGGCAGAGGGAGAAGCAGGCTCCATGCAGGGAGCCTGACGTGGAACTTGATCCCGGAACTCCAGGATCACACCCTGGGCTAAAGGCAGTGCTAAACCACTGAGCCATCCGGGCTGCCCTCCCTTCTCTTTCTTTCTCTTTCTCTTTCTCTCTCTTTCTCTTTCTCTCTTTCTTTCTCTTTCTCTCTCTCTCTCTCTCTCTCTTTTGTAAGCTTTCCTCAACCACTGTCAAATCTTTTCCATCTGGCAAAAAAGTAAGAGAAAAATCTCATTTCCCGTGCCCAGCCTGCCTGATCCTTGCTGGAGATAGGGCCCACTTAACTGTCACATGATCCTCTGGTCCAGTCTTCACCTGATCTCCCTATTCCCATTCAACTGTACTCTCCTCCACTCCTAAACCTGTATGGATCCGCCTTTACCTCTTTTACCATATTTGACATAATCCATCTTGATTTATCATTGGGCTGTGTCTTTTCTTTCTTACCAGACTAGAAGTACCCTTGAGAGCAGAGATGCTGCTGGCTGACCCATCTGTAGATCCCTATGATTCTGGGGAAACTGCCTGGGTAGTCATATTTAATCAGCCATCTCTTGGGTTTAAGGATAATGCTACTTAATCAATAGTTCATGGACAAGAATTTACCCAATTCTCTATTTCTCTCATTGCCAGTCTGGATTATTGTGCAAAATATTACAATGGATGAAATCAATAACCTGGGCAGCCTGGGTGGCTCAGTGGTTTAGCACTGCCTTCAGCCCAGGGCCTGATCCTGGAGACCTGGGATCGAGACCCACATCGGGCTCCCTGCATGGAGCCTGCTTCTCCCTCTGCCTGTGTCTCTGCCTCTGTGTGTGTGTGTGTGTGTGTGTGTGTCTCATAAATAAATAGATAAAATCTTTTTAAAAAATCAATAACCTTTATTTTAAGCCCTGAGATTATAAATTTAAACCCTAAGTTTCTAAAATTCTTCTTCACTGGATATGCTCATCTTTACAGTTTGACTCATGTGGTTTGTTGTTGTTATTGTTTTAAATAAAGCTGGCTGAGCTCTTCCTTACAGCTTAAGATGGAAAGCAAGTTCCAATTTTCCTGTTCAAACCTGGCAAATTCACAGGGTTCTCATTAGCTTCTCCACAGTAACTTATAAAATGGCTTCAAGAGTGAAGGTTCAGACCTTCACACAATTATCAGGACCTCGAAAGCCTGGGAAGTATCCTGAAGAATGAGAAGAAATCACTGCTGCCCAGTTTCTCAGGGGGATGGAGAACAATGGCTAATAACATTCTGCCGAACAGAAACATGGTAATTACTCAGTAATCCTTGCTATGACAGCTGCCAGCTCCAGTCAAAAACTTTGGACATTGGTACAAAAAAATGCTACCTCAGCCTGTGGGCTCAGAATCACACAAGTTCCATTTCATAGGTAGCCCAGCAATCATGCAATTGCAAGTACGTGTAAGATGGATGTATTTGTTGAGTTCACCCCTTTTCGCCAATGGCAACTCCTCACTCAGCCTGGGAGCCCAAGAACGTACATTAGGTGAGAACAGTCTTCATCTAATCCACCTTCCTCTTTCCTTAGGCACAATTCCCAATTAGGAATGAAACAGTGATAATACTCAGGACGAAATATGAACTCTCATTTGTCTACATGAGCTATTCCAAAAGTCCAACCTGGAAGATTCTACCCCTCGTTTATAGTCTGCTATTCTCAAGAAAGACCTTTACTCTGGCCCCCATGAATACCTGTTCAAAACAGATAGTTCTCAAATGTGACTTCTAATTTTTCTAATGCCTTACAAAGGTCCTTGCTAAATAAAATCCCATAGTGCGCATCACTCCAATTACAGCACTAAAGACTTTTTCTTCATATGTGCTTCAAAATCAGCGGATTACTTAGCTTTTTAGATACTGCACCACTCTCCCGCCCTCTTGGTAAACCAGTTAATATCTTGGTTTATCTACTTCCCTTCTTCCTTCCCAGTGCACTATAGTGGAGAGTGCATGGGTTTTGTACAATCAATCTTGCTTTCTCAATTGAAAATCTATGTCCTTAAATCTTACTACTCTCTCTGAAGTGAGCCTTATCTCTTCCAATTATTTCACACTATTACCCTAAAATCTTTCTCCTCTACTGATTCATTTCAATGACATTAATACAAATTCTCCTTTTCTCTTCCTGTTGTTTTCTCCTCCCCTACCCTGCTTCATCCTTATTTACATGCAAATCCATGAGATCAACTATACTGTTTCCTTTTCTGCTTATATCCCTGCAGATTGGCATGATTCTTCATTGTTTCTGCTGTAATCCAACTCTGAGTACCTTTCAGCAAATTTCAGTGTCATGTATCTCCCTAAGATTTCTAAATTGCTCATATCAATTGGGCTTAAAAGCATAGCTAGAAGAACATTCAAACATTAGGGATAACTTCTTGACCATGAGAGAGACTTAGACAATGGAACAGAATGAACTAGGGGTGGTAGAAGGGGAGGAGGGCGGGGTGTGGGAGTGAATGGGTGACGGGCACTGGGGGTTATTCTGTATGTTGGTAAATTGAACACCAATAAAAAGTAAATTAAAAAAAAAGTAAAAAAAAATAAAAAAATAAAATCCTAAAAAAAAAAGAAAGAAAAAAAGATAAAATATATCTATCTTTAGAAATCTTTTCGAATAGGATGAAAAACCATCACTCACATATGATTTAGGTGTTGAGATACCTAAGCAGCAGGATGATCTAACCAGCTTATTTATGTCCCTTCCAGGTCTAAGATCTCACAATATAGTCATCTAACTGCATTTCTCAAATTTTTCTAAGAAAGCTTTAGATTCTTGTAGAAAGATGATAAAATTCATTAAGGCAAAACCAAGTCAAGACATACCAAATGATCCAATATTTTATTCAGTTTGAGTTCTTCTTGGGAACAGATGAAATTTGTAATTTAATAAAGCCTTTGAGGGGTGGGGGGGTGAGACAGACCCGCCTTCCTGCCTTCCCTTAAAGCTGGTGCCAGGCTGCTTCCAGAAAGGAGGACAGGAATAATTAGAAAATTTATTGAGTCTGGAGCATTGTTTAACCAGCTAGGTGCAATCAACTGCTGTGGATATTAACTCTGCTTTTGAGAACACATAGCTGAAATGAAATACTTTGAAGATCTGCACAAGATTTCCTCACTGTTGAAGAAATAAATACATCTTAAACTTTAAAAAATCCTAGCAAGCAACTGATCACTTCTAATTAACTGCCCATTGGGTTTGAGAGTCTAAAAAAATGGAATCTTGCCAGTCAAGAGATGAGCAGCATGCTGAGATAGGGAGGGTGGAGCTGGTGAGAAGTTTGGTAGAGCCAAGAGAGAAGCAAAGGTGTGTGTGTCAGGGGAGAGGGGGCTCAAGGTGGCCAGATTTCCCATAACTGCACAGAGGCATTTTGTTCTTTCAACAATCAGGCAAGATGATGTATGTATAGCTTTGGTACTTTCAAATACCGCTATTGTCTTTCATTAAGATAATCTCTGTCACATAAACCAGCAGATCCAAAAGGCTAAAATTATCACGGAAATTTAGGGAAAAGTCTCAGAAGAAGGAGGTATTTCGCATATCATTAATATTTAGTGAAAGTGACATTTAATTTTTTTAATTCTAAAAAAAAAGCATTCTTCTGTTTCATTCTTTTTAATGCTAGTGACCTCCTCCTACTGTACCGTGACAGGCAGCATAGAGCATCAGGAAAACGCAAGGAAAAGTAGAGGTTTTGAAATCAGACAAAAATTTGGAATCCAGCTCTACCACTTCAGAACTGTGTGACTCTAGGCAGGTCTGGTAACATCTTGCATTTCTCTCATCTGTGAAATCATTTCCTTCTACCCATTCTCTCCTTCCCCTGGCCTCCTTGGTTTCCCCTCATCTCTATTTCCTTCATATTCCCTTCCCCAGCCTGTTGTCACTTCTCTACAATAGTTATTCTTCCCATTTCCAAGTGCAGCCTTACTTATGGCAAAAGCCTAGCAACTAGTAGAAATTATTGGGAGTGATTCAGTGCCTAAAAAATTTATAGGACTGGAAAGATTTCCAGATGCTTAGGGTCTGAATGCCAAAACATAACAGCACAGCTTTGGTAATCAACATGATATCCTTCATGAACAAACACTGAGCATCTAGATGCATCAAGTATCATGCTAGATACTGGGGTTACAGAGGTGAGGACTCAGTCCCTGTCCTCAAAGAGCTCACTGTCTATCGGAGAGATAGAAACAAATGACTGTAGTGCCATGTACTGCTATGGGGCCTGGGGATGGGCATAGGATGGTAGTCAAGGAAGGTCTCACAGAAAAAGACACTCATTCCAGACCTAGCTCTGCTCTTATATGAGATGCACCACATTGGCCAAGTCAGTTCACCTCTTTGAACTTATCAGAAAAATGAACAATCTCCATATGTCCTTGTGGCCTTAATGCTCTATAACACTTCACCAAACAGGAAAGTGTAGGGGAATAGCTCCAGATACCACATTTTTTTCTTTTTATCCCCCACTTTCTTCTTATCCATTCATCTTTTCTTGCAGCCATTGGTTATCCCTACTTGCTTGGCTTTTTTTTCTTAAAGATTTTATTTGTTCAAGTCATCTCTACACTCAACATGGGGCTCAAACTCACAACCCCAAGATCAAGAGTCACACATTCTACCAACTGAACCAGCCAGGTGCCCCTCTACTTGCTTTGCTTTTGACTCTCCTCTGTCATGGTGCTGCTGTGCAAATGGATGTGATATCACAGCTGCAAAAGGGCTCCTTTCAGAAAAAAAAAAGTTCCCTTGTATGAAAGGATCAGTTTCTTTGTTGTTCCTCATAATGAGATGATCAGTTGAGTCCTGAGCAATAGTTTCTAAATTTTAACTCCAGGGATTCTTTTTTCACATGTCAAGACTTCAGAAACTATTTTAGTAACTTCACATTGACCCTCACCAAAGCTCCACCTCCATATCCATTTAACAAACATATATTAAGGCTTTCTCTGTGTCAGGCATTAGGCTGGGGGCTATGGGAGATGCAGAAATGATTAAGACATGGGCCCGGTTGTCAGGGAGTTTATGATTTATTTAGCGGCTGTGGCACTGAGCCCAGCGCTATATAAAACATATTAGCAAGGCAATCTTTGTTCTGTCACAACTGGAGCCATGAGTCCTCAACATGTATATGTGGTTTTGACTAGAAGTTGTGCATTCAGTAGGCGATGAAAGCCACATGTCAAAAGCTGACTGCTTTTCAAAAAGTTCAACCCCATTAGTAATCAAAGAAATGAAAGTTAAAACAATGAGATTCCATCATTCTCCTGGAAAACTGGCAAAGCTGTAAAGAGATAAAATGCAATGACAAGGAGTGTGGTGAGCTGGGTACTCTCATACATTGTCAGTAGAAATGGTAAATAGACTCCAGTGCATACATAATAAATTATGGTACAGCCACATGAGCAAATTCTATGCAACCATTAAAAATAATGTTTTCAAGACTATTTAAAAATGTAGTAAACTACTAATAATGCAATATGAAGCAAAAATAGCAAATATCAAGCTGTATATGCAGCATAATCACATTTGGTTAAAACAATGTATGTTTCTTTGTGAATGCATGGGGGGGACCAGGGGGTAAAAGGAAATATACTGGAATGTTAACAGTAATTGTCACTGGGTAATGTGATTCGAAGTGATTTTACTGCTCTTTTTAATGTTTCTGTGAATTTTCCATACTTCCTGCAACAGTGCTGCTTTCTAGCAACAGAAAGGTATTACAATGAATTAAAAACAGAAGAACACACACTAAAATGTTAATAGTAATCTTCCTTGGATAGCAGTAGGGTAGTATGTATGAGCTTTATGTTCTTCTTTCATGTTTTCCACGTTGGTAAAAATTTTCTACACTGCACATGTAACTAACTTTATAGGGCTTAAAACACAAACTCTATGAAGAATGACGGGACTGCCAGACGAGTTAGCATGTGTTATTTAAATGAGTGAGTTCTACCGCCACACAGCTTTACAATACTTTCAGGCTCTAGTTCCATTTATGCTCTGGGCCACGTCATTTAACTCATGTTGTGCTTTAGGAAATCAATAATTTATTGCATGTTTTGAAGGGAGACCATGATGGTGAGTGTGAGAACACTGGTGATACACTTTGAACTCAGGAAACAAAGATATACAGCAAGGAGTAATGGATATTTCAATTATCTACTGTGTAATGTTTGTGTTTGGATCGCCCTCAGCAATCCACCAAGCACATAAACTTCCTTCCCTTAATCCTCCTTCCTCTGTCCTATTCTTCTGCTTCTCTGGCTCCTTTATCCTCTATCTCTTGCTTGTACCACAAATATTTTTATATCATGTTAAATTGATTATGAATGAATCATGAATTTGATTAACCAGTTTCTCTTAGATCAATAAAAGTTTGTTTAATTAACTTGGATATGAAGTTTACAGAACTATTTTTAAATTATCATTCTTTGCCTGCTGCTAGACAGAGCTATCTACATAAATTTTACATGTTAGGAACACTCAAGGGGCACCTGGATGGCTCAGTTGGTTAAGCATCTGCCTTCGGCTCAGGTCATGATCCCAGGGTCCTAGGATCGAGCCCCATATCAGGCTCCCTGCTCAGCGGGGAGTCACCTTCTCTCACTCCCTCTGTCCCTCTGTCTCTGCCCCCCTACCCTGACTCGTGCTCTCTCTCTCTCTCAAATAAATAAAAATCCTTAAAACAAAAAGAAAATACTCAAATATTAATGTAATCTCCCCGTTCACCCTATGAATTCAGCCTCAAAAGCTAGGAGTTCAAGAGTCCTGGTCTCAGGGTGAGGGGAAAGTTGGGTTCTATTTTGTCCTCCCCACCAACCCACAGTGTGATCTTGGAAAACTCATATGCCCTTCCTGGGCCAGTTTCCTCAATTTTAAGATGAAAGGAACAGCCTGGATTCCCTAGAAGGCCCAGACGACAGATATGAAAGCATCCTGGCAAATGGGGAAGCATCACGTACAAAAGAACCACCTCCATGGTCACCTACATAGAACAGCACCAGGCACAAACCAGAGGCTCAAAATATGACAACATAATTGGAATGATGCACTCCAGCAAAGGAAACCATATCCCAAGTTAGCAAATAATCTTTTACTGGCAAGTACAGTCCACTAAGCCTTTTGGCAATTATTCCTGAACAATAAAGCTGTCAGCCCTTGTTTTAAAAAGTCCTTATAGATAAAGGGATAAAAAGGGGAGGAGGGAGCTAGTCTTGTTATAAGAATGGGTTAGCAGAGCTGGGGAGATATTTTGGCCTGCCAGATAATATTCTTAGATGGGATGGTAGACAGGAGATCATACTGTTATCAAGATGAATAGATATCTGGGTACAGAGAGCAGGGCTTATGTACAGAGGCTAATAAGTGGAACAATGGACAATTCAGGAAAGGGGGCCACTGAGGGGTACGCTGCCAGTATCCAGAAGAAATTCCCAACAATCACCAATCTTCCGGGACCTGTCCCATCGAACATCAAACAGACATTCTTGCCGCCACACCACCTCTTGCACTTACCTTTAGGACCTCTGCTAGCACACAGTGTGCCTTGGTGCAGAGCAGAAAGGGGTCCCTTCTGGCACAAAAAGGTGCCCCACTCTGGGCCATCCAGCTGGAAAAAGGATGGATGGATTGCCAAAGGTGTCCTTTCTGAGTGAACCAACTGGAGGAAAAAGAATTAGTTGACAAGCAGTAGCCCGACTGCATTACAGTCATCACGTGCACCCTGTCAGCCTGGCATCTGCCATACTCTGAGATGCCAATGGCACATGTTCCCTCGCCCTCTTGCTCAACCCCCTCCACTCCTGGCTCCAGCATTATTAGTCCATGGCCAGGTTAATTTCCGACTAATTGCTGTGCACTCCCACCTTCGCCCACCTCACCCCAATCACTGCTCCAGGGCCACCGTGTTCTACCTCCCCTTCTCCTTGTACTTTTAGATCAGGACCAGGTTTACCTCTGAGAAAAGGAAAATTAAAGGTTTCAGTTGGTCTCTTAATGAACACAATGTCATTTTGGAAGATGGTAACCAAAATGAGTCTCACTGGTGAGGGAGATAATATTCCAAAAGCGGGTTCTGTGCAACAATTTGTCCCATTAACTACTCCTTGGAAAATAAGTCTTTTGGTCTAGTAACTTTAGGAAACCCTATGCACCATATCTCTTGGAGATGAGACTCATACACAAGTGAATGACAGCTCTGTTTCACCCACCATCTCCCAAACTTACTAACAATAGAACTCTGCTCAAAAGCCCTCATCTTCCTTCCATTCCATGCTTCAAGGCTTCATTCCTGGGACCCTTTGCAATGACACAGGCCTTCTGCTCTCCCTGGCTAGCCTTCCTGTAGAGGATTTCTGAAGGCAGAGCTCATGGGGCCTAAGGGGGCATTCCTGGAGACCAGCAATCCCAGACTGAAATTCCCTGGCTCCAAGTCTGGGAATCCCCTCAGGAGGCTCAGGTGCACATCTATGTGAAAGAAAGCTATTGTGGAGGTGATGTGCTGATGTGCTCTGCCAGGGACCCCAAGGCCCCATCCGGGTGAGCGTGGGAGGAGACCAAGGGAAAAGCATGTCCACCTGCTTCAGGTGGCCCTGAATACTGTTAGCAAACAAGATCTGGGACTTTGGAAGGAGAGTGCATGTCTGTGCAGGTTTCAGGTCCCTCACAAGGAGAACATTTTGAGAGAGATTTTCAGACGCGCTCACCACCCACCATAGATGTCTGTGTCACGACTGTCAGTTTGCAAACCACTACCGGCATTACGTCACTGGCCCCTTGGCAATCCCATGAATCAAAAAAGGAAAGAGAATTCCAAGTATAGATGTGAATCGCTGAGGCTTTCATCCATATGGTAGCCTAGGTAATAGTTTAAATCCTCATTAACAACCCTATAAGGGTAAGTGCCTTTGTTAGCTCCCTTTATTCCAGATTTTGAAACTGAGGCTCAGAGTGCTCACTTTATAACAATCATGAGGCTACGTACCAGGAATACAAAGGAGAGGCAGGCAGATGAAGTCCTCTCCTGAAAGTATTCACAGCCTAATGAGGGAGGCCAGCAAATAAGCAGCACTCAGAGAGCTGTGAAAAACCACCACAGCAGTTAAAAGTCATGCTAACAGCTAGCATTTAATGAGTGCTTACTACGTGCCAGGCTCCATGCTTAAATGCTTTGCACACGTTATCTTTTTTAACCTGAAAACATGCCTGCAAGGAAACTTCTGTTACTCTTCTCATTCTAAAAATGAGGAAACCAGGCCTGACAAAGACAGACTAGTCTAAAGTTGATCACCTAGAAAAGCCTAGAACCGGGATCCTAACCCAAGTCAATCTGATAATAGATGTGCTGTTAACTACAAAGTTAATTATAGAGGGTCCTATGGAATCAACATTGACAGCATCTTCAGCTTCGTATTCCAGCGCACATGGCGAGTCTTCTTTTTTAAAAAGTTGATTGGAATATTCATTGTAACCCAGTTGGGAGAAGACTTTATTTGTATAGGCATAAAACTGAAGAGGCTTAAATTTTTAGTTATAGATAATCTTATCACAGCAAGTGACTAATCTACATCTAGTCTGGTTAATTGGGGTAATTCAGAGCTGCTGGGCTCTTAAAAACAAAGGAGTTGTGACAGTGATGGTTTAATTTAAATGACAAGAATGAAACCAGACTGCTTGGTTAGGCATATATGAAACTTGGATTGTAAGAGCTAGACTCTGACCAGTGACTATGTAGTTTCCACTTTGAGTTCTTGTTTCTACCACAGTAGCAACCCCAAAGTTCAATCGGGTAAAGTTTGGTTATGTCTTCTGTACAAGTGTAAATGGGGACTGGGTCATAGAAGATACTACGTATATTTGGAAATGCTTAAAGAAACTGAAGAGGAAGAGCCCAAATTCATAAAATAGTTTTCAGCTCCTTAAACCAAACCCATGAATTATATTTGCATGTAAATATACACTTGTGTTGCCTCTCTATTGGCTAGAATATTTGTCTTTTAGGAAAATGGGATTTTTTAGGTCACTCCATAACTGAGGGGTTCTACTATCTACCCTACCCTTGAAGAATAGGACACTGATTTAATAAGTCACACATGTGTCTTCCTGTCTAAGCAGCAACTGCCAAACATCATCTCCACCAGGCTCCTCCCATCATAGAAATACAGTCATTCCTAGATGACAGCACAAAGATGCATTAACATGTGATGGCCAAACAACAGACCACATAACAAAGGTAAAACCAGCAACCCTCACCTCTGTAAGGTTCCAAGTCATAAATCACACCTGTCACACTTCCTTCTTTTCTTTAAAAAAAAATCCCAACCATATTAATCACAGAAGAGACAGAAGCTATCCTACCGCTTCCTAGGCTTTCACATGTGGTCGTGCCTTGCACAATTCTAGAAGGTGCTTTTCACATGGACTACAATGTGAATGTGCAAAGTGCAACATACACAACCGACATAGCAGCCTACTGCCTCTCCCCACCCCACCTCCATTCCCCCCAAAACATGGCTTTGGTGGATTTGATTTTTGCATACTGGAAATGCTTTTGTTCATACAGCTCTTGGCACCAAACATTGGCTCTGCTTAGCAACACTAGGAAAGCACAAGAGATACCCACTCACTTCTTAGAACTGCTTTTCTCATGTCAATTCTAAGAACATTCTGTAACATTTTCATTTTTTATTAGACATTAATGAAAACAATAAGCAAAGCTGGGTCAATAGTAATTGGTCTCATGTAGAAAATGACAGCTAGTCAATTATTTTTGATAAGCCCCTAGAAACAGCAAATAAAACATCTGTGCAATAACCCCTTGTCAATAGAATAGTCATAAATCTGGGTCTCAATACTCTGACCAATGCTTTAAGGAAACAAAATATATATTCTCTTTAAGCATAGTAAGAGAAGAATTTTAGAATGATGCCATCTCTCTAGATAAGAATGAATATTTTGCTCATCTTGAAAGGTTCTTCTTGACTCCACTGGGCAACAGGAACAGTTTTAAAATTGCATTTCTGGCAGGCAGTGAATAAATGGATGCAAACATCTCCTATTCAGGCAGAGAAGGGGGTCGCCCAAGTGATGGGGTTTGAAGAGTACTGGGGGTGCTCCACAATGAATAGATGCCATTGTGTATGTTTCATCCCTTTGTATTAAGGGAACTGAACCACCACCACCAGCCTCATCACACACACACACACACACACACACACACACACACACACACCCCTAGTTAACATGGAAACACTCCTAAGAGAACACATTAAGTCTCTCTGATTACTGACACATTTCCCTCCACACAGACAGTATCTGGAAGAACAGGGATAGCCAACTGACTTTACCCAGAGAGAAAGGAGGGGAGGGCCATAGATTCAAACCTCGATCACAGGGTATTTTCTTGAAAAGGGGTGGCAGGGCAGTAGTGTTGGGGCAGGAGACAGAAGACACTTGGGGTAGCAGTTTCACAGCATGGGCACCTGGGGAGGGGGAAGGAAAACAGGCAAAAGATGAAGTAAATGTTCAAGGCCATGAAACCTGAATTGCACTCACTTCACGGTTTGGACTAACGCCGTTCCTGATTTCATTTCACAGGGATTGACTCTGAAGAAATTTCCCATAATAGAATTAGGAAAGTAGGCTATTATTTGGTATGTGTTTCTGGAAGGCTCACATTAGCTGACCGTAGCTCCTGAGAATTTATACCAAATTTGTTCTCCAGCTGTTGGCATCTCACGCTGGTGGGGAGATACGGACAGCTGCAAGACCCATGGCCTCTGCAGGCCACCTGGCCCCGATCGCTGCTCGGCCCCATCCCTAATCTCTGTGAATGGGCAACATTCACATCTCCGGCAGCCTGGTCTACCCTGAAACCAAGTGTAACTGACAGATTGGCTACATGGCCCAATTTGAAAATATTTTTTTCTTGGGAGTGTAATCCTGAAGTTTTGGTGAAAATTTATGGGGAAATGTGTTACAATTTACCAACATGTGATTTGACTTTTTGTTGTTGTTGAAAATTTGTATTCATGAAGCAAGAAAATATCTTATTCAAATAAGAGTGTGAAACACAACTCTCAAACTGTGAATGAAACTAAAATAACTGGTGTTAATTTTGGATCTTCTTTCATTCTCAAAGTCCCTTGCATTTAAATGGCTTATGGAAACATACCTGGTGTTTTACACAGATTACAGTTTGCCACTGGAAAAAAGCATGTCCGTGCTCCTCTGGAGTTCAAAATGGGATGGGTGTACAATGAATTTCCTCTTAGACACTAGTACATTAAGTGGAATACCATTTTCTGTTTTTTTCATTTAACATGCCCAGCTGTTGCCCTCTTCCTTCAATAAAATTCAGTTACAGTTATCTGTGGGATGTCTTTTTATTTATATCTACCCAAAAAATATATTTTAATGTTAATGTTTTCCCCCTCTATAAGTTAAAAATTCAAACCTGTCACAGGAAGTCTAACTTCTAAAATGGATAACAGAGGCGCCTGAGGGGCTCAGTGGGTTCAGCGTCCTACTCTTGATTTCGGCTCAGGTCATGACCTCAGAGTCGTGAGATGGAGCCCCATACACAGCCTACTTAAGATTCTCATACTCCCTCTCCCCTTGCCCCTCCCCCACCTCGTCTTTCTCTCTCCCTCTTTAAGAAAAAATAAATAAATAAAAAATAACAATAAAAATAAAATGGATAAATTACACTGTGTGATCTGGGTATTGAGAAGCAAGGAGTCTTATTTTTTTTACACATACACAAACAAAACAATGTAATTAAGGTTACACTACTGCAGATGGTGTTTTGCAAAATAAATTACTTTTTGCAACTTTTCACCAAAAAAGATGCATATAAATATTGTCATTTCATATTAGAAAGTCACAAGCAATCCTCTCCATGGGATACCTACTCTATAATGAGCTGTGCATGTTCTTATTGAGTCAAACAGGAGGGAAAAAAGGCAAGAAGCCTTTCACACAGGAAAATGCACTCATAGAAAGGGAAATCCATTTGGGTTTTGGTTGCTGCAATAGAAGCCTATGCAAAGTTTGCTTACATTAAAATGTGCAGGCAGGTGTAAATCAGTTGATTCTGTTGTCTCAATAACATGGAGTGCCTTTTTCATCTTTTCTTACATGTGGTAATTGGTAAGTAACTAGGATAATAGTTAAAAATTCTGAAGCCCACATCTAATTAAGCCCTGGTGCCATTTTGGTAGTAAATCTCCAACACAATTAGGAGGGCCAGGCAATTCATGGTATTGTATCCCAACAAGCTCAACCAAGCCACTTCACATGGCCCCGGGGACTCTGGGCCTCACTGGATTCAGTAGACAATGCTAGGGCATTTCAGATCCACTCACATAGCTCTGTAAAGTAACTATTACTTGTGCAAATTTTGAGGGCTAAGCAGTAGCCAGCTACTGAGATTACTAAAGGTATATAGACAATTTAAATATGAAAAATGGAAAGAAAAATAGACCAGTAGATGAAGCATTTCCAGACACAATCATCTGAGGCTATTTTTCTGCCTTCCTCTATGTGAGCAATAAGAAGAGAAAGAAAATGATACTTAAATTGAGAGAAACTAAAGAGAAATGACCTCATGTTCCATTAACCAAAATCAATACCTTATATATGTATGCAAATGCAAGTTTCAACAGTGTACCCATATGCAAATTGTAAATATGAACCAGCATCCCTTTTAGTACACAATTGAGCATGAGCATGAGGTCTTTATTTATTTAGATTTTCAGTAAATTGCATGCCTTAATCTCTGTGTTATGGGAAATGGTCCCCTTCACCTCCTTCAGAAGTTACCTATGGCAGCTATTAATGCCCACAAGCAATACAGTGACCCTGGCAGTGCATAATTCCACAGTGCATATTTAATTTTGAAGGTGAAAAATGAGACACACTCCCCTTATAACACTTATTTTTATGACTCCCCTAATTCTTTGAAATTTATTATTTTCACTAAAAGCACCCAGAAGGTAATTGAAATGGATTTTCCAGATACATTTCTAGATTATTTTAACCTACGGTAACATGGTAACTCATTCATAACATTCTTAGCAAATACAGGAAATAGAATTTCCCTGATCAAAAAAAAATCCCAACTAACCCACCACTTTGATATTCTTAAAAAAAAAAAAAACAACTAAGGTCATTTTCAAAGACCTTCTGTTTTTCTTTGGAGATCAAGTTATGGCCCCAAAAGCAGTAACCCACCACAACCGGAAAAAGGAAAGGGTAAATAAGAGATGGAAGGGGCCCTCTGGGAAAGAACCAATCGCTCTCTCTTTCAGGCTCCTGGGCTAGGCATTTGGTACCTGAATAAGATCATTGACTCTAAGATTCTCTTGTGGTTTGAAACGCCTGAGCTCCCAGGAAGGAGTGTGTGTTACTCTTACTGTCAGGTCCGGCAATGAGTCTTCGCTGAATCAGATATTAAATTATTGGCTTGCTGGGTCCAGAAAATAAATGGCTGAAAGAGAATACATAATGGTTTTCAGAGTAAAGAGAATATTAGCTAAAATTGCAGCTGGGAAATGAGAAAGACACATGAACAAGTCACCACTAGCACAGACTCAAATGGGTGCCTCTGGAATCACAGATAGAATAGTCATTGGTGGGACACCTGGGTGGCTCAGTGGTTGAGCGTCTGCCTTCGGCTCAGGTCGTGATCCTGGGGTCCTGGGGTCGAGTCCCACATCAGGCTCTGCACAGGGGGCCTGCTTCTCCCTCTGCCTATGTCTGCCTCGCTCTCTCTGTCTCTCATGAATAAATAAATAAAATTTTTTTTTTAAAGAATAGTCACTGGTGTCTAGTCTTCCTGCTTAGACAGGCAGCTCCCAGAGGGCAGGCCACCATCTTAAAACTCCCCTCTATTCCTATAACAGTAGTGCTCAAAAACCACTTGTGGAATCAGTGGGAGAAAGGGCAGACCATAACCTACATACTTATTCATTCAGTCAAAATTTCATACGTAGTCTATGGGCAAAGCCCTGCAACAGATGCTGTGGAAGAGACAAAGAGCAAGTTCCGGTATCTGCCCTCAAGGAGCTTGGACTCAAATGGAAAGGGTAAGCCATGTTCCAATTGGCTATTAAAATACAAGATAACAACAAAACAACATATACAAGTTACTATATAACAGGCCCCTTTATGGAGATACAAATAAAGTCTCAAGTGAGAGGAAAAGAAGACCTCCAAGAAGCTGCCATTCGAACAGGGCACCCTCTTCTGGGCTCTCTCTAGATCCAAATCAAGCTTCGATTTCTTTTCAATGGGCCCTAGGTGCCGGCTTCCTTCCTCCTCTCCTCTAACTGCCAACATTGATTCTTTGACTCAGGTTTTCTCTTGGGCCTACTGCCAAGCAGAACACAGCTATATAGTGCCCCCCCCAACTCTCCATCTGTATCTACTTAAGCCCAGAAACCCTTTTGAGGTTTTGTAAAGAGTTTTACAGCTAATAACTATAGGGAACAGACAAAGTTTAATAACACACACGGAGAAGTCCTAAGAAGCCTAAAAAGCCTCCAGAAACAGCTATCACAGATCCTAAGAGAAATGGAGCTGAGATTAGGCCTGATTTCCCTAGTTACTTTCACTGAGCTCTAGAGCCTTCCAGTACTCAGCATCACCCACCTTTCTTTGTCCCTGTTGCCAACCTTTTCTTCCACACACCGACAACCTGAGGAAGAAATGTAATGGTAGGAAACTGGGTGTCTCTGGAGGCAAGCATGACAGGACTCTACATCTCTGAAAATGGAAGCTAGATTTAATAGCTTTTTGTGTCGCTCACATGAATAATCATCTTAGATCAGATGCATGGTGCCTAGCAAGAACTAATGAGTTTTGGAAGGAATGCCTTGCAAAATCATCCCTGGTACATAATAGGAAATGTCACAATTATAACTTTATTCAAAGTACACACAGAATCTAACGTTAACAGATGTTTCCCTGCATCTTTCTCTATGTTCTACATTAAGTCACACCTGTTGGGGTTCAGTGAACACAGGCAACTGTAAGAATGATAGGAAAGAATATTGACACAAACCATGGCAACACAAACACATTGCAAGCTTGAATGGCACAGCCTGTTTTAATAACTAGCACAGAATAGTAACATGAACTTTCCAAAGGGTGGGGAAGAAGAGTGACTTTTTGCTGGTGTTCTAAGAGTCCTCAGCAACTACAGAAATCACTACTTTCTGTTTCATATGGCTTCAATGAGTTCACACCCATGGATGTTCAACTCTAATTTTTTAGTGATGACGTGCCAGTCATCACTCAAACAGCAGTAAGTTAGGGTGGAGGGAATCCTCTTTTTTTTTCAAGCCACATCTGGAAGGACAATTGATTTCATTTGTTTCAAAGGGAATGAATGGTTGAAAAATGTATAATTTAAGTCATCACTTTTCTTATTCTGAATATCCAGTGTTCTTGGTAGTCTCGAAGATTCCTCGCCATGTAACTTCTCCCTCTCCTCAATCTGCCAATCCCCAAATCATTAACTTTTTCTCTATTCCCGTCCCCAATTTCAGGAATTTCTCTGGGAACACTTGAAATTTTGCCACTTTGATGATATAAACTCATCATATAGCTGAGCCCTGGTTATGTTTAACCATATCACGGATGTTTATTTTTATCTTCCTGACTACTTGCCATTTCAACCAAACTCAACCTTTCCCGTTTCCCACTCTTCCCAAATTTCCCTTGTCCCAAACCCATTGCTGTCCTCTTCACTCCTAGCAAATGGCACTTCTCTTTACTCAGTAAAATTGAAGTCATGAGACATGATCTCCATCTCTTCACCTAATCTCTTTTCCTTCCCTCTTTCAAGCTACCATCCTTTCCTCCCCTCCTAAATAAATTAAAAGAGGAATCAACACTTACTTCCTCAGCTCCAATGTGGCCTTCATACCTATCACTCTGATGAAATTTGGTCCTCAAATGTCACCAATAACCTCAGTGTTGCTGAACCTGACAGCCACCTTATCCTTTTCTACCTCTCTGTAGTATTTGACACTGCTCCTTCTTCAACCTCTATGCTTTCCATGCTAGCATCCTCTGGTACTCCAGTGTACTCTGATTCTCTGACTACCCCTCTGCTGGATCTTTTCCTCAAAACTCTTTGGCAAATCCCCCAATTTCCATGACTTCAATTCTGATGACTTATGTAGATAACTCCTGGATTTCTCTGAGTCTTAACATGTCTCTGAAGCTCTAGGTCTGTATTTCTGACTCCTCTTGGACATCTCCCCATAGGTGGGTGACCCCTATCACAAACTCAAGATGACCAAAGGCATCATTTTCCCTCCTGTAGTGACTGACTCACAATCCTTACCACTTCAACTGACTTCTCTACTTTTACTCATGGCATCCCCATGCTTGTTCCCAGTTACTAATAGCTCTGAAAGTCAAACATTTTTCATTCCTTCCTCTTGTTTGCCCTCATCCATCCAGTCACCAAACCTATCAGTTCTCATGTTCTGGACATTTCTCACACCCACCTCCAGCTTTCCTCTACCTCCATTGCTACTGCCCTTGTTAAGATCATCATCTCACACCTGCTACATGACAGGCATTGCGCTCAGTGTTTTACATATCTCACATAGCAAGCACACAATAAATCTTGATCCAATATACCATCCTTTTCCTACAAGTGATGCTAAACAAATATTGGCAACAGACATTATAAATTGGCACTCCCAAAATAATTTCCCTTTAAAAATATATAAGCCTTGAATAAAAAATTTGAGGCAAGAGATCATATACTTTTAACCATATACAGAGTTGGATGAAAGAAGCTATTAGGTAATATAAGGTGGCAGTTCTCCATTCTCAAGTGGTACAACTGTACAGTATGCAATAAGAACCGTATTACCTAACATCAACTACAAAAAACATACAATAGCAAAAATGGTGCTGATACATTTAGTCCCTCCCAAAGGGATCTACAAGGATGCCAAACAGAACAGAAGTATGATCCTTAAACTGGTTTCCATCCTGTTTAATTCCCAAAGAACTTAAAGATACCAGGTTACCTCTTATGTTAAATGTCTCCAAGCACACCAAGCAACATTCTCCTCAAAGGCTTAAGGAAAATGACAGGAAGGAAAAATGCCATGTTTTGTTTCAAGTGCCCATAAATCCCATGTATTTTTTTTCCTCTGAGTTTCAAATAATTCTCCTTTGGTATATAAACGTCAAAGGGATGTTAATAGATACAAATGTAGCTTCTTGCAGGACAAAGCCAGTTCTGTATGGCTACAGAAACGCCTCTGTGAGCATCTTGATATCACTAAAACATTAAATATTAAAGACACATTCCTGTTTTTGTTAGTATAATTCAGGGTCCTTTGGAACTCAAACTATTCATGCAACAAACAGTGCCAGAGTTGAGGGGGGAGAGAAAGCAATGAAAATAATAGAATGATTTCTCCTGCCCACCTGTCTTTTCTTCATTTGTGTTATTACCTTGGAAACTTCTGATGGCACCTTGAGAGAGATAAAGAAGGAGGGAAAGGGAGATGAGAAGAGGGAAGGAAGGAAGATGCAGATGCTATTTGTAAGTCTCCACAACTTAGGGAAACCTGGCAACTTCAACTGAGCATTTGCCTCCTGGCTTCAAAGTCAGCCTCTTTTTCCTTTCAGTCCCAGTTTTGCTGTCTGGTCTTAAGTCCTGTTGCTCTAAGAGGCTCCTAGTGACACTGATTTCTACCATCCCTGAGAGGAATAGCATCAATGCTGGAAGAAACCTGCCTTACCTAAATGCCCTGGGGCCACCAGGGCATTGACCACTCTGGCTCCTGTCATGTCTCCAAATCACAGGTGGTAAAACCATCCCTTCTGAATGACAAGTGCCTCCTTCTCTTAGTGCCAACTGCCACGATGGCTAACATGCTTAAAAGGCACCCACAGGGGATCCCTGGGTGGCTCAGTGGTTTAGTGCCTGCCTTTGGTCCAGGGTGTGATCCTGGAGTCCTGGGATAGAGTCCCGCATCAGGCTACCTGCATGGAGCCTGCTTCTCCCTCTGCCTATGTCTCTGCCTCTCTCCTCTCTCTCTCTCTCTCTCCCTCTGTGTGTGTGTGTGTCTCATGAATAAATAAATAAAAATCTTTATAAATAAAAATAAAAATAAAAGGCACCCACAGAAAGAACTTAGAAGTCTTACCTTTCCATTATGTTTCCTGGTATAGACTGTCTTTCCAAAATAGGGACTGTGTGGTGCCTAATAAAATACTGAATTTGCTAAGTTTTTATACCCTCATAAAGTAGCCTAGTGAAAGTCATCGTTAGGGCAGGGACTGCACAGGTAACAGATGGCTGGAACCTCAACCACACAGTCTTCTAAACTTCGACTAACAAGCCCTGGCAGGATGCCAGCCTGGTTTACTACAAAAGTAAAATGCAAAGCTAATGACTTTAAACACGATGCCTGGCATTAACACTACCCTTTGGCATTCTTGTGCCAATGAACCAGCCTCGCAGACAACTCTGCAGGCTTGCAGGCAGGGCAGCCAACAAAAAGGGCAGGCAGTCCTATGCCAGTCCTACTGTATATATCTCCCCCCAAGCCCAAAGAATGTTGCTGAAATAAAAATCATCCATACAGTATTCAAATGAACAAAATGATGCCCAGGGGGATAAGCAAGATGCTTTTTTCACCTGGGTTACAACATCATCTTCTGGGCTCCATGGGTGACAAGATAGAAAAAAGCCTGAGAAAGTTAGCTGATACCTTCAGGGGGGGTGGAGGAGCTGCTCTATGAACACAGATTACAGACCACAGCTACTCCAGGCTGAATAGATGAAGGTTGAGAAGGGATATAATCAGTCTGTCAAATAATAATGGATATTGACGAGGTGAAGTGAACTCACTCGCCAAATCCTAATACAGTAGAGATAAGAAAGACTTCTGAAACTAAACAAAGACAAGCTTAAAACAGAGTCAAATGGGCGGTGGAGTGGGAAGTGGCTGGTTTAAATATATGGAACTCATTACATTATTCAAACCAAGAGGTGCTAATGGCTTCCCAAAAACAGAGTTTACATACATTCATAAGATTTAAATCCACAATGGCTTATTGAATGAGCATGATTTCAAAATAGACCCTGATCTTTAGGCACAGATGCTCGGAAAGCATAAAAATGATCCAGTTCCAATTAGGATACCTAAGAAAAGCTCCGAAGGTTTACCTGGGATCCAGTTTGTATCCTCAAAAAACCATAAATCACAATCATCTATTTATGGACATATCCTTTTTTGTTGGAAAATAAGATTCTCATTGCTTTTGCAAAAATAATTTTACAAACCTCTCATTTCGTGTTCCATAGCCATCTGCCCCCCTTCCCCCCCACCACAGCCACCCTGCCAATCTTTTGCAATTGCATTTTGGGAGTGTATAAACCATCCAATTTCTTTATCTCAGAGAAACCTTTTTTCCCCCTATCTGTGTGAGCTTTTCACTTTGGTTTGACCAATAACATCCTGAACATTAAAGGCCATGTTATCTTGGTTTTGCTTCAACCTCTTTATTTCATGCAATCTTTTAAAGATTTGCTGATGCCATGGAACCCCAATCCTTCCATTTTCTGTATATATTTCTTTCCTTATAGTTCCCTACACACAATTATCCTACTTTTCCTTTGTAAGTCCCCTGGTTGTGGTCCCTTCCATATTTCTTGAGGACAAACTAAGAGAAAATAGTCATGAGCTGCAGAATAAAATATTTCAGTTAGACTTGCCAATGAGACTCAGAATGATGCCTATGTAAGTAATATGTTGGGCAACAGGCGATGTTTTTATTCTCTACCCAGCATGGAGCAGGTTGCAGGAAATTAGGCCAGCCTCTCAGCAGCTCAAGTCAGATCTTTACAGTAAGACTTCATTATTTAGTTTGAAAGTGAATTTTAAAAACAGACTCACCCATAGTCAAGTGTAAGTATAAACAGACTTTCCAAGTCACATATAGAGTTATTCATCATCTGCCATTTGCAATCACCCATACCCCTGGTTACCTGCCATTAATTCAAAACATCACAAAATTCACCTTAGAATACTGATTTGAAAGCAAAGTTCTATGATCTTGCTTTTAAAAGAACATGACAGATGAAGGCAGTAGCCAAAAGAAAACAAGAAAAAACAGATAATGTGTCAAGGACAGATTCTGGGCCATTCCTTGGCTAGTGGTATATCTCATATGAAGGGCTCATAATAGGAGATCATGTGATCAATGAATGTTCCTTCCAAATATCCAGAAATCCATGCTACATCATTTCACAAGAAAGTAGTAAGTTTGAAATCACACAGCTGCTCAGCTTGATCCAATGAGATGTTAACCACTCTGGCAACATTTTCTAATCCACAGCTCTCTTTTCCAACTGGTCTCATTGGGTGGCCCACATGATATATGCAAAGACTAAAAAGGGGGCTGTTTAAAGCAGGACACCCTGAAGGGTTATTTTACAATGCCACATGTTGTACAGATTAACTCAAGATATTGTTCTTTGGGTGTTGCTTTAAATTAGACACGTGTTTTAAAATATTTATTCATATTTATTGAGTTCCAGGCATATAGCCCTAGAAAACAGCTGGGAGATGGAAATGAGGGTATTTTGTCCCCTGCCTGCCTTTTCAACTTTCTCTTCTGCTATGCTATTCCTTTTAAGGAACCTTCTATTCCTGGGGCATCTGGGTGGCTCAGTTGGTTGAACGTCCAACCCTTGGTTTCGGCTTAGGTCATAATCTCGAGCTCCACATGGGGCTCCATGCTCAGCAGGGAGTCTGCTTGGGATTCTCTCTCTCACTCTTCCTCTCCCCCTCCCTCTGCTCACTCACTCATTCACTCACTCACTCTTTCTCTTTCTCTCTCTCTCTCTCTCTCAAGTAAATAAATCTTTTTTAAAAAGGAACCTTTTATTCCAGCCCAAACAGTTTCTTTGGCACCCAGCAAGTTCATGTTTCCTGCCTCAAAGATTTTGCTCAAGCCATTATATTTACTTACAATGGATGTCACAGTCTCTCATATCCTTTTATCAATAGCCTCTCCATCATTGGAACTTAGCTCAAATAGGGATGGTATGTGCATGGTGTCTTTGTCAACTTGACTGTAAATCCCCTGAGAGTAGAAATTGCATCTTACATATCACCCCCATAGTACCTAGCACAGTGCCTCGCACTTTGTACATGTTCAATAAATACTTGTAGACTGAATGGACTCATCAATCAATATCTGCCTCCAGATGCTTACCATAACATGAACATTCTTGAGAATCTAACTTCAGCAGACTCATATATTCAAAATGAGTTCTTGCTGTCTGAGAACAGGGACCTACACTATTACGACCATTAAGAATACTGTATTGGGGGATCCCTGGGTGGTGCAGTGGTTTGGCGCCTGCCTTTGGCCCAGGGCGCGATCCTGGAGACCCGGGATCGAATCCCACATCGGGCTCCCGGTGCATGGAGCCTGCTTCCCCCTCTGCCTGTGTCTCTGCCTCTCTCTCTCTCTCTCTCTGTGACTATCATAAATAAATTAAAAAAAAAGAAAAAAGAAAAAAAAGAATGCTGTATTGATGGCAGCCCGGGTGGCTCAGTGGTGTAGCACCACTTTCAGCCCAGGGCATGATCCTGAAGACCGGGGATCGAGTCCCACGTCAGGCTCCTGGCATGGAGCTTGCTTCTCCCTCTGCCTGTGTCTCTGCCTCTCTCTGTGTCTCTCATGAATAAATAAATAAAGTCTTTAAAAAGAGGAATACTGTAGTGTATTTTTGAAAGGTGCTAAGAGAGTATATTTTAAACCTTCTCACCACACACACACATACATACATACACACACACTGCCATGTGAGGTGATATATGTGTTACCTAACCTTATTGTGGTAATCATTTTACAATATGTACATATATCAAACCATTATGTCATACATCTTAAACTCATACAATGTTATTATGTCTATTATATCTCAATAAAGCTGGGGAAAACAGTCACTTCCTGAAACATGGGAGAACTGTTACATTCAGATATATTATTAGGCTATTTAGATCTTTATTACTAGAGCCATTGAGATATGCCATCTACCCCAAAGGTTGTTCAATCAACACAAAAGAATTAAAGAATATTAACCATATTTTTGGCAATTAAGATAACATGATCACAATTCCTAGCCATCTTTATTTTTTTTGTCAAATACAACAAAATTCCTATTAGATACACTCCTGTTTCATTAAGATAATATGATTTGAAATAAAAATTACAAGGGCCTAAAACAGAATACTAATAATGTCTTTGGTTAAAAATGTTTTTCCAACCAAAGACATTATTAAGATTCAAAAAGAAGACTTCTACCAACATACTCTTAACCCCAGAAGCAATGGTACCAACTAAACACTTGGGGTGAGGAGGGTGGGGGGACTCCCAGGGTTAGGTGATGCTAGAGAAAACAATCTCAAATAAGATAAAGCCTAATCCTGGCTTTCAGAATCTGAATGTTTTACTTCCAATTTATGTGCTATCTACCCAAGAATCCAGAAGCAAAACAATGTTATCACACTGATTCTCTAAGGCAAAGAGCAAGAAAAGCCTTCAGCACAGCCCTGATATGGCTCCCTGATGACCTAGAAGTTGTGAATGGGCCTTCCTCAGACAAAGGTTATGTTCTAAGAATTGAGGCTGTGCTATGGGAAAGGAATGAAGACTACTAAATGTGGTTTGTCCCTTGACGTTTTGTTTTGTTTTGTTGCGGTGGTGAGGGGGGGAGATGTTTGCTTTACTTCCTACATTTGCTTTGGTTATATTCCAATTAAAGAGACCATCTTTAATTGCTATATGCTATCCCATTCTGGAGTCTTGACATAAAAATTGTGGGTTTTTCCCCCTTCTTCCAAAAATGAATGTCAATAAAAGTCTCAATTTATTTTGTAGAGGTGAAGGGTTACTTATTATGGTTTGAGATATCAGATTTAATCCTGACAGAAGTAATGTCCTGGTGTTGGGCTGGAAAGATTATTACTTAACAAAGAATAATACTGTAAACCAGCTTTTGGTGACCAAAACAGAACAACAAAATCACTTTAGGCTATTATTTCTCAGTTAGATATTTTAGGTGTAAGTCAGAAAACATACTGAAAATATAAAAGAATGCCTTCGGGAGGTGAGCCATGCATTTATGCGTAGTCCTCACTATATATCAAATTCCAAACACATTAGAGTTTGTAAATAATAATACAAGTAAATTTATTTTAAGGCCATGGCTACATTAAGTTTCCCTTGATGAATACAGTTAAATCACAATAGATCTGTCACAGAGATTACTACAACATTGCTAGAGTGGAAAGAATATAGAACTGTCAGAAAACCAAAGGCGAAATGATATTAGTCATGTGACCTTGGGCAAGCCTGGAATCTCCCTAGACCTGAGTTTTTAGACCTTTAGTTTTAGTTTTTTAGACCTAGAGTTTTTGCATCTATAAAATAGGGATAATACCAACTATTCTCTACTCACACTGCTGGTGGAGCTGAACAGAAACAACTTTTCAAAGGGTAACTTTGAGGCCATATTAAAGAATTTTTACATCTTAATTTGTGTTTTTTGACCCAGTAATCATGTAATTTTAAGATTTTACCCTGATGAAAGAATCAGAAACTCACCCAAATATTTATGTACCAGAATGTTAATCACAGCAAAAGCCAGAAACAATCTAAACAGATGATCAAGTCCATATAAATTACTCTGTATCCATACAACAGAAACTATGCTGCCATAAAATTGAGGTTTTAGAAAAATACTTAATGAATTAGAATGTTCATAATAAGTGAGTAGAGTGGGAAAAGTGGGTTTCAAAGGAGTACATATAATATAATGCAAACTGTAATACAGACACACACATGCAAAGAAAAAAGACTAGAGGAAAATATACCAAAATATTAACCACTGAACCACTGCTACCATTGAATGAAATTACAGATGATTCTTATGGTCTTTTTATACACTCTGCCTTTTCAAACTTTCTTTAAAAAAAACATGCATTGCATTTGTAATCAGAAAAAAAGAATTTCAAGTAACATTTCCTCTCTACCTCCATTTTGGAAATGATATGAGATATTTGTGAAAGTATTGCATCTTACATATCACCCCCATAGTACCTAGCACAGTGCCTCGCACTTTGTACATGTTCAATAAATACTTGTAGACTGAATGGACTCATCAATCAATATCTGCCTCCAGATGCTTACCATAACATAAAATAATGTTACAAGAATAAGATCATATGATTATTGTTAGAGAAGTCCAAGTCCTCAACGCTATTGACAAAAAATTAAATAATTCAAGTCTGGAGGAGAGACCCCCAAAAAAGGCATTTCTGGAAAGAACTGGACTGAGAAAGCTCAATTCTGTTGGCCTCAATTTACTTTTCCATACTCAAAATGTGCTTCTTATGTTTTCTTCTCTTTTTAAACATAATACCTGATAAAATGGGTCAGAATGTGTTGAAAACTCCTTGGGGTTATTTTAGCTGGACAACATCCTGGTTTTGTAAGGTGAGAAAGGATGTGCCATTGCATTGCCCAGTAAGATACACAGCTAGAATGTCCACATGGCTGGAGGAGTCAAGTCAGAGAGCAGTATACAAATGAGGACACAGTACCTTTATCTGTCCCTCACTGACAAGGCTCCCAGTCCATAAGACAAACTTCAAATTTATAAACTGCTAGAGAAGAGAGCACTGGATAGGTAGCTGGGCAGCTCAATCAGTAGAGCACAGGACTCTTGATCTCAGGGTCATGAGTTTGAGCCCTATGTTGGATATACAGCTTACATAAAATAAAATAAAATAAAATAAAATAAAATAAAATAAAACAAAATAAAATGTGTTCACTGGATCACTATGGCTTAGTTGGAATGAGTAAACTTCAGAGAGAAAGGACCAGAATACATCCATGGAGACACTTTAAATCTGAGACATCAGTAAATTATTTGCATAGGGTTAAGTGCTTTGCCTTTCCATTCCCTCTCCCATCCTGAGTGATAAGAAAATCTATCCAAATTTCCATCCATTGCTTTTCAAGGGTTTATTTTTTATTTCATATATAAAATTCAAGCTTCTTCAGAGCACAGTTAGGGTGTTTGATGATGCCTAGCACACTCCAAATGCAAAAATCAAACAACTCAGTGATCAGCTCTATAACATCTAAATGAAAATTCAAAAATCAGTGATATTGAGAGGTCAATCAGTCTGATGATCAACTGAGAAAGTTGGTGAATGAAAACAATAAGGGCAATCCAATGGATAGATCTATATTTAAAAAAAAAACAAGAATACAATCCTTATTAGAATCATTATCTTCTGAATCATCAATTGCTACCTTGCTTCACTTAAAGATTCTTCAGTTTTTCGTAGTTTAAACTGTGTTTAGTCATCAACCACTGCCTTTAAAGAGGATTTTTCTCTACAATCCCCTAAAACTGAATATAAGAGAGAAAGCAGGACAACTGCACTCAGAGAAAGTGACATAAGAGGAGGACAAAAATCCAATGATGCTTCTACCCCAGTGTTTATGGCCACATATCTGAGAGAGAGAAAATAAACACAACTTTTACGAGCACAGTAGCTGACTTTGAGGCAAATGGTAATCTGACCCTTGTATGATAGAAAATCAGGTCAGGTCCTGGAGGAGAAATTAGATATCCTGATGGAAGCTAGCAGTGAATGATCTCCTCTTCTACTTAACAGATGCTATTAAATAATTTTTCACTCACTCAAGCTCAACAACGTTCACTTGAACTTTCAACAACCTATTGAGTTGAAAGCAAAATACTGATGTTAACTGTACAACCAGAGCCAGTTTCTCAGAAATGTGAAACTACCCTGGCCAGTCACCAACCACACTGGGCCACATAGTCTCCCCCATCTTCCACAGGAAAGATCCAGGCCTACAGGCAGCATCTTATTGCTTTCCGCTCCACACACTGAATAGATTACAATAACAACCTTCCCTGTTTGAATACTGCCTTTTAAAAATTGAAAAAACCGGGATCCCTGGGTGGCGCAGCGGTTTGGCGCCTGCCTTTGGCCCAGGGCGCGATCCTGGAGACCCAGGATCGAATCCCACATCAGGCTCCCGGTGCATGGAGCCTGCTTCTCCCTCTGCCTGTGTCTCTGCCTCTCTCTCTCTCTCTCTGTGACTATCATAAATAAATAAAAATTAAAAAAAATAAAAATAAAAAAATAAAAATAAAAATTGAAAAAACCAATCCACGTTGATGTTTGCCTCACCACCCTGCCTGCTTTGCTGATTCAATCTACATTTGATAACAAGGAAAAATTACATAATGTGATTCCCCTCTGGGCCAAGACTGGTTATTTTTCCAGGAAATTGTGAATGAGATCTGTCCAGAGATCAGAAAAAAAAAAAAAGTCAGGAAGACCATGAAAACAACCCAAAGTACTACAACAGGAATGTGTTGCAACTTCTACCATCACTGACGGTAATGCTGAAATGAAATTATCTCGAATAACTCAAGGTACTGGCCTCACTCTGAACCATAGGCATCACCCTGAACCGTAGCACTGATCCCGAGATTTATCCCAAAGAAGGAATATCAGCTTTCCAGTTCCGTGTATCTTGACTTGATCTAAATCACCAGGCTTCTAAACATCCCCAACTGTTTGGGAAAACTCAGCAAAGTTACTTGTTTTTTAAAGTCATTAACCAATTTGCAATCACTTGAGAACCTTTCTGCCCTGAGATATTTCAAGAAAGACAAGTTTGTTAATCATTTGGTCATGCTGCAATTCAATATCTGCAGCGGATTCAACCCTTAAGCCCCCTCAAATCCTAAAATACCTTCCTGAATCCCTCCCAGTATTGCAAAGGGCTTTTCCTGTTCTCGCTGTGCACCAACAATCCCCACTAGTATTATGTGCACAAGCACCATTTGTCGCTGACACTCATCTAGAGACACAGACAGACATGCTCCACTGGAGGACCGATTTCCAGAGACAAGAGATACTTTAAATGAGAAAAACAATCTACCCTGCAAGCCCTAATTGCCTGTGTGCTGTGGATGAGTTGAAAGAGAGGGAGGAAGGGGCTGGGGGAAGGCAGCAAATGGATTTTAATCTATAGAGTTAAACTTAATACGTGCAGCATTTTATTTTCAAATGTAAATCCTTTCCATTAAATTTAATTTATCTAATTGTTAATGAATTAGGAGACACATTTAGCAAGCAAGTCATCTACTAATTGGATACTAATGAAAACTCCTTAGCTGCTTGTTTTCATGTTGATCATCAGGTATGATTCACTGGTGTGAACTACAATCAAAGCCTCTGGTGAGGAAAATTGTACTTTCTCTTGGTCACTCTGCTACCTGGATCCTCAAAGAGTAAAGTGAAGGGCTAAGTTCTTTTTTTTCTTCCCTCGAAGGTCAGGGATGGTGTTTGCTGCAAACCATAAAGCAACATAAAACATTTACATCAAAGGGCAAGATTGCCCAGTTAAAAAAAAAAATCACAAACAAACAAACAATACCACTCCAAAAAAAGCAAACAAAAAGCCAGGACTGTAGAAACTCAATATGCCACTGCTTATTGATGCAAGAGTAGAAGAAACTCTTCCACAAGTCATTAGCTGAGGCTTCTAGAGATGGGCCAGTTTTCAATGTAAAGTCTGAAACTAGGCTGGAAAATCTAGCGATGCTTTAGAACTGTCTTCACAGAATGCCAGAGGCCCTCTCCCCACTCCCTGCTCAGCGCTCCCCACTCCCACCCAGACCCCTCCTCCTTTATCCCTTTCTCCTAGGCAAAGGGATGTAGCCAGAGGCAGGGCTTCTTCCTGTGGAATGTATGGCCAATTATGTGTGAGTCCTTAAAGCACTCTGGGCTCCTTTCCTCTGGGGGCCAAAGCTTCAAATGAGGGCCCCCTCCCCTACCCTGAATCCAGCGATAACAATCTTACAATCCATTCTCTTTCCTCTATAAACACAACCCAATGACCTGCTTCCTTTTGTAACTGGTGCCAGACCCTGAGTTGATTTCATCTGCCACCTTTCCTAATCCCTAGCTTGACCTGGGTAACAACCATTTAAATCTGGACCTTGACTGAAATGGTTTCTAGGTGCTACTGAGCAAAACAGCCCTTACATCCTGCTTGGATTTGCCTATTTTTGCTCCAGAAAGACACTTGGGTGTGCACACCTTGGGTATGAAACAACTGTTCTGATGAGCCATCCTCCCCACCCCCCCACCCCCACCCCCACGCAGAATGAAAGACAAATAATTTTGTTTGATTTCCATTTAAATGGCCACCAGATATTTTAAATAACAGTTAATGGCCTAGCTGCCCTTTGAATTAACAAGGAGTTGCCCTTGGGGTACCAGTCAGCAACCTGTATTGTGCCCTCCAACTCTGCTCCCAACATAAGCAAAGTTACAGACCAAGTCTCTGCTTACAGAGAATTGACAATCTGGCTCTGCCATTAACTCACCATGTGACTTTGGGCAAGTTGTGCAAACAGGAAGGGAATGATATAGAGGACAGGGTTGAAATGGGAATATGTCCTGTTCAGAGGCAGAAAAGCATGGTGGAAGAGGGTCTATCCAACTCCTTGAGAGCCTCATTTCCAATCTGATTCCTGGTAGGTCAGAGAACTCCAAATAGATTTGTCCACAGTTACTCCCACTTTCCCTACTCCTCATGACCTAAGATCATATGCTTCTGCTAAAACAGAGCCCTAGGTCCAGCAAAATGTCTCAAACTGAGACCTCATTTACTTACTTAAAGATAGGTTCTGGAGTGCCAGTGTGGCTCAGTTGGTTAAGCGTCTGACTCTTGATTTCGGCTCAGGTCATGATCTCAGGGTTGTAAGATCGAGGCCCACATCAGGCTCTGGGCTCAGTGCAGAGTCTGCTTGAGATTCTTTCCCCTCCTCTCCCCACCAAAAAATAAATAAATAAAATCTTTTTTTAAAAAAAAGATAGGTTCAGAACTTTCCTCCAAATGCCTTCACTATCTGTTTCACATAAGTCTAGAAATATGTCTTATACAAACATATATATATGTATGTGTGTATATATATGTCTGTATGCATATATACACATATGAATACGTGTATTAATGCCCTTCCTTAACCATCTTTTAAACAAATTTTAAAACCTACAAAAGGTTAAGAATACCTTTATTCTTCCTGTGCTTTTATTCTCGGACTTTCAATACTTATAGATCCCACTTGCATTGCTTTCCAATACAATTATGGCAGACAGTTATAAAGGTATTCACTTAAAAATACCACCACTCTGGAATCAGCAAAATAGCTCATTTTGTACAATTTTCACTACCCCTTCATTTCTGTGCATATTTATGGTACCCAACTAGCATGGTCAAATCAGAACTCTGGGTTTTGTGGTAGGCATTTATTTAAGTGGGGTTCTAATACAATGTGGTCACTATTGCCTTGCTGCCATTAAGTGGAATTGTACGTGCACTACATACAACAATGTATATGTCCTGAAAGGACACGGCGACATAAAGCCAGGTTTTGTAAAATAGAATTTAATGTGAAGGACAAGAGCATGAAAGAGAGGGCAATCAAGCTGAAGAAATCTTTTAAGCGACTATACAGGGATCTAAATTAAAAGCAGATTGGATACGTTCTGGAATCTAGACACTCAAATTCTGAATACTAGCAAGTATACTTATAACATACTCTTCTCTCAGTACCCTGCTCCTCTCTTATTTGTATTCGAGTTTAGCTTTCATTACTGAATTCCATTTGTCCTGAGGAAATGCTGTTTTCCAACACTGCAAACATAATATACTAACGGTTTCAGATATGTGCTGCCTGAGTTGTTAAATCCCGTTAAACGATTAAAGTAAGGCTGTCTCCTACTTTCTGGCTCTGTGTCAAAGTTATATTAAATGGTCTTTTAAATTTTTTAATTATTTAGTTCCTGAAATCACATTACACAACCCTTATGTAATAATTAACCTGTGGCTTTCAAGTTATTAGTGAGCCTTTATTATGGTAATGATGGCTCACTCATAGATGAAGTTCATTAAGCCTCTGGTCCAGAGCTCACTGAGATCCCAGAGTCAAGAAAAGTTTCCACCTGCTGGTGCTCATCTAAAGGACTACATCATGAGAGAGAGAAAGAGAGATGAAACTTAAGTATCAAAGTTCCACTAGCAAAAATACACAGCTACTAACTTCGTTTAGCGATTGCCATAAGAAGTTTTCATTTTGGTGCCTCAAGAATACTGTTATGATTGCCTAGCAGTTTTTTTTTTTCTGTGAGCAAGTTGTCTTCACTTCCCAGAGTCTCATTCCTCTAGACTGCAACAAGCCCCTGGGTCTTCAAAAGATTAAAACGAATAGAAAGAAAAAGGCACAGCTAGCTCACTTGTCGGAAGTCTCCTTAGCCAATCATCAAAGCCAAGCCTAGCTTTGGGTGGTGATATTAGCGGATGGATTGCCATGATGCACAAGCACCATGCTAGTCCTTCGCACATATTCTTTTATTTCATCCTCATAGCTACCCCTTGAGACAGTTGTTATTTGTTCCATTATATGAATTAGGAAACTGGGACACGGAGATTAAGCAATTTGCCCCAGATTACACAGCCTACAGATCCCCCTGGTCTGAGTGCAAGGCCCTAGCTACAATGTTGTAATCATGTATCTGTCAAGAAAACCCAGGCACATTAACAGGCATCTTCCTGAATGATAATTCTAAGTCATTTGTATGGAAACACACAAATGTCAAAGTTAGCATCTGTCATTCCCTCGGAAGCCCAATCAATGTTCAACAAAAACTACAATCTGAGAAAATTCACCTGAAAGTACGGCAGAGACGCACTGTTCACTGATCATGTCGAATTAGGAAAGGCACCTATCAAAGTTGAAATTTTGTTCCCACCTAAATTGGGTGCTTTCTAGTATTTTTAGTTTACTCTCAAAACATTAGCCTGCCACTTTTCTGTACTAACAGGTGTCATGTTAGTCTATCATCAAATATGAACCAGACAGGGGCACCTGGGTGGCTCAGTTGGCTAAGCACCTGCCTTCAGCTCAGGTCATGATCCCAGGGACCTGGGATAGAGCTCCACATTGGGTTCCCTGCGCAGTGGGCAGCCTGCTTCTCCCTCTTCTACCTGCTGCTCCCCCTACTTGTATATTCTCTCTCTCTCTCTCTCTGAAATAAATAAATAAAATCTTAAAAAAATATGAACCAGGCATTTTAGCTAGAAATATTTCCCCTTTGTCTACCAAGATGACATCATCATAGCACTAAATATTTTATTCTTGTATACATGTCATTTGACAATATTTCCAAGCTTCCCCTTCCCCAAGACATTTGACTACACATCACCTATCACTTTGGAAAGCTTGTTTCTAAGATTCTGGCAGTACCTAACCCAATATAACAATTCACTGCAGCAGCACGTCATTTGTCATAGAGTCCTTACATGTAGTTTCCCCAATAGTCCCTCTTTATGAGCAAAAGAACATTCCTCTCTTATGTTAACAGGCTCACGAATTTTACTGAGAAACATGATTTGAATTTCCCTTCTAGCCCATCAGGTGTCCAGAAAGGTAGAGAATGATCAGAATATAATCAAAGAAAAGTTATCTCCAGCAGCAATAATGTCGATTCCTCTCCCTCCAACCCAAATCCTCAGTCAGAGCTGAATACTGTACTTTACCCAGAGTCCTGACAAGTTTTGTCATCGAGTTTATAAGCCTCCAGGAGCCTAAAAGCAGCAAGTTAGAGAAGTGGTGTGCACTAAGAAATTCCTGGTAGTCTGTCAGGAATTCATAGAAAACTCCACAAGCATTTCATGTAAAAAATCCAGTCTGTTAAGATTGAGATATGCATTCAATTGTTACTAAAGGCCAAAGACTGAGAAGAAAAAAGGAAGGAAATACCTTAGATGACTATACATATATATGGTTTCACAACTGCTAATCACAGGCTTTGTTGGGTATGAGTGCTTTATGTCTCTGCATGTCTTGTTTTGTTACATGCTAACACCATATTTTATCATCATGCTATAAAATACCCTTAAAGCCTATATATGGGGCACCCAGCTGGCTTAGTCAGTGGGACATGTGACTCTCGACCTCAGGGTTGTGAGTTCGAGCCCCATGTCAGGTGTAGAAATCACTTAAAAATAAAAATCCTATATCTTTATAAAATTTTTAAAAAGCCTATATTTAAAAATTGAGGTTTTAGTAATTTTAACAATCCGTTTTAGGCAAATATTAGGAATGGGGAAAAAATAACAGGAATTCTCTCCACTTTCCTCTTTTTTTTTAAGATTTTATTTATTCATGAGAGACAGAGAGAGAGGCAGAGACACAAGGCAGAGGGAGAAGCAGGCTCCATGCAGGGAGCCCAACATGGGACTTGATCCCAGGTCTCCAGGATCACACCCTGGGCCGAAGGTGGTGCTAAACCACTGAGCCACCCAGGCTGCCCTCCACTTTCCTCTTTAAATTCCTTTGCATACTCATTAAAACTATAAAAGTTCACTGGACTCTTACAATGTAAATATGGTGCGTGCATTGCAAGGGTTAGGTTATTTCATTTAATCAGTGCATCAACCCTGTGAAATAGAGATTATCATCCTCATTGTATGGATGAGAAAACGGAGGCTCACAGAGCCTCAATCTCATCAGAGATTAGAACTCATTGGTTTGGCTGCAGACTCAGAAATCTTAACCTCCGCCCTACACTATATCCTGCCCTCAAAAGTAACTCAAAGTATGTCCCAGAGGAACTGTACATATTCCAATTGGACTAAATTGACTTCATCTCCAAACAGGCAGTCAGAATGGTCATATGCCAACACACAAGTGAATATGACTCTTTGTGACTGAATTTTAGTGATGGGCTTGATGTGACAAGCCAGGCAGAGCAACTAAACAAGTGTGTACTGATGCAGCCTAAGGCAAGACTGCCTATTATTAGAATACACAAATCTAATTTATGATGTAAACGGAACACAGATTTAAATTTCCTCTACACAACAGTGGCATGGAATGTAGTAACACTTTCTGAAAGAGTTTACACCATGCTGATAACCAATGCTTAATGACCTTCTTTTCTCCAGACTCAAGACCTTTATGTTACTGTCATCCAGTTAACCATCTCATTTTTCCCTACTTGAATAGCTCTGTCCTCTTACAAAGACCCATCACTATGTAAAAGGGGCAGTATAATTAATTTTTTCAGTGAAAGCCTAGTTCTTGCTCTCAAACATCCTGCAGTTCAGGAAATGTCAAAATGTCAGACCATGGAGGCAGAAATAAACTCTACATTCCACTTTTGATCACTTCCTGTAGGAAAAGAAGAGCTAGACATTCCAGTGAGAAAGCAGACATGCACAGGACCACTCCAAAACAGTGACTCAATGTCTTTCTTATCTGATAAAATATGTCATTATCAGTACATTGTAATCTATTTAGAGTTGAAACAAAACACTCTAGTGCTGCCTTTAAGATTCTGTCACATCTCCAGAAGCTGGTGTATATATATCTGTGGGGCCACAATACATCACTCCCATACTCTCTTTTGGATTGTTTTAAATAATAACATGAATTTTTAATTTCCTCATTGCAAAATACATGTACACTACACCATGTCTAGCACATACTAGGTACTCAAATAATTATGGGATAATTTTAGAAAAATTAGAAAATACAGATAAAAAGAAAAAAAACCTCCCCTGTAATCCCACCATCTAGAGAGAACTATGGTTTTCTGTCACCTATGATCCTACCATTATTTCTATGCATATTAAATACATTTTTTATAAAAACGGGATCATACTTTATGTACTATTTTGTCCCTTGACAATAAATTGTCAGCATTCTACATCATCATTATAAATTCTTTTACAACACCATTTTATGAGTTGTACAATATTCCATCATATAGATGTCTCATCACTAAACCAATTCCTTAATGTTAGAGACATGAGGTATTTCCAGTTTTTCACTTTTATAATGTCACAACCCATATTCGAATTCTTTACCCACCTAGTTGGGTATTTCCTCAGGATAAATCCCTGGGCTCCAGGGTTGCAAAAATTGGAAACAACTCAAACACTCATCAATTGATGAGTGGATAAATATAATGTGGACTATCCATCCAATGGAATACAATTCAGCCATGAAAAGGAACAAAGTTCTGATTCATGCCACAACATAGATAAACCTTGAAAACATCATGCTAAGTGAAAAAAAAAGCCAGACATGAAAGGACAAAGACTGTATGATTCTATTTACACAAAATGTCCAGAATAGGCAAATCCACAAAGATAAAAGGTAGAATAGTGGCTGCTAGGGGCTAAGGGAGCTAGGGCATGGGGAGTGACTGCTAATGAGTATAGAGTTTCTTTTGAGGGTAATGAAAATATTCTGGAATTAGACAATGGTGATGACTGTACAACTATGTGAATATACCAAAAACCACTGAATTGTATACTTTAAAAGGTGATTTGTGGTATGTCATTTATATCTCAATAAAGCTACTGTTAAAAAAATTCTGAGGCATGTTTGGCTGGCCAAAAGTTAAGCAAAAATCTTAAGCTTTGGATGTAAAATTATTTCATAAAATGAACTTAAAATAATTTTGCTTCAAGAATGTTCCTTTTTAAATTTATTTATTTATTTATTTATTTATTTATTTATTTATTTATTTATTTGACAGAGAGAGCACAAGCAGGAGAAGCAGCATGCAGGGGGAGAGAGAGAAGCAGACTCCCTGCTGAGCTGGGAGCCTGAGGATGCAGGGCTGGATCCCAGGACCTTGGAACCATGACACCACCCAGGTATCCCACTTCAAGAATGTTCTGAATGCTATGCAATACCCAGTGAGAGAACCCAGATAATTTAGTTGGGAAGTAACTAGATGGAGACTTTTTAACCTGGACAAAAAAAAAATGTTAGTATCATGAACACCTGTGGCTTTATTATTTATATGTTACAAAATCCAGAAAGGAGAGAATGCCTTTTTGAAGAACACACACACACACACACACACACACACACACACACACACAATTTTCTAACATAAAAGTACACTACAGCTTTCGATAGGTACCTACAGTGTCATTGTTCAAAATGTCAGATGGGGGTCATGACAGAAATGGCAAAGGGACACAGTCCCTGCCTGTGAAGGTCTTCTCATCTAAGACAAATTATATTCTTTTTCAGCTTCCCTTTACTGCCCCAAAACATCATTTTCCTTCCTGAGCAGAATTTCAAAACAAAACAAAACAAACAAAAAAACTACAAGCAAAGCCTTCAGTGTATATCCTATTTTCCTCTTGATGCCCTCTTCATTTCAAATGCTGTCATGAACTCATTTCTGCTCCTTCACTTCTCCTCTCTGGTATGCTGTTCCCATTGGCGCCTCCTAAGTGGTTCAAGCCAAAAGACCCATCATTGCTCAGCAGCGAGGGCAAGTCTGAGCCACAAGTCAAATACCTTTCTGAGACCTTTAACCTTGTTGAATGGGGTGAGAGAGTGATGAAAGCCATTCTGCATAGCAGGAAGGTCTAATGTCACAGCTTACAATCTGTCCAAACAGGATGCTGGGATTTTTTTTTCCACTAAATGGTGATCAGGGTAGCTCAACAGCAGTATTCCTATGGTAACACCCTCAAGCCATCCCACACCAAGAGAGAGAGAAGGTCAGGCTAGAAAGGGGGCAGAAACTTGGTCTGACAAACTGCCTTCAAAGGCTGCCTCTTGGAATCTGTGGGGAGAACTTTACAAGCCTCAGAGAGGAACAAGTGAAGGTAAACAGGCAGTGTCCACACAAGTAGCTGGTCAGCAAAACCTTTGCCAGCAGGGTACAGATTAGGTTAAGCAAAAGCCACAGTGACACACCAGCCAAAAGCAACCAAAGATTTATATGCATCTTTAATGACTTTATTAGGTGCTAGCCCAAATATTTCACAGGACCCCATCTTTCAGAGAGCCATCAATATCTTCTTCAGCGTCCAATCAAATTATAGTTCTGAAGTGACTATCACTTCTCATGGTTTCTAAAGCCATAATGTGGGGAAAGAGATTGCATTTTCCCATAAGGTTTGGCCTGTTTAGCCCTATAATATGACCTTCGCTCTATTTTTATGAGGCCTCATCCAAAGTACTTTATTTTTTAAAAATGGGAATTAGGGATCCCTGGGTGGCGCAGCGGTTTGGCGCCTGCCTTTGGCCCAGGGCGCGATTCTGGAGACCCAGGATCGAATCCCACATCGGGCTCCCGGTGCATGGAGCCTGCTTCTCCCTCTGCCTATGTCTCTGCCTCTCTCTCTCTCTCTGTGTGACTATCATAAATAAATAAAATTAAAAAAAAAAAAATAAAAATAAAAATGGGAATTATACAATCAACCAATAAGGTGATGAGAGGCAAGTTCTCAGCTCCTAGACCTAGCAGCAACTTGTAGGGAAGACATTTTACTCCCCAAATGAGTTCACCCTCAGGTAGCTTGAGAAGGCTGTGAAGAATACCCACTATCTAACCAAGTCAGGCGACAGCAATGATGAAATTTTTGTTGGGGAGCATTCCTCATCTATCCATTGTCCCTTCTTCAGGGTATCTCCTTGGGAATATACTAGGTCTGATTTAAAAAAAAAAAAAAAGTCTTGACGAATACCCACCATTTGCTTCAACGTGGATGGAACTAGAGTATTATGCTGAGTAAAATAAGTCAATTGGAGAAGGACAATCACTATATGGTTTCACTCATACAGGGAATATAAAAATAGTGAAAGGGATTATAGGGGAAAGGAGAGAAAATGAATGGGAAAAAATAGAGAGGGTGACAAAATATGAGTGACTCCTAACTCTAGGAAACAAGGGGTAGTGGAAGGGGAGGTGGATGGGAGGGATGGGGTGACTGGATGATGGGCACTGAGGGGGCACTTGACAGGATAAGCACCAAGTGTTATACTATATGTTGGCAAATTGAATTCCAATAAAAAATATATTTAAAAAGTTTCAACCTTTTAGTTTTACAATGTATGTCCATGGACCCCAGCTTGAACGTTAGAGCTACAAATACTTACCTATAGAAGTAGCTGAGACATCTTTTGTGAGGTGCCTCCTCTTGCCTCATGAGGAAACAAGAGAAGTTTGAAATTGTCCTCTTTTTCACTTTTCTGTAAAAACATTTCCTCCACACAATGCATGAAACTCTTGCCAGACTTTGCAGTCATGTTTGTGCTGCCTTACATAAGTATAACTCTGAGAATGCCTACCTCCCATGAAAATCATGTGTTTTCCCTCTTCTACATTGGTATGGAAGGGCCTTTGGTGAATGGGACTGTTTTAGTTCTCTCACAATGACAAGCATTGTTAGTGGGGGAGGTACAGTGAAGGAAAGGCATAGAAACATCCGAAGCAAATGGGAATGCTATAGAAACGGGAGATAATTTCATACACCTGATCTAGGGACCAGAAGCATCTCTTGGTTACGTACATTTTCACTCAATCAGTTGACCAATGAACATTTTCTGAGAACCTTCTGTGATCAGGCCCTACGTTAGTTGCTGACAATACAAGTAAGACACGGTGTGGGCCCTGAAAGTATTCTGTGTACTGGAGGCATCCAGTATAGATCATGGGATCTCTACAGGTCAGCTTCAGAAAATAGAGTCCAACTTCCATTCAAAGAAACTGACTTTGATGTGGTATATGTATACAATGGAATATTATTCAGCCATTAGAAATGACAAATACCCACCATTTGCTTCAATGTGGATGGAACTGGAGGGTATTATGCTGAGTGAAGTAAGACAATCAGAAAAGGACAAACATTATATGGTCTCATTCATTTGGGGAATATAAAAAATAGTGAAAGGGAATAAAGGGGGAAAAAAAATGAGTGGGAAATATCAGTGAGGGTGACAGAACATGAGAGACTCCTAACTCTGGGAAATGAACAAGGGGTAGTGGAAAGGGAGGTGGGCGGGGGGGTAGGGTGACTGGGTTATGGGCACTGAGGGGGATGGCGGGATGAGCACTGGGTGTTATGCTATATGTTGGAAAATTGAACTCCAATAAAAAAAAACTTTAAAAAAAAGAAACTGACTTTGAACCTCAACTCTGTAATGGGGCCTGGCAGTGGGAATTTTGCTACCTCCTTGAGGTAGCCCGTTCTCCATGATTTGAAGAGCTTAGATCACTGAGAAGTTATCACCTGGCTTGAAAACACTGTTTCTGCCTAGAGCTCCTCCATTAATCCCAGTTTGCCTCCTCCCACATCAAAACCACACACAAAAAAAGAGTTTAATTCTACTTTGACTTGAGAAAACTTCACGTTTTTGATAACAGGCAGCATGCCTCCCTGAAACTCTAATCCCCCAAGTTAAAAATTTTCAGTTCTTTCAACTTCTTCTATAGTGTGATTCGGAATCTCCCTGGCCCTTTCTTATTAAAGAAGTCTCAGGTAGCAGCATATAGAGGTGCTACATAGAGGGTTGGTGTCTAAGGCCTGATGACTTTTTACAAACCTATCTTGATGGAGAAAAAGGGATGCAGATAACAGGGTCCCAATTTGTGGTCTTCATCATCAAGTATAAGTGGAATTAATAATTCACAACCTGCTAATGCAGAGCAAATCATATAAGAGCTTCAGCTTTAGAAACGTCTTGAAACTGAACATATGCTCCCATGTAGTGCCTAAGCATGAATGAAAGCAATCTGGATATCCACCACAATCAATCAGGCTTCCTGACTGCTAAAGAAGTCCTCACTTGCAAGAGAAGTTTCTGTCCTTTCTATGTTTCTGCACTCTTGGACACTGCAGTCTCTCCCAAAACTTTTTTTTTAAAGATTTTATTTGTTTATTTGAGAGAGAGAGAGAGAGAGAACGCACAAGCAGGGGGAGTGGCAGGCAGAGGGAGAAGGAGAAGCATGCTCCCCACTGAGCATGGAGCCCGACACCAGGCTTGATCTCAGAACCCAGGATCATGACCTGAGTCAAAGGCAAATGATTAACTGACTGAGCCACCCAGGAGCCCCCATCCCACAACTTTTCACTCTATAAAAAACAAAACAAACAAACTTCCAGTTCCAATTCATAAAGACTCAAAAGCCAACTGTCCCATGAATTTAGGGCCAAATTCTTTAGGACAAAGAATCACAGTGCTTCTCTAGTCTAACCTGTTCACAGATGGAGGAAACTGAGCCCTAGGAAAGGGAAACTGACTTGTAAGTGACAGAGCCCTGGCTAGAAGTCAAGCTTCATTACCATTCTCTCTTTTCCATCAAAATGCCTCAAAGTTACAAAGAAAAAAAGTCTGCAAGAAACATAATTCACTAATAGTGGCATCTATAAAAAGGTTCCTGGTGACCAGAGTTGTATTCAGGAGTTTGTATCTTCCTCATCCACCAGCATCCCCACTGCTTTCCTCTTTACAGCCTTTTTTAAAAGGATTTATTTATTTATTTATCTGAGAGAGAGAAAGAGAATGAGCAGAGGGGAGGAGCAGAGGCAGAAGGAGAAGTTGACTCCCCACTGAGCATGGAGCCCAACGTGGGGGCTGGGCTGGATCCCAGGACCCAGGATCATGACCTGAGCCGAAGGCAGATGCTTAACTGACTGAGCCACCCGACGCCCCTCCTCTTTCCAGCTTTTAACCCGAGTCCAATACTATTCCTTCCTTTTAATGACTTTAATGATTAGGATGATATTGATGGTCTATTCTATCCAAGTTCTTGCTTGCTTTACAAACTGATTTTTATTCTAGAAGATTCAACTTCTGGCACTCTCTCTGTCTCTCAGTCATCCTGCTTATAGCAGCAGTCAGAGAAGGAAGGTTTTCCATCAGGTTTTGGCACATTAAAAGAGAATTCATAGCCTGAACAAGGGAGGGATGAAGGAGTCTGTCTAAATATGCTCTCCTGGATGGTGCCGGAAACCCTGAGGCAAGCAAAATAACTAGGCTTGTCTTTGGTAGCCTCACATCCCTTTAGCCTCGAATAAACCTTGACACCCAAGTAGGAGTATCAGGCAACCACACTGGCCATTTATATCTCCGGGTGGCTTCAAAAAAGAACAAGAGAGTTTCCTAATCTGGACACTGACATGCTAAATTGTAGCCTCCCGTTTGTAACCAATGAGTATTCACAAGGACAGGTGGGTAATGGAGGATGAACATTCCCTCCCAGCATTTTTAATTAACTGGTTGTTGGATTTATTGGTCAGCTCAGTGGGAAATCAGAACCTACTACTTGGGGGCTATTTTTATAGCCTTCTGGAGTTGGGTTGCCTTAGTACAGACACCTGGCACCATTCCTAGAAGTGGTTGGATCTGTATTTTTCCCTTTTAAACAGCAACCAGTGAGTAGATTTGAGCATTCCAGGCATCTGGCTAGTAATCCGATATAATAAAGGTGCCCCTTTGCCTTCCTCCTCTGGTAATAGAGCACATACGCCACCAGTTTATCCCTTCACATCCAGCAGCAGGTCAGAGGCGAAGGGAGTGTGGTTAAAACACAAAATAAGCTCTGTAAAACCTGGGAAACAAGGGGCTGTATCCATCATCAATACATTTATAAGCTATAAAACCTGAATAAGTAGTCTCTGAATAAACAACAGTTAATCTTATCAACTCTAAATTCCTCAAATCAGAATTGCAGCTCATTTCCTCTTTGCCTTCAGATGAAGCACTGCTTAGGATAAAAGAGAGCCTTCTGCCATTGGAGATCTTTTTACAGCACACATTAACAATTTCTGTGCAGATATTTGGGTGGCAAATTGTAACCCAATACCTATTTTGCAATAAAACTACCACAGCATTAAATTGACATAATAGAGACAGAAATTCTATTCAGTCGAGTTTGGGTCATGCAGGCACTCATTTTAATGTGGGAGATGAATTAAGCTCATCCTTGGGAAATCCAAGGGTAATGACCGAAACACAATGTGATTGAGCTAATTATCAACCAGGTGTGCTTTAAGGAGTTGATGGTTCAATTTATTACTGCTAAGTGCACAAGCCTGTTTTGGGGAGGAGTTTATGAGAGCAGGTCAGACACTGCAACTTCTCAGAGGGCAAAAGACAACATTTCTGCAGATCTGGCATTATGTTGGGCCAGCCTAAATCCTGCCCAACCACCAAGGCCAGCTCAAGAACCGGGCAACTTTCCCCTACTGCACAAAGCCCCAGGGAGCTGACCATCCCCTGTGCTCTGCCAGCAGTTGCTGTCCATAAGCAATTGGCCTATGCTGCCTTGAAACAAGAGTAAACTTCTCATTTATACACGTCTGGTCTTCTCAGCTAAGTAAACTGCTCAAAAGCACACACATGGTTCATTTTTTTTTTATCCTGCATGATGTTTGACCTTGTTAAGTATTTGCAGATTGAGGTCATCTTGGATAAAAGGCAACTTTTTAAATACTTATGCATTGCTGTATGGGTCTCTCTTATATTTGTAGGTGAAGTTCTGTATATGAAACATAAACCACTTAATGGCTCTAGTTTTGATAATGAACATGAGTCTCATACAGTGTGGGACACGGTGCTAGGTGTGAACTGATTTCATTATATTCACAAACAACATCAGCCTGTTACCCAACAGAGCCCTACTTCTGAGAGGCCACATCTCCCTTCTTATGGCCATCCCTCATTCCTTCTTCTACTGTCTCTTACTAGTCCTTCTACTCACACGTCTCCTCTTTCTCCTCCTTGTTCCAGAACCTTGGGAGCCTGACATTCACAGCCACTACCAACCAAATCCAGAGCCTGTCTCTTGGTTGTCAAAGTGCATCTTCCTCAAACTGCTCATCATCAGTCTTCTACAGTGACTCCCACTCCACTAGACTGTAAGATCCCAGAGAACAGGGACTGAGTCTGAACCATCATCTATACAAATGCTACTACCCCACACCCTCCACTATCACTCAACCCAGAAGCCACATTTTAACTGGATTCCAGGATTCCAGGTTTCCCACCAGCCATTGGAGGATCCCAATTCTCTAGGTGGCTGTTAAACAAGTGGTCTGACTGGTAGTCTAGTGGTTATTAAGTTCCACTTAAACTAAAGTATAGGAGCAGAACACACATAAGCCAATTGACCTATATAGTAGCTAATGCCAAGTATTCAAGCAGGCATTCTCCTAGCAGAGACTTGTTTTTTTTGGCACAGGGGAACGTCAGTATTTGAATGTTGAATTTGCATTGAGAAGATAACAATAAGTCAAATATTTATTTATTTTTATTTTTTTTAGTCAAATATTTATTGATTGCCTGGTATATACCAGGCCCTGAGCATAAAATTTGTGAGGAAAAAAAATGGATGTGTTTTCAATAAAGAAGTGCAATCAAACGGTGGTAGCAAAGAGGAGCAACTTGATACACTTTTTCTTAAGAGTCAGAGGCCATCCAGGCAGACTAGCTGTGGTGCTTGAAGGAACACCAAATGTACAATACCTCACTCCATCCGTGAGATCTTGGGATCCAACAAAACAAAGGTACAAGGCTTCATCTTCTCTGATCCTTTTTACCAACCTATGTCTTCCTAGTTAACTGAAAATAAATTTCCTTCTCAAATGGTCCTCCAACAAAATGACAAGGGTGGGGGTGAGGGCAGGGCAGGGACTAAGGCCAGGATAGGAGATCTTACCTAGGACTTGTTTAAAGGTTCTCCAAGGAAACCATTTGCTGAAATTTTCTGTCATGGAGATCCCTCTTCTCATCTACAGTCCAAATTATCCTGGCTACTTGGTGGTAGTAGAGTCACTGCCACTGAGCAAAGCTGGCTTCCAAACAAGCTCCAGCTAGGCCAGAGTTGACAAAGAGCAAACTACTACTACCAAAAGGCCCACCAAGCAAAACCCAGAAGGAATCTTGGAACTTGTTCACAAAGTAGGATTATGTTTTGTATCATCCATATCTCTTTCCTTGGAAGACTATGTTGTTAAATTCCTCATAAAGATGATCATATAGGTTTTCCAGGAGTTTTGGTTTGAATCAAATAAATGATTATACTTCTAGATCATCCAATAACATAGCACTAGAAAAATCCACCCAAAGAACCATTTCTTTTTTTTTTAATTTTTATTTATTTATGATAGTCACAGAGAGAGAAAGAGAGAGAGGCAGAGACATAGGCAGAGGGAGAAGCAGGCTCCATGCACCGGGAGCCCGACGTGGGATTCGATCCCGGGTCTCCAGGATCGCGCCCTGGGCCAAAGGCAGGCGCTAAACCGCTGCGCCACCCAGGGATCCCCAAAGAACCATTTCTATTATAGATATATTTAAAGGCATCCAAAATGCTGCCTTTTAATTCAGAAATTATAAGTCAAATAATTCTAATTTTTTGAAAGAGGTTATAACAAAACTGCTCAGAACACATTAACCTAAGTGAATTTTTTACACCAAATACTTAATATTAGAGAGTTTTCTGTTTAATTTCGAAACATTCTCAAAGACAAGCACCAATTGTTTTTAATTTCACCAATTTGCTCATTACACACACACACACACTTTTAATTTGTTTCTAGATATCTTTTGAGTTAAGGTTATATATCTGAAAAGACAAACAAAAAGTAATTCCTTTTTTTTTTCCAGAAAACAAATTTGAGGTATATGTTTTTAAGAAAGCCACTACCCCTAGGGGTGCCTGGGTGGCTCAGTCAGTCAAGTGTGGAGCTCTTGACTTCAACTCAGGTCATAATCTCAGGGTGGTGAGATCGAGCCCCTCTTGTGCCTCCTCAATTAGCAGGGAGGCTGCTTGAGATTCTCCCTCTACCCCTCCCCCTACATGCTCTCTCTCTAAAATAAATAACTACATCTTTAAAAAAATAAAAGAAAAAGAAAATCCTACCCCTAGAATGTAAAAAATGTCTTTCCTCACTGGAAATATAACTGATAGAGCAAAAGACTCTCTAGGTTTCCAGAGCTGGCTGTGTGACCTAAGGAAGTCACATAGACTCTCTGAGTGTCAGGTGTGCTAGAACTGTGCCTAGCAAAGAATACCATTGAACTTTACATGAAGTTGGGCCAGAAGATATACAAGGTCTTTCCATTTCTAAAAATCATGCATGAAGATGCCATCCAAACAGGTTCCAAAGAACCTATTTTTAAATATCTTACGTTAACTCAGTATTGGAGCCCCTCACTATTTTCTTAGGTAACAGAAACTACAGTGATACTTCACATAAGCCTTTCTGACAATGAAGATAGTTTTATTTTAAAAAGGACATTTTAAGATACTCCATTGCTGTTATTTTTCCTTCTTTTTTTCTATGGTTCTAACACTTTCCAAAATGCAAATATATTACTTTCGTTCTCAGAAAAAAATAATTGTCTCCATCTTGGCATGTGGGTTTAGAGATGTAAGATAGTAGTAAGGGGTATTTTTTTTAATTATAAGAATTATAAATCTGCTCTCTGGCTCTCAATTCCAAGATGAAAACAAAAAGAAAGAAGGAATAACCGGTGTGCCACAAAAGGCTGCAGCCACGTACAGCCTATCTGTGGCATCAAGTGCACCCATTGCTTACTCAAGGTCAAAGCCATTAAGAAATTGGTTAGTGGCACCACAGTAGAGGCTACCGCCACCAGAGACATTCCCAAAATGAGTGTCTTTGATGCTTATATGCGCCCAAGCTGTCTGAGACTATATTACTGTGCAAGCTGTGCCATTCACAGCAAGGTAGTCCAGAATCATGCCCGTGAAGCATGAAAGGATCCTTCACCCCCACCCCATTTTAGACTAGCAAGTATTTTTTTAAGATTTTATTTATTTATTCATGAAAGACATAGAGAAAGAGAGACAGAGACACAGGCATAGAGAGGGAGAAGCAGGCTTCATGCAGGAAGCCCGACATGGGACTTGATCCCAGGTCTCCAAGATCACAACCTGCACTGAAGGCAGCGCTAAACCGCTGAGCCACCCGGGCTGCTCTAGACTAGCAAGTATTGCCCCAGCACCTCCACCAAAGCCCATGTAAGCTGCTAAATCCTTAAGGACTGAAGAAAAACTATTCTCTGGAAAAAAATAAAATAGAGATTATACTTTTTAAAAAAGAATTATACATCTGCATTATAGAAATTTTAGAATATACAATAGGAAGAAATTACCTGTGATTCCACCCCTCAAAAAAAATCTCCATTAATATTCTAGTAATTTCCTTATATTATTTTTCTCTATGTGTATTACATATAGTCAACTGAGATCAGGTATGTTGCTTGATGTTTTACTTTTTTACATATATATCATTTCATGGGCATTTTTCACTATCAATAAAAATCTTTTAAAACACCATTTTTAATGGTTTTAGCATGATGTGCTCCATACAACCATTGGCAATTGTTCACTATTATAAACAATGTTGCACTGAACTTCCTTTTTGTTCTCATCTCTGTTACTGAACTTGGTATCTCTTTTGTAGCAAGTCATTGGCAGAGAAGGAAAGGGCCACAATGTGGGGAGCCAATAGGGGGCTGACTCTTATAATTTCCACCCCACCCTTCCCCTCCCCCCTCCTTACTTGCCTTTCTGGTGCTCAGTCTTCACTGTCCTAATTTTCTGGCTCTGGATTCTGATTAGCCCCGATCCTGACACACTGAGCACAAGTGACTGATGAGAGAAACAGACACACACAAGACTGCAGCTGGAACAGCAAGGAAGGCACCAATGACCTGGCCCACAGGCTACCTGCTCTCTGGCTGGTGATCTGGGTGGCACTGGACACTAGACAAGCAGTGACTGGTGTTCCTGGCCTGGCTTTGGATGGCAAAGGGACCACAAGATCTCCATCCCCCTAGACTCTGAGAACTTGAGCAACAGCTGTGCCAGTACTAAGGAACAAATCCCCAAAGCAATCTAAAGGACAGAAGTACAGCTGAAGTGTTTTGATCCAGTGCTATAACCTTAAAATAAACATTAACATTCTCATCTATATCCAGCTTAGGTCTTCTGATATGCATATCTGACGTTATTTTAACTGGTATTTAAGGAGAGCTTAGTACCAATCCCTCCTCTCTCCTAAGTTGTTTTTTTTTTTTTCTTCTTTGACATTTCTTGTATAATTTTCTCCTTTGGTCTCAAACTGTGCAACAATAAAGTGTGTCACTGGACCACATACATCTTGTTAATAAAAGAAGTATTCTAAAAAAAAGAATTATTCTATAAAACATGATCTCCACTTCCAGAGCATCACAAATTAACTGGGAAATAAAAAAGGAAAATACATGAAAGGCTAGAGAATGATAAAAGTGCTGAGACCACTGTCAGGCCAGCTCGAGAAGGAGAGGAGGAGTCAAGTCTTAGCTGTGAAAACAGAGAGTCCTTAGCTACCCACAGAGAGACAGGGAAGATGTTCCCAAGACCAGGAAAGCCACTGAGGAGGAAATGTGCCGCCACCAATAATCTTTCTAGCATATCTACCCCCACAGACTCAAATGTTGCTGAGAAGGCAGGAGGCAGTTAAGGCAAAATATGCAGGCTACATTACTGGCTCAAGTCTAGTTAAGCACTAGAGGCTTTAAGAACTGCACTATAGACGTAGGACTCAGATACTTCAAAGAAAAACCTAAGCCCTTGACGAAATATCACTAAATAGGCAGCCATAAAAGAGAGAAACTAACAAAAAACACTGGGGCCTAGATTTGTATAAAAACAAAAATAAAGAAAAAGAGCCTTTCCTGAAAGAAAGTTGACATCTAAGTGCAAATGGCCTCAAGGGTACCTTTCATTTGCTTTCTGGCCATTTGTACATGACCTTACGCACACAGTAAGGAAGGCAAATTTACCACATCATCTTCACCCCATGGGGTACCATCTGCTCCTTTCAAAATAAATTTTTTCCCTGTTCTCACCAAGCACCAATATTTTACATGTTTAACTATCAGCAGACACTTAATCTTAAAACCATTTTGCTTTAAAAAAAAAAAAAGATAAAAAAATCATGGCACCAAGAACTCCATTTCATTGAAAAGTGAGGACAATGGAAAGAGTATATCTTTTCCTGAAATCCGCCAACATGTTTTGGACATACTAGGGAAGGGGGACATTCATAAAGTTGTGCTGTCCCTGCCATAAATCACTCCAGTAGAATTCTTTCTGAATATTCTATCTCTATCTAAATGGAGATCAAAGACCCACTGGCTATCCCCCACCGAAATAATCTACAGGTTCCAATGGAGTTATCTGCAGGCAAATGATCAAGCTATTAACACTTGCCAGACCAGTGAGACTATAAAGTGAACTGTGGTCGAGGTGAAAGGAGCTTTGAAGTACACGGCTTTCTTTCAAGTTATCCAGATCCCCATGTAAGAATACTCATCCCAGGGAAATCACACCTTCAGGTTATCAGATGAAAAATCTCTTGTCTGCATCAACCAGCCTAGGACCTCTTCAAAGAAAATGCATATCGAATCCATTCTCAAAGACTCTCCATTCTTTGGCTTTGTAGAAATGCCAATCCAATGCTGTATGAATTTTTTCATTTAGCAGAGATTTGGGGAAAAACAAAAACAAAAACAAAAACAAAAACAAGGGACTTGACCAGTTCTGAAGAATAGTTTGCTTCCCATTGAGACAGAAATAAGGTGATACAAGAAAAGATGAAGGAAATATTTAAAATAAAAGAGAAGAAAACACAGGAGAGGGGAGACAAAAAGGACAAAATAAATAGGTAAAGAAGAGAAATCGTTACTAAATTCACCTTCATCCTCATTATCCTTAACATGCAATATACATGACAACAGGAGAACGTTAATTCCACAGAAATAGATATACACGTTAAGTAGAACTAGAGTTGCAAAAAGCAAGATCACTAAATGTTAACACATGTAAAAATTCCACTTTCTTCAAATCTAGATGGTCTTCAAACATTCTGAACATTCTCAATGAAACCAGATCTGTTATGTACTCCTGGTAGAGTGCTGATCTGCCCCAATATCACAGACAAAACAGAACCATTGAGTTTTCTGTGGTCAGCAGTGTCTTTTTTTGAGTGGAATTAGGAAAATAATAATAACTCAAGGCCCTAGAATCCCTGCCATCACTTGAAAAAGATGAGAGGACAGACTAATATGTAGCCCACAACAAAGTTTGCATCAAACATGCCTGTGAATAGGAACACTGCATGCAAAACTAAACAATGGATATTGGGGAAACTACTAGTAATTTTGATAGAAGGAGAAAATTGAACTGGATTGAATATCTAGAGTTATGGGTCAGTGCAAGTTACTTGTAATAGATGCATTTTTACAACATACAGAGGTCTGACAGCTTGAACTTTGATACATCTGAGCAATATCTAAATATCCCTCAGTACAGGTTTTGATTTAACAAGATAATACCTGATATCCAGGTTCTTCCAGTATCCATCAAGACATTCAATATTACCCATTAGCTTTCCATCTATCATTTGTCCCTCCTCACCTCCAGGAGCCAGTCATTCAAGACTTTATTAAGTGCCTGCTACCTTCAAGGCCCTTTTTCATCTCCCTTTGCAAAAGGTACCTGGCTCTCTAGAATCTGGGATGCTGACCTTTTTTCTTTTGAAGAATTGCATCATCTTTCATTTGAGAAGTTCATTAACATACCCTTGATCTAAAGTTGTTCATGATGTGCAGTCATATATATATATGTGTTTTACATTAAAGTGAATTAAAATGCATTTAATTAAATTTAGAATGAAGATCAATTTTGCTCTGAAGTTGTTTGGGTTTGTCTTTTCCACATAATTTTAGAATGCCTTCAATAAACTGGCAATACACAGCGGAGGGCTGAAGACCTAAACTCTACAGGTGTATTCCTAGACCTAACAGGGCACACCATAAACTGTCTTCAATGTAAAAATACTTTTTAAAGAAAAATCTAGAGAATGCTAAAAAGGAGACCAAATGCAAAAATAATTGATCTTCTCACAGTGGAAAAACAGCCAATGTTGACATTTTGGTATGAGACTTTCCAGGAGTTTTCTACATACAGGTTTAGATTTATTTATTTTTGCTCAGTTATATCATACTATATATATATAGCTGTGTGTCCTGTGAAAACTACAATCTATAATGGCTTTGTAACATTCTATTGAATGAACATATCACAGTTTATACAACCATTCACTCCTCTATTATTAAATATTTTGTTGTTTCCAATTTTTTTGTTATCAGAAAACACCTCTGTTCATAAGGCTTTCTTTTTCTGTATTCAGGATGGCTTTCATAGAACAAAGTCCCAGAAGTAGACTATTGGCTCTAACCATGAATATTTTCAGGCCTTTGATAATACATATTGCCAAAATGCTGCTCCAAAAGGGTTGTACCAGAAATGCATGAGGGTGTCCACTTAAGTAAATCCTCACTGGTAACAGATTTTTTTTAAGATACTCTTTTCCTAATCTCTGTGTTAACAAAATGTTATCATTGTTTTCATTTGCATCTCCTTGATATTGGTGCCTGAACTTTAACTCATTTTTTTAAACACCTTTCTCTCCAAAAGAAGCATTTAAGATTTCTGTTAAAGTAGACACATGAATCTAATATCAGGTCCTACAAGAGGGCAAAATAAAATGAGAAGGAAAAAAAATACCCACTCTAAAGCTTTTAGCGATTTTTAAAGTTCCTTTTCTGTCCTTTTATTTAATGACTCTAGATGCCAGGCACTACAGTTTTTCACCAGCTTTCTCCAAGGCCCTCACATGTGGAAATTCTACTCACTCATTCTCTAAACGTTGCTGAGGCCCCACCTGTCTCAAGCATGGTAATAGGCCCCACAGATGTCACAGGGAACACAGAGCCCCTGCCCTGCTCTAACAAAGCCCAAGCCTAGGAAGACATAAGTGTTGTCCAGAGTGTGAGAATTCATAACAAGCGAACCTAATCAAGACCTGAAGGGTCAAAACTGAGGCCTAGTGGCACCTGGCTAGCTAGTTGGTAGAGCATGCAACTCTTAATCTCCAGGTCATGAGTTCAAACCCCACATTGGGCATGGAGCCTATTTTAAAAATGAAATAAAATAATAAAATAAAATAATCTGAGGTCTGAAGCAAAAGCTAAATCTCCTCAGTTCTTTCTTTCAACCATTTCTCATGTGATATCATTTCAGATCCACCCTGGTCACTATCTTCTGGATGTACTCAACCTTGTCAACGTTCCTAAAATGTGGTGACTATACTTGAACATAATACTCCAGATGTGGTCTGATCAGCACACATGCTTCTAATACAGCCTAAAATTGTTTTGCTTTAAAAAAAAATAAGCTACACCACATTGTTGGCTCATATTAAACTTGTGATCAACTAAATCCCCAAGAACTTTTTACATAAACTGCTGCCAAGTCACATCTCTCATATCCTGTACATATGCAATTTTTTAAACCTAAATTCGAGACTTTACATCTATCACTGTTAAATTTCATCTTGTAGGTTCTGACCTAGAGTTCCTACAAGTTGAGGTCATTTTAAATCTGGATTCTGTCATCCTATATATTAAACTACGCCACCCAGCTCTATATTATCTGCAAAGTGAAAAGCCAGGCTTTGTGATCAATTATGATTAAGAATTTGCTCCTTTTAGGGCAGGGGCCATGATCTGGTCAACTCTGTTTTCTTCACAGTGCTAAGTAGGATGGCTTCTACATCGTAGGTGCTCGGTCCTTGTTACATGAATGAACGCCCAGGTACAGCCAAAAACACTTCCCTGGCCCTTAACTAAAAACATCTTCTGCCAGGATGACACTGAATCAGTTGCTCAACCAGCTGTGAATTTGCCTAATTACTAGTTATGCAGTCAAATTTCACAATCTTATGCACAAGGATATTACAGAAGACTCTCAAATGTTTTGCTAAAAACCAGACATCCTATATTTATATTTGACATTCTGGCGTGGTTGTTCTGATGCAGACACTGTGATCGCAGCCATGACAAAAACGGACTCCTGGAAGCTGTTTATCACTTCCTTCCCTGACGCTTCTTCCTTACCCTGACTATAGGAGACTTTGACTTTCCATTTCCTTCACTATGAATATCTGAATATGTGTTCCTTTATTGCATTATAGTCTTCATCTTTCAAAGGCAAATTTTAAAAATAATTTTACATTAAAAACTGCATTGAGAAAGTGAAAATTTCATACATTTATAATCAGAAAAAATAGACATATTTCTAAGTTTGTTAGATTTTGAAAGAGGACAAACCCTTAAAAGAGCCCTATTCCCTCAAAACATGATATTGATGTTTTATACTTTTGAAAAGAGTGGAAACCTATTACTTTTCCATAGTATATTACATGGAGTATTAATGAGACAACTGACAGTCACAGACTCAAGGATTCCCAGTAGAGCCTACATCTGGGATGATGAGACCATACTGTTGACCCAAATATCCTTCCCTACTCTGTTCCTGTCCCTTGGAAGTTTGAAATCAGAGATTTTAAGAAACAACTAGTCAAGAAATAAAAGAATTCTCAGAGAATGAGCAGATAATGTGCCCAGAATGATTAATGGCCTTTCAAAGATGAGCAAGAATGGAGAACACATGACTCCTGGCGACGTGGGCTTTGCCGGCCAGATGGTGCCTGACCCCCGCATCCCATTCCTTATCCCTTCTCTGAGCTTCACTCTATCCATGACACCCATTCTATTCTTGACCCCCCCACACTCCCGCCTCATCCCCAAGGCTGAGGGATGAAGTGAAGCTGAGGATGGGGTGAGGCTGTTTTGCACATTACTTGGTAAGTCTAAAAAAAAAGTAGCTGAACATTTTATTAGTCTGTTTTGTGGGGCATTGCAGAAGTGCCCTCTCCCCATGTTAAAAATGTTCTCATCAAAAAGTTCCCAGCATCAAAATAGCTGATCAAAGCAAGCATGTCAAAAAGCCATATAACCACCTATATGATAGAATGAAACAAAGTATCTAGGAGTTAGAAGACTTGAGTAGCAGTTCCAACTTCTACCAATTGTCTGGCAGATCTTGGGAAATTCTATTTCTAACGTGAGCCCATCTTCCTTGCAACTGGAAAGTGTACACTACGTGATCTTCATAGTTGCTTCTCCAACTATGCCTCTCAGACTACTTGTTACTGTTGTTAAACTATTTCATTTGTAACTACCTTGCCTTTCAGCATGCTGGGTTAAGGACCATGTCTCATGCTTCCACAGAAGACATCACAATCTGAGCACATAGTAGGTACTTAGGACCATTTCTTGATTGAATTCATTTCCCATGAGCTAGACTGGCTGTATTTAGGCTTCTATTCAATAACTTTACTCAGAGGAGCATAGGACATCACAGGTCACCTTGGCTGCTAGTCAGACTCTAACCAGCATCAGGCCAAATTCTTTTGCCTGAAAGGCATAAGAATTGCAGGGATGGCCCAAGAAAATACCCAGCCTCCCAGGGAATCTGATGCAGGTCCTCTGTGACCCACTGTGACCAGAGGGAATGATGCTTCCAAGTGACTTTTCAACTTTACCTCCTCCCAGCCGCCCTCGACCTAATTGATATGTGCTAAATTAAAGGTGAAAAATGCTCTCTATATTATAGTCCAAGAAGTAAAAGAAGCATCCTGCTGAGATACTGTTAATATCTTACATTTCAGAATAAAGTTTTTTCCCAAAACATAAGCATTTCAGTGATTTTTTTTTTCAAATAAGATTCTACCACCATCAAACTTTTCTTTATGCTAAGCACCATAGGGAACATGTCTTTAAAAACTCAGAGCTATTTAATCTTCATTTTGCCAAAGGAACAAATTCATTCTGCAAATCTTAATTGAACCCCAAGTACATGCTAGGTGCTATGCTAGCTGCAGACAAAATACATAAGTACGCAGTACACATAGGACATCTTTTCACATTAATTCAACCAGATATAGGTTAAAACCCTAGAAAACACATCAGCTTTCTATCTTCTTCTCATGCCAGTGATTAAATACACAGCTCTTCTGATTAGAAAAAAAAATGTTCTAATTTCCTTATTAAGAAGATAATTCGCCAAAGGCTAATCTGAATATGTTTATCCTTCGAAACCATGCTGCCATCCTAGTCAAGCCTGACTGAAGAGTGGTGTCATCCCTGTTTTGGGCTCCCACGCCTTACTAATAGAAGAAAGTGAAGTACTGAACAGATAACCGAAATTTCTCAGTGGGTCTATACTTTCTTTTAGCCTCAACTCACGAGAACGGCATATACCTGAACTTCTGACCTTTTGTACTGCTCCCATTGAAAATGATGGCAGCGATGGCCGATTGCCGCCTTTAAAAAATGAAATGGTCACAAAGACGCTAGCAGAGTAAAAACAGCCCAAGTAAAGCATTTGGTTCGGCCTGTGGAGAATCCTCAATGAGATGCCAGTGCCCGATGGTCTCCTGTTACTGGCCTTCAAGACGCAGAGTTTCTCAATTCTCTCATTCTTAAGTTGTATCAGGTTTAATTTTTTTCACATTAGGCAAATACGCCACACAGAGAAGAAAGCTGACCCTCACAAATGGGCATCTTGGCCTTCCCTAAGAATCTGTGAAAATGGTTTCAAACTGTCTCAACACATTGGTATGTTCAGATCAGCTGTGAATATGTGCTCTGCGTCAGCTGTTACTAATACTGAACTACCAACATTTGTAAGTAATCTTCTTTAAAAAAATAGTGAATTTAAAGTTGCTCCTATACTGTAGAAATACCATCGCTAAATCACTCACATTCCAATAGGCTTTCTGGTCCAAGAGACAGGAAGGGGCGGGATTACCAGGGTGCACTGGGAACTGCGCAGAACCTCGGCTGGCCCCGCCTATGGGAGGGCCCCGCGTGGGAAGAGCGGTTCCTGGGGATTGGCTAACGCACCACCAGAGCCTCTGACAGGCTTAACTCTGGGCAACCCAGAGCACGCTGCGTGTGGAAGTTACCAGACTCAGCTCTCGTGATGGGCGGGAATTGCTCCTCTGTAGGATAGCTTCAATTTCAATTTTCAAGACCTGAGTTTGTAATGAGTTGGGCTTTGGGGGTGTTGCAAGGATTGGTTTTATTGGAGGAGGGAAGGCATTATTCCAAAGCAATTACCTGCCTGATTTTCAACTCTCTGGCCTGCAAGTGATATAACAGAAAGTGGGCGAGTCACATTACCTTAAAGTGAGAAGGGGTTTGGTGTTTGGAGCCAAAGAAGAAGGCATTCTCTTTTGGACCTGCTGAGTTTTGGTTGATGGTAGGATATCTGAATGGAAAAATACAAACGTATATAACTTAATCTGAGCTGGTTTCCTCTTAGGTAAAATAGGCTTGAGACTCTCTGCCTTGAAGAGTGTTGTAAGAATTGGAGATGATGTATATAAAGTACATGGCACAAGGCCTGACTCCACAAGAGGGTTTTAATTATCATTAGTCCATAAGACATGCAGAACTGGGGCATGGGTACGAAGTAAAAACTGCAGAGTTCATTACATTGAGGTGGCAAGCGGAAGCCATGCAAATGAATGAGGAGAGGAGAGTATTAAAGACATCCCTCAGGAGAACAGTTTCTTGGGGTGGAAGAGGAAGCTGTGTCATCAAAAAAGGAGAGAAAGAATGCCCAGACAGGTAGGAGGAAAACAGATCTAATGTAGTGTCCCAATTCATGCAAGGAGAAACATTCAAGGGTGAGAAAGAGAAATAAGCCCCAATGAATTCAGTGAAAAGTCTGCTGCTGGTAATCTGCAGGGGAGCAATTGTAGTAAAGAGGCAGTGGCAGAAGCCAGATTACAAGGTGTTTCAGAATGAGTGGTAAAGAAATGGAGCCAGCAGATGTAAACCACTCACTTGAGAAGAGAAAGTCAATAATCTCACAGTCTGACAGCTGGACTTGGTCCAGACATGCAAGAACAGACTTTAGCCATAAAGACTTAAATGTGGGATTTTAATATGGAATTTCTGATGGCTGCAGGTATAGAGGGGCCTCCCAAGGGAAAAACACATTCCTCCTAAAACTAAATATGGCTTTCATAAACTCAACAAAGAGAGGCCAACCTTGGTTGTTTCTTAAATCTCCATGGCTTCAATATAATGCCACTCAATTCTAGGAACTGAAGAGAGGGGAAAGAAACAGAATGAAAAACTTAAGAATGTACAAAGATTGGTGAAGAGCCTTCTCTGTTTGGTGGCCTCCATAGAGAGCTTTTGTTCTCAAAATTCCCAGACTCTCCAAGAGTCTTAAAGGAGAGTAACTCAATCAAGCCTCCTCAGGTTAAAGGGGAGAGGGGGAAAAAAAAAGCTTGTCTATTAACTCCAAACCAATCACCTCCTGCTTCCCTTGTATTACACAAAGTCCCTAGTGACTTTGTCTTCAGTGAGTAAATAAATAACCCCCCTAGAAGCAGAATAGTTTTCTGACAAAGCTGGTAGGGTCCACAAAGCTGATTAGGGCTTGTTTATTTGAAAGTTTCAAATAAAAGGCATTTCAACTGGTCAGGAATGTTTGAGGACTATTAAGATGTGACAGGATTCACTAGGGTAAACATGTCCTGCCTCAGGCTTCTTGGAGCCCCTAATCCCTATAACAAGCAAGGTCCTAAATAAGAGAAATAATAATACTAGCTACATTATTGAGCAAGAGTGTACCATGTGCCCTTTACGTGCATTGTGTCATTTAATCCTCACAATAGTGCTGGGAGGTTAGATATCATTAACCCCAGGGATGCGGAGCTCCTGGGCTAAACCTGGCGCCAAAGGACCTCCCAGGTTTTGCTAGCATAAATGCCCCAGACCTATACCCTGGCCATCAACTTGTATTTTCTTGTCCTAGCTCTGCTTCGACTACTAGGTTTTCAACCAACTAAACATAAATAAACTTCCCTCTAGTTTGTCCCCTCTCTCTTACAGGTTTTGGAAATAAGTTCAAATCCTGGCTGTCCTGTCTGAGCTGTGCAGTTTTAGGCAAAATGGCTTCCTCAAAAGGGCAAAAATGGTAGCTTCCAATGTTATTGTAAAGACTGAGATACTAGTACAGAGAGTAGCACAGAGCAAATCATCAAAAATGTTACTTTTTAAAAATGTGGACATTGATTCAATGTTTCCCTTGCTCAAGTAAGATTGTTCCTTTTTTATAGTAATATATATTTACTATATATATATATATATAGTGTGTGTGTGTATAAAGTCTTTGAAAAAATCCAGAAAAATGTAAAGAGAAATAAAAATGGGACACCTGGGTAACTCAGCAGTTAAGCATCTGCCTTCAGCTCAGGGTGTGATCCTGGAGTCCCGGGAATCCTGGAGTCCCAGGATCGAGTCCCACATTGGGCTCGTTGCATGGAGCCTGCTTCTCCCTCTGCCTATCTCTCTGCCTCTCTGTGTGTGTCTCTTATGAATAAATAAATAATTTTTTTAAAAAAAATGAGCTGTTATCTTACCATCCAAAAAAAAAAAAAACCCAGATATTGTAGCACAGATGTATATGTTGATCAAAATGGAGGGGATAGTTTCATACCCTGTTACTTATAAAACTTTAACATTATATCATGATCATTTCTTCGATCATGAAATATTCTTTGAAAACATCATTGCTGGTAGCTTTATAATATTCTAGTCTATGGACATATCATACTGATTTAATAGACACAACACTGATTAAACACAGCAACTGCCTTTTAACCAAAGTCTTCAGTAGCCTGATCCAGAGGACTCGTCCAATGAAAATTCCAAGGAAAAGAGACTTTCTGTTTCCCTTAAATTACACCTTGTGTTTGGCCACCATCCTTCTAGCTGCCTCTGTTGGGGCTTATTGGCTTTAGTGTTGCCTGTCAATGTCTAAGCAGAAACTGTGAAAGTTAGACTTTTGGGCCGACGTCCTAAGAAACCACCAGCTTGAAAAGAAGTATGTAACATGTACATTCGACCATAGCTACCCAATAATGAAATGTGTATCAGAATATTTTAACAAGCCACATTACCACGCATTTTATGACATCAGAGGAGCATTCTTGAACCAGAGGACTGGTTCTTGTTAAGATATCCAAGATGGATTGGTTAGCTATATTGTGCTACAGCCAGACAACAGAATATTACAGAGCCACTAAAATCATGTTGACATCTATGTAATAATACAGGAAAATGTTCACAGCCTATCGTTAGGTTGTTTAAAAAGCAGAGTATAATATGGTGTATATATTATAAGCCTTGTTTGAAAAAAATGTGTGTGTGTGTGTGTGTGTGTGAATGAGTGTATCTACAGTCTACTAAAAAGGCTATTAACCAAGCTGTTAAGAGTGGTTATCTCTGGTCTTAGTATCATGAGGGAATTATTTTCTTCTTTATCGTCTCTATATTTTTTAACTTTCCACTGTTAATAGGCATTATGCCACTAAATGATCTTTAATTTAAAAAAAAAACAAACAAAATTGTCATTCTCCTACCTCCTAAACCCCTATGGTGTATGCTACCATTCCCTATGTAATCTGGCTTCTCAAGACTTCATCGTATCAGCAATAAGAACCCTGGTGGAGCTGTAGAACAATGGAATTAGAGTGGAAACTCTGAACTGAAAACTAAATTCTACTGTGTCCTAGCACTATGCCCTTGGCCAATTCATCTCTCTGAGCCACAGCCCTCATCTCTAAAACAGGGAATGATGTCACAATGATATCATGCCTCACAAGGTGGCTGTGAGTTTCAATGAGACTGGGCAGGTGCAGGCACCCATTCCCACGCCCCGTGCACCGCAAGTCAGTTAAACCTATTTCTAATATCTTTCTCAGCAGGACAGAAAGTGCAAAGCGACCCTCATTTTAATTATTCAGTTCCTCCTCTATATTTCTCTTTTCATTCAATGTGTTCTCACATGCTCAGGCTGGAGTGTGAGAAAGAGGTCACAAGTAGGAGTGATGCCATCGAGAGTGTAAATACCTGAGAGGAGGGGGGCAGGCAAGAACCCGAGCAACACGGTCTTTGCATTGAGAACTAACTAAAGAGCCTGGATCATAAGCGAATCTAAATGAATACAGGGGATTACCCCTGCCTATTCTGAGCATGACTGAAACCCAAAAAGGGAGAAAAACTCAAATTTGAATATCCAATTTAAAGGGTCCAGTGTTAATGCAGCCATGGTCATCAGAGGCACACATCTGACTGAAGCTTGGGGGTGGAGGAGATGGGTTTACAAGGTGATTAATGAATGGTCCTACGTGAGGGTTAAAGGAAACCCTTGTTGGGTTCATAACAGAAGAAAAGGGCTAGATGGTCAATGCTAATTATGTTCTTGTTTGCTATATGACCTTAGGAGAGCAAATCTGTCTTCGATTGTGTTAATGAGCACCTAAAGCTAAAGGATCTGTCCTGTGCATTTGATTACTGCCATTGGTTCTTCCAAAAGTGGTGTCATATTTATCCTGCAGAGAAAAAGGGAAGGCATTTCCAAGTGCAACAACAGTAATAATTATTAATAATAATAAAACCTCCAACCCTTCCTCTTCCTTTTCCCCCATCCCTCTCTCGAATACAGCTGGTTTATCATTCTGTAACTCACAATTTCCAAAAAATAAGCTGAAAAATGTGATGGTATTAAATATGAATAACCATCTGCTCCATCTCTTTGAGGAGAGCTGGAGCTCCAAACTCCAAATATAGCACACCAAAAAAGCCCGCCCTCTGGCATACTTAAGCCAAGGGTTCTTCTTTCAGCCTACACACTCAAAACTTTTAAAAGGCAGGTGAAAAAGTGAGCTCCTCAGCCAAAATTCTCACTTTTTAAGGTCCACAATTTTGTCTAACATTCAGAATTGCATGCGGGGTTAGAAATTGTACACTTGGTACATCTTTTTCAAAAAAATCACAAAGAGAAAAAAACTGCTAGAAGTCTCAAAACATCAGATAATATGATTGGTTTTATTCCTTTATGACTCCACCTGAACAAGAGAGGAATGAATGGGCTTTGGGAAGCTCTTATTTCTCCAGCTGCTTTTGTGCAGAATAATATACTTTCATAATGAAATGTAAGATTATAAATTGCCAAATTGATTTTGCATCAGTGGTAAAAAGTCATAAGTGACTAAGTGTCCTAAGGTGACCTAGTATGTTATAGAAAATGTGAAACCATAGTATACTGACAGTTTCATTGGTTTAGCAAGAGTTCCTATCACTCGGCTGAAATGCATCATTGGTCTTTTTGTCATTACATCTTATTGCAGCTTTAAAAATAAAGTAGATGACAATCTTGTGAAATGTTTCCTTTACTGAATCAGGTTCCTGTCCTTGACTTTATTGCAATGCCTACCTTTCCAAAGCAATGTTTACAAACTGCTTCTGTCTTTTAATATATTTTGAATAGTGAAATTTATTTCTTGACTTGATCCCTTCGAGCCAGGAGATGGAAAAACACTAGTGTACAGTCCGGGTGAGGAACACCAAAAACAGATGGCATCAAGGAGTTAAGTACCAGAGTGGATGGCACCTTGACATTTATTGCTGTCTAGTGCAAACCAGAATATATAATTTGACTCTTTTACAGCATTAGGAGGGCAATTTAAATGCGTTAGGACTTGAACTATCAAAAGATTCTGTCTCCTGTCTCCAGATGTAATTACAAGACAAGACTATTAAAGCAGTCTTATAAATACAAATCTGAGACTGTGAAGGGCGACAGAAGTGGAAAGAACCACCTACCCAATGGTGGCAGCTTGTTTTCTAACAGAGTGGCCCCTGTGCAGAATGGGAGACCAGCTTGCTGGTCAGGATGCTCTCCTGTAGAACTGCAGGTGTTGAGCAAGGCACCTGAGTTCAACTGCCACCCAATACAGTGAGCTAGGAGCAAAACTGACATTTCCACCGCCAAGAACATTCTAGGCCCTTTTCCCTCCCTGTACTACTGCAAGCTTTTCAGATTTCAGTCATTAGTCTTGTTTATTGAGAAGCTACTTACTATGCATGAGAATGCATAGTGCTAGGTAATGGAGCATTCTAGTCAACCCAGCCCATGCCAGGTTGGTGTTCTCCAAACCCCACTAGGTAGAACTCCCGAAATGGCAGCTTTCACTTGTTTTCCCAACACCCTTCTTTCAATGATATTGTGTGTACGTGTAAATATCAAAAGGAATCAAATTTTTGTCTATTAAACTCACAATATTTCTGGAAATTAAAGAGACTCTCCAGTTACCTATCAATGCAAAACGTTCTGTGAAAAGATCACGTCCTAGGTAGCTACCGTGTGAAGGAATTATATACAAAAATGGTGAAAGAATGAGGGAAGAGGGGACTAAGGCTGGCCATTATAGAATCCCAGGAGGAAGTGGGACGCCTGGGTGGCTCAGCAGTTAAGCGCCTGCCTTCAGTTCAGGGTGTGATCCTGGAATCCCAGGTTCGAGTCCCACATTGGGCTCCCTGCATGGAGCCTGCTTCTTCTTCTGCCTGTCTCTCTCTCTCATGAATAAATAAATAAAATCCTAAAAAAAAAAAAAAAAAAAAAGAATCACGGGGAAAATGAGATTCTCAGCAGGGGGCCAGGTGAGAGGAAGTGCATGGGGAAGAAGGACTCAGGATTGATTAGGATGCAGTGAGATGGACATTTACATGCTGCTCCTGGGCGTATAAATGGGTAAAACCTACTGGAGGGTGATGTGACACTAGGTATATCAAGATCTTTTTAAAAGTTTATATCCTCTGATGTGGTCATTTTACTTTCAGGTCTCCACTCCCAAAGAAATGCCAGAAATGAGCACAAAGATATATGTACACATGTGTCCACTGCAACATTATTTATGCCAGCATCAAGGTGGAAACAATCTAAATGTACATCATTAATAAATTGATTCAGTACACTATGCAGATTAACAATTATACTTAGGTGAACTTTTACTGGTATGTGAAAGAGCATGTATATTGTTAAAGGGCAGAGTTCAAAACTGTGCATGTGAGAGGTGCCGGGGTGGCTCAGTTGGTTTAGCAGCCCACTCTTGGTTTGGTTTCAGCTTGGTTGGGTCGCAATCTCAGGGTCCTGGGATCCAGCCCAGCATTGGGCTCCCTGCTCAGTGGGGAGTCTGCTAATCCCTCTCCCTCCCCCTATGCTCCTCCCCTCACTCATTCACATGCTCACTCTCTCTCTTAAATAAAAAAGAAAAAACTGTGTATGTGATAAAGTATCATAATCTACCCCTCCCAATCCTGTGTATTTTCAAAACATCTACAAACAGTGCAGTGAAATAAAAAAAACACAGCTCATCACTATTGAACGTAAGAGTTTGGCCACTTAAAAAAGCACTTTTTTATTCTGAAATCATTTTAGATTTATAGAAGAGTTACAAAGCTTGGGGTGCCTGGCTGGCTCTGTTGGTAAAACGTGCAACTCTTGATCTCAGGGGTAAGTTTGAACCCCATGTTGTTGTAGAGATTGCTTAAAAATAAAATCCTAAAAAAAAAAAAAAAAAAACACCAAGGCTAGTTTCACCAAGCTCCTCCTCATATTAACATCTTACCTAACCACGGACCATTTGTCAAAATTAAAATATTAACAGTACAATACAATTAGTTAAATTACAGCCTTTGTTTGTATTTCTCCAGGTCTTCTGCTAATGTCGTCTGTTGAAGGCTCTAATTCAGGATACCATATTGCATGTACTTGTCCACTTAGTTTTAACAAGCTATTCCACATTTTTTTTGCCTTGCCTGAGACTCAGGAAATGTCTATTCATTTCATCAGGCTTTCTTTTAGCTTCATCTATTTCTATAAGAAGAGCCATGAAAATATAGAGAAAATGCCATTTTAGAATAAGTCAAAATATTCTCTTTTCCTGATTTTCACATGAATTTACTTGTCTCAGAATTCTTCTTACAGACCTTTCCATTTCTCTATCCCATGGTCCCTGGTTCCCGGTCAGCGGGATTCATGCTCCCCTAACAGTCAGGCCCCCGCTGGCTGGACAGCACCATCTCAGGCAAGGGACAAGAACAAGTACTAAACCAAATGGAACAGAACATTGAGGTGAGCAGCTGCTATCAGTAACCCCAATTAGGCTGGAACCTCCTCCAGATAGAGATGATTCACTCAACAAGCTTTTCCTTGGCATATATGCATAAAAACATCTTTAGCATCATGTGTGTAATCTCCTTGTGGTGCAGACAGGGTGAGTAACAACAAAAAGTCACTGAGTTACTAGGTGGCAGGGCAGTGATTGAAACCCCAGTTTCTGCATGACTCTGAAGTCAAAGAACTTAATGGTTCTATCACTGAGCCTTCTTGAGACACCCTCAGTAAATGGTTGAGCCATATCATTCCGATTCTAGCTCTCCAACCCTGATTCCTCCAACCTTGAGTTGGGATCTGACCCAGCCCTGGTTCTAGCTTGACTCTTATGGCTATGTGCCTTCCCTCCTCTTGTACTAAACCTTGGCCTTGGGTAGCCCGGTGGCTCAGCAGTTTAGCGCCACCTTCAGCCCGGGGCATGATCCTGGAGACCCGGGATGGAATCCCACGTCAGGCTCCCTGCATGTAGCCTGCTTCTCCCTCTGCCTGTGTCTCTGCCTCTCTCTCTCTCTCTCTCTCTCTCTCTCTCTCTCTGTCTCCCATGAATACATAAATAAATAAAAAAATTTTTAAATAAAAAAAAAAAAACCTTGGCCTTACCTACCCTGATGTGTTGGGATATAGAGCAACCCAGTTGACCCCTCCATAAGGAGCCATAGCCATGTTCTGTTAAGACTTCTTGGATATGCATGCCTCCCCTGGTTGGGGCCACCCTGCCTCTTCCCAGACAATGAGGAGACTTGGTGTACTTTGCTTGGCCAGCCAGTCTGGCCATTAAGCAGTTCTAGACCTGCTCCTGGGTCTCTGCTGCCCTCTAGCAGTTACCAGCCACTCTGCCCCATCCAGAACACAAGACTAGCCTTACCTTTGGATCCGCTGTACCAGTTGGCTTGGTAACCTTAGAGCCAGGCAAAAGGAGGTCTGGCTGAAACAGCCTGGCTCCCCTGGGAGAGACACTTGGCAGCAAGTAATTCAAGGGAAATGACTTTGTCATCTTCCTTTAAAAAAAAAAGGCTTGGGCAGCCCAGGTGGCTCAGTGGTTTAGTGCCACCTTCAGCCCAGGGCCTGATCTTGGAGACCCGGGATCGAGTCCCACATCGGGCTCCCTGCATAGAGCCTGCTTCTCCCTCTGCCTGTGTCTCTGCCTCTCTCTCTCTCTCTCTCTCTCTCTCTCTCTCTCTCACACACACACACACACACACAAATAAAATATTTTTTAAAAAGGCTGGAGGGACAGGAGGAAGACAGCCTCGTCCTACTCATTTTCTTTATATTGAGAATCTCTCAAGAGATGCTGTTCCCAAAATGGCACCATGGAAGACATGGGGGGATCCTAGACTAGTGTGTTGCAGCTTACAAAGGAGTTCCCCAGCTCAGACTGAAGGATGGAGGAGATAGCAAGCCCTGGAGCCTTAGGGGAATGGATATGTCGGTGAGTTGACCCAGTGGATACTTTCTAAACTCCTCTAGTCACTATAGGAGTGACCTCAGGAACTACCAGCTGTGCACAGGTGGCAGAAGCCTTTGATGACTGGTTTCCTCTTCCCTAGAGTCATTTAGCAGCAGGAGGGGGTACAGGGTAGAGGGAGCAGCTGTTTATTCTCATGACACTTCTCATTGCTGAAGACAGCTCTTTGATTGATCCCCGTTCAGAAGATCTAGCTTGTTCTCTGGGGACAGAAACTGGGGATAGATGGGTTGTGCAATTTCCTCTGGGTCACACTGTGGATCCTTAGAAGAAAAAAAAAACAACTTTCCCCAGTTATGTCTGTTCCTTGGGGTGAAAGGGGTTAACCACAGAGGCACCACCACACCTGCCTACCTTTTCCTCTGACCCTCCTAGAGACTGTGAATAGAAGCTCACACTATTCGCTTCGCCCTCACTACAACACTATGAGATTCTTCTATCATTCATTTGAAGGACAGGGAAAGTGTAGGTCTAGGAGCAGAAGTCTCTTGCCAAGGTCACAGAGAGGCAGAACCAGGATTCGAATTCAAAGAGCCATTAGGATGAAAAACAGACTTCAGAAAAGAAGACTGACAGGGATCCCTGGGTGGCGCAGCGGTTTGGCGCCTGCCTTTGGCCCAGGGCGCGATCCTGGAGACCCGGGATCGAATCCCACGTCGGGCTCCCGGTGCATGGGGCCTGCTTCTCCCTCTGCCTGTGTCTCTGCCTCTCTCTCTCTCTGTGACTATCATAAATAAATAAAAATAAAAATAAAAAAAAAAGAAAAAAAAAAAAAAAGAAAAGAAGACTGACAATCCCCGCCCAAGCATCCCTTGCCAACACACACACACACACACACACACACACACACACCATGCCAGTGATTGTTTATCTTTTCCAGCAAAGAGCAATTTAATCTCCTTTTAGGAAACAAAATCTGACCCACTTAGTCAGGGAGAGGAGACAGGCTGAGAACAGACAAGCAAGCGAAAGTAAAAAATCAAACTTCCTGAAAACAGGAAGTCGAGAAAGCAGACTGGGATCTCTGATCAGAGATACAGGACACGGGCCACTTCAGGCACTGCTCCCCATCTATGAGATGCTCCAAGGCAAGAGTTTAAGAAAAATCATCTAAATAATATCATCTCTAGAACTCCAGCCCATCCTGAAATAGGGGGTAGGACTTAATCTGATGACAGAGAAAAGAAATTATTGCCTCTTCCCCTCTAGCCTTCCCTGAATTCCAGCATTAGTCAAGGTTGGGAATCTAACACAGAAGAGGGGAAACTAGAAGAATCCCAAGGACGAGGGCTGTACACCAGCCAGCAGGACAAAAGCCTGGGGACCACCCTGAACAGCATGGGAACAACTGGAATTCAACAGCTGGTTGGGCCAAGGCTTCCCAGCCCTAGGCTCGGCAGTGACCCAAGCCTGCTGTTTATTTGCATTGCAAGAGCATATCACCCTCAAGCTGGATCTTCCAAGGATGATAATATCAGCTCCTACTTAATTATAAAAGAGGAAGAATCCAAATAAGCAGATGACCCTAGGCCTTCTTTTACTGCCACAGGTAGAATTTCAGTGCCGATTGACACTGACAAATGCCACGTCTTGGGAGGGGGTAGGTAGGGAATAACAGGGTCCTGCGATGCTCTGCTTGGTCACCTTCTGTCCTGTAAACCACCCAAGAACACTGTTTTTTAAAAGAGAGAGATCACCTTGAAGTTCTGATGATTCTAAATTTGGGGATCACTGTCAGACACCAGTGGGTTTTACATGGCATTTACATATGAAGCCATTCTTAATGAAAAATATATTCTATACTTTTTAGCATAACACTGGCTAAAAAATATTCCACTATGTGTGCTGGTACACGGATGCAATTGAAATTCCAGTTGCTTTTCGAAAATGCTGGACATTTTTGAAGCTATTTCCTACCAATGAGTTTATCTTACACTATATTGTAAGATAGAACCCAACTGGCCACTTTAAATGACTCTAGAAGGCAATTGTATATCAAAATTCTCCATAATGGATTTTTAAAAATTGTTAAAGAAACTCATCAATCCTCAGTAATCATTTTAAAGTAAAAATGATTCACTCATAACTATAAGCTAGTGTGGCCCCTGCTCCCACTCCAGAAGACATGACCATGAATAACTCCAATTCACCCCCAATTCTGGAAGTGCTAATTACCTCCAGGGATGCTACATGGGCAGCTGAAAAGCCGGATGACCACAAGCAATTAGCCAATCAATTTGGTTCAAAATCGCCCACAACACAATTGGCAGAAAGCCATACAAGGGGTGTAAATAGTAGTCACCTATTTGAGAGGAAACAAAAGGTTTTAGCCTCCCACACTACATTAATAACCTGCCATGGTGCTCAAAATTACCACCATTCTAATCACATGTTGGGATTTAGGCCATGCTCCCAAAGCAAATAGATTACTCATTGTCAAAAACACATTAGCCCATTAGCACCCATTACCATACTAAGTAGCTCTCACCTAGGAAAACTGAGGGCAGGGTTCTGAGGGAACAGAAGGAGGAGAAAGTCAGCCCAGCATGGGGAAAGGTGACAAAGAGAGGGGGATTTGTGGAAACAGAGGTATGGGGGAGGTGGCAGGGTGAGCAAAACCAAAGCCCTTCTGATTCCCATATTTCTTAAAGGAGAAGAGAAAGGTGGCTGTCACAAATAATAATCTCACCAGTCTAACATCAATTCCAAGCAAGAGTTCAGAACACATCATCAAGCAGAAGATTTGTGAGCATTTCAAAAAAGAAGAAGCAATCATAAGAAGCTGGCTTAGTTTTATATGAACAAGTCATGCCAGACTAACCTCATTTCCCTTTATGATGGGAGCGTCGGGCTGAAAAACCAAAGGAATACAGTGGATACATAGCCTCTGGATTTCAAGAAGGCCTAGAGCAGAGTGAGCAGTCATGTCCAAGATTGGCTGCTCTGAATTGTAAAGAATGCCACTGGCTGATTCTTTCACTGCTGTGATGGCAGTCCCCAAAGGTACTAGTCAATAGATTAACGTCAATCTGAAAGGAAGTCTCTGATGGGGAACCTTCATGATTTGCTCTCCTCAGCATTTTTATCAATGACTAGAATCATGGCATAAGCGGGACACTGATCTAGTTTACAAATTACATGAAGCTGGAAGGAACAGTGAGCCCATTTTGAAATCCGCATGATCTCAACAGGCTAGATTGGCTCAAATTTATTAAGATGTCCTATTCATGTAAGACCAACACCCCAAACACGGGAAGAAGGCTGGTGACAACAGGTTGGGGAATTTTGCCCCGACTGTAAGTTCAACATGGACCAACTCAATAGAGAGTATCTCAGGTTGACTGCCTCACTAAAAATATAGCACATAGACTGCTGGCAGAGATCACTACCTAGTGCTCTGTATTGCACGATTCTGGGTGCCAAAATTTAGGGGGATCATCACGTAGTCGTAGCTTATCCAAATGAGAGCAACCAGGACGGTGAAAGAGTTACAAGGAGATTGATTTGAGTCCAACAGCCATAAGAACTAGCAATTAAAGCTGACCAAAAATTAAATGAGCTGCCTCGTGAGGGGGTGGATTTTTCACCAGAAGCAGTTTTCACTCCAAGACCAAATGATCGCTGTCTCGGAATATGCTGTACAGAGGCGTCACACAGAGGTAGGAGGGTTGCATTCAATGACCTGTAAAGCTCCCCGACAACTCTGAGATACTGTGACATTATGGGCCCACCTTCCCAATTTATAGAACTGGAAAAGGACATAGAAACGAAGCCAAACCACTGGGTAGTGAATTACCACATGAAAAGGAATATTCTGAAAGAGGCAGGGCAACTGGGGGAAGTAGGAGACAATCCCACTCCTTTCTTTCTCCAAACTCCTTAGCTGTAGGGGTCTTGTTTGCATGGATAGCTTGGGAGTTTAAATAAACTTCACTTGGGTGGCTGAGATGTTTGCAATGAGGACGGGGGTGAATGGAGTGTAAACAACTTATTTCCCTGCCTTCTGTGAAAACAGGATTTGATGTTTTTCTATAGAGAGAATGATTTATATGGATAGAGCCAAAAAAACAAACAATGACCTAACCCACTTTAAAAGGATTATTTGTGAAATCATAATTGAAACCCAATCTACAGCAAAGCATTTCTTTTATGGGCCCTTAATTAAGACATAAAAATAACACAAAGCCATGTCCATAGACAGACTGACCTACATTTTTGAGGAATACATCTGAATACCACTACATACATATCCGAAAGTGCCCAGCAGTGCCCAGCATACAGCAGTTGCTCACTAAACAGCTATGACAGAAACAGAAAAATCATGTTTTTGAGGCATCAAATCAAAAAATACCCTCCAAATTCGGGCCTGCAGTATGACAGCAGCATTTAGGTCTTATGCTGAGGCAGAGTAACAGAGAAGAGCCAAGAGCTTGGTGTTCCTTGGCTTCTGGCATGCTGAAAAGGAGCACAATTTCCCAGGTGGATTGTACAGGGTCAGTCCCCTGGTGTGATCCAGTAGGAGGCTTCCCCAGTGAGCTCTGGAAAATACTGGCTCTCTCTGCATGGCGGGAGGCAGCAGAGAGCAGGCAATACTGGCCTACTGCCCCTGGAAAACTAGCCCTAGACAAAGCGTTCCAACTTCTAGGAGCTTCTGCTCCAGGCACAGCCTTTCAGGTGCATGGAAAGGTGTGAATAAAGATATTCCCTTCAGCACCGTGTGGAATAGAGAAGAGAAAAAGAAAGCACACTCCTCACTGTCATGCCCATAGGGGAATGGATAGGTGGGAATACTATGCAGCTGTTTTACAAAAGGGCAGTCTTCAAGTATGTGTTTTGAAAGATGCCAAAGATCTATGAAGCGAAAAAAGCATGTTGACAAAACAGTGTGGTCCAATTATGGGGGGGGGGCAGGGAACTGTGCATGTGAGTGCACAGTGAGCATGTGCATATGTACACAAATGCATGGGGCAAGTCTGGAAGGATACACCATCAAACCACAGTGTTTGCAGTTGGCAAAGTCAGTAAGGCAGAGGGGAAGGGATAATCCAGGCCTTTAATCATATATATATATATATGTGATTTAATAATCATATTAAATTATATATAATATGTGTGATTGATATATATGATTGATATATATGATTATGATTTAATAATATTAAATTATATATAATTTCTTTTTATACATATATGTATATATACATATGTATATATGTGTATATATGATGTATATGATAGATACATATGATATATGATTATGATTTAATAATCATATTAAATTATATATATAAAATTTCTTTTTATACATTAAGTATGCCTAACTACTGTATGCATTTTCCCACATCAGAAAAATAAAAACATTTTCTGAAAAAGGAAGAAATCCCTACTTTCTCCCCCAGCTTTCATGGGAGCGCCTTGCTGAAGGAGTCCAGCCGGGCCTGCTTAGCTTCCCCCACTCTACCCAAGCAAAGGCATTGATTTCCCCTCCTCTCGCTTGGGGTGCTGGGGTTGGAGAGGAGACTAGTTCTCAAGTTAGTACATAGTCCTACATGGAAGGATAGTTTATAAATAAGCAATTTTCTCATAAGGTCAAAACCCTGGCAAAACCCTCGCAAAAGCCTTCTCATGAGAAACAGCCCATGGCTCACTTGTAAATTTACATAACACACCTACCAAAGTGCTTGACATTGTCAAGGAAATACTTCCTATGGAGAAAACCTGGCACTTGAGGCAAACAGGAATTCAGGAAAATGAAGGTGTGGATTCATATAAGCCTTCAGGCAATAAAACCTTGATACACATGGCTTTTTCTATCAAATCCTCCCAGACCACATGCATGCATGTGTACTTGTACACACACACACACACACACACACACACACACAGAGTTTAGGAAAAGAAAAACAAGTGACATTGAGTAAGAGGATTCAGGCACCAAAACACCCCAGGAAATCACTGTGAGCTCCTCTTTGGTTAGTCACCAAACAACTTCTATGGTATAAAAAGAACACTTTAGGAAAGAAAGGTTAATGTGCAAAATCACCTCCCGGACTCCAGTGTCTCTCATCAGCACAAGGGTGGGAGCTAGCTCACAGAACTAGTCCTGCTGCTCACCAGCAGGAGACTCCAGGCTGGAGGTGAATTTGCCCTCCAGGGGACATGGGACAATGTGTGATGATATTTTTGGTTATCATGACGTGGGAGAGGGGGAGGTAAAGGCCAGAGATGCCCCTAAACATTCTACAAAACACAGGACAGCCACTCACCCCAACCCCGGGGATAAAGAACTATCCAGGCCCAAATGTAAATAATGCCAAGTTAAGAAACTCTGCTCTTGGCAAGTGACTTCACGTCACTGTCCTCAGTTTTCTGACCTGGAAAATAGCAACCATGTGTCTCATGGAAGTAAAAATGCTTTAAAGGGTTTAGCTTTGTGTAAATGTAGGATTATCTGATCCTGGGGGTCATTTTAGTACCTCAAGCCTATTGTGCCTGAGAACTGCTCATTTTCAGCTTCAAAACTGGCTAATTATATTCAATTTAAACTTTTTTTGTAAAAATCCAAGTTGTTTTTAAAGTTATTTAGGAAAGAGCCATAGAAGGAGGGTTCCTGGTGAAGGTAGCACCTGAGGTAAAAGACACCATGGAACCAGCAGCTGAGACCAGGTTCTCAAGTAAGTGTATCTGGGGTTCAAACCCTAGATCGGGCAGGTCATGGCTTTATGATTGCCAGCAAGCACGGTATCTGTAAGCATGAACTGAACCAAACATCTGTAAAACATGTTATCAATAGCACCTACTTCCTATGGTTGTCGTGAGGATTCAAAGAGTTAATGCATATAATGAGCTGAGAACGGTACTTGGTGGATGGTAAATGCTTATTAGATACTGGCTGGTATTCTATTTTTAATGAAGCACACCAAAGGAGCACAGAGGAGGGGAACATAATCCAGTGGAGAAGGTGATTAGGGAAGGTTTCCTGAAGAAATGGTACCTGTGTTACTTCATAAAAACTGGAAAGAGGAGGGGTGCCTGGGTGGCTCAGTCGGTTAAGCATCCCACTCTTGATTTCAGCTTAGGTCATGATCTAAGGGTTGTAGGATCGAGCCCCACGTTGGGCTCCATACTGAGTATGGAACCTGCTGAAGATTCCCTCTCCCTCTGCCTCTCCCCCACTCGCTCACTTGCTCTCTGTCTCTCTAGAAAGAAAGAAAGAAAGAAAGAAAGAAAGAAAGAAAGAAAGAAAGAAAGAAAGAAAGAAAGAAAGAAAGGTTTGGGTGGCTCTGTCTGTGGTTGAGCATCTGCCTTCAGCTCAGGGTGTGATCCTGGAGTTCTGAGATCAAGTCCCACATCGGGCTCCCTACATGGAGCCTGCTTCTTCCTCTGCCTGTGTCTCTGCCTCTCTCTTTCTATGTCTCTCATGAATAAATAAATAAAATCTTAAAAAAAAAAGGCTGGGCAGCCCCGGTGACCCAGTAGTTTAGCACCTCCTTCAGCCCAGGGCATGATCCTAGAGACCCAGGATCGAGTCCCACATCAGGCTCCCTGCATGGAGCCTGCTTCTCCCTCTGCCTGTGTCTCTGCCTCTCTCTCTCTCTCTCTCTCTGTGTCTCTCATGAATAAATAAATAAAATCTTTTTTTAAAAAGGCTGATGGGCCCTAGAAGAAAGGCATAGAACTGGAGGTAGGGAAACAGTTGGAAGCAGTTAAAAAGGCCAGGCTAGAGTTGATGGTTGAAACCAGGGCAGGGGTTTCAAAGTTGGAGAAGAGGTATAACCGAGAGGACTTGGCCATGACTGGCTGTGGGAGAAATCAGGAAAGGGTGGACTGATGGTAATACTTAAGCAAACTGCTTACTCTCTCTGAGCTTCAGTTTTCCCCACTCATAAAATGGAGTAATACCGTCTACTTAACATGATTACTGTGAGGATAAAATCAGTTTTATTCTCAAACCCCTAGCATAATGACACATAGTAAAAAATAAACAGACACTCTATTATTGTAATTCTTATTAACGATAATTACAATAACCCTAGAAGGGGCTCCTAGATAACAGGTAGCCCAAGAGGCTCCTGATCAGAAAGAGACTTCCCCAATGTTACACTATTCGCTTAGCATGGGAGCCATGAATGAAAGCTCGATCTTCTCCCTCTTGTTGTTCCTCACCCCTCCCCCATTGTACTCTTTTCAATGATTGGCTGGAAGATGCTCCCCTCTCAAAGATTAAGGTGAGGGATGCCTGAGCAGCTCATTGGTTGAGTGTCTGCCTTGGCTCAGGTCGTGATCCTGGGGTCCTGGGATCAAGTCCCACATCAGGCTCCCTGCAGGGAGCCTGCTTCTCCCTCTACCTATGTCTCTGCCTCTCTCTGTGTGTCTCTCATGAATAAATACATAAAATTTAAAAAAAGATTAAGGTGAGATACCCATATTGTCAGCAGTCTTCTCCCACAGTGAGCAATGGATTCTAAAACAGACTGGTGGATCACTTCTTCCTACTCACTGTACTTAATCTGATAGCTTGACTTTCGCCTCTCTTTATTAAAATGGAGAGCTCAGTGTACATAACCAAGTAAATCAACCTTGCTATTTCTGCAGATGTTGGGATTTTAACTGTATCACTTCCCAAGAGAAGGAAATAGTATACAGTCACTTCATTATCATCAGAACAAACACAGCTGGGCTCTGACATGGTGCCACTCCTCTAACGCTCTGCTGGGCTACAGCTCCACTCAGGCTATTCAATTTCTTTAAAGGATATTTACGGCACTCAGTTAACAAACACAGGAGTAAAGCTTCTAATTCTGCAGATCAAGCCCCAGCCCCCCTTGAAAGCAATATAGGTAAGGATAGAATAACCATATTTGGGAAAGGAGATGGGAGATGATATCTAACACAATAGTTCTTCCCTCAAGCCAAGCAGGTATCTGGGTGGTAACAGGGTATGCCAACGGTCAGTACCCAAATGGATACTATTAACATCTGGGAATCCTGACATTAGTGTGGTTAAAATAACTAAGACTATTTATTTGAGTCAATTAAATAATAAATTCCAATCTATCTGTTCAGACGAGGATTCTCTGTAGAAGCAGATTAAAGCTGAATGGAATTTTAGAGATTAGCTAGCTTTGTGGTTCTTAACTATTTGGGGATGAGGGGGGCATAGACCCATTTATGGATCTGATTTAAGCTATGTGCTCTCTCCAGGAAAGAAGCCACAAATACCAAAAGATTTACAACCAATAACAGGGGTTTCAAGGACCCACTGCAACCCATCCATGGACCCCAGCTAAAGCTGGTGTGCTAGTCTACTCACCTCTTTGGAAAAATAAACTGTGCTTTAGAAAGGTTAATTTGCCCAAACTCCATTAAGAAATTACCCCTATATTTTAAGATGTGAATTACACATAACGACCCTAATTGGTAATAGCCCCTTACATAAATGTGTGTTTAGTGCTGTTTGGTGTAATATGCAATTTTATTTTTATTTTTTTAAGATTTTTTTGAATAATCTCTGCACCCAACATGGGGCTTGAACTCACAACCCCACGATCTAGAGTCACACATTTTTTCTACCGACTGAGCCAGCCAGGCACTGAACTAGTAGGGTAGAGATACAGGGAGAGACTCAATCCAGACCCTGGAGGGGCTTGCAGTCCACTGAAGGGGACAGACAACGCCCCCTCCCCCCCAGCCCCTTCCCATCCAAAGTACATTATTTCTAGTTTGGTCAGTCCAAGGGCAGAGGGAGGTAGCATGGAGCTGGAGGTAGGTGGGACAGAGCAGCATGGCAGGAAGACCTAGCCTAACCGGCAGGTTTGGGAAAGGATCCAGGGGGTTCAGAGGGCTTATTGCCCTCTGACCAGTGCTAGAGAACAACCACGCTGGAGCTGGAATCTACATATTCTGATTCCAAGGCTAGCACCTCTCCATGGGCTGAGCTTCCCAAGGTCTTTGCAGTTCGAAGACACTGGAAAAAATCACTCTTGAAAAAAAAAAATCACTCTTGAGAGCACAGCTTCCAAAACATCAGGAATAAAACCACCTAGCTCTTCACTTCCCAATAAATGTCACTCTCAGTTAGTAGACGCTCAATACATGCTAATTTGCTGTAGCACATGAAACTTAATTAGCCACAACTCAACTTAAACATGAGACAATTCATGAAGCCCACATGAAGCGGTGCCTTCCTACCGGTGGCCATGTTACTTCATTCAGATGTTCTCTCTCTACACTTATAAATTTTCTAATCTTGCTTTCTTTGTGTTCTGCTTTGGCCCTATGTATTTATCTCTTTTCTTTCCTGCTATGCTGGTAAGCAGGCCTCTGAATGGCTTGGTAAAAAAAGAAATAAAAAGGAAACTAAAGTGATTCTCAGAGCGACCATACAACTTATTGTAAGGACAAAGGCACACTTCTCCTGCAGCTTCACTGTCTGTACTAAAGATGTGTGGAAAAAAAGAGTAAGAAGTGTGCAGTGGGGGCTGGTGATAGCCACTTGAACTGACACAGAGGAGGCTGTTGGGGAGAGCTAGATTTTACAGGTTTTTCTTCCTGTCCTCTTCTCTCACTCACCTCCCCAATGCCAGCCATTCCATCCCCATATAGGTCCTGGGCATATTTAAAGCAAGATGGATTATGTCCCTTTGCAGAGTCTCTGGAGCTATACTGTTAGTGTTGTATTTAATATAATCTGCAATGTTCGTGTTTTCTTTGAGTATTGTTCCTTTTTCTGTTGAATGTGATTTTCACTTTGTTGAATCCTTGAATTGTTTTAAGAGATTTTATTTTTTAAGTAATCTGTACGTCCAACTTAGCTCAAACCCCATGACCCCGAAATCAAGAGTTGCATGCTCTACCAACCAAGTCAGCTAGGCACCCCTGAATCCTTTAATTTTTAGATGGCCTCTGAAGAACAAAATTTGCTGGGTAATATATCAGGGTATAACATAAGGCATAGAAGAGTTTTGATTTCTAAAACTGACTTCCACATAATTTTTCAGGATCAGTATCTGTCCTATCAAGTCAGGCCTACCTAGGGAGGGCATAAATAATAGCACTAAACTTAATTGTAATAATGAAAACTCTCACATTTGTATAACAACTAAAGCATTATCTGATTTGGGTTTCAATAACAACTTGAGATTTGGACAAGATGAAGACCATCCCCATTTTACAGATGAAGAAAACGAGGCTCAGGCAGGTTAAGTGGTTAGTTCAAGGTCACAGAGCTTCCATATGACAGAAACAGGATAAGAAATCAAAGGTAAAAGTTTTTCACACATGCTTAAACCCCTAAGATAAAAAATATCACAGCTCTCTCACCTTGACTTAAAAGTGCTAACAACGGCTTGTGAAAAATGAAAAGCCTTGAAGGAAGGCAGAATAAAAATCTGAGAGACAATCACTGATCTTTTATCTTCCAGACTTCAAGCCAAATCAAGTTCTTCAAAGAAAACCCAATAAAGCCCAGACATTTTCATCATAACAAAATAAATAATTCAGTCAGGCTTTAGAGGACTCCTGCATTATGATTGGCTATTTGATATATTTGTGACTTAGCCGCCACTAAACTGATTAAAGCTAACCTCGTTGACGCAGTTATGTCGACAGAGACTTTGACACTGACAGTTATGAATGGAAAGTGTAAATAACGATAAATAACTTGGAGCTTCCACATTTATTCCTAATGGAGGATTTAGCACTTCCAAAAGTCAAACTCCTGATAGGCTAAAAATTACAGCCTTTGGTCTGTCTGGCGCCAAAGAACAGTTGAGATTCATCACCTCTCCTCTCTTTAGGAAGCTATCCACAGAGCCTTGGGTTCTTCTAGGCAGACAGGCAAGTTTTATTTTAAAAATTTTTTAAATTAAAAAATAAAAAATCCTCATACTCTTTGAGCTGCAAGCAGCTGTAGAAATTATCTGGCCTAACCTCACATTTTATATATGAGAAAACTGAAGCCCAGAAAAAATGAAATTAATTGTGTAAGGTCATCCAGTGAGTCATGGTGGGAGTCAGAGCTACAGGCCATATCTTCTTACTCCCAGTCCAAGACCCTTGTCACTAGACCACACAACAGGGAAAATCTCCACCCAGCAGATGTACACGTCCTCTCTCTCTCCCTGCTTCTGTCTCTCTCTCTCCTCTCGTCTCTGTGTCTCCCCCCCATCTTTCTCTCACGCATGCACACACAACATCAATTCTGAATTATAATGGACCTATAGAGATAATTGAAACCATATTCTCTGTGCTGAATTACTATTGGTCTCAACAGAAACAGATTGGAGGAGGACTCTCACATGTGAAATTATATGCAATTTTTCAGTTTAGGTCCATCTCATGATCACAAATGAATGCCCTATTTGAAGGCACACCCGAAAATAACTAAAGGAAACATGCGCACACTCTCTGGTTTATCACTAGCACTGCTTCTAACGTGTGCAGACTCCATTTTTGTTATAAAATCTACATGTGTGCGTTTGGATATGTGCAGAGAAAAAGTAGGAGACCTATTTTGACTATGGTCATCTCTGATGGTTAAGATTCTGGGTGATTATTTTGTTTTATATTTATCAGTATTTACTAATTTCTCTTCCAAAATTAACACCTATTCTTTGTGTAGTACAGTGTCAGCAGGATAACAGAAAAGGGATTATATTTGAAATGTTATAGTAAAATATTCACATATTAACCTCTTGGTATTTTTCAGGCTTCAAAATAACTTTATAACATAAACTCATGGTCAACTAAGTTTATAATATAAAACTTGTTCAATTAGAACTTCCCTCCTGGGAAACTAAAAGTTTAATCCTGATAATCATCCCCTGTCCATGTGTATATTTGGCCTGCAGAATAGGTAGGCCAATTTATTAAGTTACTGTCCCCAGATGGACTCTCATTCCAATTCCAGAGAAGCTAGCTCAACAAATAGGAGGTTTTCCTGGAACTTTCTCACTAATCTGAATTGATGAAGGAAAGGATAAGGTAAATTAGTGAAGTGTGATTTACAACTACTTTCCAAGAATAACAAACAGCAGCTAACATTTATTGAGCACTTGCTATGTACCAGGCATTCTAAGTTAAGTTTCACATGGGTCGTATCATTTCTTTCTCACAACCATGTATGGTTAGGTAGGCCCTATCATTTATTGTCTTTGTTTTATTTTTTTTTAAGATTTATCTATTTGAGTGAGAGAGAGAGAGAGAGTGAGCAGGGAAGAAGGGCAGAGGGAGAAAGGGAAACAGAAACTCAACCAGACGCTGTTCTAAGCACAGAGCCCGACATGGGGCTCGGTCTCACAACCCTGAGATCATGACCAGAGCCGAAATCAAGAGTCACTTAACCAAAGGAACCACCCAGGTGCCCCTATTGTCCCTGTTTTAGAGATAAGGAAACTGAGGCTTAGACAGGTTAAGCGCATCTCCTCTAGGTTACAAGATTCCAGTTTAAGTCAATTTATTTCAGGATCTATTTTCTTAAACATGACACTACCATTTATTGTTTTTCCATACCTGGAGTAATTCAAACTTGCTAATAAAGTATTTCCAAGTAGAGGTTCTATCAGGCTTGCTTTAATAGCAAACCTCATTGTAATTAGCTAATTAATGGACTTGCTCAAGTCCTTCGAGCAGTTAAACATGGCTTCCTGCAAATCTTATAGACACTATTAATTTGTTTATCAGATTGTTTCTTCATAAATGGGATGAAAGTAAACTTCCATCCAAGTCAAATTATCACAATATTCAAATTAACAGAGCCAGAGTTAATGAGAGTTCACTCTAGATCATTAATTTTCGCAAAATATTTACCTCCTGCCTTGACTTTACTTCTGCCATTTCAGCATTTATGGCCTGTATATCTAATGTACAAACATATGTTTGCACTATTATGGTTTTCCCATAAAGGGTTTCAAAATAAGAAGAGAAAGGCTAATCGTGGTCCTACTTAGTTGTGAGACATTTCTAACATAGTCTCTGAGGAGCAGGGCTTTCATAATTTGTTAAAAAGCCTAGTCTGATGCCAAGAAAATATACAATAAACTAAAGCACTCAAGTTGGCCTATGTAATGAATACTTCCATTCAATGTTCTTAAACAGTTCTCTCTTTTCTAAAAAATATTTTATTTATTTATTCATGAGAATAGAGAGAGAGAGAGAGAGAGAGAGAGAGGCAGAGACACAAGCAGAGGGAGAAGCAGGCTCCATGCAGGGAGCCCGAGGTGGGACTCGATTCCAGGTCTCCAGGATCACACCTTTGGCCAAAGGCGGGGCTAAACTGCTGAGCCACCCGGGCTACCCAGTTCTCTCTTTTTTTAAAGTGAGCTCTACATCGTGGGACTTGAATTCACAACCCCAAGGTGGAAAGTTGCATGCTTTACAGACTGAGCCAGACAGGCGCCCCAGTCCTCCCCCGTTCTTAAGCAAATTTCAATGTTCCAAAATTTTGGTGCTTGAATTAGTGCCACTCCACCCCACTCCCCAAAAACAAATAAGCATAATTAGGCTGCTTTGGTCTAGCCAGCCTCAATGTCTCTTGTAAATCATAGAGCTAAAGTTTCTTACCAGTTACCAGCTCCTAATCTTGATTCATTTGGGTCCCCAACCCAAACCCTCCCCTGTCTCCATTCCCACACTAGAGAAAGTAAGAACAGTGCCACCAACTTCTGACTTGGAAAATGCATGAAAATATAATCATTGCACGCAAAGCATAGTGAAATCCCTTGAGGAAGATAGCAGTGTATACAAACCAGAACTTACTACATCTTGAAAATACTGAGTAGTTCTATTACTATCTTCATATGTCTAGGAGAATATGGGTAGATGCCAAGAATTAGAGTTTAAGGGGTCTGGTTCAGTGTTCCCCTAAATGGGTTTCATCAACAAGGAAGTGACAGACCCACATGTCCCTCTAATATTGTGGTGCCCACATTTTAACTAGGCCAAGAAAGAGAGGCCCTGTTTGGTATGGCTAACTACTTATGGGAATAATTTCGCCTTACTACTAGAGCAAATTTATTTCAGTTCCAGATATCACTTTCGCCATTAACTTGTGAGACCAAAGGAGCATAACCGGTTTCCTTTCATCCCTGTCAAACTCAGCAAGTTTCTCAGGAAGCAAATACCATTTAAATCATTTTCATAATTCCAAAATGCCTGTAACACAAGTCCATGGTCTAATTATGCCACTTAAATTTGTTGAAGATGTTTGGGGTTTTCTTTTTTTAATTTCAATAACGACAGAGCCCAAGGGTTTAAAGCCCTAATAATCTAATAAACTTTGCTAAGTGAACATTGTAACAGATACGCCTGGATGGGATTTTGTAAATACCAGACAATTTCCCCTGATCTTTATCAGGGAAAAGAAGTCTAAATCTTTGGCAGGAAGAAATTAAATGTAGTGCAAAATAATAACATCTGGCCAGATTGTGTTTGTCAGTGTATCAGCCCCTTTCCATGTCAGGCTGGAAAGTACTAAAATGAAATCTGAAGAGTGTGTGTGTGTGTGTGTGTGTGTGTGTGTGTGTGATTCTTTGTGAGGCTGCCCTCCTGACTGCCACAGAATAGTCAGGGAACAGCTAACCCACACTAGTATGTCCCTGCAGAGAACTGTTTCACATCAGTGGAATTTGCAGCCTGTTGCCAAATAAAATTGGGGGGCCATTCTTGGGGTCTTTTGTTTATTTCTCCATTACTGTACAGATCCCAACAGCACTTTCCATTTTTCAAACTATGATCATGATCATTTCTAAGGGTGGGGAGGGGCACAGCGAGATGGAGAGAGAGAATCCCAAGTAGGCACCACGCCCAGCCATGGAGTTTGACACAGGGCTCGACGTGGGGCTCCATCTCACAAGCCGTGATCACAACCCAAGCCAAAATCAAGAGTTGGGTGCTTAACCAACTGAGCCACCCGGGCGCCCTGATCATGATCATTTTTATGAGTTTTTTTAAAGATTTCATTTTATTTATTTATTCATGAGAGACACAGGCAGAGGGAGAAGTAGCTCCATGCAGGGAGCCCAACATGGGACTCGATCCTGGGACCAAGATCACACCTTGAGCCGAAGGCAGAAGCTCAACCACTGAGCCACCCAGGTGTCCCTTTTTTTTTTTTTTTTTTTTTTTTTTTTTTTTTTGGTATTTTTATGTTAGTTTTATTTTATTTATTTATTTATTTATTTATTTATTTTTTTCACTCCATTCTATTTTTTTTTTTATTGGTGTTCAATTTACTAACATACAGAATAACACCCAGTGCCCGTCACCCATTCACTCCCACCCCCCGCCCTCCTCCCCTTCTACCACCCCTAGTTCGTTTCCCAGAGTTAGCAGTCTTTACGTTCTGTCTCCCCTTTTTATGAGTTGTTAAGGCTTATTTTTATCTTCTAACTCCAAGGAAGACAATGTGGTTCAAGGAAAAAAGAAATGACTTTGAAGTTAGAAACTTAATGCTGCCACTTACTGGTTATGTGGTCTAAGGTGAATTGCTTAATGGCTCTGAACTTCAGTTTTCATTTCTTGTGAAATTGCAATAATCATACATAGCAGTACTGTTACTGTTATCAAGATTAATCAAACCTAGCACGTAGTAGACTTCCAGTAAAATAACCTTACTTCTCCTTCATGGAAGTGTCTCAGATAAGTTCAAATGTCTAACCTCATCAACTTTCCAGAGGCCTCTGACATTCAAGAAGGCTTAAGTTATGAGAGCATACACTATCTTTCCCTCCCATCAAAACAAAAACAAAACGCCTCAAGTTTTGAAATAACACATGTATCATGTAAGCATCTTCTCCTACCATAAGCCATCTCAACCATCTGTCAGAGCTTGCCAGAAAGAACATACTTTGTTTTTCTACTAATGATTACTTTGATGCATGAGATACTATAATTGTTTTTCTTGCCGCTCTGATTTTTTTTTAATCTGGCATTTAGAGAGGGAGAATTATGGTCATCTCATGGCTTAAAAAAAGTTTTCCCAATAAACAACTCTCTCCAGAATGTGTACCACAAAACTGTGCTAAACCACTGATTTATCTGATAGGCCAGTGTATCTGTTTCAAATATTAATTGCTAGAAAGAGTACTGTTTTTCTAGTCCCCAAGGAATAGGAGTGTGGACAGAAGGCTTTTGGGTTTTCCCCCACCTCCTACTCTGTTGGACAGAAACAGACAGTTTGGCCTCACTGAATGGGTTTCGTTAGCTACCCTTCAAGGGCGGGGACATGTGGAAGTAAACACACATACTACATCAAAGAATAGTTCCAGAGCCCATTTTCCCAGCTGGGAAGGTGGGATGGATGCCCGGAATCCATGCTCCAGGCAGGGATTGGTGGCAGGCAACATTTCGCCACCCTTTGAGCACCTCTCCAACTACCAGAGCACAGACTCCAGTGTACTTTTAGATCAAGACTACTTCTTACTACGTGACCAGAAAAGCCTCAGATACCAGGGAAGGAAAGGCAGTGCTGTTCTCAGTAAACATGAACTTATTCAGATTACTGGTCAGTATCCAGGTGTAGCTGAATAACAAAAATAATCCTTTAAACTTTGAAAGCATTTTCATATACATTACCTCTTCTGATCCTTAAAAGCTCTGGCACATTGGCAGGTCAAGGTATTACCTTGCACATACAAAAACAAATTCAGACACTAAATTACTTACCAATTTTCACATACCTAGTGTCGGAAAATAAAATAGAAAACATCTTTGATAATGCCAAGGCTGTTACCAATCAGTAAATAATCAAAGCATATATTGGAAACCAAAGAAAGACATTGACACATTTGACTGAAGGTGTTTTGAAACACCCCCCAAAATGAAAAATCAAATAAATCAGTAAATGCAATTCATAATACATAAAATGGGTTAGCAACCAGAATATACAATGAGCTCTTTAAATCAATAAGAAAAGGGCACCTCAATAAAAAAAATGAATAGCTAAGTTTTTCAATGATAAAAGAAAATAACAAAACTCACAAAATTAAAAGTACATATGACCATCAAGCTTCCCTAGTAACCAAAGAGTACTATTTTTCACCCAAAGTGGGGTTACTATAAAATGGCAAATGGTCAGGCAAATAGACATTCATATATTTCTAGTGAGTGTGAAAAAATAGCTACAACTTTTTGGAAGTCAAATGATCAATAAATGTGAGAAACCTTAGAAACTCTATAGCCTCTAACTCAGCAATCCCAGTTCCAAGAATTTATCCAGAGGAAATAATTATGTGTATAAATATTCATTCACATGAACACTATTTATGTCACCACAGTTTACTGAAAGTAACCTGAATTTCTAACATTGAGAAGGTTGTATTAATAACATATGAGATGGACCACATGACTAAGTACTATGTGGCCTCTAAATACTATACTTCGACTGTATTACAGAAATACATTATTGACACGGAAAGAAGGCTATATCACGTGAAAAAGCAATATAATCCATTTTTGAAAAATATATACATGACCTATATATGTATAATACTGAACCAAAGTATGCAAGATTATACACCAAAATGTTAATGTAACTATCCTTTGGGAGCTAACATGTAGGTCATTCTATTTTCCAGTTTTTTTGGGGGGGTCGTTTTATTTTCTCTAATATACATGTACAGTAGTCCCCCCTCCTTATCCATAGGGATACATCCCAAGACATTTTGTGGGCACCTAAAGCATGGATATGACTAAACCTTAGACGGACTCTGTTTTTCCCTATACATAGAATCCTATGATAGAGTTTCCTTTATAAATTAGGCACAGGAAGAGATTAACAACAGTAACTAATCATAAAATAGAACAATGACAACAAACTGTAAGAAAAGTTACATGAATGTGGTCTCTTTCTCAAAACATTTTATTGTCCTGTACTCACCCTTCTTCTTCCCATGACGAGGTGAGTCAGTAAGATGCCTACATGACGAGATGAAATGAGGTGGATGACATGGGCAGGATGCCATAGTGTTAGGCCACTACTGTCCTGCTAACAGCAAAGGGGGATCATCTGATCCTAGACTATGGTTTACCTCGGGCAACCGAAACCGTGGAAAGTAAAACTGCAAATTGGGGTTTGTAGTACTCATTTATGTTGTCAAAACTTATTTTTTAAAAAGAGAGTATCCTGAAAGAAAGTTTGCTCTGTTACTTTTACGTGCCCCTTGTAATCAGGAATGATGCATGAGAGCATATTTAGAGAAGCTGACAGGTATCACAATTCTCATGACTCTTGGTCACCAAATGTAAATCTATGGCTCTGAGCCTTGTTCACGGTGCTGTGTGAAGAGCCTAGATCAGACTGGAAGAAAAGACAACCAGCAAGTCAGAGACTGGTGAGGCCATAGGAAGAGGCAGCAGCTCAAGATATGCGTAAGATATTTCATCTCAAAATGGAAAGCTTCAACCTATTGTCTACACTCATAAGATCTTATATCTGAGTAGAGTTCAAAACCTAAAAATAGGGGCACTTTGGGTGGCTCAGTTAGTTAGGTGCCCAACTCTCAATTTCAGCTCAGATTATGATCTCAGGGTCATGAGATTGAGCCCCACATTGGGTTTTGTGCAGGGCATGGAGCCTGCTTGGGAGTCTCTCTCCTTCTCCCTTTGCCCTTCCCTCCACATTCAGCTTGCTCTCTCTTTTAATTATTTAATTAATTAAATCAAACCTAAAAAAATGCTGCAGGCAATAGGTCGTATTTTTTCCTATTTTGTCATAGTGGTACTTGCTAGAGAGGAAGCAGAAGAGCCGGAAATCTGTTTCTGTTAGTGCTACATATCTTAATCATGTATATGTGTAGATGTGTGTGTGCCTGTGTGTGTGTGTGTGTGTCTGTGTGTTCAAACATTTACTCTCTAATATCTCACCTGAGGATATAGCAGTGAGGTAGAAAACAGGTAAGCCCTACCCTCAGAGAGATCATTCTCCAGGAAAAGAGACCCAAAATATCCATACATGTGTCATTATGAACTTGGTAAGCATTAAAAAGGAAAAACACAGGATCCCAGGAGAGTGAATACAGTAGAACCTGGTCTCATCCAATAATTACATTTCAGTTAATTAGGTCCAGTACTAATGCTAAAGAACTTCAACCAAAAGAGGGAAGCATCATATACATCCTAGTTTCATTTAATCATTTTTAAAAAGATTATATTTATTTACTTATTCATGAGAGAGAGAGAGAGGCAGAGACACAGGCAGAGGGGAAGCAGGCTCCGTGCAGGGAGCCCGATGTGGGACTTGATCCCGGGTCCCCAGGATCACACCCTGGGCTAAACTGCTGAGCCACCTGGGCTGCCCTCATTTATTTTGTTCTCCCTCCCCTCCTGACGTAACCCAGTGAAATCAGAGTCTGCCATTGCTGGTTAGATCATAAGACTACATTAACTCGTTCAGACCACTAGGGGACCATTTAGAAAGTGCATACTATTTAGTCTTAAATATACACACACATACACACACACACACACACACACCAGAGAAAAAGGAAGAAAACACATTGAAATATGATAAGCGGTCTTTTTCTGAATGATAGGATTAGGAGTAGGTATACTGGAACATTTTTACGTGAATAACTACATTAAAGCATAGGAAAGCATCTTTTAAAAAGTACACATGCCAGATATCTGGCCATCAATACTGCAAAGCGAAGATATTCCACCTCGTCTACAGTTATGCTGACAAACATACAACAGAGAATAGCAAAACCAATGGCCACTGTGCATTTGATTCCTACAGACAAGCATCAGGCTGAGCTCTTCATAGCTCTCCTCTGATTTAACCCTGCTTTATTAATGGCTCTGAGAGAAGTGACTTGCTCCAAGAGAAGCCATAAAGAGAGGACTTAGCAGAGCTGGGACTTTGACTCCAGCCTGCCCGAAGCCAGAGCACATGTCTGTCACACCATGCCCCTCTGCATGTCTCCTAGGCACCTGGTCCTTTCAGGGAGGTGGGGGATGGCTGAGATGCTACAAGGCTAGCCAGGGAGGCCAGTAAGACTGGTATCTGGTAAGCGATTAATAATGTTCAAATTTTAATTTAATTGAGAAAAAGATGTGCACTGATTTACCTAACTCCCTCACCTGCCCTTCTCTTTGATCAAGAGCCATGTCTGTCTAGGGAATTCATACAATCTCCTCCAAGAACCTCTTACCCTTTAGTTGGAATTAATCTCCAACCTCCCACTCCCATACAGAGGCGGGTTTCCTGTGAAGCTAATAAAACCTAAGCTGCAGGGACCCACACTTGCAAGCCTCCACCTGGAAGAGGCACAGGCATTTTGTAGTTTTCATTTTGTCTTCTTTTTCTTAAAAAGGGCCCCCAGATTAGATAAGCTTTGGGCCCCACCAAATTTGAATCTACCCTTACTCATCTCAGAAAACTGTGAACTATTTCTCAACAGCATTTCTCTTAGGATGCTTTGTACCTGAGTTATGTATAAAAGTTTTGGTTTCTAGAAGTTGAAGGTAAGCAGGAAGTACTATTTCTTTGAATCTCCCACAATGCCTGCCTCCAGACATGCTAGGTACTTGCTCAGCAAATGTGCTTTAATTAAATACAACAGAATTCCCTTGCAAGAAAGCAGGGTTAAATTGGGGAGGTGGCCCATGACTGTGAAACAAAATACACAGAGGCAATATATAACATAAAAGGGCCCAGGCTCTGGAACTAGACTTCCCAGGTTCAATTCCTGCCCCTGTCATTTATTGGCTGACATGAAACAAATCACAGAAATCTCTCTAAAACCCCACTTCCTCAGAGTAAAAACGAGGCTAATCATAGTATCAACCGCAGAAGACTGTCGTAAGATCGATGAGACAATGCCAGTAGGACACTTTGAAAGAGGAGACTTTCCATTCATCTCCCACTGACTTAGCACGTGTTCAGAGAGGAGGTCTGATTCTTGGCCCAAGCCCTCAACTTCTCCACAGCTACCCCACTTGTCCTACCTATCCCCAGGGAGACTCACTCAAACCTGGCCCAGATGACTCCAGAGCCTGCTCTCTTAATCATCACACTCTGTAGCTGGACTGGGTAGCAAAGGAGGAGTCCAAAGGCATGAAACTTAGTCCCACCTTTGCTGGTAGTCTAGGTGTGAGCTGATGGCGCCTGGAACTCAAATCAGAGACGAGGCCAGTGGGCATCACTATGCATTCCATGTGACCACTGAGACTCAGGGAGGGCAGAGGGGAAAGGGGTGCAGGGAAGAAGGTGTGAGGTGAACATGAAGGAAGAAACGAGACCTGGGGACTGACTGTAAGCCAGGATGAGGAAAAAAGGAGGGGTACAAGGGCACACCTCGGCCCCTGGAAGCCTCTCACAGTTAACAGGAGGAAAGGTGTTTTTAATTTCTATGTTACCACTTCCAGCTTAAAGGAAAATCATTTCTACCTCTACTCTACTGACAGGAGAATTCAAATCTCTCAAACATATGCTTCATTACTTCAATGCCAGGTACTGCAACTCAGTGAGCAGAAAGAGGAGGAGGAACATATGTTTTCAGAAAGTAAACAAATCCCAGTAGGGGGGAAGGGCGGAGAATAATCACTGGAGGCAAAAGTGGTATTTTTCCTGGAAGCTTCTGGAGGGCAGGGACAATGTCCTTTAATTTGCTTCGTTGGGCCCACTAGTGAGAAGGTGGGCAGGAGCATGGCAGCCAGAGCCCTACTGCATCGAGCAGCACGGGCTAGGGTAAAGAGTTAATCTGTATAATCTCCTCACCTCATGTTGGCCCCAGAACAGTCTCCACCCGCACACTGAGTCATTTTTCTAAGCTCTTTTTATTAAACAGTTTTCAGCCTAATGACTGATTTTCTAAATCAATAAGAGGGCACAGTAAAGGTTTACAACTCCCCCAGCCTCTGGCTCTGTGAAGGCCACAGAATTTTGAAATCGCATTGAATCCAAGAGTTCTAAGTTTAAAACCAAAAGGACTTTAAACACCCAGCTTCCAATTGTTTTTCCGATGGCACTAATAATTAAAGAGTCGCATTTTTAAAGACTTTGTAACCAAAATGTCTCTTGAAGTCAGCGCCATAAAAGTACCCTAATTAAAGCCAGCATCTTCTGGGCTCTGATGAGAAATTCACCCTTTTATAATGGGATTACTAGAGCTTTGCTGTACAGATGAGTGGTTTGATTAATAATTTACATTTTTGAGGATATATAACCTCACTCATGGTCATGGTTTGCGTTCCTAAAATTCTTCTATCCAGTTTAATGTTATTGCGTTTAGCCCTGGTAAATGAATTAAGTCCTGATTAGACATCAATGTAATTATTCCCTCCCCGTACGTTATTTTCAAAGAAGGAAGGGATCTGACAGAAATGGCCGGTGGTCTGAGTCAGGGACTTGGTGGGGCTCAGCCTGCCCGGAGCTGGAGAACTGTCAGACCAGTCAAGGAGAAAAATTGTGAAATGGAGAAAAATTGCTCGATGCTCGCTTAAAACCCCCACAACATTATAAAAACTAAATTAACAAATGATTGAATCTCAAAAACATGTTTATCAACATTCGAGCAATTATTTAGTCACATATTAACTGTGAAGGAAAAGAAAAGCTTTGCTTGAATAATGTCCCTAAACAGTTATTTCAAGCATAAATGACTGGAGAAATTGCTCCGAGCTGATGGAAAAGGGTGTTCTAACCAAGGTCAATTTTATTTAGGGGGAGTGGGAGAGACAGGAATCTGACAGGGAAAAAAAATAAAAAGTCTAAGAACTGCCAAGAGCAGATGGAAATGGGGAACAAGGGAGTGAAGAAACAGCAGCACAGAAACACTGTCCCCACCACCCCCACTGTCCCCCACTATGCAGAGACATCATGTTCATCTCCTCTGTAGAAAGCAGGTAGAAGCAAGCCTTCCAACGCTACCATGATAACGTGGGCCAGACGATGCAATTAAAATATGGCCTGAAAAACACATGTATGGCCCAAATATAACAAACCCTTCCCCATCTAGCCGCTTGTTTGTGTGTAAACTATACCAGCTAGGGGCCCAAAGAGAAGCTTTGGGAAGCTGGAAAAAAGGCTTGCTCCCGGCAGTATTGACATTTCGAACAGTACAGCTTCACATCTGAGAATGTACAAAAAAAAAAAAAAAGACTTTTTCAAAGGCTACCTTACCTAAGTGCTCTCTCACCTGTGCACTGAAGCTGTTTTGAGTAGCATCTGTAGGTGGCAAAAGTGGGTGAACTACATCGTGACCTCCAGCTCTATCTAGACTAATGTCTATAATGGTAATGTGCCATTTATCTGGCACCACCTGGGGTAAAGCAGGCCACATAAATGAGCTGTCTAGATAATAATGCATAACTACTGTGCCTTACGGTTTTCACGATGCTTTCACATACATTATCTCTACCTTAAGAGATAAACAGGACCATAATTATCATACCCATTTTGTGGATAACAAGACTGAGGCTAATGGAGTCTCAATGGCCACCCAAAGTCATAAAGCTCACCAATGCAGAACTAGCATCAGAACTTCAATGATCTGACTCCAAGGCCAGTGTTTCTTCCATTGCCTTTCAGCTCCCCACAATATGTTTTAGCCACTTACAATGAAAATGTTAAGGAAAATAAAAATGGCGAAATATTCTGATCTTTTTTTTATTGATTCACAGCCATCACTATGGTCACTGGTTGTTGGACCTACTATAACAGAGGCTACTGAGGCATGTAGGATGGACCCCTCCACTAAATGCTCTCCAGACTGTCTATTCAGTAAGCTCCTGAGTCCACTTGTATGTCTTCCCCCCCTTACTGTCACTCATAACTTCTTGCTGCTCATATGTACCTCCCCCTCTGGCATTCTTCCATAACCCTTCCACCCAACTCCTTATCTACCACTGGCTAGAAAACTAAAAAAATCAAGCTGGTAAAGATCACACATAAACTTAGAACAGTAGTAGACACTGAATGAGGACCTGAGGAGCTCTCGACTAACTAAGCAGGAGCTCCATGGCATTTCAGGAGCACAGAGAGGTCTTCCGCTTGACCACTATATTTCTCCCCTCTGAAGAAGCCAGTTCAAGTTGTGGGTCGTGCAACTTCCAGAAAAGCTGAAGAGTCTGCTCTTCCTCAAAGTCAGTGACACCTTGGGGAAGACTGGAATCCTCCAAAATTCAGAAAAAAAAAAAAACCCTCAACATACCCCCCAAATACTTCCTGATAGGACAGGGAAGTTAGAATGGCATTCTGCAAGCTAAACAGAGCTCCAAGCTTGAAGGTGTAGTGGTGGTGGAGAGAGGATGAAAAATACAGAATTCGATCCCAGTTTTCTGCTCAAGGACCACAAATCCTACAACTTCCTAATTTTGTTTCATCTCAAGCACACCAAGAACAAGGAAGACCATGTCTTCCTTGATGATGGCTTGGAAGAAGCTGTGGCATCAATGAGTTTCCTCATTGGAGATAATTACAGTAGAACCTCAGAGAGCTGCTGGGAAAATTCAATGAGGGAATTATGTAAAACAAAGCATCATATAGTAGGCACTTAATAAATTACCATTAGTATTATTATCATTGTAATCATTATTAGGTCGGGGAGAAGAAAAAGAGAAAAGAAAATCTTTTGGCAGAGGTTTTCAAAAAGAATTAATTAAGCAGAAACAAAAAACGATTGTGCTGCCCCATTTTACTAAGCACATCCAAGTAAATTAAATTTAGGAAACGAGGCAATGCAAAGACTTAAAATAAAGAACAACTTTTTTTTTAATGCTTCAATCATTATCAAAACAACATTAGCAAGAGAGCACTCCAACTACTGTAGCAAAGGGCCCCGGGCTCATTTATGAGGGCAAAGGCTTCTTGCAAATGAAGACATAAAATCCAAATCGAGGCAGTAAGAATTGCTCGTGGAAGTGTTCACATGATTGCAGAAAGCATTCACAGCTTAAATACCTCCAGTCTAGACCTAGTGAAGGGATCCTAAAGAGATCGTGGATATAGGCCAATATCAACATGAGCCTTCTTCAACTTCATGTGGTAGAGAAAAGAGCTTGCATCAAATTTCATATGAGTGAAGTATGGGAGCAATGATCTGGTCTACCAGAATCTTGGGGAAGGAGTATATGTTAAGGAAAAAATAACTGTGCCCTCCCAAGTTCAGTTCATCAGAATAATAAGTAAGTATAAGAGGGGGCAGCCCCAGTGGCGCAGCGGTTTAGCGCCAGGGTGTGATCTTGGAGACCCAGGATCGAGTCCCGCGTCGGGCTCCCTGCATGGGGCCTGCTTCTCCCTCTGCCTGTCTCTGCCTCTCTCTCGCTCTGTCTCTCATGAATAAATAAATAAATAAAATCTTTTAAAAAAAGTAAGTATAAGAGGGAAAGGGGGCTGCTGTCTTGTTCTAAGCAATCAAGAATATAACATCTTGCCTATGTTCACAATTTGAGAAATAATATATATTTGTGTGTGCGTGAGAGAGAGAGAGAGGAGACTGGGGATACAACTAGTTTGTGCTGCCCCACACTTTCCAGCCTCTGTTCACATAACTACGGTTCACCCTCCACACTAAGCCGATTAAAATCTGGTCAGAACTTGCTTTCTTCTAGTCTTGTGTTGCTCCGGGCCTAGGAAACACAGTATGCAAAAACACAGGACTGGGCAGAAGTGGGAATGCTTGACACCCAAGGCCCTCAGATGGGCAGCCATGTCAGCTACTCTGCATGCTGGACTAGCAGTGACATCATTCTCCTGCCCACCTCCAGCCAGCCCACAATGGTACAATAACATTTGTGGGTCTAGTCACTCTAAGAATGAAACAAATTACAGACACTCCATTCTGAAGAGCACCTGACACCCTGAAGAGTAAGATTCAGCTCTCTGCTTCAACCCAATTCTCATGTCCCATCACTTCTTACCACCCTACTTTCAGCCAGCAGATTAGCTCCAAAACCAATCTAAGAGGTACATGAATGGTACATGTATTTTTAAAATCAGCTTAAATTATTCATTCTATTGCCAAATTGTTAGTCTCGACAAACTCTTCACAAGAGTCTGACTGCATAAATAAGTGAACAAATACTTCACGCTTATATACTGTACTTCATATAATCAAGCCAACATCCCCTGAGGCTTTGACCCAAGAAACTATTACGAATGCATGCTTTTATTAGCTAATTTGAGTAATTTTCTTAGTTAATTCTAAGATTCTCCTTGTAATACACAAAATAAGCTGTAATGAACCTACCTTACAATTCAGAGAGGTTAATCTTTATCAAGGTGCCATAAACCTAAAAATTTAGAATGTCAAGTCATCAGAAGTGTTATTTTTCTATCTGACTCCAATTCTCTGTAGAGCAAGAAAAAGGTAGCTGATATCCTGTGCCTCAGGAAATACAGAAGAAAGCCTCAATATCTGTAATTAATTTCCCCTCCCAGGGGTGCCTGGGCTCAGTTGTTAAGCGTCTGCCTTCAGCTCAGTTCATGATCTCTAGGTCATGGGATCAAACCCCGCATCGGGCTCCCTGCTCAGCAGGGAGTCTGCTTCTCCCTCTGCCTCTGTGCTCTATCTCTCTCTCTAATAAATAAATAAATAAATAAATAAATAAATAAATAAATAAATAAATAAAATCCATAAAAAATAATAACGCCCAGGAGGTAGCATACCAAGGTAGTTACAAGTATAGACTCTAAGAGCTGGGCCTCCTAGGTTCAAATCCTGCTCTCACCATTTATTAGTTGTGTTCCCTCAGGCAAGTTACTTAACCACTATGTGCCTTGGCTTCTCATCTGTTAAATGGGGATACCGATCATAAGGCTTACTTCATGGGGTCAGTGTGAAGATTAAAAGAATACATACTTATAAGAGTACCTAGCACATGGTGCCACAGAAGTGCTTGATCTCACTACTCTGACGGTGGCTATCATCATCATTCCTAGCTGGGTCTTTGAATCAAGGGAGGTACTCTTCATCCTGCTGAGATATGCCTACAACTTAGCAAGGAGAAATGGAATTTCTGACCCATTCTGGCAGTGCCACAGCAGCTTCTTTTATAGCTACCCACAGATATAGTAAGAACGAAGACTCACAAAGAAACAAGAGGTAACCACTCACACAAATGAGAAAACATAGGGCTATCGAGCCAAACTCCCCATCCCTATGGAAATGGTCCCCGTGGTCAGAAGGAGTTCATGCACATTCCACAAGTATCTAACCCATGCCTAGAGAAAACTGGTATTTAAGTAAACTCTTTTGTTTCTTAAACAAGTCTTAAGGCTCGGTGAGAGAAGATATATCATTTGCCCTCTCTGTGGGGTATTTGTAGCTTTTGCACACAGGTAATCTGAACATCCTTGGATGATGATTTTTGATGATGCTCACCTCTCCAAAGAGTGAAATGCAGCTTCTATAAAAACTGTGTTTTTCCTGCAACAGAATCTCTCAGTGGGAGGTTTCTCTAACAAGCATTAATGCTGGCACGGTAATTTGTGAATTATGCTTTAGCATCTAAAAGCCCAGTGCGCAAAGGAATGATGCCATGGAGAAGCACATCTAGAGTGATCCCCAGAACTCACCTTGGAAGACTGCGGCATTCTGGATAATCAGGAACTTCAGCTCCATGCTTGCAGACTGAAGCAGCTGTTCTATATTCAACCGTGCTGTCAGCTGGTATTTCTCTTCCATCTTTCTTGAGCAGCATGTTGGGCCCTTGGGGAGACACACTTGCAAATCTGATCCTGAAACAAATAAGGTTTTCATAGTTCTGTAAACACGATGTCACACACACACACGAAGTGAACAAGGCAAAAAATGCATTTTTTAAAAAATACAGTAAAATCTTGATTATTTGAAATGAGTGTTTATCTTAACTAATCCCTGCTTTCTCCCAATTATCCTGATGCCTGCTTCTTTTCGAATAACCATTTGAATTAATTGCCTAGGTTTGACTCATAAATTCTGCATAAAATAATTTATAGCACTATGTAGACGTCATTGAACACCAATATTTAATTTGTCCATTAAAGATTAATCTTTGCTCTGACGATTTATTTTTTCTTGATTATAATTTATGAATGAGAGCACAACCAAGAAGCAATTTTCAAAACTCCAGTTATGATTTCCTAATGAAATGTAGGTCTGCCAACCCAATGTGGCTTTTTGGGATAAATGATTAAAACAATATCATATCAAAGCTCTGCAGTCATTGTTAACTAAAGGTCTGGGGTAAGATTTACAGAGGAAACATCCAGAGGACAATATTAACATTCAGATAATCATCAAAATCCCTACAACTACAATATCCTAACTGTATCCAAATTCCAAAGGCTGACCTCTGAACTCCTGAGCTACTTCCTTACTACCTCACTTATGATGCACAGTGCTTTTTTATTTTTGTAGCTCCATAAAATTTGCCAAATGAATAATCTCCTTGCTTATTCCAAAATTAGGAAATCAGAACCTCTTCTCAGTCCTCATCCAATGTGACCTTTTGCAGCATCCCTCACAGTCAACCGATCTCCCCTTCTTTTTTTTTAATTTTTATTTATTTATGATAGTCACACAGAGAGAGAGAGAGAGAGAGAGAGAGAGGCAGAGACACAGGCAGAGGGAGAAGCAGGCTCCATGCACCAGGAGCCCAACATGGGATTCGATCCCGGGTCTCCAGGATCGCGCCCTGGGCCAAAGGCAGGCGCCAAACCGCTGCACCACCCAGGGATACCCCGATCTCCCCTTCTTAAAAAGGCTCTTCTCCTCCCTTGTCTTGGTGAACCTACCCCCCACCCCCCCAACACACACCTACTGCTATGGCCACTTTTGTTTGCCTTTTCATGCTTCCTCTTCTTCTATCACTTGTCATTGACTTCTATCACAATGTCATTGACTTTCCCCCACATTCTACATCTCCCCTCACTCACGATCTCATCGATACCCATATGACTACTGAACTCCCTAACCGAACCCTCACCTCTCTCCTGAGCTCCAAAACTCCATATCTGTAGCCACTCCATGGGAATCTCAAATTCAGCATACCCAAAACTGAACTCAATGTATCACACACACACACACACACACACACACACACACACACACAGTTCCATCTCTTGTGTTCTACGTCTCAGTTAATGATCATCATCTGCCAAGTTTCCCAATGATTGAAATCTTTGTCATTCTCAGCTTTTCACTAGTGACACAACACATTTCTGCAACTGTGGAAGTCATCAGCATATGAATGAAAATTGAAGCCAGTAGAACAGATGAGAGTTGTTCAACAGATATTTTATTGGGCACCTACCATGTGCCAAGCACTGTGGATATAGCAGATATATAGAGACACAAAAATACAAAGTATATATATATATAAAATATATGTTGTATATATGTACAGTTTGTGTATATAGTGTGTGTATACATAAACTACACACACACATATAGTCAAGTAATGATAAGTACTACAGAGAAAATAGGACTAAGGAAGGAAGGAAAAACCAACTGTGAGATATGAGATATGAGAATGAACCCCAAAAACATTATGCTAAGTGACAGAAGCCACATCAAAAAAATTATAGGGATCCCTGGGTGGCGCAGTGGTTTGGCGCCTGCCTTTGGCCCAGGGCATGATCCTGGAGACCCAGGATCGAATCCCACATCAGGCTCCCAGTGCATGGAGCCTGCTTCTCCCTCTGCCTGTGTCTCTGCCTCTCTCTCTCTCTGTGTGACTATCATAAATAAATAAAAATTTTTAAAAAATTATATATTCTGTGGTTCTATTTATATAAAAGTCTACCAAATGAAAATTAACCTATAGTGATGGAAAGCAGTTCAGTGGTTGTTGGGGAGGGAACACAGGGCAGGGATGGGGCAGGAGTGAGGAAATTTGGCAGAGTGATGGATATATTCATAATTTTTGTTGCAGTGATTTGTCTCATGGCCATACACGTGTCAAGATTATCACATTATACCTTTAAAATATGTACCTTATTGTATGTTAATTATACCGCAATAAAGCTGTTAATTTTTTTTTAACGCTTAAAAACCAAAGGGAGATAGTGTAGGTAGTGGTGGCAGTAACAATTCTATTTATATAGTGTAGCCAGAAAAGGCTTCTTTCCGTGATGCCTGGGTGGCTCAGCAGTTGAGCATCTGCCTTTGGCTCAGGACGTGATCCCAGAGTTCAGGGATCAAGTCTCACATCGGGCTCCCTAATAGGAGCCTGCTTCTCCCTCTGCCTATGTCTCTGCCTTCTCTCTGTGTCTCTCATGAATAAATAAAATTTTTTAAAAGGCTTCTTTCCTAAGGTAACATCTGAGGAGAGATGAAGGAAATGAGGGGGAGTACCATGATTTTATATCTTCCACCAACACTAGCAAATATTAGGGTTCAATGAATATTAAATCCAATCTTCCTTCTCTTCTGGAACTCCCATTGTACTCAGACTCTCCCTCCAATCTCATTTTTTGAGATCCCTCTGTGGTGGCCATGAAAACACGCATCTCAGATCTACTGTGCTATGTGTGACTGATGAATGGCCCCTGCTGCTGCACTCTGAACTCACCACCACATTGTACCCAGGCCACAGTCTGCAGGGGCTGCCCCAGCTGATGACGGAGCATAAAAAGATGCTAAGTCCTGCAAAACACAGGACTTCCCTGACAGGGATTTGGGCTCAAGGACTCCCCATTGACCTTGACAAAATGTCCTTAAAACTGTACTGCAATCAAAGATTCTTCCCACTCTCCCTTTCTTCTCTCCCTCTCTCCTCCACAGGGTCAGACTTGCACCACAGTGTGAGGGTTCTTCCAGCATCCTTCAGCTCCCTGCTAATTTTCCTTTACAAAGGTTTTCCCTGAGAAGTCCCTTATGCATCTGGTGCCATATTGGCATCTGCTTCTTGGAAGACTCAATCGGACTCATCTTCTATGTCCCAAATATGGCACTAAGTGGTGGAGGTACCTCTTCGAACAAGAAAGACATACATGGTCCTTATCCACAGAGAGAGCTCACTGCCTAAAGGGGTTAACAGAGATAAAAACCTAATGCATAAGAAGTGAGTGTAATAAAGCAACATAGTTAGCCAGGATGACAAAATGTATATATGGGGTAGAAGGAAGACTCTCCCAAAGTCCTGGAAGGTCCTTGGCAAAGTAAGAGTCCATAATAAATATCAAATCTACTGAAGTAAGGCTAGCAAGCGTATGCAGACATTCTAGACAGCTTTGCAACAACTAAAGTTTTAAAATATGGGGGGGGTGCAGTGAGAGACTAGTCCTAAGTGACCAGAAAATTTATTTTTATTACATCTTATTTCCCTAGGAATTCCAGTTAATCATGACCTTAATATATGTATCCAAGTTTTATTTTCTTAATTTAGGAATGAAATTCATCAAGTGTTGCCTTACATGACATCACTGTTGGGAGTCCAGGGTATGGTCTTCGAGCTCTCCCTTCCCCTTCCTCAAGGGAGCTGCTGACAAAAGTAGTAAACGGAAAGCACGGACAATACATACCACCAAACTGAATCCAGCACTGCAATTTATAGCACTGGATGGAAAGGTGATATTTAATGTGTCAAAATACAATTTGGGGTCTGGAGACACAGAGTTCAGATTTATCTCCTATAAAGGTCAATCTCATATACAAGCCTTAAACTGATTTTAAATACGGTCCAAGCTTAAAGGCTTTATGATTACCTTCTGAAAAAACAAAACGGAGTACGTTCTAGCTCACTGTGTTCTTTCTACTTGAGGTTCACAAAATGTAATGCTATTCTAGGAGTAGTAACTGATGCAGTTTACTAGACCATGAAGGGGAAGAGACCCCTTCGGAAAGACTGGCTGATCCAGATTTAAACAAGGTTGGTGCGGACACATGTATAGATAGGAAAATCCTGCAGAGCAGATACTTGCCATATACTAAGTTCCTGTCCATTTAGCAATGTCTTTTTATTTTCTTGGTCAATTGATGCCTAAGTCATGGGTGTTTAAAATATCTGCATTTGAATACATTCTTAGAATTAAATGTTATAAATAAAATCCTCTGTGTTTCTACATTTCCACCGGTGAGGACTTCCAGTTCTTAGGAATGGTAAGGTTTATTTGGCAGGGTGGGTGTTGATAGTGTTCCTATTGCCACCAGCTCTAGCCAGTGGGAATCATAAAATAATGGGGTTCAGATCTTTCCTCTGTGAAGTGCTGTGAGTTGTTAGATATTAGAAGGTAACAAATTACCACTCAGTGTGCCTGCAGAAACCCAGGACCACCTTGTTGAATTACCATGACACCAGTTTGGTTTGCCTTTGACATGATCATTTATAAAGTAACTTAGAGCTTGCCTAGTGTGCCCCTTCCCTGGGTTGGTCAAATCTTATCCTGGTAAAACCTCCCCACTACCTCAAGAATTAGCTGAGCCAAAAGTCTTGAAAGGAATAAAACATCAAATGAGAATTGGGAGGAAATATGTCAGACATCATGAAGAAATGTATAGGTTATATCCAGATATAAGAAATTTACATGTAGCAATGTTTGTCCTCCCTCCCAGTTACCACTGCCTGATTAATCAATAAACCAGTACAACTGATCTGGAGGCTAAGAGTTAGCCATATATTTGAGGAAACAAAACATCTATAAACTGAGATGAATTCAGAATTTCCAAGCCAGGAAGGAAAGAAATAGACACCAACGGGAAAAACATTTTAAGTAAATTTCATGTAACTCAAAGGCAGCTTAAAATAAGCTCCAGCACAAGAGAACATAAGGAACAAAGTGGGCCAGGAGAGCTAGACATGCCTAAATGAAATGACAATAATGAAAGATAACCGTTTCAGTGCAGGAACAGGTGCATAAAAGAAACAAAGCAGAACACCAAAACCAAAAGAAGTAAAGAATAGAACTAAGAGAGGAATCCTCGGCAATGAAACAAAGAATTACTCTGGAAACCAAATCTCAAGTGGGATGAATAAAAAGTAACCAAGGCAAATGACTAAGTAGGTACACAGAGAACTGTTACATACTTGTCTGAACCAAAGCAGAAAGGCCAATTCAAGAAATCAGATGCAACCTACAAAAGACATAGTAAAAGGCATAGCATTCTTTCAAGAATGTCAGGAACAAAAGAAGGTTAAGGGGGAAATAACTCCTTTATTAGACAGAAAGGAAAAGTGATTATTGGCCACACTCATCAGAGGGGCACTCATATTTTGTATATAAAAATGGGATGCAGCTGGGAAATGGGAATAGAGACAAGCAATAGAGTGGGAGGTGGAGATGAGAAGGCTCAGCAATTGACTATTCAAATGAGCCAGAAAGGTTCAAGTCTTTGGAGCTCAATAACTTTGCATTCCCAGATGCTAAAAAAAAATTAACTGAAGTCATTACTGGGCTGCTAGTTCTCATTTATTTTGAAGGATTAAAAAAGTACCTTCATACTATAATCCCCTCTCCTAGAATTTTCCATTCCTGAAGAGGAGAGAATGACATCCATCTCCTTGGGATGCCGGGTCGATCCCATTCAGCCCTGTGCATATATATGGAATCAATGAGGGCTGCAGACCCAGAACACGGGTGAAAAACTTTGTGCCTCTTTAGTCTAAAACAAGGGAGTGGAGACAGATGACCCTGAAAATGTTACATCCATGTGCCTAACTTTGATCTTGGGAAAATATCTTAAAATACCACAAAAATCCATTTCCAAACATCTTGAAGATATACAAGTAGATGTTTCACTTGAAGGAACTATCAAGTAATTTATTTCTAACTATTTTGAGGCCATGTCTTCCTTGCACACTGGGTCCAGTTCTGGGTCCTACTGAAAAGGGAGTTTGAGTTATACAGCTTTCTTCTGGTAGATTATTCCCATGTGTACCCAAGCTGGGCACCCTTACCCAGCTGCTTCCCCTTCCAGAGGCTAGGCCACAGGTGGACCACAGAAGGCTCTTTCCTGATGTGTACTCTTGCATCAGGGGAGGTCTTAGGCTTGGCCACCTGTTGCCTTGCATTCTTGATCAGTACTTGCTCTCTTTTGGCTCTGCTCAAGAACTTGCAGTCATAAGCTCACACACTCACTCAGAGATCCCATTCCAGGCATAAGCCTTGTCCCTAATTGGAAGAGGACAGCAAACAATGTGGTATGGGTCTGTCAAAATATGTCTGTTCTATTGGATTTTATTCCAAATCAGAAAGTATTAATGGCCTGGAGGTCAGCATCATGGCAGGTACTAGTAGGCTGGAAAGAGCAAAAGCAGTATGGCCCCCTTGTCAAGTGGCTTATGATGTAGTCCTACCCCACCTTTTGCTAGCTGTGCAAACAAGGGTAGGTTATTTAAGTGCCACATGATTTTCTGTCTCTATCTCTAAAAGGGGATTATCAATAATTATCATTATCAATGATACACAATAACTGTGTATCATTTCATGCTTAACCTTCCAGAGTCATTGCAAGGATTGAGGGAGACGATGCAGGTAAAGTGCTTAGCCTTCTTGGCACAATATTATGTTAAGGAACATTAAAATTACAAATACAAAACCCACACTAAGAGACCGGATTTTCACACAAAAACAGCTAGAGGACAGTAAAAGTTGGTAGATTGTCAGCTGACAAAATACGCAGTATCTTTTCTGAGGCGATGGAAATGGTCTCTATTTTCACTGGCATAGTATTTATGTGGCTATATAATTTGTAAAATCTCATTGAATTTTTCACTCAAAACGGGTGTGTTTTATTGTTTGTAAATTATCTCCATCAAGTTGATTTTTAAAACATGTCCTATGAACAACATTTGCTAGATAAATGCATATTCACCAGAGACTCTAGAGGCCAAAAGAAACTTCCGGAGGAGGTGGGGCTTGAGCTAGATGGGAAGGATCTGGAGAGGTCAAGGGGGTACAATGTGTTTGGCACCAGCAACAGAGTAGGTCAAGACTAACCTGCCTGGAGAGAAGCTGGAATCTGGGGTACTGCTAGCTTCTCAGGGCACAATGTAAAGGGTCTTGAGCACAGACAAAAGCCTGTAGGCTTGACACCATAGGCAGTAAAGGCCTACCGTTGGTTCTCAAGCAAAAGAATAATGCGAGGAGGAGTGCTGCGTAGGAGGGATGGAATCTTACAGCCTGAAATTGGGAATGGACTAAATAACCCCCTCAAGGTCACTTCCAGCCCACCCGTTCTCTAATTACCTTTATTGTGTTCTATATGTTGGTTATTTTACTCAGTTGCAATTTTACTAATGACAATAAATTGTCAAAAATCCCATTATAGAACACAATAAAGAACAGAAGAAATATTAATGTAGACCTTGCTCCTTATTCTTTCCTAAGAGCAGATAAAGCATACTCAAACAGCAAGAGAAGAGGAGGAATCTTCAGGGCTCAGTAATAATGAAAATTGAAATATTTTATATATATATGATATATGATATCATTTTGACATATCATATCATATGATTTGACATATTTCATTGCCAAGGTCTGCTTTATGGACAGATTATTTTTTTGCTAACAAAGGTACATTGTGCTAAAAAAATAATGATGTAATATCACCATGAAAGTAATATTTAGCAAAAGAAGGAGTGATATCCCAAACTGGTTGCTTCGTGACTCATAGGGAAAATAATAGATGACTATTAAAGTATCAAAGTATTAACTGCAGGTAGCTCTACTAATGAAGAAAAAATGATCACTTTTAAAAGGTATTTTTTTAAAGGGAGGACAAGTCAATTTGCCATCCAAAAATATTAACTAATTTCCTTAGCATATAATAGTGACTTGCTATTAGAAGGGTGCATTTTCCCCTAATTAATCATTATCTAAATCAAACCTTACATGCTCATTAATTTCTCACTAATCAAGATATGAATACAGATGAAAGAAATGACTGCATTTGAAACCGGTGGGGAAAGTGATGATTGCTGGTGGAAGAAATCATCTTCAGGAACCCAGCTGAACGTTATCCTTCTGTTATTTAGCCTGAAAGAACATGACCTTGCAGAGGGCGCACCTGGGTATCACGAGCTCAGACTTTAAATCAAAGATCATGCCTGGGGCCACCACAGACTCTGCCTCTGTAAAAGGCAGGCCAGAATGTCGCTACCACACTGGAGTACTGGGAGTTTAAAGCAACCCTGGAGATAAGCCATTCTCTAAGCCTGAGAATTAAAGAATGAATTACCTTTATCTCTACTGCCAACTGTCAATTAACTGTGTATCATTTCATGCCTGGTAAAAGTTGAATCCCAAGACCGCTACACTCTCCCACGAACAGGTTCTTTCTGAACCCCATTCCCAACAGGCAGTCAACGTGTGCTCTGGGAATACAAATTCACTGATCACACTCGGCCTGCCAAAGTGGTGAACGATTCATTCATCCAACACTTCCTGAATGCCTACTTTGTGCCAGGGCCTGTGCCCAACCCAAAAAGCACAACAATGAACAGGACACAGTCCCCATCCAGGAAGTGGACTTCCAAACTCACTAAAAACCTCTAGGTCATACTAGACATCTTACCCTCATCCCCTGCAGCCCAATGCCACTAGTTCTACTCTGTAAATGTCCCTCATCATCCTGCCTCTTCTCCCTTGGACAGCCATGTCTTTCTGTCTCTATGCTCTCCTCTACCCGAGCCCCAGAGAGATACTGCTAGGGTACATATCTGATCACATCATTCTCCTTCTTCAAAACTCTTCAAGAAAATGGAGCAAGGGGGCGCCTGGGTGGCTCAGTTTGTTAAGCAACTGACGCTTGATTTCGTCTCAGGTCATGATCTCAGTGTTGTGAGACCGAGCCCCAAGTGAGGCTCTGTGCTCATCTGGGAGTCAGCTTAGGATTCTCTCTCCCTCCCATCCTCCCCCCACCCACCCCTGCTCTCTCTCTCTCTCTCTTAAAGAAAATGGAGCAAAGACACAGGGGTGTAAAGATGGGTGGCATGGCCAGGCACTGCCAAGGAACCTGGTGAGGCTATAGGGCAAAGTGAGCTGTGGGTGTGGCCGGGGCCAGATGCAGAGGATCTATGGGAATCCTGCCACAAGATGATCTCCACATATCTTTGGCTTTTGTTTGTTTGTCTGCTATCTTTACAGAGTTTTTTCCCAGCTTTACTGAGGTATAATGACTCCTACTTATCTTTGGACTGGACTCTCCCAGGAGCGAGTGCTCATGAGAGCAGAAAGAGATGTACTCCACGAGCTTTCTGTCCTCTGAATTCCCACAGCACTCTGCATCCTTTATGAAGACACTTCTCACTCTGACTTGCATCACAGCTACATCTGCATGGCTTATCTCCACCAGATTTAAGTTCCTTGACGCAAAGACCCTGGACTGACTCATCTCTGTATCTCCAGGGGCCCACAGAGGTTTGGGCTTGATGCCTTCCCCTTTGACCTGGAACCAATGCCAGAACCTCAAGAGAGCCCAGTTCTAAAGGAACTAGGTCAGATTAATTGATGCTACTACAGCAGCTTTTAGAAGAGCAGTCAGTATTCCAGGGAAAATGAAGAAAGAGTCCTCAGAGCCCAACATAAAGATCTCTCTCTCCCTCTCCCTCTCCCTCTCCCTCTCCCTCTCTCTCTCACACACATTTTCTTTAGATGCGGGGGGGAAAATCCTAATAAAAACAAAATTGAGTTGCAGAACAATGCCATTTGGGATAAAAAAATCTTTTAGTTTAGAATTTTGCCAGAGGGACTAAACTAAGGCAATTTCCCTGTCTCCCTGAGTCACTCTTTCACTAATTGTTATTCTCCTCAGATAAATAGCTAAGATCCCATCTTTCAGGAGATGTATAATTTTTATTTTTCAGATACAATCTTTAAATATGCAGACCTGAAGTATAGCTGAGAATTTCAACACCCTAGGCTCAATCAGAGTGCCAGGCCCTTTCCCCTGTCTGTGAAATCACACCTGGGGGGAGGCGGGGGAAGAACCCTTCCCTACCAAGGCTAATGTGTTCTTACCTGCTCTGCTACCAAATGAGCAGTGTGACTTAACCAAATACCTTCTCAAATCCGGGCCTCACTAGCTGGCCTCTCAGGTCATTTCAGAGCTAACAATCTAAGTTCCCCAACTGTAGGCCCATCGATAGTCACTGAGCCCATTCTAGGCTGGGTATTGGAAGGACGCCAGAAAAGCAAAGTTTTTGCTTCTGCCTTTCTAGAAGGCTCTGTCAGTAGCACTTGGCTCTACATGAACATGCATATGGAGCCAAGGCAAAGGCCAACAACTCAGCCTTACAGTGCTTCACTGCATGTCATAACCATGTCCCTCTTACATGACCCTTTGTCTTCAGAGGCTAACTAATGGCAGGGAGCTTCCTGATGGGATGGTACACAGTGGCAAAGGGAAGACCTGTGAAACCAGACAGACCAGGGTGTGAAACCCACTTAATGGCAGTGTGATCATAGGCAAGTTATTTCACCTCTGAGCCTCAGTTTCCTCATCTGTAAAATGGGGACAGTATCACTTACCTCTCGATGTGGTTCTGAGGATTACTTATTTCATGTGTCCCAAAAAATGGCTCCATTTCTGGCCTCCCCATTTCACTCTCGCTATTCTTGTCCCTTGAGGGCTCTTCCCCTAGCTTTAGCTCTTTAAAACCTCCTCATTCATAAAGTGTCTCTTTCATCACGTATGCCTTCTCTGCCCCAGCTACCCTCCCCACCAAATAAATACCAAGAGCTGTCAACTCAGAATCCACAGCACACTTTGTATCTCTAACACTGCATTTTTCAATCTAGTATCATAGTCATTAGTATATCAGCGGTGTTCCTACTACTAAATGTAAGTTTCTGGAGGCAGGGACTATATCTTGGCCATCCTTGTATTACCTGACATAAATGGACCATATGTTGGTCCTTCTATGAAAAGCAAGTGTGGCAGTGTTTCTTCAGGGAGTGTCTCAACTATGACAACTACCTTTTTATCACTTTGCATGCAAGTTGTCCATGAAACTCGGTATACCTGAACCTAAAACAGCAGTGTTTGGGTTCGCAGCTGTTTCTGGCTTCCAAAGCTCCCTGTAGCTGATATTTCAGCAAACCATGAAGACTCGGTAGAAAGCTACAGTAGATTAAAAACATACCATCACCTTGATCCTACGAAAAGTTTCTTCAGGTGGGTAATGAGCAACAGTTGCCTTCCCATAGCTAAAGAGTCTAGAAAACATATATTCTTTAAGATTTTTTTTATTTATTCATGAGAGACACACAGAGAGAGGCAGAGACATAGGCAGAACGGAGAAGCAGGCTTCCCTTGGGGAGCCTGATTTGGGACTTGATCCCTGGACCCAAGATCATACCCTGAGCTGAAGGCAGATGCTCAACCACTGAGCTACCCAGGCATCCCCAGAAAACATATGTTTTTTAAGAAAAAGCAAACTCAACAGGAGTCATGAGTTAAGACATCAAGCCTAAGGTGACTACTATGGTAGCCTATTCCACTTCAAGGCTCTTTTTTTTTTTTTTTGGATTTTATTTTTAAGCAATCTTTATGCCTAACGTAGGGCTCAAACTCACAACCCCAGGATCAAGAGTTCCCTCCAGAACTCTTACTTCTGATCCAGAGTGACTTGGGTAAGTCGTTTCGCTCCCCAGATCCTTGATTTAGCCATTTGGAAAGTGGATTGAGCAGTAGTTGCTACTCATATCCCCCTCAGGAAACACCCTGAAATTTTTTTTTTTTTTTTTTTTTTTTTTTTTTTAACACCCTGAAATTTTACAACCAACTTTCAGCTTCCCTAGAGCAAATTCTCCTTAGAGTGGAGAGCTCTGGTGAATTGGTATAAAGAGGCCCAGAAAGCTCTCTTCTGCAGTGGGTTGAATGGTGTCCCTCCAAAAGATATGCCCATGCCCTAAAGCCCCAGAACCTGTGAATGTGACCTTATTTGGAAAAAGAAACTTGCATGTGTAATTATATGAAAGATCTCAAGATGCTGTCACCCTGGATTAATCAGGTGGGCCCTAAATCCGATGACAAGTGTCCTTACAAGAGACACAGAAAAGAGAAGGCTGTGTGAAGACAGAAGGCAGATGCTAGAGGGATGCAGCCCACAAGCCAAGGAAGGCCAGAAGCCACCAGAAGCTGGCAGAGGCAGGGAAGGATCCTCCCCTAGAGCCTGATGGAGAGAATGTGGCCCTGCTGACACCTTGATTTTGAACTTCTGGCTTCCAGAACTGTGAGACACTAAATTTTAGTTGTTTAAAGCCACCAAATTTGAGGCAATTTGTTATGGTAGCCCTAAGCAATGAATACCTGTCCCCTCCCTGTACCCCCACCTACAAGTATCTGCCTAGCAGTGTCGAAATATTTCACCATGGCTGAGTTTGTCCTCTGATTAGGCAATGTACTCAGGTTTTGTCTTAAAGTGCAACACTCCTTGGGTCGTGTCCTTAGAACTCAAGGCTAAAGGGTTTATTTGGGATTTTCATCAAGCACCACCCATCAAAAAAGAATGGACCGGTGACCCAAAATACCCAGATGGGGGTGAGGGGAAATGTCAAAAAGAAAGGAGAGATTTTAAAAATAAGAGACCCAAACCAAACTTTATCTAGGGTCAGCCCTGAAAGAGTCATAAATGTAGCTTGAACAACAAAAGTCCCACGTTGTAAGAATGAGGACACCTTACAGAAGTGAAAAAATCCTAATCTTGCCTCAGTCCTTGGCCCATATTTCAGAAAGTCTGATAAGAGGGTGCTCAGACCGTGGCTCAGTCGGTTAAGCATCCGACTCTTGATTTTGGCTCGGGTCATGATCTCAGGGTCTTGGGATCGAGCCCTGAGTCAGGCTTCATGCTGGGGTGTGGAGCCTGCTGGAGATTCTCTCTCTCTCTCTCTCTCCCTCCTCGTTTGCCCTTCCCTGCCCTGTGCTCTTGCTCTCACTCTCTCAAAATCTTAAGAAGCGTGCTCAGAGCGATCCAAATGCCTCATTCTCCCTGTTCAACTGCATTCATTTTCTTAGGCTTCACAAACGAGGCATATTCTGGATGCATGAAGCAATGTTTTCAAGCGACTAGCAAGTAGTCACAAACAGAGCCTGGCAACAATGGAAAATGCCTATCTTCCTGGGCCCCCAGCCCAGCCCAAGCATTTGGTTGGCATCTCCCTCCACATCACACCCACCCTAGTCTTCAGCATTCGTGGAGGTGCTACTTAACCAGCTGCCAAGCAAATCTCTCTGATGCCCAATTGCCCTTACTGTTAAGATGCTTCTCCCAGCTCTAATGGCTAACCTAAATTTCAGTTTCAAGCCATTGCACCTTGTAATTACATTCTCAGCCACTGTAAATAATCTGTGCCCTCTATTTTATCATTCCTCTTTCCCGCTGATAGGAACCTGTGGAAAAGGGAGTCGGTGGCCTTGTTAGTACAACACATGCACTGCACCTGAGCAAAATGCGACCGCAAGAATATCACTCACTCACTCTTGATCCCTGTGTGAGAAGCAATGTTATTGATCTTTGCTACCCTTCAGCTGATCTGCGTGTCTACACTGACATGCTCTAGTGCTGTGGCATTTATGCCATCTTGGGGAATAGCTGTGTAAATGCTCCGGTAATTTTATACATCTTCAACATACTGTTGTTTTAGAACTTAAGTATGTGAAGGACTGGGAAGGACAGATTTTCCTCCTCCTACCCCCACCGTCATGTAATAGGAATCAAAATCCTCACTAATTGGCCCTCCTCCTGCATCTCACTGAAGTCTAGACTTGGTGGCAACCCCTTTCTGGGGAAGAGATTTAATGAAGGAGAAAGTGCATGGGAGGGGTGTTGGCAAGCAAAGCAGCTATAAGAAGCCTGGAGACACAAGGGACTCCTGGTAAAACTGAGACTGAAAGCTAAAGGATATTGTTTGTCTCTCTCTCACACACACATGCATGTGTGCACACATGTTGGTGAACCCTCTTTACCCTGAACCAAATGTCTCCCCCCAAACGAGGAAAATCTAAGTTATTAATGCAACACCTAAAAGACTTCCATGATGCTCACTAGTGACTTTTTTCCTCCTTGCTTTCTTCGGGAGCTGTGAAAAACAAAAATAAGTTACCCAAACAAGTGATTTGGGGATTTCTCTTCCATTCCCGTGATTTCACTGAAAATTTCAGAAATTGTTAGTAGTCCCTTCATTCTTCTGTCCACCCATGGGTGATGCAGAGACAGAGCTCCGCAAAGCCCAGTGTGGGTTCCAAGAAGCAGTGTCAGGAGGGCTCGACATCAAGCTAAATGAACCACACCTGGATCCGGGGTCTCCCTGTGGGCTGCCAGTCTTAGATGACCCGCTTCAGAAAACTGCCAGCTCTCAAGACCACAGTGGTCTGGTTCAGGAGTATCTGCCTCATTTAATTCACTTTTTTTAAGGGAGAAGTGCAATCAGAAAGGAAATATGACAAAGGAACTAGGGAGCCAATTAGGTCCCAAGCCGTGCTGGGTTCAAGGTACCTGATGCTACAGTCAGCTGGGACCGTGATGGAGACAGGTTGATGCAATCACTGAGGCAGTTCACCTCCTGGATGATGACCTTCACTGAACAGGAAAATCATATGCCCATGATCCCAGGCTGCAGAGCTCCCTCAGGACACAGCATTCCCACAGATTCAAGCCACAGCTTCCCCTCTGCCCTCCTTCTTCCCCTCAACAGATATGGAGACCACCTCCACGCTGGTCCTCATCTTCTACCTGCCTGCCTCCCCCCACCAAGGGAAGAGAGAGTGGACTGTTTGACTTCGAATCCCCAGCATCTTGCACATACTACTGGGTTCTCAGAACCGCTTTCGGGAAAATTTCCAGAAATGCCAGCCCTTCATAAGAGTACTGATTAGGAACATGGCTCTGGAACCAGACCGGGTCTAATTTATTTCAGAAAAATATTTGACCTTGGCCAACTTGCTAAACCTCTCTAAGCCTCAGTCTTCTCATCTGTAAAATGGGGGAAATCATGCTACCCACCTGGTAGTGCTGTGGTAAGGATTAAATGGGATGTTGCCCATAAAGAGCTTAGCACAGCACCCTGGCTCAATAAATCTTAATGATTATTAGCACCGCCCCCACCACAGGTGCTCAATAAAAACTCACTGAATTGAAGTCACACCAGTGGGAATGACTAGCAGATGTGAAGGCGGCCTGGGCTTTTTTTTTTTTTTTTTTAAGGTCTTTTCCCACCTCACTCTGCCCCAGATGACCTCTGAGATTTTCTTTTTCTCCTTTTTTCTTTCTTTCTTTCTTTCTTTCTTTCTTTCTTTCTTTCTTTCTTTCTTTCTTTCTTTCTTTCTTTCTTTCTTTCATTAAAAGGATAGATAGGGGATAGTTAGGCCCCACTTTTGCTGATCTTCAGTTTTTCATTCAGGGCAGAAAACCAAGTCTGGCAAAGTCAGGCAGATAATTTTCTGAGAAATATGACAAGGCTATTAAAAACTCTAAATGAAAGTTGTGTAATGAGCATGAATCTGAATACATTTAAATTTCCTCTCGATCCGGTAACTCCACCAACACCCTTACATATATTTTTTTAAGTGTGCTTTTGAGGACTGTGAGGAGACCAAGGCCCTAAAAGATAGCAGGATCTTTCTAAGGATGGGGGTGGGTAGGGGACGCACAATTGTCATGAAAATTAACTCCTGAAAATGCATGGGATTTTATTACCAAACGGATGCCTGAGGAGATTACTAGATTTTTAGGGTCTTTACTATCAAGAGAGCAACCTGCATGCCTGAAATAATTAAGAAGAGACTCAATTATCTAGTAAACTGAAATTTCAAACCACCCTGCTTACCTAAATGAGAAAAGCTGCTTAGACTAAAGCGTCATTACTTCTATTTAGACAAGCCTTAGCAAAGATATACAAGGAGCTAAAGAATGGGACCCCACATTCTTCCCTAAGCCACAACAATGCCTGTTTATGTAAATAGGATTTTCAATAACAGGACGGAATCTGGAAAAAAATGTTTTCATTATTGACTCTGAAAAAAATGCAAATGCAGAAGATGAAAGTCAAGGGGCTTTCAGTATAATGGGCACTGAATACCCTAAAATATTTATTCTATGTGAGTCTGAGCCTAGAGTCTAAGTGGTTCTAACAAGTAGGCAAGGACTCTTTCTCCTGAAAAATGTCTGAGTTCGATATGAGGAGGCACAAATTACTCTGACTCCATGGCAAGTAGAGTGCGTTATTTATTCAAAAACTCAGTTTAAGAAGAAATAAAAGAAGTAGTAGATATCTATTTACATTTATTTGGCAGCCCCTTCCAAACGCTGGGCCAAAACATAAATATCCTTGCCTCCATGGTCACCAACTGACAATCAAACACCCCCACATGACCATAACAACCTCCAGGCGCAAACTAAAAGCTCATTAAAGCCTATATGGAGGCTATTTATAGAAGAACTAAACAAAGAAGGAACAGACTATTAGCGAAATTAATTAGACTGTTCATACTTTTGACAACTATTGCTATTTGTTGGAACTCAAGTGTCCAGCTTCTTCACTGACAGGTATTGATAACTACAAAGATGCCACATAGCCAGAGTTTTCAACTGCACCTGTGGTTTTTGGGTTCGAGAACGTGGGTTTTGACCTATACTCTGTATATCAGCCTTCTTGTTGCTGTTTAGGCAGCTGATAAGAGGCAGAAATCCTTCTTGCTCATTAAGCCATTAGCTGCTGTTAAGCAAAGGGCTGGGGCTTGTGGAGAGGGGGGTGTTCAGTGGCCCAGAGGAATGTGCCGGACTCCACATATAAAGCCAGCCCAGATTTGGGGTTAAGAATTTAACCTTAAAAGGCTGACAAGTCATAAATTTGCCTGAGGTTCATATATATGTGTGACTTTCACAGTTTATATTTCCTAGCCAGGACTCAAAGTCAAAACATGCCCCTGATTAATGAATGGTACTAATTGTTATTCCTGACTTGAGAACATTAGTCTTTATCCAAAATATTTTCTTTAAAAACACACAATCTCATACCTAAAACTCTCTGGCTTAGGGGAATTTGGACAACCAGTTAGAAAAAAATAGGAAGAGGAGCCTAATGTTATCTGTTTCTTGGTGCTACCATTTTGGTAGTCAAGATTGACTCAAATGCTTCCATTTCATTGTGTCCATCAAGCAAAGTGCAAAGGAATGTCCTCCAGATCTAAACATCTGAGATAAAGCAACCATCTGTGACTCTACACAAAAACTAAGTGGGGGCAGAGGCAGGGGTGGGGGGTGAAAAGGCTGAAGTATCTCCACGCACATTTTGTCTAACTTATCTTGTTAAATATTTATACATAGGTGCATAACCCAACAGACTTGGCCAAGCTTTGAAGAGATAATAGACACTGGACAAACAAAAGAGCCCCATAAGTGTAAAGACGAAGAAAAAAAATACCAAGGAATAGTCCAACTGGAAGACGCTCTTTAACCCGAAGTCAAATTTGAAATTGGGACAATAAAATCCTACAAGTGACACAATGTCCTGAAATGTGATCACTTCAGCAGGGAAAAGCAAGCTACATTTGGTGAGCCTATGAACTAGGTGTCAATTCCACCTCACATTAGCAGTATTTTAAAGGGGCTCCCTGATCTTCGAAAAAGGAAAGGCAGCTCAGTGGAAGACAAGAGATTTCTAAGAACAAAGATGCAATTTGCATTCATTGAGAATTATGACAAAGTGAGAGAGAATGTAAACCACATAGCAATGATCTGAGATACTCCAGTCAGATATATTTAGCCTTGTGCTATCTGTACAGAAACCCTTTTAAATACTCAGAGTTCTTAGAAAGTGGAATGTAAATTCATCGGTGCATATTTTAGAGCTCTGCATTTCCAAACTAACTTGGGAATCAAATTTCGAAATATCCCCAGGAGAAGTAACCAGGTACCCAAACCAAATATGCGAGCAAAAAAGGAAAGGCTGTTTTCTCTCTAGAATCACTGAGGGCAAGCGGATGTGGAGGAGGCAGAGGAAGGCGGGGGGAAGAGAGGGGAGAAAAGGAAAGCAGGAGCTATAGGAAAAGGAAACACAACTTAAAAACTAAAATACAGAGGAAAATAGAAAACATTATACTCGTCCACTTTTTTAGGGAACAAGAAACACAAAACCATTCAATAAATATAACAAACGATAAAACGTCTTCTGTTCTAAATTATACCCAGTTGAGAGAGAGCGTGAGGGTAGAAAGGAGGAAGGTGAAAAGGGAAGATGTGGGGAGCAGTCCAGTAGATGATGAGCCTGTGGCCCCTGTAGCTTTGGAGCTTTTCTGAGCCCCAGAAGGGCAGCAATGGGTGTGCTCAGAATATCCACCAGTCCCCTTAGCTACGGGGGTCCTGGTAACTCAGGCTACTTCTTATCACTCTACTCTATGAAATAAATGGCAATGGGCTTTTTGGAGAAGTCTACCGGAATTGTTATCTCATACATCTCATTGCCACCAAGACCTAGCTTGAAAATAAAGCCTGAATGATTGACTAAATGCTGGTTCCAACTCCTTCAAGCTTTGTGAATGAGGCAACCTTACTCTCTCAAAGAACAAAGAAAAGGCAATCTGACAGCTTTTGAAGGCCAAAAGAACCTTCAGGCAACGTTATTAAATTGACCCATAGCACTGAAGTTTCAAAGGCAAGAAATGACTTCGGTTTTAGAAATTAACACTAAAAACCTTCAGAATTCTGTGGGGGGAAATAAACCTTTATTTCAGAAATAAACTTTGAAGTTTGAAAACAAAGCAGAATATCGGTTTCTGGAAACAGAAGGGACTACTGGAAACACTGAGCAGTTCTTCCATGGCTGTCTGAATAGCTTCACAAGTTCCACTCTGACTTCTGGGGATGGCCAGAGAAAGTACACCCCCCAATGCCAGGAAAAAAAAAGTGGGAAATCATTAAGTCTCCAAGGTAAGAGCAACATGGTCCCCTTAAGATACTTGCCTCTGGCCGCATTAAATTAAGCCACAGCATGGTTAAGAGGTTCTCACCATCTAAGAGAGCAAAGATTGTTTTCCAAACTAGTCCCAAGGATATTAGCCACCCTACAGGCTCAGTGCAGCCCCTTCGTTCCACACTCCCTCCCTTCTTCTTCCCCACTCTCTGAATCTCTCTCTCTCTTACCCCTTCTGCCCCCCAATACATTTCTTCTGTATAGATCTACAAGGCCATATCAATGAATGAACAGCCAACCATAGCACGCATGCTAGAAATCAAAAGAACATTGATCCATTATGTGCAAGACCCATTATGTACCCTCCCCTAAGTCCTGCAGGGAGCTTACACTTGGAAGCAGCCCTTCTCAAGCTTTAACGGGCATACAAATCAATGGGGGGATCTTGTTTAAAACCACAGACCTGATTCAGCAGGTCTGGGATGGGGCCTGATATTCTGCATTTCTTGCAAACTCTCAGGTTGCAAGATGTTGATGCTACCAGTGCATAGGCCACACCTTAAGGAACAAGCGTCTAGGAAGGAGATAAAGTCAAGTACATAAATAACTAGAAGAGCAAGAGAGAACCAAGGCCGTAGAAGTACAGTGAAACCAGAGTTCAAAGGGAATTAGTCTCAGGGACCCATGATATGGCTTGGGCAGGAGATGGCACAGCACTGCCACCTTGAAGCGTGGCTAGGACGGGAGCAGGCGCTAATGGAAGGCAGAAAGTCAGGTGGTCACTAGACAAAGGTTTGGAAGCAGACAGCTACAGGGTCCTTTTAGTGACACCATCTGTGGCCTGTTGGGCTTCAACAGAGGGCGCACATGTCCAGGAGGTAAGAGTCAAAGATGAGACTTGCAGGACTGAGCCATCTAGTGTGGCTGTGAGAGGTGGACAAAGAGAAGTCCAAGACCATTTTGCGGTTCCAGGTGTGAGTACAGGAGCTGCTATCACCACGAATGCAGAATGTTGGACAGGGGCAGGTTTGTGCAGACAGGAAGAAAAAATGCACAGATTTTTGGCTCCATTGAAAGGGAAGCCCTGGCAGGACATCTAGATGGAGACGTTCAGCAGGGTGACTGGCAGATACGGAGTCGGACAGCCAGGAAGAGGTCAGGCTGGAGAGGCAGAGATGGGTGTCATTCAAATGGCGAAGATAATGGAGTCATGGGAATGGGTGTGGGAATGAGCCAAGAGAGAACAGAAGGGGCAAAAGACAAATATGATGGGACACTTGCATCTAAGAAAGGGCAGGAGGAAGAAGGCAAACGAGCAGAGACAGAATCAGCTTCAGAGTAGGAGAGAAGCCCAGAGTGAAAAAATGTCACAAAGTCAAATGAGTCGGGGAAAGTTAAGTCAAAGGCCCTTCTACCCAGACCATCTTTCTTCCCCAGAAGCCAGTGGGTATACTGGAAAGAGCAGTGAGCTATCGAGTCCGACAAATCTGGAGGCAGATTCTCACTCCTTTTATACAAGGTCAGGGAAAGTAAACCTTTCCCAGCCTCAGTCTCTTCGTCTGTAAAACGGAGATGACCCCATCGCCCTCTCTGATTTGCTGTGGAGATTAAATGAGATGAAATATAAAGCCACTGGCACATAGTAGGCACTCAGTAAATGGTAGTTTCTGTGCTCTTCCCTTGGGGCCCTTCCATACTATTCCATTAACCTGAAAGTGGCCTCAAAAAATCTACCAGAGAACAAGGGGTTTTGAGTTTACACTGAATGAAAGTAGAAGCCCTGATGAAGGCAACCTCTTGAACAATAGGGAAATTAAAGAAACTCTTCATGCCAGAGAAACACAAAATTAGACCACCCTTTCCATAGACACTTAAGAAAAGATCAGCCCAATTACACACATATGCCTAATATTTGCTTGGAACCACATATTTCAGAGACCAGCCAGCAGGGCCCAGTCTGAAATGGAACAGAGACCAGAGCTCCAAAAGCTACACACCGCTACAGCTTTCATGCTCCAAAGTGGGAGGCTGATCCCCACTGGGGGTTGGGTGTGCATAGGGTTCTCTATGTTGCAATCAGGCAGGTCAGCAGAACTCAGAAGCTATGGACACTTTATGAGTGGCTGCATTCATTTGTCTGTACATAAGATATATGAAAGCAAGGCTTTCATGACACAATTGTAAGGTATGATTGTGCAAGACCACCCACTGCTAAAAGTAACAATTAACAACTTTCAGTTTAAATAGCATGCAAAATTATTAATTACTGCTATCAAAAATAATAGAAATCCAATCCCTTGCTTCAAATGTACTTCTCCACATTCCCCCCACCCGTGTGTGTGTGTGTGTGTGTGTGTGTGTGTGTGTGTGTGTTTAGTAGTGCATTATCTTATTTGCAAAATGTTGGACCATGACAACATCTACTCATACTTTCTCTTAATCAAGAGAATTCTTGAAGTCTGGCACTTTTTTTTTTGAAATCACCAGATGTTGGCAAAATGCCTTTTAAGATGTGTCACATGCAAAAGCCTGGAAAATATCATCCACACCCATGACTTCCAACTTGAGCCTATATGCTGATGAGTCCCAACTATGCTTCTTCTGAACTCCAGAAGTGTATCTGCTATTTCCCAGTGATCTCATCCATTCCTGGAGTTTTGGTTACCACCGAGATATGCTGTTAACATCCAAGTATGTATCCCCAGCCCTGATTTCTCTCTCCTCTACTATCCAAAATACAACCTCAACTACCTAGCAGACATTTCTACCTCAATGATCAAAGAACCCCTCAAACTCAACCCCTTCAAAATCAAACTCATTATTTCACCCCTTAAAAATATGTTCTTCCTGGGGCACCCGGCTGGCTCAGTTGGTAGAGCATGGGACTCTAGACCTCAAGGTTGTAAGTTTGAGCCCTTGCATCAGAGGTAGAGTTTACTTAAAATATATATGTTCCTCCTATATTTCACTTATTTAGTCAATAAATATTTACTAAACACCTATTATGTGCCATAGCCCCACCCCCCAGAAAACCCAGAAGTTCTAGACTCTCCCTTCTGTCTTCCTATCCAGTCACCAAGTCATACCTGATCCTCTCCCTCCAGTCTCTCAACCTGATCTTTTACTCCCCCATTTACTGCCCTGCTTTTTTTTCACCTGTGTTACTAAAACTCCCTGCCAGTCATTCTCCATACTGAATACCGTCTTCTCTTCTTAAAATGTTTTTATGGCTCTTCATCATCCTTGGATACAGCCCAAGGAAATTCCTAGCATTTCCTGCCTACTTTTCTAGTTCATCTTTACCCTCCACACAGCTGTTCTCCAACCTATCCAAACTAGTCCAACAAATGTGTCATTTTTGTCTCTATGTGCCTTTACATGACAGTCTACTTAAGGCAACTAGGCACTCCTCCTCCATAGCTCAATGACCCCCCAGATCCCTTCATGGTGCCCGGCTCCATGGCAGTTCTCATGGTGCTGTCTTGATATCCATGGTTTTCCTTATCTGGCTCCTTCCCAAGGCAGTGATTGTATCTTATTCATCAGCTCCTAGCTCAGTACCTGGCATAGAATCAGTGCTCAATGAATGTTGGCTGAAGTAGAGAATGAATGAAAAACTTTTAAATATTTATGCAGAGATGGCATATAAAGTTCATTATTAGTAGGTTCCTTTCCTGAGAATTTCCATCTGTTTTCCAAAACAACTAAATGTGGTCCTCAATACAATCACTCTGTGAAAGCTTACTTGGAAACTGCCTCTTGGGTCACATTCTCATTGCTATGGAGCTCAACATGCAATGCGGCCAGTGCTGAAAGTCATTCTCCAAAATGAGCCAAATTCACAGTATGGGTTGACCATCACTGCTTTAAATGAGGATCACATCTCTGTACTTAGGAAAATGATGGAACTTAATAAATGAGCTCTATGATATCAGTGACAATTCACTCTGCAACAATTTGGGTCCAATCCAACTGAAAATGGTTTACTCAAGCTCTGAAAAGCTGTACCCCCTAGCTCTTCCTAGCGTAAGTTAGGCTTATTCTCTAGGTTATTAAGGATGTAGAGATACAGGGATATTATATGCGTCCATGTATAAGTGTACAAATGTGCGTGTGTGTGTATGTTTGTGTGTTTGAACCAAGCAGGCCGGTGGAACTCAGAATCTACAGATACTTTTGAGTGGCTGCATTGTCTGTACATAAGATATATGACAGCCAGGCTTTCATGACACAAATGTAAGGTATGATTGTGCAAGACCACTCACTATTAAGAGTAATAATTAACAACTTTCTTTTTTTTAACATTTTATTCATTTATTCATGAGAGACACACACAGAGAGAGGCAGAGGCAGAGGCAGAGGGTGAAGTAGGCTCCATGCAGGAGCCCAATGTGGGACTTGATCCTGGAACCCCAGGATCACACCCTGAACTGAAGGCAGATGCTCAACCACTTAGCCACCCAGGTGCCCCAGTTAACAACTTTCAAATAGTTTAAACAACACATAATTATAAATTGTTCCTATCAAAATAATAGAAATATAGAATATTTAAATATAAACTATGAATATAACACACGTGTGTGTATATGAATACATATAAAACACATCCAAACACCACATCTATTTTTTTAAGTAGGCTCTATGCCCAACTTGGGGCTTGTACAATGACCCCAAGACCAAGAGTCACACACTTTACCAACTGAGCCAGCCAGGTGCCTCCCCAAGCACCAGGTTTAGAGAAAGCTCTATGGCGGGAGGTAGGCATGGCGCCTGGGTGGTGCAGTTGGTTAAGCATCTGACTCTTGGTTTCAGCTCAGGTCCTGATCTCAAGGTCGTGGGTTCGAGCCCCATGTCAAATCCCACATCGGGCTCTGCACTCATCCTGGAGTCTGCTTAAGATTCTCGGGCAGCCTGGGTGGTTCAGCAGTTTAGCGCCACCTTCAGTCCACGACATGATCCTGGAGACCCGGGATCGAGTCCCATGTCGGGCTCCCTGCATGGAGTCTGCTTCTCCCTCTGACTGTGTCTCTGCCTCTCTTTCTCTCTCTGTGTCTCTCATGAGTAAATAAATGAAATCTTTTTAAAAAAAAAAGATTCTCTCTCCCTCTCCCCGCTTCTCTCTCTTTCTCTAAAATAAAAAAAATCTTAGAGAAACTTATAGTTGAAAATTTCTCTCTTAGAGAAACTTATAGTTGAAAATTTCTCTCTACTTATCACTTCCTCCCCAGACTCCAGGTTTAAAAGAGGGGCAACAAGGCTCCAAGGGCCACAAAGAACAAATAAATGGTCTTCGCCTCCACCACCTCATCTTTAGTTCCTATTACAAGTCAACTTAGACAATGATGCATCCAGGGACTCGGTCATTCTCTAGATGTATGCCATCCTAGAATCTCATTCAATAGTGGTCAAGTCCTGTAGACTGTGTCTTTAGGTGTTTATTCTTACCTTCATTCCAACCTTTATCAAATAACTCTATGCAAGGCATTTTATTCACCACTCGAGGATATCTTGCTGAATCAAATACAGCTTCTGCATTCAACAGTTGTAAGGTCTGACAGAGGTTATGCATAAATGTTACTTCAAAAAACATGGATACTGGGATGCCTGGGTGGCTCAGCAGTTGAGCCTCTGCCTTTGGCTCAGGGCATGATCCTGGGATCCAGGATTAAGTCCCACATCAGGCTTCCTGCAAGGAGCCTGCTTCTCCCTCTGCCTGTCTCTGCCTTTCTCTCTGAGTGTCTCTCATTAATACATAAATTTATTTTAAAAAACATGGATACTAAGTAAGAAGAAATACAGATAGAGTATTTCTGGGATCCAAATGCACTTGGGGCATACTTCCATATTTTCTATACATATCCAGGCTACCAGATTCAAATGTTTTCCCATCCTTTCAGTCCATTGTCTGTTAGTGAACTTTCTGATGCATACCAGAGTAAGGGCTTTGAATGTCCTCCTTGTATCTGTTGCTCTAACCCTTCCTCTCTTCCCCACATTTCCCTCAGGTTCAACCATCCAAACCAAAACTGGACAAAGAACAATGGAGTATTCCAGGATGCTGATACATACCAAAGGTACCAGAATGTAGAGTTTAGGAGAGAAGGAGCAGAACCATAATTAAGGAGGAAAGGATGCAAGCACAATTCTGATATTACTTTCACATGAATATCATCTCTTTCTTTTTTACCCTGTTTCCTAGTTGGGCCTCTAGCTGAGAGAACTCCCAATGGGTCATCCCTAGCCAACTAGTTGAGTTTTCCCAGCTGACTTTAAAAGTTTGCCCCAGGGACGCCTGGCAGACTCAAAAAGGCCTGGGTGGCTCAGCAGTTGAGCATCTGCCTTCGGCTCAGGGCGTGATCCTGGAGTGCTGGGATTGAGTCCCACATTGGGCTCCCCACAGGGAGCATGCTTCTCCCTCTGCATCTGTCTCTGCCTCTCTGTGTGTATCTCTCATGAATAAATAAATAAAATCTTTAAAAAAATAAAATAATAAAATAAAAGTTTGCCCCCATGCATACAGAAATTAAGAGACCTCTCATGAGGCCCTTTATCCCACTCCAATAAAATTTTCATGACTGAATAACCACTTTGGATTATGTCCTTTTATTTTTTTTTTATATTTTTTTTGTATATTTATTTATTTTATTATTTATGATAGTCACACAGAGAGAGAGAGAGAGAGGCAGAGACACAGGCAGAGGGAGAAGCAGGCTCCATGCACCGGGAGCCCGATGTGGGATTCGATCCCGGGTCTCCAGGATCGCGCCCTGGGCCAAAGGCAGGCGCCAAACCACTGCGCCACCCAGGGATCCCTGGATTATGTCCTTTTAAATGTACATTTATGAAGCTTCATGTTATAGGCAAGAAACACCAACATCAAAGAAAAACTTACATACACTCAATGTATGTTTCTGTAACTGACACCAAGTTGCATTATTTTTGAAACCTAAATGCCACAGATCTGTAAAGTAAAAGTATGCATTTATGTATATGCAGGTAGATTTAATTTATCTATAAACTTCTTAGAATAGCCTTGTAAACAAGCACAGAATACTTACCTCTTGGTAATATTTGGCTAGTCTACTTCTTTTGGGGAATTATAGTGCAGCCACATGAATTAAACCAGTCCTTTGTCACTTACCTATAGACAACAAATGGATGTTTGACCCAAAAAAAGCGATTTTTTTTAGCAACCTTAATATATTAGTAAAAGTGAGTCAACTACTTAAATATTGGCTGTATGGAGATTTTATGTTTATAATACATTTCTGCTTCCATTCGTCCACATAATCTACAAATATTTATTGAGTACCTATTTGTACTATGCTTCTTGCTAGACATGGTAGGTACAAAGATGAAGATCACAGGCTAGTAGGGCAGATATAGAGGATTATGGACACATATCTTAAAGACGCCATACTCAGGATTTCTAATTTTCTAAGTCATAAACTTATTTCCAGAAGGCAGACTCAAAAAGGCCAATTAAAATTGTAGTCTAGAATTCTGTCTCATTCTGGATTTTTAAGAAATAAATGCATGCTATGTTGTGGAAACTCTGAAAAACACAGGACATTCTCAAAATCTTCATTTCTGAGAAATGTACATCATCCAACTTTCAAGTGGATGGATAGAATACAGTGAGTGGAGGTCTCTTCTATGATGGCTTTAACTTCTCTGTCCCTTCTTCTTGCCACTTTCACTTGTGTTTTCTCTCCCTTCCTATCAATTATTTATCAATATAAGCCTATTAAGCATACTTCAAAGAGCTTAGTAGATTTACTAATCCAGCATATAAATACAATTTCAGCTACTGGAAGTAATCAACTGTTTGGAACATCAGCAATGCATGTTGGTCCTAATGCTGACTCCTTTTTACTCATGAGAAAAAACACAAACTCTCAAATAAAGCTTTATCCAGCTATACACAGAGGGGCAAAAAGTGAAAATGCCTTTCTTGGTAATCACTCTGGATTCATTTTTGTTTAAAAATGGCAGACAGGTATATCTAATAATTAGCACTTGGACAGGTGATGTTGAATCAGCCTAATGTGAAGTGCAAAACTCAATCTTCTTTACTTTGTATATTCAACAAAATCTTCAAGTGAGACTGCAGTGCTCCAGTGAGGGCTTTCCCCTCACACGTAGCATTGCAAATGCATGTTTTCTCTGCTGGTGTGCCTACCTTCTCCTCACTTTCTGACTCGCATTCTCTCTGTCATTCTATCTCTGAAGGTAAATTCCCATTACCTTATGCTGTCTCTAAAGCCAGTTGGGGGCCCCTACTTTACATTCTATTCTCTGATGCTCATTTCTTAATGGAGTGCTGGGGATCCTGTTTCAACCCAGACGATTTGGTAAATATGGGCCGACTGAGTGGGGGGTTTTTCTGCCCACACTTTCCATTAGCCTTGAGATTACCCAAAACATCAAATCCCTTTGCAAGCTTGGCTAGGGCTGAATAGATGTTGGCTCCTGGTTTGGTCTCTTGGATTGAGCCTATGCACAAATTCTCATCCCAGGTTACCGATATGTGTGAGGTACTCCAGCAGGCCCATGCATGTGTTACAGCTCAACTCTCAAATACAGTAATGTCAACATGAGCGAGAAAGGTCTAGCTGACATTAAATCAAAGAGAGTTTGATTTAAGAGATGTCTTACAATTCATGTGCCATAATAATTGTTGATCTGTAATGATACTACACCAGTCATAACAATGTTGCTAATTTCAATTTGTTTTTTGGGTACTCGACATTAATCAGCCCTTCCTGATGGTAAGAGTCACCAGCTAACTGAGAAAAGACTGAATCTGGCTCCAGTCAAAATAGATGTAGCCTGAAAAGTTGGTCCACATACCCCAACAGTGTACCAGAACAAATTGGACTCAGGCTTTTAAAATAAGTAAGATGACATAGAGCTTAGGAAAGTATCTGTGAGTTCATAGAGAATACATAATGATCTAGAAATTCTATCATCGTCAATAATTTACTAAATGCGCTATGGTGCCCTTGGTATTGTACTCAACACTGCATCAAATGCAGTGCTTTCCCTTTAAGAAGCTTCTAATCTAAAACATACAAATAACCATATGCAGAAAAAAGCGAGAGATCAGAGTAAAGGAAGCATTCACAAAAATGTACAAATTCAGCATGCCAGAACTTTTCAGTTGAGCAATATGATCCCTAGTGAAATTCTTTCCAAATGATGTATCGTGTGCACAAGTTATAAGTGATTATCTTCAATTTTCTTAGAAATGAGTAATAAGATACCTCTTAAGACCCATGCTTTTGTATATGCATCAAACACTAAAGTTGGCGTGGTCATTGATAGCTGCCATTTAAGGAAAAAATATATTTTCTGTCTTGTCTCGTAGCACACAAACCCAGGCCTCTTTCTTCCCAGGTTGGTAATAAGCAGCCTTTTTCTAGGCTACAGTGAACAGCAAACATTGCAACTCTGAAGATGAAAGTGGCAGCGTGCTCAGAAATATTGCATCAAAATATTAGATGCAATCTACTAGCCCATAAGAAAAAAAAATATTGCAAAACTGACACCATCTGTGTCACCTAGCATGCCTCAGAATCATCTCATGCATGCCTCTCCGAATGCCTGGGCCCAATTTGCTCCGTGAATTAAGAAAACTCTAAGATGGCGGCCCTATTAAGAGCTGCCGTCCTATCTCCCACTTCATCTCTTCAGTTCTTTTCCCTTGCCAGGCTGGCTATTGTGACCATTTCAGCCAATTTCCTGGAGGTATTTTCTAGCCCTTTTCACCCTATTTAATCCTACAAGTTTCCTGAGAAGCCTGTTTACTCGTAGGCTCCGCCACAAGACTGTGAGCGCCTTGACAAAAGGGGCTGTGTCTTACCCCTTCCAGAACCTAAGGTGGGGGCGGCCAAGGAGCTCCAGGCTTAGGCTTGTCACAGGCCCAGGGGCTCCACCGACCACCAGCCCATCCCTTTGATCGGACTCACTGTCAGGGTTCGCCTGAGATATCTGTCCAGAACACGTTAATTCAAGAGAGTTCTCCCAACTGTCCCAAGTTAGCTTAGGACACTAACGACTCTGTCAAAATTTGAGCAAATCACCTGCTCGCCCCGATGGCTGGTACAGTCTCAGGAGAGACAAAATCCTCCCACACCCCCGCTTCTTGTTCTCTCTCCCGACATCAGGGCCGCTAGAACTGCTTCAAACTAATTGGGGAGCCACAGCTGGCAACCCAGATACAGTTGCTAGGTCTCACGCTTTAAAACAACAACGACGACAGATACCAAACTCTCTCTTTGTTTCAAGAACACTGGTCTTTATTTTTACGATGTTTCATCTATTTTGAGACATTCCAAGTCGATCTTGGCTCTTCAGGGTTGCCTTTTACCCATACAGGAGTTTGGCCTTCTGGATTGGTTCCTGCACTTTCCAGGGCCCTCTAAGGCCAGATTCCTCAATCTTTGGGGAGTTGCAACACTACCACGGTTTGTTTGATTTTCTCATTCTTGTCTGTCCCCTTCACCCCCCCCACACACACACACAAAAGCGGTGTATGGCATTCATAAAGTGAATTACACTTGATTTTTGTTTAGAGGAATTTTTTTTCAAACTTCTGTAACATTCCCTTGAGACAATTGGAAACATCATTGTCTGATTACTAGCTCACTTTCCTTGCCTAAAATTGTATCCATTCTTGATTGCGCCTGTGGGTAGGTTAAGCAAAACAAAATAAACATCCAGACTTATGAGCTCATTGGCTTTTTTCTGAATTTTTCTAAATTAAATAAGGGCAAAAGAGCTGCACAGAAAGTCAGTTATATGGATTTTTCTGCCAAATGCTAACTCTGTGTGCCTGGTTTCCATCTGTGGTGCTTTCCAAGTTACAAATCCTTAAAAAGAGAGAGAAAGAGAGAGAGAGAGGTATGAAAAGATCTATGGATTGGGGGAACATGCTATTTAGAATTGCTATCCCGTGCCTTTGAACGCTCTAAAAGAAATGGGAACATGAGATTGTAAGGCTTTAGATCAGCTTTGTGGAAGTCTGGTGTAGCCCTTCAGCACCAGTGATTTATTTTTTAGGCTGGCTGATTTCAAATGCCATTTAGTCTCATCCATATTAGCATAAGAAATATACCTTATCCACTCCAACCCAATTCTGCTAATGGCCAAAGTTAGCAGTCAATCCCAAATGCTCCCCCTAAGTGAGATAGGACATTCTGGGGATTTCTCCTTACTATGACCAAATCGCATTTCATCTGGGACAAAGAGAGCTTTAATGCAGTTAATACAGTGAAGCAGGCAAACTGAACATGGCTTAAAATATAGATGGGGAAAAAAAGTCAAACGGTCATCTTGATGGTTCATAACTACCAAATAATTTGCAGCTCTCTTTCAATTTCCAACCACTGAATGACAGCAGCAAATGACACATTTGTTCACTTTGAAATGATGCACTTGCCATTGTATTTAGTCGGCCATTATCATCTCTTCTCTGAAATACTGATGAGCTCTTTCCACATGGACATTAGGATTTTCCCCGTTTGCCATTCTACAGTGATCACAGTTGCCCAAGTGAAATTCTGGACACATGGTTTTCCCGGCAAGACAAGAGTACTGGAAATCTGCACGCCTCCCCCTCCCTTGCCCCATCGGCCTCGGAGAAAACCCAGGGTATCTGGTAGCCACCTGGATGTCACCCTATTTGCAGTCAGAAGTGGGCTGCATGCAGAAGGTGCTAATCACCACACAGGGTCATGAAATAGAAGTGAAGGAGGGAAGTTGGGTTTCCATGAAGACCCTTGGCAAGTGATTTTGCCCACAGAGCTTGGGAAATACTGTAGGGAAAGGAAAAAGCCCCACTAGGCATTCCTGTTCTCTGCAGCATGGCCATCCTCAGGCAGGGAGCAAGGGAGCTTGCAGGGAGGGAGCCCAGGCCAAATCTCTTACACGCAGTGTGTGGGCCCTCTCAATACTTGTATACAGATGCTGCAAAGAGGCAGGCAGCCAGAGAGCTGGGGAGGAGAAGGGAGGGCCAGCACCAGCACGAGTGTGTGTACAGGGAGGGGGTTGCTAAATGAGTATCAGTGGGTTCCTTCTGGTCTTTTTTCTTCTTTTGAGCACAACCTTTACTCCCTGGCTTCGCATCAGTCAAATATGGCCCCAGCCCCAACCGTGGACCCATTCATCTTGTGGGGACTCACCCTGTGAGGACCAATTTTTACATTATCAACAAAAGCCTGTTCTCTGGCCTTCGCAATCTAATTACCATGGTACTTGGTGGGGAAAGAGGTCTGCCTGTTGTTTCAGCTCTGTGGAACTGATTCATAGGTTGCCCCTTTCGCTCTCGCACACGCCCACGTGGTACATTATTAACACTTAACAGTGGAAGAGGTAGTTTTCCCCTCCCAGAAAGCCAAAATCCTGCAATGGCAATATTTAACATATGCGCAAATGCATTTCCGTAGCCAAAAGGGGTGACCAATTACCTTTGCAACCAAACAGCAGGCTCGCTAGGCTCTTTTCATCCACCTAAAGAAAAGGCTGAGGGCTGAGGGCGCGCTGGCTGCCTAGGTAACCTCCCGCTAGTGAAGGCTCGCTGGCAGCGCCCACAGGGTGCGCATCGCCTTCACAACTTGGTCCAACCATCAGGCCCGCCTCTCTGACTTGTTGAGAGCCACGAGCCAAGTTTTGACGAGGGCTGCTCCCCGATCCCTCTGAAGCGCGAAGCGCGGGAGGCGCACCTCGTGGGAGGCGAAAAGACCCCAGAGGCGAAAAGACCCACAGACGGCTTAGGCTTCGCGAATGCCACCGGCCGCTTCAGCAGAGTGCACCTCCGACAAATGAACCTGTTTGAAACCAACTCTTTTTGCCCGCATTGTCAGTGTAGCAACTTGTCCTAATTGGATTCTAAGGCAGGCTTTTAGGAGTCCAACCGCGGGACAGTCAATCACACGGGGCCATTAATATTCATCTGTTGACAGCGGCAGCCCTCAGCTAAGGTTAAAATATGCCTTTACAACACGATCTGATTGTGCAGAACAAAAGGCAGGCATTCAGAAACTTTCCTCCACCTAAAATCATCTCCCCTTCGGGGTCCAGTCTGTCAAGAAGGCAGATGAATCTGAGAAGGGGAGGAGTTAAATCGTCTTTGGACTCCTGCTCCCCGGCCAGCAGCACCGTTTTCGAAGCAATTTTGCCAACCTAGATAAAGGACGCATGTTCTGAAGGGAAAGGTTCGGTCCTCCCCATCTTGGGGATCTTCCTACTCAAAAGTTTGCCCCAGCGTGTCTACCTGACACTGCGGATTCGGAGATCTGTCCCCAACTTTGCCTGCACTTGGGGCCGCGAACCCCGGGAACCCAGGCTGCGGGAAGGAGGGCGTGGGGGCAGGTTGGAGAGAGAATGGCCGGAGCCGCGGTCCAGCTCTGGCTGAAATGCTGGCACGTCCGTGCAGGCGAGGGTGGCAAATGCCCGAGGCGCCGGCTCAGCTGCAGGGCGCCAGTTCTCAGAGACCCGGGGAAGCAGCTCCCACCTTCCCACCCTCCCCCCAAAAATGGGCGCTCGTGAGAAGGCCATCCCTGCCGTTCCTCCCACCCGCATCTTCTCTGACAGAAGAGCGAGCCGGGGAGATGTGGGCACGGTCCACACGCACCCTCCCGCCCTCCCCCGGTAGACCTGGCCGGGCCCTGGGCGCAGCGACCACTCCCAGGTGCCCAGCGGCAGGGAGCACCACCGCGGCCCCGCGAGGCCAGCGCGCTAGGGGTACGGTCGCCACGCACCCGCCCGCTCTCCGCCGGGGGCAGGGGACGCGCGCGGGGACATCTCCTCACCTGGCACGGGGGTTTCGGGCACCCACTTGAGTCCGGGCTGCAGTCTCTGGAAGAAGGAGCGGACCTGGTGACAGGTGGCGTCCGGCGGCGGCGGCGGGGGCTGCGCCTGTCCCGGGCAGTCCAGGCTGAGCAGCATCGCCACCACCAAGCACGCGGTGCGCACGGTCCCCGCCATCCTGCTTCGCGGGCAGCGAGGAGAGCGCGGGAGAGTGGCAGCGGGGGCGAGAGCAGTCCCGAGACTCGGCACGGCTGGCAGCGGCCCTGCGGAGCGGGAGACGTGCCGCTACCCAGCCGCGGCAAAAGTTTCCTCGCAGCTACCTGGGCGCAGGGCGAGGGCGGGAACAGCTCGGCGGCTCGGGCGGGGCGGGGCCGGCGGGCGGGGCGGGGCGACCGGGGACCGGGCGGGGCGGGGCGAGGCCAAGCGCTCGGCCAGGAGGCGGCGGCCACCGAGCGGCGGCGAGCCTGCGGGTGCGGGGCGCGGGGCTGCGGGGCCGACTGTGGCACGCGGCGCTGGGACCGGGCGGGGGCGGCAGGGAGGAGAGCAGCGAGCGCGTGCGGTGGCTCCTGGCGGCCCAGCCCAGCTGCCCGCTCGCTGCCGCTCTACCCAGGGCGCTCTGGCATAACTACTGCAGAGGGGCTGCGGGCTCCCGCGCGCTGATTGGCTTCCCAGCAGCCGTCCCCTCTGACTGGCTCTGGGAGAAGTTCCCCAGCCTCACTCCTCCTTCCCGCCGCTCATTGGCCTACAGCCGGCAGGGCTTTTCCCTTTAGGATTTTTGCAACCTCTCCATCCTTTCTCGGGGTGCGTGGGGCTCCCTGGCCTCGGGGCCTCTCTCCGCTCCGCCGCACGGGGTGCGGCTCGCCCCTGGCCACCGGAGCCACCCGAAGTCTTCCTCCTCCGCACAAAATGTACCCTCCTCTTTTTGCTCCCCGAGGAGCTTTCCTGAAACCGTTTTCCCAACGCGGCAGCCCCGGCCGGGTTCGCAAATGCAACCCACGAATAGTCGAATAGTCGTATTCAGGGGCAGCTGGGGACTGCCGGGGCAGGGGGTGGGGGTGCAGTTCACAGCCTGCCTCATCTCTGACTCCTGTACTTAAAAATCTACAAGCCCGTGGGATTTGCTACGTTTGATTCCAAAGAGCCTCACAAAGTCAGAGAAAGCACCTGATCCCAGCATGTTAAAAGAATCTGTCTCCTGCAACATAGCCCCCGGTGACCCTTCTTGAAGCAAAACATTACTGGTGACAACAAAATAACCTGGGGCTTAACGCCAGCCTAACTCATTAGAAAATCATGGGACACAGCAAATTCGTGGAGCCAGAGCTAGCCTGCTTGGTAGATGGAGTCGAAGGCTGCTTGAACTGTCTCCTAGACCCAAATACCCATATCTCCTGCTTAAATCTCTCCATTAGAATTCCAGTTCTTGGAAAATGAAATACCTCTCAAAGGAGGAATGCATTTAGTCCTTACCTATGTGTTCCTAGGTGGGGATCTTTAACTCCCCTATTTCTGTTTGTGACCCACCACCCCTCATACATACTAGCACAGTGCCTTGCACACAGTAGGAACTCAAAGTTACTTGTAAAAACGACATGATTTAACCTCAGTGTGAATTAGTTTATCATCTGATTGTGTTGTTTCTGGTCTAGGTAAAAGTAAGTTTTGATAAGGAAAGAAAAGAAGAGCCTCCACACCATTCATTTTCCTGAGAGTGCCCAGGCCAGGGTAGAGGAAGTCATGTGTCAGAGCTTGTGGGCTGAGAAAAGAGGTAAAAGAAGGGTAGGTTGCTGAGGAGCTCGCTCATTCATTCCTTCGTTCATTTGGTAATCAATATTTGAACTCCTACTATGCACCGACACATGAGATGCAAACAGAAAATGGGGAGCCAAAGATTAATCCTTGGTGCCTAACTTCAAAGAGCTACAAGTCTAATGGAGAAAACCACCAAACAGAAAATGTTAACACAGCATACGGTCAGCCATAAGACAGAACAAAGACAACATTCTAAGGACTGAGAGAAGGTAAGAGAAGGCTTCCCAGAAGAGATGGTGCCCTAAACTCAGACTTACAAGGCCAGTAGGAATTGAGGTCAGAAAAGAAGATGGCAAGGAATGTGCCAAGAGAAAAGAAGCAGCACAAACGGAGACTGAGCAAGGAGAGCCTGGGCCACTGGCCGGCTGGAGGGTGGGAAGTACAAGCAACCGCTCAGGCTGGGGAGGGGGGGTGCAGAGCAGGTCAGAAGAGTTCATGTGGCCCGCGGTGAGCAAGCCAGGGCCAGATGATGCAGTCTTGAAGCCAGGCCAAGGAGCCTGGGGAACCACTTAAGGAAATGTTAAGTGGAGAGGTGACATGATCACATTTGCCTGAGGAAAAGATCTCTCCAGCAACTTTGTGGATTGTGGAGAATGGCTTGGAGAAAAAAGAGGATTGGAAGCAAGTTAAAATACGCTGTGAAAATCATCCAGACAAGAAGTGATAAAGGCCCAGGGCAGAAGAGATCTGGAAGGGGGAAAAAAAAAACTAGCAGCAGTATTTGGGAGTATATTGAAAAAGGCATAGTGACCTGGTGGACGTGGGGGCTGGGAGAGGAGTCAAGGATGGAGGGCTCATTCATTCTTTTTTCAACAAACATTTGAGGGCCGCCTATGTATCTGGCATTCTTCTCCTACTTCATAATTTTGCCTGGGGCTAGGCCTGCGCCTGCATTGAACATTTGACAAATGACATATCCACTTTAAAAGAAACACCAATTAAGAGTCATAATTTGGCTGGTGAGTTTGATATGTTCCACCTGTGGAGCCCTGTGACCAAAGGGCAGATTGGAAGGCAAGCATTGATTGAATTTCATGACCTCGCAGAGGAAGACATGACCTCCCATAAATTCATGATCTTCCAGAGCTCATGCAACTAACTACAAAGGCAACAGTTGTTTTCAACTACTGGGTATTGAGTACCTTGAAATGAAGGACTGTGACCTATTTTCAATATAAACTTTTATATGCAATATGCTCTGTATGAGCCAGCACAGTGCTTCCCAAAGGGAAGTGTGTGAATCCCTCAGTGATATGTGGGCCAGTGAGGTTTTGGGGTTTTATTTTAATCAATATTTATTTTAAAGTGGATTAGAAAAAAAATATATATATATAGTACACCCAACCCATGATTTCATTAGGACAAATCTAAGAAGACAACGTTGGCACAAGTTGCTTTTAATAAAAATGTGAGCTGGCTTGAAGAAACACAGGAGAGTATTGGGAATATGATGATATAGCAAAATTTGTGGGGTGCTATGTGAATGACTAGGATTCAGGCTAGGTCATAGGCAAACTGGCCCTGGGGTTTGATGCAATATGTCTTTGGCCTTAAAGCATCTGCTCCTCCTCCAAGCAGCTTCTTCAAGGCTTTAAGCCAATCTAAGGGAGGAGTTGAATAAAAGGTGCAAGGCTTAAGAAGGAGTTCCATTTTTATAAGGGCCTCTTAAAGACTTTCTGGCCTTCTAGCCCCCAAGCGACAGCTCTGGCTGCAGAATTTCAGGCACTGTCCAGACCCTGAGGAAGAACAGGCTTTGGGGCAGGAACGCCTGCAGGAACAGCACGGGTGGCTGTGGATCCGGTACGCTCTGCCTATCCGGTGACACAGAATGTTAACTGACAAACATCTGGTTCCTTTACCGAAGTATAAAATGTGTTGCATTATATGCTCTCTACAGCCCAGATGAGTGACTATGAATTAAGATTGGGTTTTCTTTTTTTCTCTTTTGCATAAACAACCATCTTACCCTTCAAGGCTCCCTTGCTGGAGTTAGGAGTCAGGCCAATGACTCATTCTTACTCTTCAGCCTGTAGAGACAAAGAGAAACAATCAGTGGAGGGAAACACAAAAGGATGTGCTGATTGAGCCAGTGTTCACGTTCTACGATTCATGGGTCTGTGCTTTCAGGCCCCACTGGAAGCATTTAGATGACACCGTTGGGCCCCATTTTCCTCTTTGGACCTCAGAAGAACTTTCCTTCACCTTTCGTTCCTAGTCTCCAGTTTGCAAGAATTCGAGAATTCCCAGCTGTAGCCAGCAGCTATTATCTTGCTGTAGCTGGGAGGAGAGTCTAGTTCCATGGCTCCAAAGGCAGCATAAATCAACGTTTCTGGGAGAGAGTTAAGAAAGGGTGTTCAGCAGCTGCCGCCATGGGAGGAGCTCATACACAGCCGTGCATACGGCCACACACGCACACATGGTTTGTCTTGGGCCCGGTTCCCTTTGCCCACCCCCAGATGATGCCCACCTCTCCCCACCCCCCTCAGGTGCACAGTGTCTTCTCTTCGCCCTATCCTCAGAACCTGCTTTCAGTGAAGAAACTTTCAAACTCATCTGCCTACAGTCTATCTGGCTGATAGGATATAATGGGGCTGCCCACCCAGGGTACGGCTATTTTAACAGGGATCAAAGCTTTAAACCAAAGGAACAGAGCTCTCCAAACTGTGGAATTCCAGGCATTCGCCAGTGGGAAGGGAGTGTTTAAACTGAGGGGCAATGAGGCCTTTTTTGGTGCACCTGAAATCACATCATGTAGACAGTTGCTTATATGTTGGACCGCTGCTGCTCACAGTCAACACCTCCCTAGCCACACCTCTGCACTCTATGGCACACAGCCACTTTGTCTCCCCTTCTCTTGCAGTGTATGACTCCTTTGTGGGGCAGAGAGGAGGGGAGGCGCCAGGCACACTGATCCCAATTCTCCCAAATGTATAAGCTATGATCAGAGAATGAATTATGGTCCTTTGGGAAAGAGTGTTCATTCATTCATCCTAGCCAGCAGGCCAGTGCAATGTAAATGGTAACTTTGTAAGTTGAAAGACTTAAAGCCATTTTGAAAATTGCATAATAATCCCAGGCAGAATTTGGCTCCGTGTGTATGGAAAATTAATAGGGTCGGCTGAGATGCTTGCATTATGAGTTGTGGATGGATAGCCTCTCCTCAGACCGGGAACTATGCTTTGCCCTCACTAAATCCACAAAATATACTGAGGTTGTTGTAAGCTAGAGTTCAAGACTTGAAAAACAAAACTATTGAAATTTTTATTTGTGGCATCATGTTGATTACTACAATAAAAAAATTCTGTTCTGTCTTTGTATGAGGGATATTGATCTAGATTCCTAACATATTTCTTCATACCCCTAGTCCATTGATTTTTTTTTTGATCAGGCAGATATACTATGTCTATCTGTATCTAACATTTTGTCTCTTGCATAGGATATTTGGTTTTCTAAAAAATTTAAGGGGCCTGAAGTTTGGTGGTTGAGACTATGGTAGCATTAAATCTAAAGGCTAGTGATGCCTGAGGCACGGCTTTATGTGCCACATGGCAATTCACACATACTTTGTTTTGCTTTGAATTATTGTGGCCCAAAAAACACAGTGGTTCAGGTAATGTAATATATTTATTTTGATGTATGGTGTATAGAACCTCTAAGTAATTTTACTATGTTTTTTCTGGGTCTTTATGCTCTGGAGCCTAGGTCTCCAATAGGTCAACAGGGGAGCTCCAACAGTTTGCCTCCATCAGGGTTCTTTTTCATCCTCAGAGCTCCTTGAATTCCAAGCAATTTGGGGGAAGGAAAATCGACAGCTACCACCACAGATAGCAGCTCACACTTTCTAAAGCACCTCTTCCATCCCATTTCCCAAACCCCATCCATGGGCTTAAGTCTTGCGGAACTTCAAAAGTAGTATCTTTCCAGAAAAGGCCATTCCCAACCCACCCTTAACTCTGTCGTTATCACAAAGGCCACCCATGAGGAACTGTGTTCCTGAGCAGCAGTGTGGCAGGGGCCTGCAGCCAAAGGAAGAGGAAAGTATAACCAGACCATTCTATACTCTACCATCTAAGCCCAGCGTCTGCCATACTTGCTGCACCAACACCTGGAGGGACCACTACACTTGCCACTTTGTACAGCAAATGTATGTTTCCCACCATTGTCTCCACCATGACTTGTGAGCTTTGGATGAGCATGAGCTCTTCTCATGATTCTATTTCCTCCAGTACAGCACTACTCAAAGTGTGGTCTGTGTACCTGTGCTGGTCCCTGCACCATTTGCTGCCGGTCCGTGACAAGTTTAAGTACAAAAAGGGAGAGTAATGGGCAGCCCTGGTGGCTCAGCGGTTTAGCGCCACCTTCAGCCTGGGGCGTGATCTTGGAGACCCAGGATCAAGTCCCACATTGGGTTCCCTGCATGGAGCCTACTTTCTCTCTCTCTCTCTCTCTCTCTCTCTCTCTCTCTTTCTCTCTCTCATAAATAAATAAAATATTTTTTTAAAAAAGGAGAGTAAGCATTTAGAAAATGTTATGGCGTTTTGATACTGTGACCCCATCTAAGCACATGATGAATTGGCCTCACTGCTGAATCTCATAATTGTTTAAAAATGGTCTTGTATTTTGGTTTTATTTTTAGTTTTTCTTAGTCATCCATTTTTCTTGTGTTTTCCCAAAGTGTTTTATGCGTCAGATAGAAAATAAAAATAATAATGTAAAATAAATGATTCCTTTACTACAGCCTGAGAAGCCTTGCCCTAATATGTGAACAGTGTCATGGTAGTCACTTAGTAAACATTTTCAAAAAAAAAAAAAACAAAACCATGATGTGTTTCCTTACAAAAATAAATTCCCACCTTCCTTACTTATAGAGAGTTCTTATTAAAATCACAATACGGGGCAGCCCTGGGCTCAGCAGTTTGGTGCGGCCTTTAGTCCGGGGCCTGGTCCTGGAGACCCCGGATCGAGTCCCACGTCGGGCTCCCTGCATGGAGCCTACTTCTCCCTCTGCCTGTGTCTCTGCCTCTCCCTCTATCTCTCTGTGTGTGTCTCTCATGAATAAATAAATAAAATATTAAAAAAAAATAAAATCACAATACGTAAAAACTTTCTGATAATACATAGCCCATCTGAAGATAAATTTCTAACTAAAAGATTTCTCCTACAAAAATTTCCCCATAGGAACATTCTTCTTTGGCTCACTTTTATTCAGCAACACTCAGAAGAGAGTAAATATGGCTTTCATGAGATTTTGCATCTCAGTAGATCCTGGTGTAAATTGTAAAACAGAAGTTGAACTCCATAGCTTTCGTATTTTATTTTACCAATTATCACCACCCCCCAGGTTTTATATCTTGTTTTCTATAGTAAATGAAGGAGATGCTAGCCTGTGTACCAAAACATATCTCCTTAGAGCAAGATGATAAGATCCAGAGGGAAGTACTGCTTCCTTGGAATGCCTTCATCTCATTCATCCTTACAACATGTCAGAAGCATAGCAAGTCTCCCCTGCCATAAATAAATTGCATGTCATTACTCAGAAGATTTAAGCTCTGTTGGATGTCTCCAGTCCTCCTCTAACTCCTGTTAAACTTATGGTTAATACCATATGGTTTATTAGCAACTTTTTGTCTGCTATTGTTCTGAAATTGTTTCATGGAGGAGTATCCTGTCTTCCCAAATAGACTGGAATAATTGAAGGAACATAGGACTAGCAGTCAAAAGAGCTGGTTTCTAATTCTTGTTCTCCCACTCTGAGCATTGTAACCCTGGATCAGTAGCTTAACATCTCTCTCTGAATCCACAGCCCCCTTAACTTTCAACTGAGAAAGATGGTCTATATACTCTCTAAGATTCCTTCTAGCTTTGATAGTCTGTGTCTCTGTGACTGTGAACTCCCTGAAGGAAGGAATCTTATATTTCTATACCCCTCTTCTAGAACAGTACCTAGAGCATAGCAGGCACCCAAAACATATGTGTCGAATCGAAGGCTGAACGCAGCCTTCATATCATACCCCTCGGCGATGGCTCTACGGCAGACTCTTAAGAAATATTTGTTGATTCATTGTTGCTCTTCTTAATCAAAGTACTGTGTACAACATTTAGAATCTAATTTTTCTCCTAACGAGCAGCCCAGGAATGCTTGTTGTAAGCAATATTGCAAGAGTGGAGATATACACAGACATATTTCTGTCATATTTTCTTTATCTCCAGAAATCTCAGTCAGAGACTTTTAGAATTAAGTCACTAAAATTTTTAAATAATTGAGGCTTTGGGGCAGTCCTGGTGGCTCAGCGGTTTAGCGCCGCCTTCAGCCCAGGGTGGGATCCTGGAGACCAGGGATTGAATCCCATGTCGGGCTCCCTGCATGGAGCCTGCTTCTCCCTCTGCCTGTGTCTCTGCCTCTCTCTCTATGTCCCTCATGAATAAATAAATAAAATATTTTTTTAAATAATTGAGGCTTTGAGGTTGACCCTTTAGGTTTGTAAAGTACTAAAGGTAAGAGACCAAGTCTTGCTGCATGGGTGTCTAACAGGTTACTATATTATCTGGAAATGATGGTGGTAAACTTTTAAGAGGGTTTATTAGTTTTTCCCTTTCAAAAAACCTGTGTCAATCCTTTCTATGGAAATATTTCTTTTTTTTTTTTAATTTATTTATTCATGATAGTCACACGGAGAGAAAGAGAGAGGCAGAGACACAGGCAGAGGGAGAAGCAGGCTCCAAGCACCGGGAGCCCGATGTGGGATTCGATCCCAGGTCTCCAGGATCGCGCCCTGGGCCAAAGGCAGGCGCCAAACCGCTGCGCCACCCAGGGATCCCTCTATGGAAATATTTCTGAACTGTATTGTATATTTCCCTGCTTTATTAAAAACAAAGTATATGAAATCTAATCCATTCTTACTGCTCTGTTTTCTCGTATTTAACTTTTGTATTATATTGTGAATATACCAAAATGGTGATATATTGGGGCTGAATTGGTACTGGACCTATGACACATCATAAAACTTGCTTTCTTAAAAACAATGACAACAAAAATCTCCTGTAAAGATTTGTTTCTTCCTCTTTAATGTATTCTATAGAATGTGTAGAGCCACGCCTTCCTGCATTAGTCTGCTTTGTACAAATTGTAATTCTGGAATGTAAGGCCATTCCTGGACTGTTCATTTGGTGTTAATACTAGTAACTAGTAACTTCAACCTTCCGGTCAGTTTCAACCTACTCTTTAGTTTACTTGCTTTAACTGATGTTGCAACGGGAGGATCACAAGAGTCCCTGCAGTGTGGTGGAATGAATGTGGGTTCTGGAGGCCAATAGTCCTGAGTCCAAATTCCAGCTCTGTTACTTACTAGCTGGGTGACCTTAGGCCAGTTGCCCTACCTGGCTGAGCCTTCACTTACAAAATAAGGATTAAAGGGGCGCCTGGGTGGCTCAGTTGGTTGGGTGTTCAGATTGTGATCTTGGGGGCAGCCCAGGTGGCTCAGTGGTTTAGCGCCGTCTTCGGCCCAGGGCATGACCCTGGAGACCCAGGATCAAGTCCCACATCAGGCTCCCTGCATGGAGCCTGCTTCTCCCTCTGCCTGCGTCTCTGCCTCTCTCTCTCTGTGTCTCTCATGAATAAATAAATAAAATCTTTAAAAAAAAGAAAGCTTGACTTCTTTTTTATGACCAACAGTTATTGAACAGTCACTATGTTCTAAGCACTGTTGGTACAGCAATTAGGGCAAAATTCTTACCCTTGTGGTCCTTATCCAGGTTTGTTTTTACTCACCAGATGATCAGGCCTAACTGAGATCTTGCATTTTTAGCTGCGAGTTCACTGCCAGGTTTGCCACAGTGCCAGCTTCGGGGCATGCCAGATTATCAAGATTTTACAGGATTCGAAAGTTTGAGGGGGTCATATGCTCTCAGAGGGTCTCCTTTAACTACACAGTGTTGGCTCCAGCTCAACCCTCCTGCAGCCTCCCTTAAAACAGATCCATGTGGAGGGTAGGAGAGCTGAACGGTGCTCAGTGATGGCCAGGCTCCAGCAAGAGACCTGCCACAGGCCCAGGAATTCTCAGACATCGATTTGCCTTTCCATTTCCCAGGGCTTAACCTCTGTCGTTTGGCCTCCCCAATTACAATTACATTTCCAGACCCTTTTTTTGGCCTTACCCTCAATTCCCAGCCTTCGTAATGGCTCGTATTTCCTGGATGTAACTACAGGAGCTCAAATTCACTTCTGAAAAAAAGCTCTCAAACTTGAGCTTGCAGCCAGATCTACCCCAGTTTTAAACTTCACAGTCATATTCACATATACCATTTCTCATTTACTGCTGTACAGAAATATCACGCTGTATTTACTTTTCTTTTTTTTTTTCTGCTCGATACTAGGCAACGAATTGACTCTTCTTCAGAGGAAAAAGGCCAATGATTTCTTGACAACTGGAAACAATGCCAGGCTCCCGGCTGATAGTCTATACGTGGAGGGAAAACATTTATCCCACATGTGGAAGGGAAAGTTTGTCTTCCTCAGTGCAACTGCTCCTATGGCAAAAAGGTCATTTAATCACATGCCGGCAGCCAGACAAGATGATAATATAAAGCAGGATTCTTTGTGCTTCTAAACCATCTGGGCTTTATCAGATGCCCCTACAACACTCAAGGATGGGAAACCCTGAGACAATTAAAGAGAAAAATCAAAGAATGAAGGATGGATTTGCCTATCATCCCTTTGTCTCTACTCATGGAAATGGTGTAGTTCTTGACTCTGAGATGAGCAGATCAACCGAGGATCTTTCCGTGAGCAGTTGTGTTTACACCTGAAGCAGCCATGATTCTGAAATCCAGGGAGAAGATCTATCTCACTTTAGTTTTGCTGCAAACAGGACTTGCACTATTAGTGATGTACCTTTCACACATTGCAGCATCACCGATATTAACAGAACTCACTAATCTCGTTACAGATTCTTCAAACTCAGGCAATATATCCATTCATGCCGTTTTTTCTTTCTTAGAATTTGGTCTTTTGAGGTGCTAACATCTAAGAAACCGGGATTAAAGTGGTAGTACCATGTTAGGGCAATCTGGGGGACGGACAACACACCTCTGGATATGAGGAAAAAGGGCCTGGCTTCCAGGACTGCCTTGATCATCCCAGTTAACATGTCTTTTTTCCAAATCTCTTACATTTGTTTATGAATTCATACTTCTCACAGAGGGCTTCCCCATACCTTATCCAGATTGTTCTTCCCAATAGCTGCATGAGACAGACCAGACACACAAGTCTTATCACTCTCATAACATTAATGAGAAAACCTCCAAGATCCGAAAACATAACGTGATGATCCCAAGATCACACAGCATATCAGCCACGGAGCCAGGACCATCACCCAAATCATATCCTTCCATTTCTTAAAAAAATAAAATAAAATAAAATAAAATAAAAACTCCCAACAAGCCATGTGGCAGTGGTTTAAAACCAAAATGTCATAGGCAAAAACTTTTGAATGTTATCCAGATGTCTTTGAAAGGCTCGGGGGAATCAATACTCACCTTCAAAAGCCAGGCATGAAAAATGGCATGTTATGAAAAACAATGCCAATTTAGAATTTCCTAGATGAGAGAGAAAAGACGAGGACCCTATAGACTGGGCCAGGTTTCAGAACATTTCTTGTGCTGTTTGCTTTACTGCAAACAATGACCTTTGTACAAGATAGGAAAGGTACAACGTTGGCCATGGAAAAGTGCATTTGTGTCATAAAATTCAGTCTGAATATTGGGATGGGGTGCGGGAAATGTGGAAGACGTTTTGGAAATCACCCTGCAGTTGGATTTTTAAATTTTATTTTATTTTATTTTATTTTATTTTATTTTATTTTATTTTGCAGTTGGATTTTAAATGTTGGGAGAACCTTTTCCAACTCGTACGTGAAAAACCTCAAGTGGTTCAGGGAAAGTCTGGTTCTGCTCTACTTTCATCCTTGTTATCAGGAAGGTAAAGGAAGAAATCCAAAGAAGTCCGAACTGAAGTAGCCTTTGAAAGCATCTGAATGCCACTTTTTCAGGCCAGTGGAATTGGACAGCTAACTATGGAGTCTATCGGTGATACAAAACTCAGAATTTCTCCAAACGTGGTGGTGATGCCCGGGGAGGGAGAGCTACTTACGTTCATTACAGGAAATCCGAAGCTTCCCTGAGGAAAAATGGTTCCACGGGTCAGAGTCAGGCCTCATGCTGGGAATCAGGGGGTACGGGTCTAACCCTCTTTCCCCTACCTTGCCTTGGCAGACGGAGAGGAGCACGGAGTCCCTCAAAGGACAGCTCCCCACAGGAAGGAAAAGTTAGCCTAAGAGGGGGCTAAACCTATGAGGCTGACTTGCCAGAATCCCTCCACGGGCCACCCAAGCAGTGAAGAAATTCATGGAGAGAAAGAAAGAAAGACCCACAGCCGTGAGCAGAGCCAGCTGGGAGGGATGTTATTACTTTATTTCTGTTTTCTTAACTATGTGTGTGTGCGTGTGTGCGCGCGCGCGTGCATGTGCATGCATGCGTGTGGAGGATTGATTGCAGAAAATGTCTGAATCCACGGCCCTCAAGATGGAAACTTTTGTTGATATAATTTCTCCTAACTTTCCTACACCTTCTTTCCCTTCCACTCCATTTCCCCAGTGGCTATCAAGAGCTGTATATATCTGACCACAAAACATCCAGTCAGTTCAAGTCAAAAATGCAGCCAGCCATCTGGATTGACTCAAACTCTGTCTACACACACCAATTGGCTTGGGGGTAAAAAAATGTAATTCAGTGGAACAACTGGTTATTTTTAAAACAACGAGTTGAATTCAGACAACCATCCAATTAGTTGATTTCAAAATGCCTGTTTGGCGACATGAAAAGGTTTTTTTTTTTTTTCCAAAGGGCCTTATGTGTGCATAAACAACCTGAACGCTATTAAATTGACAAGCTATTTTAGAATCAAGTAGATAAGGCCAAAGCGGCTGGCCTCTGTTTATAAAGGGAAAACCTGTTAGAGTAGCAGTCCATCAAGCACTCCAGAGGGTGACACCTTCTGTTGCAAGGATGAAGACTGTCACTCGACAGTGGTGTAGCCATACTCCTCTCTGTGGGGCAAGCACCTCATTCCTTTTTTGCAGAAACCTCCCGTGTGCCCTTCTTCCTGGACGTGCCACGCCAGCCAGAAGGCTGCAGGTTCTCATAGACTTGCAGAGGCCAATGGGCTTGTGTCAGCCCTCACCACATGACATTCCCTAATGCACACTAAGACCTTAACTCCATCCTCTCTTGCCTTTCGCCTGGTTCACAGCATAAACCCCAAGGAAGCCTCCTCTGAGCCTTTTGACCCACTTCAGTGTGAGTTGGGTCCATGGAAACGGCACAGCTCTATCCTTCTGAGCTTTTCTCTCCCCCCACCACCCCTAAAATGTGAAAGATCTTTTCCTGTGTCACGTTGCTAAGAAATGATTTAAGCAAAGAAAGGGGGGGAGTCTCCTCCTGAAGAGAATTTTATTTGCACTCCCCATGCTTTGTCATAAAGGGCATTGAACCGTGTTAATCATATAAGAAGTTTTAGAGAAGCTCTCTTTTTCACATTAGGCTTAAAACATCACCCCTGAGGTGGTGCTGATGGCTCCCTTAGAAAAGATTTCTTTGACATCTAAGACACAAAGGACTTCAGCAAACGCTCAGAGTTAAATGAGTAGTGCTAAGTGCTGACTCTCCATCCCCAGTGACAAGCATTTACTAAGTGAAACTTTTGTTACTGCAAATGTCTTACTTGGGTGTGTCTTAATCCTGAATGTCATAGAGGTTTTGTTTTAGTGTGTGTGTGTGTGTGTGTGCTCACGCGCGCATGAGTGTGTGTGTGTGTGCGCGCGTGAGCGCGCACTCGCATATGTGTTTAAACATTTATTTTATCAGAAAGGATCCTCACAATGGACGCATTCATGGCCATCTCTGTGGCTGAGTCTTTAAGTTTAAGACTGACTAAGCAGCCCCAGGTAGAAGTGTTTGCACAGCTACAGAAGGATAGAAACCCAGCCCCACCACCCCCCTCCGGAGTTGGAAGGGGCCCCATTAAGCCAGTGCTTGCCTTCAGGCATCCAAGCCACAGGAATAGCCATCCTTTCTTTAAGATCTCCAAGGACAAAAACTCCACATGTAGATCTTTTGTTACCAAAAAATGTGAACTGTAGAACATATTTACAAGGGAAGAATATTATAATCCATATTTAAATGATTTCCTTGCCTCAATATTTGCTTTCCTAAGTTTTAAAAAAATGAATAAACAGCAAAATGTCCTTTTCCCTTGGGGGAAAAAATCCTTTCAATAGAAGCATTTCTCCTCTTTTGGAGGATCCACATGAGACATTTCTCTCAGGAAATCATACCAGAAACTGTTAGGTCTCTACTAAAAAAAAAAAAAAAAAAAAAGCAGGTCTGCCTTTATCTTATGGAGGCTCCGAATCAAGACAGGGGTTTCTGGGGATTTTTTTTCCTTTGGCCCTGAGAAAGTTCACACAGCCAAATTTGTTATCAATGAACGGGGCCCAATCCCAGCTTTGCCCTGCTTTCCTTCTCTTACCTTCTCTTCATCCCAACGTCTTTACGTGGTTGTATTTTTTTTGTTGTGGTTTCTGGGCTTTGGGGCCAGTTTGTTTTGATGTCTGTAAGTAGTTTAGTGACACAATTAAGAGGAGCAGAGGCCCGTATGCTTGGATCCCAGCTCTGCCCTTTCCTAGCTTAACTTCCCAGAGTTTCAGTTTCTCAATCTGTAAAATGGAGGGAGCAATAGCTGTTCTCAAATCATGGGGGTCGTTGTCAGCATTAAATGAGAAAATACATGTATGATACCAAGCTGACAGTAGCATTTTGTTATTTTAATAGTACAAATTTGCTATTGCTTGGAATCATTTTGGGAGCAAGCAGGGCAAAAAAAATTGTTTATTCTCCCAATCAAATCGTCCATATTTAAAAAATATATATTTTATTTATTTATTCATGAGAGACACACAGAGAGGGGCAGAGACACAGGCAGAGGGAGAAGCAGGCTCCCCACAGGGAGCCCAACGTGGGACTCGATCCCAGGACCCTGGGATCACAACCTGAGCCAAAGGCAGATGTTCAACCACTAAGCCACCCAGGCGTTCCAGATTTTCTGTCTTTTATTCCCTTTTCTCCTTTCTTTTGTATGACTTGTCTTCCAAGTGAAATCATTTGTTGCTGTTTTCACACTTTGCCGGTACTCCTTCCACATCACACAACAGTGCTTGATCGGAAGTATCAACAGAAGCACTTATTACAAATACAAATCCCTACTCTTTTGACACCTAAAATTATCTTATAAACAAACGGTCCAAGATCAGATGTTTCTGGGACTGAAGACATTGGATGTGATCATCAGCTTTTTCAACAACACACGCCACGTTGTCTCTGCTTTTCACCATGACTCTAATCACAAACTTCCAAGCTTGCTTCCTATGCAGTGAGTGTCCCTCTAACATTTTCATTTTGTTCCCTTGTTTTTCCTTCGGTGACTTTTTACACTACTTTTTTTTAAGATTTTATTTATTTATTCATAAGAGAGAGAGAGAGAGGCAGAGACATAGGCAGAGGGAGAAGCAGGCTCCATGCAGGGAGCCTGACGTGGGACTCGATCTCAGGACCCCAGGATCACTCCCTGGGCCGAAGGCAGGCGCTAAACCGCTGAGGCACCCAGGGATCCCTTTACACTACTTCTTATTCCTTGACTTCCCACCCAGCCCCTTGTGTGAGGCTACGTGTGTCCAGTTCCTGGTGCCCCCTTCTTTGTAAGAGCATGTCCTCCAGCATGCCTCACCCTGACACTCCTTTGGGTAGGGTACATATCAGAGCTCAAATTGTCAGCCTCTCTGCCGTATCTTTTTGCCACTGCAAGCATATTGCCATTAACCAACAGTTACTCAGAAACCATTCCAACCCCTTCTTCAGGACAAAAACATCTGCAGCCTTTTTAAAAATTTTATTGGCCTGCTTGATGGCTCTAGGACACAGTGAAGAAGGAGCCCCACCCTCCACAAGGCTCTTCCTCCTGCTGGGGAAGCCATACATAGTTGAGAGACCAAAAAGTCCAAAAACTAAAAAAGATTTTATCCGCCTTCCTCTATTTTCCATGGATGAATGCCAAATCCCTCATACTTAAACTTTTCCCCCCTTCCTTTATTTTGCCTGCCAGTTTTCCTTTGAATGAATGAATAAATTGTCCATCCCTCCGAATTTTCTCAATAATGTACCTCTGGAGCTCATTGCAGTGTTTAATCACCTTGGTAATAGAAAGAAAAAAAAGAAAGAAAGAAAAGAAAGAAAGAAAGAAAGAAAGAAAGAAAGAAAGAAAGAAGAAAAGAAAGAAAGAAAGACAAAGTTGGAAGGAAGGAAAGAAGGAAGGAAGGAAAGTCTCACCTACTAAAATGCTAAAATATCTCCTGCTTTATCTTACGACTGGTTCGGCTGTGTCCCCTTGTTGCATGTACGTTGCTAGGATAGTACGAGTATTTTCGAGATGAATTCTCTGCCAAAAGATCTTGCCACTGAGTCATCACCATCCTCATCCTTTCTCAAAATGTGAGCAAGTCTCAGCAGCACTTCATTCACATTAGTAAACACTACCTAAGGAAAGAAAGAATAGGCTTCAAGAACATGCATCCTCATTGCAAATAAAGTTTACAGGATGCCTACTCGGGGCACAGCACTGTGTTAGCCCCAGAGATAGAAAAAAGTGCTTACGTTCAGGCACATATGCACACACATGTCCTCCCGTGTGTTATAGCCAGAGAAGGGGTACAGACTCGAAGGATTACTGGAATTCCAGGGAGGGCTCAGTTCTCCCTCAAGGGCCTAGGATAGTCACAAAAGGTAAGACTCCAAGCCCTGAAGAAAGGGTAGCAGAGAGCCTGATGGAATTAATATGGACAAAGACCAGGAAACAGGAATGAAAATAGTTTCATCCGTTTGAGGGGTGGGAAACAATTAGACCATTTGCCGAGCTGCAGATAGTTTGTGTAGACTGGAAGACAAATGGAAGATAATAATGGAATGGTGGACCTTAGTCAGCTCTGAGAGGGCCTTGAATACTGGGCTAATTAACATAGCCTTATCCAGTAAGCAAGAAGGAGCGCCACCCTCACAAATAAAAGAAAACTGGAGACCACTGAAGCTTTTGGGTATCTTCAAGGTAAGAAGCAGGGACAATGATTATGAGAATTTTGTGAAATGTCTTGAGTTTTTATCACTGTTCCATATCCATATCTCCATATCTGTGACTTTATTAGTACCTGGTGGTCTCAATGCCATCTGGGAAGACAGCAAGAAGAGGAGAGCTGGAGAGCTTAGTCTTACCCCCAAAGGCCAGACGGAGGCAAAAAGGACCCTCAGAAATGGACCAAGTGGTGGTGGTTTCAAAAGGAGGAAGACAGACCAGGAAAATCACTGGCACTCACAGAAGAGAGAAGAAACATGGCCTATTTGGAGTCAGCAGGGAATTGCAAAATGCCGTTGAGGGCTTCACTGTGTGAGGAACTCTAAACATTTCCCTACCGGCTCCACTTTTCCAGCAGTGTCTCTCATGCTACTTCGGAGGAGGGGAACTTAACAGGCCCTGTTAAATGAATGCACCACCTTGTGAACCCCAGAGGGCCCTGAGACTATTCTGTACATACAGTTGACCCTTGACCAACACAGGGGGTGAGGGGTGACCACCCTGCATGCAGTAGAAAATCCACATGTAACTTTTGACTTCCCCAAAACTTAACTACTATTGACCAGAAGTCTTACCAGTAACATAGTCAATTAACACATATTTTGTATGTTGTATGTATTCTATACTCTTTTCTTACAATACAGTAAACTAGGAAAAAATATTATGTTGAAATTACTTTTAAAAATTGTATGGAAGAGAGAATACATTTACAGTACTGTGCTGTATTTATTGGGGAAAAACTCCATATATGAGTAGACTCATGCTTTTGAAATCGGTGCTGTTCAAGGGCCAACCTGGTTGAACTAACTAGGATTGACTGAGAACCAGGCAATATGTAGGTTGATTTCTTAAGTCCCTTAATTCGAAGGTGGTACTTGGGCAACAGTGACTCCCCATCTCCTCACTCAAATTTGAGGCAAAAGTGAAAAAAAACAAAATTCTTTTCAGCCAAGAGTTGATTATGTCCTGCTAAGATAAGAGTTGATCTGGAGGTGCCTGGGTGGCTCAACCAGTTAAGTGTTTGACTTCAGCCCAGGTTATGATCCCAGGGTCCTGGAATCCAGCCCCGAGTTGGGCTCTCTGCTCAGCAGGGAGGCTGCTTCTCCCTCTCCCTATCCCTGCCTCCCACCCGTGCTCTCTCTCACTATCTCTCTCTCTCTCTCTCATAAATAATCTTTTTTTTCTCATAAATAATCTTTAAAAAAAGAATAAATTATCTGCAATCCTCTAAATTCAATCTGGCTTCAGTATTGTGAATGGGTGTCTGTCTGTCCAGGACCACTTGGAAAAGGCTTCTGTCTCTAATGATCTTCATTTCTAGCTGAGCTGCTCTAAGTCCTAAATTCACCCCTGTCTCCCTTTGCAAGCAGGGGATTGCCAGTGTTTAGCTGATAGGGCACAAAGTGATTGAGAAAGACCCTGTTGCCTCCTTTCATCCACTCTGCCCCGTAGCCAAGCATTCAGGAAATATTGCTCTCTTCACTGGCTTATGACCACATCCATGAGCATTTGGTATGAGCCACATATTAGATAATAATATTTGCTGAACAGGTGAACGAATGAATGCCAGGCACTATCCTAGGTTCTGGGCACCTACCAGTCAGGAAGACAATAGATAAAAATCCCCACTTTTATAGAGATTACATTACAGTGACAGGAAAGAAGAAACCATAAAGTTCCAAGTTATGTCAGACATGGCCCCGAGCACACGGGAACCAGTCAATATGGTGAAAAGAGAGCCTCTAATATAATAATGCATCTAGTTTATGTTTCTCCTCCTCCTTGGTCTCATTAAACAACACCAATTATCCTCAAAAAGTTAGAAATGGAATTACCATCTGATCCAGCAATTCCATTCCTAGGTATATGCTCAAAAGAATTGAAAGCAAAAGCTTGAACATGTATTTGTATGCCAATGTCCACAGCAGCATTTTTTGCAACAGCCAAACATTGAAAACAACTCTAGTGTCCATCAACAGATGAATGAACAAAGTGTGGGATATGCATACAAAGGGAATATTATTCTGCCTTTAAAAGGACAGAAATTCTGACCTATGCCACAACATGTATAAAGCTTGAAGACATTATACTAAATGGAATAAGCTAGTCACGAAAAGACTATACAGTATGATTCCACTTAAATGAGGTATCTATAGTGGTGAAATTCGTAGAGACAGAAGGTAGAATGATCAGTTGCTGGGGGCTGGGGGGGAGGGAGGAACGGAGAGTTACTATATAATGGGTATAGAGTTTCAGTTTTGCAAGATGAAAAGGCTCTAGAGATATGTTGCACAACAATGTGAATATACTTAATGTTATAGACCTTACATACTTCAAAATGGTTATGAACACTAAATTTCCTGATATGTGTATTTAAAATGATGATGTATGTAATTAAAAAATTGTTTTAAACACTTATTGAACACTCTTTTGTGAGAATTGTACAAAGATTAACAAACACGAACCCTTTGCTGGAGTTTACATTGTAATACAGACCCTTCATGATGTGGCCAGGCGTGTCAAGGCCACACAGACAAGGGAACACAAACATTCAACCCAGATATGGAGAGGCAGCTGAATATTTACATTACCTAACAGAGCAAAGGTGAGTGCATTTGGGGATGGAAGGAGGGCAGGCTGTCCACACCGTGTGATTTGCCTGGATGCTGCTCCTGATCCATTTCTCAAAAATATGTCAATGAATGCCATTGCCTGTCATACACTGCAAAATTATAGTCCTTTCTTTCAAATCTTGAAGGATTAGGATTTTCCACAATTCCTTATAGTAAGTAGGCAAATAATCCAGGAAGAAACAAGAACGGTTTTGAGCTAACAGGTTGCTCCTTGTTTTTTGTTTTTTGTTTTTTGTTTTTTTCTTTGGTTGCTCCTTGTTTTACAGGGCTCCAGGATGAGAGGGGAAGAAGTGAGGGAGGAAAGGAGATGGGTGGGCAACCAAAGTCAACTTCCATCTTCACAACCAAGTGCAGGAGATGGGGGCATTGGGGGCGACACAAAAGATATTGATGTGGCGGGATCCCTGGGTGGCGCAGCGGTTTGGCGCCTGCCTTTGGCCCAGGGCGCGATCCTGGAGACCCGGGATCGAATCCCACATCGGGCTCCCGGTGCATGGAGCCTGCTTCTCCCTCTGCCTGTGTCTCTGCCTCTCTCTCTCTCTCTGTGACTATCATGAATAAATAAATAAAATCTTTAAAAAAAAAAAGATATTGATGTGGCAAGTCCACATGCAAACGGGTTTACAGGGGCTGTCTTCCCCCCCCCCCCAAGTAATTGAGAGCAAAGGAGAACCATTTCCAAACATTCACACTGACCAGCCTCCAGAGGTAGTGATCTTCATGATGCCTGAAGTACTCCAGTGGAGGCTGGGGTGGGGATGGGGATATTTCTCCCAACTCCATATTCTATGTATCTCTCAACAGAGGTAGCTGTGGGGACCTCCTTTACCCCCACCAGGATAGCCACACCTGAATCACTCAGGTGCCACCAACTGTGTGGGGAAGATTCTAGAGAGGGATCTCTTTACACTTTCCATGAAGAAAGGATCTGCTGGGCAGGATGCTTTAAACCACATCACAAATGCATTTTCATCTCCTTAAAGGAACAAATTGTTTTTAAGGGCTTCAGCACATTGTTTATGAGTCAATGGAAACTGCTAGTAACAAATGGGTCTTATCTATTCACGAAAGCAAGTCTCTGAGGATCTGTCTTGGGAACCACTGTGAGCAGTTAGTTTGAGTTATTGTATACATAGACTTCAGCTAATAAAAGGGCATGTTTTAAAACATTCCAGAATTCCAACCTGTCACTAATTCAGATTGGTCTGCCTGCCCCCATCCCTATTAGTCCAAATAGATGAGATTTTGCTGAGGCAGATTTTCAAGTCATTTGCAAATGGTAAAGGAAAAAGGAGGATTTCATCCCCTGTCCTTCTCTTAATTTGAGGCACATTGTTTGATATCTCACTACTGGGATAGGTAGGTGACAATTTCTCCCAACTTGTTGTTTACCTTGGTTCCCATTAGCAAGTTGCATTACAAGAAGCATGGGCCCTGGCTTTCCAGACTAGTGCCAAACAGCTTTGTTTTTTGTAGAATGACTCTCTTTTGGTTCCATGCAAGTCATTATTAAGCTAATGCAAAATTAAATTACCTTTCATTCATTTGTAAATGAAAAGCACAAATGTTCATCACTGGCATAACTTAGCAGTATCATAGGAGATGCTCTGGCCAATTCAAAAGTGCTATTTTTGAATAGTGTTTTCCAAGATCAACAAGCTATAAACCACAGAGTCAAAAAAGTTAGCCATAAGCTGTTTAATATATAAGGGACATGCAGGAAAACAATGTTTCAATGTATATTTAGGGTTTTTTGGTCAGCTAAAGAGGACTTCAGCTCTACAGTCTGTAGAAGGTTTCAGGCTGTATGCAGTCACTGAAGTTTCCAGGAGGATGTGGAATCCGGCTTAGGAGCTTCAAATGGGTCTTTGGTTTTCCATATATATGTCGATTGATTGTTGTGTTTGCTTCCTGTATCATAGGAACTGTGACTTGATGATGGGAAAGCATTTTGAGAGCCAAGGGAATAAAAAAGGAATGGAGATGCTGCCCTGGTTCTGATTCTAGGCAGTAGAAAGGGCATTGAGACAGTGGTGATTTGAGCTCACCTGGCTGGCATCAGATAAGAAATGTGACTGACTGATGGTCTGTGGGGAAGAGAAGTTTGGTTCTGAGAGGAAGGTATTCTGGACTGGGCTTTGCAGCCCAGATACTTTATCATAGCTCACCTCCCAGCATGCACCTCGTGAAACAGGCTTTAAAAACTTACGAGGCAGGCAACTTATAATAACAAAGGGATTCCCCTTCCAAGAAGCTTCCGGTCTGAGATGACACATGTAGGACAGAAATGTTCCACTGTTAAGTAACCAGATATATGCATTAACCAAGGGATAGAAAAGCACAAGCATTTTCCCTTCAAAGGCAAAGTCAATGATTTTGAGATGCATGATCTTAAGACTTCAAAACCCATTTTCGAAGTACAAGTAGATGCAAGCCAATAGAAGAGGGCTAAAGTAAATGCAAGATCAATGATATTGTGGCCAAAGAGCAGAATCTTAGGGAGGCACTGTTCTTATTTAAAGGATTCTTTTTGGGGATCCCTGGGTGGCGCAGCGGTTTAGCGCCTGCCTTTGGCCCAGGGCGCGATCCTGGAGACCCGGGATCGAATCCCACATCGGGCTCCCGGTGCATGGAGCCTGTTTCTCCCTCTGTCTGTGTCTCTGCCTCTCTTTCTCTCTCTGTGTGACTATCATAAAAATAAAAATAAAAATAAAATAAAATAAAAATAAAGGATTCTTTTTGTTCATGCAATTGAAATCCGTCACCATTTCCATGAAGTTCTTCCTGTCCTTGACTCTTTCCCTGGCTACGACATGGGCCACTCTTTGCTTGGGGTCTCACTCTGTGAGACCATGGTGGAACGAGACCAGGATGCTCCACATCATGCCATCCCTGACAACTTCCCGGGTTTCTGGTTTCACGTCTGTGTCCTCACTAGCCTTTAAGTACTTTGAGGGCAACATCTTATTGTTTTGTGGGTCTCTATCACCCTAGCTTAGCACCTGGCACATAGTAGGTGCTCAATAAATCTTTTTGAATGGATGATATCCCATAATGCCCTGTGGTGAAGAGAGCACCCACTAGACAAATGTTCCTGTTAGAGTTATGTCAAGCCAATTTAGGGCCCTGCAGAAGAAAGAGAACTGTAAATTCCCAGCTCCTAAATCAAAGGTTGAAAGCCTGCTCCTCCCTAGCCATAGCTCCTTGATATGGCTCCTCATTAATAATCTGTTACATCCTCAAAAGGGGTCATTTTAAGGTAACCCAGCAGAGCTCCCATGACCTACTGACCTGGTTGTATCACCAAAAAGGAGCTAACTTTGGGTCAAAGGATGGCAGAATACTTTGCTGCAATTCACATATTACCCAGAAAACTTTGGCTTCCTGGAATTCATAATAAAAATTCCAAATCCCCAGCAATAACTTCCCAACCCCACATTTCTTGCTAACACAGCAGAGTAACACTTGGATTCTATGCCAGGCCTCCTGACCTTTTGTTAATTGCAAAATAAACAGATCTCCAGTTTAGAGGGGCCTTCTCCTTTTATGGGCTCCCTGCAGTGGAGGCACTGCTTGGAGGGTATTTATTTCTGCCATATTTGCTTTCCAACACTTGTTCAGAGGAGGCAGGTGTCTGGGAATGGAGGGAATAGGGATCAGAATAAGAGGAAAGAAGCGGGGGTCCTAACATCCTGAATGAAGCGCCCAGCTTAGTCTTCAGAAGAGGCTGAGGCCCTAGGAGGATGTGTGCAAAGGAAATTTTATTTTAAAAATTTTCAACAAATATTTCTAAGCCCCTACTCTTGTGCCTAACCCTGCCCTCAAATCACTCACTGTCAGATAGAGGAAACGGATCTGTTAAAAAGTGATAAGCACCATTACGGAAGCATGGAGCAAAAGCTGGGAAAGCCCAGAGGATAGATAACTGTTCGTCACTGGCTGATGCTAGTGATTGGCATAGATATATGATAGGGAAGGGCTGCAGTAGCATCATGAAGATGTGGCCACGGGTCATGGGTCTCCTACATTTTGTGAATTCCAAAACTTAATCTTTTTTAAAGATTATTTATTTATTCATGAGAGACACTGAGAGAGAGGCAGAGACACAGGCAAAGGGAGATGCAGGCTCCCTATGGGAAGCCCTATGTGGGACTCAACCCCAGGACCCCAGGATCACACCCTGAGCTGAAGGCAAATGCTCAACCACTGAGCCACCCAGGCTTCCCCCAAAACTTGATCTTATGTGCTGCTTGTTCTACCTCCAAGAGATCGATTCATGATAAACCAGAAAGATATATACCAGTATGGGTGTAAGCTAAATTTCATTCACTGTGTATTTACTATATGCCAAGAAGTGTTCTAAGGGCTTGACATGAGTTATCTCATTTAATACTCATAGCAACACTACGAGGAAAGGACTATTGCCACCTTCATTTTTAAAATAAATAGAGACTCAGAAAGTTCTAACTTGCCCACGCCGGTCAAGTGAAGATTCTTATAAAAGTCTGTCTGAGTCAAATGCGCATATTCTCAACCCCTACACACATAGTCACTCATTTTATCGTGAAAAAGTGAGCTGTCGGCTACTGTCTGCATTCCCTCTCCCCCCCAAAAAATGATGGAAACTGAGTTAAGTCCTAAGGATTGTTTGCTAAGTGTCAAAACCAGAACAAGGAGCCCAAGAAATATCCTACATGCAAGAATAGTTACGAGTCCTCAAGCCTAATGAGGACTCCTTTACTCCGGCTCGAGAGATCCCAGACTTGAAGTGATCAGCCAGGTCACTCTCTCCTGCCGAAACCCCCATGCTTAGGTCAAACTCAGCACTGCCGCTTTTTTTGTCCTTATATAATCATATTTGGGCCCCGTTCTGAACCTCAGTCAGTGACTAGGGTCTTAGATACTATCCTTGTCCAATTTCTTCCAGCTTTCAGAAGAAAGCTGCTCTTTCTAAATCCCACTTGCTGCCCTAGGGCTGCTCCACTTGCCAGACTGACCCTCCTAAAACTCCTGATGGCCAGAATTGTACCTGAATTACCTATTCCCTTTGAACTACCCAGCTATCCTCACCAAAGTTCATTAATTTATTCATTTAACTAGCCTTTACTGAGTGCCTACCATGTGCCAAGCACAGTGCTAGGGGCCTGAGGGACAAATAGGAGGGATGTCTTATGCTACTATGATGCAGATGTCACTCCGGGCTTAGGATATAGTTCAAGGGGATCCCTGGGTGGCTCAGCGGTTTAGCGCCTGCCTTCGGCCCAGGGCGCGATCCTGGAGTCCCGGGATCGAGTCCCACGTCAGGCTCCCGGCATGGAGCCTGCTTCTCCCTCCTCCTGTGTCTCTGCCTCTCTCTCTATGTCTATCATAAAATAAATAAATAAAACTTTAAAAAAAGACTAATAGTCTTGAAAAAAATTTTTAAAAAGGATATAGTTCAAAAACAACCAAGGTTGGGACACCTGGGTGGCTCAGTGGTTGAGCGTCTGCCTTTGGCTCAGGGCGTGATCCTGGAATCCTGGGATCAAGTCACACATCAGGCTTCCTGCAGGGAGCCTGCTTCTCCCTCTCCCTCTACCTATGTCTCTGCCTCTCTCTGTGTGTCTCTCATGAGTAAATAAAGTCTTAAAAAAAAGACCAAGGTTTATCAGTTAAGGTCTGGGCAGGAAACAGATGGCACCCTCAAACTGAGTGATCTGGGGGAGAATTCATAAGGGGGCTATTTACAAAGGTGTGGGTAGAGAGTGGGAACCTCACAAGAGATGGGGTCAGACCTGGGAGATGAGTAACAGTGGAGAGCTGTTACCCACCTACAGCCAAAGAGAGGGAACAGTATGCAGAGTGTGCTTTATGGACGCTGTGGCCTTCAGTAGAGAGAGGCAGCTGCTGCCAGTCCTCAGCCCATCAAGAGAGAGCATGGGGAATAAACACCCCAGCTTCACTCTCCTCCCACCCTCCAATCCCCTACTGGTGCCAAACACAACCAGAAGTCAGGAGGCAAGGAAGCCCATGAATGCAATCCATATGGGTCAGGCTCACATCACACAGAGCAGGGTAAAGAGCAGATCTGGACATCCAGTAACACTATGCAACTGGATTATTTCCTCCCTAGCCCCAATCTGCTCCACTTGTGATTCCTTCCATTTCCCCCTCCTCCTTATTCCATATTGCCAAAGATCCCAATTCTTGTATTGGCACGTGAGCCATCCCAGTCTTTACATTGTGAGCTTTTCCAAAGACTCCATGACGATTTAATGACAAAACCAGATCACAGACCTGAAGCCCTCTTTCTTTCCACCTCATTCTCCATAAGACAGTGAAGTGCTAACATGATGATGATGATGGTAATGATGATAACAGCTGCCATTTTTTTAAACTCTCATTATGTGCCAGGAACTATGGTGCTTAATATAGAATGCCTCACTTTGAAAATAGTGTGCCTTCCCTAGGTGTCTAATCTTGGGCAGGAAAAAAACCTGGCTTCCAGTGGACAAGTGAGAATAAAGACCAACTTCTTACCTTTACAGATAGCAGAACATTTTTATGGGTTCCATTTCCATTCTGCCTCTGTCACCCTTGAATTGCTGTGTACCAGATGCAAAGAGGATGTAGTTAACACATTCTAATTATGGGCTCTAGGAAAAGAGCTGCTTTTATGGAATGCACTCCTGCTGCCACTTTGGCTTCTGTTGCAGAGGCTGCTGAGTGTGCTAAATGCTCTCCAAATGCCCAAGGGGCACCCTCAAGATTTGAACATGCAAACAGAGGAGCTTAATTATGGATCCTGAGAACCAGAATGATTCCGTTTACAGCCTTAAAGTCCTGAAAGGCAATGTAAGTGTTTAGGGGGAAAACTCAAACAGCACCTAAGGGTCATGGCAGTTTCATCAATGATTTAACATCCATGCAGTACGGTTTCCCCAAAAGTTATAGAATCTGTAAAGGAAGCCAACATCTCTACTTGCCAGACCTGAAGGGGGGAAGGGTGTAGAGTGAAAGACAGTAAACAGAAGCCCAGCAGGGGCAGGCGCACGGGCACTCGCGAACACACGTTCATGCAGAGCAACTTACCTTTGTTTGCCAAATATTTACCCAATAGTATGTAATCTACATCAGGTCAGGGATTTTTGTCCACACCTCCACCCACCCATTGCAGTATCTCTAGCGCCCAGCATGGCGCCTGATGTGTAGTAGATGCTCAATAAATATTTGTTAAATGAAGAAATGAATAGGGGCGCCTGGCTGGCTCAGTCGGAAAGAGCAGGTGACTCTTGATCTTGGGGTCATGAGTGCGAGCCCCACGTTGGGTACAGAGATTACTTAAATAAATAAAACTCTTAAAAAATGAAGAAATGAACAAAATGGGGGGGGGGAGCGGAGGTTTCCTCTGCTGCCCAAAGACTCCTTAATAATCTCTGAGGTTATCTCAGTTGGAAAATTCTCTGGGCATCAAGAAGATACTATCCCTCTCATTCTCTCATATACTGGAGTATACTACTTTACCCTTTCCATACCATTTTCCCAATCATGGTCAAAATAAGTCTTTTCCTAGCATGAGTTCAGCCCAAAGTTACTCAAATAAGTCGGATGAGTATGGTTATGCATGTGCATATCTTAGTGTTGTAGCTGAGTCTGAGAGAGTCTTAGGAAAGAGATAACAGGCCCAAACCTCACTTGACACACAGTGCCAAAGTTAGTTAACTGTTTCTGCACTAGTGAGCTTTTCATTATTCAATTGCTGCCCCAGCTCCAGAGATGTGGGGCAACTGACAAGATGGGTAATGAGCTCTCATTTTCTTTATACGAAGTCAATTAAGGAAGTGGGTGGTCTCCGCTTATTTTGTAGCTTATTCAGATCAGTAACCTTCTTCCTTGCAGATAGTCTTTCCTATGGCTGGGGAGTCAGGGCCAGAAATAGTTTGGCTGCATTTATGCTCTGTGTATTGCTCAGGGGAAGGACATGCCTGTTACACCAAGGATTTGCAAGGTGGTCAATTTGCTGCAAGCAAATCAAATCAGACTCAGAAGCACTCTGACTTTCTAATACATTTTATTTCCAGCCCCTTAACTGAGATTCCCCAAGGTGGTCTACTTAGACTAACTAGATTTCAGTCAAACGTGTATAACCTGCTAGATTTGTAAGTTCCTTGAGGCAACTTACAAATACACTGCCAGGTCCTCAGTGTCTAGCTCAGTGTCTGGCACATAGTGGGTAACCAATAAAATATTGGTGGATAAATGAAGGAGTCTTTTCAAGTACAACTTCTAATCAATTGACTGGCCCAACATCACAGTAAATATTTTAGGCATCTCCCTAAAGAAAGACCAGTGGTGAGGCTGATGACAAACAACAACTTCTATTCTTTTTTTTTTTTGGATCTAAGCAGTCATTTGTTTGGATCAGGTGGTCATTTGTTCATGTATCCAAATATTTATTGGAACCACGTACCATGTGCCAAGTACAGGGGATGCATATTTGAATAAATTGTGTTGTCTGCTGTCAAGGAGTTCAGTCTCTCCAGGGAACAGATAATGAAATAACTGCGGTGCTATCTAATAACTACCATGAGAGGGGAGGTACTGAAGGCCACAGGAGCACGAAGGAGGGACATCTGATTTAGACTGGGAGGTCAGGAAAGGTTTCCCAGAAGAGGCAAGGATTAAATCGAGTTTTGTAGGGCAAGTGGGAGTTAGCCAGATGAGAAAGAAAGAGAAAGGCATTCCAGCCACGTTTTAGGCACAGACCAGCGAAACCAACCTAAGGCTTCTAGGGAACTATAGGCAGCTGATACACCTACTATTGATATTTTGTGCTGGGTAATTCCTTGTTGTGAGAAGCTGTCCTGTGCATTGCAGATTGTTTAGCAAATAGCATCCCTAGGTTCTACTCACTTAGTGCTGGTAGCACCTCACTCCCTTGAGCTGTGACAACCACAAATGTCTGTAGACATTGCCAGATGTTCTCTGGGGGTGGGGTGTAAAGTCACCCCCAGTTGAGAAACAGTGCCAAAGGTATGTGTGAGGAAGTGATAGAAGATGAGGTTGGAAAGCCAGGCAGGGGTCCAGGTCATAGAAGTCATGAGCACTGTGATAAGAAGTTTGGACTTTATCCTGAAGATCACAAGAAGCCCCTGAAAGATTTCAAGCAAGAGGATAATATGCTCAAATGTGTGTTAAGACTATCACTCTGGCAGCAGTGTTGAGTGTAAATTTGAAAGGGATCTGTGGCGAGACTGGAAGTAGGGTGATGAGTTGAGAGACTTGAAATAATCCAGAACAGAAGTGACAAGAGCCAGTGTTATAGCAACGGCAGTGAGAATGGAGAGAATAAGGAAGATTTGAGAGATATTAAGGGTCACATTCTTAACATTTAGTGATTTAGGGATATTGGGGGGGATGAAGGAAAAGATGTGATTCCTAAGTTTCTAGTTTCAATAATAAGACAAATTGTGGGGCCATTGATAGACAAAAGGAACACAGGAAGAGAGTCAGGTTTGGGGAGAACCAGACACTTATTTCATTATTGGCATGTTGACTTTGAGTTACCATGGGATATTCAAGTGCAAATGTTCACAAGGGAATTTGTTACACTGGTGGGCATTAAGCAGGGAGTTATGGGATCCACTAGTGTAGAGGGGTCCTGTAAAGGAGCTATGTGACAGCCTGTCATCTACAGAACATTTGCTACTAAACTGCTCCAGAGCCTTCTCTCATCTTCATTCTTTTAATAAACATTCACTATATGCCAGACCCTAGACTGGGTACCAGGGATACAAAGAAAAGTAAGATAGAGCTCCTGCTTTCCACGTTCTCATGCTCCATCCTGGGAGACAGATGAAGCAACACGCAATGGTAGCAGTCTGATGAGTGCTGGGATGGATGTGTGCAGAGGGCCAGGAGTACAAGGCAGGAGGGGCATCTACTGGAGTGAGCAGAGGGGGAAAGGCAGAGCAAATACACTGGTGGAGGCAACAAGACAGAGAGGTGGGGAACTGCCACGGCGCTGAGAATGCCCCTTGCCAGCTTCCAGCTACATCAGTGTTTCTCAACCTTGGTATCACCGATAGCGTAGACTGGATCATTCTCTGTTAGGAGGGCTTTCCTGTGCCTTGTAGGATGTTGAACAGCATCCTTAGCTTCTATTCACTAGATATCAGTAGCAACCTCTCCTGACTTGTGACAATCAAAAATATCTCTAGATGTTGCCTCATGTCTCCTGCTGGGGCAAAATCAGCCCAGTTGAGAATCCCTGAACTTCACAGAGCATAATTTGATCAAGGACCTGAGGTGCTGTGTCCATCATGGAGTGTGCACAGAGCTGCACTTCCCACACCAGCTGCTTCTGGCCAAGGGACTCTGCATAGCAGGGGCCTGACAGCAGGCCTGCTGTGGGGAGATGTAGGACTCCACCGATAGCAGACTTCAGCTCAAAGACTAGTCAAAGGGCTTCCTGAACCTTTCTTTGACTGCATGGCAATCTAGCACGTTCTTACTCAGACTTTTTCCCTCTCTCTTTGCATCTCAGCCTCCTCCAGCAGCACCCCCCCCCCAGTTTCTCTTGTACTGATAGCACCCCTAGTGAAATCCTTTGACATTTAATCTCATCTTGGCTTCAGCTTCTCAGACAACCCAGACTAACAGAAGAAGTCAGACTCTGAAATCAGAAATATCTGGGTTTGGGGCACCTGGGTGGCTCAGTGGGTTAAGCATCTGACTTTGGCTCAGGTCATGATCCCAGGATCCTGGGATCCAGCCCCATATCAGGCTCCCTGCTCAGTGGGGAGTCTGCTTCTCCCTCTCCCTAGACACCTCCCTCTTCCCCTGCTTGTGCTCTCTCTCTCTCTCTCTCTCTCTCTCCTTCAATGGATAAATAAAATCTTTAAAAAAAGGAGAGAGAAATAGCTGAGTTCAAATTCTGACTCCTCTTGCAAGCTGCACGGCCTTGAGTAAATTCCCATACTTCTCTGAGCCTCTGGAACATAGAATGGAGGTAACAGTACCCACATCAGATGGTTTCTATGAGGATTGAATGAACTACTGCCTCTAATGCATTTAGCATGGTTCTGGATACCACGAAAAGCTCAGTAAGTGCTGCCTCTGAGTAAAGGATGGCTATGTGGAGACGGGCGTTCTGAGCACACTGTGCAGCACCATGCACAGACGTGACGGCCGCAGAAGGCACAGGAAGGTGGGGAGTGGTGGGAATGTGGTGGGCAAGTCAGTCTTGCCGCAACACAGTGTAAAGCAGGCAGTGACCAGAGGTGTTGTGAGAGGGAGGCAGGTCTCGACAGAACAATTCCAATCCCTTCAACCTTTTTAATTCAAGTTAAATTCTCCAAGCCTTTCATCATCTCCTCTGAGCCTTCTTCAAGTTCACTACATCTGCCTTTAAGCTAAAAACCCAAACCTTCACACAAACTCCATCAAAATTCCTCATTCAAAGGCTCTGGCTAGTTGGGAGAGACTAAAGGGTTTACTGCCTCCCAGTCCCTCTGCTCAGGATTCCAATTTACGCAGCCCTGAATGGGGATTACTTGGAGGGAAAAAGATCTAATCGCTACTTGGCCCTTGCCCTGAAAACTCTTTCATTCAATCCAAAAACATTAACAGGGACCATTTTTCCCCTAAGGAGAGTTAATCATTATCCCAACCTCCTCCTCTCTAGTCTCCCCTCCCCCCCCAGTATGCACACCCGCGGGAGCTCTCGCTCTCTCTCCCTGTCTCTCTCTCTCTCTCTCTCTCTCTCTCTCTCTCACACACACACACACACACGCACACACACACACAGGAATCATCCAGACATGTCCATGAGCATGAGGACTGAAATCCGAGCAATAATGTGGCCAGTGCGTGGACGTTCTGCCAGCCAAAGACTTGAACTCAGATCCCAGCCCCAACATTAGGCAGCTGTACCATCCTACTGCGAGTTAGTCTCTGAGCCTCAATTTCCAATAAATCATAACGTGGATGAAAAAGCACTTTGAAAAATAAAAAGTACAGGACAGGTCAGTTTTATTCAATTGTGTCAGGTCAGAGGTCCAAAACTATCTCTCCGATGCCCTTCAGAATGTTTTGTCTTTTCTGGACATCCTTACCCAGGTAAGAGATGTGAAGAAATCCAGCTGGTCTTATGAATAGGAAGAGAAACAGCTGCCCAAAGCTTCTCCAAGGGAGAAAGTGTAAGCAAAATAGGACTGGTGATGCCAAGCTCTGGAGTGGGCTCCTCATTCATTCATCTTTGCAAGACTGAAATTTTTCTCCCTCTTTCCTAAACCCACTCTCATCCATTCTTACTTCCTCTACCTTACTTGACTTAGGAATTCATCCCTTACATTACTCTCTGTATTTTTGTCTACTTGTCTCCTGTCTTTCATCCTTCCTATGAATGTAAGCTCCACCAGAACAGTTTCTTCCTTTGGGTTTTGGGTTTGGGTTTTTTGCTATTAAATTCATTGATAGATCCCCCAGAACTGTGCACAATGTCTGGTATATAGCACACTCAATAAATCTCTGAACAGGGACACCTGGGTAGCTCAGTCGGTTAAGCATCTGCCTTTGGCTCGGGTCATGATCCTAGCGTCCTAGGATTGAGCCCTGAATGGAGCTCCCTGTTCAGCAGGGAGCCTACTTCTCCCTCTCATGCCCCCCATGCTTGTACATTCTCTCCCTGTCAAATAAATAAATAAAATGTTTTTTTTAATTAATTATTTATTTATTTATGATAGTCATACAGAGAGAGAGAGAGGCAGAGACACAGGCAGAGGGAGAAGCAGGCTCCATGCACCGGGAGCCCGATGTGGGATTCGATCCCGGGTCTCCAGGATCGCGCCCTGGGCCAAAGGCAGGTGCCAAACCGCTGCGCCACCCAGGGATCCCCAAATAAAATGTTTTTAAAAAGAGAAAAATTTCTCATTGAATGGATAGATGAATAGATAATGAATAGATAATGAAGCACTGGGCATGAGCAAGTGCTTTCTAGCTGGGCTTCTAACCTCCCATCTCTCCAATCCTGTATGCACCTCCCTCTCAGGCTTTACCTGATGGTGGTGAAGAGTAAGAAGATGTCTCTTGGAAGAGGTGGTAAAAGAGCATGAGCTCCACCCTCAGGAGTGGAAGAGTAATAGTGAGGGGGCTTTTAAACCTCTAGAACCATCTGAAAAATGTATTTGGAATTATAAACACAGGTAAGACTTTCCCAAAGTGTCTTCCATGGAAAACTAATCCTATAAATGCTTTTCAACAAAAGGGTTCCATGATCAACAAAGTTTGAGAAACACTGCATGATTAATTCTATAGTTGGGGCACTGACAGATTCACAGTGTGTTAGCATATTAAAGGCTCTTGAATGTCAGATAGTAAAGAAACAAGTTTAATTATAGAACACTTTTATCATATAATACCTGCATATAAGAAAGTTATCAGATTTCTAGAAGCCTTAAATCACTTTTCCAGATTTGTTTTTTGTCTTCTGTCTATTTCCATTTAATTATCACCAGGAAAACCCTTAAGGCTAACAAAAACAAAAACAAAACCCTTAATGCGAAATGGAGCTTTCTTTTTTTTTTTTAAGTAATCTTTACACCCAATGTGGGGCTCAAATGCATGACTCCCCCTCCCAGATCAAGGGTCACATGCTCTGCTGACTGAACCAGCCAGGCATCCCCAAAATGGAGGTTTAAAGGGAAAGGAGCCTGAGTGTGCAACAGGAGCTACCAAAATTAGGGTGAGGAGAAGGCCTGGAGAGATGGGCCTAGACAGAGAGAAACTCAACTAGAAAAATCAGCTAGTGGAATCTGTGAAAAAAGCAAAAAGCAAGCTTTTTATGAATCACTCTCTCAATGACCATAATCAGTCTTTCTCTCCCCGCACTCCACTGAAATTGCACTTACCAATGGACTCCTTACTGCAAAACCCAATGGACACTTTGCTGTCATTAGCTCTCAGATGTATGTGACACAGTCAACCTTGCCTTGTTCTTGAAACATTCTGTTCGTTTGGCTTCTACAATGCCATATCCTCCTGGTTTGGGTTCTACTCTCTGGCTCCTCATATCTATCAGTCCTTAAATAGTGAGGTACAAGGCTATGTCCTGGGCCTGCTTCTCTTCTCACTTGGCACATCACCCTGAGCACTCCCATGTACCCTCATGGCTTCAAACATCATATACAGGATGATAACTCCCCATATGTGTATTTATCTTTTTTAAAGTAAGCTCTATGCTCACCATGGGGTTTGCACTCACAACCCTGAGATCAAGAGTTGCATTCTCTACCAACTAAGCCAGCTGGGTGCCCTCCCAAATATTTATTTCTAGTGTGGTCTATCTTTTTGGTTTTCAGACTTTAATATACAGCTTCTTCCTCAGCATTTAAACTTGAACTTACACTTAAGATGCCCAAATATGAATTTGTCCTCTTACCACGATCTCAGAAAAACCATTACCCAGCTGCCCAAGTGAGATCCCGAGAATCAACCTCCTTCTCCGCATTCAGTCAACCAGCAAGTCCTGTCAGTGAATTCTCCTAAACATTTCTGAAATCCATCCACTTCCCTTCATCCCCATTGCTACTGCCATTCTCACTTCAGGTCCTCAAGCCCAGACCAACTCCTTGCAGAACTCACAGCCTCTGTCTGATCTTGTCACTCCCCACTAATCCATTTGGTCACATGGCAACAAGAATGCAATCAATGTCTTCCAACACAGATCTGATCTTATCACCTCTGCTTAAAACACTTCAAAGGGACCTGAATCAAAAATTAAAACTCTTTTGCATCGTTTCTAAGGCCCTTCATAATCAGATCTTGTTTTCACATACAGTGTAATGGTCCGAACGAGGAGCAAGATGGACTGAGTTCAAATCCCAGGTTTACCACTTTCAGTAGCTATGTAACTGAGCATGTGAACCTCCCCGTGTCTGAGTTTTCACACCTGTAAAATGAGATAATTGTGGTTATATCTCTTCTAGGGTTGTTTAGAATATTTTGTCAATCTGTGCAATGTATTCAAACAATGCCCTCTAAATGTTAGCATTGAGTAGTCATATGATCTTTCTAACCTTGTCTCTTGCCACTCTTTCTCCATCTCTCTATCCTCTGGCCATAGCATGTCTTTTTAGTTTCTACAGCATGATACATACTGTATTTTTTAAGTGTACATTTCAGTGCCCTCTTATATATTCACATAATTGTGCACTTATCACCACACTCGATTTCAGAACATTTCCATTATTCCAAAAAGAAACCCCACGTCCCTTATTCACCACCCTCCCAACCTCCTTCCCAGCTGTCCCAGCGCTAGGCAACCACTAATCAATCCTCTTTCTGTCTCCATGGATTTCCATATTCTGGACTTTCCATGGACATAGAATCATACAATATTTGTTATTTTATGACAAGCTTCTCTCACTGAGCATCACACCTTCACGGTTCCTCCATGTGGCAGCAGGTGTAAATATTTCATTTCTTTTTATGACCACACTATGTCCTCTTCTATTGCCTGACCTTTGTTCATGGTAACCCTCTGTCGGTAACACATGGCTTCTCTCTGCCCTGGCTTGCATGGGTAGCTCCCACTCAGGTTTCAGCTCTCTGATTTAGATGGAATGACCAGATTTCCTCCTGGAAGCCTTTGATAACAGCTTCCTCCCATCTACCCTCCTTCTCCAGTCTGGATTAGGTAAGCCTCCTAGGTGCTTCCCTGGTTGCTTGTCTTTTTCAATGTCTCTCTCCCAGACTGCCAGCTCAATGAGGGTTATGTATGTAGACTGCCCATACCCCGCACCTAACAGAGTATGTGTCACATAGTAGGAACTTGATTGCTTTGTTGAATTAATGAAATGGTAACACGAGGGGATGGCCCAGAACAGAAGGAGGCTCCGTTGGTGGCAGGGCAAGGGGAGGTTTGCTAATGTGCTACCAGACTAAACTTCCTAACTCTGCTTTTTTCAAGCCCGATGTCCTCAAGCAAGATACTGGGCTTCATGTTTTCCTCTACAAAATGAAGGGCTCGCCTAAATAATCCCTACAATCTCTTTTAGCTCTGACACTGATTGCTTACAAGTTTAATTAGTCCTATAATTATTAAGGAGAGCCAGAAGGATGCCAAATGCATTAAAAATACATTTCTCCCAAATTAATGCAAAATGGCACTGTACAAATAGTACTTTTTTCCCCTTATAGCATTAGTAATATAGCATTTACTGGGGTCAAACAAAAAATTAAAATGATGTCTTACATTAGAATGGTTAAGGGAGGGATACAGCCTCCATCAACTAGAAGCTTCTGAATCCTCTTTTATAATCAGTTCTATCTTGACACTTGATTGAAATATTAGCAGTAAGTGCCTCTGCATTTATCAGCATTTAAAGACCTGAATTAATTTCCCAACATTGGCCTGGCTTGGTAAGATGGAATGGAAAGTAGGAGGCACCCCTCTCTCAGAGAAGCACTTCCCCGTACCATCAGCCTGGCCCACTCTATTTTGAGTGAACTTGCTGTTAATGAACACCACTCTGGCTCCCTTTAGGTCTGGACTATTCTCCATTAGAGCAACTGGAGCCAAAGGTAGATGAAAGCAAGAACAACAAAGATTTAGAATCACAGCATAGCCTCTACATGTATACCACTCTAAACACTTAGAGTGTTTAGATATTTAGATATGATACTCAATAATAATACTCCCACTTATGAAACACAGTATTGACCCTTTATATATGTCATCTCATATCATATTCACAACAATCCTATAGGATAAGTATTATTATTTTATTATTATTATTATTATTATTATTATCCTCATTTTACAAATGAGGAAACTGACCCAGACAGGTGGAGCAATCATCCAAAGTCATGCATCTAGTAAGCAGCAGGGCCAGGTTTAAAACCAGGCCTTTCTGAACACAGAGGCATGACTCATGATAATACAGGACATGTACCTCCCATTATTTATATTCATTTACAAATCTTGCTCTCCCACTGTGCTCTGAGTTCCCTCTAGGGAGCTATAGGACCTAGCATAATGCTTGGCACACAGGTTCATTCATTCCCTCAGAACTGATCAATTGAGTGTGTACTGTAAGCTAAACACTAGTTAAAGGCACTTGGACGTACAGCAGTGAACAAGACAGTGAGCTCTCTGGCCTAGTGGAGCTTCCATTCGGGTGAAGGAGACAGACCAGCAAACAAATAAGATTTCCTATGAAGAAAATGAAGCAAGAAAATGTGATTAAGAGTAGCTCAGAGTGGGGTTCTGGCAGTGTTTTGTGAGGCTCAGGTGGTCAGGGAAGGCCTCTCTAAGCAGGTGACAGTTCATTGGAGCTGAGACCTAACTTATGAGAAAGAGCCAGCCATGAGAAGAGCCAGAAGAAGCGTGCTCCCGGCAGAGGGCCAAGGATGTACAATGGCCAGGAGTTGGGAAAGAGTTTGGCACATTTGAGGGTGGAAAGAGGGCTAGTGTGGATGAGGCACAGGGAGCAGAGGGGCTGGTGGTAGTTGGCAGATCTCACAAGGATTGTAGCCATTGGGCACCTCCTATTGTCCCTACACTTACCATTGGTACTGCTGCCCCCTACTGATCTGTAATAGGAGCCAGGGTGCAAGAAACAAGTGTTTGAAGGGGGATATTCAGAGGCAGGATCTCTGGGCTGGGGAAGGAAAGTACAGGCTTACTCTTCTCCCTGGGATACCTTCCTTTGTCCCCTACTTCCATTTTGTCCTCCTCCTCCTTCTCCTCCTCCTCCTCTACACATATCTGTAAAACCATTTAAGCATGCAAGCCATCTTCTTCAACTCCTCCTAGGACTGTGAGACAGCCAGTCAGTGCCTTGAGTCTCTCATGTGAAAACCCTTGAGTCAGATAAGAGGAGGGAGTGACAGTGACAGTGGCAGTATACATGTCCCAGCTTGAGGTCAAAGCTCAAAGACTTCTTCTGTCTGACCCCTGGAGGGAGTCAGGCAATTTCAGCTTGGCTAAAACCGAGGTCCAGAGAGCTGAACTTCCTCACTACTGTGGCGAGCAGGAAGGAAAACAAGACCCAAAAAAAGCAAACACCAGGGAACAAGAATCACAAGCACACACTCCCCACCACCACCATCACCTTCCAGCAGCAGCAGCGGCAGACAAGCTGGTGAAGGGCTTACACAGAAAATCTGCACAGGTTCCCCAGCACAGTAGAATCTCTTCTCTCCTGAAAGCTGGGTCCAACACTCCTTACTCCTTACTGCCCCACTGTGGAGAAACGCTTTGGGGAAAGTGTTAAAGTGCAACAGAAAAACATTAGTAGCCATACTCTGCTTTCTGGCTTTGTTGGGGTCCTGGCAGTCCCCACTTTCCGTTCCCTCCTAGTCTCTAGCTCAGAGAAAGGGGCTTTTGACAGATGTCCAACATCATCGCCTTCACCTCTCACCATTAACATTTAAGGCCAATAAACTAAACTAAACATTGAGCTTAACATTTTAGAAAAACAGCAAAAAAAAAAAATGCACAGGAAAATAGGAGGAAGGAAATAATAAAGATAAAAGCAGAAATAAATAAATTAGAGGATGTAAAAACAGTGGAATTAATAAATAAATTCAAGAGCTGGTAACTTGAAAGGGCTAATAAAATAGCTAAACCTCTGGCAAACCTATGTGAGAAAAACACACATAAAATTACAAATGAGAAAGGGGGTATAAAAACCAGTATAACAACCAGTATAAACAATGTTTTTTTTTAATTGTAAGGAAGTTCTATGCACAATTGCATGCTAATAGATTTTAAAAATATAATGCAATGGATGCTTTTTTTCCAACAAAAATACAAAATATTCAAATTCATACTACAAGTAGAAAATGTGAATAAATTAATAACTGAGGAGTAAATTGAGAAACTGTCACACCAGGTCCCTAAACCTAATGATAAATAGTTTCAAATCTTCAAGGAAGAAAACAGAAAAGGTCAAGATGTACATAATTCATTCTGTGAAACAAATATGGTCCTGATCCCAAAACCCGCTAAAGATAAAGCTCAAAAATCAAGAACCAATATAAACTCCAAATATAAATGGACCAATATAAAATCTTTAGGTAAGCCATAAGCAAACATAATTTAGCAAAGCTTGGAGGGAACAAAATATAGTCACAAAGGATTGATCCTAGGAAAGCAATAGGTCAAGTCTAAGGCAGACTATTAGTATAATACTATCTATGGGTTAAATCAACGCTTCCCAACTTTTCATGGCACACATAGAAAATGAAAATATGAGGATGGGCCACTGAAGCATGCAAATGAGGCTGCTCCTAGCTGGAGAAGGGGAGAAGGCATTTCAGGCTATCCCAAGCCTACTGGCTACCCTGAGAGTTGAAGGGATAGATATATTGGTATGGCTATTACCAAGAGTGCTATTCAGTATTTATCAAGTACTAAGGCACAGAAATTGACCAATCAGAATGTGCAAGCAACACTAGGTAGTAACATTAGATCAGGGTCCTGGTGGCTGCATGCTATACCAGGTATTACCCCTTTAGTTGGTGGATTCTCAGGTGGTCTGAGGGGGAGGTCTCAGGTGATAGGTGGGTCAAGGAGGGAACACTCAGGGTACTCAGGGCATTAGTGATTTACTATGGAAGTATTTTAATATTTTAAATGGTCTAACTAAGTATACACCAGCTGGACATCAGCTCTAGCTGCAACCCAGACCAAAAAGTCAGGTGCAACATTTGGGAAGCTCTGGGCTAAACCATACTTCAAGACTGTTTTGGTATTTATCATACCACATTGTAATGGTTGGCATCTTGTCCTTTTATTTTCTTATTGAAGTATAGTTGATCCGGGATATTACATTGGTTTCAAATGTACAAGATAGTGATTTGGCAAGTCTATACATTATGCTGTGCTCACCACAAGTGTAGCTGCCATCTGTCACCATGCAACACTGTTACAATGCTGTTGATTATCTTGTCCTTCTTCTGACTAGTCTGTGGAGCTATCCATGTTTGTCTTCCTAGCATCCCTGCAAAGTATCTGGCATACAGTAAATGTTTGCCAGATGGGTCAAGAATCATTTTGAAGAGATATCCAAAAGAGCAAATCATAACATTTAATACCTATTATGTCAAATTAATACTGTGAGGCTAAGAGATAAGGATATGCTTGAAAATGACAAGGAAAACATAATAAAGAACATCTCTGTTAAACATGAGGCAAAATAATATTCACCTAAATATTACCAGCATTTATTTTTCATTTGTCTATTTGCTGTTGCTTTTGTTTGTTTGTTTGTTTTTTAAAGATTCTATTTATTTATTCATGATAGAGAGAGAGAGAGGCAGAGACACAAGCAGAGGGAGAAGCAGGTTCCATGCCGGAAGCCCAACGCAGGACTTGATCCCGGGACTCCAGGATTGCGCCCTGGACCAAAGGCAGGCGCCAAACTGATGAACCACCCAGGGATCCCCATGCTTTTGTTTTTTAAGTAAGCTCTATGTCCAACATGGGGCTCGAACTTATGACCCCAAGATCGAGAGTCACATGCTCTACTGACTGAACCAGCCAGGGGCTCCCTATATAATTTATTTTTTTATGCTTTTTATTATAATTTTCAAATGATTTTTAAGTCACCTCTACACCCAACATGGGGCTCAACCCTACAACTCCAAGACCAAGAGTCGCAGGCTCCACCAGCTGAACCAGCCAGGTGCCCCAGCATTTCTCTTTTTAAAAAACAAGCAAAATAAAGATATTTTCTATCATTTTTAATATTGTTTTAGAACTTCTGGTCAATAAGATACAAAAAAGAGATAAGGTATAAATACCAGATAAATTATTATGGAAAATGCAAAATATAAAGAACTTAAGAATAAACACAGGTTACCCATATAAAGAAAACTACAATACTATGGGAAGATATAACAAAAAAGCCCCCATCATCAACCATATATGTTTTTTGTATGTACACCGATACTATTATGTTACATTCTAATATTGTTGTCAAGTTATGGCTGTAGGGAAAGGTCACAGTCCTATGAGCAAAGTATGAATGTAATTCCCCTGGAACACTGGGGTTCCAGATTAGCAAGCATTTGAGCAAAAAGACAAGAATGTGTAACTAAGAAGACAGGTCTTGGGTATGTCAGGAAATTAACCGCTTGTCTTTCTCCAATCCTAGTGCTCTTGGGTTCAGATATCAGAGGATTCAGAAGTTCTTATCTTATGCTCCTGGGTGGTAAGTTGGTAAGATGGTACCCACCTTGGGATGGAAATAAATGAGGACCAAGAATAAGATGGTGTTCTGAAAAGCAAGCCTTATATTGTAAAGTACAATGATCTGGTTTCATATTATTTTCTGTTTCTTTATCTGCTGTTATTCCCTAGCCTTTAGACAGTCTTATTCAATATTCCAGCCTTACCTCAACTACGCTAGAAGGTACTCAGGAAAGGTGAATGTGTCTACATTTAGGCCAAATTGCTGATGGAAGAGCAGGACCTCTTTTTTCATAGGCGGATAGAAGCAAGGTTGTCAGTAATTATGAATAATTGAGTGCTTGAGTTAGGCACTGCTTTACATACATTATCTCATTCAACTCTCTCAGCAAACTGATGAGGTAGGCACTTTTATTAACCCCAATTTACAGGTGAGAACACTGAAACTCAGAGAAGTGTAGTGCTGTGTCCAAAATTATACAGGAAGGAAAATGGCAGAGATAGAACAGAAATATGGCTCTGTCCAAACTCCCAGTTCCATGCTTTCAGCTACTACCTACTCCAAGAGATCCCTAAGAAAAGACAATTCTCAAGGACAAGAGTTGAGGGTTGTAGGCTTAATTTAATTAACTAAGGTAGAATGTTTTTTTAGGAGACATAAAAGATGAATTCAATAAAGAGAATACATGCCATGTTCATAGATGAATAATATTGTAAGAATAAAAATTCTCCTGGAATTGATTTGTTTTTTTAGCACCATATTCCAGAGGAAAAGTAACTTCAGAGACACAGAGAATATAGGTTAATTATGAAAGGAAAATTTTGGGTATTTTTTATTACTAGGTTTTTCTTGATATCCTTAAGAGAGATATCTCAAAGTACACCAGGGATGTCTTCTCCAAACCCTGTCCAAAGTATAAAGAGTTCTATAGCTCTAGTTTCTCCTTTGGTAGCTTCATACTAGAGCTCATCAGTGGGAGGCCCTGGTACTTGGCTCTGTTAGTGCCCTCACTCACACTCAGCTCCCTTCTCCGTAACAGTGAGGAATGTAGTCAAAAAACCCTTGTGTGTTTTGTTTTTTTTTTTTTTGTTTTTTTTTACCCTTGTGTGTTTTGATTCTTTTCTTCCATCTTTTCTCAAGACTTTGTTTTCTCAATACTCATTTCTCCCTTTTTCTAATCATTTCTAAGATTCCCACAGTGGTTTGTTTGGGGCTTTGCTTTTGCTTTTTGTTTTGTCTTGTTTTGTTTCGTTTGCTTGATAAGCCTGTTGCTTTTATACTGATGGATGCCACAGAAGCTCATTAAATCACCCCAAGACAGTCATCTCCTGCATACTCTGGGCTTCTGTGAGGATGGGAGGGGTTCACAAGTGAAACATAGAGCATTGAAAGCATGGACCAAACCAGTGATCATGGATTTAATCCTAAAACCGGCTTGGAAATACAGAAGTCCAACCATTCCCCATGGGGCAATCTGGGAAAAAAAAGCAAAAATAGACCTCAAAAAGGAACCCCAAGGGACCCAAAGTATCCCACATCACAAAATAAATCCTCACACATGAAACACAGAATAATAATAACTACAACAAAAGAAAAAATGGCCTTGGGATGATGTCAAAATCCTACTCTAGTGATGCCTGGGTGGTTCAGTGGTTGAGTGTCTGCATTCAGCTCAAGTCATGATCCTGAGTTCTTGGGATCGAGTCCTGCCTCAGGTTCCCCACAGGGAGCCTGCTTCTCCCTCTGCCTGTGTCTCTGCCTCTCTTGTGAATAAATAAAATCTTAAAAAATAAAAATAAATAAGAATAAAATCCTACTCTAGCTCTTTTCACACAGCCTGAGAAAGATCATGTAGCAATGGCCAAGAGCATGGACTCAATGCCAGACTGTCTAGACTAGAATCCAGGCTTTGCTACTTCCTACCTGGGTAACTTTGGATAAGTTACTTCACCTCTCTGTACCTTGGTTTTCTTATTTGTAAAATGAATAATAGTAACTACCTCATAGAGTTGCTGTGGGGATTAGATGAGATAATGTGTGCAAGATGGCTGATACACTGCTTGCAATTATTATATACGAATAAACTCAGCCTCCTCTGCTAGAACCCCAGATACTCCTTCCATTTGTTTCTGCACTGATCCTATTGCTTATCCTTCTGCCACAGGCAGTTTTACTACTGAGTCCCTCCTCTCTTTTCTTCTCCTTTGACTTTTCTTATTGACTCTTCAAACACCCCCTCCCTGCAAAATGCCCTTTAGCAAGCTGCTATTAAGGCACCAGAGTGTCTGGGCTCAGTACCCTTTCCAATCCCAAGACCCAAGGTTGCTTTCTCTTGCAGAAGTTCCAGCTCTATTAATGAAAAATAGTCAAATCCAGGGCATGGGGTTTGTCCTGTGGAGACTTTCTGGAGTAAGATAACAGCTGTTCTAACCACAAGTGGTGTTTCTGAGAACTCTAAAGCACTCAGAATAGACCCAAGTCAAAAGTAATTCTTTTGGGCCACTGAGCATGCCCCAGTGAATTTATAGGCTAAGTGTACCTTCATCGCTAACTGGAGCATGTCTGCAAATCCTCATTTACCTTACTGTGTACTTCTTTGCCATCTTCTTGCAGCCTTCCCATGTCCTCATGCCAGCCATCACTACATACAGATGCCATCTGTTCTTCAAGCCCCTTCCATAAAGGCTTTTAATAATTTTCCTTTACATTTTGCCCTTTGTTTTCAACTCTAAGCCAGTAAAAATAGCCAATCAAGAATATCAGACTAAAAAAAAAAAAATATCAGACTAGGGGCACCTGGCTGACTCAGTTGGTAGAGTACGTGACTCTTGATTTCAGGGTCATGAGTTTGAGCCCCACATGGAGATTAATTTACAAAAGAAATTTAAAGAAATAAATACTGAAAATCAACTTAATTAGAAGTAAACAGAAATTAGAAGAGAACATATATTATATCATTGGAAATATGTATTTTAGGAAAAGAAATTTAAAAAGAAATTATAAATTTTGATTTCACTGTTTAAACAACTTCTATACGATAAAATTGAAAATCCTTTTGATAACCTACAAAGCTCTATATAATCTAGATCTCTGATTCCTCTCTGACTTCACCTCCTCCTCTGCTCACTCTGCCCCAACTACCCTGGGCTCCCTGAACATACCATGCACAATTTTTCTTCTGGGCCTTTGCACTTGCTGTTTTCCTCTGTCTGGAATGCCCAGGCATTCTAGCTCTGTTTCATTGTAATTTCCTCACCTCTGCTTGGGTCTTTGCACTGGCTTCATCCTCAGACAGCTGCCCCTCATTGTTGCAAACTGGTTGCCAGACCAAGGAGACTATATGCTTCTTCTTGAATATATTAGGAGAGACAGCCTGCTGCCTTTTATAAGCATGGAAAGAAGTCCTGAGTTTCATGATGACTGGGCCATTGCCAAACCAATTTCTGTGGCCAGGAAAATACCATATGCTGAATATTTTAGGCTGGGGTTACCTCGACCAGATACTATGGCAAAGGGGATGGATCACTCAGATTGGCTGAGACGAATGAGGGCTCACACTTGGAGGTGGTGGTAGGTTCAATTCCACACATATCAGATGGTTGCTAGGGAGAGAACTCCAATGTCCACTGCAGAAAGCAATTTAGATATACCTATCAGAAACCTTTAACGTAGTGATGATATTTATTCTAAGGAATTTATTCTAAGGAATAAATGAAGAAAAGCTATGTGCATCAATATTTACTTTATCTCTGTGTTATATGAATAGTGAATAATGAATTAATGAATAACCTTTAGAAGCAAACAGAGTAAGAACTTAAATGCCCAACTACTGAGAAATACTTAAAGATGTTACATTATGTGAATCAATATTCAATAAAATATTATGTAACTATTAAGAGTAAAAATTATAATGATTATGTAATGACATAAGGAGAGATATAAACACTGTTGCTTTATATATGCATATAACATAATAAAAAATCTCAATACAGACTTCTGTGTATACTAATGTTGGAATGGTACATGAAAAGATGAAAACAGTCATGTTTAGGTAGGAGAATTAAGGGTGATTTTTCCCTTGTAAGATTGCCTTTAATTTTGTCTCTCTACTTAATTTTAAAATCAAAGAGAGGCAATCTGAAGACAACCAACAAATTCCTGAGAAGTATGTGTGTTCTAATGATAAAATCAGACTCCAGGTTAAGCCAATGGCTCCATCAAACCCTGGGCAAAGCTGGTCTTCAGCATGCTGGGCTCTCCTCATAATCAGAGCCTCCCCTTCCTTTTTTTTTTTAAGATTTATTTATTTATTTATTTATTTATTTATTTATTTATTTATTTTTATGATAGACACAGAGAGAAAGAGGCAGAGACACAGGAGGAGGGAGAAGCAGGCTCCATGCCGGGAGCCTGACGTGGGACTCGATCCTGGGACTCCAGGATCACGCCCTGGGCCAAAGGCAGGCGCCAAACCGCTGAGCCACCTAGGGATCCCCAGAGCCTCCCCTTCCTTTTCCCACTTTGCATCCCCTCCTCCCCTGATCCACTGATCATTAGGTTTCCTAGAATCTCCAGGCATTGTCAAAAAGATCTTAGAAACTCATTTACACTGAGGTTCCCTGGTGGGAGGGCTTACAGAGTGGGGGTGGGAATGCTTTGCCCAAAGAAATATGTAGATGAAAATGGATGATTAGGTCCAGCTCAATTTTGGAGTGGAAAATAAGAGTCCATTTTGGAGATGGAAGAGAAGAGGCCTTCTAGTACCTGTCATGTGTCAGTTATTTGAATATTGATGTATTATCCAAATATTATTGTTACCATTTTGAAATATCTAATTACTAAGCTCAAAACACAGTGGGAGAGTTATATATGAATAAAAGTTACAGACTAGAAAAAGAGATGAAGCCTATATACAAACAACCATAATGATGAAAATAAGAACCATAAGTGGGATTAAATGATATAGGAACTCAAAAGCAGAAGATTATTTCTAGCTGGTGATATTAGGAGAGGTTTCATAGAGGAGGTTATACAGTTTCTATGGCTTGAAGAAAGAAAGGTTTTAGTATGCATAGAAAGGGGAAGAAGGCAAGAGCAGCAAAAGCAAATATAAAATATTAGGACTACATCAAACTAAAAAGCTTTTGCACAGCAAAGGAAACGAGTGAAACGAAAACACAACCTGCGGAATGGAAGAAGGTATTTGCAAATCATATGATTGAAAAGGGGTTAATATGCAAAATATACAAAGAACTCATACAACTCAACACCCAACAACACAAACAATATGGCTAGAAAATGGGCAGATCTGAATAGACATTTTTCCAAAGAAGACATCCAGATGGCCAACAGACACATGGAAAGATGTTCAACATCACTAATTATCAAGGGAATGCAAATCAAAACTGCAATGAGATATCACCTCGCACCTGTCAGAATGGCTAGTATAAAAAGACAAGAAATAACAGTGTTGGTGAAGATCTGGAGAAATACTTATGAAATGGAAGTGGAGAAATAATTATGAAATACTTTCTTCATGCACTATTAGAGTAAACTGGTGCAGCCATTTTAGAAACCAGTATGGAGATTCCTCAAAAAATTAAATATAGAAATACCATACGATCCAGTAATTCCACTTCAGAATATTTACCCAAAGAAAACAAAAATACTAATTAAAAAAGATATATGCACCCCCATGTTCATTGCAGCATTATTTATAAAAGACAGGATACAGAAGCAACCTATGTGTCCATTGATAAGATGAATGGATAAAGAAGATGTGGTATATATGCACAATGGAATATTACTCAACCACAGTAAAGAATGAAATCTTGTCATTTATGGCAACATGGATGGACCTAGAAGGTATTATGCTAAGTGATATAAGTCAGAGAACGACAAATACCATATGATTTCACTTACATGTGGAATCTAAAAACCAAACAAACTGGAGCACCTGGGTGGCTCAGTCCGTTAAGTCACTGGTCTCGGCTAGGGTCATGATCTCAGGGTTGTGAGATTAAGTCCCCCACCGGACTCCTTGGTCAGTGCAGAGTCTGCTTGGGAGTCTCTCTGTCTTCCTCTGCCCCTCCCCCTGCTCATGCTTTCTTTCTCTCTCTCTCTCTCTCTCTCTCTCTCTCTCTCAAATAAATAAAATATTTTTAAAAATAAAGAAATAAAGTTAAAAAACAAAACAAACAAAAAACGGAAACAGACTCATATATAGAACAAACTGGTAGTTGCTGGTTGGGGTCACGGGGATAGGCCAGATAGATGAAGGAGATTAAGAGGTACAAATTTCTCATTATAAAATAAATAAGTCACGGAGATCTAAAGCACAACAGAGGGAATACAGTCAATAATACTGTAGTAATTTTGTATGGTGACCGGTGATAACTGTGGTGAGCATTTCATAATGTATATAAATGTTGAATTACTATGTTGTACACCTGAAACTAGAATAATCTATGTTGACTATGCTTCAATTAAAAATAAATTAATTAACTTTAAAAAAAGAAAGGGAGGGATCCCTGGGTGGCTCAGTGGTTTCGTGCCTGCCTTTGGCCCAGGGCGCGATCTGGAATCCTGGAATCAAGCCCCACGTCGGGCTCCCGGCATGGAGCCTGCTTCTCCCTCTGCCTGTGTCTCTGCCTCTCTCTCTCTCTCTCTCTCTCTCTCTCTCTCATAAGTAAATAAAAATAAATCTTAAAAAAAGAAAGGGAAAAGATATTCCAGGCAGGGTACCTTATGGGAAAATGCACTGAGGTATACATAAGAATAGCAAGTACTGAGGATCCCTGGGTGGCTCAGTGGTTTAGCGCCTGCCTTCAGCTGAAGGCATGATCCTGGAGTCCCAGGATCGAGTCCCACCTCTGGCTTCCTGTATGGAGCCTGCTTCTCCCTCAGCCTGTGTCTCTGCCTCTCTCTCTCTCATGATTAAATAAATAAAATCTTAAAAAAAGAGAGAGAGAGAGAATAGCAAGTACTATCTTTCTTACTGAAGGTGGCGCTAAACCGCTGAGCCCCCCAGGCTGCCCAAGTACTGTCTTTCAATGAATCTTGAGCCACCAGTGACTGTAAGATACATTGTTATTTTATTTTCTAAAAGATTTTTAATTTTTAAGTCATCTCTACACCCAATGTAGGGCTCGAACTCACAACCCCAAGATAAGGAGTTGCACCCTCCACCTACTGAGCTAGCCAGGCACCCCTTTCTACTTTTTCTTTTTTAAAAAGATTTTTGTCATTGTTATACAACACTAAGAAAAGATAAACACTGCCAACCAAACAATAACTCAGTAGTTTCTTTTCATTTGGAATTTGTATTCTAGGTTACTGAAGGAGCTCTTTTAGACTTAGGTATAGACAAAACAAAATAAAATAGTTGTAATATTCCTAAAGCTTCTTCATGGTGAGTGAGGAAGGGGCCAGGTGATGCAGGACTGTGCAGACAATGTTAAGAATCTGGGCCTTTACAAGGCAGTTCATACTGGGAAATGTTTTCACCAGTAAAATACTGGTGGACCACTCTGATCTTGCTTCTCCTGGGATGACCATTATCTTCCACCCCTGAACTCTTCCTTCATAATCTTCATGGATTACCCTCACAAGAGTAATTCTTAAAGAATGGGTTTCCCTCTTCTTCTGAAAAGTGAAGGACCAAAATACCACAAAGTCAAGAAGCAGAAATGGGGCCATATATATTATCAAATCATATTATTGAAGGATACCTAAAATAAACCACAAATAAACTAAATTCTATTTATGCCACAATAACTTAGGGGAAAAAATGAACACAGGTTCTGGCCTACTCTGTAATTATTAATAGCCAGATGCTCATAATTGAGAGATCCTGCAGTTGCATTGCAAAATAAAACCTCCAGCAATATAGAAAGATCAAGAAAACCATTTTATCATCCAAATTGCTATTCAAAAGGCATAATATTAGCATAGGAAGGCAAGAAGAGAACTATTTGAATTTCACAAAATGTATACATACAATCTATACATCAGAAATGCTTTCAAAGGTTATTTTATAGTCCCTTCTCCAAAATATATGCAATATATTTTGCATATTATAGTTATCAAATATTGCTCAAATTAATGTACCTAACAGTTTTATTTTGTGAAAACAGTCTGTCATTTTATCTTAATTTTTTTCATTAAAAATTTTTTTTGTATATTTTTTATTGGAGTTAGATTTGCCATCATATAGGATAACACCCAGTGCTCATCCCATCAAGTGCTACATAGATGAAGGAGCAGCCTCATAATATTGAAAATGCAATTTAGCAATTAACAAGGACACCAACAATCCTTTGAAAATGAACAGCTTTTAAATGAGTAATATAACTTACCTGTCATACTAAACAAATAATACACTAATACCTAATAGTTTCTCTTACTACTGAGTTTAAAATCACAGATTATCAAGGTGCCTGGGTGGCTCAGTCGGTTAAGCCTTTGCCTTCGGCTCAGGTCATGATCCCCAGATGGAGCCCTGCAATGGGCTCCCCACTCAGCAGAGAATCTGCTTTTCTTTCTCCCTCTGCTCCTCCCCTACTCACGTGTGCTCTCAACTCTTAGAAGTATGAGCTACAGAAAGATTTACAAAAAATAGGGGTGCCTGGGTGGCTCAGTCGGTTGAACATCTGCCTTCAATTTGATCATGATCCCGGGTCCTGGGATCCAGCCCTGCATCAGGCTCCCTGCTCAGTGGGGAGCTTGCCTCTCTCTTCTGCCCCTACCCCCTGCTCATACTTCTCGCTGTCTCTCTCAAATAAATAAATAAAATCTAAAAATTTTTAAAATAAAATAAAATAAAATCACAAATTATTTTTGTATCCAGACTTTTAATTTAAAATTCCAAGATTTTTTATAGTATACTAAGTAGGTGTGTCTTCTTGAAATATGCAAATATTAATCATTGTCATGACAAATTACCACCACAATATTATCACTGTAAAGAAATGTATTATAGGATTTTACAAAGGACTATGGAAAGTAATAGATTAAAAGTGAGGACAGAAATTATATTAAAATGTACTCACCTTCAATTTTTAGGATTATGATTACATCTATGATTAATCTATATAGAGAATATTCAACATAATACAATATTAAATATGCTGTCACCATCTCACAGACTGACTACAAGGCAAATTAAAGTGTCATGAAGTCATCCTGCTAACCTTAAGGCTAGTGCTTCTCAGACTCTAATGTACATGCCAAACACCTGCAGATCTTGTTAAAATGCAGATTCTGATTCAGTAAGTCTCCATGGGACCCATGAATCTGCATTTTTAACAAGTTCCCAGGTGGCACTTGTGCTACTGACCACAATTTGAGTAGCAAGGCTTGAGGCTGCAAAAAAAACCTTTATATTCTGCAGGAAACTTTATGACAAATATGTTTTTAGTTCCCACTTCTTTCATTCACACTCCCAACATGTTCAACAAAAAGTGAAAATATTTCCTCTGGATAAAAATGCTCCCCTGTTCACATTGCTACATAGTAGATGTTGGCATTAGGGACCTTAGCCTCCTACCAAACACAGAGAAAATAATTAATAAAAACCTGTTGGCTGACTGACTTTTTAAAATAACAGCTTTATTGAGACATAATTCACATAGCATAGAATTAACCTTTTGTAGTGTATAGTCCAGTGGTTTTCAGTATACTCACAGAGTTGTGCAGCCGTCACCGCACTCTAATTTTAGAACATATTCATCACTCTAAAAAAGAAACCCGGTACCCATTACCGACCACTCTCCATCTCGCCCTAACCCCTCTAGCGCTAGGCAACTACCAACCTACTCTCTGTCTCTATGGATTTGCCTGTTCTGAATACATGATCTTTTGTGACTGGCTTCTTTCACTTCGCATAATGCTTTCAAGGTCTGGCAGTGTTACAGCAGTGTATTAGTACTTCATTCCTCTCGTGCTGATTATATTCCATTGTATGCATATGTAACGTTTTGTTTATCCATTCATCAGTTGATGGACATTTGAGTTGTTTCCATTTTTTGGCTTTTACGAATAATCCTACTGTGGACATTTGTGTATGAGTCTTTGGGTGGGCGTATGTTTCAATTCTCAGGGGTATATAGTGGGGGGCAGGAGGGGGGCAGTCACATGTTAACTCTATGTTTAAATGTTTGAGGAGACCTAATCTGTTTTCCAGAGTGCCTGCACCATTTTACATTTCCAGCAGCAATATACAAGGGGTCTAATTTCTCCATATCCTGGACAACACTTGTTGTTGTTGTTGTTGTTGTTACTACCCTAGTGGATGGGAAGTGGTGTCATTGTGGTTTTCATTTGTTTTTCCCAGATAGTTAATAATAATGCTGATCATCTCTTTATGTGCTTATTGACCATTTGTATATCTGATTATTTATTATTTTTATTTATTTTTATTTATTTTTTTGTATATTTTTATTAGAGTTCGACTTGCCAACATATAGCATAACACCCAGTGCTCATCCCGTCAAGTGCCCACCTCAGTGCCCATCACCCATTCACCCCCACTTCCTGCCCTCCTCCCCTTCCACCACCCCTAGTTCGTTTCCCAGAGTTAGGAGTCTTTATGTTCTGTCTCCCTTTCTGATATTTCCCACACACTTATTCTCCCTTCCCTTATATTCTCTTTCACTATTATTTATATTCCCCAAGTGAATGAGAACATACACTGTCCTTCTCCGATTGACTTACTTCACTCAGCATAATACCCTCCAGTTCCATCCACGTTGAAGCAAAGGGTGGGTATTTGTCGTTTCTAATGGCTGAGTAATATTCCATTGTATACATAAACCACATCTTCTTTATCCATTCATCTTTCGATGGACACCGAGGCTCCTTCCACAGTTTGGTTATTGTGGACATTGCTGCTATAAACATTGGGGTGCAGGTGTCCCAGCGTTTCACTGCATCTGTATCTTTGAGGTAAATTTATGAAGCATTTACCACATGCTAGGTCATTTTCATTCATTGTCTCATTTCAACTTCTCAACAGCCATAAGAAAAAAGTACGATTTTTAAAAACAGCTCTTTAAAGGTATAATTGACATACAATAAACTGCACATTTAAAGTGTAAATTTGATGAGCTTAGACATATGTATACACCCCATGAAACCATTACCATAATCAAGATAATTAACATATCCATCATCTCTAAAAGTTTTCTTACTCTGCTTTGTTATCCCTCCTTTCTGACCCTTCCCATTCCCCCTGCCAAGCAACCACTGATCTGGTATCTGTCATTATAGATTAGTATGCATTTTCTAGAGTTTTATATAAATATAATTAAATGGCATATACTCTGTTTTGTCTGGCTTCTTTCACTCAGTACAATGATTTTGGGATTTATCCAAGCACTTACATGTATCAACAGTTCATTCTTTTTTTTTTTTAAACAGCTTCATTGAGATATAATTCACTACCATATACTTCACCCTTTTCAAGGGTACAATTCAATGATTTTGGTATATCACATTATTCATTTTTAAATTGTGGCATAATATATGTAACAAAATTTGCCATCTTAGTACATTTTTATGTTGCTGAGTAGTATTCTATTGTATGGATCTACCATAGTTTATCCATTCAGACAGGTAATATTATATTTGTGCTCACTTTACAAATAAGGCACAGGGAAGCACGGAGAGAAGTTAGCTGTGATTGTCCTAAATCATAGGCAAATAAATAAAAGAGCTGGGATTCAAACCCAAGTCTGTCCAATACCAGAGGGTTTTTTTTTATTTTATTTATTTATTTGAGAGAGAGAGAGACCGAGCATGAGTAGGAGGGAGGAGGCAGAGAGAGGGGGAGAAGCAGATACCCTGCTGAGTGGAGAGCCTGACATAGTGCTCAGTCCCAGTACCCTGAGATCATGACCTGAGTCAAAGGCAGCCACTCAATCGACTGAGCCACCCAGGTGCCCCAATATCAGAGTTTATGCTCTTCACCATTATGTTACACTGTCTTTCCAAACTGAAAAAACCTAGCTGTATTCTAAATCAAATGTGTGCAGTCCCCATGGCCAACAACATATCAGTTCTTGTCACAGTGTAGCACTGGATCATGGTTCTCTTCCCCTAATAATCTAAAAGATCCTTTAACACACACAAAAGGTAAAGTAAAAGCCCTTGTCAGTATAAGCCACAAACACTAAGGTGACCATACTGTAAACAGCAGGCAGGGTTCCAGAATCAAGGATCAGACATGAGTCCAAGGAGCTAGATATTAAGCATGACCAAACAGGTTAGTGTCAGAGAGGTGAGCTTTGCCTAATCATCAGGAAAATAAACTGCCCTCCTCAGGCTTGTGCAAAGGATTAATTGAATGCAAACTTGGAGAAGAAAAGGTCTTTTGGGATGCCTGGGTGGCTCAGCGGTTGGGTGGCTGCCTTTGGCTCAGGTTGTGATCCCAGGATCCGGGATCAAGTCCCGCATTGGGCTCTTTGCGGGGAGCCTGCTTCTCCCTCTGCCTATGTCTCTGCCTCTCTCTCTGTCTCTCATGAATAAATAAATAAATCTTTAAAAAAAGAGAAAAAAGTCTTTGTGTGATAGTAGTTCAATTGGAACAAGTACCCAAAAGAGTTACTTCAGCTCTCAAGGGAGTTGATTCACCCACCCCATAGTAGCGCCTCAGATTGGGGGGGACACTAAGACATACTCTCCACTTTTTCCTAGAAAGAAGTGTGAAGATTAATGCACTAAACTACCTTCATAGGATCGTAGGACATAAAGGCTGCCATGGGAGAAGGCAGGGGTGGCCTCATCTCTATTATCACTAATTCAGGAAAAGAGGAAATGAGGTGTAGTACAAATAGAAAGGCATTGCTTGACAATATTATAAACCATTGTAATATAAGCTGTCAAAGGAGGCTGTGGAATCTTCTTCCCTGGAACTAATTAAGAGCAAGAGAGATACCCACTTGGAATACAGCCAGGAGAGTCAGAGGAAGACAGCCACTTAGAGACATACAGAGAGGAACTAACCGTGGTCTGCCGCAAGGGCTGACTGCAGTCAACCAACTGGATCGCAGCCAGTTGCACAGGGTAACCAGTCCAATAGATTGTAGGGATCGCTTTACCCACCCACCCACCCCCCCCCGTGTGGCTAGATAGTCCCAATGAGTAGTTCCTAGAGGACTGGACTCTATGCTTCTACTTAATTTCATCTACTTTTTTCTTCTGTAAGAACATGGCCACACCAGGGCCACTAATATAACATCTGGAAACCAGAATATGATTTAGTTTAAGCCTCCAGGACCTTTGGTTTGAAAATACATATTAGACACAGAAATAGCAACTGATATTTCAAAAAACAAACCTGAAACACATGGATCCTGATCATTATAGGCAGTAGCCATCAAAATTAGGAGGGGGCTGATAGAATAGGGCACAGCTCAAGACAAAGGAATCTTAATTCCTGACCACAGCTCTAAGATCATCTACAAGGGTCTGATTCCAATCTCTATAGGCCTCCTCTACTCACAGCTGGAACATCAATTTGATCCCAGCTGGAGGCTCAACACTCACTCTAGCAGAGTTTTAAGAAGCTCCACCCTAACATCCTAAGCCTCAACGTCAATTTGCTACAAGTCCCGTGCTTGTGGCCCAGTTTTTAAAAACTGGAATTCTGGGCAGCCCGGGTGGCTCATTGGTTTCGTGCTGCCTTTGGCCCAGTGCCTGATCCTGAAGACCTGGGATCGAGTCCTGCATCAGGCTCCCTGCATGGAGCCTTCTTTTCCCTCTGCCTGTGTCTCTGCCTCTTTCTGTCATTAATAAATAAAGAAAATCTTAATAAAAATAAAAACTGGAATTCCTTCCCCACTCTGTCCCTCCCACCTTTTCTTCCTCCGTCTCAGCCCTCCCTCCTTCTCCCCCATCATCCAGCAATTCCACTCTCAGGTTTTTACCCAAGAGAGATGAAATCATATGTCTTTAAAATGATTGGACTATCAATGTTCATAGCAATTTTATTTTTATTTTTTAAAATACTTTCTATTTTTGGAGTTTTAAAAATTTTTTATATGTTTATTTTTGGAAGTAAACTCTACACCCAATGTGGGGCTCAAATTCATGACTCTGACATGCTCTACCAACTGAGCCAGTCAGGTTCCCCTGAGACTTGATTTTTAATAGCTAAAAAACTAAAAACAGCCCAAGTGTCCATCAACAGAAGAATTGAGAAACTGTGGTACATCCATACAGTAGAATACTACTCAGCAAAGAAAAGGAATTAAGAACTGCTATATGCAACAACATAGATGAATTATAAAAACATGCTGAGTGAGAGAAGCTAGACACAAAACAATACATACTACAATGATTCCATTTATATGAAATTCTAGAACAGGAGAAATCAATGGTGGAGAAATCAGAATAGCAGTTGCATCTGGGCATGTTATGGGTTGAATTATGTCTCCCCAAAAGATACAATGAAGTTCCAATCCTCAGTACCTGTGAATATGACCTTATCTGGAAATAGAGTCTTTGCAAATAAAATGAAATTTAAATAGTGTCATTAGAATGGGCCATAATCCAATAGGACTGGTGTCCTTATAAACAAGAGACAGACACACCCAAGGAGAACACCATGTGATCAGAGGAACAGGGACTGGAGTGATGTGTCTATAAGTCAAGGAACACCAAAGATTGCAAGTAACACCCAAAGCTAAAAGAAAGAAATGGAACAGATTCTTTCCCTAGAGCCTTCAGAAGGAGCATGGGCCTGCTAACACCTTGATTTTAGACTTCTAGCCTCCAGAACTGTGACAGAATATGTTTCTGTGGTATTAAGCAATCCAGTTTGTAATAATGTTACAGTAGCCCTAGGAAAGTAATACAGGATGGGTGGAGCGGGACTTGGCTAGAAAGAACCTTAGGGGACTCTGGAGGGTAAAGGAAATGTTCTATATTTTGCTAGAGGTTTGGGTTACACGGATGTATACACATGCCACAACTCTCTAATAGTGTACTTGAGATTTGTGCATGTTACTGTATATAAGGTTTACCTCAAAAACAAAAAGTACCATAAATAAACACTGAATTCTAGTTAATGTTATGCATGCTGAAGCATTTAGGGGTGAAGTGTACTGATGTCTGTGACTTACTTTAATTGGTGGGTGGAAGGATGGACAGACATGTGATAAAGCAAAGAGAGCAAAATGTCAACTGCTACAGAATCTGGGTGGTGAGCATTTGGTGTTGGCTCTACACTTCTTTTCACTTTCTTATGTGTTTGGAAGTTTTCATAATAAAACAACAGAGAGGAAACAAACTCAGCTTGCTGTGTGAAAGCATCTTCGAAACCGGTTCCTTAGCCTACCATACCTCTGCTCCTTCCAACCAGACCAGAAATTCACGGGAGCTGCCACTGCCTCAGAAACATTTTACAGTTGAGAAAATTGAATCACAAGGTAGTTCTGTCTGTGACTTGCCCAAGGTCACACTGCTAGCAGTGGGGCTGAGGCCATTTTGATTCCTCAACATGCCAAAGCTGGGATCACCCTGCCCTAGTCATCATTGTATACTCAGTACCCTAGCACAGCACTGGTATCTGGCATGTGATAGAAGCACGAAATGAATGAAAGGCAGCAAAGCTGTGCTTTTTCTACACTTCACACACCCTGTCCTGAGGTCCAGGCCCTCCTTGTGCCCCGGTCCTGGTCACTGGAACTATGCCTCTTCCCTGAGCTTAAGCCCTCACTCTGGTGTCCCACCTAGTACCCTGATCCCATGATGCAGGGCACTGGCTCCCTCTCTGTGGACGAAGATCTTATTCCCCTCCAGACTATGGTACCTGTTAACAATTTCCTACTCTCCAAGGTAGACAGTGAGCCTACCTTGACTTCTCATGTTATCTACCCTATTCCTCCCTGCAAAAGTAACCCAGCTGGCTAGCAGCACCTCCCACCGCTTTTGGCACACATACTGACCCCTCCTTCGCCTAACACTGTATTGTATTGTAGTCACGCTTTGCCTGATGGTCTGGCCTTTGCAATGGAAAGAAAAACAGAAATGGGGAAAAAAAGCCTTTACATCAAACCTTTCCAAATGCCACCTGCTTCCTGGTTGTCTCTGGCTTTATCTGATCCCAATGTGATCAGAGACTCACAACCCTGGCAAAGTGCCAGACTGCCCCAGACTGAGCTGCAGCCTACTCTTCTAGGAACTGAGACAACCTCCTGAGCCTGAAGAGAATAGGAGGGAAGCAGAGAGGGAAGAAAAGGAGAGAACACAACAAAAATGACTCCTTCATCTTCAAACTGTAGGGCAATATGTGAGAGTGCAGGCGTGGAATAGAAACTACAATTTTTAGAGGGAACAAAACACCAAAATCACTAACCCAGCATTTGGGGGAGGGGACAGAGGCAAATAGAATGCAAAATGGGACATAAAATGGGAAGAGATCAACAACAGTTGTCAGCACAAAGCACCTGAGGCCCATGAAGGAGAAGCTAGAGAGAAACGTCCGGACTTCTTATTTTTCATCAACTTGTTGTATCCTTCTAAGCTGTACTGAGACTCAGTGGGTACCTTATATAATAGAAACTGTTTCTGAAAACCCTTCTCTGGTCCCCAGGCTCTTTCAAATGAATGCCTACATTCACAGACATGTTATAAACTATATATACAAATATATGAATATATATAAATAAATGTGTATATATGTATATATTACTGACACAGTTTGCATGTGGCCTGCAGGTGGCCAGCCTGACTGAAGTGGAGAGAGGGCCCAGGAAGGCAACCCCTCCAATTGGAACTGCCTCACCAATCAAAGATAATTCCGCAAAAGAATTCTTTTCACTTCCATTCACTTCAGATGAAATTAGCCAGTGACTAACACAAGATTGAGCATAATGAGTCCCTTTACCTTAGATAGGCATACAGCAGAATGAACGATGTCTCCTGTACTCCATACCCCAACTCTGGAAAAGCTCTTGAACTTAGCAGCACTGGTGATTACAATTAGCCTCTTAATATATAACAACTTCGTTTGTATTCATATCAACTTAATTGTAATAGTCTACAAAAACTTTGTTCTCATAAAACTGCATTCACTCACCCTTCCTTTGTGCTTTACATCTTTACACATTAAGAGCCCATGAACACATATTTATAATTACTGCTTTTTTGCCACTGTCTTTTAAATCAGATAGGAGAAAAACACATTACACGGAAAGATACATAGATACTGTCTTTTATGTTTATCTACGGAGCTAACTTGACTGAGGCTCTTTATTTCTTCATGTGGATTCAAGTTACAGTCTAGTGTCCTTTCGTGTCAACCTGAAGAATGCCCTTTAGTATTATTGGGAGGCAGGTCTGTTAGTGAAGAATTCTTTGTTTTTATTCATTTGGGGATGTCTTAATTGCTTCTTCTTTTATGGAGTATAGTTTTGATGTATTTAGAATTCTTGGTTGACAGACTCATTCTTCCAGCACTTTTTTTTTAAAGATTTTATTTATTTATTCATAGAGATGCAGAGAGAGAGGCAGAGACACAGGCAGAGGGAGAAGCAGGCTCCATGCAGGGAGCCCGATGCGGGACTCGATCCGGGGACTCCAGGATCACGCCCTGGGCTGCAGGCGGCGCTAAACCGCTGAGCCACCAGGGCTGCCCTCTTCCAGCACTTTGAATAGGTCATGCCACTGCCTTCATACAGGTAATATGCCTGTATGGTCTCTGATGATAAGTCACTGCTAATCTTATCAGGGATCCCTTACTATGTTTTGGATCACTTTTCTCAAGCTGTCTGCCATATCCTCACTTTATCTTTCAGCAGTTTGACTCTGATGTGTCTAGGTGCAGATCTCTTTGAGTTTAATCAATTAGAGTTTGTTGAGCTTTTTGGGTGTGCAAATTAATCCTTTTCATCAAATTTTGCAAGGTTTTTGGCCATTATTTCTTCCAATATTCTTCCTGCTTTTTGCTCTCTTCTCTTCTGGGACTCTCATGCACATGTTGGTACATTTGGTGGTATCCCATAGGTCTCTGAGGCTCTGATTATTTTTCATTCTTTTTTCTTTCTGTTCCCTAGACCAGATCATTTCAATTGACTATCTCCAAGTTCTCTTATCAAATATCCTGTTGAGCCCTCTAGTGAATGTTTCATTTCAGTTAGTGTCTTTTTCAACTCCAGAATTTGATTCTTTTCTCTTTTTTACTTTATTTATTTTTTAGGTAATCTTTACACCCAAAGTGGGGCTCAAACTCATGATCCTGAGATCAAGAGTTGCATGCTCTACAGACTGAGCTAGCCAGATGCCTCCATATGGTTCTATTTTAATGAATCAAAGTATATTTGATACACAACATTACCCTCATTTCAGGTGTATAACATTGTGATTCAACAACTCTGTATGTTTTGTGTGCTCATAAGTGTAGCTACCATCTGTCACCATACAACACTATTGCAACACCATAGAATATATTCCCTATGTTATGCCTTTCATCCCCGTGACTTATTCATTCTGTGGATAGAATAAGTATCTCCCACTTGCCTTCACCTATTTTGCCCATCCCCCAACTTCCCTTCATCTGGCAACAGTTTGTTCTCTGTATTTATAGATCTGTTTCTGCTATTTATTTGTTCATTTGTTTTGTGTTTTCAGATTCTTCATATAAGTGAAATCATTTGGTATTTGTCTTTGTCTGATTTATTTCATCTGACATAATACCCTCTAGGTCCATCCATGTTGTCATAAATGGCAAGATCTCATTCTCTTTTTCCATTTGGTTCTTTTTATAATTTCTATCTCTTGATTAATGTGCTCTATTTAATGATACATCATTCTTTTTAAAAAGATTTTATTTATTTATTCATAGAGACACAGAGAAAGAGAGAGAGAGAGAGAGAGAGGCAGAGAAAGAAGCAGGCTCCATGTAGAGAGCCTGACGTGGGACTCGATCCAGGGTCTCCAGGATCACAACCTGGGCTGTAGGCAGCGCTAAACTGTTGTGCCACCGGGGCTGCCCATGAGACATCATTCTTATACTTTCTTTTAGTTCTTCTGATATATTTTACTCTAGTTCTTTGAACATAGTATAAGCGACTGAGTTAAAATATTTGTCTAGTAAGTCTAATGTCTGGGCTTCCTCAGTGACAGTTTCTGTTTATTGCTTATTATCCTGTGTGTGGACCATAGTTTCTCATTTCTTTGCTTATCTTGTAATATTTTGCTGAAAACTGGACATTTTAAGTAATACAATATAAAAACTTTGGAAATCAAATTCTTTCTGCTCCCCAGAGGAAGTTGTTATTGCTGTCTTTTGTAATTTTTGTGGCTTGTTTAGTGATTTTCCTGAAGTAATTCTATAAAGTCTGTATTCTTAGTCATGTGTAACCATTAAAAATCTCTGCTTAGTCGGCTTAGTAGTCAGTTATCCATTGAACAGGAATTTCTTTAAAATTCTGAAACCAAGAAGTCTAACAATCTTTGCTGAGGGGCTCTGTATGTGTGTTAGGGCCCATGTTCAATGCTGCAGCAAGCAATTTAAAACTTTACCTTACTGTTCACTTTCTGCTTTTGCAGAGCCTCAAGTCAACCAGTGGTGAGAGTTTAGGACTCAGGTCCTTCCTGAGTATGTGAACAACTCTGAGGTTGCACACGGCCTTCTAGATTCCCAGGAATACATCAGACAGCTTTTCAAAACCTCTATGAACATCTCATTCCCTAGCTTTATTTTAAGGGTTTTGGTTAACTTGTTGTTTTCTACAACTGCTATCACTTCCCTAGACAGCCAGGAAGTTAAACAATTGCCTTACAAATTGCTTTTGACAAATGCCTCATGGGGAAAAGTTTTTCACACTAAGTAAGCTCTGAGTCAGGTCAAGTGCAGACACACTTGCAAGTGGGGTCTTCCAGGGAGCCACCAGACAGATTTACTCTTGGGAAATGAGTCTTTGAAAGCCCTCTATACTGGTTTTGCTCCCTCTGTTGGCTGCCAAGATGAGAAGGTCGGCTGTTGTTTTTCAAGGCTACCAGGGAGCTCAAGAGTAGGGTATGAGAACGGGATGAAAGCAAGTCAAGAAGCCACAAAGCCCACTGCTCTCACCTAGCCAGGTATTTTTTTCTTACAGAAATACTCCCTGATTGCTGCAAATATTTGGTTAATTTCCAAAGTTCTGAAAAAGTTAATTCTTTTTTTTAAAAAAGATTCTATTTATTTATTCATGAGAGACACAGAGAGAGAGAAGCAGAGACATAGGCAGAGAGAGACGCAGGCTCCACAATGGAGCCCAACGCGGGATTTGATCCTGGGACTCCAGGATCATGCCCTGGGCTGAAGGCAGGCGCTCCAACCACTGAGCCACCTAGGCATCCCTGAAAAAGTTAATTCTGACATTTTTTCCCAGCACTGGGAAATGAAATGAAAATTCTTTCATTTTATTATGTGTACCAATCTCTCCTATACTCCCTTGTTTTTTTTTCTACACAGATTTTTAAAAATCCTCTTTTCCCCATCCCCCACCTACCTCCTCTCTGGTAACCATCAGTTTGTTCTCCATAGATAAGAGTCTGTTTCTTGATTGGCTCCTCTCTTTTTTTTTTTTCCTTTGCTCATCTGTTCTGTTTCTTAAATTCCACATATGAGTGGGATCATATGGTATTAGTTTTTCTCTGACTGACTTATTTCACTTAGCAATATACTCTCTAGCTCTATCCATGTTGTTGCAAATGGCAGGATTTCATTCTTTTTATGGCTGAATAATATTCCTTTGTATGTGTGAGTGTGTACCACATCTGACATTTTTTGACAGTTTTCTTATTCCTTGATGCAGGGACATTTCAGAGGTCCTCACTCTGCTATTTTCACTGGTATCACTCTCTCAAGGATCACTTTTGGACCTTTTTTCCACACATTCTTTTTGTGGGACATAAACTGGATGACAGAAACGATCATGGCCATTGTGAACTTAAGGCATCTAGTTTTATAAACAGGCTACCAGCAATGTTCTCAAAACATGCATATATCTGAAGGATAGGACCAGAGGCAGAGAGCAGCAATGACCAGTGAAGAAAAATCTAGTGTAAACAGGGCGGGTTCTTTTTTCACCAACATTTCTCAAATATTGCAGACTGATAAGCAGAGGTACCCACTTGAGTCTGTCCTCTAAATTTATATCTAAGTAGCCTTCCATTGCCAAAAGGGAAAGGATCTGTCATGATCCATTTACCTTAAAATGACCATCCCATTTTTTTTCCTTTTTAATACAAACTTCTGGAAAAATGGAAAAGTTAATAGTAGTTCCTCCTCAACCTCTATAAAGGCAGAAATACAGTTGCTCAGACTCAACCTATCAAAAAGGGAAGAGACATGGTGCTGTGAACTGAATTACACACCCCCTGAATTCATGTGTTGAATCAGTAACCCCTCAATGTAGACTTATTTGGATACAATGCCTTTAAAGAAGTAATTAGGGTTAAATAAGATCATGAGGTTGGGGCCCCAATCCAATAGGACTGGTGTCCTTATAAGAAGAGGAAAACACATCAGGAGTACATGCACATAAAGGAAAGGTCATGTGAGGACACAGAGAAGATAGTCCATCTGCGAGCCAAGGAGAGAGGCCTCAGGAGAAACCAAACCTGCTGACACTGATCTTGGACTCATGGCCTGCAGTATTGAGAGAAAAGAAATTTGTATTTTTTAAGCCACCCTGTCGCACTTTGTTACGGCAGCTCTAGTACAAGCAGTAGCCTTGATGGGATCCTGAAACAGAAATATATTAGGGAAAAATCAATGAAATCCAAATAAAGTATGAAGTTAATAGTACTGTATCCATTTTGATTCATTATGACAAATGGACTGTAACAATGTAAGATGTTTACAACAGCGGAAACTGGGTGTGAGCTACAGAGGAGTGCCCTGTGCTTTCTTTGCAACGTCTCTGTGCATCTGAAACTATTTTAGAATTAAAAGTTTATTTTAGCAAAAACTGAGAAAGGAGAGGTACCCAAAGCCCCCAGGGACAGGGCAGCGGAGGTTCTAGACTTCCCAGGCAATACTCCTGTTGCCTCTACCACTACTTCCTCAACCATTTCCTCTACCACTATTTCCTCTCTCTAGACATATGCCAGAGCCCCCCTAGCTCTCCTCTTGGGCTGCCTTCCAGCATGTGAAGCAAGGTGTGGGTCAACCCCACTCCGGCCCCCTTGAAGCCCACTGCATGGGTGTTTCTCTCAGAAATGGATTATGTCGAAGGAAGATGGAAAATCTGGAAAATCGGATGGTGTTTCCAGCCCCCAAACTTGGGGGTGGGGGGGTGGGGGAAGTACTGAGGTGGCTGCTTCTTTTCAGCCTCTCATGGGGAGAGGAAACAAGGTTGCCAAAACTCACAAGCCCAGGGCAGTAGAGGCCTCTGAAGGAGAGGAGGGTATTAACCAGGAAAATATACAGCCTAGCTTCTCTCTTGCCCCCAATCAACAGAGATAGTATCACTCTTTGGGTACCTGTCCACCCAAAATCTCCTTCCGTGAACCTTTCATTCTACCACTTAAGGCAAGCTTCCAAGCTTCAGGCCCAATCCCCATCTATGTAGATGCTCCTCGAGTGTGACCAGAGAACAGCACTGGAAAAGGGGGCCATCAGGAACTCCCAGCCCCAAGTGCGATAATCGAGCAATAGGATGGGATCCACAGCGTGAGAAGCCCCGGAAGGAGCTCGTGTGAATACGGCTGCTCAGCCTTCACCCCTTCTCTGCCCTATCATGGAATACTGCCAGAGGCCCCCGCCAAGGACTCCCACTTTTTCTCCCTTTGGACTAACTCCGATGCCGACAAGCAAGTTTGGGGCCTCTGTTGATCTGTTCTTGTTATGAGCCACCCGGCACTCTCCCCCTGAACAGCAAGATGGGGAGAAGACATCAGTCACCACGAGCACCTGGCCTGTATAGAGCCACGAACACCTCAGTACAGGTGAAATGAGAAAGGAAATCTGCAGGAGCCTGAGGCACAGGGCAGCACTGACCTGTGAAGCCGGAGCTGCTGTGAACAGGTCAGTGAAGTCACCCGTTCCTTTGTCTCTGCTGCTTTTACTGTGGAGAAAGCTGTTAACTTGTGTCTTGTTTAGGTGCTACCTGACAGCCCTCCTCGGGTCCCCTTCCATTCCTGCAAGGGAAGCAAAGGTCATTCAGGACCTGTTCCTCATATAGTCTTTCCCTTGGGGGGTAGATAAAGCTGGAAGAGGAAAGACGTTCAGGAACTGTAGTCCTTTATCTTTAGAAAGCTCCATCACTCCCAACAGCGTAGAACAAACAAGATTTTAGGCATGGCAGGAGAGAAGCAGGTGAACATTTTGGCCTTTACAGGTCATTTTCTAGACAGCCGTAAAGAAAAGACCAGTAGCAGTAAGACTCAGATTGGCATCAAAGTCCATGTGGCCATCCTGATAAGGGGCCTGGAACACAGAACTGCCTCCTAGGCATGAGCTTCAAGGAGCAGGCCAGGCCAACTGGAATCCTAACCAGGAAGGAAGAATGAACACTTGGGTTTCCCTAACAAAGCACAACGGGAAGCCATCTCCTGGGTGAGGTGAACTTTGGAGCAGCAAAGGCCAATTGAGCAGTGAACCCCCAGCCAAGGCCTAGGCCTTCCTAACTGCCCCCTACTGATGCCTGGGCCATGTGCTCTCCCCTGGGGATGGACAGGAGTCAGGTCCCCTTGCTTTTTACACACCCCACACGGTACAGAGAGCTATTTACCACAGCATTCTGCTGGAAAGAAAGTGGATGGTGTGAAGTCTGAAGGAATAGCATCTTATAACTAACAAAAGAAAATGTGAATTGAAGCATAATTACCAATTCACAATGCCATAGCGGTTTCTAGATGCTATACTTAGCAGAAGCCCACAGTCCCTTCTTTGTAATTATTTGTATGCATCATCCAGACCTTCAAACTATCTGTATTATCCACAATTATTAACTCGGCTCATCTACACGTTCTGTTTCCCAGGAGGTGAAAAAACCTCTCCTGATACTTAGTTTATGAATTCTGGGGAATCTGACTGGAGGAGATGTGGAAAAGCAAACAATTGGTAAGGCATATAATTATCTCTTTCAAAGGAAACATTCACCTCCAGCTGGCCTACTTGTGTGGGTTCTAATGCCTGAAAAGAGAATTAATTAACCCAAGCAGGTCTCCAGTGCTTGCATGTCCTCCTTCAAACCTATTTACAAACCTGCTTAGAAATGCTGGGCTTTTGCAAGCAGAGAGTTCACTTAGAAATACAGCTGCACATGGAATTCTTTGAAAATGTAAAAGGAAATTCTGAACAGGAATAACTTGACATTTGATTCTGGAACAATGGTAAAATGTCAACATCTGCCATGAAAATATAGAACCATAAAATAATGAAAAGGGTCCTTTCAGTTTTTAAATCTGTAGCACTGTTTGGGTTTGGTTTTTTACAAAGCTGCGTAGTATCAATTTGCTTCAACAAACTTACATTAAGTAATATTATTTAAGCAATTGATATAATAGGCATACTGTAGATTTTTAATTTTATTGGAACATAGTAGTAGCCTCATTCTGTGAGAGCTGTGGTCCATCCAGGCCAGAACTCTATTTTTTCCATGCACCAAAAGCTAGGTTGACAGCCTATCATCCTCTATTTAGTGATCTTTTTAAAGATCTGGAGCGTCAAACATCCCAAATTCTGTTAAAAATCCATTTTAATGTTATCACTTATAATTATACTTAAACCTTTTTAAAACGTATTTACAGGGATCCCTGGGTGGCGCAGCGGTTTGGCGCCTGCCTTTGGCCCAGGGCACAATCCTGGAGACCCGGGATCGAATCCCACATCGGGCTCCCGGTGCCTGGAGCCTGCTTCTCCCTCTGCCTATGTCTCTGCCTCTCTCTCTCTCTGTGTGACTATCATAAATAAGTAAAAATTAAAAAAAAAACTTATTTACAATAAGAACATGTACCAGCTCAGGAGTGGCTAATTAATCCTTGAGTTGGCTGCCTGTTGTGTAAAGTAGCACCTCCATCATTTCTTTCTGTTTTAAACTTTTTTAATTGTGTTTTTTTTAAGTGCACAACAGGGGCACCTGGGTGGCTCAGTTTGTTGAGCATCCATCCAACTCGTGATTTCAGCTCAGGTCATGATCTCAGGGTCCTGGGATGGAGCCCTCTCCTTGTGTTAGGCTCCCCGCTCAGCGGGGAATATGCTTGTCTCCCTCTCTCTCTGACCTTCCCTCCTCCCCTTCCTCTCCCTCTGCCCCCCAACTCGTGCACAAGTTACACACACTCTCTCTCTCTAAAATAAATAAATAAATATTTTAAAAAACCACAACATAAAATTTGCTATCTCAACCCTAAGTGCACTGTTCAGCAGCATTAAGTATATTCACATTGTTGGGCAATCAATCTCCAGAACTTTTTCATCTTGCAAAACTGAAATTCTATTCCCCATTCCACCCCCCTCTGCCCCTGGCAATCACCCTTCTACTTTGTTTTTTGTGAATTTGGCAATATTAGATACCTCCTATAGGTGGAGTCATGCTGCACACGTTTGTCTTCTTGTGACTAGCTTATTTTCACTTAGTATAATGACCTCAGAGTTCTCATGTGCAGCATGTGACAGGAATTCCTTCCTTTTTTTAAAAAAATAAGTTTATTATTTTAATTCCAGTAGAGTTAACATACAGTGTTATATTAGTTTCAGGTGTACAATATAGTGATTCAATGATTTCCTTCCTTTTTAAGGCTGAATAATAGTCCACTATATGTATAGACCGTATTTTTAAAAATTGGTTTACCGATTGATGGACCTTTGTGTTGCTTCTGCCTCTGAGCTATTGTGAACAATGCTGCTATGACCATGAGCATGCAAATAATTCTGCAATATCCTGCTTTCATTTTTCTTTTCTTTTCTGTTTTTTTTAAGATTTTATTTATTTATTCATGAGAGACACACACACACACAGAGAGAGAGAGAGAGAGAGAGAGAGAGGCAGAGACATAGGCAGAGGGAGAAGCAGGCTCTATTCACGGAGCCTGATGTGAGACTCAATCCCGGGACTCCAGGATCACGCCCTGGGCTGAAGGCAGGCGTTAAACCACTGAGCCACCCAGGGATCCCCTGCTTTCATTTTTCTGGGTCTATACCCAGGTGTGGGATTGCTGGGTCTTATAGTGAGTCTATTTTTAATATTTTGAGGAACTACTGTACCACTTTCAATGACAGTCGTACCATTTTATATTCCCACCAACAGTGCACAAAGGTCTCAATTTCTCTGTATCTTTGTCAGTGTGTGTTATTTTCTGGGGTTTTTTGATAGTGGCCAACCTGATAGATGTGAGGTGATATCTCATTGTGCTTTTGATTTGCATTTCCCTGATAGTGAGTGATGTTGAGCACCTTTTTATATATCTGTTGGCCATTTGTATATTTTCTTTGGAAAACTGGCTCTTCAGAACCTTTGCCTGTTTTTTAACCAGGTTATTTGGGTGCTTTTGTTATTGAGTTGTAGGAGTTCCTTATACAGTTTGGATATTAATCCTTTATCAGATGTATAGCCTGCAAATATTTTTCTCCTGATCCATAGGTTCTTTTATTTTGTTGATTGTTTTATTTGTTCTACAAATCTTTTTAGTTTTACATAGTCCCACTTGTCTATTTATGCAAGACACAATAGCTTATTGGCTGTGCTTTTGGTGTAATATCCAAGAAACCATTGCCAAGATCAATGTCAAGAAGGTTTTCCCCTATTTTTTTCTTCTGGGAGTTCTACAATTTCAAGTCTTAGTTAAGTCTTTGATCTGTTTTTAGTTGGGCTTTGTGTATTGTGTAAGACAAGGGTCCAATTTCATTCTTTTGCATGTGGATATCCAGTTTTCCTAGCATTGCTTGTTGAAGAGACTGTCCTTTCCTCATTGAATGATCTTGGCAGACTTGCTGGAGATCAGTTGACTATATATGCATGGCTTTCTGGGATCTCTATTCTCTTCCATTGTTCTACATGTCTGGTTTTTTTAATATGTCTGTTTTTATGCCAGTACCATATTGTTTTGACCACTATCACTTGGTAATATACTTTGAAATCAGGAAATATGATGTTTCCAGCTTTGTTCTTCTTGCTGAAAATTGCTTTGGTTATTTAGAGGTTTTGTGGTTCCATATGAATTTTAGGATTGTTTTTTCTATTTTTGCAAAAAAAAATGATAATGGGAGGGGCGCCTGGGTGGCTCAGTCCGTTAAGCATCTGACTTCAGCTCAGGTCATGATCTCAGGGTCCTGGGATCAAGCCCTGCATCAGACTCCATGCTCAGTGGAGAGTCTGCTTGTCTCCTTCCCTCTATCTCTGCCCCTCCCCCTGCTCGTGCTCTGTCTCTCTCTCTCTCAAATAAATAAAATCTTAAAAAAATGATAATGGGATTGGATACATTGAATCTCTAGATCATTTTGGGTAGTATGGATATTTTAACAACTAATATTTCTGATCCATGAACATAGGAAAACTTTCCATTTATTTATGTCTGCTTTAATTTCTTTTTTTTTAAAGATTTATTTATTTTGAGAGAGAGACAGAGCATGCAAGCAAGAGGGAGGGAGAGAGAGAATTTCCAGCAGACTCCTCACTGACCATAGAGCCCAACACAGGGTTCAATCTCATGTATCATGACCGAGATCATGACTTGAATTGAAACCAAGAGTCAGACACTCAATTGAATGAGCCATCCAGGTGCCCCTGCTTTAATTTCTTTCATCAGGGGTGCCTGGGTGGCTCAGAGGTTTGGTGCCTGCCTTTGGCCCAGAGCATGATCCTGGAGTCCCAGGATCGAGTCCCACATCAGGCTCCCTGCATGGAGCTTGCTTCTCCCTCTGCCTATGTCTCTGTCTCTCATGAATAAATAAAATCTTTTAAAAAAATTCTTTCATCAGTGTTTAGCTTTATTAATGAATAATATTCCATTGTATGGATATACCATATTTTGTTTATTCACTCATCAGTTGGTAGACATTTGAGTTGGTCCACTTTTTGGCTATTATGAATAATTCTGCTATGAAAATCCATGTACAAGCTTTTGTTTGGATGACTTTCAATTCAATGTTTTTTTTTAAGATTTTATTTTTTTTATTTTGTTAAATGTATTTATTCAGAGAGAGGGGGTGGGCAGAGGGAGAAGCAGGCTCCATGCAGGGAGCCTGACGCAGACCTGATCCTGGGTCTCCAGTATCACGCCCCAAGCCAAAGGCAGGCGCCAAACCGCTGAGCCACCCAGGGATCCCCTCAACTCAATGTTTTAAGTATATTTACAAGGTTGTACAATCATTACACTTCCTGATTCCAGAACATTTTTACTCCTTGAAAAGAAATCTCACACCCATGCAATCGCTGTCCAATCTTTACTCCTTCCTCTAGATTCTGGCAACCACTATTCTATTCTCTGTCTCCATAGATTTGCCTATTCTAGACATTTCATATAAATGGAATCATACAATAGTTGTCCTTTTGTGTCTGGCTTCTTTTAATTAGCAGAATGTTTTCAAGGTTCCTTCATGCTGCAGCATGTGTAAGAATTTCGTTTTTATAGCTGAATAATATTCCATTGTATAAATATATAACATTTAGTTTATCTATTCATCAGTTGATGGACATTTGGGTTGGTTCCACTTTTTAGCTTTTATGAATAATGCTGCTATGAACATGTGTATGCAATGTTTTATGTGGACATATGTTTTTGATTCACTTGTGTGTTTTCAATATATGACCCAGTGATATTGCTGGGTCATATGGTCACTTTATATTTAAGTCCCTAAGAAACTTTCAGTTTTCCAGTGAAGTTAAACTTTTTATATTCCAACTAATAATGTATGAGGATTTAAATTTCTTCATGTCCTTGCCCACACTGGTCACAGTCTTTATTATAACCATACCAATGAGTTGAAGTGGCATCTCATTGTGATTCTGATTTGCATTTCCACACTAAATGATGCTGAGCATGTTTTCATGTGCTTAATGACTATTTGTATGTCTCTTTTTTAAGAAATTTCTATTCAAATCCTTTTCCCATTATATCATTGGGATAATCTACCTTTTTATTGTTGAATTGTCATTGTTCTTTATATATTTTGGATACTATGCCCTTATCAGATATATTTGCTAACATTTTCCCATTCTGTAGGTTGTCTTTCCATTTTATTGATTATATTATCAATAGCACAAAAGCCTTAAACATTTTGTGTAGCCCAATTTATCTCCTTTTTCTCTAAAGTCTAATTCTTTTAAAATTGTGAAATTGGACCAAAAGTAAAGCAAGAGATGAGGCACACAATCTTGTTATGTTTATACTTTAAGTGCACATATGTATGTGAAGTAGTAACTCAGCAAAGAGGCCACAGAGAAAGTAAAGAAGCTGTGAACAGTGGGGGTTCAGTTTAGGGAAATGAAATCAACTGCTGGATTCCCTCTTGTAGGTAATAGCAAACAATTTAAATCAATGGCCAAAAGGTCAAGATAGCCTGGATCTTTAATTACTCTAGCATTGGTGTCTAAGGGGGTCAGTCTGCAGAGTAAAGTTATGGCAGCAAGGGTCTCCACACTGGAGTGAATAAACCTGTGAATGAAGTGAGAGTCAGCAACATGGTTTGGAGTAGTCCATCCAGTGTAGAGTAGAACTGCCATCAGCCACTCAGAATACAGAGAATGGGGGAAAGAGTTGGTGAAAGGAACAGCAGAGAAAGTCCAGAAAATGAAGGCAGAATTCTATAAGTGCAGACTAGCAAAAATGGTACAGGAAAGAGAAGAACACGAGGAATTAAAAGAATAAAGTATTTAAGGTTCATTCCCTATTTACCACTGGTGATGGCTAATTTTATGTATCAACTTGGCTGAGCCATGGGGTGGCCAGCTATTTGGTCAAACATTATTCCAGGTGTTTCTATGAGGGTGTTTTTGGCTGAGATAAATATTTAAATTAGTAGACTGTGTAAAGGATATTGCCCTCTATAATGTGAGTGGACCTCATCCAATCAGCTGAAAACCTGAACAGAATTAAAACATTGACCCTCCCCTAAGTAAGAGATAATTCTTCCTGTCTGACTGCTTTGAGCTGCAACATCAGCTTTTTCTGCCTTAACTCTTGAACAGAAACATTAGCTCTTTCCGGATTTCTTTTTTTTATTGATTCTTTTTTTATATAAATTTATTTTTTATTGGTGTTCAATTTGCCAACATATAGAATAACACCCAGTGCTCTTTCCAGATTTCAAGCCATTCTTCAGAGTGGAACTATACCATTGCCTTTCCCAGCTCTTCAGCTTGCCAACTCACCCTGCAGATCTTGGGACTTGTCAACCTCCACAATCACATGAACCAATTCCTTATCTAAGAGATGTATTATAAGGAATTGGGTCATGTGATTATGGGGGCTGACGAGTCCATACATATTATATTCATGTATATACATACATATCACTGGTTCCATTTCTCTAGAGAACCCTGATCAATACTCCAGGTTCAGGGAAAGCCAGACTCCATTGGTTATGGGGAGCTCCTCAATAACATGTTTGCTTTCAGAGTGGCTCACGCATTGGATAGGACTGAGCTTTCAAGTTTGAAAGCATTAATACATATTACAATATTGCTAAAGAGGTAAGGAATGAAAAGTTCTAATACTGAAAGATGACAAACAAGCCTATGGTCACCAGGTGGGTTTCACAGTGTATAATAATATTACTCCTTGGCCTTCATTTTCTGGCCTGAAAAGCATATGATGTTAGATATTTAGCATGCCTCATATAACAATCTCCTCTATTTGCCTGAGTTTCAAAAATGCTCCCCTCAGGACTTTCTGTAGTTCCATCCAGTCCTTTTTAAAGTAAAGAGATCACAACTTCTAATACTGCTTCAGGTTCAGAAATATCTTGGTTTCATTGAAGAAGAAGAAGCTATTTGGGTTTTCTCACCAGTTGACTTCTCTGTTTCTCAGCACTTCGTTGGCCTTCCCTCACTATGGTTGTCTCAGATGGGGCTGTGCTCAGAGTCTTCCTGCCTAGCCCCTCTAGTGGGGTTAACTCAACAGACAAGAACAAACAATCTGATCAAGGTGTTTGATTTTTGTTTCCTGCTTTCTCTATAATGACTCATAATCCAGATGCTCCCATGGGAGTGGGCTTTCAGAATCCTTTCATTACATCATTACTATATCATAATACTTTAAAGATGATAATAGCACACTTTTCACCAGAGGGATGTCCATATTTCTTCATAACTTCAATATGCCTTCTACCTACTTCTTTGTCTACACTAATCAAAAATTGAAGGAAGAAAGATGGATGATGCATCATGCTGCCCTTCTTTTATGCTAATAGCTTAAGATCCTGTAATGAATTTTGTGAAATCCAAATATGGTTACCTAGGAAATCATGAGTCTCCCAGGAAGCTCCTGCTGTCTTTCCTATATATTCAGTCTTCTGTTTCCACTTATTTCAATTGAATCAATCTTTAACATGCAATGAAAATTCTCAAATATGTAGATGCTGACAGTTTTTAAGCAATTGCAGCTATGTAAAGAGGCTTTTCCATTTTTAAAAGTTGGTATTTTAAAACACATCTTAAACACAAAATTGTTTTAAAGAGAGTTACACAGTTTTCTGACAGGAGGAGAGAATGACAAATTTGTAAACAATGTTTAAGCATAGTCTCAAAAAACATCATCTATTACCCCCTTTGAATTTCATTTGTAGGCAAGAGTATACTTTTAAGAGACACGGAGGCACACAGTCTTTCTGCCTCCTGCTGGAAATCCAGAGAAATGAATTGCATTTATTTCTCAGCCTTAAAGTTGATAAGTAGAACTCTAGAGCATTATAACATCTGTTTACATTTGTTTAGAAGGAAGTAGTAAGCAATTTTTCAGTGATTTTTAATATATTTACAAGGTTGGACAGACATCACTACTCCTAAATTCTAAAAAAATTTTCATTAAACGAAAAGAAATCCCATATATATTATCAGTCATTGCCCATTCCTCCTTTCTTTCAGACGCTGGAAACCACTAATGCACTTTATGCCTCTGTGGATTTTCCCATACCGGACATTTCATGCAAAAGAACACATACGATATGTAGTCTTTCTCACTGGCTCTTTTCACGCAGCATATGATGGTTTCTGGGTACATCGATGTTGTAGAAGGCATCAGTACTTCAGCACTATTCCACTGCATAGATGCACATTCTATTTTCCCTTTTATCAGTTGGTGGGCATTTGAGTTGTTTCTCCCTCTTGGCTACTAGGAATAATGCTGCTATGAACATTTATGTACAGGCTTTTGTGAGGATATTAGTTTTCATTTCTCTTGGATATATACCTAGAAGTGGAACCAAAGGCAGACGCTTAACTGACTGAGCCACCCAGGCGTCCCTCATATATGTGATTTGCAAATATTTTCTTCTAATCTATGAATTCTCTTGTCACTTTCTGGATGATACCCTTTGGTGTATAAATTTTAATTTTTTTTTATTTGAGAGAGAGGTCAAGCAGGGGGAGAAGCAGAGGGAGAGGGAGAGAGAAGCTGAAGCAGCCTCCACCCTGAGCACAGAGCCCAATGTGGGCCTCGGTCCCACAACCATGATATTCTGACCTAAACTGAAACCAAGAGTCAGATGAATAACAAACTGAGCTACCCAGGTACCTCATAAGTTTTTTTTTAACTTCAATGAAATCCAACTTACCTATTTTTTTCTTTGGTTGTCAGGCTTTAGGTGTCATGTCTAAGAAGTGCCTAAATTGGAGCACCTAGCTGGCTCAGTCAATGGAGCATGTGACTCTTAATCTCAGGATTATGAAATCAAGCCCCATGTTCAGTATAGAGACCTCTTAAAAATAAAAAAAGTACCTAAATTGCCTAATCTAGGTCATGAGGATTTATACCTATTTTCATTCTAAGAGGGTTTTTAAAAATATTTTATTTATTTATTTATGAGAGACACAGGCAAAGGGAGAAGCAGGCTCCATGCAGGAAGCCCAACGTGGGACTCGATCCCGGGTCTCCAGGATCACACCTTGGGCCGAAGGCGGCGCTAAACCACTGAGCCACCTGGGCTACCCATTCTTAAAGTTTTATAGTTTCAGGTCTTTGAACCATTTTGAATTCATTTTTTTATATGGTGTAAGATAAGGATTTAATCTCATTGTTTTATATGCAAATATCCAATTGTCCCAGAACCTTTTGTTGAAAAGACTACTCTTTACCCTTGAATGGTTATGGCACTCTTGTTGAAAATCAATTGACCATAGATGTGAATGTTTATTTATGGACTTTCTATTCCTACCCCATTGATCTATATAGGCCAGCATCACACTGTCTTGATTAATGTGGTTTAGCAGTAAGTTTTTAAATCAGGAAGTATAAAGTCTATATTCTCTGTCATTTTGATCCCTCTCATGGCTGTTAAGTTGCTGGTTTTCACTGTGATTGTGAGCTGTTGGTTTTCAAGGCTACCACAGAGTTGGGGAGGGAGTATGGGAATAAGGGAAGTTCTAATGACACAAGGTTTACTGTTATTAGCAAATTTAAACCATTTTTCTTGAGGAAAGGCTCTCTCTATTTTTGCAAGCTTTTAGTTAATTTCTAGAGTTCTGGAGAAGTTGTTTTTGACATTTTTGGCTAGTGTTGTCATTGCCTTTTTTTTTAGAGAGAGAGGAAGGGCAAGCAAGAGTGGGGTTGGGGGGCAGAGGGAAAGAGAATCTCAAGCAGGCTCCTTGTCCAGTGCAGGGCCTGACAAGGGGCTTAATTTCATGACCCTGAGATCATGTTCTGAGCCAAAATCCAACTGAGCCACCCAGGTGCCTCCTCATTGTTTTTATGGAAGAGAGGTTTCTCAGAGTTCCTTACTCCACCATTTTTGACATCAAGATCTGAGCTTTTAGCCTCCACTACTTTTTCCTCCTTTGCAACAAATGTTAGACCAACTTGCGCTTTTTCCTAGGAATTAAGTAGATGACAATATCACAAATTATCATGTGCGCTATAAACCAGCATAAAACTGTTGGGATTTAGGCAGCCCTGGTGGCTCAGTGGTTTAGCACTGCCTTCGGCCCAGGGTGTGATCCTGGGGACCCAGGTTCGAGCCTGCTTCTCCTTCTGCCTTTGTCTCTGCCCTCCCCCTCCGGGTCTCTTGTGAATAAATAAAATCTTAAAAAAAAAAAAAACTGTTGGGATTTCCAGAAGATTAGGCTATGTGAGCCAGGATCCTTGTCTTTTTATGTTTTAATGTATCTCTTATCCATGAAGCACAGTGTTAAAAAGAGAATATCTGGGGCAGCCCGAGTGGCTCAGCAGTTTAGCACCACCTTTGGCCCAGGGCCTGATCCTGGAGACCCAGGATCGAGTCCTGCGTCAGGCTCCCTGCATGGAGCCTGCTTCTTCCTCTGCCTTTCTCCCTCCCTCTGTCTGTCTCAAATGAATGAATGAATGAATGAATTAATTAATTAATTAATTAAATATTTTTAAAAAGAGAGAGAGAGAATATCTGTCTCCAAATTGCTGCTAGAAAATATATGTGACAAATACCCATCATTCCTGTTATGGACTAAATGTTTGTGTTTCCCTAAAATGTTGAAACCATAATCCCAATGTGATGTTACTTGGAGCTGGGGCCTTCAGAAGTAATTAGGTGATGAAGGTGGAACCCTGATGAATGGGATAAACGTTCTTATAACAGGAGACCAGAGAGCTAGCTAGTTCTCTTTCCACCAAGTGAGGACACAGCAAGAAATCAGCTACCTACAACCAAGAAGAGGGCTCTCATCAGAACCTGACCATGCTGGCATCATAATTTCCAGCCTCCAGAATTGTGAAAAAGAAATGTTTGTTGTTTAAGTTACTTTGTCTGTGGTAATTTGCTATAGCCAACTAAGACAATTCTAAATGGAAATATCAACCTATCCAATGAAGGAAATGCTTGGTGCATTATAAAACAGTGTACTACCAGCCTCTGGTCTATTCAAGAGAAGAGAATGATTAGGAAGGTAACCAATGAGTGAGGATTATTTAGAAGACTGTCATAATGCAGTGCATTTCTCTCCCCACTCTCCTGATCTTCAAACTAAAGTAAAGGGCTTCAAGGGAACTACTGTGAGCTTGATATGTATTCTCCAGAATTTGAACAACACTTGATATGTGCCTTTGAAGTTCAGAAGGCCCAAGGAGTAGTGACCGAGGTTTGCCTAAAATAATAAATTGAAAGACCAGTTGGAGTTGTCTATGACTGCTGAGCAAAGACAGTAGGTTGCAGTGGGTGTTGTCTGAACTTCGAGTATTTGGTAGGACAAAAGTATGGAGTATTTACCATGTGACAGAAAGGATCCCAAGGAAGATACCCAGGCTTGAGTTTTCTTGAAAGGCACCTGCTGAAAAGGTATGCATGTTAGGGCGAGGTGATCTTAATCACCAGAATCTAGGTGGGGTGTGCAGCCAGCCAGAGTTGGAAGCAGAGGGGAAGAACAGTAAGCAAAGAATAATGGTAACAGTGGCAGACACTGAGACAATGAGAGAGAAAGCTGGTAGGAAAGAGAGAAGTTTTGAGTTTGAGTTTAGAAATCATTTTCAATATTCAGTATCCTGATGATTATTTCACAACGGTTAAAAGGTATCTCTGCAAAATTCTTTGTATATACTTAGTATTTCCAAAATATTGTAGAGGACTTGGCAATATTTTCATTGGACCTGGGATGCTTCACTAAAACAAGGAACAAAGAGCCTAAATTCTTTTTTTTTTTTAAAGATTTTAGGTAATGTCTACACCCAACATGGGGCTTGAACTTACAACCCCGAGATCAAGAGTCATATGCTCTACTGACTAAGCCAGCAAGCACCCCCAAAAAGCCTAAATTCTAATACCGGTTCCATCATTATGTTGTCTGGGACCTTAGCCATTTTGTGCCTCAGTTTCCTCAATATAAAACGTAGATAATAGGGCAGCCCGGGTGGTTCAGCGATTCAGCAACGCCTTCCACCCAGGGTGTGATCCTGGTGATCCGGGATCGAGTCCCGCGTCAGGCTCCCTGCATGGAGCCTGCTTCTCTCTCTGCCTGTGTCTCTGCCTCTCTCTCTCTCTCTCTCTGTGTCTCTCGTGGATAAATAAATAAAATCTTTTTAAAAATGCAGATAATAGCTTCCCATCTCACATGGTTATGTGATCATGAAAGAAAACTCAGGACAATTTATGTTAAATTTCTTTGGCAAGAATTATGCAAGATTTATTCCAAATCTGTTTTGCATAATTAGTACATACTAGTAATCTAAAAGAGGGCAGAAAGCAATGAAGCTCCAGTTTGTATTCCAAGACAAGAATCTAGCCGCCCCCAATAAATGTAATGAAACAACCAATGTAAGTTATGGCCAGTGCTCACCTGGAACAAAGTGCTCACTGAGGGTGGGGATCTGAGAACTGCAGAGGTTTTGCTCTGAAACATTAAGAAATGACAGGACCTACCGGGTGAAGATGTTGCATTTTAGAACACTGGATAAGTTAAAAGTATAACAAAATGTCCCGCATTTCTCAAAGTATAGACTGAAACTCAAGGCTTGACTCTGCTAAAAGAATCTCATCTCTAGCCAGAGGAAGTAGCTCCCCACCTCCCACCCCCACACACACTCCAAATGCAAAGTCACTATAGAAGAGCCCAAAAATAGGCAGCCCGGGAGGCTCAGCGGTTTAATGCCACCTTCAGCCCAGGGTGTAATCCTGGGGACCTGGGATTGAGTCCCATGTTGGCTTCCCTGTGTGGAGCCTGCTTCTCCCTCTGCCTGTGTCTCTGCCTCTCTCTCTCTCTCTCTTTCTCTCTGTCTCTCATGAATAAAATAAAATCTTAAAAAAAAAGAAGAGCCCAAAAGACTTGCAGGAATTTGTGAGTTTATACATACCAGAAACTTAGGATGCCATACTAAGGATGATGGAGTTTGCCCATATCTTTGCTAGCTAGAGCATCAGGATATACCTCTATTGTCTTACAGATCTGATTAGCACAAATCTAGACTAGATGCTGAAACCCTAGAAATCCCTCAGCATGATGCAAAGGAAGGAATTCAAGGACTTAGAGAAATATACTAGTGTAAATTTATCATGTGTGACTTGCCTGCTCACTCCCTAAGTACATCCTCTGAAACGCCAGAGGACTATCCATTCACTAAAAACTTGAGACAAATTATTGAGTTAAGCCCAAATATCTTTTTGTTTTGTTGAAAAAAATGTGAAACTTTTGGAAGGATTAGAAGAACACAAAAAACACATATATACCCTTTAACCAAATACATCTATTATTAACATTTTACCTTATTTGCTTTAGCATTTGTGTGGGGCTCTTTGTGTGTGTGTGTGTGTATATATATATATATATATAATATTTTCTGAATCTTTTGGGTTTTTTTTTGTTTTTTGTTTTTTGTTTTTTTAGTTTTTTTATTGGAGTTCAATTTGCCAACATATAGCATAACACCCAGTGCTCATCCCGCCAAGTGCCCCCCTCAGTGTCCATCACTCAGTCACCCCAACCCCCTGCCCACTTCCCCTTCCACTACCACTTGTTCATTTTCCAGAGTTATGTTTTGTCACTCTCACTGATATTTTCACTCATTTTCTCTCCTTTCCCTTTATTCCCTTTCACTAAATTTTATATTCTCCAAATGAATGAGACCATATAATGTTTGTCCTTTTCTGATTGACTTATTTCACTCACCATAATACCCTCCAGGTCCCTCCACATCGAAGCAAATAGTGGCTTTATAATTTTTAATGGCTGAGTAATATTCCATTGTATACATAAACCACATCTTCTTTATCCATTCATCTTTCGATGGACACCGAGGCTCCTTCCACAGTTTGGCTATTGTGGACATTGCTGCTAGAAACATCGGGGTGCAGGTGTCTCGGGGTTTCACTGCATCTGTATCTTTGGGGAAAATCCCCAGCAGTGCAATTGCTGGGTGGTAGGGCAGATCTATTTTTAACTCTTTGAGGAACCTCCACACAGTTTTCCAGAGTGGCTGCACCAGTTCACATTCCCACCAACAGTGCAGGAGGGTTCCCCTTTCTCCACATCCTCTCCAATATTTGTTGTTTCCTGTCTTGTTAATTTTCCCCATTCTCACTGGTGTGAGGGGGTATCTCATTGTGGTTTTGATTTGTATTTCCCTGATGGCAAGTGATGCAGAGCATTTTCTCATGTGCTTGTTGGCCATGTCTATGTCTTCCTCTGTGAGATTTCTGTTCATCCCTTTTGCCTATTTCATGATTGGATTGTCTGTTTCTTTGCTGTTGACTTTAATAAGTTCTTTACAGATCTTGGATACTAGCCCTTTATCTGATAGGTCATTTGCAAATATCTTTTCCCATTATGTAGGTTGTCTTTTAGTTTTGTTGACTGTTTCTTTGGCTGTGCAGAAGCTTCTTATCTTGATGAAGTCCCAATAATTCATTTTTGCTTTTGCTTCTCTTGCCTTCATGGATGTATCTTGCAAGAAGTTGCTGTGGCCAAGTTCAAAAAGGGTGTTGCCTGTGTTCTCCTCTAGGATTTTGATGGAATCTTGTCTCACATTTAGATCTTTCATCAATTTTGAGTTTATCTTTGTGTATGGTATAAGACAATGGTCTAGTTTCATTCTTCTGCATGTGGATGTCCAATTTTCCCAGCACCATTTATTGAAGAGACTGTCTTTTTTCCAGGGGATAGTCTTTCCTGCTTTGTTGAATATTAGTTGACCTTAAAGTTGAGGGTCCACTTCTGGATTCTCTATTCTGTTCCATTGATCTGTGTGTCTGTTTCTGTGCCAGCACCACACTGTCTTGATGACCATAGCTTTGTAGGACAACCTGAAATCTGGCATTGTGATGCCCGCAGCTCTGGTTTTCTTTTTTAACATTCCCCTGGCTATTCGGGGTCTTTTCTGATTCCACACAAATCTTAAGATGATTTTTTCCGACTCTCTGAAGAAAGTCCATGGTATTTTGATAGGGATTGCATTAAACGTGTAAATTGCCCTGGGTAACATTAACATTTTCACAATATTAATTGTGCCAATCCATGAGCATGGAATATTTTTCCATCTCTTTGTGTCTTCCTCAATTTCTTTCAGAAGTGTTCTGTAGTTTTTAGGGTACAGATCCTTTACCCTCTTTGTTAGGTTTATTCCTAGGTATCTTATGCTTTTGGGTGCAACTGCAAATGGGATTGACCCCTTAATTTCTCTTTCTTCAGTCTGTTAGTGTATAGAAATGCCACTGACTTCTGGGCATTGATTTTGTATCCTGCCACACTGCAGAATTGCTGTATGAGTTCTAGCAATGTTGGGGTGGAGGCTTTTGGGTTTTCTATGTAGAGTATCATATCATCTGCGAAGAGGGAGAGGTTGACTTCTTCTTTGCCAATTTGAATGCCTTTTATTTCTTTTTGTTGCCTGATTGCTGAGGCTGGGACTTATAATACTATGTTGAATAGCAGTGGTGAGAGTGGACATCCCTGTCTTATTCCTGATTTTAGGGGAAAAGGCTCCCAGTGTTTCCCCACTGAGAATGCTATTTGCTGTGGGCTTTTCATAGATGGCTTTTAAGATGCTGAGGAATGTTCTCTCTATCCCTACACTCTGAAGAGTTTTGATCAGGAATGGATGCTGTATTTTGTCAAATGCTTTCTTTGCATCTATTGAGAGGATCATATGGTTCTTGTTTTTTCTCTTGCTGATATGATCAATCATATTGATTGCTTTACGAGTGTTGAACCAGCCTTGCATCCCGGGGATAAATCCCACTTGGTCATGGTGAATAATCTTCTTAATGTATTGTTGGATCCTATTGGCTAGTATCTTGTTGAGAATTTTTGCATCCATGTTCATCAGGGATATTGGTCTATAATTCTCCTTTTTGGTGGGGTCTTTGTCTGGTTTTGGAATTAAAGTGATGCTGGCCTCATAGAACGAGATTAGAAGTATTCCATCTCTTTCTATCTTTTCGAACAGCTTTAGTAGAATAGGTATGGTTTCTTCTTTAAACATTTGGTAGAATTCCCCTGGGAAGCCATCTGGCCCTGGACTTTTATGTCTTGGGAGGGATTTTGATGACTGATTCAATTTCCTCCCTGGTTATCGGCCTGTTCAGGTTTTCTATTTCTTCCTGTTCCAGTTTTGGTAGTTTGTGGTTTTCCAGAAATGCGTCCATTTCTTCTAGATTGCCTAATTTATTGGCGTATAGCTGCTCATAATAAGTTTTTAAGACTGCATTTCCTTGGTATTTGTGGTGATCTCTCTCTCATTCATGATTTTATTCTTTTGTCTCTTCTTTTTAATAAGACTGGCTAATGGGTTATCTATCTTATTAATTCTTTCAAAGATCCAACTCCTGGTTTTGTTAATGTGTTCTTCTGGTTTCTATTTCATTGAGTTCTGCTCGAATCTTTATTCATTCTTTTTCTGCTGGGGGTAGGATCTATTTGCTGTTTTTTCTCCAGCTCCTTTAGGTGCAAGGTTAGCTTTTGTATTTGAGTTCTTTCCAGTTTTTGGATGGCTGCTTGTATTGCGATTTATTTCCCCCCAGGACTGCTTTTGTTGCATCCCAAAGATTTTGAATGGTTGTATCTTCATTCTCATTAGTTTCCATGAATCTTTTTAATTCTTCTCTAATTTCTTGGTTGACCCTTTCATCGTTTAGCAGGATGGTCCTTAACCTCCACGTGTTTGAAATCCTTCCAAACTTCTTCTTCTGATTTAGTTCTAAATTTCAAAGCATTATGGTCTGAAAATATGCAGGGGACAATCCCAAACTTTTGGTATCAGTTAAGACCTGATTTGTAACCCAGGATGTGGTCTATTCTGGAGAAAGTTCCATGTGCACTTGAGAAGAATGTGTATTCAGTTGCATTTGGATGTAAAGTTCTGTAAATATCTGTGAAATCCATCTGGTCCAGTGTATCATTTAAGGCTCTTGTTTCTTTGGAGATGTTGTGCTTAGAATATCTGTCGATTGTAGAAAGAGCTATATTCAAGTCACCAAGTATAAGTGTATTATTATCTAAGTATGTCTTAACTTTGGTTATTAATTGATAAACTTGGCAGCTCCCACATTCAGAGCATAAGTATTCATGATTGTTAGGTCCTCTGGTTGGATAGATTCTTTAAGTGTGATATAGTGTCCCTCTTCATGTCTTACCACAGTCTTTGGGATAAACCTTAATTTATCTGATATAAGGATGGCTACCCCTACTTTCTTTTGAGGACCATTTGAATGGTAAATAGTTCTCCAACCTTTTATTTTCAGGCTGTAGGTGTCCTTATGTCTAAAATGAGTCTCTTGTAGACAGCAGATAGATGGGTCCTGCTTTTTTATCCAGTCTGAAACCCTGCGCCTTTTGATGGAGTCATTAAGCCCATTCACGTTCAGAGTTACTATTGAAGGATATGAATTTAGTGTCATCCTGATACCTATTCAGTCCCTGTTTTTATGGATTGTTTCCTTGGACTTCCTCTTTCTTTTACAGAGTCCCCCTTAATATTTCTTGCAGAGCTGGTTTGGTGGTCACATATTCTTTCAGTTTCTGCCTATCTTGGAAGCTCTTTATCTGTCCTATTCTGAATGAGAGCCTTGCTGGATAAAGTATTCTTGGCTGCATGTTCTTCGCATTTAGGACCCTGAATATATCCTGCCAGCCCTTTCTGGCCTGCCAGGTCTCTGTGGAGAGGTCTGCTGTTATCCTAATGCTTCTCCCCATAAAGGTTAGGGATTTCTTGTCTTTTGCTGCTTTAAGGATCTTCTCTTTATCTTTGGAATTTACAAGTTTCACTATTAAATGTCGAGGTGGAGGATCCCTGGGTGGCGCAGCGGTTTAGTGCCTGCCTTTGGCCCAGGGCGCGATCCTGGAGACCCGGGATCGAATCCCACGTCGGGCTCCCGGTGCATGGAGCCTGCTTCTCCCTCTTCCTGTGTCTCTGCCTCTCTCTCTCTCTCTCTCTGTGACTATCGTAAATAAATAAAAATTAAAAAAAAATAAATGTCGAGGTGTTGAGTGGGTTTTTATTGATTTTAGTGGGTATCTATCTCCTGGATCTGAATGCCTGTTTCCCTTCCCAACTTAGGGAAGTTCTCAGCTATGATTTGTTCAAATACACTTTCTGGACCTCTGTCCCTTTCGACACCCTCAGGAACCCCAATTAAACGTAGATTTTTCCTTCTGAGGCTGTCATTTATTTCCCTTAACCTATCCTCACACTCTTTTAATTGTTTTTCTCTTTTTTTCCTCAGTTTCCTTCCTTGCCATCAACTTATCTTCTATGTCAGTCACTCGTTCTTCTACCTCATTAACCCTCGTCATTAGGACCTGTAGTTTGGACTGCATCTCATTTAATTGATTCTTAATTTCGGCCTGATTAGATCTAAATTCTGCAGTCATGAAGTCTCTTGAATCCTTTTTGTTTTTTTCTAGAGCCACCAGTAGCTGTATAATAGTGCTTCTGAATTGGCTTTCTGACATTGAATTGTAAACCAAATTTTGTAACTCTGTGGGAGAGAGTACTGTTTCTGATTCTTTCTTTTGTGTTGGGTTTTTCCTTCTAGTCATATTGCTCAGTGCAGAGTGGCCAAAAACAAGTGGTACTGGAAAAGGGAGAAAAAGAGAGGAAAAAAAGGGGGGGGGGACAAACAGAAAACAATAAACAAGGGGGAGTATCCTCTGATTCTGTATACTGTAAATCCCTTGACTTCCCCTGGAACTTTCCAGTGCTGCTTAGTCAATAACTTGCTTTTCCTCTGTCCTTCTAGCTGGTCTTCTGGGGCAGGGGCCTGCGGTGCTGATTCTCAGGTGTGTGCATCTGGGGGAGCTGCCCATCCCCCTGCCATGTGTACGGCTCAGTGGGAGCTGTTTGTCCTGTGAGGCCCCTGCTCCCTGGCGGCCCTGCTCAGTCCCAGGCACAAGGTGACACCAGGAGTAACAACAATAGTGGCTGCGGCCAGCTCTCCAGGTCTAGAGTCAGTTCCCGCAGTAACTACTGCAGCTCCCAGTCCGCAGGGGCCTGGATGCTTCGGGGGCCGGGGGCGCCCATCTCCACAGCTCCGGCCACCCAGTGGCAGAAGCGTCCTTGCTGTCCTGTGTCCTCCCAGCCTCCGCCTGTCCAGGGGGAGTGGGGGATCTTGGGCTGCGGCCCCCAGTGCCCTGGGCTCCCAGCCGCGCAGCCCCCTCCATGGAGAGCCGGCGCCGGAGCCGATGCCCATGCTGCTCCGGCCCTCCGGCGCAGCTGTCGCCCTTTAGGGAGCTCGGCCCAGGTATGTGGCACACTCTCCCCCGGGGGTAAGGTCCTCTGTTAGTGCCCCTGGGAGCCTGAGGGCATCCCAGCCCCTCCTGGGATCCTGCCTGAGCTCCCGGCAAGTGCCTTTCTTTTTTTTTTTTTATTTTTTTTTTATTTTTATTTATTTATTTATTTATTTATTTTTATTTTTTTATTTTTTTTTTTGGCAAGTGCCTTTCCATCTGGGAAGATTGGTAAAGCTCCTGCTTCTCCGGGACTGGGGTCTCCTGACCTGGGGGCACTCGCTGGGCGGCCTTAGCTGGCTCCTCATGGGGCCCCTCCCCCTTGGATGCTTTTTTTTTTCCATCTTCCTACCTTGATAGAAGCACAAACTCTTTTCACTATAGCATTCCAGCTGTTTTCTCTTTAAATCTCAGACCGAATTCGCAGGTTTTCAGGATGATTTGAAAGTTATGTAGGTAAGTTGGTGGGGACAGGTGACTTGGGGACCCTACTCTTCCGCCATCTTGCCCCCACCTTTCTGAACCTTTTGAAAATAAGTTGCATACATCATGGCCCTTTCCCCGAAATTCTTCATGGTGTATTTTCTTAACAGGAATATTCTCTTAGGTAACCACAGTACAGGTATGAACTTCACTGAGTTTAACACGAATACAGGGGCCCCGGCAGCTACCCATGCTGAGGTGCGGGTGCAGGAATCTCCCCGTGTGGCCTACCGTGGCCCAGGATGCTGGAAGAAGCCGGTGAGGTGCTGGAGAACATGCCAAAGGCGTTGCGCCCGCCGCTCGGTTCCGCTGTCCAACGCATGGCACGAGTTCATCCACCGCCTGCAGCAGTACGACCCGCATGGGCGGTCCAACCGTCTGGTCCCGTCAGGAGAACCACCGGCTTCGGCCCAGCGGCTGCGGGCCCACCCTCACCGCCTGCGCCCAGCATGACCTGCCCCCGCCCAACCGCCCAAGCCCTGGGAAGGCAGCGCTCAACACGCAGGCGCACGCATCGATGCCGGCGTGCTGGACGTGCGGAGGCGTGGCTGCGTGCTTCTGGCCGCTGGGCTTCCGCGAGCAGTACCCGACGGCCTTGCGGCGGGCAGGCGGAGCTGTGCTCGGTGTCCTGCCTCAGGCCGCGGACTTTGTGTCCCAGGACGTCATTCGGCAATTCATGGAGATGGGGCCCAAGTTGCTGGCCACGCAGACCGTCGTCCCCACGTCCTTCCCTGTGCATGATGAGGCCCTGCTCTCCCGTCTACACGCAGACACAGGCCAGGTCCGCTTCCAGGGCTCTGCCTCTGTTGCCAAATTACTGCTCCACCCAGCCACTGCCGGCATCTTCCAGATGGTCACGAGCGGGGTCCGCCGCAAGTGACTGGTGGCTGATGGGGCTGGGTGGAAAGGACCTTACCACCCTCATCATCACCATCCTTGTGGCTCACTACGACGTTTTCAGAGTGGCCTCTTGGCTGTCGCATGGCTTGGACTCCAACGTGGTTGGCCTCTCCACACTGCTAGGACTCTCTCGCCCCTTCTCCAAGTTCTACACCAACAAGCGCACCCATGCAGTGTACAACCTCCTGCTCTTGGCTTCTGGAGGCACAAGTTCAACTACCAGGGAACCAAGCATTTGGTTGGAAGACAACCTGGACCACACAGATTCCAGCATACTCCAGTACAATGTGACCTTTATCCTCTGACACCATGGGCCAAGGGGACAGCCTGTATCTTTTTTTAAAAAGATTTATTTGATAGAGCATGCACGTGTGCACAAGTGGTGCGGGGGGAGGGAGAGGGAGAAGCAGACTCCCCACTTGGCAGGGAGCCCAATGCGGGGCTTATTCCAGGACCCCAGGATCATGACGTGAGCTGAAGGCAGCTGCTTAACAGACTGAGCCACCTAGGTGCCCCCAGGCTGTATCTTTTTTTTTTTTTTTAAGATTTATCTATTTATTCATGAGACACACACACACACACACACACAGAAGTAGGCTCCCCGTAGGGAGCTCAATGCCGGACTCGATCTCTCGGACTCTGAAATCACACCCTGAGCTGGGTGTCCCCCAGGCTGTAAGGAGACTCTGTGACATGCCTTCCTGCCAGAGCGGGAGATAGTGGCTGCCAGTTCCAGGCCACCAGTTCCCGGAGGCGCAGTTCTCCATGGTGCACAAGATCATCATCCTGGCTGAGGACAGCTTGGCCTGGGAGCATGAGCGCTCCTCCATTCTCTATCTACCTTCATTCACCCTCTCCCACCTAGAGATCCACCATGACAGCCAGTGCAGCAGCATCATGGACACAAGGTCTCAGGTCAGTTCTAAGACACTGACCTGCAATTGGATGCTCATCACAGAAGCCCTGACCTGAATCATTTACAACCTGACCACCTAGAGAACCCCTGACACCTGCCAGTCTTCCCAGAGCAGATGATCCAGCAGGAACAGCCAGACGTGGTGATGGGCTGGCTCACCAACCAGCCCCAGGCCACCCAGCTGGTGGACAAATACTGCATGTTCCTCAGCATGCCAGAACACTATCTGAGCACCAGAACACCTACCTGAAGGAGGTGAAGTAACACTGCCTCAAAGCCGATAAACTGGATCCCAGGTTTGTCTTCCATAACCAACTGAAGTAAGCGATGAATGCCTGCGAGGTCAAGCCAGCCATTTTCTGCATGTTCCTGGTCATCTGCATTGTTACCTGCCTTGGGATAGCCTACATGGCAGTCCAGGTGAGCAGGCAGGAGCTCAGGTGGGAGGCAAGACCTCTGTGGGAAGGTCAGCCTGGCCAGATGAGCCCTCACTGCCCCCCATCCTTCCTAGAAGTAGGTGACCCCACAGGTGGTACCCAGGCCTTCCTTGAGGCAAGATTTGCTCCTGACCTCACTCAAACCCTCCTGCTGCCCCCAGCACTTCAACGTCCTGTACAAAACAGTTCAGAGGCTGCTCCTGAAGGCCAAGAGGCAATGACATGGCCACTCACCAGCAGAGAGAGCTTTCCACCTGCCACCCCTCCCTACTCCACAGCTGGCAGGAGGGCAGGGCTTCACCCCTTGCTGAGAGGCCCCAGCCCTGAATTATAGAGCTTTTCTGGGTTACTGTTAAGGACTTGGGGGATTCGTTCTCCTTTTTGTCCCCTGAACTCCCTTGGAGGAGCATTTGGTAGATGCCCCAGGGCCAGGCCATGGGCTTGAGAACAAGCCTGCCATGAGCCCTCAGCCCTGGCAGCAACCCCGTGGTCCTTAGCGCTTGTGAGCCGAGATAACGGGAAATGCCCCCAGCACAGCTTCAGCGGCCTTCCTCCTGCCCACGATGCTGAGCAGGGACTCCTACCTAGCTCTGTGTCTGTCCTCCAGTCCGCTCCAGTCGCCATCTGGTGACTGAGATACTCTCTCCTCTTGTCTGAAGGAGGGCAGGGCCAGCGTCTGGGTCCATGGCTCTGGCCCCTCCCTCAGAAGCCTTGTGTCCCCCGACCCTGGCCGGGGCCAAGGGGAACCAGCTCAGGGTGCAACCTTGGATGTGTCTCCCCCAAGCCCCCACAGATGGCCGGTGCCCTGAACATGCAGCAGTCTCCCTGTCAGGCTCCTTGCACACCTGCCCTCCCCTGTGCTCCTCACTGCCTCTGCCCTCCTGCTGCATCCTGGGGAGCTTGGGCCTATCCCCCTGGGGTCCCAAGTGCCTTCAGAATCCCTGGGGCAGGAGGCAGCCCTAGAGGAGGACCCATGGTTCCTCCGCCTCTTACCTCTGGCTCTCTGGGCCTCAGTTTTCTCATCTGTAGAGAGGAGGATATGTTCAGGGGCAGCTGGTGCTTCTGTGTCTTAGAAGGGATTCCAGCCTGGGAGTGGAGCGAGAGCATTTTCTGGAGGAGATGCAACTGACAGACTGTGGGGCTGACAGGGCTGCCTTCCCAGGACCTGGGACCTGAAGAGGAAGGTCAGGGCCTGAACCCCACAGATCGAGTGTCTCATAAGGGAGGGGTATGGAGAGACCTCAGGGAGACACAGGTGTTTCTTCTAGGTGTACTGATTCATTAGAAATATAGTCAATTAGGTGTTTTGTGCTGGGAGGAGGGTCAGGATGAGGGATGTGGTGCTCAGGCAACTGCCTCCTCTGCCACCAGGGAAGTCTCGCCATCTTCCCTCATGTCTGCTGCCTAGCCAGCCACTCCCCACTCAGAACCCAGCTCTCCACTTGCTGGAAGGGAAAGCTCCTGGAGGACTGTGTATCTGCCTTCATCTTGGGCCTCCTGTCTTTGCCAAGCCAGACCCTCCCTGGCAGGGCTGCTGTCCCAGCCTTCCAGGCCTTCCAGGCTTTCTAGGCACCAAGATAAGCCAAGAGAGGCAGACATGCAGGCCACAGGTTCTCTTTTGCCTGTCCTCCCTTCTCTGCCCCGCTGGGTGGCCTTTCTCCCCCAGAGACTGTTTACTGAGTTCCCAGCCAGATGGCTCATCTCTGGGGTGTTGGATGCAGGGACCAGCATTATCTCATCCTTCCCTCATCCTCCCTTCCCAAGGCAAGTTGTCAGGACCGCTGACTGTTAAGAACTCAGGCTGCTTGTGGGACACAGCTGGATGATCAGAAACTAAAGCCATATCAAAGAATCAAAAAATTAACATGAATACAGAGCTTTGATCTGATCTAACTTCTATAGTTCAATTTTGTCAATTGACCAATAATACCTTGTATAGCACATCTTCACACTTGAGCACAGGATCCAGTCTAGGGTCACATATTGCATTTAATTGTCACGTCTCTTTGGTCTCCTCTAGCCTGAAACATTCAGTCTTTCTTCTATAACATTGAAATTTTTGACGAATACAGTCCTTCTTGTTTTAATGCTCCTCATTTGTAGTTTGTCTAATATTTCCTCATGTTTAAATTCATATTATGTATTCCTGGCTAGACAACTGCATAATTGATGCCATGTCCTTCTTAGAGCATAGTATTGGGAGGCACAGGATATCTGCCTGCCCCTAAGGGCGATTTAAATTTTGATCAGCCAATCAAGTTGTTTTGTGAGTTTTCCACTTCACAATTACTGTTTTTTTCTCTAGCAACTAATAAGCAGTCTGTGGAGAGACATTTTAAGAACAGTGCAAATAGGGAAGTCCCGGTGACCCAGTGGTTTAGCACCGCCTTCAGCCCGGGGCGTGATCCTGGAGTCCCGGGATTGAGTCCCACGTCGGGCTCCCAGCATGGAGCCTGCTTCTCCCTCTGCCTGTGTCTCTGCCTCTCTCTCTCTGTGTCTCTCATGAATAAGTAAATAAGATCTTTAAAAAAGACTCATTTAAAAAAAGAACAGTGCAAATATTCTGATCTTCATCAAGACTTCACCCTTTGTTTTAGCATCAGTTGATGATTTCCTGCCTAAACCAATCTTTACTATAATGGTTGGAAGATGATGATTTTTCCAACTCCAGCACTCCCTCCACATTTGATATTCAAGTCCTCTTATATTTTAAAATGGTTTTATTACCTGTTTCTCTAGGTGGGGATGCTGGTGTGATGTATTGCGCTCATAATGAGCTTGCTAATCTCAATAGGGGATAATTAAAGGCCTGGGATAGCAAAGGCTAGTTGGAGGCACTGACCAAACATAGACACAGTGAGGGTGACTACTAGAATCCATAGCAAGACCTGTATAGTAGTTAGAAATTGTAATTCATAAGGATCTTTGACATGTAATTGAGCAGGAGCCCTAGGACACGAATGTTTGGGCAGCCCATGAGACCCTTCCATAACTGACAAAAATCCTGGCTTAGTGAATGGAAACCTGACTTGATCTCCCATAAGAGTGAGTCATAACCTTTCACTCAATTACCAGATCTAAGTTGATTTATAAATTTAGGATCCCATAAAAGAAAGGGAGGCCAGATACCTTTAAGGAAGAACACCCCAAGTATGTATACCTTTTTCTCCTAGCTTCCCCCTTGGTGAACCTGCAGCCATTTTCTCTGGTGAAAGGGAAATACCCCAAACGTTGAAGAATAGTAAATCCTAATTCTGAGTTAAACACTAACTTCTGATCAACAAGGACAGTATAGCTACCAGTTATACACTTAGGGTAGGAATTGACAAGATATAAGTGCAGTGTTTGACTCTTGTCGGTCTTGCCAAAGGCCCAAGGAAACCACCAAACCCAATCCAGTGGAAATATCTGCAGTTCCTGAGGCTATAAATGACTTGCATATCCTCAGGAAATAACAGAATTCCCACCTGGGCTCCTTGAGCCACAGAGGCAGGGCTTTTAAGACTATTGCAGAAGAAAAGGCCAAGTAGAAACTCCTGAAGCTCAAGTTCTCTAATAAGAAAGCACTACCGCCTCCCTGGTAGATAGAATTGCAGAGATAAATGGTACCATCAATGACTTGGAAGATGTGGGAGCGATTATTGTATTCACATTTGACTACTTGAAAAGGCAGGTGAGTGGGAAATATCAGAAAGGGAGACAGAACATAAGAGACTCCTAACTCTGGGAAACGAACTAGGGGTGGTGGAAGGGGAGGTGGGTGAGGGTGACTGGGTGACGGGCACTGAGGGGGGTACTTGACGGGATGAGCACTGGGTATTATTCTATATGTTGGCAAATTGAACACTAATAAAAAATAAATTTATTTAAAAAAAGAAAGAAAAGGCATGTGGGTCTCAAAGTGACCTTAGATTATCATAAATTATATGTCAACTGTAATTGTGGCTAGTGGTCCAAATACCTTATAAACACTTGGCAAGTAGTATTGATCCTAATGGAAGCATTTTCCCTATACATCAATCAGGATGGGGTTAGGGTGAGATGAGTGAAGTGCTCACATCAGACACAAAATTTAAGGGAATGTCAGAATGCTTAGTAATAACCAAGATAAGTAATATTTTAATGCAATATTTTATAAAACTAAAATTGATGCAAAAAATCCATGATGTACTAAACAGCAAAATTTTAAACAGAGACAAAACTAACAATAAATAGAGAACACCAGAAGCAAAACACCACTATCTTGCCACAGTGTACATCAGCTCTTCAGCCATGTGCTACTAACTTGCAGGGAATATTAATCATCTCATCGTCCCATGAAAGATCATTATACTAGTCCACCTTTAGTGACATCGTGTTGACTGAATCTGGAGAGCAAAAATGAACAGGTACCCCAGATGCTAGAAAATAGGTGATAATTCTCCAGAAAGTACTGAGGTGCCTACTGACACCTCAGTAAAATTTAGAGGTGGGGGGCAGGTATATCCAGTGATCTGGGACGTACCAGATATCCTGTCCACTGTGAATGAAAAGTTGTTACATCATTGAGCCCCTACTATTTAATGGACTTCAGTGGATGTTTGATGTGTTTAATGGACACATATCACATTTGATTGATCACTTCTTTCCATTTACTGGCCTAAAAAGCTGCAACCTTCTGTCTTTGAGAAGGCCCAGAGCAAGAGATGGTGCCCCCTCTAAGCCAGGCTATAGTGGGAGTGGTTCTACTCCCTGGGCCCTTATTATTCAGTAAACCCAGTGGTAACCAAAAACATTTCTGGCACATTGGCATTTTATGACAATGTGTGGAAAATCCATTCCAGTGAATCACAGTAGGAAACCACTGGAGCTCTGGAACAAACCTATGTTCCTTTTAGGAAGTAACTTTGCTCTTTTAAAGCCATTTCCTGTCTTGCTTCTAGTTTTTGATCGAGATCGAATTCCTAGCATATATTTTCAAGTGACCACGTAATCCAAACTGCCTGTCATAAATTGCATGCGGAAAACTCCCTAGCTGTAAATTTAGGTGTACCCTGAAGCATTTCATCTTCAAGGGAAGCTGTGTGTTTGGAACGTGGCTTGAACAGATCTTGAAGGTAAAAGTCCTAGGATATCTCTCCCTACCATATAGGTATTGTTCCAGTGACTCACGCCTACAACCTCATAGAGTGTTCAAGGCTTGTTTACAACTGACTCTGCATGATATGCCCACAACAGGCAGAAGTGAAGTATTCCAGCATTCTAACTCTCAGGGGTATCTCTGAGGGGCAATGGAGAACTAAAATCCTCCAGTGGGCAGACCTTCAAGGAGTACTTCTGGTCCACTTTGTTTGCCTGGCCTTCAGGCCAGGATCTAGACTGGGAATTGGCAAGCATTTTTCCTAAAGGTGCAGATAGTAAGTATTTTCAGCTTTGTAGGCCACATATGATCTCTGTGGCAGCTGCTCAACACAACCCTGGCAGTGTGAAAAACAACCATAAATGGTATGAAAATATGTGGATCTGGTTGTGTTCCAATAAAACCTTATTCAGAAAACCAGGTAACAAACTAGAGATAACCTCTCATCTATACCAATTCATTGGCAGAGGTTAATGGTTTGGTCAGACAGTTATGGATTTGGAAGTGAAAGTAGAGAATTGATAACAGGTTTATCCTCTTAATTTGGGGTCCCCGGAACCCTAAGTGGCCTGAAGATAGAACAATGTAATATTATATAATAATGGTTTCCTTACTAATCTTATGTGTTTTATATGTTACACTTTATTACTCTGAGAAGAGGTCCATAAACTTGACCAGACCATAAACTACCAAAGCCTTTGAAAGATGAAAATGTGAAGAACTACCTAAAATGGGTGTAGACGGTGAGAATTTGCATGTCTCAAGTAGAATGCATCCCAACAGGCCCATAGCAGAGGAATGGTACCAGCAGGCTCAGGGAGAGCAAATCCAGAAATAGTCTGTTTTCTACTTAGGGAAATTGCCACTCCATCCATAATGGAAGGGGTTTAATGTAATCAACCTGCCATAAGGTTATAGATAGTCACCTCAAAGCACAGTATTTTATGGGGAGCTCAGAATTTGTTGCTTCTACTGATAAGCTGGTTTGAAGTCTATGAGATTCACTGGCTTTATGTACATCATCTCAGAAGCAGCAGATCTCATAGATTGTTGGAAAGGCTTACTGAAGACTCAGCTATGGTACCACCTGGGAAATTAACTTCTTGCATGGTTAGGATGATGTGCTATTGGATGTGAAATCACTCTGAACCAACCAACAGCACATAAATAATGCTGTTTCTCTCATTGTCAGAGTACGTGAGTCTGGGGTCCAGGGGCTGGAAAAGGTTACTGGCACCTCTTGTGGGTCATTAAGCATAATTGACAAAAACTTTTGTTTCCCATACTTGAAACTTAAAAGTTGAGGACAGCAGTACCTATGGTAGACCTAGTGAAAGAGTATAGACAAGACCACTTAAGAGCTGAGTTTGAATGAAATTACATTCTCAGGGAGTCCAAGAAATAACAGGAATGGGGTTGCTATAAAGGAGAACTAGAGATTCCACAAGACTCGATGGAAACAAATCAAGAGAAATGCTGTGTGTGACTTACTCTGACCACACTGTGATTATTTAGACATAATAATGGCAGTTTTCTCTGTGAAATCTGTGAATTTTACAGTCATATGATTGAAGGAACCATGAATTAACCATGACTTATGTTTTACAATTTATATAGCTGTTTTCATCTATTTTTGACAGTTTTACCTCTTTTAACTGTTAACATTTCTTGTGTCTCTGGGAAAGTAGATATGTGCTCCTTTATCCATGTTGTACCCACCTTTACCTTTAAGAAGAGAAGAAACAATCTCAGTCTTCCTCCTATGTATCTCTTTTTTTCAACTCAACTCAGTTCTGCCACTGTCTACCTGGAACTAGCATCAGATCCCAAAGGATAAAGGCTCAGTTCCATAAGACTGCCCCCACTCTACTTCAGATGCCAACAGGAAGTCCAAGTTGTCACCTGTGCCTCTGACCTACCCACTATAAATCAGAGATTCCCACAATCCACTCTTCAGGTTCAATTAATTTGCTAGTGTGGCTCACAGAACTCAGGAAAACAGTTTACTTACTATTTGCCAGTTTATTATAAAAGGATATGATAAAGAATACAGATGAATAGCCAGATGAAAAGATACTTAAGGCAATGTCTGGGATTCTAAGCAAGGAGCTCTGGTCCCTACATAGTTAGGATGGGTCACCCTCCTGGTAGGTAGAGGTGTTCATCAACCTGGAAGCTCTCCAAACCTCATACTTTTGAGATTTTAGGGAGACTTCCTCATATAGGCATGATCCACCATTAACTCCATTTCCAGCCTCTCTCCCCTCTCTGGAGGATGAGTGGAGCTGAAAATTCTAATCTTCTAATCATAGCTTTGATGACCAGCCCCCACCCAAGAGCCCACCAAGAGTCACCTCATTTGAACAAAAAGACACTATCACCCCGGAAATCTCAAGGGATTTAGGAAGTCTGTGTCAGGAACTAGGGTAAAGGCCAAATATTAAAAGATGTTTTTAAGTGCTCTTATCACTAAGGAAATTACAAGGGTTTTAGGAGCCCTGTGCCAGGAACTGGGGACAGAAACCAATATACTTTATCTATTACACTGCCGTGAGCATGTCACTACAGGCTGGTGTGGTCTGGGGTAACAGATTATAATACAACTTTATGCTTAGTTATACATATTCTGGTAGTGTTCACCCTAATGAGTTTCTTTGTTCCTCAAGTACAGGCTCTATGTCTTATGTCAGCACTGCTCAAATTGTAGTCATCTGTGGACTATTTGTTACCAGTCCCTACCTAGATAAATTCAGGAATTAAGATTGAGCATTTAAAAATGTTGTAGAAATCTGACAAGGAAAAAAAAAAAAAAGAAATCTGACAAGGTAATTTTAATGTCTACAGAATCTTTCAGATTTTGGGGTTTTTATTCCCTATGCCTTGGTGATTTTTAAAAATATTCTTCTAATAGTTAATTTTTATTGTATTTTTAAAAAGTATTGGTCCACTATGAATTGGAAATTGTTAGAAAAGATCTTGAAGCACTATTTTTTATACAACTTTTACTTTTTTTCCTATGAAACCTTCGAGTTTCATTTTGAGGCCAGGCTTTACATTTTAATTAGAAAGACTGAAATACAAGTGACAACATGGGCAAAATATTACCAAAGAAATAAGAGGAAAGATACGAAACAAAAATAAATCATTGGTGTATATTACCGATATACACCCATAACATTACAGACACCATCAGATATTTCTTTTAGCTCAACTTATTTCAGATGACAGACAAATGATAAGTTGCAACATCTCTCGGTTCTAACATGAATTTTTTTCTTTACAAAGGGAAAAAAGGGATTCCATGTTTGCATTATTGTCCACAGAACAGATTTGTCTTTGTGAAACCAAAGTTTTTGATATATATGTTTGCTTTGAAAGATACTTTGTAAAACCTTTTATCACTTGTGTCTCCTAAAATATATCTTTTAAATGGTGGATCTTACACTGGTTCAACTTCTGTTTTGCCTAGTAAGATGCTGGTTCTGAAATGTATGACTGCATAGAGTCTAGGACAAAGAAAATCCTGAAAACTGACTTGTCTCACCAAAATAATGAATAAAATTATGTCTAATAACTATCAATTCATTCAGCATGTATTAGACATCTGTGTGCCAGATGCCCAAAGATAGGCCATGGCAAAGAAATGTAATTTTAAATTTCTTACAACCGGGGATCCTCTTATTCTGTGCCCCAATAATGGCCAGGTAATATATCCTTGGAAAAGCTTTTATTTGTCTAATACTAGAAGCCTAGTTCTGAATTCATAATTATTGAAAAATGAGCTATTCTAGTACTTCGTGGATTTACCCATTTCCATATTATAATACATTATAAGGTGAGAAAAGCAGGATATAAGATTATATGTACACCACAATTACAAAAGAGTAAAACATGCATATGAAAATAGCCTAGAAAGCAATAGAAATGATAATAGCTATATCAGACTAGTGGCATTAGGGGTGGTTTTTTATTTTCTGTTTTCCAAATCCTTTGTAATATATGACTTTCACAATTCAAAAAATAGAGACAGTAGACATGAACAGACATTTCACAAAAGAAGACATTCAACTAGTAAGCAAACAGAAAACCATGAGAAAGCAAACAGAAAACTCTGAGAAAGGAGTATATATTAAAACACCACTATGGTGCAGTTCTCCACCCAGTTGGCAAAACAATTACTTTTTATTTATTTATTTTTTTTTAATTTTTATTTATTTATGATAGTCACACAGAGAGAGAGAGAGAGAGGCGCAGAGACACAGGCAGAGGGAGAAGCAGGCTCCATGCACCGGGAGCCCGACGTGGGATTCGATCCCGGGTCTCCAGGATCACACCCTGGGCCAAAGGCAGGCGCCAAACCGCTGCGCCACCCAGGGATCCCAACAATTACTTTTTAAAATAACACCTAATGTCATGAGGATACAGGAGAACAGACATGCTTATACACTGTAGATGGCACTGTAAATTGGTTTGACCCTTGTTATGGGTTGAATTGTGTCCCCCCAAAATCCATACATTGAAGTCCCCTCCCAGTACCTCATAATGTGACCTTATATGGGAATAGGATCATTGCAGTTGTGATTAAGTTAGGATGAGATCATGCTCGAGTAAGTTGGGTCCCTAATCCAATGTGACTGTTGTCTTTATAAAAAGGGGGAATTGGGGGGATGCCTGGGTGGCTCAGTGGTTAAGCGTCTGCCTGTGGCTCAGGTCATGATCCTGGAGTCCTGGGATCAAGTTCTACATCAGGCTCCCCACAGGAAGCCTGCTTCTCCTCCCTCTGCCTATGTCGCTGCTTCTCTCCCTGTGTCTCTCATAAATAAATAAATAGTAATTTTTTAAAAAAGAGAAGGTGAATTGGGAGCAGATATGCACACAAGGAGAAGGCCATGTGACAATGAAGGCAGAGATTGGGGCAATGCAGCAGAAGCCAAGGAGTGTCAAAGGCGACCAAAAAACCACCAGAACCTAGGGAGAGGCCTGGAACAGATTCTTCTTGCTCTTGGAAGGAACCAACCCTGCTGATACCTTGATTTCATACTTCTGGCCTCCAGAACTGTGAAGACAAAATTTTGCTGTTTAAACTACTCGCACAGTATTTTGTTACAGCAGCAGTCCAACTGACTGAGCCACCCACGCACCCCATATGTTTATATTATATAACATACAACATTGATATTTTGTATTTATATTTATTGTATTTATATATTTTATAAGTGTATATTTATATATATGAATATAATTATATATAATCATGTTAATACTTATATATGTGAAATACAAGTTATATATTAAAAACTATGGCATTAAAATGATGTAGGGGATCCCTGGATGGCGCAGCGGTTTGGCGCCTGCCTTTGGCCCAGGGCGCGATCCTGGAGACCCGGGATCGAATCCCACATCGGGCTCCCGGTGCATGGAGCCTGCTTCTCCCTCTGCCTGTGTCTCTACCTCTCTCTCTCTCTCTCTGTGTGTGTGACTATCATAAAAAAAAAAATGATGTAGGAGAGGGGTGCCTGGGCGGCTTAGTGGTTGAGTGTCTGCCTTTGGCTCAGGTCATGATCCCGTGGTCCTAGGATCAAGTCCTGCATCGGGCTTTCCTGCAGGGAGCCTGCTTTCCCCTCTGCCTCTCTCTGTGTCTCTCATGAATAAATAAAGTCTTTTTAAAAAATGATGTAGGATTTTTCCTTTTCTCTTTTGCCACTTTATTTAATATATTTATAGTACTTTTTTAATGGAAGAAAAATTAATAAAGTGTAAAAATAAGAGTAATTTGTTTTTTAATTCTCTTACCAATTCATAGACCAGTATTGAGAAATACATCTATTTAGTCTCTGGAGAACATTTGAATTCTGAAGTTTTGGACTCTGCAAAATGGACAATAGTTTCCCTGATGGTGTATTAATAATATTCCTTGTAGGTTAAACAACCTTCCAAGGATAGATGGGTGAAAAATTCAATCAGAACCTTACTGCTAAAAGGAGCCCAAGTCAAATATACAACTGCAGGATTCACTGAATTCCCCACATCCTCCATGACAGATGCCCATCTGGCTTTTGCCCAAGTACTTACAATAATGACAGGGAGGTCACTGCTTTTCCAATTAGGCCACGCAATTATCGCATAACAATCATAGTTAAAGTCTTCAGTATATTGAGCTGAATTCTGCTTCTCCTTGTGTCCAGGGTTCCCTTTGGAGCAACACTAAGTAACTGTATTACCTGATTCATAGGGCTCCTGTTTAAACATACGAAGTCTTTTCAGATCCAATGTTTAATTCCTGAAATGGCTTCTCATGTGCTATTATTGCCAGAGATCCTCTTTTCATGCTTGCCTGGTCATTCTCTAGTCTCTCAGTGTGCTTCAAGATATGTTATAAAAATAAAGTTCTCCAGGTATAAAATGAACAAAGCATATTATTGTGGGTAAATTACCACAGTTGATCTAATACAAGACTAAGCACTAAAAAATATTACTGCTAACAAGTACTTTGCATAATTCTTTTTTTCATTCTCTCCATCACCATACATTGTGATCAGTCATATTTGACAGTTAAGAAAACTGAGACACAGAGAGGTGAAGTAATTTGCCTAAGGTCACACAGTCCAAGCTGAGAACAGTTGAAATCCTAAGCCCTTCCTCTTAACCAGCTGCCAATATGCATTTGTTGAATACATGCTTAATAAATACTTGTGGAATGAAGGTGGGATTTATATATTTACACTTCTAGTACTTTTTGCCCTGTCCTAATCTTGGCACTTAGGGACTTTGCACTTAACTGAAATCCCCAGATACTTTTCATATTAACAGCCTTTAACTCTCATCCTAAGCAGCCACAGCCCTCAGCATTAACCTAAATGCAAAAATGTACATTTCTCTCCATTACATTTCACCTTGTTGGTTTGGGCTCATCATTATAGCTTGTTGAAATATTTCTGAATCTTGACTGTCATATGGTGCTCTCCTATCTCTGTGTCATTGCAAATTTAATGAGCACACCTCCAATAATTCTGCAGTTTAGAAAGAAAAAATATAAAGACGTTTTTCCTAATTTTCTATGATAAAACTATTGCTTTTATAACTACACATTCTTCATAAAGTAAAAGTAAGGACAAAAGAAAGGCATGCTGTACAAAATCGGTTTTAATTATTTCATGTTTACATTCAGCCCTAATGGGGCTGAAACTATGAAATTTTAGTGTAGTGTCAGGAAACTGAGAATGATGTCACCTAATGCTATATAGGAACCATCAGCTTTATGTAGTATGTCAGGGTGCCTGGATACAAATAATAGAAAACAACTCAAACTAGCTCCAACAATTGTGAGTTTATTAAGCCCTATGGCAAGGACAACTGAGATAAGGCAGTTTGGGTAATTCACTGACCCCACAATACTATCAAGGATTCATCTTCCATCCATTTCTTCATTCTGAGTTTCTGTTTATCTACTCTCCTCATAGCTACAGAATGGTTGCAGCAGCCCCAGGTATCATGTCCTCAAACAGTGACATCCAAAGGCCAGAAGAAAGGACATCCTTTTCTGGTTCCCCTTTCTGAGAAAAGCCTTCCCAAAAGCTCTCCAACAGACTTTTCCACGTGTCATTACCAAAATTATGTCGGTGCCTAAACCAGTCATTAATAAGGATAATGAAATTACCGTGGCTCCAGACTGAGAAAAGATTTGCAGAAGACACACCTGATAAAGGACTATTACACAAAATATAAAAGAACACTTAAAACTCAGTAAGAAAACAAGAAGCCTGATTAAAAAATAAGCCAAAGACCTTAACAGACACCTCATCAAAGAAGATATACAAATGGAAAATAAGCATACGAAAAGATGCTCCTCACCATAAAGGAATTGCAAAGTAAAACAATGAGATACCATTAGATACTAATTAGAATGGCCAAAATCCAGAACACTGACAACACCAAATGCTGGTGATGAGGTGAAGCAATAGGAACTCTCGTTCACTGCTAACAGGACTGCAAAGTGGTACAGCCACTTTGAAAGACATTATGACAACTTCTCACAAAACTAAATGTACTCTTGCCTTATGACCTAGCAATCACACTTCTTGTTATTTCCCCCAAAAGAGTTAACTTGTGTCCACAGAAAAACCTGCACATGATGTTTATGATAGCTTTACTCATAATTACTAACACTTGGAAGCAACCGGGATATCCTTCAGTAGGTGAATGGATAAATTGTGGTTCATACAGACAATGGAATAGTATGTAGCGCTAAAAAGAAATGATCTATCAAGCCATGAAAAGACATGGAAAAACCTAGAGGCATATTGCTAAGTGAAAGAAGCATCTGAAAAGGATATGTACTATACGATTTGCATCTTGGAAAAGGCAAAACTATGGAGACAGTAGAACAATCAGGGGTGGCCAGGGGGACAGGGAGGGATGAATAGGCAGAGCCCAGAGGATTTTTAGGGCAGTGGTAATACTCTGCATGATACCATAATGATGAATACATGTCATTATGCATTTGTCCAAACCCATAGAATATACAATACCAAGAGTTAACAGTAATATAAATTATGGACTTTGGGTGATAATGGCATGTCAATGTAGGCTCATCAATTGTAACAAGTGTTAACTCTGGAAGGAGAGGTTGGTAACGGGGGAGACTATGCATGTGTGGTGATGAGAGGTATATGGATAATCTCTTACTTTCTCCTCAATTTTTCTATGAATCTAAATTGGCTCTAAAAAATAAAGTTTTAATTTAAAAAAAATTACCAAGGTTGGCTTAGCCAGGTTAAGGACTGGGGCTGGGAAAGGACTCATTCTCTCTTAAAACCCATGGTGCCTCATACCAGCACAAATTGGGGTTCTGTTATCATGGTAGTAATAGTCAATAAGTGGTGTCTACAACATGTAATAGGATATGTTCAGACATTTTAAAATGTGGAATGAATAGATGACATCCAGATGTACTTGCACGATTATATATAGAAGACTTAGGAACTACTTAGCAATGGGATAAAAATCCATTGGAAATTGGATTAAATCCAATTAAAATCCAAACCCATTGGAAAACCTAAAATAGCACAGTACTCCACTTGATGGGCATTATCATGGATGAAAAGTGGGCCTGATCTCAATATGTTAAAAACAAATTGCCACATGTTTCATCCATTCAAACAAGGATTGCATAAAAAAGGAAAGAGAACTTTCAGAAAATCCAAGTAGAATACAGTAAATGTACAATGAAGTATCATGATTTATTCCATAGAAAAATAAGCAATATACTTCAGGCTTCCTTATGTTTATACAAGTACACTCCGTGGTTTCTTTGATGTCTTCAGTATAAAGGCACACTAATACTAGTTTTAATAAGGAATAAGAGTGATACAGTGAATATTTCATTTTGAGGAGTTGGCAAAAAGATTATTTTTAAGTTTACTTCAAAGGAAAAGGATGAAATAATAAAAGATGAAAGACCGATTCATGTTCTCAGTGCTAGTTAATTCAGAAGAAATGGTCCCATTTTTATCTGCTGACTGCAATCTTTCTAAGATAATTGATCTAAGTTTCTGTTTGATTGCATTTGCTGTCACTCATTGCATTGTTTGCAAGATTAGAAGTGTTTGATACAAGTTTATGTACCAGGTATAATTTCCACATGTCATCCAGTCTTTGTTCATCCTTCACTGTCAGTTGATGGCTTAAAATTGGCTCTCCAGGAAATCTTAATTCACTATAATCTAACTGCTGCATTAAAAAATACTGAGGAAGGGACTTCATCACCTACAATTTCAAACATAATTCCATAAACCCTGCACACTCAGAGCTACAGCAAAATTAGTTCAGTTGAATTTTGAATTACTCAGTCCAGTTCACAATTTTATAAAAATAATATTGCAAGTCCATGAACCAGATTCATTTCCCGGATTAGGAAGACAGGAAGTATTTCTAAAACAATTCTGAAGATATCAGTGGTTTTCACAGGATCAAATGGCTAAGAAGTACAATATTATCCAATAGTGTATAGGAAAGTTTTTTTATTTGGTGGCATTGGTACATTTTGTTTTTGTGACAAAGTAAAACAGACTGTAAATATGGGTGTACCTGCTAACAGAAAGGAGGTTTAGCCATGTTCACTGGAGAGTACATATGCCTCAACTGTAAACCAAGAGAAAATACTAGAGTAAGTATCAAGAGGAAGTTTCTACCCAGCTTTCTCGGTGATGTTGTTTTTCATATAGTAAGGGAGGAAAATCTACAAAATCTACAAGAGGGGATGACCCGTGGAATTCAAGGATGAGAGCAAAGATATCTCAGAAAGTAATAATTTGCTTCAGAAGTTTCTAAGAAGCTGTGGTGAGTAATGCATTACTCAGAAGCCGTTAACCCACAATTCCCCCTGAGGGCAAGGCTGCTGAGAGCCCCCCCCCCCCATCAAGTTACAGAGCAGGGAACTGTTGTGCTTAATTTCAAACGAGCTTATCAAGACTGCAGTGGTTCAGGAAATGGGCAACAAAGGAAAGCACAATAAACAAAGCACTCCTTACAATGAAATTTGTCAAACTTTTCAAGAAAAGTCACTATCAAAAGAATTTTGCATAATACCTTACCCCAGGGGGTTGAAATCAAAGTTTCACAAAGTCTTAATCTTATTGCAAAGTTCGAAAAGAGCAACCTGATTCTTTCAATAAACATTTATTTAACACCTACTATATGTAAAATTCTGTGTAAAGCACAGAGGATAAAAAAAACCAAGTAAAGGGATCCCTGGGTGGCGCAGCGGTTTGGCGCCTGCCTTTGGCCCAGGGCGCGATCCTGGGGACCTGGGATCGAATCCCACATCGGGCTCCCGGTGCATGGAGCCTGCTTCTCCCTCTGTCTGTGTCTCTGCCCCTCTCTCTCTCTCTGTGTGACTATCACAAATAAATAAAAATTAAATAAATAAATAAAACATTAAAAAAAAAAACAAGTAAGATACAGTATTGATCCCCCAAGAGGTGTGTTGAAGGGAAACAGACACTCATTGATTCCAGTCAAGTACAGGGAGTCCTAGGGTAGAGAGCTGCACAGGGGTTACTCCCCACCCCTTCATTTTATACTCTGGGCAGCCTTTCTGTCTACTCTCCAAAAAAAATGTACAGATGGAAATAGAAAATGGTGGGGAAAGGAAAGACAGACTGGTTTGTGAAATGAGCAGAGGACAGCTGTAAAAGCTAGAAATCCAGAATGTAGGAAATTGATCAGATCTGGTTTCTTCAGCAAATAAATCACAGGTTAAAGAAGCTGTGGTCTATGTATACAATGGAATATTCCTCAGCCATTAGAAACGACAAACACCCACCATTTGCTTCAACGTGGATGGAACTGGAGGGTATTAGGCTGAGTGAAATAAGTCAATCGGAGAAGGACAAACATTATATGGTCTCATTCATTTGGGGAATATAAAAAACAGTGAAAGGGAATAAGGGGAAAGGAGAGAGAAAATGAGTGGGAAATATCAGAGAGGGAGACAAAACATGAGAGACACCTAACTCTGGGAAACCAACAAGGGGTAGTGGAAAGGGAAGTAGGCGGGGGGCTGGGGTGACTGGGTGATGGACACTTGAGGGGGGCGCTTGGCAGGATGAGCACTGGGTGTTATGCTATATGTTGGCAAATTGAACTCCAATAAAAAAAAGTTTTTTGAATAAATCACAGGAAAAAAAAGAGGAAGGGTGAAACTTAGATTCAAAGAGATTTAAAGAGCATAACCAACAGTGTGAAATTTGTTTAGGTCATGATTTGAACAAATCAAAAGCTATAGGAGGGGCACCTGGGTGACTCAGTCGGTTAAGTGTATGACTCTTGATTTCAGCTCAGGTCATGATCTCTGGGTCATGAGATTGAGCCCCAGGTCGGGCTCTGCACTGGACGTGGAGCCTGCTTGGGGTTCTCTCTCTCCGTTTGCCTCTCCCCCCAACTAGCACATTCTCTCTCACTCTCTCCCTCTCCCTCTCATCCTCTCTGTCTCTAAAAAAAAAAAAAAAAAAGCTATAGGACAGGGAAAATTGAACACTACCTGGATATTTGATATTAAGGAGACTATCACATTTTTTAAGTGGATAATGGTATTTGGGTAGTACCCTTTTTTAAAAGGTCCTTATATTTTAGGGAATCTTACCAAGTATATACACATGAAGTAATAGGATGGCTGAGATTTGTTTTCAAATTATCCAGTATGGGGAGAAGAATGTGTCAGGGTATAGAAGAAACATGACAATTGGCTATGGATAACTGTTGAAGCTCAGGGATGATTACATGGTGGTTCATTATATTATTTTCCTTACTTTTGTGTATGTTTGAAATTTTCCATATTAAATCAACCTGGGGAATCAGAGGTGGCTTCCAAAAGGAGGTTTGAAGTGAGTTTTGAAAAGAGCTATCTAGCTAAAGGAAGGGCCATCCTCTCATCTCAAAGAACATATAAATAATATTACCTTTTGAAAAAAATAACTTTAAAAATTGTAAATTATATTGTAGATATAATAGTGTACTTAATGCAGGTACACAGTTTAAAGAATAATAATGCAAGAAGTTGCTGTGGCCAAGTTCAAAAAGGGTATTGCCTGTGTTCCCCTCTAGGATTTTGATGGATTCTTGTCTCACATTTACATCTTTCATCCATTTTGAGTTTATCTTTAGGTATGGTGTAAGAGAATGGTCTCGTTTCATTCTCCTGCATATGGCGGTCCAGTTTTCCCAGCACCACTTATTGAAGAGATTGTCCTTTTCCCAGTGGAGAGTCTTTCCTGCTTTGTTGAATATTAGTTGACCATAGAGTTGAGGGCCCATTTCTGGGTTCTCTATTCTGTTCCATTGGTCTGTGTGTCTGTTTTTGTGCCAGTACCAGTGTCTTGATGGTCACAGCTTTGTAGTACAACATGAAATACAGTAGAATATTACTCAGCCATTAGAAACAACAAATACCCACCATTTGCTTCTACGTGGATAGAACTGGAGGGTATTATGCTGAGTGAAGTAAGTCAATTGGAGAAGGACAAACCTTATATGGCTCATTCATTTGGGGAATATAAAAAATAGTGAAAGGAACTAAAGGGGAAAGGAGAGAAAATGAGTGGGAAAAATCAGAGAGGGCCAACAGAACATGAGAGACTCCTAACTTTGGGAGACTAACAAGGGGTAGTGGAAGGGGAGGTGGGTGGGGGGATGGGGTGACTGGGTGACGGGCACTGAGGAGGCACTTGATGTGATGAGCACTGAGGGTTATACTATATGTTGGCAAATCAAACTCCAATAAAAAATTTTTAAATTAAAAGGCTGATATGATAAAAAGAAAAGAATAAGAATGATATGAAAATCTATGACCCGCCATCCAGCTTAAGAAACAAGGCCCTTAAAGCCTTCCAAGCCCCTCCTCAGCCTAACACTTCCTCTCCACCTCCAAGATTCTGAAAACTCTCCTGAATTTTGTGTTACTTATTCTTTGCTTATCTCTATAGTTTTTGTCACATATGCGTTTATCTTCAACCAAAATGGTATTACTTAGTTTTGCCTGGTTTTGAACTCTACAAAAATGGAATTATACTGCATGTGTTCTCAGATTTACTTTATTCAACATTGTTTTTCAGATTAATTTGTGATTTTGTGTGTACTTGTGGATCATTCTTTTTGCTGTCCGTGTTCCATTTTATGAATATGCCATTTATTCATCCATTCTACTATTGATGGACATTTGGGTCATTTTCAGTTTGGGGCAGTTTGCTACTATAAGTACTCATTTACATGTTTTTGGAGCACAGGTGCAAGTTCTTCCTAGGGTATAATGGCCTAAGAGTGGGATTTATAGGTAGGATTAAGATTGCTGGGGGATCCCTGGGTGGCTCAGGAGTTTAGCACCTGCCTTCAGCCCAGGGCATGATCCTGGAAACCCGGGATCTCCACATCGAGCTTCCTGCATGGAGCCTGCTTCTCCCTCTGTCTGCGTCTCTGCCTCTCTCTCTAACAAAATCTTTAAAAAAAAAAAAAAAAAAAAAAAAGGATTAAGATTGCTCTTTGAGGTGCTCCGGGAAGATGGCTGCCAAAACTTTTGCTTCCCACCTCAGAGGCTGGTTCGCGGCCGTGCAGTTGCTGGAGAGGCAGAGCGCTGAGGCGGCACCACAGTGAGGGAGCCCGACGATTTTACTTGCTCCTTCTGATACTTCGCATCTAGCAAGAGAACTACTGGGGTTCTGCAGAAAAGTCTCTCTTGGAACAATCTGGAGTCACTTTAACTGGAACAGAGACTAGGCATTACACTAATCATGCCTTGTCTTATGATCAGTCAAAGCGGGTGCCCAGATGGGTTCTTGAACATATATCCAAAAGCAGGATAATGGGAGATGCCAACAGAAAACATTGTAAGTTCAAGCCTGATCCCAACATCCCACCAACGTTCAGTGCCTTCAATGAAGATTATATTGGGAGCGGGTGGTCACGAGGACACATGGCTCCAGCAGGAAATAACAAATTTTCATCTAAAGCCATGGCTGAAACTTTTTACCTTTCTAATATTGTGCCTCAGAATTTTGATAATAATGCTGGATATTGGAACAGAATAGAAATGTACTGTCGAGAACTGACAGAGAGGTTTGAAGATGTCTGGATAGTATCTGGACCGTTGACCTTACGTCACTGGAAGTGATGGAAAGAATACAGTTAGTTACCAGGTGATTGGTGAGGACAATGTGGCAGTCCCCTCGCACCTTTATAAAGTGATCCTGGCTCGCAGAAGCCCGGTGTCTGCTGAACCACTGGCACTATAGGGGCCTTCGTGGTGCCCAATGAAGCCATTGGCTTCCAACCCCAGTTAAATGAATTCCAAGTGAGCCTTCAGGATCTGGAAAAGTTGTCAGGACTGGTGTTTTTTCCTCATTTGGATAGAACTAGTGGTATCAGGAATATCTGCTCTGTGGACACCTGTAAGCTCCTGGATTTCCAGGAGTTCACTCTGTACCTGAGCACAAGGAAGACTGAGGGAGCCCGATCAGTACTCAGGCTGGAAAAGATCATGGAACATTTGAAGAACACAGGGATTGAACCGGATGATTCCTTCATGAGCCGCTATAAGAAGAAGCTAGAAGAACTCCAAACTAAGGAGCAGGCAGGAATCCTGGAGAGAAACTCATCTTAGTTTTTTGTTTGTTTGTTTGTTTGTTTGTTTTAATCAGAAGATATGTGGCAGCATCTCTGTAATGAAGTAGGTGTGTCCTCTTCAGGCTACTGCATTTTAGTAGTTTTGCTTGCTTAAAGAAATTATAAAATCCTAAATTTAAGACTAAATTTCGCCCCCAAAAGATGAAAGATCTAAACGTTTTTGTCAGTTTTTTATTTGATGCAAGAATGGATTATTAAGGGAACCGTAGGACCTGCGGATTGGGTGCTGATCTTGTGTCAGGTTCACAGAGGACTCTGGACACACGATGACCTGGTCTTTGTGTCTGTCTGGATGTTAGTGCGGGAAAGCATTTTATTTTCATGCCTCGGAATCATGCACGGTCTTTGATGTATCTGCTCATCTTTCCTAGAGGCCAGTGTCGAATGTTTTCTTTCTCTAGGACCTGAGTTGGTCTTTGAGGTGTCATTTGGATACCCTTTGTGTGTCCTGTGAACATTTATGATAGTGTTACATATTTGTTTCTTGCTCCTTGTCTCATAGAGCTGCTGGTCCTCCATTTCTGTCCTATAGAAGCCCTCAGCTACACTTTCTGCACATGTAGTGTGTTGAGTATACCAAGCTCATTGCTTTACAGCGATTCTCTGACATAAATACCACTGCCCTCATTTTACGTGTAAAGAGATTAAGCCTTGGGGAGCTTACGTATTTTGTCCAGGGTTCACCTTTCCAAAGGAGTAACCCCAGAAGTAGGAGGCATGTGGGGCTGAGAAGGAAAACAGCATGACACAGATTGAAATAATCCTGACACAGAGGCTTTTGACTCAGAACTGTATTCACATGGGGATTGGTGATCCTGGACCCATTTGCTAAGAAGGGTCTGGTTTCTTGTCTGCCATCGAGCTAAAGGGTTCTGAATGTCCTCTGACTTGAGCCCTCCTTAGCTCTTTGGGAAGAAACAATCACAGGTGTTTGAAAGTTAGAGGGCATTGCTTTGTGGGGTTTATCAGAGCCCCTACTTGCCTCCAGGAACGCAGTTCTTTTAGAGACCAGATGGTGCCAAGTTGATATATTCTTTGCTTTTTAAGGTGAGTGATTTGTTCCAAAGATTAAGGGACCTAAAAGTCTGTGCCCACAGATCCATCAGCTCACGATTTGCTTCCCTGGGTAGTACGGGGCAGGCGGTGCTTTGAGCCAAAGACTCAAAGACAATTCTCACTATTTTTAGGGGAAGCAGCAACTTTTTTTCTGAGCCATGTCTCTGCATTTGGGTTTACATGGAATCCTTTTCCCGGGCTACCTTAAGTATAGGCAGTGAAATACCTTACCTTAAAATAGGGCCCAGGAGCTTGTCTAAATGTACCCTAGCTCTGCTGTCTTTTCAAGTGGTATTACAAGAACAGTTTTTATGGTGTTTTGTGTGTTTGTAACAAATGCCAAGGCTATAATATAAAGGTAAGATGATAATGGAAAAAAAAGATTGCCCTTTGAGATGTCAACTGATTAAATCAACTCATAGTGGAAGGAGGCTGTCAACTACACTGTCACTTAGCCAATGATGTTAACACACTCAGTAATGTGGTTTTTTAAATATTTTATTTATTTATTTTAGAGACGAGAGAGTGGGGGAGGGAAGTGGCGTGAGGGAAGCAGAGGGAGGAGCAGAGGGAGAAGGACAAGCAGATTCTGTACTGAGCACAGAGCAAGACACAGGGCTCAGTCTCACGACCCTGAGATCATGACCTGAGCCAAAATCAAGAGTCATACGATTGACTGAGCCACACAGGCGCCCCTCAATAATGTTCCTTAGTAGAACTCAACACTGAAAAAAAACAGGTGTTCCAAGAGCATGGTATGGCAATGTGTATCAGACACCACGTGGGAGAGAGAAAGGTTGAATCTAAGTACCATTGGCTGCAGAGCAGGAACAGTTCCCTGGGCTTCACCATAGCTGGAATGAAATATCCCTCAAGACTATTCCCCTCCCTTTGTTTTAAATCCTTGCTCATCAAGCAAATTTCTGAATTGTATTTCCCAGCAATCTTGGTATCAGGAAAAGGGAGTACTCTGGATAAGACAGTACACAAACAGCCTCTTTGCTGGAAAGGGATTGCTTCTACTGGACAGCAAGATGCTGAAGTATAAAATTGGTTGACATCAGTGAGAATGGAAATGTAGAAGTTGCATGGCAGTTCCTTAGCACCGTAAGAGGTTGACAGTTTAAACTTAGGGTCTGAGAAGATGGTGAGGCCATTAATGCATAAAATTGTTAGAAGGACAGGTGTGAGTTGGGGTGAGGAGCAGAACTGGAAGAGATGACATTAGCATATAGTAGATGTGCAGGGCCCTCAAAACATCCAAGTGAAGATAGTCAGTTCAAAATCTGGAAACCAGGTCTGAAGCTCAAGTGAGAAGTTGAGATCAGAGATACACATTTAGAAGTCATTCACATAAGGGGTGCCTGGGTGGCCCAGGCAGTAGAGCATGTGACTCTTGACCTCAGGGTCATGAATTTAAGCCCCACATTGAGTGTAGAGCTTACTTTTTTAAAAAAGTTATTTACATAAAACCCTGAAATGAGGGATCCCTGGGTGGTGCAGCGGTTTAGCGCCTGCCTTTGGCCCAGGGCGCGATCCTGGAGACCCGGGATTGAATCCCACGTCGGGCTCCCGGTGCATGGAGCCTGCTTCTCCCTCTGCCTATGTCTCTGCCTCTCTCTCTCTCTCTCTCTCTCTCTCTCTCTATCATGAATAAATAAATAAAATCTTAAAAAAAAAACCTGAAGTGAAATTGCTAAGAGAGATAATGTAGAATGAAAAGAATTTTGAACACAGGATCTTGAGGACATACCTACACTTAGGAAATAAGAGAAGGAAGAAGAGCCAGTAAAGGCAACACAGTAGACTGTCAAAGAAGTAAAAGGAGACCCAAGAATATAGAAGGCAAGGGAAGAAAGTGATAATTGAAGGCTGAAGAAAGTGAAAAAGTTTGGAGTAGGTCCTCTAAACAAAACCCTGGAGATTCACCTAGTGATAAACAAAAAGGGTCTCAGTAATAAAGGAAGCTGCCAATTACTCAGCACCTGTTATATGGCACAATAGTAAGAACTTTGCAGGGTGCCTGGCTGGCTCAGTTGATAGAGCCTGCAACTCTTGATCTCAGGGTTGTGAGTTCAAGCCCCATGTTGGGTGTAGCAATGACTTAAAGGAAAAAATCATTTTTAAAAGAACAACTTTGCCTCTATTATTTTTTCTTTGTTTACTGTAGTAGATTATATATAACATAAATTTGACCCTCTTAACCATTGTGAAGTGTATAGTTCAGCGGTATTAAGTATACTCATATTGTTGTGTAGCTATCACCAACACCATTTCCACAACCCTTTTCATCTTGCAAAACTGAAACTCTGTCCCCAGTAAGTAATAACTCCCCATTCCCCTTCCCCCCAGCTCCTGGCAACCACCACTACACTTTCTGTCTCTATGAATTTGAGTACTTTAAGTACCTCATATACGTGGAGTCATACAGTATATGTGTTTTTGTGAGTGGCTTATTTCACTTAGTATAATCTCCTCAAGATTCATCCATTGTAGCATATGACAGGATTTCCTTCCTTTTTAAGGCTGAATAATATTCCATTGTATGTGTATGCCATTGTGATTTAATAGAAAATGTATATATTGATCTCTGCCCCTGGCTCCTGGCACAGAGCTCATGAAACCCTTGTAAATTCCTAAGTGATAAGAGTACTAAGAACATCATTGTTGTTCAAATATTTGTTCTTTGATGCAAGTTCCTGACATGGAGCTCTTAAATCCCCTGGAATTTCTTGGGAGATAGGAGTATCTTTTGTCCTAATGAGGCAACTTTGGGTGGTCTCCTGGATGGCTCCTGGATGGGGGCTGGTCAACAAAAAGACCAAGTCATTAATAGAAGCTTGGAATTTTCAGCCCTGGCCCCCACTTCTCCTGAGAGGGGAGAGGGACTTGAAAAGGAGTTAATGATTGATCATGCCTACGTCAAGAATCCTCCCTTAAATCCCAATACTCGGGGTTTGGAGAGCTTTCCAGGTTGGTGAATACATCCATATACTGCAAGGGTGATGCCCCCCCCCAATTCAATGGGAACAGAAGCTCCTGTACTCAGAACCCCCCCCCAGACTTGTATATCCCTTCATCTGGCTGTTCATCCATATCCTTTGTCATATTCCTTAATAAACTGGTAAACATTAAGTATCTACCTGAGTTCTGTGAGCTGCTCTAGAAAATTAATCAATCCCCAGGAGGGAGTCATGGGAGCTTCCTATTTGTAGCAGAAGTTGAACAGAAGAAGTGAACAGAAGTGTGGGTAACCTGGGGACCTACTATTTACAATTGGCAGAAGAAAGAATGGTCTTGTTGGACTGAGCCCTTAAGCTGTGAGATCTGATGCCATCACCAGGTAGATAGTGTCAGAATTGAGTTAAACTGTACAGCACTCAGCCTGTGTTAGAGAATTGCTAACCCTCACACATCTCATGTTAGAAGTGTTGTGAGTGTGGTAGTCACATTAGAAAAAGCAGGAGGAGAGGACTCGGTTTTTCCCTGTACATTTTGCTTATCCATTCTTCCATTGATGGACAATGACTTAGCTATTGTGAATAATGCTGCTGTGAACACATGGGTGTACAAATATTTCTTTGAGACCCTGCTTTCAATTCTTTTGGGTATATACCCAGAAGTAGAATTGTTGGATCATATGGTAGTTCTATTTTTAACTTTTTTTAAAGAATTTATTTATTAAAAAAAAAGAATTTATTTATTCATGGGAGACACACACACAGAGAGAGAGAGAGAGAGAGAGAGAGAGGCAGAGAGAGAAGCAGGCTCCACGCAGGGAGCCCCATATGGGACTCTATCCCAGGACTCCAGGATCACGCCCTGGGCTGAAGGCAGGTGCTAATCCGCTGAGCCACCCAGGAATCAGGTTGAGGAGCTGCCATACCGTTTTTCACAGTGGCTGCACCAGTTTGCATGCCCACCAACAGCACACAAGTTTCCCTCCTCTCCATATCCTCACCAATGCTTGTTATTGTCTGTTTTTCTAGCAGCCATCCTAATGGGTGTGAAGTAGTCTCTCATTGTGGTTTTAATTTGCATTTCCCCAATGACTAGTGACTGAGCTCATGTGTTTACTGACCATTTGTATATTTTCTTTGGAGAAATGTCTATTCAAGTCTTTTGCCCATTTTTGCATCAGGTTGCTTGTTTTCTTGTTAAGCTTTAGAAGTTCTGTATATATTCTGGATATTGGACATATGATCTTCAAAGATTTTCTCCTATTCTGTGGGTTGTCTTTTTACTCTGCAGATAAAGTTTAAGATTTTATTTATTTATTCATGAGACACACACAGAGAGAGAGAGAGAGAGAGAGAGGCAGAGACACAGGCAGAGGGAGAAGCAGGCTTCATGCAGGGAGCCCGACATGGGACTCTATCCCAGGTCTCCAGGATCACACCCTGGGCTGAAGCCAGGCTCTAAACCACTGAGCCACCTGGGCTGCCCTACTCTGTGGATAAATTTACTCTGTGCCTTTTTTACTCTATTTTACTCTTTTCATGCACTAAATTTTTAAATTTTCATGAAGCCCAATTTGTTTTTTTTTCTTTTGTTACCTGTGCCTTTTGTGTCATGTCCAAGAAATCACTGCCAATGAAGTTTTCATCCCATGTTTTCTTCTAAGAGTTTGATTGTTTGAGGTCTTACATTTTAGGTCCTTGATTCATTTTCTGAGTTAATTTTTATATATCTATATTATTTTTGATCTTCACAACCACTCTTAATGGTGGAAAGTATTAGCATTTCTATTTTTACAGAAGAGGAAACAAATTTAAAATGGTAAACATCTTATGGAATGAATAAGTCACAGGAATGAAAGGCACAGCATAGGTAATATAGTGAATGGCATTGTAATAGCACTGCGTGGTGCCGTATGATAGCTATACTTGTGGTGAGGCATAACCTAATGTATAGAGAAGTTGAATCACTATGTTGTACACCTGAAACTAATATAACAGTGGGTGTCAACTATATTCAACTTTAAAGATTTTTAATAAAATGATGACTACCTTGTCAAAGGCCTCAGAGATGGTAAGTGGAGGAGTTAGGATTTGAAGCCATGTCTGTATGACTCCAAAGCTCAGATCCTTGCCCTAACTCACACAGTCAAAGCTTGGCCAAGAGCAGGAGGAAGTTATAGCCAAGTGAACCAATGTCTGACTTTTACTTGAGAGTAGGAGGTGTGGGGTTTTCCCAGGGTCGGGGATTAGCCCAGGGGACTTTAGAGTTCGGCCCTGGTGTGACTGAATGTAAAGCCAGTTGGGATGTGAGTGTAGCTAAGAAAGTGGGGGACAGTGTGTGTGATGGAGTGGGGACCATCAAAGCAGAGGAAGAAGGCCTAGAAAAAGTTAGAGCCAGTGTAGAAGGCTGTGGTCCAGATGGGAGTTTCAGAGTTTGTGGTGAAATCTTAGGAGATGTAGCAGTTCCCAAAGCTGGCCATACTCATGCTCCCTCCTGTGGATCTTTGCACGTGAAATTTTCTCTACCTTAAATATGATTCTCAATGCCCACTCTACACTCCAGTCACACACACACACACACACACACACACACACACACACACACACACCACTTGCCTGGCTAAGTCCTATTCATCCTTCGGGTCTCAATTTAAAGGACCCCAGCTGAATCGGATGCTTCTTGTCCGTGCCCCCACAACCCTCTATGCTTAATTGTAATCACCTGACTACCCTTTATTAGAACTGAGAGCTTGCTTCTCTCTCTCCAATAATGTGTGAGCTTCCTGAGGGCAGGAACAGTTTCTTACTCATCTGCCTGTACCCAATACCTATTCTAGGGCCTGGCCCAGCATATTTTCTCAGTAGGTATTAAGGAGCAGTATGAATGGAGCACTTGGCAGGCTTAGTCAGTAGAGCACACACCTCTTGATTTCAGGGTTGTAGGTTCAAGCCCCACATTGGGTATAGAGATCACTTTAAAATTTTAAATCTTAAAAAAAATAAGTGAGGATGCCTGGGAGGCTCAGTTAAGCACTCCGCTCTTGATTTCAGCTCAGGTCATAATCTCAGGGTCCTGGGATCGAGCCCCATGTTGGGCTCCCTGCTCTGCAGGGAGCCTGCTTCTCCCTCTCCCTCTGCCGCTCCGCCTGCTTGCACTTGCTCTCCCTCTCTGTCAAATAAATATATAAAATTTTTAACAACAACAACAACAACAACAACAACAATAATAATAATAGGGATCCCTGGGTGGCGCAGCAGTTTGGCGCCTGCCTTTGGCCCAGGGCGCGATCCTGGAGACCCGGGATCGAATCCCACGTCGGGCTCCCGGTGCATGGAGCCTGCTTCTCCCTCTGCCTCTCTCTCTCTCTCTCTCTGTGACTATCATAAATAAATAAAAATTTAAAAAAATTAAAAAATAATAATAATAATCTCAGAGTCCTGGGATTGAGCACCATGTTGTGCTCCCCACCCAGTGAGGAATCTGCTTCTCTCCCTCTCCCTCTGCCTCCTCCCTTGCTTACACATACACACACACACACACACACACACACACACACACACACACAGTCTCTCTCCCTTAATAAATAAATGAATCTTTTTCAAAAAGAAGCAATATGGTTCTAAGAATACACTTATCATGAGCACTGAGTAATGTATACAACTGTTGAATCACTATATTATACACTTGAAACTAATATAACATGTATGTTAATTATACTGGAATTCAAAAAATAAAAACAGAAACAAGCAGTATAGCTAAACACAATGTGGCATTTTGAATTGGATTTTGGAACAGGAAAAGGATATTAGTGGGGCAACTAGTGAAATCCAAGTTAAATATATTATATTAATTATTATTATTAATAGTTACCAGTCTATAGTTAATAATAGTAACATAGTACCCACATTAGTTTCTTGTGACAAATGTAGATGGTTATGTAAGATGTTAACATTAGTGGAAACGGAGTATAAAGTATATGATAATTCTCTGATTTTTGAATTGTTCTGTAAGTTAAAATTATTTTTGGGGACACCTGGGTGGCTCAGCAGTTGAGCATCTGCCTTTGCCTCAGGGCATGATCCAGGGGTCCGGGATCAAGTCCCACATGAGGCTCCCTATGAGGAGCCTGCTTCTCCCTCTGCCTATGTCTCTGCCTCTGAGTGTCTCTCATGAATAAATAAAATCTTTTTAAAAGATAAAATAATAAAAAAATAAAATTATTTTTCAATTTAAAAGTTTATTTAAGTGGCACCTGGCTGGCTCAGTACATAGAGCATACAACTCTTGATCTCAGGGTTGTGAGTTCAAGCCCCACATTGGGCATGGAGCCTGCTAAAAAAACAAACAAACAAACAAAAAAAGAATCAGGGCATCTGGGTGGCTCAGTTGGTCGGGCAGCCAACTCTTGATTTTGGCTCAGGCCATGATCAGGGTCCTGAGATCGAGCCTCATGTTGGGCTCCATGCTCAGCAGGGAGTCTGCTTCAGGATTCTCTCTCTCTCTCTCTCTCTCTCTCTGCCCGTTCCTCTGCTTGCTTACTCACTTGCTCTCTAAAATAAATAAATAAATATTTTTTAAAAACTAACCAATCAATAAAAGATTATTTCAAACAAAAACAGGGGCACCTGGGTGGCTCAGCAGTTGAATGTCTACGTTTGGCTCAGGTCGTGATCCCGTGGTCCTGGAATGGAGTCCCGTATCCAGCTCCCCACAGGGAGCTTGCTTTTCCCTCTTCCTATGTCTCTGCCTCTCTCTCTGTGTCTCTCATGAATAAATGAATAAAATCTTTAAAACAAAAACAGAAACAGTATTGTGGTTAGGAGGGGAGGCTGTGTGACCTTAAAAACCTACTTGCCCTTCCTAAACTTCCATTTTTTTATCTGTAAAATGAGGATAATTAGACTATCTCCCTTCTTTTATATTTATTTATTTGAGACAGAGAGATTGAAAGAGAGAGAGCACAAGCAGGGGAAGGGTTGGCCAGGGGCAGAGGGAGAGGGAGAAGCAGACTCCCTGCTGAGCAGGGAGCCCACAGTGGGGCTCCATCCCAGGACCCTGAGATCATGACCTGAGCTAAAGGCAGACGCTTAACTGCCTAGTCACCCAGGCGCCCCCAGAGTATCTTCTTGATAGAGTGGGAAGTTTTTCTATACATATAGATTTTATTATCTCTCGAGAGAGAGAGAGACAGAGAGATGTATATATTACAAACATATGTCCTTGCATATAATAATGTTCACTGGATGGAAATTACTGTTCTAAATACTTTACATATGTTAATTTCTTTTAATCTTCTTCCAGCCCCATGAGGTAGGATCTAGCCATAGCAGCAGCAGCATCCCCCTTATACAGGTAGAGAATTTGTTCGAGGTCAACAGATAGGAAGTGGTACAGCTGAACCATGAACCCAGACAGTCTGGCTCCAGAGCTGATGCTTGCATTATGTTACCTCCTTTTAAGGTTAATTAGTTAATTAGTTAATTTTAAGTTAATACCGGTAGAGCATTTACACCAGTGCTCAGGACAGAGGAAGCACTGAATAGCATTTGCTATTATTTAATTACTTCTGAAAGTCAGCTCTAAGGTGGGATTCTACTTGTGAGCTCCAGGATGGGATGGAGGTAAAGAGCATAGAGGTTTATAAAAATAAAACTTCAAGCCAAGGAGTTTGGAGGTTAGAAAGGAATAAGCAAGAAATGAAGACCCGTTTTTGGCTTGGGTTTTTCCCCCATTCACTTCCACTGCTTTTCATTCAACTTGGTCTGAAAAAGATCTAGAAGTCTTCTCTAGTGCTGAGGATTCCATTGCATTTCTGAGGATTATTTTTAATTATCTAACCCTGCAGTAGTTTTTAAGCCATCAATACTTTTAAAAGTCCATTTTATTAACTTATTTAAATTCAATTAGTTAACATATAGTGTATCATTAATTTCAGATGTAGAGTTCAGTAATTCATCAGTCGCATATAACACCCAGTGTGCATTACATCATGTGCCCTCCTTCATGCCCAACACCCAGTTACCCCATCTCCCCACCCACCTCCTCTCCAGCAACCCTCAGTTTGTTTCCTAAAGTTAAGAGTCTCTTATGGTTTGTCTCCCTCTTTGATATCATCTTATTTTTCCCCTCTTTTCCCCTATGATCCTCTGTTTTGTTTCTTAAATTCCACATATGAGTGAAACCATATGATAATTGTCTTTCTCTGATTGACTTATTTCACTAAGCATAATACCTTCCAGTTCCATCCATGTCGATGTAAATGGTAAGATTTCATCCTTTTTGATGGCTGAGTATTATTCCATTATATATCATTATATATATAACATTCCATTATATATCACTGATATAATATATAAAACATCTTTAGGGATCCCTGGGTGGCGCAGCGGTTTGGCGCCTGCCTTTGGCCCAGGGCACGATCCTGGAGACCCGGGATTGAATCCCATGTCGGGCTCCCAGTGCATGGAGCCTGCTTCTCCCTCTGCCTGTGTCTCTGCCTCTCTCTCTCTCTCTCTGTGACTATCATAAATAAATAAAAATTTAAAAAAATTAAAAAAATAAAAAAATAAAACATCTTTATATATATTTATATACATTTATATTTTATAAACATATATATAAAACATCTTTATCTGGGCAGCCTGGGTGGCTCAGCGGTTTAGCGCTGCTTTCAGCACAGGGCATGATCCATTATATTATAACATTCCATTATATATCAGTATACTGCTATAACATATAAAACATCTTTATATATATTTATATACATTTATATTTTTTATATATTTTTATATATAAAATATATTTATATTTTATAAACATATATATAAAACATCTTTATCCGGGCAGCCTGGGTGGCTCAGCGGTTTAGCGCTGCTTTCAGCACAGGGCATGATCCTGGAGACCCAGGATCAAGTCCCACATCGGGCTCTCCACAGGGAGTCTGCTTCTCCCTCTGCCTATGTCTCTGCCTCTGAGTGTCTCTCATGAATAAATAAATCAAATCTTTAAAAAAAAACATTTTTATCCATTTATAACATCCACAGTTTGACTATTGTGGATATCACTGCTATAAACATTGGCGTGCTGGTGCCCCTTCAGATCCATTTTTATGAAGCCTTTTCTGGTTGATTTTAAGTCACATGCAAACTTAAAGCACATTTTTAAAAAATGTATAGATAATAAAAGGGAATATACAGATAACTTTTAGCACATACAGGGGCTTGAGGCTATTTTGGTACAATCACTCTATTGTCTGGATAGAGAAGGTGGCCAATTTAATAACATGAAACAAAACAAAACAAAAAACAATCACCTTGAAGCCCTTCTTACTGGTCAAGGTACTAATTCCACACCAGCTTCTTGCCTGATCATCCAGCTCTTTTACATATTCGAAGTCTTACACGTTTTCAATGAGTATTTCTTATCAGCTAAGCCATGATTCAGGATCCCAAGGTGGGGATCACCATGGACCGAGGTCCCCCTTCACCACCCTGGGAGAACAGAGGACAGAGGAGAGGCGGGTGGAGCCAATTCAGGTCTTTCCAGGAAACGTGCCTGCTGCCTGGCTAACACCCAAGACGTGGAGCAGAGGGACCTCTACACACACCAGTGCCATCCCCAGACAGGGACATTACCCCCTTTGGCCATCACTGCCTTCTTACCACGGTGGAAGTCCAGGTAGTTCTGCCAGCAGTTCCTGCTCTGGTTCTGGTTGGGAAAGCAGCTGTCACAAGGGGGCAGTGTGGTAGTCCTCAATTTGGGTCTTGACATCTGCCGCACGGTGCTGACTCCTAAAGACACCCCTGAGGCAGCTCACAGCTCATTGTGACCCTCAGTGAAAGCACTTTAAAAAAAATGTATTTATTGATGCATAGTTGACATATTGAAGTACTTTTTAACCAGTGTTGCTCAACCAGCCCTCTTGGAGCAATTTGCTGCAGCCGGCAACAGCAATGGGGCTACAGCCTATGCTCTGCCAGCCTCCAACTTAACCCGGGACTACTGGATCCGTAGAGGACACTAGAAGTCATCTAAATCAGGACCCTTTCTCGTATATGGCTTTTTCTGTGCCAGACACTGTGCCAAGCAATTGGGACACAGAGATGAACCAAAACCAAAAACAAAACAAAACACCTCTGACCTCTAGTTCCTTACAGTCTGGTGCATAACACAAATGTAAGCATATAATGTGATAGGTGTTAACAGAGATGTAGAAACAGAGTGTTAAGGTGACAGCTGGCCCTGGGGAGGTCAGGGAAGGCTTCCCAGAGAAGGAGACCCTGCAACTGGATGTTTTGAGTGGAAAGAATAGAATGTAACAGGCAGCCTGGTAAGTGAGGTTGCTGAGGTAGTCTTCCCTGAAAACACAGGCTGGGCCCCGGGTCCTGGCCCCCAGCCTCTAGCACCATACCACTCATGGTTTTAGGGATGCCTCTGCAGGGAGACCCCAGTCTCTTTTATACAGCCATACCCAGCCAGTTTCCAGCACTGCTATGGCCCCAAGTTGAGATCGCCAGATTTAGCAAGTGAAAATACAGGCCACCCAATTAAATTTGAGTTTTGGCTAAGCAATAAATATTCTGTAGCATAAGTAAGTCCCCAGAATATGAATGGGACATACTTGTACATACTTATACTACAGAATATATGTTCTTTATCTGCTGTTCAACTTGAACTGGGCATCCAGTATTTTGTCAGGCAGCTCCACCTAGAGTAAATACATATTTGTGGGAGTAAGAGAGTGGGAGAGGAAGGGAGGAAAGAGGAAAGGAAGGGGAGAAGGGAGCTGGTTCATCAGTGGAGGATGAACAGGAAGCCTTGCAGGTTTGAGGGAAGCAGTTAGATGTGTCAAGACCTAAAAACCACACAAAATCTGGCCTTAACACAACTTCTCACTATCTCCTTTCTGTTTTCATTTTTCCAGTTTTATTGAGACATAATTGGCATGTAGCGCTGTATAAGTTTAAGGTATACAACATGATTTCATATGTCTATCTTGCAGAATGATCATCACAATAAGCTCAGTTAACATCCATCACCTCACAAAGCTACATTTTTTTCTGATGAGAATTTTTTAAGATCTACTCTCTAAGCAACTTCCAAGTATACAATGCAGCATTGTTAACTATCGTCCTCACGTTGCACATGACAGCCCCGTCTCTGTTTTCAGTTCCATCTAGTACAAGATAAGCAGTTGTTCCCCCCACCCCCGTTTTCTTTGTTAAGAAGTCTGCCCCCGTGTGGTAGGAAAAAAGTATTAGGCCAGAAGTCTTAATTCTCTAGTCTTTCAGCTCTTTGGGGGAAAAAGTCCCACAAAAACCAGTGATCTGGAACACAGGAAAAATGCTAGGAGTTTATATATTGTTTCTCTGTTTAGGTGGGGCGCAGGGGAGAAATGAGCAAAAGATGAACAGACTAAATGGAAAGTGTTGTTACAATAGCTTTAAAATGTTATTCAGGGATCCCTGGGTGGCGCAGGGGTTTGGCGCCTGCCTTTGGCCCGGGGCGCGATCCTGGAGACCCGGGATCGAATCCCACGTCGGGCTCCCTGTGCATGGAGCCTGCTTCTCCCTCTGCCTGTGTCTCTGCCTCTCTCTGTGTCTCTCATGAATAAATAAATAAAATATTTAACCACACACACACTTGTAACTTTGTACAAACCAGCATAATCTGTTTCTAAGCTGTTTAGTTCAGAAAACAAGTGAAGAGACTGGGCCTAAAATTCACACGGGAGAATATTTAAACAGAGACACGTTACCAACAGTCAGGCACCACTTAAACGTTGTCAGTGAGGGCACCTGGGTGGCTCAGCGGTTGAGCGTCTGCCTTCAGCTCAGGGGGTGATCCTGGAGTCCCGGGAGTGAGTCCCACATTGGGCTCCCCGCAGAGAGCCTGCTTCTCCCTCTGCCTGTGTCTCTGCCTCTCTCTGTGTGTCTCTTATGAATAAGTAAATACAATCTTTAAAGAGGAAACATGTTGCCAATGAAAAAGCCACCATGGTGATCTCAGATGTGAAGCAAGCCTGGTTTGCACACTTCTTCTAGTCATTAACCTAAGCAGGTAGCCCGATCCCTAGGCTGCATCCACCACTTCCCAGCTAGGGTTTGCTCTTCCCAGTGGAGGTTGCTCGTTCTCCCCAACCATGAGAAGAGACCAGGATGCCATTTGCCTTAGCTCCAGACTTCCCATACTGCCATCATCCTGGGTAACTCCCGTGCCTATGTGGACACTCTTCCAAACACCAGGCCTCATGGTTCCTGCCTCTCCTTACCTCTGGGGTGTCACAGCCCCCCACACCTCACACCCACGGACATTTCTTTAGCTTTGCCATCTCTGGGTACACCTCCTCTTTTGAAATCTCCAAAATGTCACTCTCAGACTGGGCCATGACTTTCAGACCTTCCAACTTTCTCACTTTTCCATTAAACCAATTCCTTTAACTTCCCACAGACTTCCAGAATCCTGAGAAGTCCCCATTTTCACAGCCTCTTCACCCCTTGGTGACTTCCCATCCTCCCCTCAGCCTGGACTCCACACATGATCACTTAAAGTACCTTCTCACCAGCACCCGGACCCCTCAGCCTCTTTCAGCCAGGCCAGGCCCGCATCTGTCCCCCCCATTCCTTTGGGGGGATGGCTGGCACTGAAGCGAGGGGCACGCAGGGCAGAAGGTGCCCTCAGAACTTTCCTTCAGTTCTTTCACCTGCCCTTAATCAGCCGCCTCCTCTCCCTGCCCTTCCTTGGCTGTTCCAAACCTCCGACATCTCTAGGATCTCAGCTTCCTCATCCACGAACTAGGGTGATGACACTTGTCCTGAGGGATGTTAGGAGGAGCTGAGGTGTGTCCAAAAGCAGCCAGGCTCGATGCACACCACTGACCTACCGACTGACCACCATTTGCCTCCAGAGCCCACTGCCATCTGCATCTCTCCCTTACCTCGAACAAATGGCCTTCCCTTGGGTACCAGGGAGGTACCAGCTGTACTCCACTCAACCTCCCAACCTGGCCAGTGCCCACCCACCTGTACTAACTTGCCTCTCATACCAGAGAGTGAGGGGTCCCTCCTCCTGGGCTCAGTCCAGCCTCTCTCTGTCCCTTGTTTCCTCACATCCCCCCTTCTAAGTCTCCTCAGCTCTTCTGCCCACTCATGCCCCTCCCCCTCTGCCTCCTCACCTTCCTGACCCCCCCACACACACACACACATACACAGGGCAGGTTGCTCTCTGCCCTCAGAGCCCCACTGATCTGGCTCTCCCGAGGTCACTGGTGTTGCTAGAGCCAGTGTGTACTCCCCAGATGTCATCCTACTGGGCCCTATTTGACAGTGTGGGCCACTCTGTCCCTTCTGTCGAAGTCTCTGAGGGCCCAGTGCTGGCCGGTCTACACTCCTCCATCGATGCTCTCTGCCACCACCAGCTCATTCTGAACCAGCTCACACTGACTCTCCCCAAACATCTACCTCTGGCCCAGCCCTCTGTCATGAGCTGTTGAGCCCTTGGCACAGCTGAGGCCAAGGACCCTTTAAGACAAAACCCACACACTTACAAGAAAGGTTCACTTATTTTCACATCTCTCTGTGGGACAAGGCAGATGGCTACTCACTCTCCTGACCCTGCTGCTGAGTTCAAAAGTGGCCTCCACCATTTCTCAGCTATGGGAGCTGGATTAAGTTACTTGACCTCATTAGCAAAATGAGATTAATCATGGTGTCAGCCTCAATGGGTTGTAGTGAGGATGAAACAAGATAATCCACGCAAAGTGCTTAGTGCCCTGCCTGGCACATACGTTGTAAACACTCACTGTGCCTTATACCCCGTTGGTCAGTCTGCCTGGGTCTGAATTCTGGCTCTACCACTTCCTCCCAATGTGGCCCTGGGCAAGTTAGTTACTTAACCTCTCTGAACTTCGGTGGTCTCCTCTGTAAAATAGGGATAACCAGTATTGTGCACCACATAGGGCCAAGGCTGGACATTCAGTAAGTGGGCACATATAGCATGGAGGCGAGTTCTCATAAAGTATTAAATATTCATGTCGTGTCATCCCCAGAAAGGCAAGGACTACATGTGTGAGCCGGTCAGAGCACAGCCATCTGGACCTCGCTCCTGGGTCCCCCTGCAATATAAGAGACGCCCGTACGTACGCTCCTTGAGGCCAGCCAGGGAAGGAAAAGCAACACCAGGATAACAGATATCACCTGGCACAGCCCAATGCAGGCTGCTTCAGGGCCAGCTCTTGTGTGGGGGCCAAGAGCCTGGGCAGCTATCTCCGGCTCCCTGATTTCTCACAGCTGGACATTGCTACGTGACATTCCCCTGAGGTCCCAGTTGCCTCCCCTGGACTGTCAGCATCCTGTTCTTTCTTATCTTGCAACTGTCTCTAAGGCCCTAAACAAGGATGTGCTGTTCTCACTTGTAAAGAAATGATAAAAAGTTATTAACCCGTAGCAGCCCTGTGCCCTGCTGCACCTGGGAACCCAGCTGCCTTCGGAACACGTCCAACAGGCCCTCCGTGCTGCCCAGTGACCCTGCACCTCCTCCCCTGGTCAGCTTGTGCTTCCACTCCCTCCAAACCCCTCGCTCTCCTTACGCCTCCTGTCTTGCCATCTCCCAACTCTCCCCGCCGCACCCTATCTCTCAACGGCCGACCATGCCTCCTACTTCACAGAGAAAATTGAGGTCATCCGATACAAAACAATCACTCAGGGCTGGCAAATCTAACAGTATGTTCTGTCCACATCATTCTGGATGCATCAGCATTTGGCTCGGTTGCTCTCTTGGCCTTGACACAGTTCCATCCCTTGGGTTCTAAGATGCTACAATCTCCTGGTTTCCCTCTCTCATCAGCGACTACTGTTCATCACCCTCCATTGCTGGTTCCTCAACATCAAGTCAACTTTGAGTGTGAGAGAGCTCCATGGCTCTGTTCTTGGACCTCTTCTCTTTACCCACCTTCACCTCCTTGGTGACTGCATCCAGCTTCGTGACGTTACCTACTATCCCCCAACTATACATTGATGGCTCCCAAAGTTATATCTTCAGCCAGACCTCTCTCCTGAACTCTGGGCTCCTCCTGCTGCCTGAGAGATATCTCCACAGACTGGGTGGCTTAAACAAGAGACACGTATTTTCTTGTAGTTCTGGAGGCAGGAAGTCCAAAATCAAGGAGCTGTCAGGGTTAGTGTCTGGGGAGACCTCTCTTCCTGGCTTGTAGATGGCCACCTTCTCATTGAGTCCTCACATGGCCTTTCTCTTGTGTGTGCATGGAGAGGAAGAGAGTTCTCAAGTGTCTCTCTCTCTTCTTAGAAAGATACCAATTCTATCAGATCAGGATCTTACCCTTTTGCTTTCATTTAACCTTAATTACCTCCCTAAAGGCCCTATAGCCAATTACTATCACCTTGGGGTTAGGGTTTCAACATAGGATTTGGGGAGGGACACAGTTCAGTCCGTAACAGATATCTGCCAGACGTCTCCACCTTGATATGTCCAAAATGGAACTTCTTTCTGATCAGGGGCACATCCAAATGTCTGGGTCCTGAAACTTATCCAATTTGGAGCCCCTTCTCCAGAAAAAAAACAACTCAAAAATAACTTCCTAACATACTACTAGAGCCTGAGCAAATGAGAGACCTAAGCTCATTAGCTTTACAGTACATGTTTCTGCTCTTGTTCATTCCGTCCCTCCCCACAAGCCCCTGACTCTCACATCACCCTTCCTCCTCTAGTCAATGGCAACTCCAGCCTTCAAGCTGCTCAGGCCTAAACCTTTCAAGTCATACTCAACTCTCCTCTTTTTCTCTCCCCCTACATCTAGTACATCAAAAAAAAAATCCTGCTGCTTCTACTTTCAAAATATGTTTAGAATTTGACCACTGCTCACCATCACTACCACTACCACCTAGTACTAAGCCATGATCAACTCTTGCTTGGAATATGGCAGTGGCCTCTAACTGGTATCATTGCTCCCACTGTTGACTTTAAATGTCTATTTTCAACATAGTGAGACTTTTAAAAGTGTAAACCAAATTGTGTTAGCTCAAAGCCCTCCAATTTTCTTGTTCGACAAACATAATCAAGGCACCATTCTAGACTATTGGGACACAGAAGTGAAAAAAAAAACAGATAAAGAGACCTGCCTTTATGGAGCTTACATTCTAGTAATGCATTCCCTGCTCATTCAGAGTAAAACCCAAGGTCCTTATAATACATTTTCCTTATTTACTTATTTATTGTGTCTCCCATGACTACAGTGTAAATTGCATAAGGTCAGGAATTTATTAGTCTGTAAACTTAGCGCCTGGCACATGTTAGATATTTAATAAGTATTTGTTGAATGAGTGAATGGCCTTTCCCATATCAAACTGATCCATCTACCCACATCTGTACTTTCTGATCCACTTTCTCTCCTGTTACAATAAAGAAGGTATCCTTCCTTTTATCTATGGTACAGTGGCTCTCAAACTTGAGTACACATCAGAATCCCCCGAAAGCCTTGTTAAAACACAGCACTCTAGGCCCCACACCCCAGAGTATCTGATTCAGTCAGTCTAAAGTGAGGTCTGAGAAGCTGCATCTTTAACTAGTCCCAGGTGATGGTGATGCTACTGATCTAGGGACCACATGTGAGAATCAGGGATCTCACCCCACCCACTTTCTCAGGAGCCTTACACTATTAACTGTCTTTTCTTTCTAAATGTCTTCAGTGGCTACCTTTCAACTGAGTCCTTCCATTCCCTTCCTACTGCTACTATAGCTCTGTCCTCTTTTTTTAAAGATTTATTTATGTATTTATTAGAGAAAGAGAAGGGAGGGGGAAGGAGCAGAGAGAGAGGGAGAGAGTCACAAGCAGACTCCCTGCTGAGTGCAGAGCCTGATGCCAGGCTCAATCCCACAACCCTGAGATCATGACCTGAGCTGAAACCAAGAGTCAGACATTCAACTGACTGAGCCACCCAGGTACCCCTAGTTCTGTCCTCTTGATTATCAATCGTATTTCTTACAAGTGTTATCTATACTGGAAGTCTCCATTTTTCACCCTCACTCCTCCACCTACTCCAATCAAGCTTCTATTCCCATAACTTCACAAAGACTTTTCTCACCAGGGTCACAAATGATCTGTGTGTCTTCAAATCTAATGGACATGTTTTTAGTCATCACCTTACATGCATTCAACATGCTGAAAACTCTTTCCTCCTTCTTGAAATAGTGCCTTCCTTTGGCCTCTTCCTCTTGGCCTCCATGGCCTTCCTCCATTGTTTTTCTTGTACTCCTCTGGCTGATCCCTCTCAGGCTCATCTTATTCTATCAAAGCATCAAACATTGGAAATCCTAAAGATTTGATCCTACATCATTTTCTGTTGTTGCTCCATATCCTTCTGAGGAGATTTAATATGACCAAGGCTTCAATTTCAAGATGCCAATATTGCCCAAATTAATATCCCTAGCCATATATTTAGATACTACTAACTCTGAATTTGTACAATGACTACCTATAAATTGACTTCTCTGCTTACTTGTCTAATAAGAAGCTCACACTTAATATGACCACATGGGAACTGTTATTGTCCCACAACCCAAACTATTCCTCTTCATCTTCCCCCAATAGCACTGCCACCACCATCAATCTACTCACCCAAGCCAAAAATCATTATTTTTAAACAAGTTTTTATTTAAATTCCAGTTAGTTAACATATGGTGTAATATTAGTTTCAGGTGCATAATAGTGATTCAGCACTTCCATACAACACCCACTGTTCATCACAGTGTGGGCCTTCCTTGACCCCCATCACCTATCTCACCCATCCCCCAACCCAACTCCCTTCTGGTAACCATCAGTTTGTTCTCCCTTGTAAATATCTTCCAAAAATCATCACATTCTCTCTTAGTCCATGCCACCACCAGCTCTCACTTGGGCTATAGTTTTAGACTCTTAATGATCTTGCTACTTCTACTCTTGCCCCACTCTCCACCCTCTACCAGCAGCCAGTGATATATTCAAACACAAATCTTCCTCTACTTGCCACCTTTCCATGTTGCTCTTTACACTAGGATAAAGTTAAGGGTGTGTGCAATGGGTGCAAAAACCCACTGAGCTCAATAGCAAAACATATGTTTCAAGGCCTTTGTCATGTCTCCCCTGCCAACCTCTTCTTCACTCTACCTCCTACAAAACCCTCATTCTAGAAATTTTATCCTACTGCAATTCTTCATCCTAACACAATTCCCAGAATGCTGAGTATCCTTGCCCAGGATACTCTGTCTTCCAAGAAGCCTTTCACTTCCTCATCCACTTGGCTTACTACTATCTTTAGAGAGAGAACTCAAGGGATGCCTGGGTGACTCAGTGGTTTAGCTCCTGCCTTTGGCCCAGGACATGACCCTAGAGACCTGGGATCAAGTCCCACGTCAGGCTTCCTGCATGGAGCCTGCTTCTGTCTCTGTCTCTCATGAATAAATAAATCTTTTTAAAAAAGAGAATGCTCAAGTGTCATTTTCTCAGATATCCTTCACTTACACTTCCCCTCCTGCCTCTGTGCTTCCAGATATTCTCATCCCTTCTCTGTCATGTCACTTGCTACTCTGTATTTTATTTTTATTTCTTTTAAGATTTACTTATTTATTTTAGAGAGACAGAAAGAGAGAGCAGGAGGAGGGGCAGAGGAAGAGGGAGAGAGAATCAAAGAGATTCCTTGCTGAGCCCAGAGCCTGACCTGGGCCTCGATTTCATGACCCTGAGATCATGACCCCAGCTGAAACCAAGATTCAGATGCTTAACTGACTAAACCACCCAGGCGCCCCTGCTACTCTGTATTTTAATCACTTGTTTTATTTCCTATTTCTCTCATAAAATTATTAGAGTCTTGTAGGGCAAGGGCAATCATGACTTATTTATCTCTATATCCCCAATATTTAGCCCAGTGCTAACACATAGTAGGAATTCAATGTGTGTTGAATGAATTGTTAATTAATTAACTTATGAACAAATTTTGACCTTGGAAAAGCAAGTTTAGGAGTAAGCCTCTTTCCAATGGGCTAAAAAAAAAAAATACAAACCACCGTACCCACATTCCAAGCAGCAAAATGGAGGAAGGGGTAAGAAGAGGCAAAGGCTATTTGTACTTCATCTTGGAACCTGAGGAAGAGAGGCACACTCTGGGGTTGGAAGAGCATAAAGCTGGACAAAGCCTGAGTCCCTGATAACTGTACAACTACCACATCAAGCTTGGACCGCCCACCTCACCACCTTCACATGGGACAGAAACATTAATTTCATGTAAGCTATTGTTAGGTTGGGTTTCTCTGTTACTCACAGCAGAACCCGATCCTAAGAAATACAAAGGGTGGTTTTATTTAGGATGAGGGAGATAAGATAATGTTTAGAGCTAAAGAAAGGGGTCAATAGAAAGGGAGAGAGAGGACCCAGTTGCCCAGATTGAGCAAGGTTAATGAGGATATGGGAGGGATGGGGACACGGGACACAGATGGAGGGATTTGCTTTGGAAAGAACAGAGACATCTCATTCTGTGAGCCCTAGGAAAAGAGACAAGAGCTAACATTTGTGAAGCACATTCTATGTACTAAGTCCTTTAGAGATACTATCTAACTTAAACTTCACAACACTTTAAAGAGTATAATTTGTAAGCTATTTGTGGTTAGTTGCGTACAAGATGTGACTTATTATTTCAATAAGAGTTCAGTTTCGGGATCCCTGGGTGGCGCAGCGGTTTGGCGCCTGCCTTTGGCCCAGGGCGCGATCCTGGAGACCCGGGATCGAATCCCACATCGGGCTCCCGGTGCATGGAGCCTGCTTCTCTCTCTGCCTATGTCTCTGCCTCTCTCTCTTTCTCTCTCTGTGACTATCATAAATAAAAAAAATTTAAAAAAAAAAGTTCAGTTTCTATCTCACGCCGGTAAACAAGTTTCAATTCAGTCAATATTATCTGTGATAACAATAGCAAAAGACTGCAAACAACCTAAATGTCCATCATAGGGGATTGGTTCAATAAAAGAATGGTCCATCCTCACAGTGGAACAGCCTACAGCTGTTGAAAAGAAGGAGGTAGCTCTTTGGGGATTGAAATGGAATTAACTCAGGGGCAGCCTGGGTGGCTCAGTGGTTTAGCGTCACCTTTGGCCCAGGGCGTAGATCCTGGAGACGGAGGATCAAGTCCCACGTTCGGGCTCCCGGTGTGGAGCCTCCTCCTCTCTCTGCCTCTGTGTCTCTCATGAATAAATAAAATCTTTAAAAAGAAATGAAATTAACTCCAAAACGCATTGTAAAATGAAATACAAGGTGGTGGATATAACATGTTGTAAACTTGTGTTTAAAAAGGAAAGGCACGGGGGCAGCTGGGTAGTTCAGTCAGCTGAGTGACTCTTGATCTCAGCTCGGGTCATGATCTCAGGGTCCTGGGATCCCGCCTCAGGACTTCCTGCTCAGTGGGGAGTCTGCATGCCCTTCTACCCCTCGTTCTTTCTCTCTCTCAAATAAATCAAAAAAAAATTTTTTAATTTAAAAGGTTTTAAATTTTAAAAAAGGAAAAGCAAAACAAAAGAATATATGGTACCTCTGAAACAATACACAAGAGACTAGTAACGTATGGCTAGCTCTTAGGATAAGATGGGGTAGTGAGAGGGAGACTTGTGCTATGTACTCCTTGGTGCCTGTTGAAGATGATCTACAACTGACTTACTTTGCTGATTAAAAAATAAAGAACATGCCCCTTCAATAAATAAGGAAACTGTCAATTCAGGATTTTTCCATTGCCCTTCTTCCTGAGACCCCATCTCAGTTCGAACAGGCTTATACAGCCTCGCCGCTGTGGTGGGGAGCAGCTGTTTAGGCTGGTAACAGACCAGAGGGGGATCCAGGTTTGATGAGGCCCAACTTACACAACTTGGAGGGCCTCTTAAAGAAAAATCCAGTGCAGTTGTGAATACAAAAGGAAGCACGGGGCCTTCAAATTTATTCGGGCAAACGAGGGTCCGGGAAGCTGCAGCTTCATTAGCTTCGAGGTAAATCAGCCTCTGATGCTGAGTGTATTATTCCGTTGGATCCTAGCCATTAGGACTCCTCCACATCGCTCCACCGAGATAAGACCATTCTCATCTTGTTGCCAGCCTTCCAGCCGTGCCCCGAATGCGTATAAGCCTTATAGGCAGACTTTGCCAGATCTGCCCCCTTCCTCTCTTTCTCAGATAACTTCAGTGCCCTTCCCAGAGCTTACAGGGAGATTCAGCTGCTCTTTCAAGGCAGTGCTGGGAGAAAATTGGAAGCATCAGGATGCAGCATTGTGAAATCCTCTGAGATCGTGATGACATGAATGCCCACCTGGTTGTGTTGTGTTCTCTGGCAGTGGCCAGGTACTCAAGCATCAGAGCAGAGAAAAGGGGGCTGTTGTACTGATCCAGAGTTGGGATTTTGCACAAGAGTGTGGTGTCAGGACAAGGACAAGGGAGGTCAGGGTATGGTATGGTAGATGTTGAATGGGTGGACCATGGACACCTAACTTAATGGTAAAAATAGGGATTTGGGAAAAAGAGTGGGAATTGAGGGGTGGGGTTGAAGTGGATGGAGTTGAAATCCATTCACCGTGAGGCCGTGGTGCTTGAACTCACATCCCCAAGATCTAGAGTTGCATGCTCTGCTGACTGAGCCGGCCAGGTGCCCTAGTTTTATACACCCTAGTTATGGGGCTCTGTCCTGCTTAGTGCAACTACCATCTCTCTGTTACCTAAGCCAGAACCCAAACAGCTATTCTCATCTCTTGTTCCTCATTACCCCTCCCATGTAATATGATATAATCCATTGCCATGTCCTGCTGATTTTATTATTTTTTAAGATTTTATTCATTTATTCATGAGAGACAGAGGCATAGGCAGAGGGAGAAGCAGGCTCCATACAGGGAGCCTGATGTGGGACTTGACCCCGGGACTCCAGGATCATGCCCTGAGCCAAAGGCAGATGCTCAACTGCTGAGCCACCCAGGCATCCCAGTCCTGATGATTTTACCTAAAAAAATATCTTTTTAATCCATCCACCTCCCTCCATCTCCACCACCACGACTCTACCTGGACTATTACCAGAGCCTTCTTTAAAAAGAAAAAAAGGGGAGGGGGGAATCCCTGGGCGGCTCAGTGGTTTAGTGCCTGCCTTTGGCCCAGGGCATGATCCTGGAGTCCTAGGATTGAGTCCCACATCAGGCTCCCTGCATGGAGCTTGCTTCTCCCTCTGCCTGTATCTTTGTCTCTCTCTCTCTCTCTCTAATAAATAAATAAAATATTTTTTTTTAAAAAGGATGTGGGCTCCTGGGATGGCTCAGTCAGTTAAGCATCTGCCTTTGGCTCAGGTCATGATCCCAGTATCCTGGGATCAAGTCCCACATCAGGGTCCCTACTCAGCCAGGAGCCTGCTTCTCCCTCTCCCTCTGCCCCTCCCCCAGCTGTGCTCTGCTTTCTCAAATAAAATCTTTATATATACTTATTTTGGAGAGAGAGAGAGAGAGCAAGTGGAGGGAGGGGCAGAGGGAGAAAGAATCCCAAGCAGACTCCCCGCTGCGCATGGAGCTGGACGTGGGGCTCAATGCCAGGACCCTGAGATCACAACCTGAGCTGAAATCAAGAGTCAGACACTGGGCAGCCCTGGTGGCAGTGGTTTAGTGCTGCCTACAGCCTGGGGTGTGATCCTGGGGACCCGGGATTGAGTCCCACGTCGGGCTCCCTACATGGAGCTTGCTTCTCCTTCTGCCTGTGTCTCTGCCCCTCTCTCTGTGTGTGTGTGTGTCTCTCATGAATAAATAAATAAAATCTTAAAAAAAAAAAGAGACACTTAACTGAGCTCCCAGGCACCCCTGCTTACCAGAGGCTTCTAAATGACCTCCACATACTTACTCTGGCCCCTCCACTCATTGTCCACATACAGCCAGAGATGATGCTAGCAAAGAACTGATTGGACCAGATCACTTCCCTTAATGCCTGTGTGATAAAGTCCATTTCTTTGTGTGACATAAATGATTCTCCAATATCCTCAACAGCCTCATCTCCTGCTCTGTTCCTTTATCAGTCAGGCACTCAGGGATTGATTTAAAGATTTCTGGCATCTGCAGTTTATACCATTCGATGAGGCCTCTTTAAGCAAAAGAATACAAAATTAAGTAAGAGGCTCTCTGGGGGAAGGAGTCCCCACAAGTGAGGAGCCCTGAAGCTTAAAATTCATTAGCATCCCAGTAAATCTGTTTCTAAGAACACTCAGCAAGTCACGTGCAGTCTCATAAATGCCCCGTGCTGTTTCATGCGCTTGCTGTCTTGACACATGGGACTCCCTCCACCTGAAATGTCTTTTCCCCATTACTTACCCGGCAACTCATTCTTCGCTGGCAGTGTGCTGGCATCAGATCACGAGCTGACTGTGAGACTCGAAGTTTGTGAACCAGTTGCTAAACACAGCCATTATTAAAAATTACATTAACTTCAAATTAAGTAAGCTATGTTAAAAGTAAAGATACTAAGTGCTCAAAACTCATCACTTCCTAATTATTTTACCACATTTTCCTATTATCCGTGTTTTGGATGCTATATATGTCCATCCTATCTGGGTGGTGGAAATATTCTGTAATGATGTGCTGCTGTGCCTCTCTTCCAAATTCCCACAGTCAACCACTTCGTATGGGTAGCTTGAAGCTGGCTGTGGTGGGAGTATTTTACAACACAAGATTCGGCAAGTATCTCAAGCCAGGGCTTTTTCTTCCCTGGAGAGCCCATTGTTAAGAATTTACCAGCACACCACTGTTTAAAATCAAACCCAAGGCTCACCTCCATGCAGTCTTCCCTGATTTCCTTGCCCTCACACACACACACACACGTGGGTGCGCACACACAATCACTCTGCCCCTTCTATATCCTATATGCCACTCAATAGCATTTAATATACTTTATTTCAAGAGTTGGTTTAATTAAAGGCAGGTACTACATGTTATCCACTTTTGTACCACAAATGCCTCACACATTGTAAGGGTTCAATAAATGTTGGTAGAATAAATTTAACCTGTCCGGGTTCAGTTTCTTTTTATGTCAAATGAGAATACCTGCTCTCCCTACCACACACAGCCCTTATGAGAACAAATGAAATTCTAGACGTGAAAGTACTTTGAAGGAAAAAGTGAAAAGTATCATACAAGTGCAGGGTATTATTTTCACGTGTTCATGTAGTTTAATGAGTTTCCATCATAAAACACCTGTTGAAGCATATAATTCTAGCTTTCCTCTGTTCTCTCTCAAGATGGTCTAATTTAACCCCTGGGCTCCCTGGGCCTCTTTGAACCTTTCTGGTGTGAGCCCGAAGAAACTCTTTGTTTTAATAAAGCTGACTATAAAGTATGTTTCTGTAAAGTTGATTTTGGACTTAGGAGGAAAAACCTCTGAGGAAAATGATAAAATCAGAGATGCATTCTCATTAAGGGAAAAATCCCAATTGACAATCAAAGACCCCAAATTAAGGCATTAAGATGGGTCAAGCCAGAGATTCCTGGCTGGCTTGATCCTGGGGTTGTGAGTTTGAGCCCCACATTGTGTGTACAGATTACTTAAAAATAAATTTTTAAAAGGTGGGTCAGGGTGCCTAGGTGGCTCAGTCAGTTAAGCATCCAACTCTTTTTTTTAAAGATTTTATTTATTCATGAGAGACAGAAAGAGAGAGGCAGAGAGGCCGTTGAGCCACCCATGCGTCCCAAGCATCCAACTCTTGATCTCAGCTCAGGTATTGATCTCAGGGTCATGGGTTCAGGCCCCTTGTTGAGCTCTGAGTTGGGCATGCAGCCTACTTAAAAGGAGGGGGGCACCTGGGTGGCTCTGTGGTTAAGCATCTGCCTTCAGTTTATGTCATGATCCCAGAGTCCTGGGATTGAGTTTCACATCAGTCTCCCTGCCTGCCTCTCCCTCTGCCTATGTCTCTGCCTCTCTCTCTGTGTCTCTCATGAATAAATAAATAAAATCTTTAGAGAGAAAGAGAGAAAGAGGTCAAGCCACCCTACCTGAAACTCTCTTTGTACTTTATTTTTAATTATTTTTTTATTTATTTTTAGAGAGGGGAGGCACAGAGGCAGGGAGAGAGAGAGAGAGAGAGAGAGAGAGAGAGAGAGAGAATCTTAAGCAGACTCCATTCCCAGTGCAAAGCCCAACATGGGGCTCAATCTCAGCTCTTGAGATCATGAGCTGAGCTGAAATCAAGAGTTAGACGTGTAACTGGCTGAACCACCCAGGTGCCCCTGTACTTTATTTGCATTTGTATTTATCTTACTTAGTAAGCCCTAATATGTCACTATGTGTCAGACGCTTTCTTAGTACTTTATAGATATTAATGCATTTAATGTCCATAAAACACTTCTTATTTGCATTGTATAGGTAAGGAGACTGAGTCACAGAGAGGTTAAGTAAATTGCCACTTTCCTCCATTGTAGGAAGGATGTGGCCACTCCCAGCAGAATATTACAGAAGGTTGTAAGCCCTGCTCCGGGGCTCTTCCTGCCTGGCAGGCTTCTTGCCACCGGAGGACTGCCTTGACCACCAGACCTCTGCAAGAAGCTAGCCAGTCACTGGGGACTGCATCTGCTCCCTCATTTATATCTTTGATTCCAGATCTTTTATGCTGCTTGTTTGATGGTTCCATAGTAAACTAAAATACAAACAACTGGGGACCAGTGTGAGTTGCTATAATCACAGGACTTTGGATCGTGTTCAGCCTTTGGGGTCTGAAGTATAGCAGGCTTCCTGGGCAAGTTGTTTAACATCTCTGAGCCCCAGCTTTTCCATCTATAAACACGTAAGTCAATGTGATGTAATGGAAAGAAAAAAGGAGTTTGGTGTCAGACAAGCTTTTTTATTCATTCATATTTTTATTCACCAAATGAATGCTTACAGAGTGTCTGTAATGTGCCAGTCACTGAGTGGGGTCCTGGAGACAAGTGGTGAACAAAGCCAATAATGGGGTAGTGCCTGCCCCTATGAAGGAAGCTTACATTCTAGTTGGGGAAACAGGCAAGAGACAAGCAAACAAACAAATAACTATAAATTGAAATAAGTGTCACACAGTAAGCACTATGATAGAAATGGCATGTGGGGATGGGGGAGGGGAAGGTCTACTTTCTACAAAGTGGTCAAATAAGGTTCCTCTAAAGAAGAGACATTTAGGGTGCCTGGGTGGCTCAGAGGTTGAGTGCCTTTGGCTCAGGGTGTGATCGGTCCTGGGATCGAGTTCCCCATTAGGCTCCCCGCGGGAAGCCTGCCTCTCCCTCTGCCTATGTCTCTGCCTCTGTGTGTCTCTCATGAATAAATAAATAAAATCTTTTTAAAAAGTGACATTTAAGCCAATTTATTATTTTACTAGATTTGTGACCTCAGCCAAACTGCAGTAGTTTAAAAAATTATGACAGGCAACTGTTCTGAGCCTCAGTGGGCATAATCCCTACCTGCCAAGATCCTTGTGATGATCCAAAGAGATGATGTGTGTAAAACCTCTAGCATGTAGTAAGCACTCCATAAATGTGCATTCCTTTCCCCTTCTAGCTCGAGCAGTCAGTGTTCTCCTGGAAATGACTTAAGGTCACACAATCTGCTTTGGCAGTTACTTAGCTACTTAATCAGTTTAATAATCCAGGAATTTAGTGGGCAAATCAAGTCCCCCCCACACACACACAAATAAAATTAGCAAAAATTATACATACTTACACTTTGGGATTGAACCAGGATGCCTTCAATGTAGGGCCTTGTCATCATGAAATCTGGATAAGCCTGCCTCTAAAATAATCAGCTGGCAAAATAGCAAATTAATGTCCTCTAATTCTGCCAATTGGCTCCAGCTAGATTTCCCTATCACTAATTTAACCTTCAGCAGTAAGTGATGGAAGATAACTACCGCTGGACCCTTGTTCTGTGCAAGAATCTGGCACCTTGATTGCTCCTCGGAGTGGAACAGGGGAACAATCCTGTGGAATGGAAAGGGTGCTGCGATTAACTCCACTTGCAAGTAAGGGACCAGCAGAGTTTAATTTTCATGCCCAAGGTCACATAGCAAAGTTGCTAGCAAGCTCAGACTAGAATTCGAGGCTATGGATTCCTTTGCTACTATTTTCTTGCTTAGACCGGTGGTTGCCTGGGGTGATGATTAAAAAATCAATTCAGCAGAACTGAAACCCCTACTGACTGGTTATCCCATCACAAGACACACACACACACACACACACACACACACACACAGAGACACACACCCCACTAAGGTAGTCAAACCTTTAAGTACTTATTGTTAATAATGTACCGACAAGTAAAAGTTTAAGCCATGTTTCAGGTATAGTCTGAAATGTGGGGAGGATCACACTGTTGGGCCAGGGAGAAAAGGCAAGTTGGTCAACTTGATGACACAAATACAATATTCTTGGTTTCTGAGGTAAGATGATTCTCAGGTTCAAGAATCACTATTTATTCAAATATGCTTCCAATTATTAATATTAAAGATTACCAATCTCTTAGCTTGTATTTAGTCTGAACCAACCATGGTATAAATCAGCACCTAAAAAATTAGGGGCATCATGAAGTTTTTATCTTTAAAAAAAGTTATTGAAGATATGGGACGCCTGGGTGGCTCAGTGGTAGAGCATCTGCCTTGAGCCCAGGGCGTGATCCTGGAGTACCGAAATTGAGTCCCACATCAGGCTCCCTGCATGGAGCCTGCTTCTCTCTCTGCCTATGTCTCTGCCTCTCTCTCTATGTCTCTCATGAATAAATAAATAACATCTTTTTTAAAAAAGTTATTGAAGATATGTTTTTGCCCCAAAACAGGTATACTCATTTCCAATTATATTCAGTACAGTCAGTCCTAATCCTAAAATTTAAGAGCTCTGTCAAAATTAAAAACTTGGGCATTAAGCTAAACTATGTTGTTTTTTTTTTTCAAAATTTTCAATACAGAAAACCGTGGGGTATGCTTGAAATAAATTAGAAGCAATGGCTGGAACAGCCCATTTCCCAGTCAGTGCTTCTGAGCAGCTTCTAGAAATAGATCTAGTAATATCCCTGGTTTGGTGGCCAAAGCAATTTAAACAAATTAGAGATGCTTAAGCCTTTGTCAAATGGCTGTACTAAAATCAAATTTGATATCCTTTAGAAACCAATATTATAGATAGTAATTATAACTGCTTCTGACAAGTCAGTCGAGAAACCATCCCAGACTTCCAGCATCTATAATACTGTGTTTAAGCACAATACTCCATAAATCACTCAAAGCAACAAAAGAACAGGAGTCACTATAAAACAGATGGAGTTTGGCAACTTGGTTCTCCTAAAACAACTTGCTCTGGCACACAATCGAAGGACTCTAGGGCTGGAAAAATCCTTGGAGAACAAGAGGAATTCCTGGAATAATATAGAAGCGCCCCCACTTCACCATGAACAGAAATGATTTTATGATTCCCAAAGTGAAATTGCTTTTCCTTTGCCTTGTTAAAAATATTCACCATCAGGGATCCCTGGGTGGCGCAGCTGTTTAGCGCCTGCCTTTGGCAAAGGGCGCGATCCTGGAGACCCGGGATGGAATCTCAGGTCGGGCTCCCGGGGCATGGAGCCTGCTTCTCCCTCTGCCTGTGTCTCTGCCTCTCTCTCTCTCTCTCTCTCTCACTGTGTGCCTAACATAAATAAAATAAAAAAAAATTAAAAAAAATATTCACCATCAGAGGGCTGCCTGGCTGGCTCAGTTGGTAATAGAACCTGCGACTCTTGATTTGGGGATTTTAAGTACAAACACCAGGTTGGGTGTAGAGTTCATCTAAAGACAAAATCTTTAACAAAAAAAAAATATTCACCATTGGATATGGTGAATGTAACTCACGAGGAGATTTTTCTCTTATTTTCCTATAGAAGGTAGGCTATATAAAGGTGTTTCAGTATAGAAATATTCAGGCATCTACCAACACAGGAACAAATATTCTTAAGTGTAAATGACAGGAAATTGGTATTCTCAACAAATGTTGGGCTCTGTGATCACCAGGTTCTTGTGCTGTTTCTTCTACCCGTGGCTAGGCTGAGCACTCTCTTCATCTTCTCTTGAAATGAGGTTCTGTCCTGGGCGCTCTCTGGTCTTCTCAACTGCCGGGGCTTCAACAGCTACCCAGAATCAGATCTATGTCCTCAGTTCTAGTACCTGCTGTCCTCATCTGTCCCACGATCTTCCAAAGACCTCTTTAACCTCATATACAAAAACGAGTTCACATCTCTCTCCATCACCTCTACCATAACACCTCACTTCCCACAACCCTCTACCTACCACCACCACCTACTCTTCCTTTGTATCTCAGCTGGGCTTACCAGAAATTTGGGAGCCATTCCAGAAAGACTGCAAGGAGTAGGGATCAAGTGTGTGGGCTTGGAAATTGTTACTCCAGGTGCCACTACATTATAATTAGATGAACTACCCTACACTTGAGCTTAGCCAAAAGGCTGAGAAGCCATGATTTAGATGAACTACCGGCAAGATTATCCCACTTCTGGGACGCCTGGGTGGCTCAGTGGTTGAGTGTCTGCTTTTGGCTCAGGGTGTGATCCCGGAGTGCTGGGATCAAGTCCCATATCAGGCTCCTTGTGGGGAGCCTGCATCTCCCTCTGCCTGTGTCTCTGCCTCTCTCTCTGTGCCTCTCACAAATAATTTTTTTAAAAGAACGCGTTACATCATAGGTTATTGTATTAAAATATACACTGCTCGTGAAGCACTAGCATAGTGCCTGGCACGCTAGTCACTATTATAATGATCTAGAGTCTTCCTTCTTCCAATTATGTTTTTCTCCCAATATTTCATTATAAAAATTCCCAAACATAAAGAAAACCTAAAAGAATTGTCCAGTGAACATGCATATCCCCATCACATAGGCTCTACTGTTAACAGCGTGCTCTACTGACTTAAGCATATACCCATTCACCCATCAGACAATCTTAATTTTGTGTGCATTTCAAAGTAAGTTTCAAAATAAGCATTCATCCCTCAAGGCTTTCCCATGCATATCATCATTAACTAGAATTCAGCATTTCATTTGGGTTTTGGGGGTTTTTTTTGTTTTGTTTTTGTTTTTTCTGTTTGTTGTTGTTGTTGTTATTTCAGGTAAAATGAACATACAGTGAAATGCATGACTCTTTAGTGTAACCTTTTGGTGACTTTTGACAACTACATATACCCCATGGAACCCAAACCTCTGTCCAGACACAGAATACTTCCATCACCCCAGAAAGGTCTCCCATGCCCCTTCACAACTGGGACACCCCCATGCTCCCAAGAGGCAACCACTGTTCTGATTTTTCTCTGCCAGAGATCAATTTAACCTATTCTAGAACTTCATATATGTGGAATTTTATAGTATATACTCCTATCCCCAATCTTTTTAACTACAGTGCATATGTGAAAAACAAATCTTACCATTCTTTTAATTTACATTGATTACTACTGAGAATGAACTTTTGAAAAGTTATCACTTGGGAATTCCTTCTTTTTTAAAAAGATCTTATTTATTTGAGAGAGAGCATGAGCAGAGAAAGGGAGAAGCAGACTCACCGCTGAGCAGGGAGCCTTATGCAGGACTCCATCCAAGGACCCCGGGATCACGCCCTGAGCCGAAAGCAGACACTCAACCACTGAGCCTGATCTGAGCCAAAGGCAGATGCTTAACCGACTGAGCCACTCAGGCATCCCAGGGATTTCCTTCTTTTATATCCATTATTCTATTGGCTGAGACTCCGGAGACATAAGGATATGGACTTGATTCTTGGCTTACTAGATGTGTGCCAACTTGGACAAATTACTTGACCCTTCTGCACTGCAGTTTATTCATCTCTAAACTGGAAATAATAATAGATTTATTTTACAGAATATTTGTGTCTTACAGGATTGTGAAAATTATGAGATAATGCAGGTAAAGTATTTATTGTGGCAGTGTCGGAAACACAAAGTGCTCAGTGAATGTTAACACTTATGATGATGCAGTTTTTTGTAGAGTCAGAAATTGCCATTCCATCATGGGCACCTCCTCTCTACTCAATTGTCACCTCATCAATGAGAACCCCCCTGATTGTTGTATTTTGATCTAGCAGCCAGCCAATCCCAGAACTAGTCCTTATCTTGCTATACCAGGTTGAATTGTGTCGCTTCAAAAGGTATGTTCCAGTCCTAAATCCCATACCTGTGAATGTGACTTTATTTGGAAATAGAATCTTTGCAGACATAATCAAGTTGAGATGGGATCACACTGGATTTGGTTAGGTCCCAAATCCAGTGACTGGTGTCCTTATACAGAGACACACAGAGAGATACAGGAAGAGTATCTTGTGAGGACAGAGATTCGAGTGATGCATATATAAACCAAGGAATGCCAAGGCCTGCTGGCCCCTAGGGCCTTCAAAGAGCCTGCCAATACCTTGATTTTGGACTTCTAGCTTCCAGAACTATGACAGGATAAATTTCTGTTGTTTTAAGCTACCCAGTTTGTCATGGCAGCCCTAGCAAACTAATAGGTTTGCTTTATTTTTCTGCATAGCATTTACCATCTGACATACTAAATATTTTATCTGTTTCCCTTCACTAGAGTATGAGAACCATGAAGACAGGGACTTTGTTTTGTTCATACTGATTCTCTAGCACTAAGAGAGCACCTGGCACATGATGCTCAGTAAACATTCCTGGAAGGGGGGAGGGAGGAGGAAGTTTACTATTTCTATATACTAAACACTATGATTTCTGAGTTTGTCTTTTGCCTTTTAAGATTTTTTTTTATTTACGTATTTGAGGGGCTCCTGGGTGGCTGGCTCTGTGGTTAGGCGTCTGCCTTCGGCTCAGCATGTGATCCCAGGCCCAGGGATCGAGTCCCGTATTGGGATCCCTGAGAGGGGCCTGCTTTTCTCTCTGTGTCTCTGCCTCTTTCTGTGTGTCTTTCATGAATAAATTTTTGTTTTAAAAAAGGATTTATTTATTTGAGAGAGAGAGAGAGCACAAGCAGGAAGCGCAGAAGCAGAGGGAGAGAGAATCTTAAGCGGACTCCACGCAGAGCATGAAGCCCAACACCAGGCTTAATCTCACAACCCTGAGATCACCACCTGAACTGAAACCAAGGGTTGGACACTCAACTAACTGCACCACCCAGGTGCCCCTTAAGATGATTTTTGTTGTGAGATTTTTATGTGTTCAAATTCAAAATTTTTTGTTTATTTTTATTGGAGTTTGATTTGCCAACATATAGCGTAATACCTAGTGCTCATCCCATCAAGTGCCCCCCAGTGCCTGTCACCCAGTCACCCCAACCCCCCGTCCACCTCCCCTTCCACTACCCCTTGTTTGTTTCCCAGAGTTAGGAGTCTCTCATGTTCTGTCACCCTCTCTAATTTTTCCCACTCATTTTCTCTCTCCTATAATCCCTTTCACTATTTTTTATATTCCCTGTATGAGTGAAACCATATGATTGTCCTTCGACTGACTTACTTCACTCAGCATAATACCTTCAATTCCATCCACGTCGAAGCCAATGGTGGGTATTCATCGTTTCTAATGGCTGAGTAATATTCCATTGTATACATAGACCACATCTTCTTTATCCTTTCATCTTTCGATGGACACCGAGGCTCCTTCCACAGTTTGGCTACTGTGGACATTGCTGCTATAAACATCGGGGTGCAGGTGTCGCGGCGTTTCACTGCATCTGTATCTTTGGGGTAAATCCCCAGCAGTGCAATTGCTGGGTCGTAGGGCAGATCTATTTTTAACTCTTTGAGGAACCTCCACACATTTTTCCAGAGTGGCTGTGCGAGTTCACATTCCCACCAACAGTGCAAGAGGGTTCCCCTTTCTCCACATCCTCTCCAACGTTTGTTATTTCCTGGCTTAGAACTCTTAAGTGACTTCCCTTTCTATACAGAACGAAGCTCCAAGATCTGGTCCTAACCTCCCTATCCTCTCACACACAGCAGACATTTTGAACCAAGTGCAGTTCTTTGGAGGAGCCTTGATCTGACCTCTTCTTTCCTTTGCTTTTTGCATAAACTCTCCTCTCCTCCTGATAAGGACCCTCCTTTAGACCCTTTGAAGGCCTTCTTGCCTGCCTTGAGCCCCCACAGCCTCCCTCCCTAGGGAAGCACTTCCTGACCCAGCCATACTCCCCATCCCAACCAGAGTCCTGTGTCTTGCTCCCTGCCTTCACACTTCCAGCATGGCACTCATCATATCGGTCCCTGATTATTTATCAAAACCTCTAGCAAGTCACTTCTTCCTGGGCTTCAGTGTCCGCAGTTTCTGAAGAAAGCTGGACTCTCTCGGGTAAAATTTTAGCTTTACCCATTTTGCTATTTGTCCCTCATTTCCAAGCTGAAGTAAGTGGGGACTGTCAAAAGAGCAACTTCCAAGTCAACACATGTTTGAGCTAAGCCTGTGCCACACTGACTCTTCCATCTAGGGAGAATTAATGCCCACGCTGATGACCTTGAAAACCCAGAAGATATTAAACTACACTCTAAATTCAGCTGAGACACAACATATACCTGGTAACACTTCCACTGAACTTACTGCAATTCTTTAGAAATGAGTAAACCTTACGTGTTCTATGTATACATTACTAATTTTGCCCATAACTAATTATTTCAAATACCCCTTTCCCCAAAATCTCTAAACAAATGAATTAGGTGCAAAGCACTTTTAGGATCATTTGAGACTTGTAACTTTAACAAGGACAGATCAGAATTTTTGAGGCCAGAGGAGGCCCTAGGATCATCCAGCTCAACCCTGATTGCAGTTGGATGAATGGGGACTCTAACAGGCAGAGTGGCCTACCCCTAAGGAACACGGCTCCTCCACACATGCCCATTAAAAGTGGAAATTCCAATAACTGTCTGCATACTAGCCACCATTGGTAAAGCACCAGTGAACCACTAGAGACAATAAACTTGTATTATTAAAGCGGAGGTTTGGTGGTGTTAAGGATTATAACAAATAAGCTTTAATCCCCTCTTTTACTGAGCTACTTTATTAGAGGGGAGGGAGACCTTTGCTTTGCTGCCACATCAAACTTCACTATGATTAGGCACCAACAAAGTAGTAAGCATTAGACAGCACAGGAAATATCTGTAGAGTTCTTTATGCTTGTATAATTGCCTCAAGCATTAGTCACTTTTAAAAAATCACACACACATACTTAACACTGGAAGACAGACTTTACTACCAAAAGTCTCTTTTCATTAAGATTTCACTTCATCGCGAATTAAAATCCATCCCCCCCAACCACTACCTCCAGAGAACGCACTTAACCCACCCATCCTTGAGGTAGACCAGTGTTCTGCTGTTTCCCCTAATGAGGAAACGGAAGACCTAGGCAACTAGCTCAAGGGTAAAGCACAATTCAGTAAGAGCCCCTTCTACTGATTAAATTGAACCCATGGCATAAGGGAAAATTAAAGGGCTCTGAAAATTCCAAAGTTTCATGTCAACAGGAAAGAAGAATGACACACACAGAGACCCTCTTGAGTTTGCCAACATCTTTCTGGGGTAAGCTAAAGATTAAATGTAAAATTAAAAATAGGTAACTTCCTTTGCTAACTATATTTGTCCTAGAAGCTGACATCTTCAGATTCTTTTTAAGCAGTGGTTCTCCAAGTATGGTCTCCTGGCCAGCAGCAGCAGCCTCATTTGTAACCTAGGTTACAAATGCAAATCCCTAGGCCCCACCCCAACCTCTGAAGGAGTGGCCACCTAGGTTTTAACAAGTGCTAGGGTTTAAGAACCACTGGAGGATTCAAATGGCCTCATCTATGTGGCAACTGGCTGACTACATTTAACACTTTGTTATTAATCAATACTCACTTTGTCTACCTTGTGAGGTCTCAAACAGCTAACTAGCAGGGCGTAATAATTTCTGCTCAAGGTGGGCGACCCTATAGAGCCCCCTGAAACCCAAACCTAACAATAGGCCCACATCCAGGTGTCCAACACATACTAGCCTCTGAAGTAAAGGCTGCATCTCTCCATCCAGTGGCCGCTCCACCCAAAGCTTTCATCAGAATCCCAAAGCGTGTTTGACAAGTACTCTTCTCCCATATTGGATCCCAAGCATGCCCAGTTCCGGAAGCACGGGTGTCACACTTGTTTACAACTTTGAACCCCTTCATATGGATAAGCACATGTACTTAAAATGGGCACATGTTGTCCAAAATATGTTAGCCTGGTCAATTCCCAAAATTAGGTGTCTTGCTGCTTTTTGTAGTTGCAACTTGATAAGCAAGTATGCCTAACCTTTCTTTTAAGGACCACCACTGCCACTGCCACTGCCACTGCCACCGCCACCACCACCACATCTTTTTAAAAATTCTCTAGCATTGTTAATCTTAAAAAAGAAAAAGAATCAATTTTTCAGATTTTAAAATTTCATTTATTTTGCAAACTTGAGGTCCAATTACATTCATTAACAATCAGATCATTTACCAGAGTGCCAAAACACACTTCATAATTTCAAATATTTTATTCAAAAATCTTAATAAGGTTTTTTTTAAATCTAGATACATTCCAAAATACTCATTAACAGCAGGAACTAGAGAAAGGATTTTACCATCTTACTTTCACCCTGACACAGACAGTCGTCAATGAAGGTCCTGCGGTTTACAGATGGATACCGTGCAATTTTTCTCCTATTATACTCATCAAAATTGCATCGTGATCCACCCGACAACAGCAAAACAGGTCATGTTGCAATTACCAAAGTATCAAAACTTGCAACCTCTGCAGTTTCAAAGAAGAAAAAGAAGACGATAAAATCCTCCTTTCTTCCACAGGCCGGGACAAGTGCAATACTTTATATGGAACACAAGTAATGCCACAAATCCCCACCCGCGGATGAATGGGCATGAAGGCTGAAGAGGCACGCCTTGAGTCAGAGCCACCGACGGCACACACATGATCACGGTCAGTTTTGCATGGATTTGCACAGCCCTATATGCACAAGTACGCTGAAATGCAAACCTGCAAAACTAACCGGAAGCGGCAGGGTATTTCACCAACATTCTCTCCGGCGTGCTAAGACTCGCTGTCCGAGGGTTACCGGAAGTGCCCACACTACAGTAGAGAAAAGCCCAGACTACCTGCACTGTGAGCACTTTGGTACCCCTCAGACCCCATCTTCTCTTCCGTACACGCGGCCCGCGATGCCCCCCTGCCGTGCAACCTGCCCCCCCACCCCCGCCTGCTCCCATCGAATGATGAAACCACCCAAACACAGACCTTCGACTTCGTCCCATTCCAGAGATTCCTCGAGGAGAACTGTTTAATGATGAGCACGAGGCAGCCTGTGCCGGAAGGGGCATTTAGGGCAGTAGGTTCTAAGCGGCTTCACTAACTGCACTAGATGCACCTTAACACAGGTCACACGTGATGAGGAGGGTAGGAAGGAGCGCCACAGCCATCGGCAGCACAGCGACGCACAGAATCTGGTTCTTGGCGTCCGATCCCATCGCCCCAGTAATGTAAGAAGTGCTTGCATTGCAGTAGATCGCAGAATGCTACCTGCACTGTAAGCACTTTTACACGGCCAAGGCCCACTCTTGGAGCATGAGGCTCTTCCATGAGCCCCTCTTCTCCATCCTCCCAGATCCATTCGAATTCGCCTGGTTAAAAAACACACACGGACACAGACAACAAAAACAAAAGCTGTTAGGCACCGCACAAGTAAACTACTAGTTAATATTCCTGAAACAAGCTGGCCTTTGGTTTTGGAGCTGCAGCCAAAGCCGGAGAAATAGTCATCATCTGAATTATTTACACAGCATTGCACGCAAATAACACTGGCGGGTGCAAAAGCCGGATTCTGAAGTATAAGCCGATTGGGGACTTCAGAAAACTTGAGATCTGCATCCCAGTGCGTCTGCAGGCTCATCATCTGCATCCTGATTTTAGAAGAGGCGTGTCCAGAGCAGGATGCATGCACGAATCAGGGTACGTGCTTCTTGAGGTGGAGCCTCTATACAAAACGTGACTGTTAGATTAAATGCATAGTCCCCGCCCCCACCCCATTAATAGAAAATGAGAAATTTTAGAGCTGGTTTAAGAAACTTAGCCTCCCGCGCCCTTCAAATAATGCACAGATGGCCCAGAGATGTCACATTTTGATCTATTTCAAAGGGCTCTTGTTCTGTTTAAACATTTATGGACCCATTTTCTCCATTAAACCCAAAGAAAGCAGATTAGCTCTCCTTTCCTTCATGTCATTATCGTCCATAAGTAAAACCTTCTCCCATTTCCAAGTGCTTATTTTACCTAAGAACATGCAGGAAGGAAGTGAGCCCCCATTTGAAAAGGGCTCAGAAGGTTTCCCTACCTCTTCCACGATGGGTTAAGTTTTGTCAAAAGAGGCAAAAATCAGAGTCCAAAATCTGTAGTAGGTTTACCAAATGAGGGAGTTTTACATGTCGGGTTGCCGTCATGGTACCCCATATGCCACTAATCCCATCTTTAAATTAAAATTCGACTGATTCATCATCATTACACTTAAATGTAAACTCAAATTTTCTATGGGGGAGGAAGATTCAAGTTAATAGAGGAAAAAAAAAAAGAACCAGGAGTACCCTTTTTCTTCTTTAAATCGAGTTTCTAGTCCCACAAAGTTATTTAGTCTCTGCTTAAAACAAAACAAAACAAAACAAAAAAACAACAAAAACCATACTCCCAACCGGACTCTTAGCGCAGAGTATTTGCCGACTCCACTCGGCAAAACTGCGCCCCAGCAGGGTCGGAGGGCGCGCCCGGCACACTTACCACCTCTCCGGAGTTCGCCGGTCATCTGGTACACATCGCGCACGCCGGGCGGCCACTGTAAGGTCTTCGAATGCAAAAGAGAAGGCAAAGCCCCCCACGCCGTCCACGCGCGCCTCTGCGGACCCCCAGGCCCCTTCCGCGTGTCGCACACGCTCACCTAGTGCCGGGTTGAAGGCCCGGGGCGCCCGCGCCCGGGGTGTGCTCCAGCTGCTCGCACCACGCGCTCCCGTCCTCGTGCTGCAGCCGCCGCCGCCGAGATTAAAGAGAAAGAAACAAAGCATCATGGGAAACGGAGTTCTCCATTCAAAGCACCAAAAACGCGCCAAGCCCACGCCTCCCTCCCCCTCCATTCCCGGGTTGGTGGGAGAGAAGCCAAGGGGGAGGGGAGTCCTTTTCTCCCCTCCACGTGCACCCCCCTCGGCCCGTGCCCCCCCAATCCTCCCGGAGCCTAAAAGTCAGCGATGGAGGAGAAAGGGGGCCCCGCTTTCCGCGCGCTCCCCGCTACTCCCCCAAACTGCACTCTGCGTATCAGCTCGCAAGTCCCGCCCGCTCCGTCCCCCCCCCAACCCCGTCCCCTCCCACCCGGCAGTCAAGTCACCCCGCTCCCGGCTGCCCCCACGAAGGTCCCCGCTTCTGCCAGCGCCCGGCCCTCGCAGGTGGCACGCGCGCGGCGACCCCGCGCCGGCCAGCCCGCTCCCGGCGCCCGCGCGACACACAGCCCGAGCGCTCCGGGGACCGGCGGCCGGGGGCGAGCGCTGCCTGCCCGCCCAGCCCGGCGAGGAAGCGAAGCGAGGGGACGCGTCCCGGAGACTCCTGGGGGCGGCGGGCGCACGCGTCAGCCGAGCGCCCCCGACCCGACGGCGCGGGCGATCGGCCCCGCGGCCACCACTTGAGGAGCGCTCGGTGCCCTCGGCCCTCAGTCCGAAGCTATATCCCTGGGAAAAGCCCGCCCCTCCGCCTTTAATAGCCCAGGGAAAAAAGCCCGCCCCCGCCCACCCGGCCGCACAGGAATTAGGAAACGGAACCCCCACCCCGCCACAGCGCAAACCCCACCGAGGCGCACTTACCCACGGGCCGGGCGCAGCCGGCATCTTCCCCGCTGCCCCGAGCTGCAGGCTTTATTTAAAGGCGCGCCTGGGCCGCGGGCCGGGCGGGAGCCGGTACCGCCGGCGCGGAGTCCAGGGCCGCGCGCTCGCCGCCACCCCGTCCGCTCCGCCGGCGCTCGTCCCATCCCCCCACCGGAGACAGACGAGGCCCACGGAGCCGTGGGACCGGGGTGTCCCCCATCCGGCGCGCGCATGCGCGCCGCCCCGCCGCTAGACTGAAAGTGTTCCGAAGGCCCAGAGAGGAAAGAAACACAGACGCAGCATTTCCACCCTCTGCACATGTGAAAGTTTTAACCTCTGGCACCTTGTGCTACTGTTCGGAGGATTTCGCCTTTGCCCGGCGCCCCCCCCCCCCCGCCCCGCCTCAGCCACTAAATCAGGGCTTCTTGGCAGGCATCGCTAACGGTAGCTGCCACCGAGTACACGCACAAATGCAAGGAAGATACGGTGCAATTATCTTGCTTTCTCTTCTCATTCTGCGGCTAATGAGAACCAATTGAGGGCGGACTGCTTAAAGGCCAAAGCCCAAGTACACTCTGAAAAGTAAGACGATGTCTCAGTTTCAGAAGCACAATAAAGATGGAATGGTGCATACCAGACTGAACACCGGGCAAAATGCGCTCGTCAGACTGTACCTACTCCACTACCCAAGCGGACGCGGGCGCCGGAGGGAGTTCGGGGGGCGGGGAGGGGGTGGCGCGGGAGCAAGTTGCTGCGGCGAGCCGGAGGGGCCCGGGGTGGAGAGTGCTGGAAGGCCCGCGGGGGTAAGGACGGACGGGGGTGCCAATCGAAGCCGGACCCTTCCCTCTCCACGACTGTTACCGCGGGAGGTGGTGGCAGCCCCAAAGCCCAGAAGAGGACAAGGGCGCCATGTGACTCTCGACCTGGTGCACAGTAGTAGCTCAGGCAAGCCGATCACAAAAGCCTGGCCTCTCCCGCCCCTGGCCCACGATGGGGTGCAACCTGAACGGCCAGCGCCCCTGGGGACTCCGCGGCGGATGCCACGCAAGCCACACTCAGTTCTCCAGCAGGAGTCACCGCTACAGGTGGGCTTTCTCCCCTTTACAGAAAACGCGCAGACCGACCTTGCCGCCCACCCCGGCGCGTCCGGTACTTTCTGGAAACTACGCAGCCCCAGGTTTACCATCCAACCAGACCCCTCCTGTGTGATGGCACCGACTGCAATGCGACTTTCGACCTTTAATGGTAACTACTAGGCAGTGGACAGAAGAGGGGGAGGGAAGGGAGCTTAAGCCCGACTTTAAGAAACATTTTATTAAAGCAAGATAAGAACAGTACCTTTGAGCTCGAGCAAAACCTGGAGGAAAAAAGGGTTTTTGCGAAAGTGGCGCGAAGATAATATCATGTGATCCGACCCCAGGGCGTCTCCTTCCCCTTTTGCCAAACTCCCCCCCCCCCCCGAGAAAACGGGGGGTGGGGGAGTTACATCCGCTCCTCACAAACTATTAGCATAATTAATTGTGTCCTGCAGCTGCAGGCAGAGCTCCCGGTCAATGAGTAAACATATCCTCATCCTCTTCACCATCAGAACAAAAAGACCCATTACCCCGATTTGGGAAAATGTTCCCAGATAAATCTCATTATCATCAAAAGTCTTAATTTGGCGTCCCTACTCTGTGCGTCTTGGTTTGAGAGACAGAAGGGAGTTGGAAAAGATGAAATCATCCCATTAAAAGGGAACAAGCAGAAGTAGCTCCCCAAAAGTGAAATATTTAAGTAGAGGCTTTCAAATGGAAATACCATATTGAGGGATTTCACTAGCTTAAAATTTTCCAAAAGTTTTAAACAGTTCATTAAACAAGACATCCTCCCAGAGTCTTCCTACTCGCCCCCCCAACTCCTACCCCTCCTCCCCCCACCCCTCCTTCCCTTTAAAGCCAGAACAATACCCGGAATAAGGTATTTTGAGATTGCTTTACCAGGATATTTTCTTGTTCTTAACTTTTTTTAAAGGCTTGCAACATATAGAATGTCTGGATCAAGTTCCCAACTGGCGAAAATAATTTATTCCATCTCACTACCTGCCTAACGCAAGGTAAAATTAAGTACAAGATATTGGTTATTTTAAAAATGAGGATACTTCGACACACGAAGTAATTTATTTTTGTCTTTTTTTCTTTTGAAAAAAAAAAAAAACCAGTAATCATCAGCCAAAATACCTAGACAATCAAAAAAAGCTAAAGAACAAAGCATTTCACACACACACACACACCCAAAAAGTCAGAATAACTAACAGCTCAAAGAAAAGCACGTGATCCCTTCATGCTTTAAAACTTGTGGTCATGCTGAGGCTAAAAGCTAAGAGCTTGTGACCCCGCAACCCCATCCCCTCCCCCAGACCACAGCCCAGGGCTTAAGGCTCCAGGCTCCCACCAGGCTCCTGCTCCGCTCCCAGTATTGTGAGACAAACAATACTTAGGCATTCTGCAAAATAAAGGAGCCACATCTCCTAGCCCCAGGCACATCATTTACGCCCAAACAGATTGGCCTGTGTGTGTGTGTGTGTTTATCTATATATATCATATAGAACATATGCTTACACAGAAGCCCAGATGTTCTATAAGAATGTCTGAGAAAGGTACCAAAACTGGCCCAAGGGAGGGAGAACATATCTTTTGTGAGCCTGAGAATTCTCATCGCAATTTAAAATTCTTGCCACTATTTTGAGTTTAGAATGAATTTTAAAAGCGGATATCCTGTAAAGTAGTCCCCCCCCCAAAATAGAGATGCTTTGAGCTTTTATCTGCCTGAAGAGGGGAGGAGGGGCTCCTCTATACTGACCTCTAGATTTAATTGTACCCATAGAGCAGCATTCCCAAGTAGTTTGGATTTTAGCACCTTTAAAAATACTACCAGTAATTGACATTTTACCCAGTTGAGAAATCGTTTCACTTGATTTAGAAATAATATTAAGTGGCTCTGTTAAACCTAATGATTGGTATCTTAGAACAAAAAGGTCCCCATGGAAACCAGAAAGTAATTTAAGAGTATTATGTTCCTTGCACAACTAGAATAGAGCTTTTGTTCTATGTGTATTTACTACTTTAATTTTTTTGGACTACATTTGCAGCTAAGGCCTCTTATGCTCTAGTTTTGCCTGGGATCAAGAATGCAGTGTCTTCCTGCAATATGTGTTCTGCAACATTTGTGTAGGTCTGTGTGAGTGTGTGAGTGTACTATGCCCATGAGGCCTAAAACAAAGCCAGCAGATGAGAACTCTCACTGAACAAAATGGGGAAAGGTCCGGGGAGAAAATATTTCAAATGCTATTTTGCTATTGGATACTAGGACAGGGACTGTAATTTCATTAGATTCAGATCATACTGGTCTTCATTAACTTTGCTTTTATGAAAAACAAAAATAAATGTTGCTGTATACACAAATGTTTCGTATTTTTGAAAATGCATGTCTTGTTTTGAATGGCAACAATATTAAGATTAAAAAACGTAAAAAAAAAAAGAAATGTGAATCTTTTTATTTACCAGACCTTCATTTGTTTATGAAAACATGTCAGCAAAACAGGGGAAAAGTTAGAGTGAACGACGAACTTCTGAATGTGATTTCCTTTCAATAGCATGTACCAACATAAATCATGTAAATAACATAAACAATACATCTTCAACTAAATAGTGTCAATGTGAATTAAGTATCAATTTCAAAAGATGTACCCCTTGGTAAGAAGCAGAAAATTTCACTAATTGGACATGCACAATTAATACAATTTGGTTGAAAAAATGCAAAAAGTAAAAATATATTTATCCCAATCTCACTTGATCGAAGATCAAATGGCAGCAAGAGATGGATGGACTTTCTGAAAAGTGACTAAGTTTAAAATACACGTTTTATTAAATCTCATTCATTAGTAACCTTTACCTCTCTAAACTTGTCTTGGCTAACTTTGATTTTTTTTTTTTGAGAATAAGTGTTTCATTATTTACAAACATTTCTTAGGTTTATTAATGAGTTAATCTTATTTTGAATGGCAAGAATAATTAAATTACAATAGAATGAAATTACATTTATAGAAATCAGATGAGGTATGTTGGTACTAACACAACATGGAACTCATTGGTTAATAAGCAGTGCTTTAAAATTACACTGTTCTGTGGATCTTTGCTTCTCAGTAGTATGCTAAAACTGTTTCCTCTCACTAACAAAGTATGTTTTACAGGTCAAATATTTTAAAACAAAATACTTATGCAAATGTTGAAAAGATATAAAAAGAGCCTACCATCCATCAGTAGAAAATTTTTTCTCGAATTAATTCTCCTACCTTGAGAATAGACTCAGTAGACATTAAAGTGATTCACTATTAAGATTAAATAGTGTTAAAGGTATTTTTACACTCTGTTTGAAACACTTTGATTTTCCTGTTTATGTGACCTTAGAAGTGGAACTTCTGGTATTACAAACCATAAAATTGCTAGCAGACTGTAATACTATAATCAAAGAAAAAGCTATAAAACAAAAACGTTTTACACACATCACTTTTTTTCAATTACTTTTCTGATTAAATTTGTCCATCTTGGCTCCGTTCTACATTTCTACATGAAAATAGTCATGGTCTGGAACACAACCTCCAAAAACGTGTCACCACACCATTTGCTTCCAAAGCAAGCAAATCGCGGTGTTAAAGGCGATCCAATGATATAATCGTTTTACACTTAGTAAGTGTGCAGTCTGAAATTGTCGCGATTAAGCAGTTAAAGCCCTGGATCACAACTATTCACTGAAAGTGAGAAAAATTGAAGTCATTTAATAGCCTCTCCGCTGGGACTGAACTAATGCCTGGTGAGATCCTAGGACGACCTATGTGGAAAGAGAGCACAGTGGTATTTTTTCTCTCCCCTCCCCTCCTCAAAGATAACGTTTATCCTCATCTTGGTAGTTCTCAGCTAAGCTGAGAGATTCCCTTTAACTGTCTCCTGACTTGTGATTGCTGAAGGAAGTAGATCTATTGTCTGGCCTTCTTCATGCTGAGGAGGAAGGCGCAGTGAAATGTGTTGAATTATCCAGATGCCTGAAAGGACTGCTCTGAAAGCTTGGAACAACCGAAATAACAGGGCTGACGCTCACTGTCAAAGGGAATCTTTCAACAGATACAGCCTAAGGAGCACATCGACTTTAAAAATGAAAGAGAGATTTTCTGTTCTCAAAACAAATGTAATCTAGCTTACTTTTGAAAGGTTTGAAAGGGTGTCTAAGTCAACAGGAAGACTCATGATTTAAAAATCAAACGTGGCAGGACAGAGTTTTATTTTTTTCTAATCATATCATTTATCACCCTCTTTGGGGCTCCGTGTGTATTTTTATTCTCTCAGAAAAAGGGTGATCTGTGCGTATCATCCCACACTTCTGCAAGCCCTCATGAATTAACTTGAAACTTTACTCCCTCCATTTAAAAAATGAGTCACATCACTAAGACAAACGGCTCCTTTATTGCTGTTAGTGATCCCTTTTCTATAGCTGCTACTTATTAAAACATCTTTAAGAATCAAAACGGTTTCTGCGCTAAGAGATTAAAGCCAGGAGAAAATGTGGAAGTTATGATTCAAGTGTGGGTTGCATATTTGTGAAACTGTTTAGGTATCAAATTGATAAACTTGCTGAACTAAATAACAATATTATAGGATGTGTTTTAAGTATTCCAGAACTCAAGGTTAAAGAAGCAAACATGATATGTTGGTATGTATTACAAAAAAATACTGTACAGCAACATTTAAAGCTTTTTATGTTTTTTCTAATTAATTAAGTAGACCAAAGTTCAGTGTTTCCTTGGAGGATATGAAGACTAATAAACAAAGCCATTTTAAATATAGAGTCTGCTTGTTGATTTTGGAGAAACAGCAAGACAAATAATCCTAGTGAATATCTAGGGTTAAAATATATTTTTAGAATGTAATACTTGACTAATCTGTAAATCCTTTCATATTTATTTCATTAGCAATTTTGCTTTAAAGATCATTGAAACAAAAGCATGGAAACCACTAGATCTTGATGAACAGTAGTAAGCTGCTTCTTCAGGGTAAGACACACACACCTTGAAAATGTCAACAACCCCTAGATCTGATGATATTATCTGAGGCTTTCTTTCATTGGATCCAAAATAAAATTTGTTTTCTTCCTTCACATATTTTAATCATGGCTTTTCAGTTATCAGAAATACACCTATTCTTCCGACACCGTATTATTTGTCTATTTGGATGTTCCACCTTTTATTGGTCACTAGATGTAATAATAGCCTTATATTTATTCCTCAACCCAAAGTATTTTCAAAAATCTAGTGTCTAAGGATAACCAACAAACTAGAAATTAAATAGACCCCATCCGTTTGGTTAACCACCTAACAAAAGCAAGACCAATTTTTATGTGCCGTAGTCCCCCTCAACTAATTACCCCCTCTTCATTAAGCTTCAAAAGGCTCTTCTTTAAATAGTAGTTTATAACATCTTTAAAATCTGCTGGGTGGAGGGGAGGGTGTCATATATTTACTTGATTTTTACTTCTGCATCAGAAATTTAAGTATAAAAGTTAAGAGGATACATTTTATATTTTGGTTCCTCAACAAAGTGTCCTATTTACACTTGTTTTGCTCTAGAGTTCCTTGGTTTCTTGCAATTTCAACTATTTCATTTACAATACAAACCCCACCATTCTTAACCTAATCTCTATACTTGATTAAACTCTAGTAACAAAGTTGCGAATTTACACAAAAATCTTAATATTTAAGATCTAAAGCTCTTAGCAAATTAATTCTAAAATTATTTCTGCTTGCTTTAATACTATCATGTATTTGCAGCCTCAGAAGTTAATGCCAGTATTTGACAGACTAGCACAAGTCCTGAGGGTGGTGGTGGGGGAGTCCCAAATTCCAATTTGCCTTTCATTTTGCCTGACTCCTGGTCAAATTCTTACATCCTTTTGACACGAAGTTTATGATGAACAGCATTATGTATGTAACAGCATTAAAGCTTGAAATGACATAGCACAGTAGTTCTTAAAGAATAGTTGGAGCCGATATTTTAGGTCGGCAAGGTCCTTAGTAGGCATCTAACCCAATCGCTTCATTTTACAGATGAGGAAACTGGGCCTCCCCCCCACCACCCCCCCCCCCCCCCCGCCCCAATAACTTGCCTGAGATGATCACTGATCTTCACCCTGCCAGAGTAAAGGAAACCACTATTTTGGTCAATTCTGAAAGAAACTTAAGTAGTCCTTGGATTATTTTCAAGCTTGATTGTCCCATACAGCTGTTGCCAAGATTAAAATGAGATAATATGTAAAAGTGGCAGAGCCACCACAATGTGGTGGTACTTGGGAGCACCTCACCAATGATCTTCCTTCTTTGCACTTTGCCGCTGATGGCCTGTGACTATTTTTTCAGACTCTTTCCCAAAATCCTGACTTCTTACTGCCAAGATCTGGAGCATCAGAGCAAGCCACTGAAAGAGGGTTTGGGGAGGCTGATGCTACAAAAAAATGCAACAATCTAGTCATCTTCTGTTCTAACTACAATCTAATGATACCAGCTGAAAAGACACATAAACTACCAGCCTCTTACTCAGATGTTCCAGGGAACCTGGCTGCCCCACAGGGAAATGGGTACAGACTTTCTCAACATCCCCCCCCACACCTCTGCTCTGGGATCCCAAATCATGATACCAGATAACGACCATTTGAACATCCAAATGCAGCTTTTTGTGTTTAAATTCCTAACCTGCAAACTGAATTGTTTCTGATGTGTGCTTCTTAGATTTTTCTTCAACTATGTAGCTGAAGAGGAGAAACACTGCTGGTTCTCTCTCGGATGGCTTTATATGTCCTAGCTTGACATTAAAAGAGCTGTTAATATTGTATAAACTGTTATACCATCTGTGTTATAATTCTGCCTCATCAGGTTTTATGGAACGCCCCCCCCCCCATTTCCTTCATTCCACCAGGCATGTCATCAAAGGAGAATAAATTAAGTATTGTGCCAGAAAATGTGGTCTACTTTCTAAAAGGCATCTATCTCTAGCTTTCAGAAATGCCTTTTGGAATGAGCAATGTGGAAACAGTGTGCCCATTGTTGTATAGGAATGTCATGAATTGGATCCCCACCCCAGCCTTTTATAGAGAAAAAGAATAAAAAGCGTTCATCTGAGTTTAAAATTATCATATTTTATAGCATATGCTAACATGCTAATGAGATGAGGTATTATCACATCTTCACTGAGGCCACGATGGATAATCGAGCTTTGTCCCTCCGCCCAACTGGATTGTAAACTCTGGGATGGGGAAGACAACTTCAACTTTATAGTTTTACGAGCCCCTTTTCAGAATGTGTTGACACTTCCATTGTTGGTCTAGTGGCTAGGTTGAATATTTGTATTGGGGGATATCAGATATGCCACCTCTTTCCACTTGGTAAATTCCATTTCAACCCTAAGTGTTTACTAGCGACCAAAAACCGTGTGCTAGGTGCTAGATAACATGAGCGATTCTTAAACTCGAAAAATATTTAACTGAGAGTTCAAGCCATGTTCCCCTAGCAAATAAAGACAACTCTAGGGGAATCTCTCAGTAAAGATTTAGACAGCTCACAGAGAAGTTCCTTTTGGTGGTTTGGAATAGAAAGGGGTAGAAGATTAAGGGAAGCCAGTTCAAAGTTTAAGAGAGAGGGTTTTGCATCTCAAAGAGGGGGAGGGGGTGGGAATCTAAGGAGACGGGGCTGGGATTTTGGGCCTTACCCTTTCCACTGACTGCCCTGTGAGCTCCTTCTCCCCAAACCACGTGGTGGTGTTGGAAGAGACCTGGAGAGGGAGGGTCAGGGGATTTCAGGTTCAGTCTGTGCTCTGTCACTAACTAGCTGAATGACATTTAAGCAAATCACTTACTAGATTACCTCTGAGATCTCTTCCCACTCCATAAATCTTTGCTCTTGATCTCCTTCCCCCCACCCCTTCTTCCTGCTCTTCCTTTTAACTGCAATAATAGTAATAATGAATTAGTTACCTCTGGAGAGAGAGCCGAGACAGTGTGTGGAGAATGAATGGAGACTCTGCCTTTTTATCTCTCTGCCTTGAACTTTTTTTCCTTTTTTTCCGTGCGTTTGCGGTATTGATTGAATTACAATTTCTCAGAAACGTAAAGCACTTTATTACATTTAAGTGTTCAATAATCTGCCCAAATGTTCCTCTCTGAGGGATATAAATGTTAACCCAAAACATTTGGTCACTAAGAGGGCAGTAAATCAGGGATTCGTATGGACTTATTCCACGTAGACCTACCATGTAGGAAAATACTCCACAAGAGTGAACATTGGAACCCGGGGTTCCTGGTGCATTTTACTTCATCTTTTATTCTATGGATAAGGGTTTGCATTCATGCAAGTCAGCAGAAAGATTCCAGGAGCCCTTTGACTATGATTGTGCCCTAAGTGGATTTGTACTTTACCTGGTGATGTGGATGCGGACACGACAGTGGCAGCAATTTGGGCACATCAGTGGCCTCTGGATCTCCTTTCTCTCTCTTTAGGGGCCATTTGGAGTTACACCTCCTGCAGAAAGCCTTCCTGGTAAATCAGCACATGGTGATTTATGCTTTCTCTGATCCAGCAGGGCCCTTCAATTCCATTTTGTTTGAATTGTGAACTTGGGGGCATTTAGAAAGAGAAGAACAATTTGTGGTCTGCTCCAGAGTGGGACAGTTTTCAAAGCACATCAATATACATAAATTATTTTGTCTGATCTTCACCTGAGACCTCGGAGGTAGATGGTTGAAGTTATCCCTATTTCCACTGGCAGAAAAAGTGACCTACAAATGCTACCATTCCATGCAATCTCTTATCTTTTGGATGTATGACATTCACGAAGCCTGCTCCTGGCTCCCACGTAGCCCCTGAGAAATTATTGTAGCTGCTCTCTCTCCTCCATCAGTTCCCTCAAAGAAGGGATACTAGAACCCAAAATGCTAAATTTTGATGATTCTGTAGCTTTATCATTCATCAGCAGAATAGCCTGGGTAGGTTTTCCACCTGAACTCAAAACAGATTTAGTAATTCAGACCCTACCACCTCAAAAGACACTCCAGGTTAAGATAGGATAAATAATCTGTAACATCGGGGCACCTGGGTGGCTCAGTTGGTTGGGTGGTTGCCTTTGGCTCAGGTCATGATCTCAGGGTCCTGGGATCTTGTCCTGTGTAGGGCTCCCTGCTCAGCAGGGAAATCTGCTTCTCCTTCCTTCTCCCCGCCTGTGCTCTCTCTTGCTCACTCTCTCTCTCTCTCTCTCAAATATATAAATAAAAATTAAAAAAAAAATCTATAACATCGATTGAGGGCTTACTATGTGCCAGGCACTGCTCTAAATATACAATTACCTCATACCATGACCCTATTAGATAGGCAAGTCATTAGTGTTATCCTTCTGTACCAGATGATGAACTAAGGTCCTAAGAGGACGAATAATTGGACATGATGGAACCTGAGCTCCAAGCGAGGCCTGTCACTCAGCACCATTTCAGAAATCTCGATTCTCACCACAAGGAAGACATAGCAAAGCCATGGTGGGTGCATTTGGATTAGTAAATCAGAGCTAATCACAGCATCAGTGTCAGTGATAGAATGTGGCTTCCTTCAGAGATTCTTAGAGGAAGGGAAACAGAATTTTCTGGAACAGAGTCACATGGCAGTTTACCCACCAGTGAGAAACTTAATGAGAAAGAGGGTTTTTTTTAAAGATTTTATTTATTTATTCATGAGAGACACAGAGAGAGGCAGAGACATAGGCAGAGGGAGGAGAAGCATGCTCCATGCAGGAGCCTGATGAGGGACTCGATCCTGAAACTCCGGGATCACGTCCTGAGCCGAAGGCTCAAATGCTGAGCCACTCAGGTGTCCCAATGGGAAAGAGTTTTAAGGACAGTGACAGTCTACTCCTTTCACACTATGGAGCAGTGCTGTCCAATCACAAGCCACAAACGTGATTTAAAGTTGTCTTGTAGCCACAGGGCAAGAGTTTCAAGAAAGGAAGAAAATAAGTTCAATAGTATATTTTATTTCACCCCAAATAGCCAAAAGATATTCATTTAAACATGTAATCAACATAAAAACTATTAACGAGATGCTCTACTTTGTTGGTATTAAGTACTTCAAATCCCAGGTGTATTTATACATGCTGCACATCTCATTTCAGACTAAACACATTTCAAGTGCTCAATAGCACCTGTGGCTAGCGGCGACCACATTGGACACAGAGACTTAGGGGATTTGTGTTGCCTTCTGGCACCGGCCACTTTATTAATAGCACCAGCTACTCTGTCTCCCTTTCTTATTCATCATCCACAGCGTGGTGTTAGCTGTTAATATTGCTCTGCCAATGTTTCCAGGTCATCATGCCATTTCTGCTAATAAGGGGTTCGCTCCATATTCCTCTTGTGATAACACCTAACATTTATTGAATATGTATTATGTGCTAGGCATGCTTCTAAGGGTTTTTGTCTCATATAGAAAGTCATAAAATCCTCACAGCAGCCCTACAAGCTGATCTTTTAACCATTTTCCCACTTCCAATTGAGGAAACAAACGTTATTTAACTGCCCAAAGCCACACAACTGTTAATGAAGTGGGGAGCCACGATTCCAACCCCATAGGCTTGACCACTTCTTCAGCCCACCCCAACCCCTCACTGGGCCTGTGCTCTAGAACCAGGGCCACAGACAACCAGCTAGGTAGACCTTCATCTGAGTCCGTGACAACTTGGTCTCAGCTCCTCCCCCTCCCCCACCCTCCAGACCTGGGAGGAATCTGGACACAACTTCTTTCTCTCTGTGGTAGTTGCCCACAGGGACTAGTACATAGTGTATATACAGGGTTTGTGTCTACCTGTGTGGGTTTGTACCTATACACACACACACACACACACACACACACACACACACAAACGCACACCAATGGTACCAAACACAAACTATAGAGGGTGTTCAAAAAACCATAGAATTGTAGAGGCAGAAGGGACCTTAAACACCATCGGATCAAGAAAAGAGGCTTGCTCAAAGTTACCCGCTGAGCTAGAACCATATAAACTGACTCCAAGTAATTTAGTATCTACTAGATATCTCTTAGGGTAGCCCTTGCTACTTGTGATGCAGGAGCTGCCACAGTGTAGCAAGTCTGTTCTCACCAATATACACTTTATCAAATGTTTGTCTTCTTTGCCAAATGCCATATTTTCTCACGGCCCAATTTGCAAAAAGCATTTACCCTTTATAGAAATTTAAAATTGGAGAGCCCAGAGTTAAAGCGGATTCCTCTTGCCTTACCTTGTTTGTGCCTTTGGTTAAGCATTTACATTGTTTTCTAAATGCTTCACCACGCCAACGACTATTAAGTTCTTTAAAGATCATAAACACTTATTAGAATTCCTACATGCCACCGAATTCTTGAGAATAAATGTGTCATTAGCAAAATTGAAATTGTCCAATTAATCTGTATGAAGAGGTTGGGTTTAGCCCTTTCATTTTAAAGATTTATTTTTTTTAATGACGTTAAAACGGGCTACTCAGAAAGCATTGTTACCAGCTTGACCTTTAGGATTAGTGCAGGTCATCATTTCAGCCAAACAGACAGCAGTAACATCTCACAAAGATTCTTTCTTTCAGCAACAAACCAGCCACCACTCTTTCCTCAGATCCTTCTATTTCAAAGTGGAAAACTTGACCATAGTTTAAATGTTGAAATGTTTCCCACTTAAGGCCAAAACATGCTTGATTTCGTATTTTTTTTTCTTAAGAAAAACCCGGCTTTTATAGATTATGTTTCAAAGTGGAGATGGCTGTGAAACTTGACCTCAACCTGACTTCTGAAAAGTGCTCCAAAAACTGTTCTTCTAACAAGCATGATGAGAGTCTGTTCTTTAATGATTTTTTTTGCCTGCCTACCTAATTTATTCTAAATCATTAAAAAATCAAAATAGTTTACATTAAATAAATCCTCGAGTATGAAAGAGGGCGGTTTCACCCATTGTTGGATAAAGACTGAGAACTCTACAAAGCTAGTCCCGGTGTAAAATAGTATAGTGACAGCTTAATTCTCAGGGGCTGTTACTTAACAGAACTTTAAAAAGAAAAATGACATATTCTTGAATTATTTATAAAATCATGCAAAAAAAATCCACTTTAGGGACCATGGGAAATTAATTTTGTTCTTACTTTTAACATTTTCAGAGCCTACCTCAGTGAACAAAATGCTAAGTACAAAAACACATGAATTAACATTTAGGTGGTTGAGCAAGACTCCTGGTTTTTGTTTATTACTCTTTGATTTTTTTTTAGTAGCTCATTGTAAAAGCCCTGGGGCACACCTTCAGAATACATGAATAATGTCAATAATAACTAATAGAGTCTGCTATGGAAAATACTCTGTTTTCAAAACCACAGGTTAGTTCCTGGAAGTCAGCCGGTCCGAGAAAGGATGTGGTATAGCAGCAAGTTGTGCAACAAAGGAAAGAGATCTGGTGACTTCTGCCTCCCAGAGGGTGGAAATCGGAAAGAACTAGACTGAAATAGCTCCTTCAGAAAGCATCGAAGGTGAAGAATTCATCACATTTTGAAAAGCTTCACTAATCACTTTTGGGAAATCAGGTGAGAAAGGAACTCATGTATCAGGGTAACAAGATGAAAATAAGTGTTAACTTTGGATTCAACAGATCAGTCTGGTTCATTTTGGTTGTTAGACGGAAGGCAAGGACACCACTTTTTAAATGAGCCCCCAAATCCCATTTCTCATTGTTGCAAACTGACCGAGTCATTGTAATTCACCTGGCTTGAAAATTTCTGTGCAGTCGTCATGTTCTGTAGCCAAGTAAGTTCCACAAAATAAACTCATCGCAGGCGCAGGAAAAGCAGCTCTTTTGCAAATACCTTGTGATCAGGCTCTAGGTCACGACCTGGGTCTTGAGAAACTTGAGTTAGTCGATGTTAGTTTTTCTTAGCTCTTTGTTTACCCTGGACTTAGACATTTTGTATTATTAAAAACCTGTGGCTTTTAAGGACATTCTATTTATCTTTCCAGGCTTTTTTGATGGAAATGCCTGGATTTTCTTGGAAACAGGGATTTTATTGTGGATTCCTGGTGCCCCTTGGAGAGGCTTATTTTTCTGGACAATAGTTTTCCTTAGTGTCACTACTCTTTTCACCTCCCAGTGGTCACGAGCTCCCAAGGTCGGGAAAAGTGCATCCTTTTGTTCTAATGAATCTGAAATTCCATTTTAAAAAAGTCCTGTGAGAGGGGTGCTTGGTTAGTAACTTAAGGCATATTTCCACCGCACAAAGTATCCAGAGCGATAAGAGACTTCAAGACATGTGGAGAAAAAGAAACTCCAACTCCATCCAAGTCAAAGAATTTAGCAGGAGGCTTCATAGTTTGATTTTTGCCACTTAAGAGTTTTAATCTTTTCTTGTCTGCACTTGAAGTGTGTTGTACAACATAGACGTGCTTGCCTAGAATAGAACCTGGTAAGCTTTGCATAAATAAGTAACTTACCATTGCCTCTGACAGTACATGGGATTTTCATGGTGTAGAAAAGTTCTGTTGCTCCAGACTGCATCTCGCCCTCACTATGGCAGAAACACGACAACGTTTTGTGCGCTCCATGTTATTTTCATCAATGACGTCATCTTTCAGGGGGAAAGTGAATAAACATGTTTTCTTCAAAGCCACACCTCTAGCCAATAGCCACATGGGGCTCTTTTGTATTTACAGTTTCGTCTAGTTGCTCAGTCTCACTAGCCACATTTCAAGGACTCAGTAGCTACCTGTAACTAGTTGCTTCTGTATTGGACAGTGAGGATACGGACTATTCCCATCATTGCTGAAAATTCTATTGGACGGCATTGCTTCAAAGGGTGATTATTCTTTGACGTGAATCTTAGTACCTGGCAACAGAAAATGCTGATCATTGTTGTAGCTCACCATTCACAGAAGCCCAGCTTTCTGGAAGATGAATCGTGTCTCTTCTCCCCAGTCACAATGTGGAGAAATCCACTGAGGCTGGTAATTTGGTGTGGTTATTAAGAATTCTGAAAATTTCCCTCAAGAGTTGTTTGATACTCTAAACTGTAATTAAAAACAAATAAGCAAGCAAAACCCCTTCAGTGCCTCCATGCCATCCAGCTCTGATGAAGCAAAAGAGAAACGTGGCTTCCTCTGTTTCTTTTCCCAGCCACGCTATTCAGAACCCTGTAGAAATTGTGTTTATGCACGTGAACATAGAATCTTAAAAAAAAAAAATGTCGTGTCGCATAAATAACTGTTCGGTAGCTCGGTTTTCTTTTTTTTTTTTTAAGATTTTGTTTATTTATTCATGAGAGACACAGAGAGAAGGCAGAGACATAGGCAGAGGGAGAAGCAGGCTCCTCACAGGGAACCTGATGTGGAACTCTTTCCCTAGACTAGGATCATGCCCTGAACCGAAAGCAGATGCTCAACCACTGAGCCACCCAGGCGGCCCCAGTAGCTCGGTTTTCTATGCTTCCCAAGTCTGTGGTCCCTTGGATTCCCCACAGGTCCATCATCTCTATGGCCCAACTGGCTTGCTCAGGATGCCTTGAATACATCTCCTGCTTTCTTCATCTCTTGCCTTTGCTCACGTTCTTCTTGCCAGCTAGAACCTTCTCTCCACCTCTTCCTTTCTGAGACCTATCCCTTCTCCAAGGCCCTTTTGAAATGGCTGGCACCTCTCTCTGGTCCCTCCAGTGGAAGTGACCCCTTCTGTCACTACATTTTAACTGCATTTGTAAATGAGCGTCTCACCTCCCTTACAGGACTGTAAGCTCCGCTGGCATGAAGATCTCGGTCTTCGTCTTCACTGGATCCCTCTGTGCACTGGGCACGGAGCTGATGCTCTAGACATGAAAAATGCTACCAGTTCCTAAACAGACACACAAGATCTCTCGAGCTGCAATTGCCTGGACAAACCAAATGCGGTAGTGTGGTCCACGTGGCTTTCCAATACATGTTAGCAAATATTTCACCCCTGCCCACTCATTCTGGCTCATGTAATGTTAGCATGGTGACGCCGACCTACAGTAGCGTACTCCTGTGAGCTAATGAAGAAAGAACTGGGGCTGCAGTGAGATAAAATCTGGTTCTAGTCACATCTAGATTGCATTAGCCCTTGACAAGATTAGCATTTATTTCAGGGGGTGGGAGGGATGGAAATTGGTGTACTTTGTGTGGAAGGCAATTGGCAATTTGGTAAAATGAAAAGATGGCACATGTCATTTCACTTAGAGGAATTTATCCAACAGTCACACCCCCACCTATATAGAGGCACGTTTATGGTTTCCTGAGGGAAGTGCACCACGCCGTCTAGGGAGTGCTCGTGCCAAAAGCATTCAGTCTCCTGATCAAACCACCAGGCTGCAGGAAATACAAAAGAGAGAACGTGTTCAGCAACACCACGAAGTGCAGTCAGCAAAACCCTGAAAGGGGGGGGGGGCTCCTGGGGGGCTCGGTTGGTTAAGCTTTGTTAAGCGTTTGGTAGCCTGCTTCTCCCTTTCCCTCTGCCTGCCTCTCCCCTGCTTTTGCTCTCTCTCTCTCTCTCTCAAATAAGTAAATAAATAAATAAAATCTTTTAAAAAACACACAGAATGTGGGTAACTGTAGGATGAACAACCCAGTTTTGCCCACAAATAAATCCCTAGGAAAAAAGGGGAGAAGGGTTTCTAAATTAAACTTAACAGGGTGACTTAAGAGGCAGGTCAATCAAATGAAATCTTGTGGACCTTATTTGGATTCTGACTTTTAACAAATTAGCTGTAAACAACTGTCCATAGAGGAAATGGAACACCACCAGCACATTATCGATAGCAAGAGAGGATTGTTAATTTTTTAGGTAGGGTAGTGATATGGGTTTATTTTAAGAGCTCTTATCTTTCCAGATACATAACAAAATATTTAGGGAAGAAATTTCCCTCAAAATAATCTGGTTAGGGCAGTGGAGGAGTATAGACAAAATACTTTTGCCCCTGTACTGTTTATTGTTAGAGAATTGGGTGTTCGGTACATAGGAGCTCATTGTGCTGTTTTCTCTACTTTTGTGTATCTCCTACACTTTCCTTTTTTAAAAGAAGGAGGTGTGATGTTTTATGGCAGGATTTCTTATAATAGAAAAGAAACCCAGAAACAACCTGTATATCTAGAATAAGGACCGATTCAATAAATGAAGGTACAGGGGTGCCTGGGTGGCTCAGTTGGTTAAGTGTCTACCTTCGGTCATGATCGCAGGGTCCTGAGATCGAGCCCTACATCGAGCTCCCTGCTCAGTAAGGAGCCTGCTTCTCCCTCTCCCTCTGCCACTCTCCCTACTTGTTCTCTCTCTCAAATAAATGCTTTAAAAAAATAGATGAATGAAGGCACAGTCACACAGAGAAAAACTATGATGTCAAAGATAAGATAATAGATCAATTGATTGACTTCCTACTATGGAACAATATTCAAGATATAACAAGTGAAAATAACATGATCCCATTAATAAGATGATGCCATTTATGTAAAAAAAAAAGGGGGGGTGGATAAATACACACATTTGTGCATGTACATGTACACGTTATTCCTAAAAAAGTATTCATGAGAAATCACTAACATTGGTTGGCTTGGGAGAAGGGCCTGGGTGTTACAGGAGAACGGGGTCAGTGAGAGGCATTAGCTATTTTTCTAGTTTAAGATGAACTTTTCATTTTTTAACACTTTAAAGTATGGCCCAGCCCAGCCCAGTAGTTAAGAACTAAACTTCTTGAGTGGACTTAATGCTCATTGACAAATAGATGCTAGAAAAATGTCTGCTAACTGGTGAAAGCATGGGGGTCAGAACACATTTTGAAATTATCTGCAAATTGGCAAGCATTAATGCTGTCCTCTGTGTCAAAGGAAATACACGCATTTCTCACTCCCAAACGAGAGAAACATTCCTATTTGGAGGTTCCCCAGGGGAACCTATGTTTATAACTAAACACATGTTTTCAAGGGCTACAGAGCTGCAGAGGAAATTTGACCCTCTAGAGCAGTGGCAGAGATAATCTGAAACAGCAGATAATCCAAACATCATAATATTTTGTTTTGAAATGCACAATATTATTTTTAGAAGCAGGCCATCTATGTTCTTAATTATGTTTTGCTGGGGATCATAGACAAATTAAAGTGAATTTGTAGTCTCTGCGCACACTCCTCTTCCCCACCAACAGAAGGTGGTAGGAGATGTGGGCCAGAAATATGCCTTGTGGTAAAGGAGATGCTGATGACCGATAGCTGGCTCAGGAGGTGGGGACTGCGGATTTTTATTTCACTTCCCGCCACCATGTAGATATTCCGCCTTTGCCTTCATATGACCTCCCCTCCAAAATCTTTCGGAGAGCATTCCATCTAATTTTCCTTCCAAACCAAAGTTTAAAATAACAATACCGATCTGTAAGAAGAGAAGAAATCATTAGCATCCTTTCTATTTGTAAAGGAAAAAGATTAGGGTATTTTTCAATTAATATGTTCCACATGGACAGCTCCATTATTCCTGCCTAGTGAAAGGTGAGTGTCCTACACACCAATTCCTCTAGGTATACAGTTTAACAAGTAGGGCAGGGGCCTTAGGTAGACAGCGTGGAGAGCCATACGTCTCTGGTGAGAGGGCATTGCTTCAAGCAATTTTGTCATTTTCCCGGTTTGGTGGTGGTGGTTGGGGATAGAGCTCATGGATAAAGCAAAAAAGCTGTAAAGGGCAGAAATGAAATCTCTGCTCCTGATCACTGCCTGCCTGACGTGGTGCCAGGCGCTTCTAGACAGGGCACCGCCGCGTTTTCCCCCCAAGGCCCCCCGGGGAAAGAGGTGAGGGCAGAGCAGCTGCCTGGGGCAGAGAAGGTGTCACCCCCGCCGGATTCCTAGCTCGGTGGGCTGGGTGGATGTGATGCCTTTAGCAGAGATGGGGAACACAGCAGGAGCTGCAGATTTGGGCGAAAGTTAGGAAGAGTTAGTGAGTTCATTTTCCACAGGATAATTGGTGGGTCAGTAGGTCCTGACGGGTCACGTGGTGCATGGGGGTCATAACCTTTTAGCCAGTGAAAGAAACAAGCCATCCTTTCTATCCCTCTGAAACCCTTAATTCCCACCATATGTTTTACTGCCCATGGCACATTACAGATCATCGGTCTATTTTTTAAATGCCAGAAAACTGTATTTCTATTGTTCTGATCTTTAAACGTTTAACACTTATAGTAGCAATAGAAAAGTTTCATTTTTCTTTTAAGTGCAAGAAACATGGAAGTGCATTTCATTTACACAGTAGCTGTCTTCCCCTAGAGTGGCATATATATCCATTCATTTTCAACACGCTGGAGCAAAGTACTTCTTTAAAGAAACACGAGTATCCAGTAAAACCTAAGACAATGTTCGACCTCGCGCACAGTGGAAGAATGCTCGGTAAGACAGCATTATTCCCCTTCCCGTGTTGGCGAGAGTGTGGGGAAATCTCTAGTTCCTCTCCAAACAACCATAGCGGGAAAACGCTCAAGTCTTGATCTCGGGGTCCTGGGATCGAGACCGGCACTGGGCTCCCTGCTCAGTGGGGAGCCTGCTTCTCCCTCTCCTTCTGCTGTTCCCCCTGCTTGTGCTCTCGGGCTCTATCTCTCTGTCAAATAAATAAATAAAATATTATTTTTAATGTTCATGGCAGGGCCGCCCTGGTGGCTCAGCGGTTTAGCGCCGCCTTCAGCTCAGGGCGTGATCCTGGAGGCCTGGGATCGAGTCCCGCATCGGGCTCCCTGCATGGAGCCTGCTTCTCCCTCTGCCTGCGTCTCTGTCTCTCTGTCTCTCATGAATAAATAAAATCCTTATTTATTTATTTAAAATATTTTTTAAATTTTTATTTATTTATGATAGTCACACACACACACACAGAGAGGCAGAGACATAGGCAGAGGGAGAAGCAGGCTCCATGCACCGAGAGCCTGACGTGGGATTCGATCCCGGGTCTCCAGGATCGCGCCCTGGGCCAAAGGCAGGCGCTAAACCGCTGCGCCACCCAGGGATCCCTAAATAAAATCTTTTAAAAAAATGTTCATGGCAATACTGACATAGCAAACAGCTAGAAAAAGCTTAAATATCCATGACTGAGTAACTAGTCAAATAAATTGAGGGTACATCAGGCAGTGGAATAACATACAGCTCCTAAAAACAATAAAGGAAGTCTATCTGTATTGGGCTCTAATGTGATCCCCTTGGCGTCTGAACAAAATAAAAGTACACAAACAAGTTCTTTCTCTCCCTGCTTGCATACTGCAGAACATTTAGGGATGAATTTGCAAGAGACTAATAATGATGGCAACGTCTATGGACAAGATCAGGGCAGGACATGGACAGAGGAAGGCTCTTTTCACTTTTTACCTTGCTCTACTGTTTGACTTGAAAACAAAACCCATGCATCTGATCGGTAACAGTAGAAAAAGAGATGCAGAAAATTTTCTCTGAAAATAAAATATATTAATTCTGTAAGCTTTTAACACCTATGCTTCTTGGGGGGCCTGGCTGGCTCAGTCGGTGGAGCATGCAACTCTTGATCTGGGGGTTGTGAGATTGAGCCCCACATTGGGTATAGAGATCACTTAAAATCTTTAAAAATAAAAAAAAGATTTTAATTAAGTAAATAAAAAATAAAAACTGTGCCTTTTGATACATCTAAAAATGTCATGTACTCCTTTTGTACTATTGAAAACTTAAATTAGATATAAGAGTGCCTCAGTCACTAGAGCATGTGACTCTTGATCTCGGGGTTGTAAGTTCAAGCCCCCCATTGGGTGTACAGGTTACTTAAAAAATAAAATCCTGTTAAAAAATTAGATGTTGTAACTGCAAAGAAATCAAAGCAATGTAACAAAATGTTTTGTTTTCCAAACTCACATGGGCCCCTCCATAGAGATCCTAGTACTATCTCATCCCGATTTCCCTAATTCCCTCCAGAATGCCCAATGTCCTTATTCTCCCTTTTAAATTTTATTTTATTTTTATTGAGATATAATTGACATAACATTGTATAAGTTTAAGATGTGTAACATGTTGATTTGATTCATTTTTGTGTTGCAATATGATGACCTCCATAGCATCAGCTAACACCTGCATCACCTCACATAATTACCATTTCATTTTGTAAGCATATTAAGGTCTAGTCTCTTAGCAACTTTGAAGTATATAATACAGTGTTGTTGATTGTAATCATTATGCTGTGCATTAACTCTCCTAAACTTATTCATTTTCTAGTTGCAATTCTTTTAAGATTTTATTTTTTTATCTGAGAGAGAGAGCAAGTGAGAGAGAGAACACAAGCAAGGGGGTAGGGACAGAAGGAGAAGGAGAAGCAGACTCCCTGCTGAGCAGGGACCTCAATGCAGGACTCGGTCCCAGGACCCTGGGATCACGACCCTAGCCAAAGGCATACACTTAACCCTCTGAGCCACCCAAGTTGCAACTTTTAAAAATACTTTTTAAACAGCTTTATTGAGGTACAATTGACAAAAATTATTTTTTTTATATTTTTTATTTTTATTTTTTTTGTTTTTTTGACAAAAATTATTAAAGAAATGTCATTTGATAATTATTGCCATATGTGTATAACCAGGAAATCATCACCACAATCAAGATAGTGAACATATCCATTACCCCCTCCCCAAATTTCCTGGTGTCCTTTGTAGTCACTGCCTCCCCCATCCGATCCCTCAAAAACCTCTGACCTGCTTTCTGTCACTATAGATGAATTTATGTTTTCTAGAATTTTTATACAAATGGAATCATACAGTGTATAGTCATTTTGTCTGCTTTTTTCATTCAGAATAATTATTTTGAGGTTCTCCCATGTGGTTGTATGTAACAAAAGTTTTTTATTTCTATTGCTGAATATTATTACTTTGTATGAATGTACCAGCATTTGTTTATCCATTCATCTATGAATGGGCACTTGAGTTCTTTTCAGTTTTTGAATATTACAAATAAAGTTACTATGAATATCCACGTACAAGTCTTTGGACATGTGCTTTCATATCTCTTGGATAAATACCTAGGAGTAGAATGGTTGGATCATATAATGGGTATATATTAAGTTTTTATGAAATTGTCAAAATTTCTCATCATAAGAAAAAAATTCTGTAACTATGTACGGTTATAGGTGTTAACCAGACTTATACTGCAGATCATTTCACAATATATACAAATATCAAATCATTATGTTATGCACCTGAAACTAATATGGTATGTCAATTGTACCTTGATAAAAAAATAAAACAAAAAAAAATAAAAAAATAAAACAAATTTTTAAAATAAAATACAATAAAAAATAATTTTCTGAAGTGCTCATACCACTTGTACCACTTGCACATTCCCACCAACAGTGTATAGGAGTTCCAGGTCTTCCAAATCCTAGCCAACACTTGGTATAATCAGCCTTTTTAATTTTAGTAATTCTCATAGGTGTACAGTGGTATCTCATTGTGGATTTCATTTGCATTTTATTAAGCATTAATCAATTGAGCATCTTTTCCATGTGATTATTTGCCATCTGTTTATCTTCTTTGGTCAAGTTTCTGTTCAAATCTTTTGTCTTGTCTCTTAATTGGGTTACTAGTCTTTTATTTTATTTTATTTTATTTTTTAAAGATTTTATTTATTTATTCATGAGAGACACACACAGGGAGAGAGAGGCAGAGACACAGGCAGAGGGAGAAGCAGGCTCCATGCAGGGAGCCTGATGTGGGACTCGATCCTGGGTCTCCAGGATCATGCCCGGGGCCGAAGGCAGGTGCTCAACCGCTGAGCCACCAGGCTTATCCGGTTACTAGTCTTTTATTATTGAGCTGTGAGAGTTCTATGTATTCTCTGTATGAGTCCTTTATCAGATATAGGATATGTGATTATTTTCTCCCAGTCAATGCCTTGCCTTTGCATTTCTTAAACATTGTCCTTTGTTTTTTTGATGATTTTATTTATTTATTGATGAGAGACACAGAGAGAGAGGCAGAGACACAGGCAGAGGGAGAAGCAGGCTCTATGCAGGGAGCCCGATGTGGGACTCGATCCCGGGACCGCAGGATCACGCCCTGAGCCAAGGCAGGTGGTCAACTGCTGAGCCACCCAGGGATCCCCAAAGCCTAAATATTTCTATGCTTAATAACAGAGCTTCAAATTACATGAAGCAAAAACTGAGAGTACTGCAAAGAGAAATAGACAAATTCATAATTATCATTGGAGATTTCAACACCCCCCTCTCAATAAATTAGACAAGCAGACAGAAAATCATTAAGGGGATAGAAGACCTGAACAACACTATCAGGTAATTCGACCTAATTGATAATGATAGAACACTCCACCATCAGCAGTAGAATAGATATTCTTTTTAAGTACACACATTGACCAAAATAGAACATATTTTGAGCCATAAAATGTCTTAATGCAGTTAAAAGAATTCAGAGTATGTCTGATCACAATGGAACTGAATTAGAAATCAATAGTGGAAAAACATCTGGGAAATTCTCAAATATTTAGAAACTAAATAATACACTTTTCAATGACACATGGGCCAAAATAGATTCAAAGGGATTTTATTTATTTATTTTTAAGATTATATTCATTAATTTAAGAGACAGAGAGAGCACAAACAGGGGGAGCAGCAAGCAGAGGGAGAGGGAGAAGCAGACTCCTCACTGAGCAGGGAGCCTGATGCAGGGCTCGATCATAGGACCCTGGGATAATGACCTGAGCTGAAGGAAGGCACTTAACCACTGCACCACCCAGGCACCCCATTCAAAATGATTTTAAAAGTACTTTAGGGATGCTAAATCAAGTTTAGTGCCTGCCTTCAGCCCAGGGTGTGATCCTGGAGTCCTGGGATCGAGTCCCACATCAGGCTCCCTGTGAGGAGCCTGATTCTCTCTCTCTGCCTGTGTCTCTGCCTCTCTCTCTCTCTGTCTCTGTGTGTCTCACATGAATAAATAAATAAAATCTTAAGAAAATAAAAGTACTTTAAATTGGGGGCATCTGACTGGCTCAGTGGATAGAGCACCCAAATCCTGATCTTGGAGTGGTAGGTTCAAGTCCATGTTGGGTGTAGAGATTACTAAAAAAAAAAAATAAATAAGCTTAAAAAAAAGTACTTTGAACTGAATCAAAATGAAGACACAACATATAAAAATTTATGACAGGCAGCTAAAGCAGTTCCTCAAGGAAAATTTAGAGCACTAAATGTCTATGTTAGAAGAGAAGCAAGTTCTAAGTACTTGAATCAATTACTTCAACTTTCAACTTAAAAATCTAGAGAAAAAAGAACCAATAAAACACTTAATAAGCCACCTTCTCAAAAGAATAATAAAGATCAAAGTGGGAATCAGTAAAATATAAAAATAAAGAAAGCCTGGGGGCACCTGGCTCGCTCAGTTAGTAGAGCATGTAACTAGTGATCATGCTAGGGCTCATGAGTTCGAGCCCTACCTCGGGTGTAGAGATTACTAAATAAATAAAAATAGAGAAAGTCAATGAAATAAAAAGTTAGATTTTTTTAAAGATTTTATTTATTTACCATGAGACACACACACACACACACACACACACACACACACAGAGGCAGAGACACAGGCAGAGGGAGAAGCAGATTCCATGCAGGGACCCTGATGTGGGACTCGATCCCAGGTCTCCAGGATCATGCCCTGGGCTGAAGGCAGCGCTAAACCACTGAGCTACCCAGGCATCCCTCAAAAGTTAGATCTTTGAAAAGATAAATAACTGATGGGATCCCTGGGTGGCGCAGTGGTTTGGTGCCTGCCTTTGGCCCAGGGCGCGGTCCTGGAGACCTGGGATCAAATCCCATATCGGGCTCCCGGTGCATGGAGCCTGCTTCTCCCTCTGCCTGTGTTTCTGCCTCTCTCTCTCTCTTTCTCTCTCTCTCTCTCTGTGTGTGACTATCATAAAAAAAAAGATAAATAACTGATAAACTTCTAGCCAGCCTGATCACAAAAAAAAGAAGAAAAAAGAAAGCGAAGACACCAATTACTAATATGAAATGGGAGAGATGAAATCATTACAAGATCTACAGATACTAAAAAGGCAGAATATTATGAACAACTTTATGTCTACAAATTCAATGACTTAGGGGATGTCTGGCTGGCTCAGTTGGTGGAGCTTGCAATTCTTTTTTTTTTAATTTATTTTTTATTGGTGTTCAATTTACTAACATACAGAATAACCCCCAGTGCCCATCACCCATTCACTCCCACTCCCCGCCCTCCTCCCCTTCTACCACCCCTAGTTCGTTTCCCAGAGTTAGCAGTCTTTACGTTCTGTCTCCCTTTCTGATATTTCCCACACATTTCTTCTCCCTTCTCTTATATTCCCTTTGACTATTATTTATATTCCCCAAATGAATGAGAACATATAATGTTTGTCCTTCTCCGACTGACTTACTTCACTCAGCATAATACCCTCCAGTTCCATCCACGTTGAAGCAAATGGTGGGTATTTGTCATTTCTAATGGCTGAGTAATATTCCATTGTATACATAAACCACATCTTCTTTATCCATTCATCTTTGGATGGACACCGAGGCTCCTTCCACAGTTTGGCTATCGTGGCCATTGCTGCTATAAACATCGGGGTGCAGGTGTCCCGGCGTTTCATTGCATTTGTATCTTTGGGGTAAATCCCCAACAGTGCAATTGCTGGGTCGTAGGGCAGGTATATTTTTAACTGTTTGAGGAACCTCCACACAGTTTTCCAGAGTGGCTGCACCAGTTCACATTCTGAGCTTGCAATTCTTGATCTCAGGGTTGTGAGTTTGAGCTCCATGTTGGGCATCAAGATTACTTAAATTTTAAAAAGTCGTGGGGCACTTAGGTGTCTCAGTCAGTTAAGCACTTGACTCTAGATTTGGGCTCAGGTCATGATCTCAGGGTTGCGAGACTGAGGCCTGCACTGGGCTCTATGCTGGGTGTGGAGCCTGCTTAAGATTCTCTCTCCCTCTTCCTCTGCCCCTTTCTCTTCTCTAAAAAAAAGTCATGAAATGAACATAGTAATGGCCAAAAAATAAACATAAATAATAAAATGTTTCTCTTAAAAAATTCAATGACTGAGGCACCTGGGTGGTTTGGTAGTTAAGCAATGGCTCTTGATTTTGACTCTGGTCATGATCTCAGGGTTGTGAGATTGAGCTCCATGTCAGGCTCTGCCCTCAGCTTGGAGTCTGCTTGAGATTTTCTCTCTCTTTCTTCCCCTCTCCTGGCTCTTGCTCTTTATCTTCCTCTAAAATAAATTTTAAAAAATCTTTTTAAAAATTAAATGACTTAAAAAAATAAATAAAAAATAAAAATTAAATGACTTAGATGAAATGGACAAATTATTTAAAAGCAACCACTTACTGGGGACCCGGATGGCTCACTCTGTTAGGCAACTCTTGGTTTCTTGTTAGGGTCATGAGACCAAGCCCTAAGTCAGGCTCGGAGTCCGCTTGGGACTCTCTCTCCCTCTGCCCCTCCCCCTGCTCTCTCTCTCTCTCAAATAAATAAATAATTTTTGAAAGATTTTATTTTATTTATTCATGAGAGACACAGAGAGAAAGAGAGGCAGAGACACAAGTAGAGGGAGAAGCAGGCTCCCTGCAAGGAGCCTGATGTGGGACTCCATCCCAAGACCCCAGGATCACGTCCTGAGCCAAAGGCAGACGCTCAACCGCTGAGCCACCCAGATGTCCTTAGATACAAAAATTCTTTTCTTAAAAGATTTTATTTATTTATTCATCAGAGAGAGAGAGAGAGAGAGAGAGAGGCAGAGACACAGGCAGAGGGAGAAACAGACTCTATGCCGGGAGCCCGACGTGGGACTCGATCCCAGGTCTCCAGGATCACACCCTGGGCTGAAGGCAGCGCTAAACCGCTGAGCCACCAGGGCTGCCCAGATACAAAAATTCTTAATAAGATATTGGCAAATCAAATTAAGTAACCTAGTAAAAGGATAATGCATCAAGTGGGGTTTTTCCTGGGAATGCAAGGTTGGGAACACTTGAAAATCAATCAATATAGCTCAGCAGCAAGCAACAACAACAGCAACAAAACTCCATATGATCATCACAATTGACATGGAAAAATTATTTGAGGGGTGCCTGAGTGGCTCAGTCAGTTAAGCATCTGCCTTTGGCTCAGGTCATGACCCAGGGGTCCTGGGAGAGCTTGCTTCTCCCTCTGCCTCTGTCTTTCTGTCTTTCATGAATAAATGAATAAAATATTTTTAAAAAAGAAAAATTATTTGATAAAATCCAACGTCTATTTCTTTCTTTGTTTTTTCAGAGGTCTCAGATATTTATTACTGAACTAACCTACTGGTGCAGAAGCACAGTAACAGAGAGAAATCATTTCCCTGATAAACATGTCTACTGTTCAGGTAGTAGGGATGTTTATACAGTGATAGGATCTGAACATGTGTCCTTCATGCAGCATAAATATTCGTGCCCTCTCATGTGTGATTCCTTATAGATCCAGCTTGGTTCTTCTTCAATGCCTCCTCTACGAGTTATACCTGATTTTTATTACACCATGATGGTGGTGAAAAGGTTAGTTTTCCTTTTTAATAAAAATTTTTTGTTAAGATTTTTTTAAAGTAATCTCTACAGCCAATGTGTACTGGAACCTACAATCCTGAGATTCAGTGTCGCATGCTCTACCAACAAGCCAGGCAGATGACCCCCAACATCCATTTCTGATAAAAATTCCCAGAAATCCAGGAAGAGGAGAAAACTTCTACCTGATAAACGGCATCTACTAATACCTACAGCTGATATACTCCGTTGTGAAAGGCTAAATGCTTTCTCTCTAAAATTGGGAACAAGGTAAGGATGTCTGTCTTCTCCATTTATATTCACCTATTACTGAAGTTTCTAGCCAGTGCAATAAGGCAAGATAAAAATATAAAAGGTTTCTAGATAGAAAGGAAAGAAGTAAAACTGTTTTTGTTCTCTGAGACATGATCATCTTTGTAGAGAATCCTGCTAGAAGCTACAAAAAAGTTATCACAACAAATAAGTGAGTTTACCAAAGTTGTAGGATGCAAGATCAATATAAAAAAATCAATTTTGGGGGGCACCTGTTTGGCTGGGTCAGTACAGTATGTGACTCTTGATCTTGGGGTCACAAGTTCAAGCCCCATGGTGGATGTAGAGGTTACTTAAAAAAAATAAAATATTTGGGCAGCCCGGGGGCTCAGTGGTTTAGTGCCACCTTCGGCCCAGGGCGTGATCCTGGGGACCTGGGATCGAGTTCCACGTCGGGCTTCCGGCATGGAGCCTGCTTCTCCCTCTGCCTGTGTCTCTGCCTCTCTCTCTCTGTGTGTGTCTCTCATGAATAAATAAATGAAATCTTTAAAAAAAAATAGAACTGCCCTATGACCCAGCAATTGCACTGCTGGGGATTTACCCCAAAGATACAGATGCAGTGAAACGGCAAAACACCTGCACCCCAATGTTTATAGCAGCAATGTCCACAATAGCCAAATTGTGGAAGGAGCCTCGGCGTCCATCAAAAGATGAAGGGATAAAGTTGTGGTCTATGTATACAATGGAATATTACTCAGCCATTAGAAATGACAAATACCGGGCAGCCCGGGTGGCTCAGCGGTTTAGCGCCGCCTTCAGCCCAGGGCGTGATCCTGGGGACCCGGAATCGAGTCCCACATCGGGCTCCCTGCATGAAGCCTGCTCCTCCCTCTGCCTGTGTCTCTGCCTCTCTCTCTGTCTCTATGAATAAATAAAATCTTAAAAAAAGAGATAGTAACAATTATTCTGTGGTCTTAAAATTCCTTTTTTAAAACAGATTTTGTTTATTCATTCATGAGAGACACACAGAGAGGCAGAGACCCAGGCAGAGGGAGAAGCAGGTTCCCTATAGGGAGCAGGATATGGGACTTGATCCGGGAACTCCTGGATCATGCCATCAGCCAAAGGCAGATGCTCAACTGCTGAGCCACCCAGGTGACCTGGTCTTAAAATATCTTATCAAAATATTAAAACTGTTTTTACTATTGCTTATAAATGTATAGGGAAATAAAAAATACATTAAAGTGGATATTTATTCAGTATACTATAAATGAAAAGAAATTTTGAGAACTAAAATACTTTGTTTCTTTGTTAAAAACAATTTATCAGGGCACCTGGGCAGCTTAGTTGGTTGGGCATCTGAGTCTTGATTTTGGCTCAGGTCATGATCTCAAGGTCGGGAGATTGAACCCTGCATCAGGCTCAGCAGGGAGTCTGATTGATGTTCTCCCTTTCCCTCTCCCTCTGCCACTCCCCTCAATCCCACTCTCCCTCTAAAATAAATAAATCTTTTAAAAAAATTTTTCAGAAGACTTCCTCTTCCAGGAATATGGTATAGACATACTTTTCCCTATTTCTCCCTCTAGGTACAACAGAAAATCCTGTGTGTATATATATATGTGTGTGTGTGTGTGTGTATGTATGTGTATATATATATATATATATATATATATATATATACACAGACTTTGAAAATTGAATAAAAGCAGACACATCATACTGGCTAGGGATCGTAGGACCCAAGGAACAACATGGTGTTAAGTTCTCTGGGTTTTCTTTTTGTCCCATACCTCTCAGAAGTTGGCAACCCAGAAATGCAAACAGGAACAGACACATACACACACACACACACACACACACACACACACACACACACACAACAATAAAAACCTGCACTCTTTTTTAAAAAGATTTTATTTATTCATGAGAGACACACAGAGAGAGGCAGAGACAGAGGCAGAAGTAGAAGCAGGCTCCCCACAGGGAACCCAATGTGGGACTCCCAGAGTCCTGGGATCACACCCTGAGCCAAAGGCAGACGCTTAACCACTGAGCCACCCAGTGGGGTTTTGGTGCCCCAAAACCTGCACTCTTTAGCCAAATGACTAGGAAAGGGGCAGTCTAGCAAATAAGAAAACATGTTGTATTAAGTGCCCTACTTCAGTCAAACATCATAGGAAAATCTGTGGTCCCACCCCCAGCCATAGCAGCAAATGCAGAGTAGTAGCTTAGAATTCCACACTAAAAGGAAGTAACAAGGTACTGCAACACTCCCACCAGAGTGGTGTCGGAAAAAGCCAAATCAGGAGCCAGGACTTTCATCAGCAGAGGCATAATAAGCTTCCCCTCACTCCCCCTCCCCCAATGAGGTATCTGTGGAGACCACATGGAGAACTTGGGCATATCCCAACTGGCAGTAAGGATATGCTCCTTCCCCTCTTTGCTGGAGTAGTATCAGAGGTAATACTAACTTCATAAAATGAATTGGAAAGTTTTCTCCCTCATTCTATTTTCTGATTTGATTTGGCAAAATTGGAGTTAAATCTTTAAACATTTGGTAGAATTCTCCAGTGAAACCATCTGTGACTGAGGATTTCTTTTGGGGAATTTTTACATTATGGATTTATCTTGTATATAGAAAATTCTTTAAAAATCACACACACAAAAAAACCTCTCCAAGCTGGTAAACCAATATAAAAGGTAGCAGGGTACAAGATCAATATATGAAAACCACTTCTGTTTCTATGAAAAAAAGAAAATAATCTTATTTATAATAGCATCAAAAAGAACAAAACACTTAGGAATAAGTTCTTTTTAAAGATTTTATTTATTTATTCATGAGAGACACAGAGAGGCAGAGACATAGGCAGAGGGAGAAGCAGGCTCCCTGAAGGAAGCCCGATGTGGAACTCGATCCCAGGACCCGAGGATCATGACCTGAACCAAAGGAAGACACTCAACCACTGAGCCATCCAGGTGTTACTGAGGTTCTGCTTTTATCCCACTTATTAAGGTAGAATATGAGGGAGCCAGAGTACTGTATTGGCTATCTGAATTCTTTTAATATAAATTTTAATGGTAGAGGTAGGGACATGAAGGCACCTTTTTATGCCACTTCCTTATGTCACTGACAATTCAGTTTATCAGAAAAGGTCCCCAAACTAAGTATTGTTTGGGGGGATAGAATAATAAGAGAAAAGTTATACAACTAGTATATCCCAAATAGGAAACAGATCGTGGTCAGAAACAGTCACAATTGTAGAAAAAAATGACAACCAAATAGTGATTTAATAGTGGGGACTGCTTGTCCACAGCAGTTCATATCAACAAGAAATGTGTTTTCCTTCTTGGCACCTCATTTCATTCTTCCTGAAATTTCCATCTCTGTTTTTGGCCTCTTACCCTTTCTAGCCATGGCCTTGTTGGAAATCCTGTCTCAGGCTGTGAGAGTTTGTCAGTGACTTAAAGCTTGAGTAGTTCTCTGACTGTCCCACTGCTGTAGGGAAGGAAATGTGGGGTTTGGGTTTTTTTAAGAGTTATTTATTTTAGAAAGAGAAGGGGAGGGGCAGAAGGAGAGGGAGGGAAATCCCCAAGCAGACTCCCTGCTGAACATGGAGCCTGACTTGGGGCTTGATCCCACAATCCCAAGATCACTACTGGAGCCAAAACCAAGAGTTGATGCCTAACCTACTGAGCTACCCAGGTGCCCCAGGAAGTGTGGGATTTAAAAAAAATATTTTATTCATTTGAGAGACAGAGAGAGGGATGCCTGGGTGGCTCATCAGTTGGGCGTTTGCCTTCAGCTTGGGGCGTGATGCTGGAGTTCCTGAATTGAGTCCCACATTGGACTCCTGCATGGAGCCTGCTGCTTCTCCCTCTGCCTATGTCTCTGGATCTCTCTGTGTTTATTTATTCATGAGAGACAGAGACAGAGACAGAGAGAGAGAGAGGCAGAGACACAGGCAGAGGGAGAAGTAGGCTCCACGCAAGGAGCCTGACGTGGGACTTGATCCCAGGTACCCAGGATCAGGCCCTGGGCTGAAGGCGGCGCTAAACTGCTGAGTCACCCAGGCTTCCCCCCCTTATTAAGGATTTTTAAAAATCTTTAAAAGATAGAGAGAGTGTGAGTGGGGGCAGAAGCAGAGGGAGAAGGAGAGAGAATCTGAAGCAGACCCCATGCTGAGCTCAGAGCCTGAGGCAGGCCCTATCTCATGACCATGAGATCACGACCTGAGCTAAAACCCAGTCAGGTGTTTAACCCACTCAGCCACCTATGTGCCCCAGGAAGTATGTTTTTATACAGTTTCTCAGATGACAGTCTTTTCTCATATTACCGATATTATTTCATTTGTGATAATGAGGTTCTATAAATAATTTCCACCTCAAATTCTTTTTAAACACTCTAAGCTATAGATTCTACTAATAATAGGCTAACATGGTGCTGCTCCCTTCCCAATCCCAGTACTTTCTTGGCTCTTCATTCATGGTAACCTGTATCACCATCTATTCCACATATTTTACTTCTTTCTTTTTTGTTTTATCATATGGACATAAAATCCATGAGGATAGGGAGTTTTGCCTATTTTGTTTACTATTGGATGCTCAAGGCTTGAACAGTTCTTGGCACAAATTAGTGCTCAATTAATATATTTTTTTAGATTTTATGTTAAGTCATCTCTATACATAAATGGGTCTCAAACTTGCAACCCCACGGTCAAGAGTTGTAAGTTCCACCAGCAGAGCCACCCGGGCACCCTGATGCTCAATTAATTTTTTTCAGATGTATTTATTTATTTTAGAGATGAGCGAGAAAGAGAGAGACAGAGAGAGAGAATGCATGCAAGTGAGGTGAAGGGCAGAGGGAGAAGGAGAGGGAGAGAATCTCCAGCAGACTCCCTGTTGAGCGTAGAGCCTGACAGGGAGCTCAATCCCACGACCCTGAGACCATGACCTGAGCCGAAATCAAGAGTCGGTCACTTAACAGACTGAGCCACCCAAGTGCCCCTCAAGTAATATTTTCAAGTGCATAAATGAATTATGGGTTAAACATTATGAATTAAACAAAGGAACCTATCCACTATGTATCATGTTGGATCTGTTACAGAATGTTTTCAGTGTTCCAAATAATTAAATTCTAAGCCAACATGAGAAATATGCTATTTGTACATGATTATTTATTTGCTTAAAGTGTAGATAACAATAATAAAAAGCCATGTATTGAGTTATTGAGGAAAAGGGGTAGGCTATATGGCTTTAACCATTATAGTTCTAGGGGCACTTGGATGGCTCAGCTGGTGAGCACCCAAAGAGCTCAGGTCATGATCCCAGGGTCTCATATCAGGCTTCCCACAGGGAGCCTGCTTCTCCCTCTGCCTATGTTTCTGCCTCTCTCTGTGTGTCTCTCATGAATAAATGAATAAAATCTTTTTTAAAAAAAGCATTATAGTTCTATTCGCAGATATGTCTTATTTTAGCTTGATCTAGTGTTATTGTCTTGTAACTCATACCTCTTCGCTTTAATTCTGTGCTTAACATGGAATTTCTCATTATAATTGTACTTTCCATGTAGATCTGCTTCTTGAACTCCTACTGTGTGCAAAAAAAGGGGCTAAGACCTGGGTATAGTGTGGGAAAACATCAAATAGAGCCTCTACTTTCCTGACATTTTTTTAAGTAAGCTCTATACCCAATGTGGTGCTTAAACTCATGACCCCAAGATCAAGAGTTGCATGTTCTATCAACTGAGCCAGCCAGGCACCCCTGTCTCCCCAACATTTAAAGATAATTGAGGGAATAGACCTTATATAAATAAACCGATAATAAATATTTACTCAAAAATTATGATAAATTTATAAAAGGACAGGAAGGAAAAAAGGAAAAGGACAGGATGCCACTGGATTAGGTGGTCAGGGAAAGTCTCTGAGAAGTAACTTAAAGTGAGTTGTGAATTATGAATAGGAATTAGCCATGCAAAAAGCATGGAAGCAATATTCCAGGAAAAGAGAACAGCAAGTGTCAAGGATCTGAGATTGGGAGGCACTTGGCTGGCTCACTTGGTAAAGCATGCCACTTGATCTCAGGACCGTGAGTTCTAGCCTCATGTTGGGTGTGGAGACTACTTTAAAAATTAAAAAAAAAAAAAGAATCTGAGGTGGGAATAATTTGGCCTGTTTGTTGAACTGAAAAATTCAATTTGACTACAGAATTATATAAGGGGACAATTATGAATATATAAGCAGGGATTAGATCATACAAAGTTTGGGGGGTAATGTTAAATCATTTGGAATTTTTAAAAAGATTTTATTTATTTATTCATGAGAGACAGAGAGAGAGAGAGGCAGAGGCACAGTCAGAGGGAGAAGCAGGCTCCCTGTGGAGAGCCTGATGCGGGACTCAATCCCAGGACCCTAGGATCACACCCTAAGCCAAAGGCAGATGCTCAACTGCTGAGCCACACAGGCATCCCAATCATTTGGAATTTATCTAATTCTAAAGTGCAGTATTTTGTAGAGTTTGACCCAGGCAAATTGACCTGATTCAATTTTTCTTTTTTTTTAATATTTTATTTTTAAGTAATCTCTACACCCAATGTGGGACTCAAATTTAGAACCCCAAGACCAAGAGCTGCATGCTCTACTGCTTGAGCAAGCCAGGGACTCCTCAATTTTCATTTTTGAAAGATCACTCTGGTTGCTGTGGGGAGAATGGGGAGAATGTTGGTTGGAGAGAAGAATGAACAGAGAACATCCAATGAGGACATTCAGTGAGGAGGCTACTGAAGTAATATAAGGGATATATGCTAGGAGCTTAAGGCAGAGGGGTGGCAGAGGAAATGTAGAAACTAGAAGACCCAGATCTGAGCCCTGGAAGAGGAACAGTCATTTAGGAGTCATATCAGAAAGTGGGGTGTTGTGAAAGCCAGAAGCTGGTTTTAAGAGAGAAGGAATAATCAGGTGTGTCAGAAACTGTGGAGAGTTTGAATTAGATAGGAATGAAAAGTATGCCAAATTGATATGGCAGCTTAGTGATCTTTTCTAACCTCTTTAAAAGGAGTTTTAGTGGATCCAAAAGCTATGTTGAAGTGAACCAAAGAGGGAAGATAGGCTTTCTGTTTCTCGCATGTCATCGCTGCTGAAGACAACAAAAAGTACTGGTTAAGAGATGAGAAAACCAGGGCACCTGGGTGGCTCAGCTGGTTAAGTGTCCAAATCTTGGTTTGGGCTCAGATCATGATCTCATGGTCATGGAACTGAGTCCCACATGGGGTTCTGTGCTCAGTGTGGAGTCTGCTTCAGATTCTTTCTCTCTCCTCCTCTGTCCCTCCTCCCTGCCCCTCCCCCTCCACTCTCTCTCAAATAGTTTTTTAAAAATAATAAATGAGAAAACATTTACTTAAAAGCCTCAAAGATCTGCAAGGGAAGGAATTATCATAATAAAACCTAAGAGACTGTGAGAGCACAGAGAAGTGAAGTAATGATATCAACTTTATCCTAAAGGCAATTGTGGCATTTGGGGAGTTTGAGGATTTCAATTTCGCAAAAGTCATCCAAAACATAGGGGTAAGAGGGACTGCCTGGGTTGCTCAGCGGTTAAGCGCCTGTCTTTGGCTCAGGGCGTGATCCTGGAGTCCTGGGATCAGGTCCCACATCAGGCTCCCTGCATGGAGCCTGCTTCTCCCTCTGCCTGTCTCTGCTGCTCTCTCTGTGTCTCTCATTAATAAATAAATAAAATTTTTTTTTAAAAACCCACAGGGGTAAGAGACACAAACCCAGAAACAGATTAAAGGTAGAAAGCCTAATAGAGGTCTTTTCCCCATTAAATTGGCGTCCAAATGGAATAAACCCTCATGAAGGAGGACTTAACTTGCTATCCCACCCACTCCCCCAGGGGACTACAAAGGAATATTTCCTTGGTGGTGCCAAGCAGGACACAGAGGAAAAAAATGGCCCAGAAGCTGTCATCATGCAGCCCCAATTCACACTGCCTGGGTGACTCAAGAAATGTCTAGCCATAAATTTAAAATGATCCTGGCCTGTGAATGTTTCCAGACACTTAGCAAAAGCAAGCATAGATCCTTTGCTGAAGAAATTCACCCTTGTCCTAGATCTCAAGAATTTATTCATATTATAAGGAAAGTGAGCAGCTTACAAAAAAGTTAATAGCCAAACAAAGAATTGAATCACTACAAGTGAGAACTGGATAAAGTAGCAGACAGCAGAGCCATAAATTGAAATCATTTAGATACTGGAATATTTATTTATTTACTTACTTAAGTAGGCTCCATACCCAACATGGGGCTTGAACCCACAACCCTGAGATCAAGAATCACACACTCTATTGACTGAGCCAGCCAGGTACCCTTAGATACTGGAATTATTAAACACAGAATATAAAGAAATATGCTTACTATGTTTAAATAAATAAAAATGTGGGAGGGGGATCCCTGTGTGGCTCAGTGGTTTAGTGCCTGCCTTTGGCCCAGGGCGTGATCCTGGAGTCTCGGGATCGAGTCCTGCATCAGGCTCCCTGCATGGAGCCTGTTTCTCCCTCTGCCTGTGTCTCTGCCTCTCTCTTTGTCTCTCATGAATAAATAAATAAAATATTTTTAAAAATCATTTCATCAAACTTCCAGAAGTAAAATAAAAAAAGATGATCAAAATTAAGAACTCAATCAATTGAAGATATTAACAGCAGATTAGACCCAGTTCATTAGACAACTAGTGAAATGGAAGACATTTCAGAAGAAATTATTCATTATAGAACTGAAAATTCTCATCACAATAAAAAAAATTTGTAACTGTGTGGTGATAACAGATGTTAACTAGACTTATTGTGGTGATCATTTCACAATATATACAAATATCAAAGCAGTGTGTTGTACACTTGAAACTAATATAATGTTATAAATCAATAATATCTCAGTTCAAAAAAGAAATTATTTAGGGGCACCTAGGTGTCTCAGGTGGTTAAGTGTCTGACTTTGGCTCAGGTCATAATTTCAGGGTCCTGGAATTGAGCCTTGCATCAGAGTTCACACTCAGCAGGGAGTCTGTTTCTCCCTCTCCATCAGCTCCCTCTACCCCTCACTTGTACATTCTTTCTCTCTCTCTCTCAAATAAATAAATAATATTTTTAAAAGACATTATTTGGAAATCATCATAGGCAAAAAAATAGAATATATGAAAAAAGTACAAAATTATTTCCTAGGCGGGTTTTGTTGTTTGGTAAGCTTTTTTTTTTTTTTTAGCTTTTTATTTATTTATTCATGAGAGACACACAGAGAGAAGCACAGACATAGGCACAGAGAGAAGCAGGCTCTCTGTGGGGAGCCTGATGTAGGACTTGATCCGAAGGCCCCGGGCTCATGGGATTACAGGATCACAACCTGAGCCAAAGGCAGACACTTAACCACTGAGCCACCCAGGGCCCCTATTTGGTAAGTTTTAAACCAAGTTGTATAACATAACATATAGGGGATGGTACAAGGACAACTGAATGTGCACCTGCAGAATTGTTAGCCAATTCCCTCTTTTTCTTACCAATTTTTAATAAAATGTCACTTGGATTTTATCACTGGGATTCATGGAGTCAACACAACTGTACATTTTGCTGTCTGTGCACGAACCGAATAACAGCTGTGTAGTGACCAGTTGCCAACATGCTTTGAAAGAAGTGATGTGATTGGTTAGTGATCATGATGCATATATAACAACTGCATAGTTTTTTTTTTTAACTGCATAGTTTTTTGTGGGCTGAAAAGCCAGCAGCAAAGTCTGTACTTTATGCAATTGCTCACAGTTAATACACTATGGTAACTAATATTGAACCACATATTTGTGTTGTTGAGAGACCGGTGTTATTTAACTAAACTGTGGTAACTGATATTTGTGCATATTGTGCATATTGTAACCAAGCAAAGTGAGAACTAAATACACTTTACCTATTCAATTCTACCTTCAAATGATATATAACACTCAGGTATAGTACAAGAGCCTTGCAAAACTATGCTTTCATTTATTCCCTCCCAACATTTGTGCTATATTTTTCTCTTTTTTCTTTTTTTTAAGATTTTATTTATTTATTCATGAGAGACACAGAGAGAGAGAGGCAGAGACACAGGCAGAGAGAGAAGCAGGCTCCATGCAGGGAGCCCGATGTGGGACTCGATACCGGGACTCCAGGATCACGCCCTGGGCCAAAGGCAGGGGTCAAACCGCTGAGCCACCCAGGGAACCCTGTGCTATATTTTTCATATTTTTTCTTTTATGTATGCTACAAACCCACAAAATATTGATCTTTTTTTTTTATTTTTACTTATTTATGATAGAGAGAGAGAGAGAGGCAGAGACACAGGCAGAGGGAGAAGCAGGCTCCATGCACCTGGAGCCTGACGTGGGACTCGATCCCCGGTCTCCAGGATCGCGCCCCGGGTCAAAGGCAGGCGCCAAACCACGGCGCCACCCAGGGATCCCTGATCATTTTTAAATAAGAAAGAAGTCTTTATTTTTCTTTTTTAAAGATATTATTTATTTATTCATGAGAGACACAGAGAGAGAGGCAGAGACACAGGCAGAGGGAGAAGCCGGCTCCATGCAGGGAGCCTGATGTGGGACCTGATCCCAGGTCTCAGGGATCAGGCCCTGGGCTGAAGGCAGTGCTAAGCCACTGAGCCACCCAGGCTGCCCAGAAAGAAGTTTTTAAACCTATCCCCATATTTACTGTTTCCAGTGCTCTGCATTCCTTTGTATAACAGATTTTTTTAAGATTTTATTTTTAAGGAATCTCTACGCCCAGTGTGGGGCTTGAACTCACAACCCCAAGATCAAGAGTCATATACTCTTCCGACTGAGCCAGCCAGGTGTGCCTCTATAAATCCAGCTTTTCATCCTATATGAGGCCTGAAGGACTTCCTTTAACATTTCTTGGAGTTCAGGTCTTCTGGTGTGGAGTTTTTTCAGCTTTTGTATATCTGAAAAAATCTTTATTTTGTCTTTGAAGTCCAGGTTGACTTTTTTTTCCTTTGACTACTTTAAAGATGTCTGCTGGCTTGCCTTTCTTCTGATGAGAAATCTCCTATCATCTGTATGCAATGTATCTTTTTTTCTTTTGGCTGCTTTTAAGATTTTCTCTTTGACTGGTTTTATTTTTTTTTTTAAGATTTTATTTATTTCTTTCAGAGAGAGAGAGAGAGAGAGAGAGAAAACAAGCAATGGGGGGAGGGGCAGAGGAAGAGGGAGAAGTAGACTCCCCACTGAGCAGGGAGCCAGAGGCAGGGCTTGATCCCAGGACCCTGAGATCATGATCTGAACTGAAACCAAGAGTTGGACTTTTAACTGACTGAGCCACCCAGGCGCTCCTCTATGACTGGTTTTAAGCAATGTGATTATCCTGTGCCTTAGTGTAGTTTTCTTCATGTTTCTTGTGGTTGGGGTTCATTGATCTTACTAATTTTTGAGTGCCCAGTACTTAGCATACTATCTGACATGTTGCAGATAAATTAATAATTATTTTCCGAATCAAACTAAGTGATTTTGTAAGGTAAAGCAATTATGTGAATGCCTCTATTTGGATCTTCAGATATTTCAATTTGTTAAACTAAAATCATTTTCGGGATCCCTGGGTGGCGCAGAGGTTTGGCACCTGCCTTTGGCCTAGGGTGCGATCCTGGAGACCCGGGATCGAGTCCCATGTCGGGCTCCCGGTGCATGGAGCCTGCTTCTCTCTCTGCCTGTGTCTCTGCCTCTCTCTCTGTGACTATCATGAATAAATAAATAAAATCTTTAAAAAAATCATTTTCACTGACAAGCATTACCTTTTTTTTCTGGGGGCTTTTCCTCTCCCTCTGGCTCTTCCTACCCACTGCCTTGTGTTTGAAGCTCCAAGAAATCTGAATTATTTTGGATTTTCCAAACCGTCATGTCATCCTGTGCCTTTGCATGTGCTATTCCTTCTGTTTTTATTTCTTTTGCCTGCCTAGCTAACTACTATTCATCTTTCAAGACCCAGCTCAGATGGTTCAACTTATAAGGAGCTAAAGACTTCCTTGACTCAAACCTCTTTCCTATCTGATTGACCGCTTCTTCATTTGAGCCCATCCTAATTTTTCTGAGGGGGGCACTTGACGGGATGAGCACTGGGTGTTATGCTATATGTTGGCAAATTGAACTCCAATAAAAAATATACAAAAAAAATATTTTATTTATGTGGGGCAGCCCGGGTGGCTCAGCGGTTTAGTGCCTCCTTCAGTCCAGGGCATGATCCTGGAGACCTGGGATCGAGTTCCACGTCGGGCTTCCTGCATGGAGTCTGCTTCTCCCTCTGCCTGTCTCTGCCTCTCTCTCTCTGTGTGTCTCTCATGAATAGATGGATAAAATCTAAAAGATTTTATTTATTTGAGAGAGAGAGAAGGAGAGAGAGCAAACAAGCAGAGTGAGGGGAGAGAGTTAGGGAGAGGGAAAAGTGGGCGTCCCACTGAGTGGGGAGCCTGACTCATAACTCAGTCCCAGGACCCTGAGATCATGACCAGAGCTAAAGGCAGACAATCAACTGAGCCACCTAGGTGCCCCGAGCCCATCCTAATTTTGTAAATACTTCTGTCACTGTATTTATCACATTTAACTATCTGAATATATCTAGCACTTAGCCCAATTTCAGGCACATTGAAGTGCACAGTGATTGTTACTTGAATAAATGGGAGCTGGGAGAAATTTAAGAAAAGGAAGAGAGGAATTAGAAGGATTCTCAATGCAAAGCCTGCAGGGCCTTATCATAAGGATTTTAATTTTTACTGCAAGTCAAATTGAGAGCCCCTGGGGCACCCAGACAGCTCAGTTGGTTAAGTGTCGGACTCTTGATTTTGACTCATGTCATGATCTTGGGGTTGTGAGATTAAGCCCTGCATCGAGCTCCATGCCAAGTGTGGAGGCTCCTTAAGATTCTCTTTCTCCCTCTCCGTCTGCCCCTCCCCCTTCACACTCTTTCTAAAAAAAAAAAAAGGAGCCTTTGTAGGCTTCTGAGCAGAGTGGTAACATGATCCAACTTAATAGTTTATAATGGTCTCTCTGAATGTGTGTTGTGAATCGATGGTGGTGGTATTGTAGGTTGAATTCAACCATTATAAACTAGATAAGAGGAGGGGAATTGGGGCACACAGACACAAAAAGGGAAGACAGCTATGTAAAAACACACAGACACATAGGGAGAACAACATGTGAAGACAGAAGTGGAGACTAGAGTGATGTGTCTACAAGGCAAAGAAGGTCACAGATTGCTAGCAACAACTAGAAGTTGGGAGAGACAGATTGTTTCTCAGAGTCTCCAGATGGAATCATCCCTGCCAACACCTTGATTTCAGACTTCCAGCCTCCAGCACAGTGAGAGAATAAGTGTCTGTTGTTTTAAGCCACTTAGTTTGTGATACTCTGATCCAGTAGCCCTAGGAAGCTAATACAGTGGACAAAGGTAGAAGCAGTTAGGAGGCCACTGGCATAGTCCAGTCCAGAGATGACGGGGACCAGGATGAGGGTGGTAATGGTGGAGATGGTGAGAAATCATCAGATTCTGGATACATTATGAAGGCAGAGCCAACAGATTCTGCCTGTATGTAGGTCGTGGGGTGTGAGAAACGTTAGCCTTTATTATCTGCATGGATAATTTAAATACTTATCAATATACAACATACACTCATAAGTGTGTATTTTTTCATTGTCCCAAATATCCCAGGTTTGAGGCTATTCAAACAAGGATCACTCATCATGGAAATGGAAAGCAGCTTATTTTGCTGTGTGATCAAAGGGTAAATCACATTATTTTTCTGGGTCTCAATATCCTACTTGATAAGACAAGAAAGTTGAACTCTGTCATGTGACTGTATGATTCTATTATTTTTAAGTGCCTTGTTGCCTTTGTATTGATCCACTTCCAGAAGATAGTAAACTCTTTTCTGACTTCCATATTTGAAAACCTGTCTCTAAGTATGCAGTAGCCTTGAGTAACAGAATTCTCTGTCCTCTCTGTTGTTGATTCTCTGCCATTTGATATTTTGAGTACATAAAAGAGTGACCCACCATATTTAAAAATAGAAGTACAGCAAGACCAAAGTAACCCTTTGTGCATTTTTTTCAAGGATCTGAGAGCAGGGTGGGGTTGCCTAATGGGAGTCTGCAACTTCACCTAAAATCAAGATTTGGAATTTTGAGTCTTGAGACCTCACCCTGAGCTATCACCATCTGTGTGTTTATATTTATATTTTTAGGAGGGTAATGAACTTATAGAACAAGATTATCCTAATACTAATAGCAAACATTTATATAGAGTTTGCTATGTGTCAGGCATTGCCCTAAAGGTTTTGGAAATATTAACTCACTTAATCCTCATAATGCTCCTATGAGTTAGACACAATTATTATTCCCATTGTACAAACAAGGAAACTGAGGCACAGAGCTATTAAGATTCTTTTATTATGCTAATAAGGGATCCTATATCAAACACAAATAAGTGGGACCCTTATGATAAATGATAAAAGCAAGGCAATTTGGAGATTTATTATGGAAAAAAGAGGTTTTGTCGGTTCCACAAACTAATTCTGACAAGGTCCATAACAAAACACCCATGACATCAGGCCTCTTCCAGCCTCCAACCCTTGTTGACATTGGTTTTCTAAGGAGGAAAAAGGAGACTGAGCAGTGGGCCTCAGGGCTTCTGAATGCAACCTTGCCAGCTCCCAAACACCTGTTAGATCCGGTTCTCAAGAAGTTTTGAAGTTTCAAAATGTATCCTGGTGTTGTTTCTCAATCAGTCCCTTGCTGAGTCTGGAGACATTAGACTGCCCCTTTTCTAATGCACTTAAACCTTTCACTGGATATTCCTGAGCCAATGTTTCCTTTCTGGAAAAAGCGGGTGATCTTTCTTAACAGTCACAGTTATTACAAATTTGAACACCCCAGTCCCGCTCTGTTCAAGGCCCCACAACCTTTGCTGGGTTTATCTTTTGGTCAGGCCTAGTTGGGTCCTGATCAGACTAGAGCCACCGTTGTGTGTGTTATCAGTTTGTGTGACCAATTTGGTGATGGAAGAATCAGTAGTAGGCAACCCGCCTAATCAAAGTCTGAGAAGAACGTTTCTTTCTACTTGTATTTATTTATTCATGAGACACAGAGAGAGGGGCAGGGACATAGTCGGAGGGAGAAGTGGGCTGGATGCGGCGCTCGATTCCAGGGCCCTGGGATCACGCCCTGAGCCAAAGGCAGATGCTCAACCACTGAGCCACCCAGGCTCCCAGAACATTTCTTCACTGGGCCAAATACCTGGGCTGGAGTCTCTAACAGAAACGAAGAACACCAGCTTGTTCCCCCAACCAAATCCCAGAAGTTGGGAGCAAACTTTGAGGCTGGAGGAGCGCAGTGGTGAGTGTCTCCAGCAGATTTTACAGTCAGGTGGGTGCAGCAGTGGTTCGCGGAAGTTCCTGAGTGGCAAATGAGGAAGCCTGAGCTACCAGAGACCCGAGCCCGGCCTCCCACAGGGGCACCCCTGGGGACAATGCTGCCTGACACAGGTCCTTAGAACGCCGGCCAGGGGCAGAAGTTCCGGCCAGACCACCGTGCACAGGGGCAGGGGTGGGCGTGGGGGCGGGGCGCAGGGTGGATTCCCAGGGCTAGGGACCCCGAAGCAGATCCAGGAGACCTTCCGGAGCCGACCCTCCTCAACGCCAGGCTACTAAACGGCAGGCCTAGGTATGAGCCCTGTGCCACGCCCTCCCCCCCAGTCCCCGTGTCCAGGTGGCTTTGTGAGTCACCCGGGCCCTCCGTAATAAGCCCACGGTGGGTGGGGCCGCCTCACACTTTGTCGCCCCTTCCCACTCTGACTCAGCCCTCGGCCGATTGAGCTCCCACCGCCGGCGGGCAGCCGCCACCGCCGCTGTGCCCGCCCCACCGGGCATGCTCAGAGCCCCGGCGGGCCCCGACTGGCGGCAGGCAGCGCCCCGCGCGCAGCGCGGGGCCCCGGCGCCCGGGTCCCTTTAAATCCGGCCGGCCGGTTGCTAGGCAACGGCGCGGCCCGCGCTGGCGCTGCACTGCAGAGGCTCTGCCCCCGGCCGGCCGGGCCGGGTCGCGGTGGCCAGCGCCGAGCCCAGGGCTGCCGCCCGCCGGTGGTGGCTGGCTTCGGGGAAGAGGGGCCAGGGCCCGCCGGACCCCACCCACATCTCCAGGTACGTCTGCGCGCGGGAGCGCCGGGGATCCCCCGGACTCGCCGCTGAGGGACCCCGGGCTGAGGCACCCCGTCCCCCCACCACCTCGGCCTCCGCCCCCTGCCCCCCCCCCGCCCCCCGCGACTGCAGCTCTCTGCTCTCTTCAGAGCCCAGGCCGGGAGTGGCGGGCGCCGGGGAGCCGAGGGAACTGGGTGTGGGAGTCCGGGTGCAGAAAGAGGAGTGGGGTCAGGCCTCGCCGGCTGCCCCACCACCACCCCCGCCCCCCCACTCCCCCTGCTCCCCCTTCCGCCACAGGGTAGGGACTGGGGAGATGGCAGGGAGCGCCCAGATCCGAGCTCCCTTCTCTCCACTGGAAGCAGCGATGGCAGGAGTTTGTTAACCATTTACCGAGAAAAACCCCAAACTATGCATGCACAGATACAGCTTTACAGCAAGAATGTGACTTCCATACTAATAAAGTACTCAGCCTTTGGAATTAAGGTGACTCCGTATCTTTTCTTCTAGAGGGAATAGTTTCACACTAATAACAAAGACTTGGAGGGTGATGACCGTTTACAGGGCCCAGTTTTCAATGGTACTTTGCTTCACTCTCAATATCTGCCAAACAATAGGCAAAACAGTTTGTCCCGTGAAGTGGACACTTGGCTCTGAAATGTTAAGACCCTGAAAGATTGAGGCAAAAAAAAAAAAATCGAGATCACTTTCCTTTTTCGTGATTTCACAAATTAACCGGACTCTGATGAAGGGAGGCAAGGCCTAGGCTCCAGCCCTTTGCTAACGTGGCTCTTGGCACACTCGTTAATAACAAGCATGTTCCTGAGGGCACCAGCAGTGGCTCATTTGTTCAGTAGGTGCTAAAGGCCGGGAGAGACTGTGTTGAATAACATGCCACCATGATTCTTGTCCTATTTGATATTTGCATCTCTGGGGGACGGAAGACTTAGTGGCATAACAGTTGGGAAAGTGGGTTGGCAAGTTAAAAAGAAAACTTGCTTCAGAGTGTCTGGCATCATATTTTAGATAGGCCACACGGCATGCTAAGTATATCACTTGTCATTTTAAGCTACATCTTGGATATAAACATGGATTTGGGCATTCTGGTTAATTATATTTTCTAATTATGCTGTGGGAATTTTATTTTCAGTTCACACTGGAGAAGGAGAACAACGGCATCCAACAGAAGACCTTGGACGTCAGAGAGTGTAAGTACAGTTGTGCTGGCTGATATATTGTTACTGTTGGTGTTCTGAAGCGCAGAGCCTCACCCAACATCCAAGACTTCAACCTTGTAACTAGATGGTTCATCTGCATTGTCAGCACACTATCAAAAAGCCTCATGAAAAAAAAACCTCATGAAAATACAAAAGAAACCGTGTCCTGAAGACTTTGGCTAAGCCAAATCAACTTTGAGGGGAAAAGGGAAGTCCTTTTCCAAAAATGGTCCCCCAAATACTGCATAAACCAGAGGAGAAATTCTCAGTATTTACAAAAACTCAGAATCACAGCATTAGATAATTTTCAGAAAAAAATATTAAGGCTCGTTCACTCAACAGATATTTGTTGGTGGCCACTATGTGTAGGGAAACAAAGGTGAATAAGATCCATCCCAGGAGATCACAGTGTATCAGTGAATTAAAAGTATGATGAAATGCTGTTGAAGCAGCACTGGAAAAACTCAAAGTGCACAGTCATCCTAAAGTTCTGGGTAAAGCAACTGGCGATAAAATGCAAATATTGTCGATTGTGGAAAGGACTACCTTAGGATCCCTTTGGCTTCAGAAATGTGGGGGCATCAGCCACTTTCAGGATTTAGGGCTGACTTTCCCTGAGGCTGCAGGTTAAATTAATCTAAGATTTGAGTTTAGGGTCCTCACTGTTTGTTTTAATAGCACCTACATTTCCTCCTCCTCTCCCCCCCTTGCCCCAAGCTATTTCTGATGTCTGATAATTTCAGGCTGGCAACTTTGGAGGAAACATCTCTTTGTAGAAGGGTTAGGTCATTGGACTGGCTGGTTTATGTTCCAAGGGAGGGTAAGGAAAACCTAAAAAAAGAACAAACCCTGTTGTTGACAGTAAACTTTACAATTGCTTCTGTTTTCATTTTCATTCATTTCTCTTAACCACCTGTGAAATGGGTATATATTGTTCCTCTTTTATACCTGGAGAAAAAAGGCTCACAATAAGTAAGTGTTCCCATAGTTCTACCTTGTGGGAGTCAAGATATCTGCCACCCTTCAGGATTTTTTCACTACAATCCTCACTCACACTCAGTTCCTTTCTCAAGAACTTCCTTTTCCTTCGTCCCCACATTTTTGCACGGTAACACGTGTTCCCCCACCTTGACTTCAGATACTTCATTCGGGTCCTCATTTTGGCATTTAACATTTTTCTGTGAGCCAGTGATTCTCAAGAGGGTGGAGAATGGAGAAGCTCCCCTAGAGGGGCCAGAGTCTTCTCAAATAAGGAGAGAGGGTAGTGATGGTAGTGCTTTGTGCCTGGGAACAGTGGAGGCAGAAAGAAAAGGTTGAGAACTACCGCTTTTAAGTGAGAACAGATCAGACAATTGAGCAAAGAAGCCAGGCCAGTGACTTTGTGTAGCAGACTTTTTTTTTTCTCTCCTTCCTTATTTTGGCCAAGCAGTTTTTCTGAGGGTTGGGAGAACTGAAACCATCCAAGAATAATGGGGAAAAGTTCCCTGCGCTAAGAAGGGCCCTTTGTCTTCCCCTTACTGCTCCTGGGCTGTGACTACAAGCCAGGCCCCTAGTCCAGGGTGGCTGGAGGGCTGAGTGTCCTGAGGACCGTTTGACCATCCCAGGTTGGAGATGACCTTTTGCAATGCCTGTTTGCAGTTTACAAAGTTTGGGATGAAACACTTTTGCGAGGTGGGGGGTAGGAGTGGAAAAAAGCCTCTGGAGGTTTTCCAGAACTGTTTCCCAGTCCCTGCCCACCCCTGCCTGGAAGAATAATCGCATTTTGCAGACAGATGTAGATTTATGCAAAAGAGATGGTCCTGAAAGTTTGAAATCAAATTCCAATGTAAATGAGATAAGGCAACCGAAGGAAAGAAAAAAAAAGGCCTTTGATTTTTAGCTTAGTGAATTTCCCTAAAGCATGTGATTTTAAAAATGAATATTTTAGAGAACAAATAATTAGATTTCACATATTTGATCACTTATCCATGTTAATATGAGTCTATTCCCTGGGGCCCCCTACCTTGAAAGTGGAAATGAGATGGTTTTGTGGGTTTCTCCTTTCACAGTAAATAGTGGTGCATTATTTTCTGGAGCTGTTTGAGGATAGCTGTGCATTCACCTAAGATTTTTATGGAATGGTTTGCCTAAAGTTCCATAATAAATGATTACTCTTTGCTTAGCCCTCAAAGAGGATATTATGTTGCATCACATTACATTATAAATTAATTTGCAATTTATTTTATCAGTGGTTCCCACATTCTTTAGATGAATATAAACCACTTCCATGAGTCAGGAGATCCTTACTCCACCAAAATACTTTACTACTTTGCCACCAAAAAAAAAAAAAAAAGGAAAGTCACCAGAGGATAAATGGTAATGTTTTCAGAAGGACACTAATTAGAATGATCTGGAGTCTGTTATTAATTTATGTCAGGCACAAATGAATAGATGTAGCCGTATTACAGACACCCTTGTCAACTGTGCAGTCCCAGGGACTTTTGCGGGATTGCTGTCTTAGAGGACCATTAATGTTATTTTTCTCAGATGACTTTATATTGTTTCCCTGTGTTCTGGCTTGTTTGTTTCTTTAAGTTTTTCATCTCTCTTGGACCTCCTTGCTCTACCTTTAGTCCTTCAGTAATCCATGTCGAGTTGGGTAGGCAGTTCCAGTAATAAATGTTACAACTGACCCACTAAAATGGCCTGCTTATACTTTCAGTGATGGCTTCTGGTTTGATTTGCCCAGTGCTGCAACAAATTACCCAATGGAGTTTATTGAGAGCAAAATGGCTGCCCTGCCAGGGTAGAGGAGCGTCATTGTTTTAAAGCATATTCCTTGTCCTTGCCAGAGAATACTAATGTCATACTTGTTCTGCATAAAAAACAAACACTGCAATTTGGGAAGGGAAAATGAGACTGGCAACTTTTACCCCCCAGTCTGGGCTTTGCCATACTCTGTGACTAGATTTGTGAACAAGCCCTTAAAGAATATCTTGCCAATGAAAGGGGAAGAGAGAGAGAGAGAGAGAGAGAGAGAGGAGAGAGGAGAGAGGAGAGAGGGAGAGAAAGAAAAGAAAGAAAGAAAGAAAGAAAGAAAGAAAGAAAGAAAGAAAGAAAGAAAGAAAGAAAGAAAGAAAAAAGAAAGAAAAAACAAAAAGGCAGCTCAGAGACCCCTTGACCCTGTCCTGTGTAAGCCATGGGAGGGAAATTCCAAAAGGCTTTTCAAACCTTTCTCTTTTTGTCCTTTGATATGTGACATGCAATTCTCCTTACCCTCCCCCCCTTCATTTTTCCTCTCTCCTTTTGTGGCCCTTTAAAAAATACCTAAGCTCTGAAAATGGTTGTTTTCTTTCAGTTTGTAGAATGAAACCTAGCAGAAGAATTTTAAAGCCAGCACTGACCTGGGAGGGTCTCAGTTTTACCACTACAGGCTGTGTGTACTTGGTCAAGTCACCTGACTTCTCAGAGCCTCAGTTAGAAAATGAGTGGACTCTTCCCAATTCTTTGAAAAGCACTGACTATATCAGGAAATTGTACAGAGGTCCAAGGAAGAAAGGTAGTGAAGTTGACGAGAAAAAAATATGTCTGTGTTTTTGTCAGATTTATGGGAGGGTTGGGGACAGACATCACTTTCTCAAGGTACAAAGTTATTAATGAAAAGAGTTTTTTCTGTTTTAACCTTTTTCTGTACCCAGCTCTCTATCTCAGATTTCTCATTATCACTACGTCCAGGTATACAGTGGACTCACCTTATGTGCCCCCTGCACACTTCCCTTCCTGATCAGTCTCATCAATGCCTTTCATTCAGAATTAGGTACAAGGAATACTAATCTGTCTCCTCTTGCTACCTGATTTAGAAGCATTTGTATCTTTTATTACAGAATTGTCTGTTGAAACTTTGCTAAAAAATGTGACTGGCACTTAGTATCACTGTCTTCTCTCTTCCCTCTGTTCCTTTCTTTTCTGACCACTGTGATAACTCCCAGTCATTTGCATTCATATTTCTAAGAGAGGAGAGAAGCCAGAATTAGGATGGTCTTCCCCTTTAAGAAAAAATAGAGCATAGATGTTTCTGGATGGTGATTTAGTGGAATAATAAAAGTCACAAAAGACTATTTCAAGAGAAAGGAGGTGATGCTCCAATGGCAAACATATATCACGAATTCCAAGTCTCCACTTATTACTGTGGTCTGGCTAGCTAAACTTATAAAGCTTGGCTTAAGGCTTTTGAACCAATCATTCTAACACCTTCACTGAATATTTGTATCTTTCCTTTTACTCAGAGCCAAGTAGTTGCCAGTGGGGAATGTACCCTTAGAGATAGCAAGTCCCTTCCCTCCTTTTCCAGGGTGGAGGGATTGGCATGTTCTGTACACACAGGTAACAAGTTTACTCTCACTGTAGCAAGGGAAATCTCACATTTAGCAACTACTGTTGCTAGAAAATGTACTGGAGAGATAATATACAAAAAAGTGGTTATCTCAGAGCCATGGGATTATGAGGGAGATTCCTTTTGGTTTTTGTGCTTTTCTGTATTTTCCAAAATCCTACAAAGAGCTTCCAGTACTATTAGAATCTTTATAATGAAATGTTACATAAATATGTATTACATAGTAAATAATATAATGTTGTAATCTTTAATAATAGGAAAGAAAGTGTTACTTTAAAAAAAGAAACAACAATTGCCATTTTCTGTTGCCAAGATAAAATTGTATTTGTATGCGTGGGAAAAATAGATGCAGGCACACTTTGATTTTTCCCAGTGAGGATGCTACAAATGCATTGCAGCAAATGACTGTATAAACTGAATAAAGTGATCCCTTCCTTTTTCTTCCCCTTTGGCAATCCCTGTAGTTGCTAGTTTGGTGGTTTCAGGTATCAGTGGCCTTTCAGTGTGTTGCTTGGGTCTACTTTCTTTCTTTTTTTTTTTTTTTTTTTAGTTTTTTTTTTAGTTTTTTTTTGGGGTCTCCTTTCTCTCTACTCTCTGGAGTAGTTATATTTGATCAGATATTTCCAAAAGTTAGGAATGCTGTGAGTTATGGATTCTCCTTGAATAGGGAAGATGCCTTTTGGAACAAATAAATATCCTCTAATCTTTAGAAATTTGGAAATTTGGTTGTGATTTGGTATGTTATGTTTTCACCTAAGAACTACACTTGGAATCAGTATCTTGAGAAGAACACATTCGGTGGCATTCATATTTTCACTTGTTGCCATTCGGTTCTCATCATGAAATTGCTGTCAAAATGGCTAGATTTCTGTACACTTGGCAGTCTGGTCTAAAAACAGAGCCCAAGACTGGAATAGCAGGAATTTGCAGGTCAAGACAGAAGGGCATTTGGCAGAGTTAGTCATAAGGAAGTCTGCACGGTATACTTTACCAAAAGCAGCTCACATTGCATTAAGCCCTGATGTTTTAGTTACTTTAAAGACTGAGTAAACAGTGGTCCAATGCAAACGAACCAGAAAAAAAAATCAGGCACATGGGAAGCACAGGTATTAACCTACTATTAATATTAACCTGTTAATTTGAAATCACTTTTATTCTTTAGAAGCAGTACATTTTCATTTTTTAAAAGATTTTATTTATTTATTCATTAGATACAGAGAGAGAGAGAGAGAGAGAGGCAGAGACCCAGTCAGAGGGAGAAGCAGGCTCCACTCAGGGAGCCTGATGTGGGATTCAATCCTGGGACTCCAGGATCATGCCCTGGGCTGAAGGCAGGCGCTAAACCGCTGAGCCACCCAGGGATCCCAGCAGTACATTTTCATGTGTACAGTTGCTTTCTCATAGAAACATCTTCTCTACAGTAAATAGCCAAATGTATCAATTGATTGGCTAGACTGCACAGCAGCAGAGAATTTTAAGGCCGGAAGAGTCTGTGGACCTTAACTGGTTTTCAGTTTATAACAGAGGGACCTGAAGCTCTCTTGGTGAGTTACAGGGAGAGCTAGTCCTCAAATATTTAGGTTTTTACACCCGTGAGCCACTACAAGTAGTTATTTCCATTACATCAGCTGCCAGTATAAACAGTGTACCTTGATTTTAAATTTGTTTTGCAGGAATTGGAAGACGTACCTGGAGAAATGGATGCTAGAAGAAAACACTGGAAGGAGAATATGTTTGCTCCTTTTTTTAGTGCACAGGATGTTCTAGATGAGGCTTCTCAGCCTGAATCTTCTTGTGAACAAATGACTTTAGATAAAGCCAATAGAATAGAAGGGCTTTTTAATTTGTCCAGTAGAAAGTTTCAAGAAGAAAATAAATTTAAGAGGAAGGAATTTATTTCTCAACTGAATGAAAAAGAACAAGAACCAAATTTAAGAGAGAGAAAGATAAACATTTCAAAGAATGAAGCTGACACAAATTCTGTCTCCTGTGAATCATCTAATTTGGATGTGGTGACCGAAGAAAGCTTTAATAGCACAGAAGATCATTCTATCTGGAGTACAAAGGAATTACCCATCCTACCGCGACAAGACGTGAAGAAGAAATTTACCGAAGGAATGTCTCCCAAACTCCGCCTGAATCTTTTGAATGAAGAACTGGAAGAACTTAACATGAAATGCAGGAAAATAGAAGAGGAATTTGAAAATGCTGAAAAAGAACTTTTGAACTCCAAAAAAGAAGTCTCCTCGAAACCCCTAAGGTTTCAGGAAACGGGTGGAGAAACTTCGAAGAAAGACTGGGAGCTTCAAGCTTTAAGAAATGACCTATCTGAAAAAGCGACAAATGTCCAAAACCTAACTGAAGAGCTCCAGCAAGCCAAAGAACTCATCCACAGGCTGAGTCTAGAGAACAGAGATTTAAAAGAGGCCGTTAGGAAACTCAAGCGTCAAACTGAGATCGGAAACGCGCTCCTGAAGGAAGAAATGAAACTGTATTATGAATTAGAGATGGAAAAGATCCGCGGGGAGCTGGATGCCATCAAGAATGAGCTGAGAGCCGAGAAGACCCTGCAAGCAAGAAATAACAGGGCCCTGGAGTTGCTTAGGAAACACTTTGCTTCTGTGACATCATCAAGTACCCTGGACAGCTTGACAGAGGATTTTTTTTAAAAGTCAAAAAAAAAAAAAAAAAAAAAAGGCCTTTTCATGAGGCGAATCATGGAGCCAAATCGGTGTTTCTTGTGCTTTCTTTGTGTGCTGCTTAAAATGGGTGTGATGGGAAGCCGTTGTTCATTTGGGTAGAATCGGGCTATCCATAAAATGTGTAAGCGTTAACTTCAAAGCTTCTGTTTTCTCTTTCTCATGACATTATCGTGAGAGTCCAAATGGAAACGAAGCTTCATATATATATATGAGTATTTCACTCAAAGACATGCTGCAGTGATTCACCAAATCATTTACAAATACAAGTCAACAGCCATTTTGTGATTTTGTGAGCAATATGTCCTTGGCACGTGAATATTCTTCCATCTGTGTTCGTTGATGTTAACAATAAAAATCTTGCTTATGTGTCTAAGCATAACATGTGTCTCTGGGTCTTATAGCTGCCTGTTCAGACTCAATGGGATACTAAAAATGTATCTGCTTTCTTTGAGATCCAACCTTAATTAGGCACATATAAACATCTCTGGAAAAAAATGCAGCTTTGCCCCCCCCCCCCGCTGTTTTCCCCATGCTTTCTCCCTTGACCTGGCCATGGTTCCCATAGACTACAAGACGACTTAAGAAGCATGACTGTGACCTTTGCTACAGCCCTGATTTTGTCAGCAATAGCTGCTTTTGCATTTTCTTATGTTGCCAGCAAGGGGCGTTGTTTGCACAGTTCTTCCAAAATTGTACCAGGGAAAATTTATAAGCCTTCGTGCCCTGGTTTATATCACCAGCTGGCAGGGGCTGGAGTGAAAGGTGTAAGATGTCACCGAGGTAAGCTGTTAGCGATCTAGCTCGATTTGTTTGGGAATCTGGTCCCATCGGGGGCTTAGGCAATGACAATTTTGTACTTACAGAGAATGCAAATGCACTGGTTCGGTCCTTTGGTGGAAATGCTGGGCCAGTTGAGTCTGTGCATTTGCTTGTATCAATCACTAAGATCTCTTGTAACAGGAGTTCTATTTGCATGGTGTTTTTAAGTCCAATGAGCCAAATGTAACTACAGGTCCAATGGTAAGGGTTTAGGTGTCTTCCCTCCTGGGAAACCCCCAAACTGGGAGTCCAGATACTTGAGTTCTAGGATCTGTTTTGCCAATGACTAGCTAATTAACCAGCTAGGCCTAAAAGTCCTCATCTGTAAAACAAGGGAGTACCTCAATCATTCAAATTCTGTTCTTTGCCGATGTTCTCAGTGGTTTGATTTGCGAGTATAACTGTACCTGTGACAAAGCAGACCTGCTGCTTTGGGGACCTACTTGGCTGACCCCCCTCCTTTCCTTCTTTTTTTAAAGATTTTATTTATTTATTCATGAGAGACACACAGAGAGAGGCAGGCTCCACACAGGGAGCCTGATGTGGGACTCGATCCCAGGACTCCAGGACCACGCCCTGGGTGGAAGGCAGGCACTAAACTGCTGAGCCATCCAGGGATCCCCCGACCCCCCTCCTTTCAAAGGAAATATACACAGGCTCTTTTTTTTGAACACCTCCAAATAATAAATCAGGAGAGGATATAAATGAGGTCCTTTGTTCTTTTTCTTGTTTCCTTTATTCATCAAGGTCGGGGAAGGCACTGAAAGGAGGCAAACTATGCCAACCTGGAGGCTGAGCAGGGAGTGCCTGGCCTGAGAAGATTGGACTAAATTGGAAGATAGTGATCTTTGGTGCTTTCTGACTAGGCCCTGATAACTGAACCTGGGTGCTGGCAGCCTGCTGAAAGGGGAAGATGACCTTCAGGTTGCTGGTGGTCCTTGACTTCCTGCCAAGGGCCTAGGTGCATATGCAAGCTAGGAACAATTTGCCCCATTAGGCTCTCTTCCTTATCACCCCCTTAAAAGTTAGCCCTCTGTCCTTGCCCCAGAGAGACTCTCAGTCACTGATCAGCTAGAGTGCAGAGCTGCTTACGTGTTGAAAATAGTTCACAAATTGTGTTAAGCCACTAGGCTCAACGTTCTTAGCACATTTCAATTTTTTTAAAAGGAGTTTTTACTCCAGGAGAATTTATGTTGAGCAACCGCACATCTGAAGTCTTCAGTGACAACTTAGTTTATCTTGCACAAGAGTGTGTGCATGCTTATGTGTATTTAGGGGGGCAGAGAAGAAGTGTGTCTAGAAAAGATGAGCACATGGCTTAGCCCCCCTTGGGGGGATTTCTAGGATGGAACTAGAACACAGAATCTTTTTTCTTTAAAGATTTATTTATTTTATGGAGGGGCATAGAGGCAAAGGGAGAGGGAGAAAGAAGCAGATGCTGTGCTGAGTGTGGAGCCCCATGCGAGTCTCCATCTTACAACCCTGAGATCACAACCTGAATTAAAACCAAAAGTTGGATGCTTAACCAACTGAGTCACCCAGGCGTCCCTCAAATCTTTTTTAAAAAGAAAATACTGTCGTTTAAGCTTTTTGTATATCAAATGGGAGGTGTGGAGATGTTTATGTTGTTGTTGTTTTTTTAAATAGGAATAACACATCAGGTCATTCATCCCTTAAACTAATCTATTGGATTAAATATTTGAAATCAGCAATGCAACTGCACACCATTTCCCACCAATTCCCAGTGTCTTCCTTACTGAGAACTATGGACTGTCACAGGGCCCTAGGAATATCTGTTCTACCTCGGGTTCACAATCTAGTTCTAGAAATATTTGCTAAGCACTTATTATCATCATTCATCACTTCTGAGATGTACCTTTTTTCCCCCTAACATTTTGACATCCCTGAGTTTGGGACATGTCTTCAAATCAGTGGCATATTGTAGCATAATTGTCAGTTTTTAAAAATCTTTCTTAGTGGTGCATAAAATGATGGTATATCTTACAATCAATAGAGTTTTAGATTTGATGAAATATGGCATATGCTAGGCAATGTGGTAAGTGCTGTTAGCGGTGCTTGCATAAAGTACTGTTGGGAGCACAGAGGAGGGATCGATGAAATCTGCCCGTGGGGCTGGGAAGGACTTTATAAAGGAGGTGACAGTTGAGCTAGGTCTTGAAGGATAAGAAGGATTTTTCCAGGCAAAGCATGGGAGCAGGGACAGGGGCATTTCTGGAATGTGAATGTAGAAGATCTATTTGGCTCCTAAGAGGACTCTCCACAACAATGAACAAGAACTCGGGGATGGTACATTTTGCTCATTCTTCAAGTCCCTTTGAGGTTCTACCCTGAAGACTGTCATTCCAACTGTTTTGTTCATTTGCAGATAGACTGCGGAATGCAGGTCTCATGACATAAATACCAGGTTTCCAGATAACCAACTACAGGAAAACATTGCACTGGTGCCAGCGTACCTTGGCCACCATCACTTTTGTTTTGGAAACAAAAGAACTAAGAGGTTTTGGTCCTAATAACCAGCTAAGTCCATCGTGAGTGGTCTGGTTTCAGAGATGTGTGAGAAAGAAACACCATGCTGCTCTTCTCTCCGAGGAGCCAGTATAGCACAGAGATTAAGTGCGCAGACTTTGCTTATCCACTTACCAGCCATGTGACCTTGGGTAGGTTGCATAATCTCCTGTAACTCGGTTTCCTCATTTTGTAGGATGGGGTTTATGAATAGTGTTGTTGGGAGGATAACAAGAGATCACCTACAGTCAATAGGCATCACCACCATTGGTGTCATCATTATTATTGCCTGACTGACAAGGGGAAAATTGACCAAGTCTACTTGCTCCTTGCAGCTATTACTGTTGCCAAGCTTTTTACACCAATCGTCCCTCAAACTGTGTTCTCTGGAGAGGATATGGTAAACTCACCCACAGTACATGTATCAACAATGTGTGATGCATCTGAGAAGGTGTGACAAGTTGCAGGGAGGCTATTTTTATTTTATTTGTATGTGAAGCCTTAAAGCCCAAATGGTGACTGTTGTGATGGACTTCCTGACCTCAGTATAGATCCTGTAATGGGAACTTTCTTGGGTCAGAGCCTCCCCAACCCCCCTGCCCTCGGGCCAGTGTAAGGCTGGCCCCTGGCCCTGGCAGGCTGACTACCAGAAGGGGGAAGAAAGCCCTGCTCTAGTGCTCCAGTGGGAAAAAGCTCATCTAGGAAAAGGGAATGGAGACAAGAGAGGCTATTATAGTATTTTCCATTTCCCCTTGGCACGGGGATCCATGCAGCTGGGGCCCCACTAGGACAGCTGCTCAGATAAGAATAAGTCATTGTCTTCCCCTTTGTACCCGCAAGACTTGGATGCTAAAGTCCCCCTGGTACTGTAGGTGATCCCTCCTTTCCACACCAAGCATCAAGGTGCTGTCTCTGTGGTGCAGTGGTCAGGGCAGGGTCCTGCTCTATCTCATTTCCTCCATCTCACCACCAATCACACCCAGTCTTCTGACGATTGCTACATTTCAGTGAGCTCTGGTTGCCATTCCCCCAGGAGACTGGGTTTATACCTGGTTCTCTGAGGTTCCCTTGAAGCTCTTTTTTTTCTTTTTCTTTTTCTTTTTTGCCTTTTAGCTCATACCTATTGACTCCACAGTAGTTGTTGTATACATTCTCAGACCATGATGGAAGACACACCTGAGAGATTCTCTTAGAGTCACTAGGACCCTAGCTGCAACTGGACTGTTGGTTAAAGCCTAGCTACAAAACCGTATTATGTGTCACACTTCCACGCATGTCGTTTTATGTAATCTGCACAATCCTTGATCATCAGATGACAAAACTGAGGCTCAGAGATATTAAACGATTTATTCAGTATCACTGGCAGTAAGTGGTGGAGTCTAAAATCCAAACCTAGACTGTCCAACTCCACATATGGTGCTTGTTCCATTATATTAGGTCATCTTTCATGCTGAAACTTATGAACCAGAGGTTCAATCACCATAGAGGCTATTTAACTTTCTCAAAGACACTGGTTTATTACTGTAATCTGAGCTCAACTTTAGTCAGCCATTTCATAAATAGCTGAGGTAAATAGTCAAGATGCATGTCTTATTGAAAAAGACCATAAAGTGTCCATGTCTTCTGATGGTGGGTTATTAGGCTTACATAAAGGACAAATCTTAAAGATTTTCCTTTGTTTTTTAAGATTTTATTTTGTTAATTTTTTTAAAGATTTTATTTATTCATGAGAGACACAGAAAGAAAGGCAGAGGCACAGGCAGAGGGAAAAGCAGGCTCCATGCAGGGAGCCCAATGTGGGACTCGATCCCGGGTCTCCAGGATCACACCCTGAGCCGAAGGAGGAGCTAAACCACTGAGCCACCTGGGCTGCCCCTTTGTTAATTTTTTTAATGTAATCTCTATCCTCAATGTGGGCCTGGAACTCATGACTCTGAGATTAAGAGTCATATGTTCACTGGATGAGCCAGCCAGGTGCCCCTTTAAAGATTTTATTTTATTTTATTTTATTTTTTTAAAGATTTTATTTTGGGGGCATCTGGGTGGCTCAGTCAGTTAAGCAGCCAACTCTTAATTTTGGCTCAGTTCATGATCTTAGTGTCTTGGAATGGAGCCCCACATTGGGCTCTGCACTCAGCAGGGAGTTTGCTTCAGGATTCTCTCCCTCTGTCCCCTCTTCCCATTCACTCTCTCTCTGCCTCTCTCTTGCTTTAATAAATCTTTTTAAAAATTATTTTTAAATAATCTCTACACCCAATGTGGGGCTTGAACTCACAACCCCGAGATCAAGAGTTGCATGTTCCACTGGCTGAGCCAGCCAGGAGCCCTAGCATTCTCTTCTTATAGCAATGACATTTACTATAATAGTAATGTAAACAAGAACAGTTGAGATGTGAAGCCCAACTAACAGCTTTCTTTTTAAAAAAATTTTATTTATTTATTCATGAGAGACACAGAGAGATACAGAGGCAGAGACATAGGCAGAGGGAGGAGCAGGCTCCATGCAGGGAGCCCGATGTAGGACCCGATCCTGCGACTCCAGGATCATGCCCTGATCCGAAGGCAGATGCCCAACTGCTGAACCACCCAGGCGTCCCGACAGCTTTCTAAGACAAGCTCCAGCACCAATGGAACCAAATTAATAAACAAGCAGGACTCTTGGATTAACATTCTTTGTCACTTTGGGGTCAGATTTTTTTTTCTTATAATTCAAAATTACTTATCATATTTCATCCAATATTTATATTTTTCCTCAGGATTTTGCCTCCTAAAGTTTTCACTGAAAGCTGACTCCTTTTTTTTTTTCTGAGAGAGAGAAAGAACAGAGGGAGAAGGAGAGAGAGAATCTTTTTTTTTTAAAGATATTATTTATTTGAGAGAGAAAGAGCATGAGCTGAGGGAGAGGGAGAGAGAGTCTCCCCACTGAGCAGGGAGCCCGATGTGGGGCTCCATTCCAGGACCCTGGGATCATGACCTAAGCCAAAGGCAGCCACTTAAAGAACTGAGACACCCAGGTGGCCTGAGAGAGAGAGAATCTTAAGCAGGCTCCACACCTAGCATGGAGCCCGATGCAGGGCTGGATCTCGTGATCCTGAGATCATGACCTGAGCCTAAATCAAGAGTCAGATGGATGCTTAATCAACTAAGCCACTATGGTACCCTGAAAGCTGACTACTTTTTAAGAAAAAAATAATGCTGTGAGCCCCCTTGCTGCATAGAAAGTGTTAAATATGCTTGATGATTTATATATTTCCATTTTATTCTTTCCTTAATGCCCTGGTAAGTTTCTCAAAGTTACAGTAAATAAATCATATTCTGTTCACTCATAATTGAAATAATTCTTGAAAAAACAAGTTCAGGATCTCTTTAGTAAAATATCTTCAATAACAAGACAAACATTTTCTTTAGATTTACAAATTTATTCAAGATTTTACAAAACAGTATCTCTCCTTCATATAATGAAGTAGAAGAAAATCTGGAGAGCTGCTTTTGGCGTTCATAAATGTGGGTTATGTCAGCAGAGAGCCTGGAGGCCATTTCTGGGTTTTGAGGTAATCAGCCTTTTAAAAAAATGCATAATATGGGATCCCTGAGTGGCTCAGCGGTTTGGCGCCTGCCTTTGGCCCAGGGCGCGATCCTGGAGACCCAGGATCGAATCCCACGTCGGGCTCCCTGCATGGAGCCTGCTTCTCCCTCTGCCTGTGTCTCTGCCTCTCTCTCTCTCTCTGAATGGGTGACGGGCACTGGGGGTTATTCTGTATGTTAGTAAATTGAACACCAATAAAAAATAAATTAAAAAAAATAAATAAAAATTAAAAAATAAATAAAAATAAATAAAAATAAAAAAATGCATAATATACTTTTATGTGGTTTTAATAAGTACAAAAATATATTTGCATATAGCATAAGGATTTTTCCCCCATAAAACATGAGTTATCTGAACTCTTTTCCTTTGGGTATATATTAGGGCATGCTTATAAATAAAGTGCTGAGAGCAAGGGGCTCCAGTTCCTATGCTTGTGCCAGGGAAGAGTAGTGTACTAGAAAAAACACAAAATATGGAGTTTGCGTGGTTGGGTTCACTGGTGGAAGATGCTGAGATGGAGTTTGGGGTGCCAGGAGTTTATTAGGGATCAACACCTGTGAAGGAAAAGGAGCTGAAGCAGGACTGAGCAGAGAGAAAAGTCCAATTGCCATGCAAATCTGACAAAGCCTGGGCAACCCCAGGCAGGGAGCTCTGGAGTCTTTTCCATCAGTGACCCATGTAGGGCAGAATGACTGGGCCTTAGTCCCCCTGCCTTACTCGGTCACCAGACACCAGCTGCCTCTGGCAGAGTGTGACCTGGGACAGAGGGACTCTCCGCAGATAAGGCGGACCCTGAAGGTCCTGACAGCTGGAGATGGTCTGCTGACCTCACTCCTTTCTGGGGCAGCAAGTCTTTCCTTGAGGGACACATGGGTGGTGCATTTTGTGGCCTACCACAGTGCCTCCCTCACATCTGTCCTTCTGGATTCCTTTGGGCCTCTCTGTCCGAGGGGCAGCGGAAGAGTTTAGTGAAAAGAATGTACAGCCCCTACCTCTGCGGCTGGTCCTGGGCTGCAATAGATACTCAAAGCCTCCTTCCTTCATTCTCCATTCCAGGTCACACTCACCCTTAGCTACTGCCCTCTGGTGGCCTCAGCTGACCTTCACCTCCAAGGAGACTGAACCCTTCTCTGCCTGGGGCCACTGTACCTGCTCACTTAGTCACCATTGGGCAAGGGAGTACTAATATGCCCAAGAGATCTCTCCATACCTCCGTGGTGGAACGGCAGCCCTACCTCCTCCTGGTTATCACCAATTACCCCTTCCAAATCAGTGAGCCCTCTTCTGGCCTGCTGGTCCCCCTGGCATGAGGAGCCTGAAGTGCCCAAGCAATGGCTGTAGCTTACAATTCAATGGGACTCTCGCTGTGCCCCCAGAGAAGGTGTGCCCTCTTTGGAGACCAGATCCTCTAGTTCTGTAGAGCTAGAAAGATGGCAAGCACAAAGTTCCTGCATTAGTCAGGATTCAATCAGAGAAGAACCATTTTGGGGGCGAGTGGCACCTGAGTGGTTCAGTGGGTTAAGCATCCGACTCTTGTTTTCACTCAGGTTGTGATCTCAGGGTTGTGGGATTGAGCCCCAAGTCGGGCTCCATTCTCAGCTCAGAGTCTACTTAGGATTCTCTCTCCCTCTCTCTGCCCCTCCTGCTGGTGCTCTCTCTCTCTCGCTCTCTCTCAAAAACATATAAATCTTTTAAAAAAGAGAGATTTTATTTTCATATCTCTTTAATATATATCTGTTATCTGTCTATCTGTCCATCTATCTATGTGTCTATATATCAGTTGGCATCTAGAGATTTCACCTGCTGCTTAAATAGCCTCCAGAGCCTTCACATCTAATGCTGGGCTTGAAGTCTGCAGGGCGTCAGGAGGAGACAATGTAAAGTGGGAAAGAACAAGCACAAACTAGAACCCAGAAGCATGAGCTGGAATCCAGCAGGAGGATGAAGTGGAGTCTATATCAGTTTCTTTTATTTTTTTAAAGATTTTATTTATTTACTCATGAAAGACATGGGGGGAGGGCAGAGACATAGGCAGAGGGAGAAGCAGGCTCCATGAAGGGAGCCCGATGTGGGACATGATCCCAGCACCCCAGGATCACGACCTGGGCCGAAGGCAGATGCCAAACTGCTGAGCCACCCAGGGATCCCCCTCTATATCAGTTTCTCATTGTCTCCAATGTTGATAATATGGCTATCCGGCAGGAGGAGCTGGTGCTCCTTGACCAAAACTACACACACACACACACACACACACACACACACACACACACACGCCAGGGACCCTGGTCCAGGAGTCTGAGAAGCTAAAGGAAAGTTGAGGAGCGTGCTCGCTTTGGCAGCACATATACTAAAATTGGAAAGTTGAGGAGCAGGTGTGGCAGCATCTGCAGCCTGGTCATCACCCTGCACCAGGGAGACGAGCCACTGGGTAAGCCGCAATGGAGGTGGGCCACCGCTACACATGGTGCCCCTGCACTGAATCTCCATCACAGAAATGAAATGTTAGGCTCCCGCTTCAGTACGGTCCACCAGATCTGTAACACATGTCACAGATAAAGGAATCGGGACATGCAGCTCAGTCTGGGCAAGTTGTCACATTAAACACCCCCTGCTGTCCCTTGCAGGGTCATTGGAATGACAGTAACTGGAAACACTCCTGTTACCATTCATTGATTTCCAGATGCCATATTCTCGTCACAGAGAACCCAGTGCTGTACAAAATTCTTTGATTTGGTGTGTGTACCCTGTCCTGGCAAATGGCACTCTGCTCTCATGGAGTGTTGCTTCCTTCAGCCAGCTATCTAGATGCCTTATCGGACCAGCAGCTTCTGAAGAGTATAGTATGCGATACGACCACTGGGTCCCATGTTCCTGGGTTTGCTCTTGTACCCTCTTGTTGTGAAGTTGGTCATTTAGGTCTTATATGATGTTATATGCTACCCCATGCTAAGGGATCGAATACCCCTTAACTCTTGAGTAAAGGTGCCGGCTGAGGCCCTGCAGGCGTGAAAGCTAAACCTGTCCTTGAAATGTGTATCTATTCCTATGAGAACAAACCATTGGCCCTTTCAGGATAGCAGGGGCATAACGTCGTGGCCAGTTGGTCTCCTCCAGGAATGGTGTTGTAGCAGGGGCCCCCTTGTTGATCTCTGGACTTGGTAGGTTGAACATTCTGCAGCGGGAATAGCTTGATTGGCCTTGGTAAGTGGGAGTCCGGGCCATTGGGCCGTGCACAGGCTCCATCTCCGCCACTGCAGGCACTCGGTTCCTGTACCCACCACATCATCACTGGGGCGGCCAGCAAAAAAGACTGATGTCAACTGCCCAGGCCATTTTGTCTACTTGGCTGTTCAGAGCCTCCTCTGAGCTATATGCTCTCTGGTTGGCGTTAACACGCGATTCAAAATCTCCCTCGAGGGGATCCCTGGGTGGCGCAGCGGTTTGGCGCCTGCCTTTGGCCCAGGGCGTGATCCTGGAGACCCGGGATCGAGTCCCACATCAGGCTCCCGGTGGGTGCATGGAGCCTGCTTCTCTCTCTGCCTGTGTCTCTGCCTCTCTCTCTCTCTCTGTGACTATCATAAATAAATAAATAAAAAAATTAAAAAAAAAAAAACAAAAAAAACCAAAATCTCCCTCGAAGCCCACTCTCACACGTCCATGCCTCTGCCTCCTTCTTCCTAGTCTTTCAGTCTTTATCCTTCTAAACCACCAACTAGTTAGCCAGGCCATTCACCACTGGCCATAAAGTCATAAAGATTTTGAACTCTGGCCATTTCTCTTTGCAACCAAGGTGGATGAATAAGTATATCACCCAAAGCTCTACCTGCTGGGAGGATTCACCCACTCTCCAAATGAGGTAATGATTCACCCCTTGTCCACTTTTGACTTGTACCCACGCACTGACCCAGGTCATCCATAAACCAAGCTTTTTCCTCCTCATTCAGTTGATCTGACAGGGTCCATGGAGCTGGAGGCATGAACTCAAAGAAGTGTGCTACCTTATCTTGCAGTTGACCTGTGCCTTTGGTCCTGTTCCTGATCGCTCTCCTTTTAGCTTTCAATGGATTGTTGCCGGGTCTGCCTGAATTTAGGATTTAGTGGATCTGATAAAAGCCAGCTCTTGATAGTTCTAGTTGCATGCTTACTTGGTGTCCCACAGTCAGGTGTTTTATCTTTACCAGGGCCCAGCTGCATATTAGAAATTGTTTTTTTTAGTGGGGGAGGGGCTGAGGGAGAGGGAGAGAATCTCAAGCAGGCTCCATGCCCAATGCAGAGCCTGACGTGGAGCTCTACCCCATGACCCTGAGATCATGACCTGAGCTGAAATCAAGAGTCAAGGATGGCTCAGAGGTTGAGCATCTGCCTTCAGCTCAGGTCGTGATCCCCGGGTCCTAGGATGGAGTTCCACATCGGGTTCCCCGCAGGGAGCCAGCTTCTCCCTCTGCCTATCTCTCTCTCTCTCTCTCTCTCTCTCTCTCTCTGTGTGTGTGTGTGTCTAATGAGTAAGTAAATAAAATCTTTAAAACAACAACAAAATCAAGAGTCAGATACTTAACCAACTGAGCCACCCAGGTGCCCCCTCAGAAATTGTTTTTTCAAAAGGCATGTGGTTCTCTTCTGCAGATGGTATGGTCTTGCTCCAGAACCCCATGGGCCTGCATTGTGATTCTCCCACAGGATTTTGCCAAAGATTCCATACTGCATCTTTTCCCAGCACCGAAACCTACAAGACTATAGATGTGTTAAATTGTGTAATCCAAGAGGCAGGACAGCTTGTATGGCAGCCTGGACCTGCTGCAGAGCCCTTTACTACTCTGGGCCCCTGTTATAGCTAGGAGCCTTCCTTGTCACCTGATATAAGGATGAAGCCTAATCCTTAGGTGTGGGACACCCTGCCTCTAGAACCAAAGAGGCCTGTTAAGTTTCGTGATTCACTGCTTGTGGCAAGAGTTGCAATGCACAAGTTGTCCTTTACTTCAGCGGGAATGCCCCGGTGTACCTATAACCACTGGACCTCTAAAAATTTTATTGATTTGATAAACCTCTGAATCTTTATGGGCTTCATCTCTCACCCCCGGGAGCGCATGTGTCTTACCAGGAGGTGGCACACTAGCCACCTCTTGCTCTTCCAGCCTGATCAACAAGATGTCATCAATGTAATAGGCTAGTATGATGTTCTGCTGGATGTCCAGATGATTCTATCTCTTCAGACTAAATTAGGACAGGGACGCCTGGGTGGCTCAGTGGTTGAGCATCTGCCTTCAGCTCAGGGCATGATCCCAGGGTCCTGGGATCGAGTCCTGCATCGGGCTCCCCACGAAGAGCCTGCTTCCCCCTCTGCCTGTGTCTCTTCCCCTCTCTCTGTGTCTCTCATGAATAAATAAATAAAATCTTTTTTTAAAAAGACTAAATTTGGACATAGAGTAGGAGAGCTAATATAGCCTTGGGACAAAATCGTAAATGTATACTATTTGGTATTCCATTTAAATGACAACTCTTTCTGGTTCTCTTTTCTGATTGGGACAGAAAATAAAATATTGGAGTGGGGGGCACCTGGGTGGCTCAGTCAGTTAAGCATCCGACTCTTGATCTCAGCTCAGGTCTTAATCTCAGGGTCATGAACTGGAGCCCCACACTGGGCTCTGTGTGGGCATGGAACCTACTTTAAAAAAAGAGAATAAAATATTTGTGAAATCAATGGCCATAACCATGTATTTGGGGTTATATTAATCTGCTCCCACAAAGATACCACATCTAGCGCAGTAGCTGTGATCGGAGCTACTATTTGGCTGAGCTTGTGGTGGTCTATAGTTATCTCCCATCTGGTTTCTGCACAAGTGGAGATACAATGAGAATCACCACACTGCATCCTTTAGATCCTTATGGGTGGTACTAATCACAAACACCACTGCCCTCATGTGATGATTTGCTATCTTGGCTGCAGGGGGCGGGCAGTAGTGGTGGTGGTGGTTTAGTATCAGAGCCTTCCACTTGGTCTTCCCCACTTTGATAGCTCTTATCTCACTGGCCAAAGAAAGATACATAGCGGTGGTTGTAGCAACCACCAGTTATTCAGTTAAAATCTCCATTTATTGCATGGTCCTCGTATGTTCCCGTTGTCACAGGGGGCCATGAAGATGTTTTGGGTCTCCAGGTGTCCATGTCAACTCAGACTGTATGTCCAGTAATTCTCACAATGTCTAACTAGACCCTTTTTCTAGTGTTTAATTATCCAAATAACTGGCCAGAGGTGCCCACTACAGTGCATACTTGCTGTGGGATTGCAGGGCCCTTTCTCCAGGGACCTGGCCACCTACTCTAATCAGTGAGTTCTGGGTTCAAAAACTGGCTCAGATCTGGAAACGGGACAGAGGATCATGAACATTTATTGAAATGACTGTCCTCAGCCTCCCAGATTTTTTTCTACTATTACGAGTTGAGTAGTACCCTTTTCAGGTACCAAAAATTCCACCTCTAGGAATGCCATGTTCTATCAATCATCTCCAGAACTCTGGGGCAGGGCCACATAGACTTTGTCTTCTTATAATTGCAACCTCCAGGCTTCTGGAGATTAAACCCCACCACCTGGGCTCTGTGGTTTTGGGTCTTATCATATATGATGTTGTATCAGCGAGCTAAGTTTATAACAGCGTTTTCTACTGTCAGTCCTGGATGGGAGAGGGGGCCAACACTGAACTTGGCAGTCATATTGATAGCTCTCTTACCAGCACATTCCTGATGGCCTTGTTAAATAGTGTGTTCTCTGGATCTCCCTGTGGAATCCAATCTTCTGGTGGGTCTAGTGGCTGTTCATAGTAGTATCCATGCCAGCATGCCCACCTCCTTGCGTCTTCTGATCTCAACTTGCCACAGCAATTCTGACCTTTCAACTCTATTCAGCATAGGCTTTCACATTTTCCTTCTAGAAGCCATCCTAGTAGAAAATCTGCACCAATTCCTGCAATCCCTAACAGAGTGTTACATCCGGTGTGTCAGGAAAGCACTCCAGAAATTCAATAACCTCTTAGAAAATTTCTCTGTCCCAACCTTCGTCAGACACCCCATCCAGTCTCACGTATGTCCCCATTCTTCTGTGGTTACGAGCCAGATACTTCTTGCAGTTTCTTTGGAGTATAATCCGTTTCCTCCCTTGTCAGCACATCCCCAAATGGGTGACACTTAGACTTTCCCTTCCTATGAGGCTAGTGCAGAAAGGGAGGTGGGGGTGGTGTTGGGTGCTGAGAGGTAGCACATGTTGCCTTGCGGGGAAAGGCCTCTGCGTGTTCTGCCAGCATGAGGGCGAGAGGGGGTGGGTAGCTCTTGATAGGGGTGGGGTAGCACCTATTGGCTCAGAAGGTTCAACGAAGTTGGGGGTGGGTCAAAAATCTTTGTGAGTACTCACTTAGGAGACCCCATCCACGTATCGGTATGCCAGATGTCTGCAACCAAGGGCTTTGTCTTGATTGGCTATTTTACCTTAGTTATAGTTTAGCCACTCTGACCATGAAGTCCTGGGTTTCATTCTCTGCCTTCCTCATACATGAGATGAGAGCTCTTCTGTATGTAGCCAAAGAGGACTTCTTGGCTTTCCTACATGGCTTTCAGTTATCTATTACCCTCAGCAGTTCATTAAATCTGTGGTCATCTGACCTTGTTAGCCATGCAGTTAATATTACACACACACACACTCACACACACACACATTCTTATATTTGAATAAAGTATAGGCATTATTTTGTAGGATATATGACAGGATGGTTTAATACATGTACCATTGTGAAATAATTACCACAATCAAGTTTAATTAACACATCCATCACCATACACAGTTAGCTTCTGTGTGTGTGGTAAGAATAATTAAGATCTACTCTCTCAGTGCATTTCAGGTATACAACACAGTATATTAACTATTGTCATCACCATGCTATAAAATATGTCCCCAGAATTCATTCATCTTGTAGCTGAAAGTTTGACATATTTGACCAACATTTCCCCATTTTCCCCTCCTCCCCCAGCCCCTGGTAACCGTGGTTCTACTCTCTGTTTCTATGAGTTTCACTTTTTTATATTTCATATATAAACCAGATCATACAATATTTGTCTTTCTGTGCTTGCCTTATTTCACATAGCATTATGTCCTCTGGGTTCATCCATGTTGTTACAAATGACAGGACTGCCTTCTCTTTTATAGCTAAATAATAACCACTATATACATATAGCTAAATAATATTATTATTTAGTGAATATACCACATACACACACACACACACACACACACACACACCACATTTCCTTTATCCATTCATCTGTTAATGGACATTTAGGTTGTTTCCATATCTTGGCTACTGTGAATAATGCTGCATTGAATACAGGTGTATGGATGTCTCCTCAAGATACTGGTTTCATTTCCATTGGATTTGTATCTAGAAGTGAGATTACTGGATCATACAGTAGTTCTACTTTTAGTTTTCTGAGGAACCTCCATACTGTTTTCCACAGTGGCTCTACCAATTTATATTCCTACAGTGTACAAGATTTCCATTTTCTCCACATATTCACCAACATTTGTGATCTTTCTCTCTCTCTCTCTCTCTTTATTGTGTAGTGCTTTATGGACCAAGTAAAGGAGGTTGGATTTTATTCTGAGTGTGATGGGATATCATTTCAGTGTATCTTAAAACAGCTTTATCAAGGTATAAATAATAGAATACAAAAAATTGCACATATTTGAAGTGTATAATTTGATATATTTTAACAGACGTGTATGCCTATTACACCATCACCACAATCCACAAACAATCAAGTAGTGAACATATATGTCACTCGCTGTGTCAGTTCTTCTTCACCTGATTAGATCAGGCCCACCCAGGATAATTTCCCTTTTGGCTGATTTAGTCAACGAATTACTGATTTTATTCATTGATTTTTGCTTTAATTTTTTTATTTGAGTATAGTTGACACACATATATCATCTCTCTTTTTAATAATAGTCAACCAAACAGGTGTGAGGTGATATCTCATTGCAGTTCTGATTTGCATTTCCCTCTTAAGTGATGTTGATTGCCTTTTCATGTACCTGTTGGCCATTTTATATCTGCTTAGGAAAAGTGTCTATTTAGGGGCACCTGGATGGCTCAGTTGGTTAAGTGTCTGCCTTCGGCTCAGGTCATGATCTCAGGGTTCTGGGATCAAGCCCCACGTCAGGCTCTCTGCTCAGCAGGGAGTATGCTTCACCCTATCCCTCTGTGTGTGCTCTCTCTCTCGCAAATAAGTAAAATCTTTAAAAAAAAAGGAAAAATGTCTATTCAGGTCCTTTGCCCATGTTTTGATTGGATTACTTGGGGGGTGGTTTTGTTTGTTTGCTGTTGAATTGTATAAGTTCCTTATATATTTCAGATATGAACTCCTTATCAGACAGATGGCTTGCAAATATTTTCTCCCATTCTCTAGGTTGTTTGTTGTTGTTGTTGTTGTTTCCTTTGTTGTGCAGAAGCTTTTGAGTTTGAGGTAGTCCCACTTGATTACTTTTGCTTTTGTTCTTGTGCTTTTATGATCATATACAAAAAATTATTGCCAAGATCAACATCAAGGGACTTTTCCCCTATGTTTTATTCTAGGAACTTAATGGTTTGAGGTCTTACACTTAGGTCTTTAATCCATTTCAAGTAAACTTTCATGTGTGGTGTAAGATAAGGGTTCAATTTCATTCATTTGCCTGTGGTTTTCCAGTTTTTCCAACACCATTTATTTAAGAGACCTTCCCTTCCCCAACATGTATTTTTGTACCTTTGCCAGAGATTAGTTGATTATATATACATAGGTTTATTTCTGGGTTCTCTATTCTGTTTTATTGATCTATGTGTCTGCTTTTATGCCAGTATCATACTGTTTTGATTGCTATGGCTTTGTAACATAGTTTGAAGTCAGGAAGTATGATGCTTCTGGTCTTGTTCTTCTTTCTAAAGACCATGTTGGCTATTTGGGGTCTTCTGGTTCCATATGAATTTGAGTATAGTGTCTCCTACTTTTCAAAAAATGTCATTGGGATTGTGAGAGGGGATTATATTGAATCTGTAGATTGTGTTAGGTAATATGAACATTTTAACAATATTAATTCTTCTAATGAATCCCAACACAAAATATCTTCCCATTTATTTGTGAGTTTTCCAATTTCTTTCATTGCTGTCATGGTTTTCAGTGTATAGATCTTTGAGGTGCTTGGTTAAATTGATGCCTAAATAGGATTGTTTTCTTAATTTTTTTTTAGATACTTCATTGTTACGTATAGAAATGAAACTGATTGTTGATTTTGTATCCTGCAACTTAACTGAGTTAATTTCTTAATTCTGACAGCTTTTTGATGGAGTCTTTAGGGTTTTCCATATATAAGATCGTGTTGTCATATATCATATATAAGATCATGTTGTCTACAAGAAGAGACCATTTAACTTCTTCCCTTCTGATCTGAATGCCTCTGTTTCTATTTCTTGCCTCATTGCTCTGCTAGGATGTCCAGTACGATGTTAAATAGAAGTGGTAACAGTGGGCACCCTTGTCTTGCTCTTTACCATTGAGTATGAAGTTAGCTGTAGGTTCATCATACATGGCCTTTCTTATGTTGTATACCCTTTTATACCCAATTTGTAGAATTTTTAAAAATTAACTTGTTGGAGAGAGAGGAGAGGGAGAGAGAGACAGAGCAGGGATAGTGGCAGAGGGAGAAGCAGACTCCCCGCAGGGAGCCTGATGCGGGGCTTGATCCCAGGACCCCAGATTCATGACCCAAGCCAAAGGCAGATGCTTAACCGAGTCACCCAAGAGTCCCAATTTGTTGAGTTTTTATCATAAAAAGATGTTCCATTTTCTCAGATTCTTTTTCAGCATCAATTGAGATGGTCAATTTTACTCCTTATTCTATGAATGTAGTGTATCACACTGATTGATTTGTGTATGTTGAACAATCCTTGCATCTCAGGGATAACTCCCACTTGATCATGGTGAATGATCCTCTTAATGTTCTGTTGAATTCAGTTGGCTGGTATTTTGTTGAGGATTTGTGCATTTATGCTCATCAGGGATAGTGTTCTATCATTTTCTCCTCTCTGTATTTCAAATGTATTATATATCACGCCCACTAGTGTATTTCCAATGCACCTCAGGTGAAAGTTTTAATAACTGGGCTGCCACCTGGTGCCAGAGATGGCTGTGCTCTCCCTCCCACTAGTGAGGGAGTTCTCATTGCCACTGAGAGGTGAGTGATCCAGCCCCCAAAGCTCCTTTGGCTCTTTTTCAGAGTGGTCCCAGTCCCTATTGTCACAGATTGTGTTCACTAAAGCATACACGTAGTTGGAGTTTGGGATGCAAGGTATTTATGAGGGGTACAGTTTGTGCAAGGAAGGGGGAGAGGGGCAATAGAGAGCAGAGGGAGAAATCGAACTGCTAAGCAGGTTCAACAAAGCCTTCACTAGCCCAGCAAGGAACTCGGGAGCAAATGGTGCTTATCAAAACACCCTGTATCAAGCCAAAATGGCTCTTCCCTGAAAAGCCCCCCCTCTTTCAGTTATCAGATAGATGCAGTTATCAGATTCCTGTCCCAGGAAAGGTACAACCTGGCGGTGAGGTGACTCTGCAGCCATGCAAAGAGCTGACAGCTGGAGGCTGTTTGCTGTCTGAACTCTCCTCAGCTGGGTGGCATGTCCTTCCTTGAGGAGGGATTAAGGTGGAATATCTCAGGGTCAACCATGGTTAGGAGATGAAGGTCTGAGTCCTGACTCACTGACTTGCTATGTGATGCTACACAAAGTCCTCTGCATTGCCGAATCTCTATGAAAATACTTCCCTCATGGGGCAGTTATCAGGGGATTCACTGAAGCAATGCTCAGAGCATGGTAGCATTTTTTGTAAACTCTAAAGTGTAAATGTGAGCTTTTATTGTAGGAAAAGTTCACAGTAACAGGGATTCAGAGATTTTTCTTTTCTCTGGCCTACTTCTGCCTTTTTTAGCCACCTAAATTCAAACAAATGATACATTGAATAATGTCTCTGCACTTTTTTTCTGTTTTGGGGGTATTTAATATCCATTCATATAAAGATCCAAGTTGGACTTAAATTTGGATATTCAATAGTGCCTAATAAAGAGCTTGGCACTCGATAAGTAAACAGTTGCTCAATGAATGAATGGGGAGGATTATGCTCACTTTAGAGGAGAAAATAATGTTTTCAGAAAATTATAATAAAAATAATAAATCTAGGGGGTGCCTGGGTGGCTCAGTGAGTTAAGTGGCCGACTCTTGATTTCTGCTCAGGTCATGATCTCAGGGTCGTGAGATCGAGCCCTGCATCAGGCTCTGTGCTCAGTGGGGCATCTGCTGGAGATTCTCTCCCTCTCCTTCTGCCCCACCCCCCTCATGGGTGCACACTCTTTCTCAAATAAATAAATCTTTAAAATAATAATAATAATAATAATAATAATAATAAATCCAGAATATTTTATTTTATTTTATTTTTAAAATTTTTTTTCTTTTTAAATTTATTTATTCATGATAGTCACACGGAGAGAGAGAGAGAGGCAGAGACACAGGCAGAGGGAGAAGCAGGCTCCAAGCATCGGGAGCCCGACGTGGGATTCAATCCCGGGTCTCCAGGATCGCGCCCTGGGCCAAAGGCAGGCGCCAAACCGCTGCGCCACCCAGGGATCCCCAGAATATTTTATTTTTACCATATAGGAACATTATGGGTAGACCAACAGGTTAGGAAATCCTCTAGTTTGACTATGACATGACCACTGGGCTGAAAATTTCCCATCAGATGAGTCTCGCATCATCAGAGACAACAGCCGTTTGCTTCCTTGTAACCGGCACAGATTGTTAGCAGGATTTTACCTGGTTGTTTGACTATCTGCTCCATTCAAGTAAGCTCTTGTTTAGATAGACAATGCATCTCACTATCCTGTGAGGATCAAATGCAACCATGTACATAAGAAGCTTTGTAAGAAGCTTCATTTTCATTAATATTATTCTCTGCCCCACCATTCCCTGCTTTAAATGTCATCTCAAACCACTGTAAGGAAGTCCTGTCCTTAAGGCCTTGCTCAAAAGTGTCCCTTTCTCTCTGAAGGCTGGACTTTAATTCCCCCTTTCTTTCCTACCAAACAATATGCTCGTTGATTGTCACAGTACTGATCTTGAAAAGTATTTGTTGACCACTTGACTGAATGAAATATTTCTTTTTTTTAAAGATTTTATTTTTTTTTCATGAGAGACATGGAGAGAAGCAGAGACATAGGCAGAGGGAGAAGCAGGCTCCATGCAGGGAGCCCGACGTGGGACTCGATCCCAGGACTCCAGGATCACACCCTGAGAGGAAGGCAGATGCTCAACCACTGAGCCACCCAGGTGCCCCCTAAATGAAATATTTCTAAAAGGCAATAAAAAGAAGTGGATTTTTTCGTTTTGATTTGGTTATTTTGCTGAGTGGAAGGCCTCATTTGGCCCCACTCTGTTAAATGTGCCAGCTCTGAGAAAACTGAACCACTTTCTTTCTACCCTAGGCTTTCCCCAAATTTGATGGAACTTGATAGAGAAGCTGATTTTCTTTTTTATAGTATGATTTTCAGTTTTATTTAAGCTTTTCTCTCTTTTTCTTTCTCTCTAGATATAGAGACATCATATATATATGACTTTTTCTACTTAAATTTTCTGTACAAAGTCATTGCCAGTAAATATGGTCATTGATGGCTAGAGCTTAAATAACCAAAATTCATTTGAAAAGCTGCAGTCTTGGAGTGCCTGGCTGGCTCAGTTGGTGGAGTATGCGACTCTTGGCCTTGGGGTTGTGAGTTCAAGCCCCATTTTGGGTGTTCAGAGAGTCCTTAAAAATAAAATCTTTAACAACAACAAAAAAAGCGCTGCATTCTTGGGCCCCTCCTTCCCCTAAACAGAATAACTAACAATACCATAATTTTCTTTTTTTAAAAAAGGTTGTTATTTATTTATTCATGAGAGAGAGAGAGAGAGAGAGGCAGAGACACAGGCAGAGGGAGAAGCAGGCTCCATTCAGGGAGCCCGACGTGGGACCCAATCCCAGGTCTCCAGGATCACACCCCGGGCTGAAAGCGGCACTAAACCACTGAGCCACCCGGGCTGCCCCATAATTTTCATGTGTAAACAGTATTTGAAAAAAATCTTATCTCAAATCAAGCACAAAAAATCCACACCACCACCTCCTATGAATTGCAATACTACCATTACTTTGTACAATGTTTATACGTAGAATGTAATGGCTTCCAAAACACTTGCTGTTTACTTTAATTACTGTTACCTTTGCAGAACAGTATGACATTATAGAGATCGTTTTGCTTTTATTATGGAAACTGTCAAACATACACCAAAGTAGAATAATATAATGAACCCCCATGTACAAATCACTCAGCTTCGGTAATTACCAACACATGGCCCAACTCATTTCATAAATACTCCCTCCCTTCTTCCTTACCCAACTCCTACTGGACAATTTCAAAGCAACCTATCATTTCACCTGTGAGCACTTCAGTTTATAGAAGCTGTTTTGAAAGAAGTATTTGCCATGTCTTATTTACTGGCGTATATAGCAATGTTAGTCCCCTTGAGGAAAATATAAAATCATAGAGTCTCAGCAAGGCAGCATTGATATTTAGTCCTACATTTTTAAAAAGCTTTTACTTTTTAAGTCCTCTCTACATGCCATGTGGGGCTCATACTCACAACCCCAAGATCAAGAGTCGCACACTCTACTGACCAAGCCAGCTCTACATCTTTTAAAAGCTGCTTAAGAACAACACACATATTTCTTATCTCACAGTTTCAGGACTGCTGGCCTGGCTTAGCTGGGTCCTTTGCTTCAGGGTCTCTCACAAGGCTGCAATCACAGTGTTGGCTGGTGCTGGGGTCTCACTGGGGAAGACTCAGCTGGGGAAGGATCCAATTCCAGGATCTCATGGTTGCTGTTAGTTTTCAGTTCCTTTCCTTTTTTTTAAGAGTTTATTTAGGGATGCCTGAGTGGCTCAGTGGTTGAGCATCTGCCTTCAACTCAGGGCATGATTCCAGAGTCCCAGAATCGAGTCCCACATGGGGCTTCCTGCATGGAGCCTGCTTCTCCTCCCTCTGCCTGTGTCTCTGCCTCTCTCTCTCTCTCTCTCTCTCTTTATCTCTCTCTTGCGGATAAATAAATAAAATCAGAGAGAGAGACAGGCAGAGACACAGGCAGAGGGAAGAGAAGCAGGCTCCATGTGGGACTCGATCCCAGGGCTCCAGGATCATACCCTGAGTCCAAGTCAGACACTCAACCACTGAGCCACTCAGGTGTCCCAGGATTGAGTGCCTTGAAGCCTGACTTTTTTTTTAAGATTTTATTTATTTATTCATGATAGAGAGAGAGAGAAGCAGAGACAACAGGCAGAGGGAGAAGCAGGCTCCATGCACCGGGAGCCCGACGTGGGATTCAATCCCGCGTCTCCAGGATCGTGCCCTGGGCCAAAGACAGGCGCTAAACCGCTGCGCCACCCAAGGATCCCCGAAGCCTGACTTGCACTAAGGATCTTGGTCCCTTGCTGGCAGTTGGCCAGAAGCTCACCTCATCTCCTTGCTGCAAAGGCCTCCCTAACATGCCTGCTTGCTTCGTCAGAGCATGCAAGCTTGAAAGGCAATTGTCTTTCAACAGGATGGAACAGGATGGAAGTTAGAATCTCGTGTAATATCATCATGGATGTGACATCCTACAACCCCTGCCACATTCTACCCGTTAGAAGCAAGTCACAAGTCTCTACCACACTGGAGGAGAGACGATGACACAAGGTGTGGATGCCAAGAGATGGATCATTTGGAGCATCTCAAAGCCAACATATCACACCTGAAATGCTCGAGGATGGTTGATAAGATCAAGTTTCAAAACAGCCCTCACTGTCACGTCCAATCACTCAGGAGCAGGGCTCTACTAAGATTGGATGTGGCCAAGAGATTAAGTTGGTACAACAGGTCTCTTGGTCACACTCCACTGATCCGATCGTCTGAACTAATGGATGCTTCCCAGTCTCTCTGTGGATGTGCTCACTAATGCCCAAGATGGCCCTACAGGGGAAAGGGAAAGTTTCTCTGAAGCCAGCCCTGGACAGTTCTGTCTCTCCATTTGGGTGGTATGCCTCCCACAATTCACCTGAGTTTGTCCCTGTCTTATGCCTCCCAAAGTTGAGTCTTGTCAGTTGAGTCTTGTCCCTGCTATTAACAAAACACCACAGACTGGGTGACTCAACCGGTAAGTTTATTTCTCACACTTCTGGAGGCCAGAAGTCCAACATGACATGCCAGTGTGGCTGCATTCTGGGGAAGGCCACCTTCTAGATCGCAGACTGCCAACTTCTCACTGTGTCCTCACATGGTGCAAAGGGTGAGGGAGCTCTCCAGAGACCCTTTTACTTATTTTTTTCAAAAATCTTTTTCAAAAATGTTATATATTTATTTGAGAGAGAGAGAGAGAGAGAGAGAATGCATGCATGAGCAGGAGGAGAGGTAGAGGGACCAGCAGATTCCCCCCACTGAGCAGGGAGCCTGATGTGGGACTTGATCCCAGTACCCTGAGATCATGACCTGAGGCTGAAATCAGCCATTTAACCCACTGAGCCACCCAGGCACCCTTCTGGAGCCCCTTTTATACGGCATCAATCCCGTTCATGAGGGCTCTGTCTTTATGTCCTAATCAACTTTCAAAGACCCACCTCCAAATACAATCACCTTGGAGGTTAAAAGATCAACATATGAGATGTTGTGGGGACACATTCTGACCATAGCAGTAGCCAGACCTGGTGACACTAGTTATGGTAATTATATTGTATAACTAAATATTACATAAATCGAATAGATAACGGCTCTGGGAAAATGTGTTTTATACAAGCTAAGTTTAATGCTTATAGAAATTATTTAAAAAGATTCAAGTTGCTTAAACATCATTGCTAATTTAGTTGTGGTTGAGACATCTGTAAAGATTGGGAAAAATATGAGTATCTAGAAATATTCTGTTCTCAGGTTTCTTTGCCCATGTCTTTAAGTCCTTTATTCATTTTAAATAAACAGAAACTGGAAATAGACGAAGCATAAATGTGTTGTTTAAACAAGAAGAACAAGGAGAAAAACCCATCAGCATATTCACACTTGGATAAAAAATAGGCTTGGCCTTAAGTCAATAGATTGGTGAGCAAATACACAAGTTTTAATGTAGAATAAAATGTTCATGTATCTTTTTTCCTCCATAATTTTGTAGTTGGCGTATATTGTTTTTTTTTTAATTTTGTTTAAGATTTTATATATTTATTTGACAGAGAGAGAGCTCAAGCAGGGGGAGCAGCAGGTGGAGGGAGAGGGGGAAGCAGGCCCCCCACTGAGCAGGAAGCCTGATGTGGGACTCATTCCCATGACTCTGAGATCATGACCTGAGCCAAAAGCAGATGCTTAACCAACTGAGCCACCCAGGTGCAGCTGACTGTTTTTTTTTTTTTTTTTTGTATGTGTGTGTGTTGTTTTGTTTTGGTAAGCTCTAGACCCAATGTGGGGCTTGAGCTCATGACTCTGAGATCAAGAGTCATGTGCTCTACCTACTGAGCCAGCCCTGCCTCTCCTGTAGTTTGGCATTGATGGAGCTCCTGTATCAGAACTATCGACAATCTCCTCGTTTAGCCTGTAGGCATCCCAGGGAAGGGCTGGCTTCCTACCTGCCTTCCGTTTTGCTCTCCTTCCAGATACTACCATCCCGTTTTCCCAGCTTTCACTGGTTAGTGTCCCCTGATTGGTAACTGGCTCTATTCACCCACGGTCTGGTGGCTGGAGAGCCAGCTGAGTGCCTTGCAGATGGAATACCCAGCTTCTCCCACCTCAAGATGTTTCTTTAGCTATGAGACAGGTGAAACTCTAGAGCCACTGAAGCGCTTGGCAAATCATATCATGGCTGTGGATTTGGGACAACTTAAGGATCTTAGAATAGAGGCCCGAAGGGCTTCAAATCTAGCTGTGTTCACAGGCTCGCCATTAGATCTGCATGTCTCCAGGAGAGTCCTAGCTGTCGGGTCTCCCACAAATAGGATCTATGACCTGATATTCTTCCCTGATCTGTCCTAATTGTTTTATTTTTTGTAATAGTTTTATTGAAATATAATTCATACCAAAACCACCCATTTAATGTGTGCTATTCAATGATTTTTAACCTATTCGCAAGCTTGTGCAACCCACACCACTATCTAATTTTAGAACATTTTCATCACCCCAAAAAGAAAGCTTGTGCCCATCAAGCAGTGGCTTCCCATTTCCCTTCCTCCCAGCCCCTGTCAACCATCAATCAGCTTTCTGTCTCTGTGGACTTGCCTGTCTAGAGATTTTATATAAATAGAAACTTAGGGGCACCTGGGTGACTGTAGTTGAGCATCTGCCTTTGGCTCAGGTTGTGATCCCAGGGTCCTGGGATCGAGTCCCACATTGGGCTCCCTGCAGGGAGCCTGCTTCTCCCTCTTCCTATGTCTCTGCCTCTCTCTGTGTGTCTCTCATGAAAAAATCAACAAAATCATTTAAAAAATAAAAAAAATAGAAACATACAGTGTGTGATCTTTTACAAATCCTTTCTTTCACCAAGTGTTTTTGAGGTTCATCCACACTACAGCATGTTTCAGTACTGCACTCTTGTTTATGGCTGACTAAATATGTCCATTGTATAGACACACCACTTTTTGTTTATTCAGTCACCTGTCAATGGACATTTGGGTAATTTCCACCATTTTTTTTGCTACAATGAATAATGTTGCTATGAATACTCATGTACAAGTTCCTGTGAGAACGAACGCTCTCTCTTCTCTGGGAGTGGAATGGCTGGGTTGTAAGGTACCTCTGTATTTAACCTGTCAGGGAACTCTGGATGCATTTAATAGAAAATCAATTCTTAATTATCAGCATGTAAATTTTTTACTTTATGGATTATTCACTCTTCAGCTTAATCTCACACTTGCATCCCTGCTATTCACATATCCCATGATAATTTGGTGTCTAATTAGGAAATAAAAGCAAATTTAATGATTAACCCAATCACAAATGAAATTAGGCAACTGAAAATAACAATTAAGAAAAAGAATACATGTAAATTTTGCATAATGAGGAACTGTCCATTATTATTTAATTTATACACTGTCCTTTTTATTTAATTAGGTCAAAAATTCTTACCCTAATCAATTTGAAAAATCAAGTACACTACTTATGTCTTATTAGTTTTATTTCTGCGGTCATTTTAGAAAGACGGTCAAAGGAACTAGTTGGACTTTAATAATTTTTTAGACTTCCTTTTTGCTATAGTGCAGACCACTAGCCTCTTTAACTTCCTGTGCTGCTGTCTGAGTGACTCATTTTCTTGAGTTGGCCTCACAAAGATGTGCCTGAGTTCCTTGCTCGAGTTGGTGTTTTATTTATTTTTTTAAAGATTTATTTATTTTTTATTCATGATAGACACAGAGAGAGGCAGAGACATAGGCAGAGGGAGAAGCAGACTCCCTGCCAGGAGCCTGATGTGGGACTCGATCCCGGACCTCGGGATCATGCCCCAAGCCAACAGACGCTCAACCGCTGAACTACCCAAGCATCCCTTATTTTTATTATTTAAAGGTTTTATTTGTTTATTTGAGAGAGAGAGAAATACCAAGAGAGAGCAAGAGTCAGAGAAGAGGAAGAAGCAGGCTACCCACTGAGCAGGGAGCCCAATGTGTGGCTTGATCTCATGACCCCAAGATAATGACCTGAGCCAAAACCAAGAGTCAGATGCTCAACCAACTAAACGACCCAGACGCCCCAAGATGGTATTTTTTTTAAGATTTTATATGAGGGAGAGAGAAGGAACAGGGGGAGGGAGAAGGGAGAGGGAGAAGTAGACTCCCCACTGAGGAGCCCAACACAGGACTCAATCCCAGGACTTGGGGATCATGACCCAAGTGGAAGGCAGATGCTTAACTGACTGAGCCACTCAGCATCCCCACCCACTTTTTAAATATTTTTATTTATTTGAGAAAGAGGATGCCAGTGAGAGAGAGCAGGGGCAGGGGAGAGTGGCAGAAGAAGAAGGAGAGGGGTAGCCTGGGTGGCTCAGCAGTTTAGTGCCGCCTTTGGCCCACGGAGTGATCCTGGAGTCCCAGGATCTAGTTCCACGTCGGGCTCCCTGCATGGGGCCTGCTTCTCCCTCTGCCTGTGTCTCTGCCTCTCGCTCTCCCTCTGTGTCTCTCATGAATAAATAAATAAAACCTTTAAAAACAAAAGGAACTGGCTGAGGAGTTGCCTGGCTGGCTCAGTTGGTAGAGCATGCGACTCTTGATCTTGGGAGTTGTGAATTCGAGCCCCGTATTGGGTGTGAGATTACTTAAAAATAAAATCTTTAGGGGCATCTGAGTGGCTCAGTCAGTGAAGCATCCAACTCTTGATCTCAGCTCAGGTCTTGATCTCAGGGTCATGAGTTCAAGCCCCACATTGGGCTCTACACTGGGCGTGGAGCCAACTTAAAAAAAATAAATAAAAGGAACTGGCTGGATTAGTTAACACTGGCCCCTTCCATTCTCTTCCTACCTTTACCCCAACTTGAGCACTAACCTTCCTACTCACCCCAATTCTATACTCCTTTATTCTCCCACACTGATACCACTCGAGAAAAAGGCACAGGAACATGGAAGGAAATGCATAAAAGAGTGATTCTCAGATAGGTTAGCATGATAGAAAAATCTTGAGTAGCTCCCTGCTTCAGCTCCCCACTACTCAGCTCCCATCTCTCTTTTTTTTTTTTTTTTTTAGCTCCCATCTCTTGATAACACTATATAGGTAGTACCTGTTCTGTGTTGGAGTGAGGAATTTATCTTTGGGGATCTAAAATCTCACTAAAGTTTTATTTTAGAAGTTTTCTTAAACTCTGTCTACATAGGCAAAAGGCAAACTGCATTTGACAGCTATGCTGATTATCTTGGTAATTAAGGCAAAATACTTGGCTTTGGGTAAAAATACAATTCCTGTGTTAAAGTTTTAAAATTCTATATACTACCTAAATTCAGATGATTGCAATCATTCCATGGTCCTTAGGATTCACATTGGGGCTTCTGGGTCTTTTAGTAATTAGAACCCAGCTAATGAAATAGACTTTTACCAAATCTCACTCAATGTTAAAAATAAAAGCATATTTTCATAAGTATAGGAGATACTTACTTTTTTTTTCTCCTTCAAGCCTTTTATTTTCCGAGTTGTTACAAAAAAACCACAAACAAAACGTGAAAAACAGAGAGGACAAAGCCTCAGCATCAGCCTGAGACCAGAGACCAGGGACATGGGAGGAGCTGCAGGCTGGGCCTTGCTAGGTCTGCAGGTCAAAGGATGGAAGGTCCCGAGGCCTCTGGGAGTGTCAGTTTGAAGGGGGAGGGGCAGGTCTCTTTAACAAATATATATATATACTGTACACATCTCTATGAAGCATTCTGTGTCAGGACAGAAGTCAGACGCGGAGTCAGTGAGTGCCAGTCATTGGAGCTGGAAGCTTCTCCTACTCCTCGGACCAGCCTCTGCAGGGCACACTAGCTCGGCCATGCTCCATATTTTATTGTATTTCATTTTAGAGCAATTGGTTTGGAAAATGCCTTAAAATCCTATTAAAATGAAGTGAAGGGGTGCCGGGGGTTTCATTCAGTGAAGTGTCTGCCTTCAGCTCAGGTCATGATCCCAGGATCCTGAGATGGAGCCCCACATCAGGCTCCCTGCTCAGCTGGGAGTCTGCTTCCCTCTCTCCCTCTGCCTCTTCCCCCTGCTCAGGCATTCTCTCTCTCTCTCTCTCTCTCTCTCTCTCTCTCCCTCTCTCTCTCTCAAATAAATAATAAAATATTTTTTAAACATTTATTTATTTATTTATTTATTTATTTATTTATTTATTTATTCATGAGAGACGCAGAGAGAGAGGCAGAGACAGAAGCAGGCCCCACGCAGGGAGCCAGATGTGGGACTCGATCCCAGATCTCCAGGATCAGGCCCGGGGCTGAAGGCTGCACTAAACCGCTGAGCCACCCAGGCTGTCCCAATAAAATATTTTTAAAAATGAGGTGAAAGACTTCCTACTAAGGCAGCATCCTCCCAGACATATATCTGTGTGTGTGACGCAGCAGTGACTATAGTTTACAATGAACCAGTCATGAAAAGTCACCACGATCTATTTTAGGCAAGGCCCTCTTCCTTTGACTGTCATGGAATCTGAAAGTATAAAAATTTCTCTTTTTTTGAGATTTATTTACTTATTTGAGAGAGAGAGGAGGGGCAGAGGGATATGGAGAGAGAGAATCTCAAGCACACACCCCGCTGAGTGCTGAGCCCAATGCAGGGCTTGATCCCACGCCCTGAGATCATGACCTGAGCCAAAACCAAGAGTCCGACACTCAACAGACTGTTCCACCCAGGCACCCCAATACTAAATTTTCTATCATACATAACACAAGATACTAGAAAAATAAGACCTTTACCCTCCAGTTAATTTTTTTAAGTTTATATTTTTCTGATTTTAAAAATAATTCATATTCATTGTGGAAAATGTAGAAAATAGAATGTGCCTTTTGACCCACCCATTCCATTTCTAGGAATCTATTCTTGCACATGAGCTCAATGATTTATGATGTGTATGAATGTTTACAGTAGTGTTGTTTATAACAACAAAATATTGGAAACAACAAAAATGTCCATCAAAAGGGAAATAGCCTAATTATAGTATCTTCATGCTATCCAATTACTGTATCTACATACTACAAAAATGAATTTTAAAAAAAGATTTTATTTATTTTTCCATGAGAGACACACAGAGAGAGGCAGAGACATAGGCAGAGGGAGAAGCAGGCTCCCTGTGAGGAGTCTGATGTGAGATTTGATCCTAGGACCCCGGGATTATGACCTGAGCTAAAGGCAGACACTCAACCACTAAGCCACCCAGGTGCCCCCAAAATAATGTTAATCTACATGAAGCGTCATAGAATGATTTCTGATACATATATTCCTTTAAGATTAATTATATCTGGGACACCCGCGTGGCTCAGGGGTTAAGTGTCTGCCTTTAACCCAGGGCGTGATCTTGGAGTCCCAGGATCGAGTCCTACATCAGGCTCCCTGCATGGAGCCTGCTTCTCCCTCTGCCTGTGTCTCTGCCTCTCTCTGTGTGTCTCTCATGAATAAATAAATAAAATCTTTTTAAAAAAAGATTAATTATGGGGATCCCTGGGTGGCGCAGCGGTTTGGCGCCTGCCTTTGGCCCAGGGCGCGATCCTGGAGACCCGGGATCGAATCCCACGTCGGGCTCCCGGTGCATGGAGCCTGCTTCTCCCTCTGCCTGTGTCTCTGCCTCTCTCTCTCTCTCTCTCTGTGACTATCGTAAATAAATAAAAATTTAAAAAAAAGATTAATTATATCTATATCACAACCAGTTTGCTTTTCCTTTTGTAGAGGTTGAGTCTTGATAGTTCTAGGAAAATACATAGTCTTAATTCACAGCAAAAGAAACAGCTTTGAGTAGGATAACTTATAAAGTAAATGCAATCCCTCTTTGTGTCTGGTAGAAACGTTCTCTTTACCAACATAGCTTCCATTTTCTGCTTTCTTTGTGTCAGAGTTGGCAGGGGGTGTCCTGTGTTAATTTTTATCAAAGTAGCATAAACACAAAGTTAAAAATATGAAATAGTACAGGGGCACCTGGGTGGCTCAGTTGGTTCAGCATCTGACTCTGTTTCAGCTAGGGTCATAATCTCAGGGTTGTGGGATCAAGCCCTGTGTCGAGCCCTGCATCAGGCTCTGCACTCAGCATAGAGTCTGCTTAAGGACTCTCTCTCCCTCTGTCCCTCCTCCCCACTCTCTCTCTCTCTCTCTAAAATCAATCAATCCTTAAAAAATATGAAATATTACAGACTTTTAATGAAATGCATTTGTCCCCTGCCCCACTCTTCTGCATTTTCAAATATGTTACCTAGAAAAAACATTTTTAACCATTGCTCTTTTTAACTCTTCGGTTGGTTACCCGCTTTAATGCTAAATAGCACATACCTCACTTAAAAAACTCAAATCATACCAAAAATGCTTATAAAGCATCAGTCTCCTGACACATCTCCTCTATTTCTTTTTTTTAAGATTTTATTTTTAAGTAATTTCTATACCGAAGGTGGGGCTCGAACTCACAACCCCAAGATCGAGAGTCACATGCTCTACTGCAAAAGTAATCAATTTATTGTCCATTTTCCTATTTTATTTGATAAGGTAATACATTCATTTGGTTCAAAAATTGCAAGTACAAAACAAGTATATACTGTCTCACTCCCTCTTCCCGTCCACCCCATTTGTATCTATTTCTTATGTGTTCTCCTGGTGTCTGTGCAAATATATATTCTTCCCTCCTTTGTAACAAGCAAGCTTCATACTCTAAATACTGTTCTGCACATGGCTTCTTAACATTTAACAAAATATCTTTTCATATTGGTACATGAAGAGCTTCCTTATTTTTGACAGCTGCATAATATTCCTGTCAGGTAGCCCCGCCAAAGTTTAACTAGGCTCTTACTGTTGGACACTGGGATTATTTTCAGTCTTTTTTTATTTTTTTTAATTTTCAGTCTTTTAATTGATATACAATTCTTTAAAAATAAGACCACAGACCTGGAAATTTGGGGGATATAAATTTGGACATTTACTAAAAACAACTTCTTTCAGGAAGAGATAAGGAGACAAAGGAACTCCCACCCAGAAGTTAACCCGGTATCTTTTATACCTGAGCACAATCTAAGTACTCTCCCATAAACCTTTTCAGGGATAGTTGTAGGATCCATAGGAAAGGCAGGCCCTTGCACCTGCAAATAAACACCTTTCAAAAGGCTGATAATATATATTTGAAAAGCTACATACCTTTTGCAAACAAGAGGTAAAACCAGGTAAATATGCTTTTATTTTTTATTTTTTATTTTTTAAAGATTTTATTTATTCATTCATGAGAGGCACAGAGAGAGAGAGAGGCAGAGACACAGGCAGAGGGAGAAGCAGGCTCCATGCAGGGAGCCTGATGTGGGACTCGATCCCGGGACTCCAGGATCGTGACCTGAGCCAAAGGCGGATGCTCAGCCGCTGACCACCCAGGGATCCCCAGTAAATATGCTTTTAACAAAAGACAAAAATATTTTTGAGGGGGACTTCGGGCAGCTCAGTCGGTAGAGCATGCAGCTTTTGATCTCGTGGTTTTGAGTTCAAGCCCCACATTGGGGTAGAGATTATTTAAAAATAAAATATTAAAAAATATATATATTTTAAGGAGTGCCTCACTGACTCAATTGGTGATCTCAGGGTTGTAAGTTTGAGCCCCACATTGGGGTAAAGATTATATAAAAATTAAAAAGTTAAAAGGAAACATTTCTGCACACATTAAAAAAATACTTTTTTGAAAATAAGAGTCAGAATAAGAAAGTGGAGTGTGATGGTAAATATATATATAAAGGTTTATAAACTTCATTTAAGAAAAGGCTTCCCTTGTTTGTTGAGTTTGTAAAGTAAATATGTGTTTATGAGGGCTGAAAATGAGAACCATTTTCAAAATGTTTAAGCTAATCTTGACTGTATTTACTGTGATATTTCCAAATAATATTATATGCATATTATTATTTCTTGATTTGTCCATTTGAGACATCATCCATTCACTTCTTTTTCTTGGTAAAAGTATATACTAGAAGTTTATTTCATTTGTTATACTAGAGCTTACATGTAACATAAAAAATAAAACATAGTTTATCAAGATTTTTATAGTTGCAAGGTCTTTATAGTTTAGGAACTGAGTAAGGACATAAAAGTTAAGGGATTCCTGTCTGGCTCAGTTTGTGAAGTGTGTGACTCTTGTTCTTTGTGGGTTGTGAGGTTGTGGGTTCGACTCTCACACTGGGTATAGACGTTGCTGAAAAATAAAATTATAAAAAAGACAAAAGTTAATACATTAAAAATGGAATTAATTGTATTTTAATGTTAGGCATAAATATGTTCTTCAGCATATTCCCTAAATGTTCCTTGTTTTATCCTGATTTCTTCTTTTTTAAATATAATTTAGGGGTGCCTGGGTGGCTCAATTGGTTAAGTCACTGACTCTTGATTTCAGCTCAGGTCCTGATCTCAGGGTCCTAGGATGGAGCCCTGGATCAGGCTCCATGCTCAGCAAGAAGTCTGCTTCAGGATTCCCTCTCTCCATCTGCCCCCCATGCCCTCCTCACTTGCTCTCTCTAAAATAAATAAATCTTTTTAAAAATATTTTATTTATTTATGGAAGAGAGAGAGAGAGAGAGGCAGAGACATAGGCAGAGAGAGAAGCAGACTCCCTGCCAGGAGCTCCATATGGGACTTGATCCCAGGACCCCAGGATCATGCCCTGAACCAAAGGCAGATGCTCAACCACTGAGTCACCCAGGTACCCCTAAAATAAATAAATATTTTGAAAGATAGAATTTACATTTTAGAGCAGTTTTCATTTACAGCAATATTGAACAGTAGGTACAGAGATTTCCCACGTATACCCCCTACATACCCCCACAAATGTGTATACTCAATCATTATTAACCTCCCCCACCAGAGTGGTAAATTTGTTACAAATGACAAAACAACACTGACACACCATAACCACTCGAAGTCCAAAGTTTACATTAAGGTTCACTGTTGGTGTGGTACATTCTATGGGTTTGGACAAATACATAATGATATGTATCCACCTTTATGGTATCATACAGATTATTTTCACTGTCCTAAAAATCCACTGTGCTCCACTTACTTATTTGTCTTCCCCTTGCCCCTCATTGCTCCCACCTCTAGTAACCACTGATCATTTTCCCAACACCATAATTTAGCTTTTCCCAGAATGTCATATAGTTCTAATCATACAGTATATAGCCTTTGCAGGCTGGCTTCCTTCTTTCACTTAGATATATGCATTAAAGTTCCTCCATGTCTTTTTCATGACTCAATAGTTCATTTCTTTTAAACCCTGGATAAAGAAATAGAAATAGGGATCCCTGGGTGGCGCAGCGGTTTGGTGCCTGCCTTTGGCCCAGGGTGTGATCCTGGAGACGCGGGATCGAGTCCCGCGTCGGGCTCCTGGTGCATGGAGCCTGCTTGTGTCTCTGCCTCTGTCTCTCTCTCTGTGATTATCATGAATAAATAAAAAATTTAAAAAAAAAAGAAATAGAAATAAAGAACACAGTAAAGGTGGCTACACAGAGAAATTTCAAAAAAGAGTAAAGCATATTTTTATTTGTAGCTCTTTTCTTATCCTATCTTAGGATAAGAAAGCATCCTATCTTAGGATGCTTATTAAAAGCAACTGCATCAAAAAAAAAATAAAAGCAACTGCATCAAGCAGTAATTATGAAATCCTGCTAATGAGCTTCTAATGTATAATGATGTAATTTGCATGGCAATAACAGCACAAAGTTGGGGGTAGGAAACAAGTTACATAAGAATAACTTTTCTATAGTTCTGAAATTAAGCAATTGTTAATCCAAACTAGATAGTTATAAATTAAGATGCTAATTGTAATACCCGGAGCAACCACTAAGAAAATCATTCAAAAATATCGTTAATATAAGAAATGACACGAGCAGGGCAGCCCCGGTGGCGCAGCAGTTTAGCGCCTGCCTTTGGCCCAGGGCGTGATCCTGGAGACCCTTAATCGAGTCCCATGTCGGGCTCTTTGCATGGTGCCTGCTTCTCTCTCTGCCTGTGTCTCTGCCTCTCTTTCTCTCTCTCTCTCTCTGAATAAATAAATATGAATAAATAAATAAAGTCTTAAAAAAAAAAAAGTAATGACACGGGCAGCCCGAGTGGCTCCACTAAACCGCTCCACGGTTTAGTGCCGCCTTCGGTCCAGGGCCTGATCCTGGAGACCCGGGATCGGGTCCCTCGTGGGCTCCTTGCACGGAGCCTGCTTCTCCCTCTGCCTGTGTCTCTCATGAATAAATAAATAAAATCTTTTAAAAAAAGAAAGAAATGAAAAGAGGTGCCTGGCTGGCCCAGTAGATGGAGCATGCAACTCTTGATCTCAGGGTCGTAAGTTCGAGCCCCACATTGGGTGTGGAGATTACTTAAAAATAAAAATCCTTAAATAAAAAGAAATGACAAGAGAATTAACATAGTACACTAGAAAATATCTACTTAAAAGAAGGTAGTAATGGAAGGATAGAGGAATAAGGCATAAAAGATGAAAAACAAACATATGAGGAAAATTTGCAGATGTAAATCCTACTTTATCAGTAACTACACTGAATTTAAATGTATTAAACATGTCGTAGGCAGAGATTCACAGAATAGGTAAGAAAAAATGATCCAACTTGATGCTGTCTGCAAGAGCCACTCTTAGATTCAAAAACACAAATAGGTTGAAAGTGAATAGGTGAGAAATGATATACCTTGCAATCAGTAAGCAATAAAAAGCTGGAATGGCTACATTAATATCAGACAAAAATAGACTTTAAGTCAAAAATTATCACTATAGAAAAAGGATATTTTATAATGATAAGAGAGTCTATCTTAAAGAAGATATAACAGTTTTGGGATCCCTGGGTGGCGCAGCGGTTTGGCGCCTGCCTTTGGCCCAGGGCGCGATCCTGGAGATCCAGGATCGAATCCCACATCAGGCTCCCGGTGCATGGAGCCTGCTTCTCCCTCTGCCTATGTCTCTGCCTCTCTCTCTCTCTCTCTGTGACTATCATAAAAAAAAAAAAAAAAAAGATATAACAGTTTTAACATATAGTCACCTAAAAAAAAAAAAAACATATAGTCACCTAACAGCAGAGCCTCAAAATACATTAAGCAAAACTGACAGAATTAAAGGGAGAAATGGATGATTCAACGATAATAGTTGGAGTTTTCAATATCCTACTTTAATAATGGATAGAACAAGTAAACAGAATATCAACAAGGAAAGAGGCCTTGAACAACACTATAAACCAAGTAGAAATAACAGAAACCTTTGGAACACCCCACTCAACAACCACAGGATCCACATTCTTCTCAAGTGCACATGGAACATTGTCCAGAATGGACCATATGTTAAATTATAAAATAAGTCTCTGTAAGTTTGAAAGAATTTATATCAGAGGTGCCTGGGTGGGTAGCTCAGTTGGTCGAGCATCTAGCTTTTGATTTCAGCTCAGGTCATTACCTCAGTGCTGTGAGATTGAGCCCCGCATTGGGCTCCGAGCTCAGTGGGGAGTCAGCTTGAGATTCTTTCCCTCTGCCCCTCCCCCTACTCACACTTGCACTCTTTCTCTCTAAAATAAATAAAACATTAAAAAAAGAAAAAAGAAAGAATTTATATCATACAAAATATGTTTTCTATTCACAATGGAATGGAAACAAAAATCAATAACAGAAGGAAATTGGGAAAATTCATAAATATACAGATACTAAACAACACACTAGTAGATTATCAATGGTTCAAATAAGAAATCACAATGGAAATTAAAAAAATACTTTGAGATGAATAAAAACTAAAATACAACATACAAAATTTGTGGGATGCATGTCTAGCAATGCTTAGCAGGATTTTATACCTATAAATACCAATATTAAAAGAGAAGAAGGGATCCCTGGGTGGCGCAGCGGTTTAGCGCCTGCCTTTGGCCCAGGGCGCGATCCTGGAGACCCAGGATCAAATCCCACGTCAGGCTTCCGGTGCATGGAGCCTGCTTCTCCCTCTGCCTGTGTCTCTGCCTCTCTCTCTCTCACTGTGTGCCTATCATAAATAAATAAAAATTTAAAAAAAAATTAAAAAAAATCCATCTACTTTAAAAAAAAAAAAAAGAGAAGAAATATCTCTAAATCAAGAACACAGGGATCCCTGGGTGGCGCAGCAGTTTGGCGCCGGCCTTTGGCCCAGGGCGCGATCCTGGAGACCCGGGATCGAATCCCACGTCGGGCTCCTGGTGCATGGAGCCTGCTTCTCCCTCTGCCTGTGTCTCTGCCTCTCTCTCTCTCTCTCTCTCTCTCTCTCTCTCTGTGTGACTATCATAAATAAATAAAAATTTAAAAAAATAAAAGTTACATTTAAAAAAAAAAAATAAATAAATAAATAAATCAAGAACACAATCTTACATTTTATGAAACTAGGAAAAAGGGTAGCAAACTAAATCCAAACAATCTAAACCCTTCCAAGAAGGAGTAGAAAATAAGGACTAGAGGAAACTAATGAAATAGGTAATAGAAAAATTATAAACAGGGGATCCCTGGGTAGCGCAGCGGTTTGGCGCCTGCCTTTGGCCCAGGGCGCGATCCTGGAGACCCGGGATCGAATCCCACATCGGGCTCCCGGTGCATGGAGCCTGCTTCTCCCTCTGACTATGTCTCTGCCTCTCTCTCTCTCTCTCTCTGTGACTATCATAAATAAATAAAAATTAAAAAAAAAGAAAAATTATAAACAAGACCAATAAAGCTAAAACTTAGCTCTTGGAAAGGATCAACAAAATTGAGAAACTTTAGCTAGACTAAGAAATAAAGAAAGAGAACTCAGATTACTAACATCAAGAATGAGGGTTAGAGTGCTAGGCTGGCTCAGTTAGAAGAATGTGTGACTCTTGATCTCGAGGTCATGAGTTTGAGCCCCACATTGGATGTAGAAATTACTTAAAAGAGAAATCTTTAAAAAAAGAGTGAGACAGGACATTACCATTGACTTTATAGAAATAAATAAGATTATAAGAAAATGACTTTATAGAAATAAATAAGATTATAAGAGAATGCTATGAACAATTGTATGCTAACAAATTAGCTCACATTGATGAAATGGACAAATTTCTAGAAAGACAAACTACTGAAAATGACTCAAGAACAAATAGAAATGGAAATAGACCTACAAGTAGAGATTGAACAATTCATAAAAAAAAAATCCAACAGAGAAATATCCAGGACCAGGTGGCTTAACTAGCAAATTAGCAAAGTTTAAAGAATTAATGACAATCATTCACAAACTCTTCCAAAAAATAAGAAAGGACAGAACATTTCTCAACACATTCTAAAAGGCAAGTATTACACCGAGCCTAAAACCAAAGATATCACAAGAAAATAAGACTACACACCAATGTCCTTTATAAATATACACACAAAAATCCTCAGCAAAATACTAGCAAACCAAATCCCACAACACATAAAAAACTTTTACCCCATGACCAAGTAGGATTTATCTCAGAAATACAAGGTTTATTCAACATACAAAAATCAATGAATGTAATATAGCATATTAATAGAATAAAAGACAAAACAATATAATCATTTCACAGATGCAGAAAAACACGACAAAAAAACCCAACACCTTTTTATGATTAAAAAAAAAAACCACTCAGCTCTAGTCATAAAACAGAATGTCTCCAACCTGATAAAGGACATCTTTGAAAAATCCACTGCTAGCATCATAATTAATAATAAAAGACTGAAATCTTTCCTCCTAAGATCAGAAACAAAATACGGATGTCTTCTATTGCTGCTTCTAGTTAACATTGTATTGGAGTTTTGATCATGGAGAGTTAAGCAAGAAAAAGAAAGAAAAGCATCCAGATTGGAAAGGAAGAAGTAAAACTATCTCTAGTTGCACGTGATTGTATATAGCAAATTATAAGGAATTCACAAAACAACCTATTAGAAGCAATAAACCAGTGTAGCAAGGTTGGAGGAAACAAGATCAACACACAAAACTCAATGATGTTTCTTTAAACCAGCAATGAAGAATACAAAAGTGAAATTAAGAAAACAATTTTATTTATGAGAGGATCAAAAAGATGAACATACTATGAAAATACTTAGGAATAGGGATTCCCGGGTGGCTCAGCAGTTTAGCGCCGCCTTCAGCCCAGGGCCTGATCCTGGAGACCCAGAATCAAGTCCCACGTCCCGCTCCCTGCATGGATCCTGCTTCTCCCTCTGCCTGTGTCTCTGCGCCTCTCTCTCTCTCTCTCTCTCTTTCTCTCTCTCTCTCTCTTTCTTTCTTTCTTTCTTTCTCTCTCTCTCTCTCTCATTAATAAATAAATAAAATTTAAAAAAAACTTTCATGAATCAAAGAACCCTATCAGGAAATTGAAGGGGTGCCTGGTTGGCTCAGAGGAGCCTGTGACTCTTGATCCTGCGGTTTTAAGTTCAAGCCCCACCATTGGGTGTAGAGATTACTTACAAATAAAATCTTAGAAAAAAAGAGGAATTGAAAAGACAAGTCACATAATGGGAGTAAAATTTTGCAAATTGTATTGCTGTTAAGGTTGTAGTATCCAGAGTACATAAAGAATTCTTCCAACTTAGCAACAAAAAGGCAACCTAATTATTTTTTAATAAATTTATTTTTTATTGGTGTTCAATTTGTCAACATACAGAATAACACCCAGTGCTCATCCCGTCAAGTGCCCACCTCAGTGCCTGCGACTCAGTCACCCCCACCCCCTGCCCACCTCCCCTTCCACCACCCCTAGTTCATTTCCCAGAGTTAGGAGTCTTTCATGTTCTGTCTCCCTTTCTGGTATTTCCCAGTTATTTTTTCTCCTTTCCCCTTTATTCTCTTTCACTATTTTTTATATTCCCTCAATGAATGAGACCATATAATGTTTGTCCTTCTCCGATTGACTTATTTCACTCAGCATATTACCCTCCAGGCAACCTAATTAAAAACAGGCAAAGGACTCAGATAGACATTTCTCCAAAAATATATGAATGACCCAAAAGTTCATGAAAATATACTCAGTGTCATTAGACTTAAGGAAATGCAAATCAAACCACGAGATACTACTTCACATCCACCAAGATGGCTATCATAAATAAGATGGACAAGAACAAATGTTGGTGAAGCTATGGAGAGATTGAAACCCTCATATGTTGCTGGTGGCTCTGCAAAATGGTACAGCTGGTTTGGAAAACAGTTTGTCAGTTCCTCAGAAAATTAAACATAGAGTTAACACATGAGCCAGTGATTCTACTTCTAGGTAAATAAATGAAAATATGCATTCCTTAAAACTTGTGTATGAATGTTCATAGCAACATTATGTATAACAGCCAAAATGCACCAACAATCCAAGTGTCCATCAATAAACTGATAAACAAAATATGGTCCAGCCATACAATAGAGGATTAATTTACCATAAGGGGAATGAAGTACTGATGCATGCCACAACATAAATGACTGTGGAAAACATGTTTAAGTCAAAGAAGCCAGACCCAGTGGCGACAGATGGTGACTACACTCACCGTGGTGACCACTGAGTAATGTATAGAATTGTCGAATTTATATGTCGTATACCTGAAACTAATATAACATTGCATGTTAATTATACATCAATGAAAAAAAGAAGCCAGACACAAAAGGCCACATATTGATCATTCCATTTGAGATGTGCAGGATGGGCAAATTTATAGAGACAAAAAGGAGATCATGGTTTGTGATCAAGGAGATTCACAATTTTGTGAATATACTAAAAAAAGAAGCACTGAATTGTACACTTTAAAAAGGCATGTGAATTACATCTTGGGGGGATAAAAGGAAGGATAAGAGGAGAAAAAAAAAACAGTACCACTACCAAGTAAATGAAATTGCTGATGTTGTCACAGATCCTCCTGAGGTGCCAATTATTTTCTCTGTGAAGGGAAGGGGTAGGCTCCTGATAAAGCCAACATCTAATTGGGAATGGCTGTGCTCCAGGACCCTGCGGGACAAGTTTTAATAACACTCCTCTAATAGTTACTCTAGTAATTTCTCCAGAAATGTGTGTAGTACATTTTGCTTTTCCCAACAATTTCTGTTAAAAGCACAATGATGTTTTATGTTTCCCGTTTCATCCAAGTTAGGTGCGCAGGTTGTTCTAGAAAGTTTTCCTCTCCAGCTGGGCTATAGACATTCCAATGAGCCAATCTTGTCTTTGATGAGAAACCGAATCTCAGTTATACATGTTGCTGGCCTATGAAAGAGGATTAATGCTGTGTCAATTAAGTGACATGCTCTGGTTTGTAATTTAAATCCTGTAGATTTGTGATTATGGCATTTGTTTTTACACTGAAATGGGAGAATATAAATACTTAGGTTTGTGTCTAATGATTTTGCCAGCTAGTTTGCCAGTGAAAAGTTTTCCCTTCACTTTGTTGTTAATGCTGCTGGGCTTCCTGCCAGTTCAGTCACAATTACCCCACACTGTCATCTTGTCATCTGAAAGAATTCTGCAGTTGTAGATTCTGAACAAATGTGGACTGAATGAATGAATGATGTGTTTTTCTTGTTTATTTTTCTTGGGGGGAGGGTGTTACAGAATCATAAATAAATGCTTTATATTGTGATTTGGCCACTAAGAAATTAAGTCCGCCATCATTCAAATGAGAAGTCAGATGGCAGGAAGTAGTTCGACAGGGGCATGATGGGAGTATTTATGAACATGGATCATCTTTGTTCCCCACCAAGAGCATGGTACCTAGGAGCCCAGAAAAAAAAAAAAAAAAAAAAAAAAAAAGCAGGCAAGAGTGAGAGTTAGGCTGTAAGAGAAGGTGGGGCTTCCTGTGTCCAATCTCTTTACTTCCTCCTCCAAGCTACTGACCTCCCCTTAACTCCATTACTGAATATAGTCTTTGTACTGGCATGGGGTGTATATAGTTCCTTAGAGGACCCTGAAAGATTGGGTTTGTTGAGGCTAACACCTATTGCTCTCTGTTGCCCCTTGTGGATGCACAGAGGGAACACAGCATGTGTCCCTCCCTGATGGAACGATACTGTAATAGTCTCAACGTGGGGCAGGAAAATAATCTGAATTTGAAGAGTCAGCAGCTATAACACTGGATATATAAGGGCAGCACGTGGGTTAAGCTTGGAAATGGCTTTGATTGTTTGCTTGTGGATGCCAGTGCTGGCCTACTGGGGTCCTTGTCCTGATTATTTTGTTTTGTACTGTTTGCTAGACCATTTGTCAGTCCTATTTCTCTTCCATTCTTTGGAAGAGTATTGAGAGGTCTTTAAACTCCAACCTGAACACCACCGACCCATGAACAACAGTGCCCACTCCTGGCAATTATCCAGGGAATTCCTGGAATAACCAAAAGGTCTGAGTGGCAGATTCTAATTCCTTTCTTGGTGCGGACTCTTCCTACATTTCTCTATCTACATTTCTCACCTGAGTCTGGAACTGTGAGGGGCTTTTTATCATCCACTCCCCATTACAGTTGGGTCCCAGGTCCCACCGCTACCAGGCTTGAATGTAACTTAACTCCCAGTCCAATTCTAGGCCCACTTCCTATGGAGGCTTTTTGGGTGTATCTTGTTTCGGCCAGAAGTGGGTTCTAAGAATTGGGGTCAGAGAATGTCCATGCTGGCTGGCATACAACTATCAACACAGGAATTATTCAAGAAAGGAGAGGATTAAATGATGGTAGACATATCCACCACCCCCTTCTTCCACCTGTCTGCGGGAGAGCTATCCCCAGACCAATTGGTGAAGCCTCTATAACTAATAGTGGTAATGAAAATAATAATGGTTACAGGGCACCTGGGTGGTTCAATTGGTTAAGTGTCTGACTCTTGATTTCAGCTCAGGTCATGATCTTGGGGTTCTGATATCCAGCCCCACTTCAGGCTCCATGTTCAGTGGGGGGTCTGCTTGAGAGTCTCTCTCCCTCTCCCCCTCCCCCTGCTCTTTCTCTCTCTCTCTAAAATAAATAAATAAGATTTAAAATAATAATAATAGCTGCATTTATTGAATGGGCACTAGATTCTAGCCACGTGTCATACAGCTCTATGAGCTAGGTATTATTAGTCCTACTTTAATGTTGAAGGATTTGAAGCTTAGACAAGATATAACACTTGTGGCAGAGTAGGGATTCGAAACCAGGTCTGCCTCCAGAGCCCATGTTCCTCCATAGCACATTGTTCCATTTGTGTTAGAAAATCATGGGCTTTTGGTGGTTTTGGTGCTATCGTCAGAAAGAAATATATATATATATATATATATATATATATATATATATATATATATATATCACCCTACATGGAGGCTGAAATGGTAGGGGGAAAGAGATGTAATTTGACCCTCAGAATAAACATTTTATTTATTATTAGTATCCTTCCTGTGACTATAATCAAATCTCAGCTCCAACAATAAAGACAGGAAGTATGTCCAGCTTAAAATTTGGGGCACTTGGGCGGCCCAGTTGGTTAAGCATCTGCCTTCAGCTCAGGTCATGATCTTGGGGTCCTAGAATTGAGCCCTGCCTCAGGCTCCCTGCTCATTAGGAGCTGCTTCTTCCTCTCCCTCTTCCTGCTGTTCCCCCTGCTTGTGCTTGCATGCTCTCTCTCTCTGTCAAATAGATAAATAAAATCTTTGAAAAAAGTGTATCTGTATAATATTTATGGTAAAATCTACCTTTTTAAAATTAATCCAAATCACAGAAGATAACAGAACACAGTTTTCTTTCTCCCTCTATTCTATCTTTAATCTCACCTATCTATATTTGAATTTTCAAAGGAAATTTTTGTTAAGTTTTCTTACCTACATGCTATATAAAGTGCATAAATCTTATGTGCATCTCTCAGTGAGTTTTCGCAAGGTAAAAATACCCATGTAGTCACCGCCCAAATCAAAATAAAGAACGTGACCAGGGCACCTGGGTGGCTCCGTTGGTTGAGCATCTGCCTTCGGTTCAGGTCATGATCCTGGAGTCCCCAGATTGAGCCCCGTGTCCGGCTCCCTCCTCAGTGGGAGTCTGCTTCTCCCTCTCTCTCCTCCTGCCCCTCCTCCCTGTCTCGCTCACTCTGTCTTTCAAATAAATAAATAAAATCTTAAAAAAAAGAATGTGACCAACATCCCAAAAGTCTGCCTCTCAGGGAGCCTACCTCCCCACTCTCCCCACTCCTGCTAAAACAAATGAATAAATCTTTCTTTTAATTACTAAAATAACTACCATATGATCCAATAATTCCACTTCTGGGTAGTTATCTGAAGGTAACAAAAACAGTAAGTGAAAAAGATATACGTACCCCCATGTTTAGTGCAGCATTATTTATAATAGCCAAGAAAAGGAAGCAACCCAAGTTTCTATTTTGAATGAATGGATAAAGAAAATGTGGTATACACACACACATATGCACATACACACACTAGAATAATACTCAATAATAAAAAAGAATGAAATCTTGCCATTTGCAACATGTATGGACCTTGAGGGCATTATCCTAAGTAAAATAAATCAGAGAAAGATGGGGGATCCCTGGGTGGCTCAGCAGTTTAGCACCTGCCTTCAGCCCAGGGGAATCCCGGGATTGAGTCCCACGTCAGGCTCCCTGCATAGAGCCTGCTTCTCCCTCTGCCTGTGTCTCTGCCTCTCTCTCTATCTCTGTGTCTCTCATGAATAAATAAATGAAATCTTTAAAAAAATCAGAGAAAGACAAACATCTTATGATCTTACTTATACGTGGAATCTAAAAAAACAAACAAAAAAACCACAAACCCATTGATACAGAGAACAAATTGGCAATTGTTAGAGGTGGGGGAGATAGGTGAAATGGGTGAAGGGGATCAAAAGGCACAAACTTCCAGCTATAAAAGGAATAGTCATGGGGATGTAACGGACAGCATAGTGACTATAGGTTACAATACTATATTTTATATTTGAAAGCTCCTAAGAGAGTAATCTTGAAAGTTCTCATCACAAGGAAACAAATTGTACCTGTGCATGGTAGTGGATATTAACTAGACTTATTGTGGTGATCATTTTGAAATATATACAAATATCAAATCATTATGTTGTATACATGAAAGTAATGGCATGTTATATATCAATTATATCTCAATGAAGAATAAGTTGAAAAAATGAAAATGAAAAGACAACATGATGAAACCTATGGGATGCTGTGAAAGCTGTGCTCAGATGTACATTTATAGTGTTCAATGCTTACGTTTAAAGAAAAGAAAGATCCCCAATCGATAACCTGACTTTATACCTTTGACTTTAGACTTCTACCTTTTACCCCACACATCACAAAGCAATTCTCAGACACCACTTGGCTGTCCTACCATGCAGTTCAATTCTGACACTATCTATCTGGAGACAGCATCAGGTTCTGTAGGTTAAGGGCTCAGTCCTAGGAATTGGGAATCAGTCACCCAGATTCTAGTCACAAGTCCAGGTTGTCATCTGTGCTTCTGACCAACCACCTATAAATCAGAGGTTCCCACAACTCCTACCTTGGACTCAGTAATTTTCCAGATGGCTCACAGAACTCAGGAAACCCATTTACTCACCAGGTTACTGGTTCATTACAAAGGATACACATCAACAGCCAGATGAAATGATATAATACTTAGGCAACGTCCCAAAGGAGTTTCTGTCCTCGTGGCGTTTAGTGCCAGGCGTGGTAGCACATGGAAGCATTCTGGTTCCCCAACCTGGAAGCTCTCTGAACCCCAATCTTTTGGGTTTTTATAGAAACTTCATTACATAGGTGTGATGGGTCAAATCACTGGGCATTGGTAATTGACTCAACCTCCTCCTGGAAATCAGGGAGAGAGATTGAAAGTTTCAAGCCTCTACTCAAGGTCGGTTCCCTTGGCAACCAGCCTCCATCCTTAGGTGCTTTCTAAAAGTCACCACATGGGGCTCCTGGGTGGCTCAGTGGTTGAGCATCTGCCTTTGGCTCAGGGCATGACCCCCAGGTCCTGGGTTGGAGTCCCACATCAGGCTCCCTACAGGGAGTCTGCTTCTCCCTCTGCCTATGTCTCTGCCTCTCTCTGTGTGTCTTTCATGAATAAATACATAAAATCTGAAAGAATGAAAAAGAAAGAAAGAAAGAAAGAAAGAAGAAAGAAAGAAAGAAAGAAAGAAAGAAAGAAAGAAAGAAAGAGAAAAGTCACCTCATTAACATAACCCCAGTTGTGATGGAAAGGGGCTTATGATGAGTAACAATACATCCATTTCACCTTTATGGCTCTCAACCAATTACAGGAACTAAGAGCAAGAAACCACATATTATAACAAAAGATGCTCCTATTGCTTTGAGAATGCCAAAGGTTTTGGAAGTTGTGAGCCTAACAAACATGAGAAATATATTTTGGTCATCTGAGGAATCAAATACACTTATTTCTTATACTCACAATACCACAGGTATTCAAATACTTATACACAAATGTTCATAGCAGCACTGTTCACAACTGTCAGAAGCTTGAAATAAACCCATAGAATCATGAACGACTAAGTGCCATGCAACACATCCATATAACAGAATATTATTAAGTCATGAAAAGGAATGAAGTGCTGCCATGTGGATGAACCTCAGAAACATACCGAGTAAAAGAAGCCAAACATAAAAGGTCATATGTTGTATGATTCCATTCATATGAAACACCCAGAATAGGCAAATCCAAAGAAACAGGAAGTAAGTTAGTGGTTGCCAGAGTCTAGTGGGGAGGAGGGAAAGGGGAATGAGAGCTTACTGGGTATGGATTTCTCTTTGTGATGAGGAAATATTTTTGAATTCGAGGTGATAATTGCACAACATTGTGAATGTACTAAATGGCACTGAATTGCACAATTTAAAGCTGTTAATTTTAAGTTATATGAGTTTTACCTCAGCAAAAAAGAAATAATGAATAAAAAAGAAAAAAGAAAATAAACAAGAAAATGGAAAACTTAAGCCCTAATATATCAATATTTTGTTAAATGCAAATATAAGTAGATGTGTTGAAAAAGAGATTGGCAGAGTGGTTAAATGAACGTTGCTCAACTCTATGCTGTCTACAAAAACTGACTTCAAATATAATTAAGTTAAAAAACCAATATAATTAAATAGAGAGATTAAAAGTAAAGGAATGAAAAAGATATAGCATGCAAACTTTAATCAAAAGAAAGCAAGGGGGCACCTGGGTGTGGAGCCTTCTTGGGATTCTCTCTCATCTCTCTCTCTGCCCCCTCTCCCACTCATGTATGCACAAACTCTCTCTAAAAAAGGGAAAAAGAAAACAGTATTGGCTTTATTAACACCAGATAAAGTAGATTTCAGAGAAAATATTACCAGGGACAAAGAAGAACATTGCACAACGAGAAAAGGTTCAATCTACTGAGAAGACACACTGATCCTAAATATGTACACCAAAGTACAGAGCTTCCAACAACATGAAACAATAACTGATAGAACTAAAAAGAGAAACAAACAAGTCCACAGTATCGTTAAGGGCTTTAACAATCCTGTTTCAGCAATTGAGAGAACTGACATAAATAATAACCCCTTAAGGGGCACCTGGATGAAACAGTCAGTTGAGCACCTGACTCTTGGTTTTGGCTCAGGTTGTGATCTCGAGGTTATGGGATTGAGCCCCTTATCGGGCTCCACACTCAGTGCAGAGTCAGCTTGATATTCTCTCTCTCCCTCTGCCCCTACCCTGCTCATGCTCGCACACTCTCTCTCAAATAAATAAATAAATCTTAAAAAATACACCCCCACCCTACAGCACCTGGATGGCTCAGCCAGTTAAGCATCTGCTTTCTGCTCAGGGTCCTGGGATCAAGCCTCAGGTTGGGCTCCCTGATCATTGGGGAGCCTGCTTCTTCCTTTGCCTGCTTCTCCCCCTGCTCGTGTTCTCTCTATCAAATAAATAAATAAAATATTCTTAAAAACTACCCCTTAAAATATTCATGTTTTGATCCCCAGAATCTCTGAATATATTACATGACAAAGTGGTAGGCAGAATAATACACCCCTAACCAAATTGTTTATATTTTACTCCTCAGAACCTTAGGAATATGCTACATTCCATGGGAATTAAAGTAACCAATGGAATTAAATTTGTTTATCAGTTAACCTTAAAATAGATACATAATTCTGGATCATCTAAACAGGATAAATGTAGTTACAATGGTCCTTAACTGTGAAAGAGAGAGGCAGAAGAGTGATGGGAAGTGAAACGGTTCCAATCCACTTCTGGTTTCAAATATGAAAGAAGAGGGCCATAAGCTAAGGAAAGTGAGCAGCTTCTAGAAGTAATGGACAAGGTAATGGATTCTCCCCTAGAGTCTCCAGTAAAAACAGTAGTCCTGGTGACACATTGTATTTTAGCCCAGTGAGACCCATTTCAGACTTCTGGACTATAGAATCATAATAAATTTATGATGTTTTAAGCCACTAAGTCTGTGGTAATTTGTTACAGCAGCCACAGAAAACTGGTTAACCATTAACAACCATTAACCAACTGGTTCTGACACTCCTCCCAACTACAGCAGAAATAATTCTTTCCAAGAGCACATGGCACTTTAACCAAAATAGACCATATCCTGGGTCATAAAACAAACCTAAAAAAATTAAATGAATTTAAATCATACAGAAATTGTTCTCTGACCGTAATGGAACCATACCAGAAGTCAATAAGAGAACTTACAGTAAAATCTCCAAACACTTGGCAATTAGACAGCATACATCTCAATAATCTAATGGCTTGGGGCGCCTGGGTGGCTCAGTCGGTTAAGTGTCTGCCTTCGGCTCAGGTCATCATGATCACTGGGTCCTGGGATCGAGCCCCACATCGGGCTCTCTGCTCAGTGGGGAGTCTGCTTCCTCCTCTGCCTGCCACTGCCCCTGCTTGTGCTCTCTCTCTCTCTCTCTTTCAAATAAATAAAATCTTAAAATAAATAAATAAGTAATCTAATGACTCAAGGAGGAAATCTCAAAGGACTTCAAAACTACATGAAACAGAATGAAAATGAAATACAACATATTAAAACTTGTAGGGTGAAACTAAGGCAGTGCCAAGAGGGAAATTTGTAGCATTAAAGGTTCAGAAAAGAAGAAATTTCTCAAAAACAATAATCAACCTCTCACTCAAGAACCTTGAAAAAAGAAGAGCAGAATAAGCCCAAAGAAAGCGTAAAGAAGGAAACGATAAAGAGCAGAAGTCAATGAAATTGAACAGAGAAAAATCAACAAATCAAGAAGCTAGTTCTCTGAAAAGAGCAATAAAATTGATAAACCTCTTGATAGGCTGATAAAGAAAAAAGAGAGATAACACAAGTTGTAGATACCAGAAATGAAAGATAGGGTATTGGGGCGCCTGGGTTGCTCCGTCGGTTAAATGTCCGACTCTTGATTTCAGCTCAGGTCGTGATCTCAGGGTCGTGAGATCCAACCCCTACGAGCTCACTCAGCGGGAAGTGTTCTGGAGATTGTCTCTTTCCCTCTCCCTCTGCCTCTCCCCCGACTCATGGATTCACTGTCTCTCTCGTTCCCTCTCTCTCTCACAAAAAAAAAAAAAAAAAAAAAAAGATAGGCTATCACTATATTCTCTGCAGACCATTAATAGGGTAACAAGGGATTACTATGAATAACTTTCTGCACAGAAATTTAACAATGTAAATGAAATGTATCGATTCTTCGAAACCTAAAAAATGCCAAAACTTGCCCAAGAAGAAAGATAATATTAATAGTTCTGAAATTATTAAATAACATGGATTTGCTAGTTTAGAACTCTCATAAATGAAATCTCCAGCCCCAGAGAATTCTACAAAGCATTTAAAGAAGTAACGTCCATTTTACACAATTTCTTCCTAGAAAATAGAAGAAGAGAGAGCATTTCCTGACTCATTTTATGAGGCTGGTAGTGCCTTGATACCAAGATTAGGCAAAGACAGTACAAACAAAGAAAACTACAGATGAGTCTGTAGTTTGCATGAACTTAGACATTAAATTCTCAACTGAATATTAACAAGTTGAATCTAGCAATATGTGAATAGCATTAGATGCCACAACCAAGTGGATTTCATTCCAGGAATTCAAGACTGGTTCATCATGCAAAATATAATGCGCCATGTTAACAGTGTAAAAAAAAAAAAAGATTCGAACACCTGGATGGCTCAGTGGTGGAGCATCTGCCTTCAGCTCAGGGCATGATCCCAGGGTCCTGAGATTGAGTTCCCCATCAGGCTTCTCTCAAGGAGCCTGCTTCTCTCTGCCTATGTCTCTGCCTCTCTTTCTGTGTCTCTCATGAATAAATAAATAAAATCTTTTTTTAAAAAAGGTTAGATAAACCACATCTTCTTTATCCATTCATCTTTCGTTGGACACCGAGGCTCCTTCCACAGTTTGGCTATAGTGGCCATTGCTGCTAGAAACATCGGGGTGCAGGTGTCCCGGCGTTTCATTGCATTTGTATCTTTGGGGTAAATCCCCAACAGTGCAATTGCTGGGTCGTAGGTAATACAATTTAGGTGATACAAACCAAGTTTATTTCATCCTTTATGAAGTGGGCCGCCTCCTTTCAGAGAACTACAAAATGAGGTGGAAGGCAAGAGGCTCATACAGGATAAAGAATAAGGAAGAGACAAAATAGAAAATATCTGATTGGCTGGGGTCACATAGTCAACCTTGTTGGGGGTGAGAAAGACCCAGAGCTAGCTTGGCATTTGAGGATTCCCTGACCAGGTTGCAATTCTGATCAAGCGGAGTATTTATAGGGATGCCAAAGTTACCTGAGTTTCAGTTTGCTGCTGTGGCATCGCTGACAGAGGCGGCTCCATCTGGGGCCTAGAAAGTTATTTCAGCAACAGCAAAAGAGAAAAAAAAAACATCATTATATCAACTGATTCAGAAAAGGCATTTGACAAAATTCGAAACTCATTCATGTTTTAGCTTAGGCTGCTATAACAAAATACCATAAGTTGGGTACCTTAAACAACAGAAATTTATTTCTCACAATTCATGAGGCTGGAAATTCCAAGATCCAGGTGCCAGAAGATTCGGTTCCTAGTGAGGAACTTCTTCCTGGCTTTCAAGAAGTAGTATCACTGTATCCTCACATGGTGGAGAGAAAGATTTCAAGTCCTTCCTCTTTTATAAAGGTGTTAATCCCATCATGAGGGCCCCACTCTAATCATTTGATCTAACTCTAATGACTAGCCAAAGATCCCACTTCCAAACACCATCACATTGGGGATTAGGACCTCAGCATATGAATTATGGAGGGACACAAGCATTCAGTCCATGATATTCATGATGAAAGCTCTCACCCAACTAAGAGTGGAGGTGAACTCTCCTCAACTTGATAAAAATCATCAACAAAAAACCCTACGGCTCAGGGCACCTGGGTGGCTCAGTCAGTTAAGCATTCAACCCTTGATCTCAGGTCTTGATGTCAGGGTCGTGAGTTCAAGCCCTGAATTGGGCTCCATGCTAGGCTTGAAGCCAACTTAATAAAAAAAAAAATCAGATAAACTACTGTTATTAAAAAAAAACCCTACAGCTAACATGCTTAATGGTAAAATACTGAATGGTTTTCCCCTTGTCCCCTTTGTTCTCTCCCCACCCTTATTCATCATAGTACTGGAAAGACAAGAAAAATAAATACAAGACATACAGATTAGATATGAGGAAATAAAACTATTCCTATCTGCAGGTGTTATATTGTCTAAGTATACAATCCCAGGAGTTTACCAGAAAGCACTGAGAAAAAGTGAATTCAGCTAGGTCAAAGGTCACTGGACAACATAAGAAACATACAAATATCAATTGTGTTTTTATATACTAGCAATGAACCAATAAGAACCAGAATTAAAAGCACAATACTATTTACAATCATCAAATACAATGAACTTATTAAGTATAATTGTAACAAAACTTGTATAAGATCTATGTGCTAAAAACTCCAAATAAGCAAATAAGCACATGAAAAGGTATTCAACATCATTAGAGAAATGCAAATTGAAACTATAATGAGATATTATGTCTCTCAGAATGGCTAAAATGAAAAATACTGATGATAGCAAATGCTGGTTAGGATGTACAAAAACTAGATCTCTCAAACATTGCTGGTGAGAATCTAAAATTGTACAGACATTCTGGAAAATAGCATGTCAGTCCTTTATAAAATCAAATATACACTTGTGTACCCGCAATTGTACTCCTAGAATTTATCCCAGAGAAATGAAAATCTATGTTCACACAAAAAACCTGTATGAGAATGTGTAGAAAGGCTTTATTCACTATATATCTTTTTTTAATTCATAATATCTAAAAGCTGGAAACAACCCAGTAAATCTTCAATGGGTGAGTGGTGTATTCAAACTATGGTTTATCCATGGCATGGAATACTACTCAGCAATTTAAAGGAAAGAACTTTTTGTATGCACGACTTGGATGGATCTCAAGGACGTTATAGAGTGAAAGGAATTCAATCTCAAAAGGTTACCTACTGTAAGATTCAATTTATTTAACATTCCCAAAATGATGAAAATATAGAGATGGTGAACAGATGCGTGTAGTGTTTCTGAACACTTTTTTTTCATTATTGGACTCCCTAAGAAGACTTTTTATGGAAAAAGTTCTGGAAGGCCACAACCATGGTAATGCCTATGATTCTTTTTCAGGAAGGAGAGAAAAGGTTGAAAGAGATAGGGCAGGAAGTCACACTTCTCAGAGTATACATCTTTGCAGTTTGGACTTCTGAAATCATGCACATTTTCAAAGATAAAATTTAATCAACAGGATGGGAGGAGGAACCCCAAACAATAAAATAAGAAACAAATGTGTAAAAAACAAATTTCTTTTTTTAAAAGATTTATTTATTCATGAGAGACACACAGAAAGAGAGTCAGAGACAGAGGCAGAGGGAGAAGCAGGCTCCTCACAGGGAGCCCAATGTGGGACTCGATCCTGGATCCTGGGATTATCCCCTGAGCCAAAGGCAGACGCTCAACCCCCGAGCCACCCAGGCGTCCCCAAATGTGTACATTTCAAATGAATAACATAACCACATTAAAAACAACTAAGCCCAGTAACTTTGGAATATGGTGCTTGGTCTATATAGCCTTGGACAAGGCATAAACAAAACTGCATGCAAATCTTCAACCCTTTTAAGTAAGTTTGTTTTATGTAGTAGTATGAGTGCAGGAACTCTGAAACTGTTTTATGTGTATTGGAGTCAATGAGTTCTGTTGTTGGAAACCAGGCCTCTCACTGGAAGGAAGGGGATAAAGTTACAAAACGGGTGAAAGCATGAAGTATCTTGTTGATTTGGACTGGAATTGGAATTAGCAGCATGTATTCACAATTTCTCCAACATGAAGAGAAAAAAAAAACGAGAATGTGCACTACAAAGTATTATTTTTTAAAAGATTTTATTTATTCATGAGACACAGAGAGAGAGAGGCAAAGACACAGGGCGAGGGAGAAACAGGCTCCATGCAGGGAGTCCGATGCAGGACTTGATCCTAAGACTCCAGGATCACGCCCTGGGCTGAAGGCAGATGCTCAACCGCTGAGCCACCCAGGTGTCCCAACAAGGTAGTAAATATAGATGTATATCTATATAAATTATAAACATGCACAGATACATTCTAAAGTATTATTTATATGGAGAGAGAGAGAGAGAGAGAAAGATAGAAACAAAGAGAGTGTTCTGTAAAACCGATTAGAAAGTGATCCCTAAAGTTTTCAAACGAGCCAGCAATTTGCCTAAGTGTTCTTGCTTTTATTCTTTGGTTTTTTGGGGTTTTTTTGTTTGTTTTGTATTTACTTTTTTTTATCTCCTTTCATTTTTGAAACCACTTATGTGGTTTTATACTCCTTTTATTTTAGAAGCAGTGGTTAATAGAATGAGTTTGGAAGTCAGATAGTTTGTGTTTCAATCCCAGCTTTTTCACTTATTAGCTGTGTCGTCTCAATCTAGTTCCTCTCTCAAAACCTTGGATACCTGGTTAGCAAATGCTGGTTAGGATGTGCAAAACTCATTGTCAAATGAGAGTAATAGTTATGTCACTCAGAGGGACAAGTATACACATACCTCACAGAGGATTCTATGAGGAAATGTATATAGAGGGCCCAGCATACTTTATATACTCAGTATCTAATTGATACCAGTGCTGTTGCATGGGATTATTATTATGGAGTGACACAAGTCATGAATTTATGATATGTTGCTTCTTCCACAAGTAAGAAAATAAATAAGCTTTGAGCACTAGAGTGTCTCAGGTGGTTAAGCATCTGCCTTCGGCTCAGATCATGGTCTCAGGGTCCTGGGATGGAGCCCCGCATTGGGCTCCCTGCTCAGCAAGGAGCCTGCTTCTCCCTCTCCCTTTCACCCTGCTCCTGCTCACTCTCTCTCTTGCTCTCTCGCAAATAAATAAAATCTTTTTAGGGGAGCCCGGGTGGCTCAGCGGTTTAGCACTGTCTTCAGCCCAGGGCCTGATCCTAGAGACCCAGGATCGAGTCCCGCAACGGGCTCCCTGCATAGAGCCTGCCTCTCTCTCTGTGTAAGTCTCTCATGAATAAATAAATAAAAATCTTTAAAAAAAATAGGCCGTAATGCCTAATTCAGATATTGGACAATCATATAATTTATCTGTTCGCCTGTGACAGATGGATACAATCTGGGAAGTTATGATAAAAATGTCAAAATATTTAAAAATTGTAACACTTGCTGTAATTCTTTCAATTGGAGAGGAATTCATCATAAGAAATTTTCTGTATTTGGGACTTTTAATCAAAATGGTTTGGTTACTGGGACGCCTGGGTGGCTCAGCGGTTGAGCGTCTGCCTTTGGCCCAGGGCATGATCCTGGGATCAGGGATCGAGTCCCACATCGGGCTCCTGGCAGGGAGCCTGCTTTTCTCTCTGCCTGTGTCTCTGCCTCTCTCTGTGTGTCTTTCACGAATAAATAAATAAAAGCTTAAAAAAAAGAAAGGTTTGGTTACTAATGGAGCAAAAAGTTGTCACTACCAGGCCCAATGTCTCCTTCAGGAGATAAAGGAAGTAACTTGGAGTCAGCCATCCTGTGTTTGAGTCCTAGAACGGCCTTTTCTCACTGTAACACCTTGGGCAAATCATTTAAATTCTTTAAATATTAGTTTCCTCATCTGTGAGATCTGGATAATATTGTCTATTCATAAGCTTGTTATGAGGATCAAGTGAGAAAGAGTGTGAACACACTTTTGTAAACAGTGAAGCGCTATACAAGTATATCAGATGGTATAATATATTTTGTGGCACAAACCTCAAAGACAGAAGGGGAAAATGGTTCTAGTGTATTTTGACTTGGTTTTGTAAGCTGTGATTCTGTTACCTCACTAAATGCCAATACTATTCTCTGTAGCTATCCAAAGATAGATTTATGAGACATATCAATTTAGTTCACGAACTGTAGTGTTTTTGCTACCTGCTATGGTATGTGTCCTTTACTTAACCTTTCCCTGGCCACCCTGTTGAAAAGGAATTATCTTGTGGTAAGAAAATGATTAGTGTGAGGGAATAAAATCCTGCAAACAAAATGTGTTCCTGTTTTTTGTTAATCAGTTAGAAATAAATTTACTTACCCATAAAAATGAGTTTAGCCAAATTAGAATACACTTTCTGCTTCCAAGAAATATTGATACCATCCACTAGCATATAATCCAGAAGTAGGCTGAAAGCCCATACTGTGGGCTTACATTTCCAAGTTTTCTGTGTTTTGTAAGACACTACCTCAAAGGGCCAAGACAATCAGTTGTAAAATTTTCAAATGTACTTATTAGCCTCTGTCTTTCTGTATGTGAGACTAATCCATGTCATAGATTCATGGAAATTGCCTGGTTACTTATGTAATTTGATGGATAAAGTCTCACTGTCCCCTCTAAATGACATAGTCTAGTTTACAATTTATTAATTCACTTAACATTCTCTTTGCTCTCCAGGAGCATTCTTATTCTTTTAGGAAGGAATGAAAAACAAAGTACGACACATTTTTCTGTGAAACTTTCTGTTTAGGCTCATTCTGCTTTACATTTTCATTCAGATGATAAACAAAAGAGCATGCTTGAAACACTAAGTCAAACTTTCCTGATTCAAGTTTTCTCCTGACAGCAGTTCCAGTCTTACCAATTCCTAAGCACTAGTCTATAAAAATGGGAAGCTTTGGTTTTCGCTCTCAACTGTTCAGAAAACTCTACCAAACCTTAGTGGTCCTCAGATGCCACTCCCGAATCTGTGGCTGAAATTTTAAGTTGACATCTTTTTTCCCCCCAAAAAAACTTACTCCTTTTAAGAAGCACTTAGGAACATTTCAAAAATTTCTTTAAAAGTTCACCACACTTGGGGCGCCTGGGTGGCTCAGTTGGTTAAGCGTCTGGCTCTTGATTTTGGCTCAGGTCATGGTATCGGCAGATCCTGCTCCCCGCTCAGCTGGGAGTCTGCTTCTCTCCTTTCCCCTCTGTTCCTCACCCACCTCCCCACCCCCACTTACTCTCTCTCTCAAATAAATAAAATATCTTTTTTAAAAAGTTCATTAGACTTCCCTTAGCCTCTATATTCAAGGAAGTCTGGATATAGACTTCTGTTTAGGTCCAAATGAGGTTTGATGAAGAAATTGTAAGCAGGGATATACACAGGTCTCTACAATCCACAGGTAAGAAAGAGAAAAGCATTTTTCTATAGCATTTTTTCATAGACTTTTCAGTTCTAGATTAAGGAGCATTAAAGGTCATCTACTCAAATCACCCATGTGGTGGTAGGATCTTCTTTCCAATACTTGACAAATGCTTGGATACTTGGAATGACAACCCCCTGTCTCAGAAGGTGGCCAACTCCATTCTACTTACATTAATCCAAAATCTATAGCTTCCACTCATTTGGTCCTGTTCTGCTCCATGAGGCCATTCAGAAAAAGTCTGAATCCTCATCCACATAGCAGTCTTACACATATTTGAAAATAGCTTTCAAAGTGTGCCTGGCTGGCTCAGTCAGTAGAACATGTGACTCTTGATCTCGGGTTGTAAGTTCAAGCCTCACATTGGGTGTAGAGATAACTTTAAAAAATGAAATCTTAAAAAAAAAAAAAAACCACAGCTTTCATGCCACCCATGTTATGTCTTCTCAAGGCTGAACTTCTCTAGGTTTTTCAAGTGTTGTCTTCTTCCTATGATAGTGGAGGCACTTAATAAACAAACATTCATGGGATGAATGAACAAGTGGTTGCTCGTCTTTGAATATACTGTTTTTTACTACATCATTTTAAAAATTAATATTTCTGGAGTGCTTACTACGTGATACTTCATTTGATCTTCACAATAACCTTATTATTATTCCTATTTTACAATTGAGAAAACTGAGACATCGAGTGTTTAAGTTACAGTCAAAAGGAACAAAACTGGGATCCCTGAGTGGCGCAGCAGTTTAGCGCCTGCCTTTGGCCCAGGGCGCAATCCTGGAGACCCGGGATCAAATCCCACGTCAGGCTCCCGGTGCATGGAGCCTGCTTCTCCCTCTGCCTATGTCTCTGCCTCTCTCTCTCTGTGTGACTATCATAAATAAATAAAAAATTTTAAAAAAGGAACAAAACTGGAATGTGAAGTAGGGCAGTGTGACACTCAAGCTCATATTACACTCATATGCATTCTTAAAAGTGTTATTCAGAGTGTGTCAACTGTACTCAAATGAAAATATTTTTAAGTGTTGCTTACAAATGAACACTAATGCCTTACGTACAGCAGAGAGTAAAGTATGACTATCATCTACTTCTTAGACATTATATTTCCATTAATGTGGTCCTGCATCAACTGAATGTTGGGTGGAAGGGGGGAAATTAATATTATTGGCTTTACATTAAACTTATTTATTTATTTATTTTTATTTGAGAGCAAGAGAGAGAAAAAAAGAGAGCAGACACAGAGGGATAGGGAGAGGCAGACTCCCCACTGAGCAGACAGCCCCATGTGGGGCTCCATCCCAGGACCCCAGGATCATGTCCTGAGCCAAAAGCAGACACTTAACCAACTGAGACATCCAGGTGCCCCAAGCTCACTCTTTTAAAGTTACAGCATTTTGGGGTGCCTGGCTGACTCAGTTGATGGAACGTCTGCTTGATCTTGGAGTTGTTGAGATTAAGCCCCAAGTTGGGTGTACAGATTACTTAAAAGAAAAATAAAGTGATACCACGAGGAGCCTCGGTGGCTCAGTTGGTTGAGTGTCCTACTCTTGATTTCAGGTCATGATCTCACAGCAATGGGATCGAGCCACACTTCTGGCTCCATGCTCAGTGCAGAGTCTGCTTGTTCCTCTCCCTCTGCTCCTCCCCACACTTGCTCTCACTCTCTCTCTCCCTCTAAAATAAATAAATAAGTACAATCTAAAAAAAGTGATAGCATTCTCAACCTGTATTCATGTAGTTGGTTGTCCAAACTCAAGTATATGACTTTATATATATTTTCTTAAAGATTTTATTTATTTATTTATGAGAGACAAACAGAGAGAGGCAGAGACATATGCAGAGGAAGAAGCAGGCTCTCTGTGGGGAGCCCAATGTGGGACTTGACCCCAGGACCTGGGATCATGACCTGAGCCACAGGCAGACACTCAACCACTGAGCCATCCAGGTGCCCCATACAACCTTATATTTTACACCTGTGAAGTTTCATCTTTCCTGATTCAGTCAAACTTATCCAGATGTCTTTGAGTTCTGGTCTTGCTGTCTAACAGACTTACCAGTCCTCCACATTCACATCTAATGAAACACAAATGAATTGATCATGCTCTATTTTCTTGAAAAGTCTGATGAACGGGGGAAGGGTGCAGAAATAGCCCTATGGCAAACCACTAGAAACTTCCTTTACAAGTGCCATAATTTCATTTCTCAGCACCTTTTGAGCACAATAATTCAATCAGCTGCCAATTCATCAAATTGTTTAAACAACCAGCTCATTCCATAGCAGATTATTCACAATAGCCAAAAGTTGGAAACAACGCTAATGTCCATCAACAGATGAATGGATAAGCAAAGTGTGGCACATACATCTGAGCCTTTTTAGTAAATTAATTAATTTGCGAGAGAGAGAGAGCATGAGTGAGGGAGGGGCCCAGGCAGAGGGTGAGAAGCAGACTCCCTGCTGAGCAGCAAGCCTGACTCAGGGCTCAATCCCAGGACCCTGAGATCATGACAAGAGCTGAAATCAAAAGTTAGAGGCTTAACAGCCTGAGCCACCCAGAAGCCCCTCACTTTTTTGCCCACGGGTTTTTGTGATTGCAGACTGCCAGCTCCTCAGTCATCCCTGCTCCCTCCACCACCACCACCACCACCACCCCCACAACACCATCAGAACTCTGGATAACTGGGTCCTCTGGAGCTGCAGCTGTGTGAGTGTAGGGCTGCTACTTAGTCCCCTGCAACTGGTCCCCAGTGCAGTGCTCACACACAGGTCTGACCCCTGCAGTGTGTACCTACCTACCCCCAGCCCTTCTGCCAACACAGACTTCCATGACCATGTACATGCCATTATGGAAAATACTACGGCAGTTTCTCAAAAAAAGTAAAAACAAAACTATCATATGAGCCAAAAGTTCTGCTTTGGTGTAGGTATCTGAAGGACACAAAATCACTATCTCCAAGAGCTGTCGTCTGCACTCCCCTGTTCACTGCAGCATTATTTACAATGGCCAAGACATGGAAACAACCTAGGTGTTCATTGCTGGTTGAATGAATGAAGAAATATATGCATACACACATTCACAAACACAATGGAGTATTACTCAGCCATTAAAAAAGGAAGGAAATCGCGGTGCCTGGGTGGCTCAGTTGAATGAACATCTGACTATTGGTTTTGGCTCAGGTCATGATCTCAAGGTCCTGGGATCCAGCCCACCTCTGGCTCTGCATTCAGCAGGGAGTCTGCTTCTCCTTCTCCCCTGCCCCTCCCCTCACTCACACATTTTCCTCCTCTCTCTTTCTCTCAAATAAATAAATAAATCTCTTTTAAAAATAAGGAAATAGGGTCGGGGGAAAAAAAGGAAATCCTGCCATTTGCAACAACAGGGCTGGATTTTAAGGGTATTATGCTAAGTAAAAGAAGTCATACAGGGGATCCTTGGCTCAGCTGTTTAGCGCCTGCCTTCGGCCAGGGCGCGATCCTGGAGTCCCGGGATCGAGTCCCACACCAGGCTCCCTGTATGGAGCCTGCTTCTCCCTCTGCCTGTGTCTCCGCCTCTCTCTCTCTCTCTGTACTGTCATGAATAAATAAATAAAATCTTAAAAAAAAAGAAGTCATACAGAGAAAGACAAATACTAATACATCTCACTTCTATGTGGACTCTAAAAACATCAAAGCCATTTAAACAGAGAGTAGACTGATGGTTACCAGGGGCTGAGGGGGTGGTATGGGGAAATGGGGATACATTGGTGAAAAAGTACAAACTTTCAGTTATAAGATAAATAACTTCCGGGGATGTAATGTATAGCATGATGATGATAGTTAACCATATTGTATTGAGCCTTGAGAGTTGGTATAAGAGTAAATCTTGAATGTTCTCACCATAACTACAACAATAACAAAATGGTAATTATGTGAAGTAGTAGATGTGTTAAGTAACCTTGTTATGGTAAACATGTTGTAATATATACCTGTATCAAATTAATCACATGGCATACTTAAACCTACACAATATGTCAATTATATCAATAAAGTCAGAAAAAAAGAATCAGATGGAAATTCTAGAACTGAAAACTAATATCTGAAGTAAAGAACTAAATACAAGCATTTAACAACCAAATAGACCCGAAAGAAGACAAAATCCATGAAGTGATAAATACATGCACCTAAACTGTAGTACAGAGAAGAAAAAAAAAAAGAATAAAAAATAAAGAAAAGAACACAGACATGTGGGACACATTGAAAATGTCTAATATATATGTAATTTAAGTCCCAGAAAGAGAGGAGAGAGAACAAATGGGGCAGAAGTAATATTTGAAGAGACTATGGATGAGATGAGCTTTTTCCAAAACCTAGTGAAGATGTTAACAAAGAGATCGAAGAAATTCTATCTAGAGGCTACTCATACACACACACACACACAAAAAAAACACCCACATACAGACATGTCATAGTAAAATTGCCTGAAGATTAAAGGCAAAGTGTTAAAAGCAACCAGAGGGAAAAAGACAAATCACCTTCAAAGAAAGCAAGATAAGCCTTAGAAATGACTTCCCCAAACATTTTGAAATCTACTTCCCTAAAATCAAGGATACACTTATGAGTATGCCTTTGGTTCCTTTTGTTATAACTCCAAGTTACTGTCACCCCAATCGCCTTTTTTTCAGTGTTATTGGCACTTCAGTATTATCAGCAGGTTCTCCAGAATGAGATCCATACTCGGTGGGAGGCAGTGTGGTCTAGTGGAAATAGCAGCGTCCTGCCTCTAAAAAGCTGTGTGACCTTGGACTAGTTTGTTAATGTCTTTAAACCTCAGTGATGTTTCTCATCTGCAAAATGCAGACAGTATCCATTTTGTGGGGCTGGTGGGCAATTCCATGAACAACGCTTTTAGCCCAGTAACCATTATGATATAGAAGTTCTGTGAAAAGCGGCCTCCTATCTTCTTTTCAGATAGAATAGTTTCAACAGAGCAAATAGTTTACCAAATGTTTCACTTTTAGCAGAAGGAGAAGCAACTGCAACCATCTGATGATAAATTGGATGATGTAATAGTGATGAGGACTTTACCTACCACTTATTGGAGCATTTACTATGTGCCAGTTTACCTTCATTCACCCTTAATAGCAACCCTATAAAACCTGTACTTACCGTGGTGCCCATTTTACAGTTGGGGAAATTAGGTTTAAGGAGGATAAGCAACATACTTTTTAAAAAGACTTATTTATTTGAGACAGAGAGAGAACACACGGGGTTGGGGCAGCAGGAAAGGGAGAGAGAAGCAGACACCCTGTTGAGTGGGGAGCTGGAGGTGGGGCTTGGTTCCCACAATCCTGAGATCATGACCCCAGCTGAAATCATCAGTAAGATGCTTAACCAACTGAGACACCCAAGGGCCCTTAAGGAATGTACTTAATGTGGAAATGGCAGAGCCCAGATCCAAACCAATATGCCTCTGACTTTGAAGTTGTGTGCTGGGTGTAGATAACCCTCAGCACTGACCTCTACAAGGTCACCGTGGCTCTTAGCAAGCCTGTTCAATGAAGTTACTTTACGCGGCACAGTGATACTGCTTCCTTGCCTCCCACCCCTCCCATGCCCCCACCCCCATCGCCAGGCCTAGTTTTCTCTGCGGTTTCTTCACTCTGCCGTGTGTCCTTACGCACAACTGGATGCCTCTGAAGTCTTGAAATATGATGTTTCCCTATGATTTGATTTTTTAAAGCATTTTTTAAAATTTCATTTATTTATTCATGAGACACAGAGAGAGAGAGAGAGAGAGAGAGAGAAGCAGGCTCCATGCAGGGAGCCCGACGTGATACTTGATTCCGGGTCTCCAGGACCACGACCTGGGCCGAAGGCGGCGCTAAACCGCTGAGTCCCCCCGCCCCCCCTCCCCGCTGCCCTATTTAATTTTTTTAAAATGTGATTACCATTCTATTCCAATCAACTTCACTTTGCCACTTTTCACCTGTCTCAGTGACATAGGTGCTCAGTCCAATCCCCAAGTTTCCAGTTCCCTGCAACAACTAACACAGTTTCATATTAGTAATTAAGACCCAATCATGTGGCTGATTTCTAAGCTTCAGGCTCTGATTTCATTAAAAGGTCTCTTATCTCAGGGCGGAGAAGAGTGCCCAACTTGGATCTAGAGCACAGAGTAGGAGGTAGCCTTATCTCTTGATATCTCTGCCCTCTTCTCTGCACTGAGAACTTTAGAGTTGTGATAGGAAGGAGGCTACTGTGGTGAGTTTCTTCTACCCTATTTATGGGTCATCCATCCAGCACAGTGGATGGTACTGATCCCCCAAATGGGGCATATATACCCCAGGGGAGATATGCCAGAGGCTCCATTGGGTGCCGTAAGAAAAGATTAGAACTTCTATCTATAGTTTTTTTAAACCAAGGAAATTTTTATTTTATTTTTTAAAGATTTAGTTTATTTATTTGAGAGAGAGAGAGAGAGAGAGAGCATGAGCAGGGGGAGGGGCAGAGGGAGAAGCAGACTCCCCCCTTGAGCAGGGAGCCAGATGCAGGGCTCAATCCCAGGACCTGAGCTAGGATCATGACCTGAGCTGAAGGCAGATGCTTAACCAACTGAGCCACCCAGGTGCCCGACAAAGAAATTTTTAAAAATCAACTTCACTAATGTTTAATATGCAAATTGAAATCAGCACCTTCCCTGGATCCATATATCAGATGGTCACATACAAGGCCTGGAGGATTTCTGGATAAGAAACAGCATTCCACAAAGCATAAGGCTTGCCAGGGGTGTTCTCCCACATTCCCTGGCTTTTAAGATTGTAAATGTACGTAAATGTACAATGCAAAATAGTATCTAATTTCAGCTAAACCAACTCCAATATAATGGATAATGGCTTTAGAAGATCTTTGTAAAAAATCCATGAGTTGAAGTGAATGCTAATAATACCAGCACAAAGAAAGAAAATGGCAGAGCAGATGTTTCTCATTCTCCCAGGATAAGCACCTCTTCATCTCTATTTCATGGTGAAGAATGAGACACTCTAATCAGATACAAGAAAAAGTCAGGCAAAGGTCTTTCTAATTATCAAGAAGATTATTAGAAATATGAACTTACATTCACATCTTACCTCAAGTTTGCCTTATTATGTAGTCCTAGTCTATATATTCCAAGACAAATATTTGAAATATAAGCATCTCTTCTGATCCAATTCTGTTGCCTGCTTCCTTTATTCTTTGATATAATATAAAAAAAGTAGATGGGGTCACCTGGCTGGCTCAGTTGGAGGAGCATGGGACTCTTGATCTCAGCATTATCAGTTCAAGCTCCATTCTGGGTGTAGAGATTTTTTAAATAAATCTTAAAAAAATAAAAATAGGGGCACCTGGGTGGCTCAGTGGTTGCGCATCTGTCTTTGGCTCAGGTCATGATCCCGGAGTCCTGGGATCGAGTCCCATGTCAGGCTCCCCGCAAGGAGCTTGCTTCTCCGTCTGCCTATGTCTCTCATGAATAAATAAGTAAAATCTTTAAAAAAATAAATAAAAATAAAAATAAGGGTACCTGGGTGGCTCAGTCATTTAAGTGTCTGCTTCAGCTCAGATCATGATCCCAGGGTTCTGGGATGGAGTCCGGTGTAGGGCTCTCAGCTCAATGGGGAGTTGGCTTCTCCCTCTCCCTCCTTCCACTTGTGCTCTCTCTCTCTCTCTCACTCATTATCTCTCAAATAAATAAAATCTTTTTAAAAAATAAATAATAAATAAATAAAAATAAAGGCACCCCTGGGTGGTATAGTCAGTTAAGCATCCAACTCTTGGTTTTTTTCTCAAGTCATTATCTCAGGATTGTGAGATTGAGCCCCACATTGGGCTCCCAGCTCAGTGAGGAGTCTGCTAAACTTTCTTTCTCCCTCTCCTTCCAACCCTCCCCACACTTGCTGTCTCTCTCTCTCTCTCAAATAAACTAATTAACTAAAAAATAAAAATAGATGAAGGGAAAGAATCCAGAGGATTTCAAAGTTGAGTCCTGAGTGACTGGATGAGTTGTAATGTGGAAAGTTGAGAATGAAGTCTGAGGTCAGAAGCAGACACCTAGGGGCAGCCCGGGTGGCTCAGCAGTTTAGCGCCACCTTCAGCCCAGGGCCTGATCCTGGAGACCAGGGATCAAGTCCCACATCAGTCTCCCTGCATGGAGCCTGCTTCTCCCTCTGCTTGTGTCTCTGCCTTTCTCTCTCTCTCTCTCTCTCTCTCTCTCTGTCTCATGAATAAATAAATAAAATCTTAAAAAAAGAAGACACCTAAGTGAAAAATGAATAGCACACACACAAAGTAGTACATTTAGAGATATATACTTGAAGAGTTTCATTTTGAAGAACTTGAAAAAATGAGTTTGTAAATTCAAATTTTTATAAGTGAAAGAGATTGCTACAATATGCCAAAACAATGTGCTGCATTTTACTTTTAAAAAATAGAAATTTTAAATGTTGAGTGTATTTCTATGTAATTACACATTTTGAAGGAAAAGTGTCAGTTCCAAAGTAGTGGTGCACGAAAAAGTGTAAACACCATGTCATTTTAATTATACATTTTGCAAATAAAGCATTGCATTAAAAAAATTCCTGACTTCTCAGTGGAAACAATAGAAGCTAGTACACAATGGAATGGCATTATTATAGTGTGAAAGAAAACGACTGTAAAAGTAGAACTCCATAACCAATGAAAATATCCTTAAGAAAGGAAGGTGCCATAGGTATGTCAGGCAAACCAAATCTGAGCGAATTTATAGTCAGCAAGCCTGCACTAAAGGGAATTCTTTAGGCAAAAGGGAAATAATCCCAGATAGATACTTTAAAAAGGCAGGAAAGAGTGAAGAGCAAAGGACAACTAAATATATAGGTAAAAACAGATTGATTTGAGGAAGACATAGACGTGGCCAACATGAACATGAGAAAATGCCCTGCATCACTTGCCATCAGGGAAATACAAATCAAAACCACAATGAGATACCACCTCACACCAGTGAGAATGGGGAAAATTAACAAGGCAGGAAACCACAAATGTTGTAGAGGCTGTGGAGAAAAGGGAACCCTCTTACACTGTTGGTGGGAATGTGAACTGATGCAGCCACTCTGGAAAACTGTGTGGAGGTTCCTCAAAGAGTTAAAAATAGACCTGCCCTACAACCCAGCAATTGCACTGTTCGGGATTTACCCCAAGGATACAGATGCAATGAAATGCCAGGACACCTGCACCCCGACGTTTCTAGCAGCAATGTCCACAATAGCCAAACTGTGGAAGGAGCCTCGGTGTCCATCGAAAGATGAATGGATAAAGAAGATGTGGTTTATGTATACAATGGAATATTACTCAGCCATTAGAAATGACAAATACCCACCATTTGCTTCGACGTGGATGGAACTGGAGGGTATTATGCTGAGTGAAGTAAGTCAATCGGAGAAGGACATTGTATTCTCATTCATTTGGGGAATATAAATAATAGTGAAAGGGAATAGAAGGGAAGGGAGAAGAAATATGTGGGAAATATCAGAAAGGGAGACAGAACATAAAGACTCCTAACTCTGGGAAACGAACTAGGGGTGGTGGAAGGGGAGAAGGGCGGGGGGTGGGGGTGAATGGGTGACGGGCACTGGGGGGGGCACTTGACAGGATGAGCACTGGATGTTATTCTGTATGTTGGTAAATTGAACACCAATAAAAAATAAAATTATTAAAAAAAACCAGATTGATTTGAATGTAGAAAACAATAGTAATAATACTTAGTAGCATTTAAAATACATAGAGAAAGAATTAGGGGCACCTGGCTGGCTCAGTAGGTAAAGTATATGACTCTCGATCTCAGGGATGTAAATTCAAGCCCCACATAGGGTGTAGAGATTACTTAAAAATAAAATCTTTTATTTTTTTAAAAAAGATTTTATTTATTCATGAGAGACACACAGAGAGAATGAGAGAGAGAGGCAGAGACACAGGCAGAGGGAGAAGCAGGCTCCATGCAGGCAGCCTGATGTGGGACCCAATCCCGGGACTCCAGGACCACGTCCTGGGCCGAAGGCAGGGGCTAAACCACTGAGCCACCCAGGGATCCCCAAAATAAAATATTTTTTAAAAAGAATATATATATATATATATACTTTGTGTGTGTGCATTTATATATATATATACATATATATATACATATATATTATTTTAAAAAAAACAAACTTCTAGAAAGGAACGTAAAAGAAGTAAATCAAATAGGAAAAAAAACCATTGGCCATTAAAACCCCAAATATATTTCTAATTTCATTAAAAGTGAATGGGCTGGTGATGAAAATGTTCTAAAATTAATTGTGGTGATGACTGCACAATTCTGTGACTATGGAAATAAAAGCCACGGAATTGTTATACTTTAAATGGGTGACTCATGTGGTCTATGAATTACAACTTAATAAAGCTGTTTTTAGGGCAGCCCGGGTGGCTCAGCGGTTTGGTGCCACCTTCAGCCCAGGATGTGGTCCTGGAGACCTGGGATCGAGTCCCACATCGGGCTCCCTGCATGGAGCCTGCTTCTCCCTCTGCCTGTGTCTCTGCCTCTCTTTCTGTGTCTCTCATGAATAAATAAATAAAATCTCTTAAAAAAATAAAGCTGTTTTTAAAAAGTGAATGGACTAAATATACCAGTCAGAAGATCACAGTTGTCCTACTGGATAAAAACAAAACCCAACTACATACAGCTTATCAAGGACATATCTTTTTTAAAATATATTATTTATTTATTCATGAGAGACACAGAGAAAGAGGTAGAGACATAGGTAGAGGGAAAAGCAGGTTCCCTGTGGGGAGCCTGATGTGGGACTCAATCCCAGCACCCTGGGATCATGACCTGAGCTGAAGGCAGACACTCAACCACTGAGCCATCCAGGCGTCCCATCAAGGACATACCTTAAATATAAGTTGAAAGTAGGGGCACCTGGATGGCCCAATTGGTTAAGTGGCTGACTTGGTTTTGGCTCAGGTCATGATCTCTGAGTCCTGGGATCGAGCCCCAGCACTCAGCATGGAGTCTGCTTGAGGATTCTCTCCCTCTCCCTCTACTCTTTCTCTCTTTCCTCAAATAAATAAATAAAACTTTTAAAAAAATTAGTTGAAAGCAAAAGAATGGTGAGGGTGCTTGGCTGTCTCAGTTGGTGGAGCAACTCTTGATCTTGGGTTCAAGCCCCACATTGGGTGTGGTGATTACTTAAAATTTTACCAAAAAAAGTAAAAGAATGGTTAAAAAATGTATCTTGCAAACACTAAGCACAAGAAAGCTGACATAGCTGTACTAATACCAAACAAAGCTTGACTAGAGGTAGAGAAGAATATTTCATAATAATAAAGGAATCAATTGGCTAGGAAAAATATAACAAATTGTATAGCTATATGCATCCACAACCAATATAAATCAAAAATTGATAAAACTAAAAGGGACAAATCCACAACCATGGTAAGAAGTTTGAACACACGTCTTTCAAGAGCTGATAGAATAAGGAGACAAAAGATCAGTAAGACAGAAGATCTAAATTACACAATGAGTAAATTCTATATATCTAGGTATCCGATAGGTAGATTATGTCGATATATATATTTTGTATATATACATATGTGTCTATATTACGTTACATAAAACTCTCTACCCAATAACAGAATACGTATTCTTTTCAAATGCAAATGTAACACCAAAATTGACCATATACTAATAAAGGAAGCCTCAACAAATTTCAAATTATTCAAAGCATTCCAAGTGTTCTCTCACTACAGTGAAAGTAAGGTGGACATCCATAACACAGCGATGACCCTGAAATTCTCAACTGCCTAGAAGGTAAGCAACGATAACAAAAAATAATATCAGAATACAAGGAATAACACTTTAAGCCCAGAAACCTCACAACTTGTGTGAAACGATAAATTGCTAAAGAAACACAACTTACTGATGTGACACAAGAATAAACAGAACAGAGACGCCTGCATGGCTCAGTGGTTGAGCATCTGTCTTTGGCTCGGGTCGTGATCCTGAGGTTCCGGGATCAAGTCCCACATCAGGCTCCTAGCAGGGAGCCTGCTTCTCCCTCTGCTTATGTCTCTGCCTCTCTCTGTGTCTCTCATGAATAAACAAAAAAATTTTTAAAAAGAATAAACAGAACATAGTTCAAAGAATCTGTGATCTATTATAGTAATTGAAGCACCTTATGAAGCATCTTCCCAAAGACAACTCCAAGACCCAGATGGCTGAATCTTAGGAAAAAAAAAAAAAAAAGAAAAGAACTCATCTTCACAAACACTTTCAGAGAATAGGAAAATATCGAAACATCTCTAAATTCCTTTTTTGAGGCCAAAAGAATCTTGTTACCAAAACCTAATAAGGATTATAAGAAAGGAAAATTGCCGGAAACCCTTTCTTGTGAGCACAAATGTGAAATTCCTAAATATAGTATTAGCAAATGAATCAAGAACTATATACAAAGAATAGTATGTCAGAAACAAATTACTTTTTTTCTAGGAATGTAAAGGCTAATATTCTAAAATCAATAAATATAGTTGCCATATAAATAGAGAAAAAAGTCTTATCATCATCATCTTGATAGATGCAGAAAAAATCTTTAAAAATGTAACATTCAAGGGCGCCTGGGTGGCTCAGCTGGTTAAGCATCTGCCTTCCGCATGATCCTAACGTCCTGGGCTTGAGCCTCGTATGGGATGCCCTGCTCATAGGGGAGCCTGCTTCTCCCTCTCCCTCTGCCTGCTGCTCCCCCTGCTTGTTCTCTCTCTCTCATAAATAAATAAATAAATAAATAAATAAATAAATAAATAAATAAATAAATAATTTTTAAAAATAAATAAAAATCTAACACTTGTATAACATTCAGATGCACCATCCTGGCTCCAGATCAAGCTTGAGGTGTGCATGGCTGTGGTGATGAGAGCCTGAACCAGCAGGGGGCAGGAGATGCCTATGACCAGCTGGACTTCGGAAGCCGACTGGCGATGGAGAACCACCAAGGCTAACTGGGCAGTATACTCAACACCAAGAGCCCAAGCAGCCCTCTGTGACAAGTCTCTACTCTTGAGTTTCTGAGTGACCTGGGTGGGGGCGATGGACACAGGGAATCTCAGGGTGAGGGCTACCCGGCCCTGTCTTACGGATCCTGGAGTGCAGGAAAGGGTCAGTTCTGTCTTTGAGGAGCATTTGGTTGAGAACTCTTGGCTCTGTCTCAAGGAGCTTGGAGCATAGGAGGCTCTGAGGTGAGGTGGCCTGGTCCCTGCCTTGGAGAGTTTGGGATGAGGAGCTCTCAGTCTCAATCTTTGAAGTCTGGGCCAAGGGTACAGGTATTGTCCCAGGGTGCCCAAGAGGAGGGAAACTTGATCCCAGTCCTATGGATCCTGGGATGAGGTTGCTTGGCTCTATCCCAAAGAGCCCTGTGTTTGAGGGATTTGGTCCTGTCTCAGGGACTACAGGGTTGGGGAGGGTTATGGCTCTGTCCAGAAAAAAATGGGGGTTTATGCCTCACCACCCCTTCCCACAGTGAGGCAACCATGGCACCTGTCCTGAGAAGCTGGAAGCGAGGGGAAATGGTCCTGTTCCTGGGAAGTCTGGGATGAGGAGCAGGGCAAGGTTGTGAAGAGCCAGGGTTGAGGGATGGCCTGGGGCACACTGCCCAGCATTCATCTGACACATCTCTGCCGTGGGCAGAGGGATTCAAACACGGCAGCAAGCAGAATGGAGCACGGTCGGAGCCGGCTCTGTGGAGTCCCCAGCACCTTCTCCAATGCCCCAGGTAGCTCCTGATGTCCTGGAGATGCAGGTCCAAGATGGCAGCCAAATTCGCGGCCTGCCGGGGCCGTGTTGCTCTCGGGTTCTGGCGTGCGGTGGGGCTGCACATGGCACCTGCTGTCCTCAGATTCTGCCCGGGCTGGGGGAAGGCTGTCAGCTGCGCTGAGATTGTCAAGTGGCAGGTGCAGACCTGCACCAGCTTACCAAGCTATGCTTCCTGCAGACTGAGGACAGCTAGGTGCCAGTCTCAGTGGACACTGGCCTAGATCCCTTGATGGGGCACCCCCATGTGCCTGCAGTGTAGGTAGCGAGCGAGGCTACCACCCCCAGGGGCACTCACTGATCTGGGCCCTACCCCTAGCTCCAGCTGTGGTCTCTGACCCTAAAGAAAGGCTTGAAGACCTCCCAAGCAAGCCATTCTCCAGATATGACAGTCTAGGGTGTCTGTGTCTTCTCTGACAAGCTCTGTAACTGTTCAACTGTTCCCCCATGACTTGAATCCACAGAAATGGGTCTGCCTGTCCTGCTAGCCATTCTCTCTGGTGTGCCATGAAGAGTGACAGGTGTGAGGTCTCCGCTGGGTTCTGGAATGCTTGAGAAGGGCTTGCTCTGCCTTCTACCTACAGTGCCTCTGACAGAGGTCCAGGGAGTGGGTTGGAAATAAATGTTCTCCCCATTTGTCTGAAAAAAAAGGCATATATATAATATTCATTCATAATTAGGAAAAATGTTTGTGGCAAATTAATAATATGAAGGAACTTTCTTAATCTTATGAAGGACATCTATAAAAAATTAAATATTGGGGAACCTGGGTAGCTCAGTTGTTGAGCACCTGCCTTTGGTTCAGGTCATGATCCCGGGGTCCTGGGATCGAGTCCCCACATCAGGCTCCCTGTGAGGAGTCTGCTTCTCTCTCTGCCTATGTCTCTGCCTCTCTCTCTGTGTTTCTCATGAATAAATAAATAAAATATTTAAAAAAAAAGAAAAGAAAAATTTCCCCCTGAGATCAGGAATGAGAGAAAAAAAATTCTGTTATCATCATTTCTATTCAATATCAAACTTGGAATCCAGTGCAATAACACAGGAAAAAGCAATATGGCAGGAAAGGAAGGAATAAAACCATCATTATTTACAACATGGTTTTGCAAAAAAAAAAAAAATTCCAAAAGAACTTACAGAACATCTGTTAGAATTAATAAGCAAATTTAGCAAGCTGCTGGATAGGCATATGTAAAAAAATCAAGTGTACTTCTATAAACCAGCATCAAATAAATAGGAAATCAATTTTTTAAGGTGACATTTATAATAGTTTCAAATAACATCAATTGATTAGGAATAAATCCAAATAAAGATGCCCAAGAGCTTTATACTGGAAACTACATAAAACTACAAAAAAAAGGACATAAAAATAGAAAAATATACCATCATTATGGATTACTAGACTCAATATGATAAAGATATCAATGCTCTCCAAATTGATGTGTAAACTCAATGCAATAGCAATCAAGATCCCAATAGGTTGTATTTTTCCATTAGGAAATTGACACACTGATTATAATATTTATATAGAGATGCAAATGTTCAAAAATATCCAAAATAGGGGCACCTGGGTGGCTCAGTCAGTTAAGCATCTGCCTTTGGCTCAGGTCCTGATCTCAGGGCCCTGGGATCAAGCCCCACATCAGGCTCCCTGCTCAGTGGGGAGCCTGCTTCTCCCTCTCTTGTTCTCCCTGCTTGTACTCTCTCTGTGTCAAATAAATAAAAATCTTAAAAAAAATAGCCAAGATGTATTGTGGATCTAAATAAGAATGATAGATCAACAAAAGACCCACAAGAAAGCAAAGGAGAATATGTTTATGACTTTTACAAAAGCAATGATTTCTTTAAAAAGACCAAAACGCACAAACCATAAACCATAAAAGAAAAAATTGATTAACTGGACTACATTACATTTAAGAAATTCTGTTTGTGGAGAGACAGTATTAAAACACTAAAAAGCAAGGCACAGAGAAGGAAACAATAGTTATATATTCTATAACTGACAAAGGGATTACTTTTATCCAAAATATATAAGAAATTCGGGGCAGCCCTGATTGCCCAGCGGTTTAGCACCGCCTTCAGCCCAGGGTGTGATCCTGGAGACCCAGGATCGAATCCCACGTCGGGCTCCCTGCATGGAGCCTGCTTCTCTCTCTGAAGTGTCTCTGACTCCCTCTCTCTCTCTCTCTCTCCCTCTCTGTGTCTGTCATGAATAAATAAATAAATCTTTTAAATATATATATATAAGAAATTCCTACAATTAAGAAAAAGGCAGAAAATTCTAGAAAAGTGGGTAAAATACTTGAACAGGCATTTTTCTTTTAGCACCATGTTAGCTACATTCCACAGATTTTTGACATATTGTATTATCATTTCAACTCATTCCAAATATTTTCTTTTTTAAATGTCATTATTATTAAATTCACATTATTTATATATAAATGTTACTGAATTATCATTATTATTTCATCAACATATTTTGTTATTTATACTTAATAATTATTCAGAAAAATGAAATACCCACGCCTACTGAATGGCCAGAATCAAGCTTGGCAATAGGATTGGTACTTCAGGTTTGCTCCTAGGGAAATGCCTATTAAGCACTCTTTGAATTTTGCATCCATTTTCTGGTTCTGAGTTTCACTGACCAAAATTTTCCAATCGCCAACTTCACCTTTGTGGAATAAAAAAGGGCCAACAGCACCAATAATAAACCATGCGTTCCCTGGGACTTTGCTCGCATTGCTTGGAAGGTAGTCTGGGCTGTGATGGTTTGAATCTGCTCCCCAGTTAAAGAGAATCCAAAGAACTCAGCAATTTGTTGTATTCCAGCAGCCAGGTTCTTTTTCAGGTCTTCATATAATAGGAACTTAATATTTTCATCATCAAGATGTTCCAATTAATGGTGGAATCAATGTAGCTTCCCCAAGAAACTTGTCCTTTCATGAACTGTCTGAATTCACCCCAAGAGCCACAGCTTGGAATATCAGGGATATCACTGTGAAAATGAAAAAATGTATTTTTACCCTAAATGTATCTTTAGGGTTTTGAAATATCACCAATATCTTAGCTTTATTCTTGAAGATGGACCCAGGTAATTTGTCATAATGGAGTTGAGTTGTCAAAATCCTTGGCGATGGGAACTGTTTCATTCTCTGGTATTTTTCTGGGTCCTCACATTCAAGAATTGGGAATTCTGGATATTCATACTTTTTTTATATTCAGCAAATATTAATTCACTAATGATGTGGAGAATCCAATTTGAACACTTTGGATAAGATGCAAGTACTATGTCATCACTTCTGGCTTCAAAGGTGTCCAAGGCATTGAAAGTTTCTGAGGTGCACATGGTGATTGGGTATGGAATCCCATGATAAATGAAAAACAAGCGAGAAAGTGCAGTTTCTTTTGATTTTTCCAAAGCTTCATCAATATAGTCAATAAATTTGGACTTATTGGCCATGCTGGCTGCCCACTGATGAACCTGTTCTGTCCAAAATATTTCCTAATTTACCATTGGGTTTCTGCTTGACCCATGGATTAAACAGAAATCTGTTGCTGAATTTCTAAGACCTTGGAAGTTTGCACTGTTGACATTATCTATCTGGAATTAATTTCTAGCTTACTTCCATTTGGTCAGAAAAATTTTCATCTGTTTTAACATGACCCAAGATTTAGTCTAGCAGGCCCACTTTATTTATAAATTCATAAAAATTTTTAAAGATTTTTAAAAATTTTTTTAAGATTTTATTTTTAAGTAATTTCTACACACAATGTGGGGCTTAAACTCACAACACCAAGATCAGGAGTCACATACTCCACCAAGTGAGCCAGCCAGGCGATCCTTTTTATTTTAATGATTTTTTTTAAGTTTCTTTCTTTCTTTTTTTTTTTTTTTTAGTAATCTCTACACTCTACCTGGGGCTGAAATTCATGACCCCGAGATCAAGAATCATATGCTCTACTGATCGAGCCAGCCAGGTGCCCCTAATAAGCTCACTTTACCAGAAAAAAAAAAAGAAGAAGAAAGAAAAAAATATTTATTTATTTACTTTCCCAGAAATATTTTTTTAAAAGATTTTATTTATTTATTTATGAGAGACAGAGAGAGAGAGAGAGAGAGAGAGAGGCAGAGACACAGGCAGAGGGAGAAGCAGGCTCCATGCAGGGAGCCCAATGTGGGACTAGATCCTGGGTCTCCAGGATCACGCCCTGGGCTGAAGGTGGCACTAAACCGCTGAGCCACTGGGGCTGCCCACTTTACCATAAATATTAAAGAGAATTCTTTGGGGTGAAAGCAAGTGGCCCCAGATGGTAACTGGAATCTACATGAACAAGCAAAGAGCACCAGTAAAGGTAATTATGTAACTATAAAAGCCTGTACAAATCTATATTTTATCTCCTTTCTCCTCTTAATTTAAAAAGTAAGTATTTGAAGCAATGTGTGTATAATTGTATCATTGTGCCTATAACCTCTAAAAATGTAACATATTTGCCAACAAGAGCACAAAAGAGGTGGGGGGCGGGGAAAGCAAGTTGTATTGGTTTAAAGAAATGGTACCAAATGGTTACTCAAATCCACAGGAAAAAATGAAGACAACTATAAATGGCAAATAAAAAAGCAAACACAATAAACTCTAAATATATACTTGGCGTCTTCTTTCATCAGCTTATCTTCTAGATGTAAAATCATTTGCAGTAATAGCTATAACATTGTATATTTGGGTTTGCAACATACAAAAATGTAACATGTATAACAATAATAGCACAAAATGGGGAAGAGGGAATATAGCAATATAGGTAGGAATACTTCTTTATGTTGCTCTCTCTGTGTGTCTCATGAATAAATAAATAAAATCTTGAAAAAAGAAAACAAAAAAAAGAGAGATAGCAATGTAAATCCAACTATACCAATAATAAAATTAAAGTGAATAGATTAGGGGCTATCTGGGTGGCTCAATTGGTACAGCAGATGACTCTTGATCTCAGGGTCACAAGTCTGAGCCCCACATTGGGGCTTACTTAAAAAAATAAAGTGAATGGATTAACCAATCCAATCAAGAGGCAGAGAATATAAGACTGGACAAGAGAAAACAAGATCCAACTATGTGTTGTCTATGAGAAGAGTCATACTTTTTTTTTTTTAATGATAGTCACACAGAGAGAGAGAGAGAGAGGGGCAGAGACACAGGCAGAGGGAGAAGCAGGCTCCATGCACCGGAAGCCCGATGTGGGATTTGATCCCGGGTCTCCAGGATCATGCCCTGGGCCAAAGGCAGGCGCTAAACTGCTGCGCCACCCAGGAATCCCAAGAGTCATACTTTAGATTCAAAGATACAAATAGGTTAAAAGTCAAAAGATGGAAAAATATATATCATGCAATTAGCAACCATAAGAAAGCTGGAGTGACTCCACTAAAATCAGACAAAGCAGACACCAAGACAAAAATAATTACTAGACAGTAAGAAGGACATTATATATTGATTTAAAAAAGGTCAGTACACCAAGAACATATACCAAGTATTAACATACATGCAACTACAGCAGAGCCCCAAATACATTAAGCAAAAACTGACACGAGTGAAAGGAGAATTAGACAATTCAACAATAATAGTTGAAGACTTCAATATCTCAATTGTAATAGTAGAAAGAAAAACTAGGCAGAGATCATAAGGAAGTAGAAGTCTTGAATAGTACTATAAGCCAGCTAGAGCTAATAGAAATGTATGTATAAAACACTTGCACAAAACAAAAACAGAATATATATTCTTCTCAAGTGCACATGGAATATTCTCTACGATAGACCATATGTTAGGCAATAAAACAAACCTCAATACACTCAAAATGATCGAAACCATACAAAATATGTTCTCTGATCACAATAAAGTGAAATTAGAAATGAATAACAGAAAAAAAATGGGAAATTCACAAATGTGTGGAAATTAAACAACACATTCTATTTATTTTTCTTTTTCTTTTTTTAAATTAAAGATTTTATTTATTTATTCATGAGAGACACAGAAAGAGAGGCAGAGACACAGGCAGAGGGAGAAGCAGACTCCATGCAGGAAGCCCGATGTGGGACTTGATCCCGGGACTCTGGGATTATGCCCTGAGCAAAGGCAGATGCTCAACCGCTGAACCACCCAGGTGTCCCAAGAATAAAAGAATATTTAATTATTTTTAATAAAATATTTGTTTATTTAAAGTTATTTAAGTAATCTTTACGCGCATTGTGGGGCTCAAACTCACCACCCTAAGGTCAAGAGCTTCATGTTCCTCCAACTGATCCAGCCAGGTGCCCCTAAACAACACATTCTTATACAATGGGCCAAAGAAAATACCAGAAGAGAAATTACAGAAGACTTCAAAATTAATATGAATGAACATGTAAACACAACATACCAAAATTTGTGGGATGCAGCTAGAGACGTTTACAGCTCTAAACACTTAGATTAAAAAAGAAGAAAGATTCAAACCAATAACCTAACCTTCCACCTTTAGAAACTAGAGAAGCAGAACAAAATAAACTCAAAGCAATTAAAAGGAAATAATAAAGATTTGAGTGAAAACTAATGAATTAGAGAATAGGGGAAAATCAATGAAACCAAAAGTTGGCTCTGGGAAAAGATAAAAAAAAACAAAACAAAAACAAAACAAAACAAACAAAAGGCCCCCCCAAAACACCAAAATGAAAAACATTTAGCTAGGACTGACCAAGAAAAAAGAGAGAAGACTCAATTTCCTGAAAACAGAAATGAAAGAGAGAACATCACTACCAAACTTGTAGAAATAAAAAGGATTCTAAATGTATGACTATGTGCCAACAACTTACATAAAATAGACAAATTACTAGAAAGACACAAACTACCATAAATGGGGCACCTGGCTGGCTCAGTCCAAGGAGTGTGCAATTTCTAGATCTCAGGGTCATGAGTTCAAGCTCCACTTTGTGCATGGAGTCCTACTTTAAAAAAATAAAAGTGAATAACTGCAAAAATTTAAAAAGTCAAACAACCTTCTTGATACAAGAGAGGACAGAAAAATCTGAACAGACCTGTATTAAGAAGAGATGGAATTAATTTAAATTTAATTTAACTTAAAATCTGGGGACACCTGGGTGGCTCAGTGATTGTCTGCGGTTGTCTAGGGTCGTGATTCCAGGGTCCTGGAATCGAGTCCCACATTGGGCTCCCTGCAGGGAGCCTGCTTCTCCCTCTACCTATGTCTCTGCCTTTCTCTCTGTGTCTCTCATGAATAAATAAAAAGTCTTTAAAAAAAACTAAAATTAAATTAAAAAATGAAATCTACTCACAGGGGATCCCTGGGTGGCTCAGCGGTTTGGCGCCTGCCTTTGGCCGGGGGCGCAATCCTGGAGTCCCGGATCAAGTCCCGCGTCGGGCTCCCGGCCTGGAGCCTGTTTCTCCCTCTTCCTGTGTCTCTGCCCCGCCTCCCCCATCATGAATGAATGAATGAATGAATGAATGAATAAATCTTTAAAAAAAAAAGAAAACTACTCAGAGAAAGGCTCAGGATCAAAAGGCTTCATTGGTGAGTTCCACAAAAACATTTTTGAAAGAAATAATAGCAATTTTCACAAACTTTTCCAAAAAATAGAAGAGGGAACACTTCCTAACTCCTATTATGAGGACAGTAGTCTCTGACACCAAATTCAGAAAAAAACATAGCAAGTAAATAAAACTAAAGATCAATAACTCTTATGAAACTAGAAACAAGAGGTGCCCCGGTGGCTCAGTCAGTTGACTCTCTGACTCTTGATTTCAACTCAGGGTTCTGGGATCAGGCCATGCAGGGCTCTGCATTCAGTGGGGAGTCAGCTTAAGGGTTTCTCTCCCTGGCTCTCTGCCCCTTCTCCTGCACTCTCTCTTTCTCTCTTTCTCACATGGATGAAAAAATCTTAAAAAAAAAAAAAAAAAAAAACACTAGAGTGATCCCTGGGTGGCTTAGCAGTTTAGCATCTGCCTTTGGCCCAGGGTGTGATCCTGGAGTCCCGGAATCGAGTTCCACATCAGGCTCCCTGCATGGAGCCTGCTTCTCCCTCTGCCTGTGTCTCTGCTTCTCTCTCTCTCTGTGTGTCTCTCATGAATAAATAAATAAAATCTTAAAAAAAAAACCACTAGAAACAAAAATCCTTAACAAAATACCGACAAACCAAATACAGCAACATATAAAAAGGATCATACACCATGACCAAGTTGGATTCATCCCAGGGTTACAAGGTTGTTTTAACGTCCAAAATTCAGGTAATGTAATAGGTCATACCAATAAAATAAAAAACAAAGTTTGCATAATCATCTCAATAGATGCAGAAAAATTACTTGACAAAATTCGTTGTCCTGAATGATAAAAACACTCAACAAACTAAGAATTGAAGGAATCTTTCTCAATCTGATGAAGGATATCTTTGAAAAATCTACAACTAATGTCATACTTAATGGTGAAAGATCGAAAGCTTTCTCCCTAAGATCAGGAATGGAAACATGGATGTCTGTTTTTGTCATTCCTATTCAACATTTTTAAAAATTGAGACATATTTGGCATGCAACATTGTATAAATTTAAGATGTATAACATGTTGATGTGATACGTTCATATACTGTAATATGATTGCCATTATAGTCATAGTTGGCATTTCTGTCTCCTCACATAATTATCATTTTCTTTTTGTGGTGGGAATAGTTAAGATCTGGTCTGCTTAGTAGACCTGACAATTATTTAAAAAAAAAACTGACAATTATAATACAATATTGCTGTCTGTATTAACTATACTGTGCATTAGATCTCTAGGACTGATTTATTTATTTATTTATTTATTTATTTATTTATTTATTTAATATTTTATTTATTTATTCATGAGAGACACACACACACAGAGAGAGAGAGAGAGGCAGAGACATAGGCAGAGAGATAAGCAGGCTCCATGCAGGGAGCCCGATGTGGGACTCAATCCCAGGACTCCAGGATCATGCCCTGAGCTGAAGGCAGACCCTCAACCGCTGAGCCCCCCAGGTGTCCCTCTAGGACTTATTTAGCTACTAGTTGCAAGTTTTTGCCCTCAGGGCAGCCCGGATGGCTCAGTGGTTTAGCGCTTCCTTCAGCCCAGGGCATGATCCTGGAGACCCAGAATCAAGTCTCACATCGGGCTGCCTGCATGGAGCCTGCTTCTCCCTGTGTCTGTGCCTTTCTTTCTGTGTCTCTCATGAATAAATAAATAAAATCTTAAAAAAAAAAGTTTCACCCTCGGACCATACCTCTTTTATTAAACATCCTATGGACTTCTCTAACAAAGGTCTTGGCAAGAAAAAAATAAAAGGCATGTAGACTGGAAATGAAGAAGTAAATAAAACTTATCTCTATTTGCAGATAACATGATCTTGTATATATCAAATCTTAAGGAATACCCTAGAAATCTACTAGCACTAATAAATGAGTTCAACAAGGTTGTGGGTACAGGATCAAAGTACAAAAAGCATCTATATTTCTATATACTAACAATGAACACATCAAAATGAAATTAAACAATTCCATTTACAATAGCATCCAGAAATAAAATACTTTGGAATAAACTTAATAGAAGTGCTGACCTGTACACCAAAAACCCAGCAAATATTGTCGAAAGAAATTAAAAATCTAAAACATTAGGGATCCCTGGGTGGTGCAGCGGTTTGGCGCCTGCCTTTGGCCCAGGGCGCGATCCTGGAGACCGGGGATTGAATCCCACGTCGGGCTCCCGGTGCATGGGGCCTGCTTCTCCCTCTGCCTGTGTCTCTGCCTCTCTCTCTCTCTGTTACTATAATAAATAAATAAATAAATAAAATTAAAAAAATCTAAAACATTAGAAATCATCCCATATTCATAGATCAGAAGACTTAGTATTTTTAAGATGGCAATACTCCTGAAATCAATGTACAAATTCAGTAAGGATTCGACAATCCTCTATCAAAACTTCAGCTGGCTTTGTTGAAGAATTTTATAAGCTGATCCTAAAATCCATCTGTAAATTCAGAGGACCTAGAATAACCCAAAAAACCTTGAAAAAAGGGGATCAGAGTTGGAGGATTCACGTTTCCTAATTTCAAGACTTAACTACAAAGTTGTAATAATCAAGAGAATGTGGTACCGGCATAAGAATAAACACACAGAGCAATAGAGGAGCATCAGAAATAAACTCCTATTTGTGGTCAATTGATTTTCAACAAGAGTGCCAAGACAATTCAGTGGGGGAAAGAATGCTATTTTCCACAAATGGTGCTGGGACAACTGAAAACCTACATGCAATATGATACATCTGGACCCCTACCTTCCACCACATGCAAAATTTGATTCAAAATTGATTAGAGACTTGGGCACTTGGGTGGCTCAGTTAAGTTAGGCCTCTGCCTTGGGCTCAGGTCATGATCCAAGTCCTGGGATCCAGCCCCTTGTAGGGCTCCCTCCTCAGTGGGGAGACTGCTTTACCCTCTCCCTCTGCCCCTCTCCTGGCTTGTGCTTTCTCTCTCAGATAAATAAATAAAAACTTTTAAAAATTGATTAAAGACTTAAATGTAAGTGCTAAAATATCCTCTGAACTTAACAAAAGTGTTGAGCATGGAAAACATAGGTTTTACTAAGTAAAAACATCAGGTTTTTAGGTTTGTAGGAATTAGTTTCCAGTTCCCCCAAAATATACATTCACTCTATATCTTCAAGCTGCTTTTGGTAGACCAGCTCTTTGCCAAACAGGTCCTTTGCATCTATGAACTCATCGTAGAGGCTATTCATGTCTAAAATGTCCATAATTTTTTTAAGTAGGCTCCACATCCACCACGGGGCTTGAACTCATGACCCTGAGATTGAGAGTCAAATACTCTACCTGCCTGAGCCAGCCAGGTACCCCAAAAATATCCATAAGTTTTGGACACCATAAAGCATATTGGATGTCATCATAAGTTAACCCTCTTTTTCTCTGGGAGAATGGTTTTAAAGCACAGTGTAACTTGAAATTGCGAAATCAAAATTGGATTCCAAATAAGTTGAAGTTTTCGTAAGAAATTGAGAAAGTCCTGTTTAATTTGACTGCCCTTTTCTTTCTTTTTTTTTTTAGATTTTATTTATTTATTCATGAGAGATACACACAGAGAGAGGCAGAGACACAGGCAGAAGGAGAAGCAGGCTCCATACAGGGAGCCTGACGTGACTGCCCTTTTCTGGTGACATTTTATTTTGAGTTCTAAAGTCTTCTGATTTCTACAGTTTATGTTGGCACTGTCTGCTGAATATGTAGATAGATGAGCAAAATTATACAAGATATCAACGACCTTTTGTTTTATGTTTTCTGCAGTTTCATTACAATCTTCATAGAAATCAAGAAAATGATTTAAAATCGTTTTTCAAATCAAAGTATCTAGGAGCCAGGAGGAACATTTTTAGTTGCTGTGATTTTACCCATCCGTTGATACACTGTAGAAAGCGTAATCCTTGGTCAGATCCGACACAATCAGCTCCACACTGCTAACGGCCAACACATCTTTGTAGCAAAATTCCCTCTTTGGTTCATCTACAGGACATTTTAGCTGTGACCTCCGAATCACGAAATGTAACTTCATTCAAAGAGCAATCAAGAGAGTGACGCAATAATGGGCGTTTGTTGCTGTAGTATGCCAAGTGAAATCAGTGGCCCCCAATTTTGACTGAACTTGAGTGTCTTTTTGGAAAACTGAAAACTTTTGATTGATTTGTTAAGTCCTTTCTGTCTCATCCAGCACTTCTAAGATTCAGTCTCTGAATGAGCTTTCACATTCCCTTCTCTACCATGCCCAGTCCCGAATTCTTTTCAGCTTATTTTTCAGAAAGCTGTGTTTTGGTTGTTTACCTCTCTAATCCAGTCGCATGTGTTCTTCCATCTGTCATCAAAATAACAGTCATTTAGCTTTCTTTTTTGATGATTTCTGGGTCAGGCTGGTTGGTATTGTGATGGTTTTCAGTCTTTATATCTGAACACTTAGAATATGCGTGCAGTATTTATAATATTAAAACTTTAAGGGCAGCCCAGCCGCCTTCAGCCCCACGCGTGATCCTGGAGACCCGGGATCGAGTCCCATGTCGGGCTCCCTGCGTGGAGCCTGCTTCTCCCTCTGCTTGTGCCTCTGCCTCTCTCTGCATCTCTCTGTGTCTCTCATGGATAAATAAATAAAATCTTAAAAAAAATTTTTTTTAAATCTAAAAGAATTTTAAGTAGCGGTATCTCCATACAAATCACAAGAGTTAATCCACAGGCATCCCTCCAAGGGAGCAACAGTGGATGCTCTGTTACTGGGAACTGCAAATCATGGTTGCCAACATCAGTGGTCAGGGTTGAAAATGGTGATGGAGGCTGTGGATAGGCAAGTCTATGCCATATCTATTTCACAGTAAAAAAGAGTGTTGCTTTCAACTCCCATTTCTGGAGCCATGGCTTGGGTTTGGTGCCTTTTCCCCAAACATGAGCAACCATTGCTGAAAATGGAATTTTCACATCCTGGGTGGAGTTTCCCAGGATGCAGGAATCTCGGTGCTAAAATTGGGACAGTACCAAGGAAATTGGGATGATTGGTTACTATGTTATACCTTTGGTAACTTTCCAGAGTTCTGAAAGGGTTGTTTTTGATAGTTTTGTTCAGCTTTCTAGTGGTTTTAGGGAGAAGATTTGTTACCCTCCTTCATTTATCATGCTGGAAGTAAATGACCCACACTGTGTATTTCATATATTATTTTTAGTGTGTCCTTTTCTCACTAAAATGTAAACTCCATGGCATTAGGGATTTTTGTCTGTTTTCTTTACTGCCATATCCCCTGTGCTTGGCACATTGTGGGTAAACATTTCTACAGCAAACATCTTGATGAAGAAATGAATTCATGACACTTGCAGGAGTGTGGAGACTAGATTGGAGGAGGGAAAATTGAATCAGATAGGCGAGTCAGTAAGCTAGCAGAGTGGTCCAGATTAGAGCTGGTAGAGATGGTGGAGATAAGGAAACAGTGGACTGGTTTCAGAGATGATTAGGAGACAAAATTGCAATCATTAATGATAAAGTGGAGATTAGCGGGAGTGGGGGCAGGGAGCAGAATGGAAGGTGGTACCAAGGATGATTCCTTGAACTGGGTGAATAGAGGTGCCGTTCAGTGAGTTAGCCAACAGTAGACCAGTACCAGGTCTATAGGGAGAAGATCATGAGTTCTCTTTCAGACATAGTGAGTTTGAGATGCCTTTGAGATGACTAAGCAATTTCAAATAGGCAATTGGTTATATGGTCCTAGAATTCAGAGGAGAAATGTTGGCTAGAGAGATAAATGAGTGTGTTACTACAACCTACGACAGTGGGTGGTAAAAAAAAAAGTGATGGGTGTAGCTGATTGCAAGGGAACATGAGGATAGGGCTAAGATCAAGTTGCAGTTATACTCCATTGCACTCAAGTTTTCATTGGGATTAATCAAATTACTTGATTGGCAACCGGCACCTGAGTTAGGATTTCAAATTTTAAACGTTTTAAAGATTTTGAAATGCAAAAAATTGAAGAGATTTCCAGGTTTTCTACTACTTTTCTCTTAGGTCGTATTTTTAGAGATGATGTATGTTTCGTGGCAGTGTTTGGTGTCCGTTGGTTATATTTTTGTTTTTGTTTTTAATTCTGGTAAGGGTGACTATGGAGGATGACGGTTCTAACCTTGAAAGTATTTATCAAGCCCTATGACCTTAGCACTGTGCTAGGTGCTATGGAGAAGAAATGTCAACTGTGCTTATTCTTAAGGAATTTTCAAACTATTGGCGGGAAGAATCGCATATTAAAATTGGAAGAGATCTTAAAGGTCATCTAGTCTGATTCTGTCATGTTTTTCAGAATATAAAAGAGTGTTCCAGAAAGATGAAGTGATTTTTCAAGTTCAAAATGAAGTGACAGATGTCTGATTAGAAGCCAGGCCTCCTGATTTTTCTTTTTTTTTTTTTCTTTAAAGATTTTATTTATTCACGAGAGACGAGAGAGAGAGAGAGAGAGAGAGAGAGAGAGAGAGAGGCAGAGACATAGACAGACGTAGAAGCAGGCTCCATGCAGGTAGCCCGATGTGGGACTTGATCCCGGGTCTCCAGGATCAGGCTCTGGGGTGAAGGCGGCACTAAACCACTGAGCCACCAGGGCTGCCCATGATTTTTCACCTAATAAAGTACACTACTCTTTTTCACTAAAGTGTTCATTGAGGGCAGCCCCGGTGGCGCAGCGGTTTGGCGCCGCCTGCAGCCTGGGGTGTGATCCTGGAGACCCGGGATCGAGTCCCACATCGGGCTCCCTGCATGGAGCCTGCTTCTCCCTCTGCCTGTGTCTCTGCCTCTCTCTCTCTCTGTGTCTATGAATAAATAAATAAAATCTAAAAAAAATAAAGTGTTCATTGAGGCAATGAATATTAGCTGAGCGCCTACTATGTGAAGGTACTGTTCTAGGCCCTTATGATAAATCATGCTCCCTTTTCATCTGCACTTGCCCCTGGTGATTAATAGTAGGATTCCCAGTGCCCTGGGCATTCAATAAGCAGAGTTGACTGACAATTGGCGTGGCTTACAGATGTATCATCCACTTTTAATTCGTAATCTTTCCTTCTCGGTACCTGGATGACTCAGTGGTTGAGCGTCTGCCTTTGGCTCAGGTTGTGATCCAGGGGTCCTAGGATTAAGTCCCACATCAGGCTCCCTGCAGGGAGCCTGTTTCTCCCTCTGCCTGTATCTTTGCCTCTCTCTGTGTGTCTCTCGTAAATGAACAAATAAAATCTTAAAAAAAAAAATCTTTCCTCCTCAATGCTTGAGGGAAGGGGAAAGAAGTGGTGCATTAACATATGAAGCAAAGAGAGAAAAATATACGATACATAATATAATCAATTGCTGAATTGTATTGCATGACTCTCGGTGCAACAGAGTTATAGGTGCAAAGGCCTAGGGTACAAGACAACAGTCTCAGACAGGAAAAAGTCTTCCAGCAGTAGTAACCACTGACTCCCTGACAAGGCTCCTTGAGAAAGTTCAGCAGATGTTTATTGGACAGGCACTGTGCTAGGTGCCTGGGGTATAAAAGAGAATAAAACATGGTCTCTTCTCCCAAAGAGCTCACTCTCTCGTAGGAGAGACAGAAGTACATATAATTTCAACATGATGTGGCAAGGGATGAGCCAGAGGTCTGGCCAGGTTGCTATGGCAGTGCTGGAGGTGAGCTTTACCCAGTCAAAGGGTGAGAAAAGCTTCTAGAAAGCTAAGAGGCCGATACCTGAATGGCATCCTGAAGGCTGCTGTGTCCTAGCTAGTCCAAAAGAAGTCATAAAGGAGGTTTGGGACGCAAGAACAGCACGGATAAAGCAACAGAAGGTGGACCTAGATGGTGTTATGCTGAATGAAATAAGTCAGAGAAAGACAAGTATCATATGATTTCACTTATATGTGGAATCTAAAAAACAGACCAAATAAAGCAAAAACAGATCCATAAATACAGAGAACAAAGTGATGATTGCCAGGGAGAAGGGAGGTGGAGATTGGGCAACATGGGAAGGGGAGTGGGACATACAGTCTTCCTGTTAGGGAATGAGTAAGTCACAGGGATGGAAGGTACAACATAGGGAATGTAGTCCGTGGCACTGTAATAGGGCTCTATGGGGACAGATGGCCGCTAAGCTAGTGCTGAGCACAGCATAATGTATAGACTTGTCCAATCACCATGTCGTACACCTGAATCTAATACAACATTGTGTGTCAACTAGACTTCAGTGAAAAGAAAGAAAGAGAGACAAGGTTATTGAAATAATAAAAAAGAAACACAGGCTTTTTGTCTCTCTATTCCACCTCTCAGAAAAACTGGAGATCACATTAGCTACTCTTAAGTGGTACAAGATAAAAAGTACTCCATATTACCACCCATAAAGCTAGCTCTTATAGTTAATATTTATTGAACTCTGTGGGCCAGGAACTGTGCTAAGTGTGGTATGTGGAGTATCTCATGCAATCCTCAAAAAAAAAAAAAAATCCTTGAGAAAGAAAGGTACTTCCTTTCAATCTCGGTTTACAGATGAGGAAATCAAGGCATTAAGAAGTTAATCTGAAATCAGGATTTGTGCCCGGGCCATTCGGGGTTTTGCCTTCCAGTATAGTTTCGTCTCATTGTGAATATCAGCTCCCTCAAATCTTATTCATATATAATTCTTTTGAGTTTTTAGACTCATTATTATACTATTTGAGATTAGGGTAGACTTCTCTGGGTTTGTTAATTAGCCAATAGCCAAAGAAGGACCAAAAGGAACAAAGATGCTTGAGATCACCCAGGACCCAATGGCAAAGCTAGTTAGAAGCAACTGTCTTCTCTAAGATACATGTCTAGGAATGATATCAATCAGGAGGAAGTCTCTCAGGCACTCGGATGTAACTGATAAAATGCCCAGGAGGTAAGCATTTGTTTTTGTTTTCCGCTTGAAGGCTGTAGGTTAGTGGTTCTCAGACTTTTGCGTGTACTGCAGTCTTACCTGGGGAGCTTGTTAAAAATATAGTTGCTCGGCCCCATTTCACATCTATGCCAGAATCACTGTGGTAGGGCTGGCGCTGCCGCATTACTAACAAATTCCTAAGATGTTTTCATTCCATTCCAAATTTATGTGTCCCCATTCTTCATTACGCTCTCTTCCCCGTTCTTTGGTTTTCCTCTTTTCCATTCCCCATTCTCCATGGTCTTTCCCTCATTAAATATTTACTGAATATCTACTGTAAGCCAGGCACAGAGTTTCTCGGGCTGGGGATGGGGCAGTGAACGTGACCAAACAAAGCCCCTGCCCTGATGGAGACAGATAACAAACACATCAACCAATAAATAACAGGCAGGGCTACATAGTGATTAAGAGTGGCTTCTGGAGTCAAAACAAATGTAGGCTTGACACCTGGCTCTTCTGCCTAGCTGTGTGACCTTGGGCAAGTTGCTTAATTGCTCAACAGTCTCTTCCTCTGTAAAATGGGACTAATAATAATACTCCCTGCCCCTCAGGGCTGTTGTAAGGATTGAATAAGATAATGTACATCAATTACACAGCAGGGGCGCCTGGGTAGCTCAGTCAGTTAAGCATCTGCAGTGTGCTCAGGTCGTGATCTAGGGTCCTGGGATGAAGCTCCCTGCTCAGCGGGGAGTCTGCTTCTCCCTCTGCCTGCTGCTCCCCCTGCTTGTGCTCTTTCTCTGACAAATTATAAATAAATAAATAAATAAATAAATAAATAAATAAATAAATAAATCCTTTTAAAAAAGTGCTTAGCAGAGTGCCTAGTACACTGTCGGAAGTCAATTACCCTTTATTATTTGCAAGCATCAGTGCTATAAAGTTTAATCACTTCTCCAATGTTGCCATCAATATATTACGTTCCCCTTTGGTGTTTATTTAACATCCAATAAACAATGTTTTAGAGATGTCCACGTGCCTCTAAAGCATTTTCCTCTGCCACAGTTGGTAGTTTCCTGGGCAGATTCTGTACTGCACCTGGCATCAAACCACTTAACTAGGGGAGACATCAAAGTCTGCCAAAGCTCCTCAGTTGGGTAGCCGGAGCATAGCCTGGACAAGGTGAAGGGTCCTAAGTGGAATACGCTAAGTGGAAGTTAAATAAACAACAACAAAAACTGAGTAGAATAGCATAGGGGCCAGGATGTCTGGGTGACTCAGCGGTTGAACGTCTGCCTTTGGCTCAGGGTGTGATCCCAGAGTCCGGGATCAAGTCCCACATCGGGCTCCCTGCATGGAGCCAGCTTCTTCCTCTGCCTGTGTCTCTGCCATTCTCTCTCTCTCTCTCTCTCTCTCTCATGAATAAATAAATAAATAAAATCTTTTAAAAAAAAGAATAGCATAGGGGCCAAATTCTGGCAGTCAACATTAGGAGATTGATCAATCAGATGATATGGTAGTTAAGGGATATATTAAAAAAAACTGTCCTTCATATTTTTTGGGCCAAGAATATTCACATACATCATTATCTGTCCTTGTGCTCCATAACAACTTTGCAAGTAATATCAACCTCATTTGGCTGATGTGTAAACTAAGGCTCAGAGAAGTCAAATGAATAGTCCAGGGTCACTCTACTAGTCAGTGGTAGGCCAGCAACTCAAACAGAAGTCTTCTGACTTTTATGCAGCATCTCACACAAATAAATAGCACTTTTTTTTTTACCCCACAGAAACATTTGTATATTTTTTAAGATTTTAAGTATTCTCTACACCCAATGAGCCCCCCTACGTGGGCTCAAACTTAGATCCCTGAGATCAAGGGTTGCACGCTCCACCAACTGAGCCGGCCAGGCACCCCTTCACAGAAATATTTAATATGCAGAATCCATCTACTTTAAAAACAAAAAATAAGAAATGTAAAATGTATCCAATATACACAATGCAAATAGACTTCAGTTACATATAGGTAACATTTACTTCTTTTTGCACAAGACATGGTTGTAATTTTACATTTGTTTACATTACTTGATTGAATATAGTCTGCCACTATACCAAAATGGACTGTCCATTTTCATCTGACATGTCGTAGGTAATCAATATGAACTTGACGAATGAATGAATGATCCACTGGTGTTGATTATAGCTAGAAGGGAGGTCACAGGCATGTAGTTGAATTCAGCCTTTGGTTTAGGCAGGAGCAGAAATGCTAGAGGTATCTAACACAGAAACACTGAAGATGGGAAAAGGAATTACTTTTTCGTCGTTGGAAAGGATGAGTTTGCTTGTATTGGACTTAGTGATTGAGCTCAAGAACAGGACCAATCTAGGCAGAGCAGATACAGTTGCTAAACTTGTTTACAGGGTAAAGTCAAGAGACTGTTTCAATGCCACAAAAAAGAATGGAAGGCAGTTTCTTAATGTGTGGTCCTCAACAGATCTGCATCAGAATCTCTGGGCAGTTGAAGAAGGCTGAACCCACTCCAGCAATCCCGGGGTGGGGGTGGGGGTGTGCCAAAAATTTGCATTTTTAACAAGCTCCCCAGGTAATTCTCACTTCCAGATTTTGAGAATCGCGGGGCTGGAATCACAATAGAACTGCAGCAGGTCTAACACTGACTTGGGAGAGGTCTGCGTTACAAGGTAGGAAGAAGAGAAACCTTCCACAAACAAACTGAAGAGCAGCCAGAGGGCCAGAGTCAAGAGTTCCCATTAAGAGCCAAAGAAGGTGAAAGTTTAAGAACAAGTAAACTGCCCAAAGTGTCAAATGTCACAGAGATGTCAAGAATGAAGATGGAGAAAAGTCATGAAGATGGAATCCAGATTTTTCTGGGTCTGGCTCTGTCCTTCAAGATCCAACTCAAAACATTTCTCCCCAAGGATGTATTTCCTGCTCCATTGGACAGAGCCCATCAATCTTGGTGGTATGTAATTCCATTATAGCATTTTATCTATTGTACTGAAATTCTGTTTTTCTTCTTGGGTTTTAGAAATACTGAGTTTTCATCCTCATTAGACTGAGAATTCCTTGAAGGCAGGAGCTGTTTCTTATTTCTTTTCAAATCTCCAATGTCTGCCATAATACCTGGCATACAGAGAATATGTGCGAATGCCTGCCGAATGCATGATTGAGAAGGAATTGGAAGCTGAGAGCACAGTCTGGGAATGAAGGTAGAAAAATCTCAAGTGTTTGAAGGTAAATGAGAGCCAGGAATAAGTAGAGAAGCAGTTTGTCTAGAGCGTGGAAGAGATGTGATTAAAACCATAGCCTTAGCTTGGAAAAGCTGGAAGGACAATTCTGTCTGAGTCTTGAAGGAAGCAAGAAAGGATGGGTGTACAAGATAAAGCCACTTAGCTCAGATGGCCCAACTCTAAACAAGTCGGGAAGTTAAGGTCTTTGCTGAGAATGAGATACAGGAAAGCCGAATCTAGAACCTGAAGGACTGGAAGAGTGTCGGTGGGAGCCTGAGGGATCAATAAGAGATTAAGAGATCCTGTGCTGTATTCTCAGGCATTGTTTATATCGTGTGTTACCACAATCTGACTCCTTTCTGTAGCCCTTGAAATCACAGGCTTCCTCTATCACTCATGCTAATGGGAACGGGCTAGCCAATCTGGGGCCTGAAACTCACTAGGGTTGCTGAGCTTTTCCTCTGGAACATTCCCTGCACTTCCTTTCCACCTCTTAAGGCATGTGCTGCGGTCCATCTTCTATTGTGGCTATTCATCTTTTCCTTGTTACACTGTAAATAGTTGAGGGCAAAGACTGTGTCTTACTGTTTGTTGTACCTTCGCTTAGTGCTTTGTAGGCAGTAGGCGGAAGATATCTGTATCAGGCACACACGTTTCTATAGCATTTATCACATCATAGGGTATTTGCTTCTTTGTCTCCCCTTTTAGGCCATGAGTTTGAGATTAGGGATTGAGTTGATCTGTGCCTCTCTTGTGTTTGGAACTTAGTAGTTTTGCAGATGTCTTTTGAATTAATACGTTGAAATGAGTGCATAGATGAATGAATAAAAGGTAGTGAAATGCAGGTATTTGTGGGGACTCGGGGGCGGGGGGTGGAATTTAAAAAGACAACATACTGCATAGGCACTAAATTTTGTCACTTTCACAATCATCAGTCTCATTTTGACACCAGCAGGTGTCTAAAGCTGGTGAAAATAATGCTGGGGGACCTGTTTTCAAACACAGTTAATGTTTGGAACACACATTTTGGATCTTCTGTGAATTTCTGGGCTCTCCCCTTTCAGTGTAGAGGGCCTGGGTAAAAGGTCAAAGTGTCCTGTGCAGCTAAAGGACTGTTTCATACAAGCTTATTAGATACGTACCTGTTTGTATGGGATACAGTGTTACATTAACACGGTCACTGTTTATTTAGGATTACAATGTAAGGTTGACATTGCAGGGAAAAATAAAAAGAATGATGAAACAGCGTAGTAACAGCTTTGGATCGCAACAATGGAAATCCACCATACACCTCCTCCCTTTTACAGGAAAAATAGCTACATAAAGGGCATCTTTAAATTTGCATTGGTTTGTTAGGGCTTTTTTTTTTTTAATCACTGGCTTTTAGTCTTTGAGCGTAGGAGAAAATAACAAAAGCTGACCCTTACATAGGGCATACTATGTGCCCAAGTGTTATTCTACGTGATTTACATGTATTAACTCATTTCTCCTACCAGCTCTGAGATGGATACCATTGTGATCTCCATTTTGGACGTGCTGAAACTGAGGGACCGAGAGGTAATGCAACGTGCTCAAGGTCACAGAGCTAGAAGTGAGGGAGCTGGGTTTCAAACCCAAACACTCTGGCTCCTTACATACATCAAAGAGGAAAGCGCTGGGTTAGCTGTCGCGTTTACCTGTGTGAGTTACAAAGAAAATCACTTATCTTTTCTGATTATGATAATGTCCACATTTACAGAGGGCCTGTTATATGCCAGGAACGCTCACACACGCTTAACTTGCATTATCTCATTTCTTCTTCAGAATAAACCCGTGAGATCCTATTTTTAATCCTCATCTTAAAGACAAAAAAAAAAAAAAAGAATTTTTTTTTTGTTGTTGTTGTTTCAGGTACAGAGATGAAAGTGATTTGCCCGAAGATTGAGATCCAGGCCGACTGACTCCACTAGGAGCTTCTCAGTCTTTCCTGGCAGTAAAATCAGAGAACGGAGGACCTCAAAGGGATGCCACGAGAGTACAATAAAATAATGGATGTGAAAAGGCCTCGGTGAACAAGTGCAAGGGATCAGGCCTAGCCCCTGGAATCACTGTTGAAAACTGGCTGCCCAGGGTCCGTGGCCAGTGGTCTCTAGTCCCAATCCTGCCCCTTCTCCGCCCGACCCACAGCGGTATCTTGCAATCTCTTTCTCTATCTCTTCGGATCCTGCCCCCAAACACTTGGCTGAGCCGCGGACCGGAGAATAGAAGGTACGCGCGCGAGCAGGAGGCGGAGCTTGCCGCCCCGATCCGTTCAAGGGGTGGCCTCCGCACATGCGCCGTGGCTCTGCGGCTTCAGTTGCCCCGGTCGGGCCGCCAATGGGGGCGCGCGGCGCGCTCGGGACGTATTAACGCTGTGTGGAGTCGTTGCGTGCGAGGGGGGCGACGTAAGGGCGCTCCGCGAGCCCGTCTCTCCTCGAATGAAAGGAAACAACCTCCGGCGACAGAGCCCCGCTCCCAGGCGCTGCCGGAGAACCGACACCGACTTCTTTCTCTTTCCCCTCATTGGCGCTTCACCGCTGCCATTCGCCTCTGGGCCCCGCCGGTGAGTCCCCACGGTAGCTTGGGGCCCCCCATTCTCTGCCCGGCGGGAGAAGACAAGGAGGATGGCGGTGGCCAGGCCGCCGCCCCTGCCCGTTGTTAAGGGGGACTCTTGGTGGTCTCGCTTTATTGTCAAGGACCCCAGAAGCGCCGCTCGTTGAAGGCGCCTGGCAAAGAGGCTGCTGAGAAAAGTGCTTTGAGGGAGCGGGGGGAGAGATTAGGCTTAAGCCTGGACTTCGGGGGAGGGGGCGCAGCATTTAGGGAGGAAAAAATACTGGGAATTTTTAGTCTTTGCCATCGCTTAGGACATATTTGGGAAGGAGGGAGACTCCCAGTTTGGGAAGCGTAAGAGGAAGAATGGTTAGGGTGGCAGGAGGGTTAGCTTTACGGAATGAGGAAAAACTCTGGGGTGGGGGAAATCAGGGGCGAAACTGAGATCTGAAACGAAGACTTTCAGGGCGAACTCCTGGGGAAGGACGATTAAAGAAAGTGGTGGGATATCTTCCTGGATTCGGGAGGATTGGAGAAGGACGATTAGGGGACCCTGACTTGACGACCGACCGAAAGGACCTGCTAAAGTGTTTTAGAGGAAGATAGTTTTGCGACTTTATCTAGCGCTTGATTAGAGGGAGGTCTTGGAGTCTAGTGTGTATTGAGGAATAAATAACGGGGAAAGGATCCGGTACGTTATGTGTACCATCCTTTATTATATGGACGAACCGCACGGCATTCTTTTGAAATTTGTTCGTTTCGATATCCTGCGTGGAAGTTGAAAAATCCTTTATTTTTGAAGGACCTTTTTTTTTTTTTTTTCACCGGCTTACTACGTAATAGCAGGTCTTATTCATACAGTTCAAATTCTTTCTTACCCTTGGGTTTGAAACAACTGGAAAATTCCTTCAGTTTCCTTTTGAATAACCGCAAAAAGCAGTGCGAAGCATGTAATAATATCGTGCAACCAAATTCAGGTGCCCTTCCGGTTCATCTCTTATTCGTTTATTTCTCTTCACTGTAACTTTCCTGACAGAAATACTGCTTCTTTGGGGATCGCGTTTATATATTTTGAACTGTGTATTTCAGCTTGATTGCGTACGGAATGGTTAGATCTTCCGGAACTGCAGTTTTTGTTTTGTTTTGTTTTGTTTTTCTGTGAAAATGGTCTTTCAGATACCAGACATTGAATGAGCTCTCGACTTGGTTCTTGAATACTCTCCTTGATGTTTCAGGTTATTTCTACCTTGGTGCTTTACAGCATCTTGTAAAATCAGGAACGCCTTGATTGTTTCAGCCTAACAAATTGAGCTTTTATATTTTGCCAGACATTTAAATTATGTTTTTCACGCTGCTATCATTTTTTTTGAATTTCTGCTTTATAACATTGCCCATACTGTTCTGTTTCTTTTAAGGAAAGGGTTTCATTGTTGGACGAAAGCATCAAAGTTTGATCTCTGCATGCGCTGAAAGGCCCTTTAGACTGAAATTAAAAGACCATATAGCTGTGTGGATCATTATGAACCCTTTAATATTGGTCCTTGGAATGCCCTTATTCTCCTTAACTGGAGACCACAAATGAGACAGCATTAGATAAAAATCTGTATTTTTATGATAAAGAGATTTTTGTTAGGAGTCATTGTTTCCATGATGTTCCCCACTTCATGTTTTACAAGGAGGCTGTAAAAAATTAGCAAGATATGCACAGATGCATTATTTGAATTTTAATGGAAAAATCCATTTAGTCATTGCACATTGGGGAAAGTTTTTAATTGATTTGGTGCACTTTTTTGTGTTTCTGTTCACTTTGCCAATTTAAACTGATTAGAGCACTAGAATATTTTTGAATGCAAAATAAAACATACCTATTTTCTCTCTTAGATTTTTGGGTCTTTGATATCTTGAAAAGGAAATTCTCAAAATTAGGATGAGAAATTTACCTGCTTATGAATTCAAAGAGTCAGAATGCAATATGGATAGAATTTGAGGGACACCATTTTCAGAATTAATTTCAAGAATAAAAAGTGCTTTACTACTCTAGGACTTTTTAAAAATCTTAAACCAGGTTTATAGCCTATGCTAGGATTATACAGAAATTGCACATTAAAGATGTCTATACAGATTAGATTCATAATGTGCCATCCTTTGAGCTGGTGAAGGATGACCGAGAGAAATGCTGAATACATTACACTGGTTTCAGAGTGCCTGCTATTCATTGCATAGTAGTAAAGAAAGCCAATTTAGAACTCACATAGCAAATTTTGGTGCTATTTGTGAATTTTGGTGTTTTGCATGGTTGATTCTAAAGATTTTGGCAGCTATATTCTTGATAAAGCAACTGAATACATATTTGCCTGTGCAAACACACTTCCCCTTTTGTTTCTTTTGTTTCTCTGTTATGTCTTTTTTTCTTTAATCCTAAAAGTATTTGCTGCCTGTTTTCAATCAGTTTCATGGTTTATAGCCAGTGCTATGAATACAGTACTGTTGTAAAGTATCCGATGCTGTTTGGAAGACTGAGGTATTTAAAATGGTAGATAGCATTAAGAGTTTGTTAAATACATCAACGCAAAGACTGCCAAGGCCTTTGAAGTTTTGTTTAAAAAAAAAAACAACTCTAGGTATACATTGATAAAAAAAGACCTGTTTATATGTGGCTTCACGTTAAATTTTGAACAAGTGTCTGCATTTTTATATTATATAGCCCTGAATGGTTTACAGCTACCACCTTGCTGGCATCCAGCTGCTACTGTTCTTGTTGGAGAATAAGTGCTTCTCAGAAAGCTACAATGTAGTGTGAGTGAGTCCAGTTTTAACATAGTATCATGCAAGTATTCAAGTGTATAGAGAAAGGAAAAAGAATTTTAGTACATTTTGAGACCAAAATTGGAGATGTTATTGATTGTGATGTGTGTTGTAGCAACTTGAATCGTGCACCACTTAGTTTGGTTGATTTGGGAAAACTACACAAATCACATAACTGATTTTACACTTGTTTAGATTATTCTGAAGAATCCATGTTGAAATTGATGATCTAAATCTGAAACCTTCTCTGTTAGAACTTTTCTTCCCTTTTTTTGTTCAACTCTACTACCTATAACTATAATTTGACTAGACTGAAGAGTCATTCAGAAAATTTTTCTTTCCTTTTATACAATATTGCAGATTTAATGTGGAAGTTACTACATTTAGAACACCACTGTCAGTTTGTAACTTTAATTTAATAAGCAGGCTTCTGGAGTAAGCCTCAGAGTCAGATAATACAGGATTTAAAAATAAATAGTAGTTACTAAAGTATGCTTTTTTGAATAGAGTGTTATAAGCTTAATTTTTTTCTTTAAAAAGGAATACAATAGCAAAAATTTGTTAAAGATGTATACATGATTTTTTAAAACTTGAAAATAATTCAGATTTTAAAGATAAGTGTTCCTAAGTCATGGTTAAGTGCATCCATTTGTCTTTTGTTGGTTTATCAGTATGTGAACTTAAGGAATTGTGCAATTTTAGAATTCTGTTCACTCTGAATATTGTGTCCTTAAAAGTTTCTGCTCTGCTCTTAGATACATAATTCTTGGTCTCCTTGAAGTGGCATCTAACTATACATGAAAAATATTTTATATTAATTAATGTCAGCAGATGATTGTTTTAATATCACACATTGTACATTTTTTATTTATCCACACAGAAATTGTTTTAATTATTTCACATTCCCCTAATTTGGAAGCAGCTTGATTTTCCTGAATTATTTCATTAACTTGTCTTTATACATATGTTCATTTTTTTCGTTACAGAGGCATTGTAGGTTTTGATATTAATTTGTCTATACTAAATAGCCATTTAAAATGCATATGTTAAAACTTAGGTTAAATATTAAACAACTTACATGACTGTGCAAACGAGTATTAAAGTGAAATTAACCATTTTGTTGCCCTTCTTATTCTCTGTAGCATTTCTTGAGGCTAAAAGTGGCATTCTAAAAGCAATTTAAAAATCATGTCAAGCTCAGTTGAACAGAAAAAAGGGCCTACAAGACAGCGCAAATGTGGCTTTTGTAAGTCAAATAGAGACAAGGAATGTGGACAATTACTAATATCTGAAAACCAGAAGGTGGCAGCACACCATAAGTGCATGGTAAGTAAGGCCGGCAACCGGCAACTGAGACACCTGAAACCATGAGAACCCCAACAATGAATATTCCTGAATACGAAAAACTCAGTTAAATTTTTAAAGAAATAGTTTCTTACTAATGCTATGCCATTTTTGCTAGAAATTTTCCTTGTAAAGTTAACATCTTTTTCACTGTTGCACTGCAATTTCTTTAAATGTGAACCTTAATTTTTTCTAAATGTAATTTATAGCTCTTTTCATCTGCTTTGGTATCATCACACTCTGATAACGAAAGTCTTGGTGGATTTTCTATTGAAGATGTCCAAAAGGAAATTAAAAGAGGCACGAAGCTGGTAAGTTGGTATTTCTGCCTCTTGAGAATAAAACTTATTTTAAGCTCACTAAGGAGGAAATTGCTTAGTTTGCAGTGTATTGCATTATTAACATTATGATTTTAAATTGCAATCTTCCCCGCCCCCATCCAGAAATTCCAAGGTTGGGCTTAACTTATTTACCACTCAAAAAAAAGGAGTGAATAAATATATTATTCCATTTTTTTTTCTTTTCAAAAAGATTACAAATCTTCTTGGAGGCTCTGTTAACTCAGAAAACAAGCAGTTTGCTTAATTTGAATATATCATGTGTTGAAGTCTTCAACTGAATTTTCATAATTTGGATGTCTTCTCATCTTCTATTATAAAGGAATTGTGGTCATCATAAATGAAGATGACAGTACCCTTTCAGCAGGAGAATGTTAGCACTTGCTGTATTTTACTGTGGTTCCGCCATATAACACAGCATTTATAATTTTGTGACTTTTGACAGATTTCTAAAGCTATGCTACACTGAATGTTTCTATAGTTGTCTTTCACCAGTAGCCAGATTGGCAGGATACTATATTGCTCTGTTGGAAAAGTAACGTTGTTTCAGTTGGTATTTATGATCCATTATGGTTTACAATGAAACAACTTCTCTTTATTTGGTTATTATTTTTCTCCTTTGAGCCCTTTATTAAAATTACATCTGCAAATGTGCCTTCAGTAGCTTCAGTATCAGGTGCTCCATTATTTTAAAGATGGGTTTGGCAGAATGTGCATCTATGTTCTTGGGCACTGAATAATCTCATATCTCATGAAGAATCTGATGAGCAGAGGTAGGAACTGTCATTTTGATGATCAGAAATAATCTATTTTTTGAAAGTTGTCAGTCTTGGGCAGCCCCCGTGGCTTAGCGGTTTAGCGCCACCTTCAGCCCAGGTCGTGATCCTGGAGACCCAGGATCGAGTCCCATGTTGGGCTCCCTGCATGGAGCCTGCTTCTCCCTCTGCCTGTGTCTCTGACTCTCTCTCTCTCTCTCTCTCTCTCTCTCTCTCTCTCTGTGTCTCTCATGAGTGTATAAATAAAATCTTAAAAAAAAAGTTGTCAGTCTTGTAGTATTAGAAAGAAAAGCAACATGAAGAAGTTCAAGGATTTGAGACTTGCTTTAGGATAAATAGTGTAAAACCCTTACATCAGTATTGACACGAATGGGGACCCAGAGGCCAGTCGGTTTTTGTGGTGGCAAGACCCTAACTGAAAGTCTCTTTTCCCCCGCTCCCCAAAGTGGTAATAGTAATAGAATGCTTCAGGGTTTTTTTTAAGATTTTATTTATTTATTCATGAGAGACACACAGGCAGAGATATAGGCAGAGGGAGAGAAGCAGGCTCCCTGTGGGGAGCCCAACGTGGGACTCGATCCCAGGACTCCAGGATCACGACCTGAGCCAAAGGAGGATGCTCAACCACTGAGCCACCCAGGCACTGTGCTTCAGCTTTTTTAAATGTGATTTTTATTTGATGGTTTCAGATTTCTTCATGTTTTTATGGCTTGCTGATTTTCGAGAACCAGAGCAGTACGTTTTTATTTCCTAATCCTTAAAAACAAATTCAGATGTAAAGAAAGAATACTATTTACCTGAAAGTGGTTGTACTGTAAACCTTATTGCCCCATTATTTATTCCTTGGCATCATGAATAGGCCTGGGAAAAGCTTCTGCATCTTGACTTGTTAGCATTTTTGTCACCTGGAATGGCTGCTCTAGTCACAACGGGAGCAGTTTTGATCCCTAATGTTACTTATTATTAACAAATGCAGTGCCTAGTTTTACATGCAGCAGCAGTACACATCTGGCAGCATTGCTAAATCCAGTGGTGACTTCATTTATTTGGACTTGTTTGTGGAGAGAGCATCAGAACTTTGTACAAGTTTTACTAATATAAATGGTTTTGATTAATTTTTAATGGTATAGTATAGTGAGTTGATTTTTTTCCGAAGTGTAGTGAGTTATAAAGAATTGAATTTATCCTTTGATCTGGGGAGTGGAAGGACATCGGAGGGTAAGACCACAAGCTATAGTAACAGACTTGGATTTGAGTCCTAGCTCTGTCACTGACTAGCTGAGTGACCCTGGGCAAGTTATCTACTTCTCTGTACCACATTTTCCTCACCTGCCAGAAGGAGATACTGACAGTTCTTATCTCATAGGGATATTGTGAGATTTAAAAGACTATACAAGACTTAGCATGGTGCCTGGCACGTGGTTAGGACTTGATAAATGGTAGCCACCCGTGTAGTTATTGTTTATAAATAATATCCTGCTAATGTCATTGTAGACTAATGAAAAGCATGCTGCACTGGGAAAGTCATGAGGCTTGTATTTTTAATAACTCTGCCACTGACACATTATGTAACTTTAGACAGGTCGTTAACTTATTTGTCTTTTCACCAGTGGTAAACAGATAATGCTGTATCACTGCTTACTGAACAGCGATGTTCCATGACTAAAATCAAACATAGAAAGAGTTACCTTAGGAAAGGTGTTTACAAAGATGTTTTGAAGCTGTGGGCATCTAGTATAAGGAATAGGGCAAAAGGAAAGAACTTTTAAGCCTAGGTACATAGTTTTGTTCCTTTTCCTTCTCCCAAATGCCAGAATTTAAATAAGTTACATAGGGGATAGGACTAGAGTAACATTCATATGTTTAACTTTGATTTCTGGGTGAAAAGTCATGAATACCCATTGAAAGTAAACAGGAATGCTGGTCCCCGGGTGCTTTCAAGTCCCGTTTCAGCCTATACCTGGTGTTGGCTTAAGATAGGTGCTCTCTTGCCCCAAGGAAAAGTAAAGAGAGAAGAGGCTGGGGCTTGTGGTGAAAGTGTTTAGGTGACCAGATGGGTCAGAGTCTTGAGAGAGTGGGCAGTCACAACAGGAAGTACAGGTATGTGGTTTCTGTGTTCTTGCTGCCACAGGGAGTTTTCTGAGTGTTTTTTATGTCAGTCACAAAAATCAGGGGAGGAAAGCCAGCCTGTACAGACAGATCCATCTCTTTTGTGTTACCTTTGGGCACCAGGATGGACCAGGAAGAATTTGCCAGAGTACTGAGGATTTTATCATTTGAGTCTCTATATTGGCAGTTAAGACCGATACATGTTTTTCCAGAATGGTTTCCAGTTTCTATTGCAGCCATAAGGAGACATCACATCTGTACCATCTACTCTTAATTCTTCAGCCATCTAGCCAAGAAATGCAAGTTTCCAAGTAAAATTATGAATCATTGACACCGTTTTCATTTTCTTTAAGGAGATACTTGAGAGGAGTACATTTGAAGAACATACTCTTTCTGGATGAAACTAGGTGGTGAAGTCATTAAGAGTACCTACATCTGATAGTTACTGTTGAAATTGGTAACTGTGTCAGATATATCAGTCTGAGAACAGGAGTTCAGAAGGCCATTTAGTCCTCAATCCCTATATGCAAGACTGCTTCCAAGCCACCCAACATAAGATTTTCATCTCCACTATTCTTAAATATATCAGGAGGCTGTGATTCTATCAAAGCAACTTGAATCATGACCATAATTCTATGACATTCTTCAGAATTGAGAAATTCATCCTTCTTTATAATTTAATTATCTCACTTAATTTAAGCCATTTATTCTAGGTCTCTCTCCTTCCATTAAAGGAAGTATTTGGGTTTTTTCTTTACTAAAAATGGAAAATCTTTCATATACTTGATGACTATCCTCAGGTCACTCCTAAACTCTCCCCCCCCTTTTTTTTTTACTCTCCCCTTTTTGAACTAAATTTTACTCACATGTCTGAAGAAATCCTCTGAACATTTTTCCTGTTTTTTTCCCCAACAGTAGAAATAGCTAACATTTATTGAACACTTAATATGTGGGCAAATTACTTTAAATACATGATTCCTTTTAATCCTGACAATCATAATGTAAGATGGGAGGTATTAATTCTCTCTTTATGGATGAGGAAGCTGAGGCCCAGAGAAGTAACCTAAGTTCCTATTACTAGTAAGTGGCAGAGCTGCCATTTGACTTGAGGGCAGTGAACTCCACAGCTAGAACTCGTAATCACCCCAGTTTTTAATACAGTGCCTTTTAAGCCACCCAATCCAAAATCAGGTTTTATAAAACATAATTGAGCTTAGTAGTTTTTTCTTAAGATTTTATTTATTCATGAGAGATACAGAGAGAGAGAGAGAGAGAGAGAGGCAGAGACACAGGCAGAGGGAAAAGCAGGCTCCATGCAGGGAGCCCGACATGGGACTCGATCCCCGGTCTCCAGGATCCCGCCCTGGACTAAGGCAGCGCTAAAACCGCTGAGCCACCAGGGCTGCCCCTGAGCTTAGTAGTTTTTTAAACAAATATGAAAATACTACTGGATTTAGGACATAGACTCCTTTTAATATATATTAATAGCATTGTTAGTTTTTAGGACCAAGATATATGTCCTAGGTAGGCATATTCTGATTCTCTATTATCCTTAGGTACTTTTTGTGGCTTCTAAAAATGGAAAGACCAATTTTACATAATACCAGTGGAGTGCTTGGCACCCTAGAGAAATGGGGTATCTGATTTTGAGAGTTGACATTCTAGATATTGGACATGCCATGAATCTGCACATATGATGATTCATAGATAACACCTTTTTATTCTGTGTGGGAGAAGCCTTGCCTGTTTCTGCTTCCTAAGTTGGTAAGGGAGTAAAGAATGAGTCCAGGAAATAGATTAAGTACCAGAATGGGTCAATGAGACTGGTAGTAATGGATTCGAGTTGAGTAGGGTGGGATAATGGCAGGGTCTTTAAACCTTACACAGGAGTTTCACCTAGGATAGGAGGGGATGAGGATAGTTGAAGCAGGAGTTTTCAGGAGAAAAGGGATATGCAGTAATCACTGGAGAATGAAATATAATCATGGCAGTATATTTGTCTGCTGTACATAGATATCCTGCAAGGGCATCTTAAAACTCAACCTGTCTAAACCATTATTCATCATCTTCCCTGCCCTGAACCCTGATTCTCTTTCTGAATCCTTTACCTTCAACTCTTCCTTCTTCCACATGTATCACATTGGTTCTAATTCTGGGGTGTCTTCTATTGTCTTTTCTTTTGTAATACTACCCTATACCCAGTCTTCCTCTCCCCATCCTTCCAATATACTGCTGGTAATTACTTGATCTCTTCTTCCCTGACTCCAAACCTTCACTGATGCCTTAGTGTATACAAAATCATACCCAGGGATCCCTGGGTGGCGCAGCGGTTTGGCGCCTGCCTTTGGCCCAGGGCGCGATCCTGGGGACCCGGGATCGAATCCCACATCGGGCTCCCGGTGCATGGAGCCTGCTTCTCCCTCTGCCTGTGTCTCTGCCTCTCTCTCTCTCTCTCTCTCTCTGTGACTATCATAAATAAAAAAAAATCATACCCAGAGGCCTCAGCCTGCCATTCAGAAGTCATAACCCACCTCTTCCATTCTTGATTTCATCCTCTCTCCTCTTGGTTTCCCAAACGTCCTCTGTTTGTCCCCACTGCTGTGCACATACTGACATTACTCATCCTAGTTGCATCTTAGCTGCCTATCAGTTCTGTTTTTGAATTCTGCTCAAACTTCACCTCTTTCATAGATTTTCACATAATATGCATTGTATTTGTTAGATATAAGCAAGCCTTCCTTCCCCACTATCTTCTGGTATCTGGAAGGGTAGACACTCTTCTCTTGGTCTAGCATAGGATTAAGTGGGGATAATGCATGGAAGACACTTAGCACAGTACTTGATGTCTCATTTGTGCTCAGTAGTGTTCTAATAAATAGGTGGGTGCTCATTAATTATTGGATTTGAAGGAGAGAAGAGCTTCAGTTGGATAATAGTGTGAAACCTTAATACTGGGAGAGGTGTAAATTGGCCAGAGAAGTAATGGTATAGCATAAAATTCCTCTTTTTTTGGTTAGTCAGTGCTTTAGTGGGGTTTGCAGCTCCAGTGATTTGAAAAGGAAGGAGAGAAATCTAGTGGAAAAAATATGGTTGGTTATTTGTTCAGGATGGGGAGAGCTGTGTATGCCTTACCCATGAAGGTTTGCATGTTTCTTCAACATTCCCTGGCTCAGTATGGTGTTACTTTGGTTGTTTCTTTAGGCATGGTATTTGTTAAGGCCCTCTACTAGAATCTAGAATTCATCTCTCTGTCCATTTATCAGTTACTTAATTTAGTGCCTACTTTGAACCAAGTACAATGTGAGACACTTTGATGGGTGCTTCCAGGAATACATACAGTTTAGCCTTGGGAGTATGTAGAGAATGCCACAGGAGAGCTGGGATAGAGGACCATCATTAATTCTGTTTTAGAAGTCAGAAGGCTTCATAGCAAGTGACGTTTGAAATATGTTCCAATCGGAAAGTGATGCTGTAGAAGTCAAAGGGGGAAGAGTTTCAAGAGGAGGAAGTGGGCAAAAGTATTAGGTAAGTATTAAATGCCAGTGCTATTTAAAGTAGAGCGAATGGCTCATTTAGCGTTCAGTAAGGGCAAAACAGAGTGCCCACAGTGCATAAGATGCTACAACTGCTTACTGCATACAGAGAAGCAGAAGATGCCAGGTGGTCCATGGTGCTACTAAATCCTTAGAGCAGTGGTCCTTAGCCAACTGAAATAAGAAGTGGGGGTGGGCGGGGGATTCCAGGCATGTATCTTTTGAAAAGGGTTCTCAAGTGATTTTTTAAAAAGATTTTATTTATTTATTTGAGAGAGTGTAAGAGTGAGAGAGACAGCATGAGCCAAGGAAGGGGAGGAGAGGGAGAAGCAGTCTCCCTGCTGAGCAGGGAGCCTGACATGGGGCTCTCTCCCAGGACCCCAGGATCATGGCCTGATCATGACCTGAGCCAAAGACAGATGCTTAACCGACTGAGCCACCCAGGTGGCCCCCCAAATGGTTTTTTGGTAGATGCTTTTTGTTATGGACCATTACCTTAGGAAGAGGGGTCAGCAAACTTTGCATACAGGACCAGATAATACATATTTAAGGATTTGCCAGCTGTATTGTTTCAGTGGCAATCACAGACAATACACAAAGAAATAAGTATGTCTGTGTTCCAATAAAACTTAATTTACAGAAATGGCTGGTGGGCTGGATTGGGCTTGCAGGAGCCCTGCCTTAGGGTATTTTTGTGGAAAAACAGGTATATTCAAACAGGCCTGTTCATTGTCATCTGTGTAACTAAGTGTACATCCATCACGAATGTATTCATCTAAACGTGTATTTTTTTAATAAAGCTCAGATTATGGCATGCAGATTAATTTTAATATGTGCAGATATTTTACCTGTCATTTATATTAAAATGAATTTTGCTTTGCTTTGGAGGTTAAGGAGAATGAATGTAAGGCGAAAGAGAAACTTCAAGTCCAATGATGGAGAAAATCAGGTCTTTGACTATTACTGAATAAAATTTTTTCCTTTGCCTTCATTTAATACTTCTTTGTAATTGGAAATACTGTAAATTTATGTCATTATGTAACTAATTCCCATTTATTTGTGCCAGTGGAGGAGAACCCAAACCAGTAATGTAAAATAATCTGTGTCTGGTTTGGGGGGATGTTTTGGTGTGTATATGAAGTTCTTCACTGATTAAGTATATAACACACAGCACGGCAGTTTAAAGTACCCTCTGGGGATCCCTGAGTGGCTCAGCGGGTTTACCACCTGCCTTTGGCCTAGGACATGATCCTGGAGTCCTGGGATCGAGTCCCACGTCAGGCTCCCTGCATGGAGCCTGCTTTTCCCTCTGCCTGCGTCTCTGCCTCTCTTGCTCTCTCTCTGTCTCTCATAAATAAATAAAATCTTAAAAAAAAGTAAAATTTGAAAAAAAAAATAAAGTACCCTCTGTCTGAAAGGCCTACACTTGAGAACAGCCTGAACCTATAGATCTGAGCTCAGAAAAACTCTGTCTGAATATTTCAGGTTAAAACAAACAAACAAACAAAACCTTCAAAAGCTACAATAATATAGAGAATTTAAACTATCAGTGACGACTCATAAGTATGAGTATGGAGAATGTGATATTCAGAGCAAGGCCAGGGGACTAGGTTAAGTAAGAACTTGATATGCTTGCTTCGTTCATGGCCTTCCGTTTTGAAAAGATTTCTGGACTGATTTGTTCAGTAACTGCTTACGTTTAGTCTGTTACTCTAGGAAAAAAGTACTTTTCAGTGGCCCTGTTTTTAGAAGCACTTGGAATTTAAGTTCCTAACCTATCAAGTGTGTCCTTTTCTGATGACTTTGGTCATCAGAATAATATATTAAGTTATTTATTTATTTTAATGAGACCCTCTTCAAAATGCTGAGCTTTTTTTATTTTTTTAAGATTTTTTATTTATTTATTCATCAGGGACACACACACACACACACACACACACACACAGAGAGAGAGAGAGAGAGAGAGGCAGAGACACAGGCAGAGGGAGGAGCAGGCTCCATGCAGGGAGCCTGATGTGGGACTTGATCCCGGGTCTCCAGGATCACACCCTGGGCTGAAGGCAGCGCTAAACTGCTGAGCCACCCGGGCTGCCCTGAACTTTTTAAAAAAATTGTAGCTATAGCATAAACCAGAAACAGTCATGAATCATGTTCCACCCTACCATGCCGTGGTATTCTTGTTAGGAATTTTTTAAAAAGATTTATTTATTTATTTTTAGAGAGAGAGAGAGAGTGAGCAAGAGCGGGGGGAGGGGCAGAGGGAGAGAGACCAGCCTCAAGCAGACTTTGTGTTGAGCTGGGAGCCTGATGCCAGGCTTGATCCCAGGCCCCTGAGATCATGACCGGAGCCGAAATCAAGAGTTGGTCGCTAAACCAACTGAGCCACCTAGGTGCCTTTCTTTTAGGCATTTTTAACAGGTAAATCAGACAGCTGTCACTTAAGCAGATAATTCAGAGGTCACTCTTTGCTTTCTAACGATGTTGGATATGTGAAGTATTCCTATAAATCAGTTGTTGAGGAGCATTTTGGGGCAGCTCTGAAAACTTACCCCAACTGCCTCATCCCGAGTTCTAGTTTTTCCTGGAGGTGATGTTATCTGGTATTAAAAACAATAGACACCAGTGTAAGGTGAACTGCCTTTACTTTATCCTGTCTCCTGTGCAGATAGCCTAGGTACCCTGTTTCCAACTCAAGTGCTTTGGGCCTGTTTCCTTCACCTACAGACCAAGAATATGGTCTCATTTTGGAGCCTCTTTTGCATTCTCATACATTTATAGCCCTTTTCTTGGAGCAGATGTCTTGAGAGTAGTAACTACTTGGCCGTGAGGATTTATATCTATACAGTGGTGGTCAGTCAGTCACTGAGGCACACTCAATATGCAGCAGTTGGCTGGGCAAGGCTGTCTTAGCAAGCCCTTTGCCCCTTGGATCCCTGTGGCTCTCTCTAGCCATCGGATTCCAGCTTTCCCTTCCCCCCCCCAAAGCCATCCCTTTCTGCCCATCTTAGAAGTTGGTGATCTCATTTTAGTTTTACTTTGTGTCTCATGGTCTTGGTTGAACTGTCCCTGAGTTTTGCCCACAGCTACTGAGAAATCAGTATTTCTCCTTTTATTCCTTAGGACTTCTTCCTTTTACAAACTGAATTTCAGCCCCGGCCTGGTTCAGTTGCCTGAGGAGTCGGTACATCCCTGCCTCTGGCTCCCGCAGGACTTTAGCTAAGTCATAGTCCTTTCGGTTCCCTTTGTTAGCTCTCATGTGTGACTTGGTTCCTCTTTAGTCAGTGGGTCAGCTCCTTGAGACTTGGTTCTTTGGGTACAGCTTAACGTTAATATGGGATAGCTTCACAGATTTTAGAATGGTGGTTACCACAAGCAGGGAAGGTAGGGAGATGTTGCTTAAAGGGTACAAAGTTGTAATTGTGTAGTGAAGTTTAGAGGCCTGATGTTTGGCCCAATGACTATAATTAATAACACTATATTGTATACTGGAAATTTGTTGAGAATAGATTTCCGGGGCTTTTACCACACACACAAAACTGATAACTGAATGAAGAGTTGGTTGTGCTAAGTAGCTCAACTGTAGTAATCATTTTGCTATTATTAAAACACCTTGCCATACATCCTAAATATTTTTTTTTTACTAAAAAAAAATTAAGGATACTATCACTTCTAGCCATACTATAAAGATGAGGTGCAAACATCTGTAATAGGGTGGGTCTTTTTTCTAGTCTCCCCATTTCAGAAAAGGTGAATTGAGTTTTGAGGCTTACTAGGTCTACTGGGTAGCAACCTGAAGAGGGGAGAAAAAGTAAAAGAAAAATCATTATCAAAAATTTTTCACCTCTACTTAAAGATCTTGAAGTCAGAGTATGAACAGGATTAGCTGACAATTGACATTTATACTTTTATCAGGGGCAGGAAATTAGCCCTCAGAATATTTGATGCATGGGACAGACAGTTTTGCAGGGGGAAAAGGTCCACAGTTAGTTCACCATGTTCCTGTCAGGTTAACTTTCATTTTCCCCACGTTCAAGAGTCATGGGTAGTGCAAACTTGATGTTAAATGGCAGCTGACAGTCCTGCTAAGAGCCCAGTAAGGCCCATAACAAATTTGAGGGCAAATGTTTTATGTAAAGAGAAATAACGGGATAACATTACCTGGGACCAACCAACTGCTGCCTTGCTGTGTTGGGGATCCCATTTTCCTATCACTCCACTTTTTTTAAGAAAGGTAGTCTTTGTTTTATTTTCCATAATTTAAAAAAAAATTTTTAACGTTAATCAGCCACCTATCTGGTTTCCCAACTTCTTTAATTGTTCTTTTTCTCTCTTGATTCTCAACTTGGTATCTCACAGGGCTAAATCTTTTCCTCCCAAATATTCTTGCCTCTGTTCATTCTGTGCCCCTTCCACTGGATTGTGTTCTCACTTTTACCTTTCCAAATTCTAGATCAGACTGTTTAAATTTGTAGATATGCTTGAAGATTATTATGTTAAATCTGCAGATAATAGAAACACAAATCAGAAAAAATATACTGGAAGATATTGAAATATTCAATAACCGTAAGCTTAAAGTCAACACATATATCGAACACTACTTTGTAAAGCACAGTGTCAGTCTTCCAAAAAAGTCAGTCTAGAAACAATTGATGGATAAAATCTATACATTTATAAATATAATTAGCTGTACAAGGAAGTAAAATGGTAAGAGCCAAAATGAATACTGTGTCTTAAGTCCCATAGGAGTTCAGGGAAAAAATAGTCATTTAGGGGTTGGGGCATATAGTGTAGTAGACTTCAAGATAACAGTTCTGTTTCCATTTTGTGTTCATAGGTACATAAGCATGTGTAAATTTTATATTTAGTTTTATTATAGATAATCTTTGCTATTTTGTTAGCATCTTGCCAGAATTTCATATACAAGTGGGTATTTCGGCTTTTATATGAATGCTGCTTAAAATAGATCCAGTAAATTCTAATTGAGAAAAATTCCTACTGCTAACCTTGAAAAGAATTTTCTACTCTTTGAAATCATTTTTATTGGTATATCTTCTTCCTTTCACCCTTGAGAGGAACTGACAAAAGTGAGAATGAGCTTTTTCTCACTTAAAAATTTTACCTGTCCTAAAGTGCTGTAGTTAACTCATAATATTTTGGGCAGATTTAAACTGAGAACCAGCAAAAACAAATTTTGATATGTTTTGGACATTTGATTTCCTTCTTATTCTCAACTAATAGATGGTATTAAAAGCATTTGCTAGCGTGTTCCCCCCAAATATTTTTTTGTATGTGAAAGTACTTTTGTCCATTGTAGAAAAATCAGAAAACACAGGAAATTGTAAAGAAAATAACCCCTCAGCATTTTGCTATATCTACTCTCCCCCCTTTTCTTATTTATTAATTTATTTTAAAATATTTATTTATTCGTGAGAGACAGAGAGAGAGAGAGAGAGAGAGAGAGACATAGGCAGAGGGAGAAGCAGGATCCTCGATGCAGGACTCTATCCCCGGACCCCAGGATCACGCCCTGAGCTGAAGGCAGACGCTCAACTGCTGAGCCACCCAGGTGTCCCTCCCTCCCCCCCAGTTTTCAAAGAATTTATGTTATAATCATAATTGTGATCATAATTAACATAATAATTTTGTATCCTGCTTTATTTAGTATTTTACATAAACATTTTCCCATACCGTTAAGTTTTCTTTGGAGAGTGGCTGTAGAATATTCCTACGTATGGGTGTGCTAGAATTCAAAGATTATTCAGTTGTTTTCCATGAGTGATTTTGCATTTTGGATTATTGTAAATAATTTTGTAATAAAGATATGTATATAAATCATTTGAATCTCTTTTTTAGACTAGATTAACAGAAGTAAAGTTAGTGGATCAGGAAATAAGAACTTTTTAAAAGCTCTTTGATAAATAAGGCAAGCTGCTATTCAGAGCATAGTGATTTCCAGCAGGATATGAGAGTGCCCATCTCACTGTATTTTTGCCAGTGTTGAGCCAAGTATAGTATTTTTAACTACCTCCTCTCTCATTTTTGCTTGCTAATTGAATTCAATTTTTTTCAAAATGTACCCGTGCAAACCCATTTTTGATGAAATTTCAAGATGAACTACTTGCAGTACAGTTCTTGATGAAGTGAAATAATGTTCGACTTGTTAAAAAAAAAACAGGTTGTAAAATAGTATGTAAAGAATTACGTAGAAAAACACTTTCACATAAACACTGTAACATACTGTAAGGGCATCTCTGCTTGCCAAAAGCATGAGAGTTTTTTTTTTTTTTAATTTTCTTTTTGCCCTTGCATTTGCCAACATTTCTATAATAGATATAATAAGATATAATTTGCTAAAAAATAAAATAAAATAATTAAGTAACCTTAGAAATGCTACACCTTCTCAAGAATTTATAAGCCCACCCAAAAGTATTTAACAGCTTTTCCTGCTTGGTAATTTGTTACAGTAATTCTTTTTACAGTTATACTTTGAAGTTTCTGTATTTAAGGAAATGGAGTATTTCTCTAGTACTAATCATGTCCACTGGCCCTCATGTTTTCTGGGAGGTACCTGTATTGAGAATGTTTCTGACTTAGGAGTATTTCTTACATGATAGTTTGAACGAGAGGTTGAGTGTTTGAATTGCTTAGAGAAGCGTAAGGAATTTTATTGGAATTTATATCAGGTTCTCAGTATACCAAAATTTCTTAGGAGCCAAGTAATCCAGAAGTTATGATGGTAAGTATTCTTTATGTTAAATTAATAGAGGAATGAGAACAGTTCCAAACAAGGTATCTAGCAACCAAGAAACAAAGTTTTTAAGATTTACCTTATAGAGAATTTATTTTGGCATGGCATTTATAGCTTAGGAGATAGACCTGTTAAAAGTCCACTCGGTACCTGAAAGTCCATTCTAGTACCATATACTATGATATGTTAATAAAAACCACTAACAGTCATTGTTATGTACTTTTTTTAAAAGAACTGTTTCCTAAATTGAGAGCATGAGCTAGTTAAACAATAGGAATTATCTAATAAAGTCAGAAGGTAAATACATTAAAATATGTTTAAAGAGTCCATTCTTTTATCTCTGTGCCTGAATTCATAATGCATAAGAGGTAAGTAACAGATTAAATTTAAAATAGATGAGCCTATTTTCATAATCAACTTGACATCACAAAATATTTTTAGAGCTTGAGAGATTTAAGAGTCTCCTTAACTTTTTATCCTTCTTTCCTCACTTGAAAATGATTTTACCAAGTCCCCCAATAGTACGTGAGATTTTTTTCCCAAAGATTCTCATTAAGTGGAAATGTGAAGGAAACATTTTTTCTGGTATGAGACATTTCTCGCAGTTACTCATTTCCAGGAAAATCTGGATTGTTGAAAGGTCTAAGTTATACCCAGCTTACATTCCCGATTTGCAACATTTCAAATTTTCTCTTGACCACAGTGAAACAATAGACATTAATAATATTCCATTAGTTTTGTCACTGTTTAATCTGGGGGGAAAATACCCCTGGTTGAACTTGATTCAAAGTATTTCTAGGTGAGAAAACAAGATAACTTAGCATTTATCGGTTACAAAACTTTTCAATAACCCAATTTGTTTTCCTTGACAGAGATTGATATGCCTCTAACCTGACATCACGGCCTTAGTACAATCTCCCACTAATGATAATTATTTTATTGTTTTGCTGTAGATGTGTTCTTTGTGCCATTGTCCTGGAGCAACAATTGGTTGTGATGTGAAAACATGTCACAGGACATACCACTACCACTGTGCATTGCATGATAAAGCTCAAATACGAGAGAAACCTTCACAAGGAATTTACATGTAATTATTTAACTTCTCTTTAAGTCTTTTTTTTTTTAAGCAGTCATACTTTCTTTAGGCTTTTGTAAAAGTTCTTCCCATTTTGAAGCATTTCATCATCATTGTAAAGGGTGTTTTGGTAAGGAATTTAATGGTTAGAGAAGGGCATAGGATATTTAATAAGATTTCTGGAATCCGGCTTGTGAATGGGGTGAAGTATACTGCTCATTTTCTTAATTTGAAAAACGAGTTTAGTTTGTTGACTTGATAATTTTTGATTTCTTCATTTTTTTATAGGGTGTATTGCAGAAAACACAAGAAAACTGCACATAACTCTGAAGGTATGTCCTGCAGTGACTTTTTATTTATTTATTTATTTATTTATTTATTTATTTATTTATTTATTTATTTATTTATTTATGATAGTCACAGAGAGAGAGAGAGAGGCAGAGACATAGGCAGAGGGAGAAGCAGGCTCCATGCACTGGGAGCCCGACGTGGGATTCGATCCTGGGTCCCCAGGATCGTGCCCTGGGCCAAAGGCAGGCGCCAAACCACTGCGCCACCCAGGGATCCCTGCAGCGACTTTTCAATATCAAGAAGAAATTTGAGTGAATTTTACTATATGAATTTTTGCCATAGATGTATCTCAATATTGAATACACTGCAAAGAATCCAGAAAAGTGTTAGGATAAACTGATGTACATAGTGAAAAAGATCTGGATTTTTGAGAAAATTTTTGCCCCTGAAGCTCTTGTAAGGAGTACATTGAGAATATATTTTATCTTTAGGAAAAAATGATGCTAGGGATTTTGGGTTTCTGTGTTCATGTAAGTGTTAGCAGATTGTAAAGGTAGTAATTGGGATCCTTACTACTGTCAGATATAGAAAATGGGAACTAGAGATACTGGTACATTTGTGATCACCAGGCTTTCTGTTAAATTTTCACATTGTACTTTTTTTTGAAAATACAGACATGTTCATAAGAAGTCATCAAATTTAAAATATATTAACTTTAAAAATTTTTATAGTTTATTTCTCAAACTTCTATAAAGCAAGGCTAAGGGTGTTTATAGTTAGCCAAGTTGTACTTGGTCTTTTTTAAAAGGGATGGGAAAGTTCTTAAGTTGAATTCTGACTTTTTGTATACTTCTGCAAATGGATGGTTTTGATACTTCACTAGCACTAAAAGGCTTAGATTTAGTCTGAGAGCATTCTATCCTTCCATTTAAATTAGAGATTTTTAGTTTTTTGTTAGCCTCTGAGAACATGTCGCTTAGAAATTAGAATGATTTGAGCCTCTTGATTTAGGAAGTAGTTTCCTATATAAAGACTTACCTAATTATCGTGTTAGCATACTAAAGTTTGTGACCCTTTTTGATATCTTAGATCATGGCTATATCCTTCACTTTGAGACTCTAGATTTAATTAAATATATGTGTCGTGCTGCTTAAATACATGATCTTCAGCAAAACTTGTCCTTAAAGTAAACAGATTGTATAAATAATAAGAACAATGTTTTAGAGCTGATAAAGTGCAACTCAGAAACCTTTACAATGTTTTCCTTGTTTATTTTTTTCCTCATTTATTTAGTTCAGGAATTCAATTGAAAAACCTTTTCAAAGTTTAAGAGGAAGCTTGCCCACCTTTCATTACTTCAGATTTTAAAAACGTGTTTGATTTTCTTGAAGACTGTAGTGAACTACATGTATGGTAAAACCAAGGGTTAGAAGCTAGGATCTGATGAATACAAGTATAAGATACACTGGGGCAGGAGGATAGTTGAGGATGGCAAGGATTAATGTAGAAGGCTCCCCTTTTATTCCTTACATTTCTGAAGCTGATAGTACCATCTAGTGGTAGAGAAAAGTCACTGCAGACTGCATAAAGCAGAATAATTTTGACCACCTTTTTGCTTTGAGAAAGATTGAAAATAATACTTTTCAGATTACTTTTTTACTTTTTATTTATTTTTTAAAGATTTTGTTTATTTGTGTGTGTGTATGTGTATGTGTGTGTGTGTGTGTGTGTGTGTGTGTGTGTGAGAGAGAGAGAGAGAGAGAAGCAGCGGGGGAAAGGGAGAAGCAGGCTCCTGAGCAGGGAGCCTGACTTGCGACTTGATCCCAGGACCCTGAGATTATGACCTGAGCTGAAGGCAGATGCTTAACTGACTGAGCCACTCAGGTGCCCCTCAGATGACTTTTTAAATGTAACTGGCAGGATTGCTGCAATTCAAATTTGTGATCCAGTTATTTTGAATTTGGGGTTCAGTGTATACTTCTGGAGCACTTTAGGACCCCTGTCTCATTGATATTATGTAATGTGTTTATCCTCATATTGTAGAACTGGAAGCATAATTTTACAATTTAAAGGCACTACAGAGTTGTATTTATTGAATTTTGGCTTTTATCACTTATCTAGCTTAAATTTATTTGATATCGATTGCTTTGTCAGAAACAACTTCAATTATTTGTTTTTTTTTTAAAGATTTTGTTTATTTATTCATGAGAGAGAGAGAGAGCAAGAGGCAAAGACATAGCAGAAGGAGAACCAGGCTCCATGCAGGAAGCCTGATGTGGGACTTGATCCTGGGACTCTGGGATCACACCCTGAGCCAAAGGCAGATGTTCAACCATTGAGTCACCCAGGCGTCCCTATGTCATTGTTCTAATGGGAAACCTATGTTCTACTTAACAATTGTAATTTATGGTTGGGGTTTATAGGGTTGTATTTCAGGAACTACCTTTGAGAATTTTACGGCAGTGGTCTGTGCAGCAAAAAGGCATTGATAACTGCGGATGGCAATGTCTTATTCATTTGCCATCAGTGGCTCAATAACCTAGTTTGCTAAAACTTAAAATGGTAAATACTCCATAATTCAGTCTGTTCATGTGAGTTTGATGTAATAATTTTGAAATATTAAATTTGAGAATCTTTGCTGTTTCCATAGTTTTGCCTTTTCCAGAAGGTCATATAGTTGGAATCATACCATATGTAGCCTTTTCAGATTGGCTTCTTTCACTTAGTTGGCCTTTTTTTGGGAGGGCAGCAGAATGGTTGATATATAAATGCTTATGAGAAAGGATCTGATAGGCAAGAAGAGATCAAAGGTCCAGGAAGGAGGGAGATTCAGTGCGCAAACAGAAGAATTGCCCTATTACAAGAGAAGGAAAAGGGAGAGGTAGTTCCTAACTGGTCTGTTTGAAGGAGAATGTAGGGGGAGAGAGGAGAAACTTTGAAAGAATAGTTGTGAAGACTGGGAGAGGAAGTTTGCCTAGAGAAACGTAAGGTTTCCAGACTGGATAGAGGGCTCACTTAAGGTTGCTAACCATTAATGTATATAGTGATACCCTCAGGTTGTGTGACTTCCTTTAGCAATTCAGGATCCTGTGTATAGCACAGAGAAAAGGGTTAGTTGGTTAGTTCAGAAGTGGGATTTTTGCCAAGTATGTTCCACAAAGAAGTAAAGGTAAAAGGGAGTTCAGGATATTTGCAAGGCAAAAAATCTAAGATAAGGAAGTGAAGACAGGAAAAAAAGAATCAGGAAGGAATTAATAGACAGGGGGTCCTGATAAGGTTGAAGAGCAATGTGAATGAAAGTACTTGGGGAAGCAATCATTTTGTGGTACCAAAGTGTGCGTGATTTATAGTGATTTCAGTGATCTGAACCATTTTTAGGTGATTGTAAAGGTGTCTAGATGTGATTATAGGGATTGGGTAGTTGGTGGAAGATACCATTGAAGGTCAAGGAACTTGCTTGGGTTGTCCTGTGTTCTTGAAATCACCCAGGATGCGGCAGGGGCGAGGAAGGAAAAAAGAGCTGTAAGCTGTATGCTAAAGAAAATCTGATTCATGGGATAGAATGATTGGGAGTTGGTAATTGTTAGCAACATGGAAGGGGGAAAGGTAGCATAGTTGGTGTACCAGCAAAATTGATAAGTGGGAGTTAGTTAGAAACGCCTAATCTCAAGCCCCACCCTGACCTACTAAATAGGAATCACCACTTTAGCAAGATCCCAGGTGGTTTTTTTGCACATTAAAGTTTGAGAAGCAGTCATTTAGCTGAGTGACGTGTACTTTAGGTGCAGTGTTTTTTACAGGGGGATACAGACTTAATGGTTCAATAAGGCAGTCTAGTAGAAAGTACGGTGACAGTGGAAGTGTTCTGTATTTGAATCGTCCAGTATGGTAGTCAGTAGCCACAGTAGCACCTAAAATGGTGTAGTGCCGTCCTAGTCTTAATAGGAATTTATACATAAAAAATGGACAGGAAAAGCCAGAATTAAATCCTGCATCTTTATGTTTTTCTCCCCTTCGGCCTATGTATTTAGATAATAGGTATATTCTTTACCTTTTTTTTTTAAAGAAATATTTTAAAAATGTTAAATAATGGTAATAACATACAGGTCTAGCTTATAACTACTGCTAGTTTCTGTATTGTAGAAGTACTTGAACATGACAGCTTGTCATCAGTAAATGAGTACCTACAAGGAACTGTGATTACGTCTTTCTTGTGGTTCTTCTAAAATCCTTTTCATTAAGGGGTTAAAGCTTTTCTGTTTAATAATTTATGTGGAGCAAAGTCATCTGTGATGAGATAGAAAGCAGTAGAGTAGATGCTGAGTGTTAGCTATCTGCAGCAAGAATGTGTAGATTCTTAAGTCGTGATCACAAACATAAGCTCAGCTCAGTTTAGGTTCTTGACATTGTAAGTAGCCAAACTTGTGGCTTATTATTTTTGTTAAACTACCCAGTACAGGATGATGGGCATGGTATGGGTGCTCAAGAAATGTTTGTAATCTCTTTTCTTTGACTTGAAACAAAGCATGGTATTTAAAGCATCACTTATTTTGGGGTGACCTTTCTGCCTCCTGTGACTTTTCTTGTATCAGGTGTTAGCAGAGCAAGGTGAATTAATAAAACAGGGTCTTGGTTTTTTTTTGGGGGGGGAAGATACCATTTAGTGACAGATATGTGACCAACTGATTGAAATACAGGGGTGACACATGGAATTACTTAGAGATAAAGGGGCATCATATTTGCATCTTAAACCTTTCAGAAAATAGTATACAAATGAATGAAGAAAGAGTGAGTGATAAAGCGATGTGGTAAGGTGCTAACATTTGGGTGGAGGATGTATAGGAATTTATAAGTCAAAAAAAAAAGGAATTTATAAGTCTAAGATTACTTAGAAGTAGCTTAGTGATAAATGCCACAATGACTTGCAGGGACCATAAAAGACAGTCAGCATAAAGAAATCTCCTGTGCTTAACCTCGGAAAAGCTTGCCTTTAACAGACAGTTTGGAAACTTATTTTAGAGATTGCTTGTCAAATCATATGACTCAATTTGTGTTTCAAGAACTAGAGTCACCATAGTTATATTAGAAGTATGTTGAAAGTGTGTTATCATCTATGTAGATTCAAAGCCTTTGCCTGCTTTCATATTCCCTTAGTATTTTCTTCCCCTTGGTTTTTCTAGAATGCACTGTACCTTCCAATCTTCATTACTTTTATCAAATGTAAGTTTAGGGAGATTTTACTATGATATCAGTGACTCTAAAAACCTTTTAAGTTTTTGTAACACTGAATAGCTTTATGAAGTACCAGAAAGGCAGTCGTGTATACTGGTTGAATATGGGCTCTGAAATCAGGTCTATATTTGTTTTTTTTTTTTATTTTTTTTATTTATGATAGTCACAGAGCGAGAGAGAGAGAGAGAGAGAGAGGCAGAGACGAGAGGCAGAGACACAGGCAGAGGGAGAAGCAGGCTCCATGCACCGGGAGCCCGACGTGGGATTCGATCCCGGGTCTCCAGGATCGCGCCCTGGGCCAAAGGCAGGCGCTAAACCACTGTGCCACCCAGGGATCCCCAGATCTATATTTGAATCTCATTTCTGCCACTTACTAGCCACGTGGTCTCGGGCAAGTTATTTAGTATCTCCTGGAGCCTTAGATACAGTATTTGTAAAATGGGGATTTAGGAAAAAAACCTACCTTGTAGAATTATTGTAAGGATTAAATGAAATAATGTGCTTAAGGGTCTTAGCAGTGTTTCTGGCACATAGTAAAGTGCTCAGTAAATACTACATTCGTGTGCTCTTCCTTGGAAGATAATAGAATTTAAATTGTATTTGTGATTTAACTTAGAAAATTTTAGTAACATATTCACATTGTGCCCTCTGCTAGAACTTACTCCATATTTTTTTGATTCACCAGATTTATTGACTACTTATGTGCAAAGTGCTGTGCTAGGCACTATTTACCCTCATCTTTCATTTAGCATACTTTACAAACTCATTATCGAAGTATCAGACATACACAAAAGTATGTTTGAAAAAAAGCCCCATCACCTAGCTTTAGCCATCATCAATCAGCTTGTGGCCAGTCTCGTTTCATCTACACCCCTTACCTACTTCGTCCATCTGGATTATTTTGAATGAAATTCCAGATCCATTTCATTTTAGCACACTTAATAAGTATTAATATTTTTGATGTATGCTGCATGTTTATATGTGCATATGTATATGAATATGCACAAAATCATTTATCTCCTACCTTTGCCAAAAAAGCGGTTTATGCAGAGCACATGCACATTGAGTTTCCATTGGAGAAGGCAGGGCAAGTAACCTCCAGTCTTCCTTTTGTTTCAGCCCTAAAGATGCAAAGCAGAGGTGGTGATGCTTACCGTAATCATAATGCTTGTCATTTTGCTTTTGTTTTCAAAATAATTCCAATACACATTTATTGAGTGCCTCCTGGGTGTGGGGGCATTGGGTAATTTAGAAAATAAGCCTCTTGACAAAGAGCTCACAGTCTACACAAGGTATGACAAGAGTAATAACTAACAGTTGAATAAAATTTTATAGTTTACAAGGCATTTTTCACAGTTTCTTGAGGCATCCTTTTCAGGAAGGTGTTATCATTAGTTCCATTTGTTACATCAGGAGACTTTGCCTCATGAGTGTTAACTAACTTTACCAAGTTTTAAGACCTAGTAGGTGGCAGTCTTAAGACTTTCTGTTCAGGAGTCCTTTCTACTTCATATGGTTAACCGATGTGAGACTTTGGGGGAGGAAAGGCAATGGAGCTTAAGCCAGGAAGGGAGAAGATGAGAAAGATACTGATCAGGAAGAAGAGAATTGATAAAGGAACATATTGGGCTTGGCCATACGAGGAGGATGAGACTTGGTGTCTCGGTAAGTCAGTCACTCCTGTGCCTTATCGTGGCAATTGGGTAATAGGGAGGGGCTTGGCCTTTCCGAGGTGACCTAGGCACTTAGGAGCTGTGCTCATAAAGGTTAGGAATGATCCGTTTTACCTGAAGGAACACAGCCTTGTTTCGTCACTTGCCTCATCAGCCTGCAGTTTTAGGAATTGCAGCTGTGAATATAAGATTAAGGCTTTGGTTTTGGATTGCATTCATTTGTTTGAAGAGGTATATAAACATTGTACAAACATCAGCAATACGAAAGAGTACACATCTTTAGCGAGCTTTCGTCCCACCCTTACCCTTATATCTGTTTCCAAACCGCTTTGCTAAAAGCAACCACCACTGTTGGTTTCCTAAGTATACTTCCAGAGCATTTCTCTGCAGACATGAGCCTATGTAAAACTATCCTTTTTCTAAATTCCAGGAGCACTGGAAATTGTGTATTTTCAGGACAATGGGTATTACCACTTTATTTTTTTAAAGATTTTATTTCTTCATGAGAGACACAGAGAGAGGCATAGACATAGGCAGAGGGAGAAGCAGGCTCCTTGTAGGGACCTGGATGTGGGGCTCCATCCCAGAACCCTGGGGTCACGACCTGAGTCAAAGGCAGACACTCAACCACTGAGCTACCCAGGCATCCTGGGTATTACCACTTTATTTTTTTTAAGGATTTTATTTATTTATTCATGAGAGACACACAGAGAGAGAGAGAGAGAAGCAGAGATGCAGGCAGAGGTAGAAGCAGGGTCCATGCAGGGAGCCTAACGCAGAACTCGATCCCGGGTCTCTAGGATCACACCCTGGGCTGAAGGCAGGTGCTAAACCGCTGAGCCACCCAGGCATCCCCGGGTATTACCACTTTAAAAGCAAGTTGTAATTTACTGGCATATATTTGTCCCAGGTCTGCCCCTTCCTAGCTTTGTGACCTTGGCTAAAATTCTTGAACCTTTCTGAACTTTTCCTTATCTTAAAATGAGGGACTAGGGTGGTGATATATACAAACTTGCAGGGATGGTCATGAGGCTCAGATGAGATTGTGTGTATAAACTGCATAGCATATCTGGCACAGACAGCATCCCAAAAGCTCAAATGTTAGCTCTTAGATTTGGCATATTTCCAATTTATAAAATAAGTAGAAAAGAGCAAGATGCAGAATAGTATGCTTAGAATGCCATTTGTTTGTGTATCCATTTATTTTTTAAAATTTTTTTAAAGATTTTATTTATTTATTTATAGAGACACACACACAGAGAGAGAGAGAGAGGCAGAGACACAGGCAGAGGGAGAAGCAGGCTCCATGCAGAGAGCCTGATGTGGGACTCGATCCAGGGTCTCCAGGATCACGCCCTGGGCTGCAGGCGGCGCTAAACTGCTGCGCCACCGGGGCTGCCCTGTGTATCCTTTTAAAAAACACACACAGGGAATATAATAGCTGACAGGTACGGAGAGTGTTTCACGTGCCAGGCACTGTTCTAAATTTAGTTCTTATGGAAACTAACTCATTCAGTTCATTCATGGGCCCTGTGAGGTGGCTCTGAGGCAAGAGGACAGAGTCTTTGGCAGTTCCAGGATTCAAAACCAGGCTCTCAGCCCTTGAGGTTGAAAAGAAAAGCAGTTAAGGGTGGGAGGGAGGAAGAAGGGAGGCATAGAAAGCTAGCACACCAGCTGGGAGTGTGGAGCAGGTGGAACTAGAAGGTGGAAAGAAAGATTTTTTACTTTTTATGCAGAGTTCTTTTATAATTATTCTTGAAGAAGAAAAAAATTAATATTAAAACATTTTCACACTTCTGAATTGGGGGGGACCTATTGTAACCATGTAACCATGAATAATTTAGACAAAGGTACTGTGACTAGTCTCATATTGTTTTTTTCATGTGCATTTTCAATTTATTTTTTAGGATAAATTCCCCAAAGTCCAATCACTGGGTCAGAGGGTTCAGTCTTTTAAGGTTCCTGATAGACACGTTGCCAATGTTACTTTTTTTTTTCCCAATGTTACTTTCTGTAAAGATTGTGCTAGATTGTAGTCCCATCCATGGTGGATAAGTTTACTTCTTTTACCACACTGGATGTTATGAGTTCTTTTAATTGCCAAAGTAGTCCGTTATGCATTGCTTCAAAAATTAAAATAGTACAATAATATTAAATTAAAGCAGTTCTAAAAGCCCTCCCCTCACAGTGAAGTCACATTCTCTAGGAGTAACTGGTAATAAGTTTGGTGGACATCTTCCCAGAGCCTTGTTTACCTCCATACAAACCTATGTAGATAGCATCTATGCACATTTAACTACAGTAGCATCGTAGAATATGTATGTACTCTCTTATGCTACTTGCTTTTTGTTTATTCTGTGATTTATCACAGACCTCCTTTCCTATTGGTGTTTACAGATTGACCTCATTGTTTTTATTTTCCTCCATTGAAGTAATCTTGTCTTTTTTTCCCATTGATTGACTTCATTCTTTTATTTTTTTTTAATTTTATTTATTTTTTAAAGATTTTAATTTATTTATTCATGAGAGACACACAGAGAGAGAGGCAGAGAGAGAAGCAGGCTCCACACAGGGAGCCCAACGTGGGACTCGATCCCGGGACCCCAGGATCACGCCCCGGGCCGAAGGCAGGCGCTAAACCGCTGAGCCACTGGGGCTGCCCGAATTCATTCTTTTAAATCATTATGTTATATCCCATAGAATAAATAGAACCACAGTTTAAGAATTTCTCTATTAGATAAAAATCATTTACATTTATTTGTTATACTAATACAAATAAGACTGCATTGATTTTCCTTGTACATATATGATTACATATTTATACAAGTGATTCTATAGGGTCAAATTTTATTTTATTTTTTAAGATTTTATTTATTCATGAGAGATGCAGAGAGGCAGAGACATAGGCAGAGGGTGAAGCAGGCTCCCCTCCCCCACCCAGGAAGCCCAATGCAGGACCCAATCCCAGGACCATGGTATCATGACCTGAGTCAAAGGCAGATGTTCAACCACTGAGCCACCCAGGTGCCCCTATAGGGTCAAGTTTTTAAAGATTTTTAAAATTTATTTATTCATGAGACACAGAGAGAGGCAGAGACATAGGCAGAGGGAAAAGCAGGCTCCGTGCAGGGAGCCCATGCAGGGAGCCCAATGCGGAACTCAATCCTTGGACTCCGGGATCACACCCTGAGCCAAAGGTAGATGCTCAACCGCTGAGCCACCCAGGCATCCCCCTCTAGGGTCAAGTTTTAAAAAGGAGTTTGGATTTAACATTAGGGAAAGGACTGTCACACACATACAGGTTATGCTCCCTCCAACTGTGCTGTGTATTTCCTGCCTCTGCGCTGGACGTTATCAGTCTTTAATTTTTGCAAATCTGATGATCTCATTTAATTTTTACTTTTCTTATCAACTGGTACAATTAGGCTTCTGTTTATCTTTTTTTCAATCGTTTATATTTTTTCTGTGAATTGCCAGTTTCTATCCTTTGTGCATTTTTCTTTTGAGGCTTGTCCTTTTGGAATTGATTTGTGGTGAGTGATATCTATAATGGAGGTATTAATTTTCTGTCACTAAATGCAAATGATTTCCCAGTTTATCATTTGTCTTCTAACTCTGTTTATGGTGCCTTGTGCCATGCAGAGGTTTCTTTCCTTCTTTTTTTTTTAAGATCTATTTATTTATGAGAGAGAGAGAGAGAGAGAGTATAGGCCAGCCTCGGGAGGGGCAGAGGGAGAGGGAAAGGGAGAGAATCCTCAAACAGACTTCCCGCTGAGCACAAAGCCCCACCTGGTGCTCCACTCCAGGACTGGACCTGAAATAAGAGTCAGCTGTCCAACCACCTGAGCCACCCAGGAACCCCCATGCAAAAGTTTCTAATGTTTAGTCAGATCTCAGTTTTTTCCTTTATGACTTCTTAGGTGTCTTGACCCAAGATTAAAAAGAATACTTTCCTCCATTTTCTTCTCTGTTACATTTATAGTTTGTTATTTTATGATGAGATTTTTTTTTCATATGGTATGAGGAAAGGAATCTCAGTGTTTAAAAAATGTAGATAGCCAGTTATGCCATCGTGTCTTTTCCTCACTCATTTGAAATGCTGCCGTTATACGCTGAATTCCCATATGCTTATGGGTCTATTTTCAATCTTGCTTTCTCTTCTGCTGATATAGGTCTCTTCCTGTGCCAGGATTTTAACTGATGTTTCTTTATAGTACATTTTGATTCTTTTAAAAAATATTCTTGGGTATTATATATTTACTCTTCCAGAAAACTGTGGGATCAACCATTTTATTACAGTTGCATTAATTAGATTAGTGAGAGCTGACATCTTGATGTTAATCCTGTTCATCCAGAAGCATGGTGTAGCTCAATAGTTTTGTGGGGTGGCTTTTAGATTTTTATTTCAACACTTTTCTTATTCTGTTATTGTTGCTTTTTATAAGTAAAGTCTGCTATTTTGATAGGTGAAAATGATTTATCCCTTAATTTACAGTTTGATTCTAGACAAGTCAAATTTTCTGTAAGTATGTTTAACTACTTATATTCTGAGAATTTCTTGATCATATGCTTGGTCCATTTTTCAGTTGGGACTTTAATCTCTTATGAGCTTCCATCATAAGTATACTGATCCTTTTTCACAATTGCAGCAGAGTTTTTCTAGTTTATGTTTGCCTTTTAACTTTAGCACCTTTTTTTGCTATGTAAGTTTGAAAATTTAATATAGTTAAATTTGTCAGTCTTTTATGATTGCTATTAAAGTCCCCTAAAATTTTACATCAAATGGTTCCATATTTAGGACCAAAAAAGAAAAAGCCATGTGGAAAACTAGTCATGTTGGCCTGATAATGGAATGGAATCAGTTAAGTAATTTCTCTAAGAGTGTTTGTTTAAGAATGTAGTGTTACAGTGTTAGTGGTTATTATTTTCATTTTAACAGAATATTGTGTATATCACATGTGTAACATGTATTAGAATGAAACATTTGCTTAGGATTTTTCATTTTAAAGAATTTAATGTGGGGCAAGTGCAAGTAATTCTAACAGCTCTAATGAAATTCTGTGTCTTAAAAATTGTCAGTTTGAAGTTTAAGTCGGTGATGTAGTCCTGATAGGAAATTTGCTACAATGTTAAGATCAAGAGGTATTTTTTAAAATTTATTTTTTATTTTTTGAAATTTTATTTTAATTCAGTTAATTAACATAGAGTGTAGTATTAGTTTCAGAGGTAGCTTTCAGTGATTCATCAGTTGCATGTAACACCCAGTGCTTATTCCATCACATGCCTTCCTTAATGCCCATCACCTGGTTACCTTATTCCCCCCACCAGAAGGTATCTTTGACTTCTCTGTCTTCACAGGGAGTTAGCTACATGAATTTGCCTCATTGCCTACAAAACGCTATCCACTTCTACCTTTTCCCCTTTTTTCCTTCCTCAAATTCTATGGTGGTTATGTGAAGTTGCAGTGATATAAATTTTTATTAACTGTTTTGCAGTCTAATGCTTTCAGTTTCTTGAGTTTATGTATTCAGATATACTAATTGAATTACCCTTTTCTTGCCATAATGATTATGTTTTTATTTCTGAAATAATAAAGAATTAAAAACCATTGAAGTATTTATTTATTTATTTATTTTTATTTTTTTATTTTTTTATTGAGGTATTTATTAGGAAACATATTGGCATCTATGAATAGAAGTTGATATGCTTTCTCATTGAGAAATTAGTCCCTGGGAGTGAAATTAGTCTCTGGGATTGTTTTTTATTTAAAAAATAATGAAGGGGGATCCCTGGGTGGCGCAGCGGTTTAGCGCCTGCCTTTGGCCCAGGGCGCAATCCTGGAGACCCGGGATCGAATCCCACGTCGGGCTCCCGGTGCATGGAGCCTGCTTCTCCCTCTGCCTATGTCTCTGCCTTTCTCTCTCTCTCTCTGTGTGTGACTATCATAAATAAATAAAAATTAAAAAAAAAATTTAAAACAAAACAAAACAAAACAAAAAAACAATGAAGGCATTAGTGCTGTGCCTAAAACTTTCTCTAGTTTGACGCTAAAAGACAAGTGAACATTTTATTTTTATTCCCTTTTACATTAAATACATTGTCTTATGTACAGTGGGCCCTCAGTAAAGAAAATGTTTGTAGTGAATAGCTGAATGGAACACCCTTCCATTAATGGTAGAAATTCTTTTCAAATTGCTAGGAAATGCAGTTCTAAAATTTCTACATACATTTTAACACTTTAATCCATTAAAGTATACAACTAACTTGCAACATAGCTTTTTTACCATCATAGTAGAGATTCCTTTTATATTTAACATTTGTTTTAATTACTTGATCAGTGATTCGTTCACTTATGAATGACTTCCTTGTTGGATATGATCATTTGAGTTTCATGATAGTTTAAAAAGCTATCTTAGAACAGTGCTGTCCGATAGAAATTTTTTGTGATGAGAGAAACATTCTATATCTGTGATATTCAGTACAGATGCAACTTCCAACATGTGACTGATTAATAAGCACTTGAAATGTGGTTACTGTGAGAAACTGAGGTTTGGTTTTATTTAATTATAAGTGACTAAAATCGTAAAAAGCTACCCTTTTGCTCATGGCTGCTATACTGGACAGCCCAGATATACTTATTTTATTTTCATTTAATTTTCCAAGTTATAGTAAGTTTATTTTCTAGCTAAGTGTTCTGATTTCACCAACAATGTGAGGGAAAACTCTTTGAAACCTATGGTAAAAAAATATATAAGAGCTCATTCTAAAAATGGACTTATTAGAGTTTGAAAATGTTTACAGGCTTAGAGCACAGTCAAGATCCCAAAACTTGTTTTCATAGAATTTTAAATTCAGAAGAAATAATTACTGTTAGAATGATTATAATAAAACTATTTTTTTGTATTTGATTTTTGTTGCATTTATATGAGATGTTAAGGTTGCTGTGTTGAGCATACTACAGACCATTTCCCCTCATTTCTGGTGGGGATTTCATTCTAAGGAGAAATGTGTATTCTAAGAACCCATGAAGTAATAATGCTCATTTTAAGATTGGTCCATGTAAAGCTTTTGTTCATTTTTAAGCAGCTGACTTAGAAGAAAGTTTTAATGAACATGAACTGGAGCCTGCATCACCTAAAAGTAAAAAGAAAAGTCGCAAAGGAAGGCCACGAAAAACTAATTTTAAAGGGCTGTCGGAAGATACCAGGTCCACATCCTCCCATGGAACAGATGAAATGGAAAGTAGTTCCTATGTAAGTAGAAAAATGTGGGATGCTTACTTTTTGCAGCACCACAAATATTTCACTTAAACTGTGTTTATAGGTAAAGCTCATCATTTGAAATGTTAATTAAGCTTGAAGGAACTGATAACATATTTTTAAGTTATTTTTTTCTCTTTTACATTTGCAGAGAGATAGATCTCCACATAGAAGCAGCCCTAGTGACACCAGGCCTAAATGTGGATTTTGTCATGTAGGGGAGGAAGAAAATGAAGCAAGAGGAAAACTGCATATATTTAATGCCAAGAAGGCAGCTGCACATTATAAGTGCATGGTAAGCATGGTCCTTTTTATGTGCTTTTAAACCCAAGGTTTTTATTTTTAAGGCACTTAGCTGGTACCAAATAGGGTACTTTTCTCCCCAACATTAGTGGTGTAGAATTATGAATAGCATATCCTATAGTTCCAAATCTTTACAGACTTTAGAGTTTTAAAAATACAGCTTTTGATTTAGTAGGATTTTTTAAAGATTATTTATTTTTAACTAGAATTAAAATTTTTTTTTTGTATTTTTTTATTGGAGTTTTATTTGCCAACATATAGTGTAATACCCAGTGCTCATCCCGTCAAGTGCCCCTCTCAGTGCCCATCATCCAGTCACTCCCTCCCCTTCTCCACCCACCTCCCCTTCCACCACCCCTTGTTCGTTTCCCAGAGTTAGGAGTTTCTCATGTTCTGTCACCCTCTCTGGTTTCTCCCACTCATTTTCTCTCCTTTCCCCTTTAATCCCAAGACTATACTTTCAGGGATCATTTCTATAGTTTGTTATTTTTATTTATTTATTTGAGAGAGAGAGAGAGTGAGCACAAGCAGGGGAAGGGTGAGAGGGAGAGAGAGAAGCAGCCTCCCCACTGAGCGGGGAGTCCTACGTATGCAGGGCTTACATACTCGGGCTTGATCCCAGGACCTCGGGATTATGACCTGAGCCGAAGGTAGATGCTTAACCAATTGAGCCACTCAGGTGCCCTGATTTAGTAGGATTTAAAGTAATCCTAATTATAGTTACCATATTCCAGATAAGTGATAGTTAACTATTTCATAACTGTAAAAATTTCAGCTTTATAAACTAGTCATGGAAGATACATGTTCAGCCTCCACTATAACCTCGTGCATGTCTGTATCATTATCCTTCACACAATGTACGGCAGTTACTCGTTTATGAGCCTCTCCCTTAACAGACTCTTCATTCCTTGAAGAGAAGAACTGGGCTTTATCTTTGCATCATTAGATCCACATCTGACATATAGGAAACATAAACATTTTTTAATTGGATTGTATTGAATTCATTCTATTTATGATTAAGTTTTAAAAATGATAGATTTTTTTTTATTTGAGGTTCTTGACCAGAGATTGGTATCAGATTTGCCTGGGGAGCTTTTTCTGAAATATACATCCTTGGAATAGATCCCACATGTCTAGTTAAAAAAAAAATCCAGGGGGTCCCTGGGTGGCTCAGCGGTTAAATGCCTGCCTTTGGCCCAGGGTGTGATCCTGGAGTCCCGGGATCAAGTCCCACGTCGGGCTCCCTGCGTGGGGCCTGCTTCTCCCTCTGCCTGTGTCTCTGCCTGCCTCTCTCTCTCTCTCTCTCTCTCTGTGTCTCATGAATAAATAAATAAAATCTTAAAAGAAAAATCTGCAGGTAATTCTGATCTGCGTCTATGGTTGAAATTAGCTAGTTTAAACTTATTTTTTTAAAACTTTGTGGAAACGTAAAACAATGGAGATAACAGGGTAAGTAACACTATTGAAATCTTCATTGTTGAATGAAATATTTAATCTTGGGACACCTGGGTGGCTCAATGGTTGAGTGTCTGTCTTTGGCTCAGGGCGTGATCCCAGGGTTCCAGGATCGAGTCCCGTATTGGACTCCCTCTGAGGAGCCTGCTTCTCCCTCTGCCTATGTCTCTGCCTCGGTCTCTGTCTCTCATGAATAAATAAATAAAATCTTTAAAAAAATTAATCTTAGCTCCACACTGGCAACATTAGTTTTGTTTTATTGTCCTTTTTTTTTAAAAATTAAAGATTTATTTATTTATTTGAGGAGGGGGGGAGAAAGAGAGAACCCCTGTGCATGGACAGGCAGAGGAGGAGGGAGAGATGCAGACTTCTCTACCGAGCATGGAGCCTGACGTGGGCCTCAATCTCATGACCCAGAGATAATGACCTGAGCTGAAACCAAGAGCCGGACGCTCAAGTGACTGAGCCACCCTGCACCCCTCTTGTCCATAATTTGGGTTATATCTTAATCAGATATATGAATGTATTAAAAATACTTGAGTTGGTACTTGATTATTAAGGAAAAGTTCTCTTTCTCAGGATATTGAAGTAATAGAACATATTTGTTATTCTGTTGTTTAATCCTTTTCTCACAAGGTTTCTGAACATTAAATGTTCCTATATTTTTCTTTTCTAGTTATTTTCTTCTGGCACAGTCCAGCTCACAACAACATCAAGAGCAGAATTTGGAGATTTTGATATTAAAACTGTACTTCAGGAGATTAAGCGAGGAAAAAGAATGGTCTGTGGTTTTATATTTATGCTATGCAACGTAACTCTTCTGACTTTCTGCTTTAAATTTAGAACACATCTCAAATTTATCCAGTCATCAAAGCATTTAATATATAAAGTAGTTCATATGTTAAAGCAAGTATATATTTGACTTATTTGTAATATAATAAAGGATGCTGATGTTTCTGGAACTTATTCCTCTTTCTATGTAACTTCATTACTTAAGAGAATTACACTGAGATTATATTTCAGGATATTTGAGGGTCTTTTAATAAAATAAACGAAGATGTGAATGTGACACACCTTATTACTAAGTTTAAAATGTTATATTATTTAAGTTTGCTTAAAGAACAATTTCATAACCCTACTAGAGCATCGGGAACTTCCCCATGTTGTTATTCATTCTTTTCTTTTTTTTTTTTCAAATAAAAGGAAAAGATTTTTTTTCAGAGCCTTCTGTTTAGTTAAAGTTCACATACACAGTTATGTCTCTTAAAATGTTTATCATAGCTTTAAGTTTTCTTTATAAAATGTGCCTAAATCTCATGTTTTTAAACATACTGAATTACTAATAAATAGCTTTAAGAAATATTGGCATCTTTATTGATCACTTACTCCTTTACAGTTGATGAATATTATAAAATGTCAATGGAATGCAAAATCTTTTCTTTAAGACCGCAATTGTCTCTAGAGATGACTTGAATTTAAAAATTTTTTGTGAAAATTTTCAAACATCTCAAAATTAGAAAGACTAGTAACACACGTCTGTCCATCACCTTGACCCATCAGTTATCAAGAATTTGCGGCACTCGCTTCATCTATGCCTTTTATTCTTGTTGCTTGAAGTGTTTTAAAGCAGAGCTGAGACTTCATATCATTTCACCTCTACATATTTCAGTATGTATCTCTTAAAAGTTGGACATTTTCTTACCTAACCACTATGTCATTACATCTTATAAATTAACAATGAGTTCTCAGTGTCATTTAATACCCAGTTTGTATTTGTATTTCCCCAATTGTTTCAAAGGTATCTTTTTAAAGTTGATTTGTGTGAATCAGAATCCAAAGGAGGATCACACATTGCATTTGGTTGTTCTATATCCTTGATGTAACCTAGGGCACTCCCCCCCCTTCTTGTCTTTGTTGTTTCTGTTTTTGTTTTGTCGTATGCCATTGACTTGTTGAAGAAAATGAATTAATTGTCCTGTAGAATATCTCATATGTTTTATCTGTCTGTTTGCTTATTCATGATGCCATTTAACTTGTCCCTCTATCCGCCAGATTTTCTTTTAAAGTGGAAGTTAGATGTAAAGGCTTGATTAGATTCAGTTTCAAGATTTTTGGGGGTAAGAATACTTCACAGGTGGGACTATATCATCCATATTTTGTCACATCAGACTTGTCATAATGTCTGATCCTTGGATTCAGGTGGTGAGTCTAATCCCCCCGCCCCTCAGTTGTGAAGTTCCCCTTCAGTCTTTCATCTAGTGGTTTCAGACTTTGGTGAGCTTTATCTGAATCCATTAGAGATGACTCTTTCTTTGTGGAACTGCATTTTTGAAGGTGTGAAGATTGTTGATGTTATCTGTTCCATTTAAATCCAGTTCAGTTTTGATACTTTAATTACTCTCTTCAAAATGAAACTCCTTTAAATCAGAATGTATATTACTTAAAAAATATGTGAGAGAAAAATCTCTTCAACATACCATATCAAGCAGTGTTGTTGTGTCGTACGGCTGAAGTCCACATACGTGACTAGGATAACAATTCAGTTCTCCTGGTCAACTTATTTACCTCTGCACAGTTGAATTTTCATGTAAAGACCTACCTAGCATTTTCCCAAGTCTGCTCCAAAGGAAGTTAGTCCATCAAGGTGCTCCCACACCCCTCCAAAAATATAAGGGCATCGGGAGTTCAATAATTTGGGAACTATTTACCATGTCGTCCTTCTTGCAGAAAGGCTGTGAGAAGTTCTGCAATCAAGCAATCTAAAACTAGCATTCCTTAAACTTACATGACTATGAAACCCTTTTGTCAACAACCACCTTTTAATATCAGAACATTCTTAAGGCAAGCCTGATCTAGGCCAAGTTGTGATATCTTGAAAAGATTTCAGGCCCTTTAGCTTTCCTCTGCCCTTTTACCTACTTGGTAGCAATCCCTCTTGATGGGAGATTGCTTTCCCGGCTTCTTGTTCTTTATTCTAGTCATAATAGGAAAGGAACTGGTCCCAGGGAGGAGAAGAAGCCAACCACTAAAAGATAGATTTTTTTGTGTGTTTGGCACTTTTGAGGAGTGTCTTATTTAATGTTTAGATGTCAAATCTTTGAGGGGTACTATAGGTAAATAATGGAAATTTCAGGGAGTGACTTAATATCAGGAAGCCTGTCAAAGTATGGTTAAAATTGCAGCACAATTTAACAGGTATGCGAAACAGTAAGTTCAGCGTACTCTTTTTTTGCTGTGGAAAACTGGCCATTTTCTTTGTAAACTAGAATGTTTGGCTGAAGTCTGGTTAAAATAGAATAAATAAGGTTGCAAAACTTTGAAATAGTGCTTATGATTATTTTTTCTCTTCCCTCAAACAGAAATGTACACTTTGCAGTCAGCCCGGTGCTACTATTGGATGTGAAATAAAAGCCTGTGTTAAGACTTACCATTACCACTGTGGAGTACAAGACAAAGCTAAATACATTGAAAATATGTCACGAGGAATTTACAAGTAAGAGAACAACCACTGTCCATTTTCCTAAACTTGTCAGTAAGTACCCTCAAATGGGTGGCATGAGTTTACTTGGTCACTATTCCTAGGTGGTATTGAGCCAAGTGTAAAATACTTAGGACTCTGTATATAAAGAAACAAGTGCTACGATTGACATTTCCCTCTGGCTACACATACCTGGATTTGCCCTCATTCAGACAGTAGGTATCACACTTCCTGAGTGCCAGGTATTATGCTAAGAGCAGGAGCTGGGCATGTAAGAGCCATCAGTACAGGCACAGACTATGTCCTGATGAAGCCTATAGTCGAGTAGGATAGACAGATGAATTCAATGGCCACATGAACAAGTCTACATTTACAATCTAATTAAGTGCTAGGAAGGATACCTGACAGCACTATGAGAGCTTGTAACCCAGAAGATCTGACTTAGTCCGTACTGGGAGAGTGCTGAGGAATTGACTCAAGGAAATAGACTTTGAGCTGAGCTATGAAGGCCGAAGATCCAGGTGGGCGTTGGGACAGGGTTCTAGGCAGAAGGAACAGCATGGGCAAGACCGAAAGGCAGGACAGAAGTAAGGCTGCCAAAAGGAAGGTGAGTTAGGAGGCTGCTACTCAGGGTCCAGGTAAGGATTTGTGGTAGCTTAGAACAGGACATATTTGTGAAGATAGAAGGCCAAAGACATTCTTGGAAGAATGATGAAAGCATAAGGTTTGAAGATTTGGGATTACGTTTTACCATCTGTTTTCTGGGTCTTCTGTATCAGTGCACATCTATAATGGTTCCATTTGTTTAATTGAACGGAGAATAAGTTGGTGAGGATCCGTGGATTTCTCAACTTGCCTTTGCAAGTTGTAAAGCACTTCCTTACATTCCCAGGATGCAATAAACCAAAGAGTAAACACTCTTCCATTCTGTATACAAAGCAGTTCATATATCGGTCACCATGTATTTGGGTGACTGGATGAGGTGCTAACGCTGTATTATAGAATTTGCCAAACTTTGTTTAATAATAAAGGCAGAGATGTTTTTCAAGTGAGTTCTATCAAGCTTTTAAGGAAAAGAGAATTCTAATACTATTTAAAGAGGTTCAGGGGATCCCTGGGTTGGCTCAGCGGTTTGGTGCCTGCCTTTGGCCCAGGGCGTGGTCCTGGAGTCCTGGGATCGAGTCCTGCATCAGGCTCCTGCTTCTCCCTCTGCCTGTGTCTCTGCCTCTCTCTCTCTCTCTCTCTGTTTCTCATGAATAAATAAATAAAATATTTTAAAAAAATAAAGAGGTCCAGCACATAGCAAAAGATGAAAAACTTGGTTCATTCTCTAAAATTTTATATAATTGTGACACCAAACCTGACAAAGATCACATTTAAAACAAAAATAAGAAAACTATAGACTAGTCTTTTTTCTTTTTTTTAACAGATTTTATTTATCTGTTCATTAGAGATACAGAAAGAGGCAGTGGGAGAAGCAGGCTCCCTGCTGGGCAGAGGGAGAAGCAGGCTCCCTGCTGGGAGCCCCATGTGGGACTCTCTCCTGGAACTGCAGTGTTCCTGAGCCCAAGGCAGACACTTAACCACTGAGCCACCCAGGCGTCCCAACTATAGACCACTCTTAACTTTTATACCAAAGTCCTAAATAAAATGTTAGAAAATCAAATCCAATGCTGTCTTCTAACAATTTAAAGACCATTCAAAATTAGAAAATATATTAATGTGATCCATTGTAATTAATAGAGAAAGGAAAATCCTATCACCTTCCTGGTGGATGGTGAAAAGGCATTTGATAGCATTCAACATCCATTTCTGAATTTTAAAGTGCGGTACCAAGAGTGCCTTTGGGAAGCAGGAGTCCTAACAGAGCATTTATGATAGGACAACAGCCAAAGAGCTTTATTTAGTGTTAAAGAAAAGGGACAGTGGTTCTTAACCAGGGCTGAGCCTCAGAACCACCTGAGGGTGGATCGCACCCTCTTTAAAAATGCTCATGCCTGGGCCCCACCCTCAGATTTTGAATTCAGTGGGTTGATGCCCAAACCATGTTTTTGATGATCCCCAAGTTATTCTCATGTTCATCCATAATTGAGAACCACTGTACCAATACACTTTCATTCAGATCCAGGAACAAGACAAGGTGCCAACTATGAATGTTACGTTTCCGCGTTCTTCTGGAGGGTTAAGCCGGTGCAACAAGAAAAGGAAGAAAAATGTGTAATAAATACCATGAAGAAGCAAAATAAAATTGTCAATATTTGTTATTGATGTCATTGTCTACCAGGAAAATCCAAAGGAGCCAACTCCATTAACTAAAATTAATAGGAGCTCAGTAAGGTTGCTGAATATGAGATGAAGTTTTATTTTTTTTAGATGAAGTTTTAAAAACAATTCCAGTAATAACTAGTTAGACAATGGAAAGGAAAAACATCACCCTCCACCCCTTCCCTACACACATACACACACCAAAGTTGAACCTTTTTATTTTTTTAATTTATTTTTAGTTGAACCTTTAAAAAAAAAACTGTTTTACACAGGACCCAAATGGATAGTAAAATATATTATGTTCCTTGATGAAAAGACACAACACTGAAAGATACCCATTCTCCTCAAATTAATCTATGCATGGAACATAGTTTTAATGAAATACAAAATTCTGATGGTTTTTATCCAGAAGAGTGAATGGGATATTATTTTCTACCAGCAATGGTTAAGTTAACTTATGCACCAGAGAAGAACTGCAAGCTTAAACAAGATAGAAATTTGTTTTTCCCCTAAAAGATGTTCCTAGGACAGCAGCCCAGATGTGTTAGGCTCTTTTCTGTGTCATCAGGGACCTCTATTACCATCTCTCTGTTCTCTCATCCTTGGGGCATCCTTCCATAGGCAGTAGGAGGAAGTGGGAGCAAAGGGAAGTGGGATGCAAAGGAGCTGTTCTTCCAGCTGATAGGTTTTTAACCCACATTCCTGGAAGTTCCACACATACTTCTGCTCAGCATCTCATTAGCAAGAATTTAGTCACCCATCCAAGCGGGGCTGGGAAATCCACCCCTGGTGGGCACGTTGCTACCCAAATCTGGTTCAGTGCTACGAAGGGAAGAAGGGAAAAATAGGTACTAGGGCAGTCAACTAGTCTTTATCACGTGCAGCCAAGAACAATTTTAATGAGATCAAGAGGAGAGATCCCCTATAGATATTGAAACCAGTCACCTAGTAATTCAAACTGGTACTGGCACAGTAACAGATCATAGGAAATATCTTTGTTGGGTAATTTCGGTGGTACTAGATCTGTGGAGACAGGAGGGATTATTCAATACCTGATCCTTATACAGTTGGCTTTCCATTTAGAAAACAATTTGAATCCTTGCCTCAGACCCCAGAATACATTCTCGATGGGTTAAAAAAATCTAATCCTAAGTAAAACAAAATGTATGAGAAATTTTCTAGGATCTGTTGAGTACAGATGACCTTTCTAAGCATGATAGGAAACTCAGAATTTTTGACTACAGTAAAGGCTAAAGAGGACTCCAAATCCTTAAGAAAAACAGCCCAGTTTAGAAAAAAAAATGGCCAAAGACATGAAAGCAATTTATAGGAGAACTAGCCATGTGTTATAAGCATGTGAAAAGCCATTCATCCTTATTAGTAATGAAGGAAATGCAAATTAAAACAAGATCGTGCGTATCTGATGGGCACAGGTTAGTAGGATTCACATATCAGCTAGGTTCTGGAGACCTGGGCATTCGCATTTGATACTGAGACTGTAACTTGGTACAATTTAGGAGAGCAATTTAGCAATGGAGACCACAATCTTTAACAAGATAATGTGTATATTTTGCTAGTAGTCTGCTTTGTAGGGATTTCTGCCACGGAAGTGAACAGAAAACAGCACAAAGATGTATGTGCAAAAAGTTCCACTGTACCGTTAATGATAGCTGCGGGACCCTCTGGGGCATTTTTTTTACTCCCCTGTACTTCAGATTGATGAGATTAGCACAGATGGCATCAGTCTACTCAGGGATACAGACAGGAACCGCAGCTGGCCAGCAAGGCAACATCTGATACTCCAAGGGAGTCCCTGCAGTGGTCAGTATTAGCAGTACAGCTCAGGCCCAGTAAGCTTGGATTCACAGTGGGTGAATCCTTGCCTTAGATGCCTCCTACCCCATCGGAGCCAGCACCTATCACAGTATAATTACATAGGCATAGGTCATTTTCAGGTTATACTGCACAGGACCAGAGATAGGGCTCATCAGAATATAATTCTCCCAATCTAGCTACAGTCTACAAACAGGGGTTGAGGGGTAGCAGCTTAGTAAAGAAGTAGATTCACCATGCCACTTTTTACTCGGTTGCCAGGAGAATAACTAGAATTAACTAAAGATGAAATGGGAAAAGAATTTTATTAGCCTTTTACCCACAATAGCATAAATTGAGCCCAAAACAGAATGTCTATCAAGAGACTTTTAAGTTTTAGTAGCTGTGTTTAGTGGAATACTATGCAGCAATTAAAGATCGAAGTAGATAATATGTGGAGAGTCACAGAGGTATTTCTATGATTAAGGTGAAAACAAGTTGTATGATCTATTTTGGCTTATAAACATCACATGTGCACATACGTGTATAAGATATGTGTCTATACATAAATTTTTGAGGTAACAGTTACCTCATTGCATGGGGAAGGAAGAGAAGCAATTCTGTATTTACATAGTTCAGTGGTTGAATATTTTTGTAAGCAATACATTATTTAAAGCAGCATTAATACTTAAACTAACAGGCCCATGTTAAACATCTAAAATCAGATCTGTGGAAAATTACTATATCTAAATTTCAGCTCTATCTAGATATTGTAATAGTTATCCATTTTCACTTAGGGAAAAAAAGGAAAATAGAGATAAGGGGTGGAAGGTTTGATGTGAACTTTAATTTTACCAGCAAACAGAATTTTAAATCTTTCAGAATATTTTCTAGACATTTAAGTGTTTCTGTGTATGCACGTATTCATAAAAAGATTTTCTTATATACACCTTTTATAATCTGTTTTCTACTTGCTATATCTGAAACATATTTTTCTGTGACATTAAACAGTTTAACATCACCATTTTAATGGTTGCATAGTATTCCATTGTATGGGTCTATCAGTTTAAACAGTTCCTTTTTTTTAAAGATTTTTTTTATTGATTTATTCATGATAGACATAGAGAGAGAGAGAGAGGCAAAAACACAGGCACAGGGAGAAGCAGGTTCCATACCGGGAACCCGACACGGGACTTGATCCCGGGACTCCAGGATCACGCCCTGGGCCAAAGGCAGGTGCTAAACCACTGAGCCACCCAGGGATCCCCAACAGTTCCTTTTTAAATTTTTATTTATTTATTTTTATTTTTTAAAGGTTTTATTTATTCATGAGACAGAGAGAGAGAGAGGCAGAGACACAGGCAGAGGGAGAAGCAGGCCCCACGTAGGGAGCCCGATGTGAGACTCGATCCCGGAACCCCAGGATCATGCCCTTGGACCAAAGGCAAGCGCTTAAACCACTGAGCCACCCAGGCGTCCCTATTTATTTTTAAAGATTTTACTTATTTATAAGAGACACACAGAGAGAGGCAGAGACATAGGCAGAGAGAGAAGCAGGCTCCATGTGGGGAGCCTGATGTGGGACTCGATCCTGGGACTCCAGGATCACGCCCTGAGCCAAAAGCAGCTGCTCACCTGCTAAGCCACCCAGATGTCCCAATTTTTATTTTTATTTTTTTAAGATTTATTTATTCATGAGAGATACAGACAGAGAGAGGCAGAGACAGGCAGAAGGAGAAGCAGGCTCCCGGAACCCTGGGATCACGCTCTGAGCCGAAGGCAGATAGATGCTCAACCAGTGAGCCACCCAGGCATCCCTAATCATTTCCTTTTTTAGACATTCAGATGGTTTTTACTCTTGAGCTCTTAGAAAACCATGTTGCAGTGACCATCTCTAAAGAAAATATTTACACTGGGATCCACAGTGATTTGAATTACTCTTTATTTTTTCACATTAGAATTTGTTTCTAAAATCTGCTTACGGGCAGCCCAGGTGGCTCGGCAGTTTAGCGCCGTCTTCAGCCCAGGGCCTGATCCTAGGGACCCAGAATCAAGTCCTACGTCAGGCTGTCTGCGTGGAGCCTGCTTCTCCCTCTGCCTGTGTCTCTATGCCTCTGTGTGTGTGTGTTTCTCATGAATAAATAAATAAAATCTTAAAAAAATAATAAAATCTGCTTATGGTGCAGATTCCAGATTTTTTCTTAGAGATTATTGAGTTCAAATGAGAGTCCATATGCAAGTAGTTTGGGAATAGAAGAATGCACAAATAGGAGGAAATGCAAGGAGAAATACTTCTGAATGAAGTGGCTTCCCTCCCCTACATGTGGCTTTCCTTTACTGGCTCTAGAATTCTGGGTCCTGGATATATTCATTAAATTATTTTTTTAATCTATTCATTAGATTAAGTGTATTTGTTCATTAAAAAGACGAGGGAAGATTTCATGGTGATTCTGCTTACCCTGTTTTATTGTCTCTGACTAAACTTTAAAAAATATGTTTCTAAAAAAAGTCAATCACCCACCATAAAAAATTAAATTCTGTGATAGAGATCTTATTTGGTTGACACCTGTGGTCTTGGTGTCTAGATTGGTGAAAAGCCATATAATGGGTCTATGCTAGTGAGAAATAATCCCATCCATTTTAACAACAAAGGGCTCATCCTTTTAGAAAAACCTCTTATGAAAAATCTCAAAAATATACAAAAATAGGATAGCGTAGCAACGCCCCATCTCAGCAGCTCCCAAGTTATTGCCACACTTGCTTTCATCTACTGTTTTTCTTTCAGAGATCTGCTAAAGCAGAACCCCACACCTCTTGCCATTGTATCCCCACATACTTCAGTATCACTATGCCATTATCACACTTTGTAAAATTAACAGTAAGTTTTTAGTGTCATCTCCCAAGTCCATGTTCACAATTCCCCAGTTGTGTTGGAAATGTCTTTTCAGACCTGCTTTGTTTCAAATCTCAATACATACAAGGTCCCTACATTGCTTTTAATGGATATGTTTCCTCGTCTCTCAATATAAAGCAATCCCCACTACACCCCATCTTTCCCCTCTACTTGCAGAACCTGGTAAGTCGTCCTGTGAAAGTCCCATGTTCTAGATTTATCCTTTTGCTTTTCCAGGATGCCATTTACCTTCTCTACCCCATAATTTATAGGTTGGCTCAAAGGCTTGATTAGATGCAGGTTATATTTTGGAGGGAGACACTTTATAGGTGCACTATGTAGGAATTCACTCTTAATATTTGAACTCAGGTTTTTTTTTTTTTTTTTTTTTTTTAAGTAATCCCCAATATGCTGCATTTGAAGAGAACAACATCTCCATAGTTCTTTGGAAATAATTGAAAGTGTTTTAAGAATAAAAAAATAAGCAAAGCTAGGTTTGGAAGTCAGTAGCTATTGTGGCTCCCCACCCCACCCCACCTGTCCCTGCCTTTTATTCTACTCACATGTTAGAAACCCTTCCTGTTAAACCTAGTTGTAGATCATTTGTGTCAGAATTCGTATATGAGTGTCTACTGATGACCACAAGAGGGCATCCACTGAACATTTTTAAAGCCTTCCATCTTGTCATCTGTGTACAATTGACGTAAAACTGAGCTGAGATCAGCTCACCCATTTTTTAGGGTGGAGTGCTTAACTATAAAACACATAATGGTATGTATATGTTCATTGGCCTACCTAAACCTTTGTCTTAGATAACTCATATTGCTATTTTTATTAAAAATGGATGGATGTCAAGATATATATACCCACATAAAAGGTTCTCAAAACAGCCCGATGCCCAAGTATGAGACCAGTGGCTATTTGCTAATTTTAAAAGGGAAAACCTGCCTTTACAATGGAGAAGTCTGGCTATCACTGCCACCTTAACCAAATGATCAGATAGCATCACTATTAGTAGGGTATTCTGAAATCAACATCCCTCCTGAATGTGCAGGGTCACCTATCAAATATACTGCACTAACTAGGAAAGTTGAACTTAGGGCTAATCAAGCCCTTAGACCTTATTTCCAGTTTCTAGGAAATATTGGATAAGAGAGAACCAAATAAAATAGTACCACAATTTGTCAAATCCAGAATGGCATTTTGAAAAGATAGCTAGTCTGACTTTTCCCAAAAAGTCAGCTCATGGGAGAAAAAGAAGTTGGAGGAGCCAGGCTAGATCAAGAGAGACCTAGCCAAATGCAGGGCGGGGAAAACTGTGAGGGGGCCCAGGAAGGGCCAGGACACCATTGAGGAAAAGACATTTTGAGGAGTTTGAATAAAAATTTCTCGTGAAATTTGAGCAGAGAGCAGCAGTATATAGTTTATACTATTTCCTAAAATGCTTTTGAATTCTGTATCTGAAACCTAGAATTTGATCATTTTGTCTATCTACCTGCAAGTTTATATTTTCAAGGTGGCTGGAAGCTTCATTTTTAATCTCAATGGGCAAAATGAGGCATTGCCTCATCTTTGGGCATATGTACAACTTTTATCTTAAACCATAGGTTTTCTTTCAGATGAACTTCTATGATCTCATTAATAGAGTGCTTTCCTATCATTTACTTGGAAATGGACCTGTAACTAAATGTAGTGTTTTTTAAAAGCATAGATGAGGAAACTCTTATTTTAAATGGGCACCAAGCTCATCTACTAATGGCATACATATTGTATTTATTTATTCTACTCACATATTAGAAACTTGTGACAAACATGTGACAAAACATTTTGAGACTTTTATCTTTCGTCATTGTAGACTATATTGTAAAAATCATAGTGGAAATGATGAGAGAGATGAAGAAGACGAGGAACGAGAGAGTAAAAGCCGGGGAAAAGTAGAAATTGACCAGCAACAACTAACTCAGCAACAACTTAATGGAAACTAGGTATGAAAGTTACTTCTATCGGATCTGTTGTCAGGATACAAAACTCGCTGATAAATACATGTTGGAGAAATGGTATATGCAGTATGATTTTTTAATGCTATTATGTTTAGTTAAGCATGTTACTAGAATGCTAAAGGATTGTGTAGGCTTGCATAGTTTTTTTAACTAGCTGATTTTGTAACAGTAAAAACAAGCTATCCACTTTATCAATAAGTGTAGTTGTAATGTCGAACCAATAAGATGTTCTCGCTCCTCAATAACATTATATTTATTGTGTTCCCCTCAAGCATCATATTTTACAATTTTTTATCATCTTTTAAACAGGTTCATGGGACAGAGTTAGAAAACTGGGAATGAATAAGACATCCATAACTACTATTCTTTTTTCACTGTTTTCTAAAATCAAAAAGGGTTTGTAACTTTTTACTGCCCAGCTCTTAGATCCTTCATTGAACTGCCTAAAAACGTCTTGTTTGTTTTATGAGCCTTCACTAGATGGCAGAATTTGACATGTTGATATTACGTAGCTGTAGTTTGCAGTTTCTGGGAAGCAATTGAAACACTATTAACCCTGTGTATAGTGTCAACAGTTAAAGCAGACATTGAAATGAAGTAAGCTATATTTCTGGACTGAACAAAGTTCTACTGTTTAGAGTGTCTGAGTTTGTTTAGTGGATTCATACTCAAGGGAAGGCATAAGCGAATTTCACTTTACAGTGCAAACACACCTCTGGTGGCAACACATGGGAATATGTGATTTTTTTTCACACTCCAGTAACGGAGGCTAGAAATGAAGAGAACCTTCTTTTTCTCTTGGCTTTGACAGCACATGCTAAAAATCTCTTCCAAGAAGTGTGCTAAAGCTTTTCATTTCGTTCCTGTTAAACTTGCTCTCACTGACCAGCATGCAGTCGGGCGACTGGTGATTTTAAGTTGTGAGCTCCAGTGCTTATGCCAAAATTCTCTTGACAGTAAACCTCTTCTCTTATCATGCCCTACAAAGAGCTTCCAGCAAAATGATTGGATCCTTGTAAGTTTAAACTAACATTTGGCAACAGCAAATTAAACCTCTTTAAGATGTAATGGGTTACTACTCATTAAGGACTTCAGCCACCATGTCTGAAACTGGTTCCTCTCAAGTGCCGTGTTGTGTGGAACACTTCATATATTGGCCCAAAGTATGTAAGAAGGTCTCATGCGCTGTAGGAGTAAAAAACAGTCTGCAGAAAACAGTATTTATTTTTCATTTTGTGACCACTATTTTTTTAAAAAATTATTTAATATTTTTAATGTTTTCATGCATTGCTTTGCTTATCTATTAAATAGGCTCTCGTGCCCTACTTTTTTCTGGTAGGGCTTGGTGGTGTTTTCTTGATCATTGGAGTTGTTTTTTGAAGCCTAAGAACCCAGCTGTTTAGAAAGGATTTTCACACTGGCATTTCTAGCTAGGGATATTTTCTTCCACTTACCTGCTGAAGCACATTTATATATTTCTTTATGGCAAAACCAAAAAACTTTAGTTGTGGTCTGCCTAATATTACCATAGCACCTCAATACCAAGGGTAGGGATTCTGATTTCTGAATTCTTTGTTAACCTACCACATTAAAGCAAATTAGCAAATAAGAAATAATATGTTAACTTGACTGTACATCAAGATATTCTGCAGCTTATGGAGAAGCATTTTTAAAATGTAACAGGTGGAAAATTACACTGTGCTTAATGACTGATTTTTTTTAACTGCTAGTCCCTTAAGGTCACATTTGTCAAGTGTGTATTCACACATTCACTTAAATCAAGGGACTCAATGATTGCTTTATTTTAACCATCTTTTATTATTTTTAGAAGGAAACTAGCTTTAGTGGGGTTGCCCTATACGTTTTTCTCTTTTTGCTCTAAATATGCCATTGGTTTTTTTTTTTGTGTGTGTGTGTATGTGATGAATTTTCAAAATTCACCATGACTTGAAGTGCAACGACAGATCTAGATGTTTGTTTACCAAGCTATGTGACTTTTCCCAAAGGATCTGTACTTTATTTCCTTACGACAGCTTGAAACCTGTTATTTTAAAATCTTTGAATCACTGTGTCTTGATCATTTTTACATTGTGTGCCATAGACTTACCCATGGAACAATAGAGCACCTTCATTTTTGGACAACTACTGTAATGATGTTTTTAGGAAAAATGGAAGGTGCCAGGGTAATAGTGGCCAGCCAATGATCATATCATGGACTTCAAATACTATACCTGTCAGTCGATGGATTTGTCATGTAATCAAGTGTATAACTTTGTATGGGTGTCTTCAACCCTTTTTCTGCCACTAGCAACCAGAATAGCACTTTACCTTTTGGTTGGCTAGAATAAGTGGCTGGCTACCTATTTTTTCTCACTGTGGTGTGATGGGCTAAACAGTCTTTCATCAAAAGTTGAAATGTAAACTGAAGTCACATAAAATATCACCTTTGGTTGTAAACCTCTCATACTTTGATTCTCCATCCATGTTTTCGTCACATGCTGAGTAAAAAGTGCCTTACAATGTAAAAATTGTACAGTACTTATGTTCCCAAGTAGCATCATCATCTTCTGGGTAGTAATGACATTGTGGTATGAATATTTAGAAAAATGGACCTCAGCAGTGTATTTACTGTTCATCTCTTAAGTCCTTAACTGTAGTTTTAATAAGCATGACATTATTTGCTAAGTATATAACATGTACATCATTTCAAAAAATACTGCCATGACTGTCTTTGACGCATATTTTAGCTTGAAATTTTGAAGCGTCTTTTCTTTCTTTCCTCCCCCCCCCTTTTTTTGTTTTGTTTTCGTTACTGATATTCAACAGTGTAATCTTTGCAAGCGTATATTGAAGATTATTCTGGAGCATTTATTGCCTTACCAGAACTGTTTGTAAGAAATGTTCTTTAGAGTAGAAAGATAGACTTGAGTTTCTATACTTTAATAAGAACTCTTTGTTCCTTGGGGGAGGGGGGTGGGGGTGTGAATTTTACTTTCATCTCAATTTATTAAAAACCCACAACGGAAATACATTTTATTTCAAAGATCAGCAATTTTAGAATTTCAGATAGTACTTGCTCAGGAGTACATGCTACTCAAGATATTAAGAGAATAACAAGCTATGTAGATCTACTGTTGAATCAGAATCTATGTACTTGAACAAATGTGTGAATCTTAAATATCTCAAAGAAAACGAAAAGTGTTCTAGAATGTTGTTGCTTTTTTGAAAAGCACTAAAGGTTAGACCAAGGTATACAGTTTTGTTCTAACAGACATTTAGGTTAATTGTAAAGATAAGGAATGCATTATGGGTCAAAATCAAACATTCCTCTCATGTTATGTATATTTTGTTCCTGTTATATTGGCTTTATTTTCAAAATTGTAGTTTGTAGTATTAGTTTCCTTTTATTGATATTCTTGCATATACTATTCATTCAATAAATGAGTTACGACTTTCATGTTTGTATGTATGTCTTTTTTGTGAAAGGGTGTAATGAAGCTTATCTGTAGCGGTAGTAAGATTGTGTTCCCTTTAGTCTTGCTTCATTTCAAATGAAATGCCTAGTTTGTTTAGTAACTTGTCATTAAACAAGTATGAGAGAGAACAAAGAGTGAGTTTGAGTCCAGTTCAAGGTCTCACAACATAAAGGTTGCATCATGGAGAGAACTAGCAATCTTTCAAGTACAGCAGAACTGCGTTACACCTTGGTTCTTTTATCATTACATGATTCAGCTACCTTTGGCTTAAGTTGGGTCCTCTGGAACCTAGCCAGAAGGTGACTGAAAATAAACCAAAACTCCTACTATGGTTTATCTGGTTGGTAATAAGGGTGAGGATTAATATTCTTGTGAAGGGATTCCACCTTATAGATCTAAATGTCCTCCCTTTGTCATGGACAGCTTACTTCTAGTACACTGCTCATAGATTGAGGTAGTCGTATCCAGGGCAGAAATCAGAATACTTGATTAGTGGAATGTGCTCATTCCATACACACAAGTCCTCACCTCATTCTACTCGAGAAGAAAAAAAATATGTAATAGGTTCTCATTAATGTTGGAACTATGGGATGGTGTGCCTCACCGCAAATGTTACCTAGTTGTGCTGGGCACGCATGCACCTGTGTGTGACTGTGTGTGTTTAAAGTCCATTATTTAGTTGCATTTTGATTTTTAAAAAAAGATTTTATTTTTAAGTAATCTCTACACCCAAGGTGGGGCTCGAACTCACAACCCCAAGATCAGGAGTCGCACACTCTACCAACTGAGCCAGCCATTATTTAGCTTTATTTTAATGACTACCACAAAAATATGGAGAAGGGGGTTATGTTGTTTTCTTTAGCTAATTGGAATTACTGACAGCTGGGGGCCTTGAAGGGAGTTTTGTTTTCTTTTTCCAGCTGTAGTCATCAGCAGTTGCTGAGGTCATTCCAAAGTTTAAACCTGGTAGAATTTCCTAGGAAAATTCTATGGCTGGCAAGGGCCAGTCCATATTTTTAAGGGAAAACCCTTTTTATTTATATATTAGAGTCCTTGGCTGTAGAGATAATGCTGCTTTATACGACAACCTATGTTACATAATTTTGCCTAGTTTAGATAATGAGGTATCTGGAAATTAAGGACGTAAAGCAAAAATGGATTCTTGATTTTTATTCAGAAGGTGAAAACTAGGGGCACCCGGGTGGCTCAGTCGGTTAAGCATCCAACTCTTGGCTTCGGCTCAGGTCATGAGATCCAGCCCCACATCCGGCTCCATCTCACCATGGTGTCTGCTTGTCTCTCTCTTTCCCTTTCTGCTTTTCTCCCCTGTACTCTCTCTAATAAATAAAAAAGATGAAAACTATAAAATGCCAGTTACGAAACTTACTGAGAACATTTAAAGTGTTACACTGTAGCAGACATGTTCTGCCCATGGTCAGTGTACTGAATTCATTGAGACCTGGATCTTTGTCAAAAGATAGGAGGTCCATAAACATCCAAATTATGCCTTTGTCTCTATCTCTGTCGCTATAAATGCGTTTTTGTATTGGAGGTGGGGGCAGTGCCTGGGATATAGGGAAGAAGATGCATCTGGGCAAAGAGGTAACTAGCTCTGCTCTGTGAATGCTAATCTCATAAACAGACTTACATGGAAACAAATACTGTTTGAAAGGGCAAATCTTTGGAATGGGACCTGAGGGCGTGCATATCAAGGGAGTGTTAGGAGCAGAACAATAGAAATAAACTGTGCTTTAATATGGACATTGGATTTAGAGCTACTGAGTTTCTACAAAGTTATTTGTACAGAAGCATGAGGTTTTTCTTTTTCTGAGTGTCTTTCTTAAAACAGAGCTATTTACAGATTTTTTTAATTTATTGAAGTCATACATAGCCGTATAAAGAACTGAAGTACTGATCCCTGCTACAACCTAGATGAACCATGGAAACTTAATGCTAAGAAACCAGGCACCAAGGATTACATCTTGTATGATGCCTCCCCCTTTTAAGATTTTATCTATTTATGAAAGAGAGAAAGAGAGAGCATGTACAAGAGTGGGGAGGAGCAGAGGGAGAAGCAGACTCATTGAGCAGGGACCACCCCCACCAACCATGTGTGAGGCTCCATCCCAGGACCCCGAGATCATGACCTGAGCCAAAGGCAGACACCTAACTGATGGAGCCACCCAGGCGCCCCTGTTTGATGCCCTTTATATGAAATGTCCAGAAGTAGCAAATCCATAGAGCTAGAATGCAGGTTAGTGATTGCCAGGGGCTACAGACAGGGGGCTCGGGGGAGGGACTGTTAGCAGGTACAGGGTTTCTTTTTTGGGGTGATGCAAATGGCTGGAATTAGGTAGCAGTGATGGCTACACAACTTTGTAAATATACTAAAAGCCATGAATTATACACGTTGAAAGGGTGAGTTTTGTATTACATGAATTTCACCTCAATTTTTAAAAAGTAATTCGTGGTCATTGTACAAAATTAAAACATACAAAGATGTATAGGGCAAAATGTGAAACTCCCCCTGTTCTCCACAAGCCAACTCCCCTGTATTTGACATAGATCCTTCTAAATTGTGTACATATATAACTTACATACTTTTTAGCATAAATAGGATCATGTTCTGCATGCAGTTCTGTACCTGTCGTTTTCACTTGAACAACGCTGTAAGGTGTCAGAACAACTAGATTCCCTGCCTTTTGTTCAGCAGCTCCATTCCATGGCAGTGTATGGATGAACTGGAATTGTTCTGTCTGGTCTCACAGGATCTTATGCAGGTCATTTCTTAGGCTAAATTTCCAGAAGTGGAACTAAGTAAAAGGTATATACATTTAAAGTTTTAATAAAAATTGCCATCCAAAAAATATTCACCAATTGAAAAGTTCACCCTATGGGGATTAAGCTTCCCTGCTTTTCCGCTCCAAAGGAGTGCCTTTTAACGGAAAGAATTATGGTATCTTCTTTAAAAAACATGATACATGCTCTATAGAAAATTATAGGGTTTTCATTTTGTCATAAAGCCCACCTAGACTATATCTCAAGGAAGCATATGGATTATTTGGGGGAAACTGGACACCATATCTCATTTGTGAAACAATGAAGTCAAAAGTTTTTGTTTCATACATGTTAGCAACAGTAGTAATTGGTGAATCATTTCCCTTCCTCCTGCTTTCTGAAAAGTGACAGATTGTTCATAGCTGCTCCTTGTTGCCAGATGGATCTACTTCTCTGTGTGTCCAGGGTCATACGTGGCTCAGTTCAGTGCACTTGAAGGGGTCGTGTACGGTTTTGTTGAAGAATTCCTATAGCCTTTATCTATTGTGATGGTTCTTACTCCCCAAACTGTGAATGTGTCTAACCACCCGTCAGTTATGTAAAAACAAGATGAAACCATTTGAACTTTTCACTTTTCAACTAGTTGTTTTATCCTTGTATGAATAAAATGTAAGACAAACCAGAAAAACTGACTGATGTATATATCATTCTTTTAGCTCATTTGCTAAAAAATTATTGTTCTCTAAGAATTTCAAGCAAGTTACCTGCATATCTAAAAATAAACTGTTGGTAAAAAATAACACAGATATTCAGTTATGATGGTCATTCAACCTGCCAGTTTCTATGTAAAGAATAAATTGAATGTAGTCAAGGATGATTGATACCACCTGAAAACTAGTTTTTTCTAATTCTCAAAATCATAGTTTTTGCTAATTAGGTATGTATGACATTAGCCAAACAACTATTTAAGAAGATTTAAGTCAGATGTATAACCTTACAAAAAGAATTCTTTAATGTTTTACCAATAACCCAACCTTTGATCATGTTTCTCTACACTCATTTCTCATATGTTTATGAAATAACAAAGTCTGTAAAGAGGGGTAAGACAACACCACGACTCCATTAGTTCTTTTTTGCAACTTTGAACTTCAGTGGTCATGGAGACCGCTGTACGTTCATTTCAGAGGTTAGCCAGACAATTTAACACAAAGGCTTATTTTCAAATGTTCCTGATCCTTAAGCCCAAATAGGCTTATGTTCTATATTTAGTATTGATTTAGTATTACCAGGAAGCAATCATTCTCGGGACCCTGGTTTCATATGTTCTCGGTTAGAGAGCAAGCACAAAAGATAAGCAGTTTCTGAAAGTTTGCAGATCAGAGAGCTGGAATTTTGGCATTATCCTCAAATACAACACTCTTTCCGGACCTCCCTTAGAAGAGTTGTTCTTAAGCATTTCAACCTATTCCGTGTGCCCAGACCGCTTAGGGCAGCTATCCAGTATGCAGGGGCTGGGGGTGGGGACACAGGGAGAGGGATTAAAGAAAACATATGTGGCTTAAGGGGAAGGCTTGGCAGATGTCCATTCTCGCTTGGGAAGAGGCAGGGTAGGAGAGAGAAGTTTTCGGCAGCCTTTACGGCATTTCATAACTGGGGTCACTTCATTCCATGAAACTCGGAAGTGCAGCCAACTCTAGGGCACATCCTAGAAAGATCGCCACAAAACTTGGAACACTTTTGCGCTTTATTCTTTTCTTCCTTTGATGCCCTCCTGGGAACTCACTTACCTGACTTCCCATGATCTCTACCACCCCTTCAAGACGACTCCTTTCCTGACTCTTCTCCCCAGCCCCAATGTAAGTGGTCCGCAGCCTTCTGGTCTTTCCATCTTGGATTGTTCTCGCTCAGCCGTAATCTGCTGCTACAGCTGTCAGCTGTGTGTTCTGCTGATGAGTCCCCATCCTTATCCACACTCGGCTCCACCCACTGGGTAGTTTCAGCTACACTCCTGGACATTTTTACCCAGTCTGCTGGCTACTCAAGCATGAATCCCAAACTGAATTGTCCTGACCTGGATTTTCTCTTTGTCAGGTGATGGGGCTAACGATGGGTCTGCTTACATCTCCACGTCAGCTTGCTAAGTTCCTCACAATCTGTTATTCTGTCTTTTGGGTCCATCCTCTCCATTCTTACTGCTGATAAACTTGTGATTTTCCTCGGTGTTTGTTGGTTTTTCTCTTTCACCTTTTGCCCGGAATCCTGACTCCTGTTTCCACTCTGGACCCATGTTCCTCAGACTCTTCGTTCCTTGGTTTTCTTCATGAGGCAGTTCTTGCCCTCACTTCCTTTACTATTCAACCTGCATGAGATGGTTAATCACCTCCACTACCTCTAGACATCACTGGCCTCAACTTGCCACTTCTGTCAATTCTCATCCACCCTTTTACCTTCCCCTGTGCCTAGAGTTCCTTCTACTGTCCCATCTGGGGAAGGTGACCCGCCAGAGGAGATTGCAACCCATGTGGCCTGGTGCCGCACAAATATTGGTGTTTGTTCCCAGGTTCTCCATATCAGTCTTCAATCCTTTTAACTTGTCTTTCCTTTTATCCTTACAAACTGTTACAAACATAAGCATATGGACTCTGGGTTTTGGTGGCCTTGGCTCGGATCCTATGTAACCTTGAAGTTACTGAATCTCCACCTCCATGATCTCATCTTGAAAATGCCTGTAAAAATAGTACTCATTGCATAGACTTGTGAGGATCAAAGGAGAGAACAGACTCAAGACTCTCCCATCCCCTGACATGCTGGCCCTTGCTCCTGTGTTTCCTTCTAGTTGTGCCCTGTTTCTCTCCTCTTCTCATGTAATTTTCTTGAAAGTTGAGTCCCCACTTGACGTCTCTGCATCTGTATTTTTATTACACATTCCTCAGCTTCACTGCACTCACTTCTGTTCACACCTCTCCACTTCCTCAACTACACGGAAACTGTTCCAGCAAAGTCCACTGGTGGCCTTTGCCAAATCCTGTGGGTACTCTTCACTTCTTATTTCTTTGCCTTCTTGACTGTAACATCCCTGAAGGATCAGGTGTGGTAAGGGGACTAGCCGATGGAAGGATTTCCGTGATCCTTCAGCTATAAAGGTAAATCTATCAAGTCAACTTGGAAAAGCGTTTTATATTTTCACTAGTCATATATGAATTGATGCTCAGTGAACCAAAATTAGAAAATACAGAGAAGTAAAAAAAAAATTCCAATCTCCCATCATCTTATGAACCATAAGGCCACCATTATATTTTTTGTAAAATCTTCAAACATTTCTGTGCATATATGTAATTATAAAAAAAGGGGTTCATATTATACCTAGTAAGTTGTACTCTGCCTTTTTCACCTACAAATCAGAAATATCTTCACAGTTCAGTAAATAAACTGTCACTCCTAATGGTTGCATTAGTCCATTTTGTGGATGTATCCTAGAGTTTGGCCATTTCCCTATCATTAGATACTTAAGTTTCCAGGTTTTGTTGTTGCTATTATTTTGCTGTTGGAAAAAGTGCTGATATAATGATGAAGAAAGAGCAGAGAGCCTCAGATTAAAGGATATTCTACAGAACAACTGGCCTGCACTTGTCCTGAATGTCTCGAAGATCCAAGAAAAGCCGAAGAACTATTTCACATTAAGGGTGATAAAAATACGTGACAACTAAAAGTAATGTGTAACCCTGAATTGGGAACTGGTTCCGCAAAACAGAATTCTTGCTGTGCAGGAGGACATTCTGGGGACTAATGACTAAATGTAAATAGGGACTGAAGATTAGACATTATTAGGTCAATGTTAATTTCCTGATTTTGATAATTGTGGTTATAAGAGAATACTCTTATTCTTAGAAAATATATACTGAAGTGTTTAGGAATAAAGGTGTTATGTCTGCCTTTTACCTGGTTCAGAAAAAGAAATGTGTGTGTGTGTGTGTGTGTGTGTGTGTGTGTATAAAGAGATAAAGCAAATGGAGCAAGATATCACACGTTGATGAATCTTGGTGGATGATATGCAGGAGTTCTTTGTACTATTCTTGCAACTTTTCTATAGTTTTGAAAAAAAAAATTAAAGGTAGGCACACCAGCAGAAGTAGCAACCATTATTAAGGGAGCCTGAAGAAAGTCCAAACTCAGGGAACAGGAGTAAGCCATGAGAAATCCTTCCCAAGGGTATGGAGACAGGAGAGGAACCACACTCTGGTGGAAGGAGCATGAGCTATATTTGGATCAAATAGCCTAGAGAGGAAGGCCACTAAGGAACCACATCTGGAGGAAAGAATGTGAACGATATTTGGATCAAGTGGCCCAGAGAGAACTGTCTCCCTCCCCAACACCTAGGGTGACTCTCTACCTTTTCTGCCTGAACACACCCTATTATTGGAAATCGATCTTTTGAGCTGTTGTCACCCTTCAGCTGCCACTGTTTTGTTTGTATTTCAGGGTCTCCATCCATATCTTAGGTTCTTTTTTCATTTTTCTGAAGTAACATTTCCTTTTTTTCCTATAGGAAGCATGGGTAACAAATGTTTGAAAATAAATAATGCTGAGATGAACATTCTTATACATATAGCTTTCTGCCCTTGTCTGATTATATCCTTAAGATAAATTTCTTTTTTTTTAAAGGCTTGAGAGAGAGAGATTGAATGGGGGGGGGAGGCAGGGGCAGAGGGAGACGGAGAGAATCCCAAGCAGATTCCCTGCTGAGAGTGAAGCCCAATGTGGGGCTCCATCTCAGGACCCTGAGATCATGACCTGAGCCAAAATCAAGAGTCAGATGCTCACTTGACTGAGCCACCCAGGCACCCCCGAACTACTCAGTTTTTAACAATAATCCCTGATTATCTTAAAATATACGGTGTTTAAATTTCTTCAGTGGAAGTGGAACTTAAGTGTTTGCTATTCTGATCTAAATTTCCACAATTTTCTCAGGGGGAAGGGAGATGTAAACACAAGTTCTTGAGGTTTTTGAAATCATCTTGAGGTCAACACTCACTTTATATATAATTACCATCTCTATATTATATGTGTTACAGGCATATATTCCAGGCAATTCTAGTAGATCATATAAAATTAGATGCTTATTAATCTAGTTTTATACTAATTTCAACTCCCCAAAGACACTTAAGAATATTAAGAGATAGCAAAATAGAGATAAAATACAATTGCTAAATATTTTTTACAACCATGCATCAGATAATATGCCTTTAAAAGTCCACACACAAGGCTGAGTAGAAACATTTCTATATATTCATGTAAATTTCAGAATGTTACCTCGATTCAAATTATTACTAGATAGCTACCAGTGAAAACGAATAAAAATTCAATTAATTTGTTGCCTGAGCAATTGCCTTTTAAATTTCTAACAAATGGTGGAAATTAGACATAGTTTTAATTATGTAGCACACAAAATCATTATTAATTTATATTCACAATAATATAATATTCCTTTCAACTTGATTCCTATATTAGGAAAATGTTTCTAAAAGTCCCACGATAACTCATTTTCACTGGTAGCTGCGGACCTGGATGTGGTGGATGCTGCTGGTGTCCTATCCAGCTCCCATGACCAGCTAGAGCCCTCATAGCACCTTTGTTTGGTATGCAGTTTCCACTTGCGACCTTCTCTAGTTACTTGCCATTGCCTTATGGGAGCCTGGGAGGCTCCATTGTCCCTCTTCCCAGGTAGCCAGTGATTCTAAGATACAAAGTCCTTGTCCCCTGTCTCAAGACAGGACTACTGCAAGTTTTTCCCCTGAGTCAGGCCAGGGCTAGACTTTACCTGAGGCTACGTCCTTGCTCAGCTCACTCCTGTCTCTATCCTGCTTTGATTCTGACCTTGCCAGGTTTTCTTTTTTTACAATTTTATTTGACAGAGACCGTGTGCAGGAGCAGAAGGAGCAGAGGGAGCAGCAGGCAGAGGGAGAGGGAGAGGGAGAAGCTGCCTCCCCGCTGAGCATGGAGCCCGAAGCTGGGCTCTGTCCCAGGACCTTGAGATCATGACCTGAGCCGAAGCCAGACACTTAAGTGACTGAGCCACCTGGGCGCCCCCAGTCTGTCAGTTTTATGCACCTGGTAGCAGTATCAGCTTCCAGAGAAACCAGCTTCCAGTAGAGCCCTTCCTACCAAGCTCTGGGACTGTGTTTTGTTATTCTCTCCAGAAGTCCCACTCTCTAGCCAAGGGCTATTCTACAGAACTTTCTACGGTGGTGGAAATGTGCTATGTCCATCTGGTCTAATACAGTAGCCACTAGCTACAAGTAGCTATTGAGCATTTACAATGTGGCTAGTAGGACTGAGGAGCCCAGTTTTTTATTTAATCGTAGTTCATTTAAGATTTAAATAGCCACGTGTGGTTAGTGGGTACTGTACTGGATAGCACAGCTCTATCTAAGTCATAGCAGGGACCTTTAGGCAAGTATGAATGGAGAGCAGAGACTATCCAAAATGTTCAATTTGTTTCTTACAGTGAGCAAAAGTATCAGAATGGAGGGGAGTGCAATACCTTATTAGGGAACAGTATACAAGTGAACGGACCTGCTTGTAATTATCAGTGTATGATAATCCTGAGGCAAGCACATTTTATGAACAGAGAAGGCCTTTGGTAAATCTTCAGGGTGTTAAAATCTGTCCTGTATAGTGTGTGCTATAATCGCTCTCAAATAACAGAACTATTTTAAACTGGGCAAGAAAAGTCATTAGAAGTCAGTTTGATAATGGTCACGTCATTAGCCCTTACACACATAAATGTGAATCTGTATCACCATGATGCTTGCAATGAGAATTTCCTATAGTAATAAAAAGTAACATAAAGTAACTTGAGCTTGTCTTTGACTTGACAACTTTCCCTGTATTGTGAACCTAAACCATGAGACAGTTTGCTCTTGGTCTCATTGAAAATATGTAAAGCATACCTATTATACCTCATTATTTCTCTAACACCCCTCCCCACCTTTGCTTGTGAGCCCACAACATGAGTCAGGAAGAGAGAGCAAACCTTTGGTGCGAACGGCCATCTAGGAGAGTGCTAAGGATGGTTTGGGGGTAAAATATCTAATCGTGGGGTTTTTTTTATTATTACTCAGGAGACACACACACACACACACAGAGGCAGAGACACAGGCAGAGGGAGAAGCAGGCTCCCCGTGGGGAGCCCAGTGAGGTACTCAGTCCCAGGACCCCAGCATCACACCCTGAGCCAAGGCAGGTGCTCAACCACTGAGCCACCCACGTGTTCCTCTCATCAGTTTTATTATTTTGAATTTGCGACCTGATCCTAGAAAAGAGCAACATTAGAAAGAGACGTCGGGTGGGGGTGGGGGCCAGGGGGTTGAAATGGGTGATGGGGATGAAGGAGGGCACTTGTGATGAGCACCGGATGTTGTACATAAGTGATGAATCACTAAATTCTATACCTGAAACTAACACTACACTGTATGTTAACTAACTGGACTTTAAATAAAAACTTGGCAGGGAAAAAGAGGTCAGTATGCCAGTCTCTAGAACCAGAGTAACAGTGCTTTCCAAAAACCCCAACAGGTGATAACCTAACCTTAGGGACTTCTACTTTCTGTAGAAGCAAAGAACCCTTATAAAATCTTGTTTTATTTGCTGATTTTTCTACATTTGTCTATAGCATGCAATACAGAAACATGAAAGTTAGCTGACTTTTTTTTGTTGTTGTTAGCTGACCTTTTTAAGAGTCTACATTTAAGCTGGGTAAGGCAACAACTCTCTATGCAGAAAGTAAGTCAACTTGAATTTTATTATGCATAAAGTTCTCTTTCCAAAAAAGAATTCAAGGGACGCCTGGGTGGCTCAGTGGTTGAGCATCTGCCTTCGGCTCAGGGCATGATCCTGGGGTCCCTGGATAGAGTCTCAATTGGGCTCCCTGCAGGGAGCCTGCTTCTCTCTCTGCCTCTCTGTGTGTGTCTCTGATGAATAAAACAAACAAACAAACAAATATTCTTAAAAAAACAAAAAAGAAAAAATTCAATATACCTCAATATACACATATTTAGATATATAAATTTAAACATACATACACGTACTAAATATGATAGGTGGCATTAAGCTTTAAGCCTTATTTTTAATTTTTAAAAAAATCCCTCCCCTTTTTTGCAAGTAATCTCTTTGTGGGGCTCAAACTCACAACCCAAATAAAGATCAAGAGTTGCATACTCCGCCGACTGAGCCAGCCAGGTACCCCTAAACCTTAGTGTTTTTTTTTTAAGATTTTATTTATTTATTCATCAGAGACACACAGAGAGAGAGAGAGGGAGAGAGAGAGAGGCAGAGACACAGGCAGAGGGAGAAGCAGGCTCCACGCAGGGAGCCTGATGTGGGACCTGATCCAGGGTCTCCAGGATCACACCCTGGGCTGAAGGTGGCGCTAAATCCCTGAGCCACCCGGGCTGCCCTAAACCTTAGTTGTTTTTTGTTTGTTTGTTTTTTTAACCTTAGTTTTTAAAATAAAATTACTCTTAAGCTTATTATAAGACACTGTTGGATTTTCATATCATGATTTGAATGTTATAACGTAATGCCCAGAGCTTGGTTTCTAATACTGCTAATACTAATCATTTCTATTACTTCTAATACTACTCTCCAATGAAAGGAACCAGTGCTTTTTGGAAAAAACAGCCAATTGTAAGGCTAGGACCGGAAAAGTACAAGATAAGCCTGGAGTATCTTGTGGTGCCAGAAATTAAGGAAGTGCTAAAAGAATGATAGGGAAATTGGGGATCCCTGGGTGGCTCAGCGGTTTAGTGCCTGCCTTCGGCCCAGGGCATGATCCTGGAGTCCCGGGATCGAGTCCCACATTGGGCTCCCTGCGTGAAGCTTACTTCTCCCTCTGTCTGTGTCTCTGCCTCCGTCTCTCTCTCTGAATAAAAAAATAAAAAATCTTAAAAAAATGATAATAGCTACAAAGGGAAATGGGAAATAGCTACAAAGACACAGGAGCCAACATGGAGGGACTCCCAATAGCCAAATTTTGGGCAATTTGGGCAAAATGTAATTAATATTACTGATGGTTCATTACCTACAGGATAAAGTTCCTGAGTCCATGGCAATTTAAATAATTTAAAAACTAATGAGTAAGGTGAAGGCAAAGCTCTTTATTACAGTAGCATTCTAAATAGCAAGTGAAGAAGGAATGATGTTAATGGAAAAAGCAAGATTCGACAAACACCCCAGTAATAATTGTTGCAGTCAGAAATCAGCATGGAGGCTAGAATTAGTCAGTGAAAGTCTGATGAGGAACAGAATATTTAGGGTCTCAAACTAGAATGCCTAATAATCCTTATTAATTACAAAGAGGAAACGAGTATGTAGTGAAGCAGTGTGGCAGATACTGCCTTAAGTAATCAATCCAAAGTAGCATCAATAATGGGACAAATTGACAAACATGCTCTTCCTAATATAAAAACACACCATTATGACCGCTGTGTTTCTGGCCCAAAATGGAACACTTGAAACTCCATGGTGTGGTAACATTAGACAAGCCTGAACTGAGGGAAATTCTACCAGCCAGTGCCCTTTGAAAATGTGAAGGTCATAACAGACAAAGACAGGAATTGTTCCAGGAATAAAGAGGTAAAGGAGATTTAAGGAAATACAACATGTGCTCCCAGATCAGATCTTGGTCCAGAAAAAGAACAGTAATTGGACAATTGATTAAACTTAGATAAAGATTCTAGATTGGTTAATAATTTTGTATCAGTGTTAATTTCCTGATTTTGATCATTGTACTAGGTGTGGTTATATTAAATGTTAACACTGGGGAAGGGTATACACATCTTGCTCCACTTACAATGGTGTTATGCCCTGATAAAACTACTGTAGGCTGAAAATATTGTAAATCAAAAATGCATTTCCTACAGTTGGGCAAAATCATCTAACGCAAAGCCTAATTTATAATAAAGTGTTGAATATCCCATGTAATGTATTGAATACTGTACTGAAAGTGAAAAACCACAATGGTTGTATGGATGCAGAATGGCTGTCAGTGTACGGGTTGTTCACCCTCATGATCATGTGGCTGACTGGGTGCTGTGGCTCACTGCCACTGCCCAACATCACGAGAGGACTGTATTACATGCCACTAGCCTGGGAAAAGATCAAAATCCAAAATTCCAAGTACACTTTCTACTGAACATGTACTGCCTTCGCACTATCGTAAAGTCAAAAAATTGCAAGTCAAACCATTGTAAGTTGGGAACCATCTGTACTGAGAAGTTTGAGAGAGAAAAACAGAACAGGGAGGTAGGACAATCAAGTGGTGTCCCAGAATTCAAGGGAATAGAGTCAAAAGAACACAATGACAAATAATATCAAATGCAATAAGGAGGACAGTTATAGGCCAAAAATTGTGTCCATTGGATTTGGCAAGATAACAGTCAATGGTGTTGTCCAAGCCAAGCTGTTTTGGCACCACTGTGGGCACAGAAGACAGACCACAGTGAGTGAGGAGGGTGGACAGCAAGTGAGAAAGTTGATAAAGCAAGTATTAACAACTCATGAATCTAGGGCTGCTGAAGAAGATTTTTTTTTAAGATTGTATTTATTTAAGAGGGAGAGAGAGCAGGGGAGGAGCAGAGGGGGAGAGAATCTCAGCAGACTATGGAGCCCAACGCGGGGCTTGATGCCACGACCCTGAAACCACGACCTGAGCAGAAACCAACAGTCTGATGCTTAACTGACTGAGCCACTCAGGCACCCCAAAGAAAGAATTTTTCTAATTAAACAGTTTATTTTTTAAAATCCTAAGGAAGCAGAAAGCAACTTCCATTAGCCATGTGGGATTTTGAGAGTTTTAGAAATTGGTCTATATAAAAGGCCATTTGTAATAATATCAGAAGGCTATAAAATATGTAAGACAAGGACAGTAGGTAGTTGCTAGAAAATTAAGCTCTGCAAATCATAGTTTAATGGTCATTAAGAAGACCCTGATAGAGACATGGAATGTTAGCATAGAGATTGAATGAGGGAACTCTGGGTGATTGGTGGCTGACAACTTTCAGATGAATAGATACAGAGTTTTAAAAGAATTCAATAAGAATACATGGTCCTAGGGGCACCTGGGTGGCTCAATGCTTGAGCATCTGCCTTTGGTTTGGGCTGTGATCCCAGATCCTGGGATCAAGTCTGGCATCAGGGAGCCTGCTTCTCCCTCTGCCTATGTCTCTGCCTCTCTGTGTCTCTAATGAATAAATAAATAGAATCTTTAAAAAGAGAAAAGAATACATGGTCCTATACTAGCACCTGGCCTTACTTGTTATAAACTCATTTCTTTGTTCCAAACTAAAGCCAGCATGCACGACTTAACAACAGCAGTTAACTTCCATTTTGACATTCCTGTCATAAAATATTTTACAAAATCAAATTTTTCTCAGAACCTCCTGGAAATTTTTCCGAGAACATGAGCTATGACATAAAGAGAGGACTTTAAATGCATTCATTCATTCAATTATTCATTTGCTTACTTATTTCTTGGATAAAAGAAACTTGGGTCTGTATGGGCCTGAAGGGAAAGACTAGAAAGAAGGAGATACAAATGCTATGGGAGAATAAGAGTAGATATTTGACAGAGACCAGTACCACAGGTGATGGATTGCAGGCCACAGACGGGTCTGCTGGTCAGAGGAGGGGCTCCTCAGCTCTGGGTCTGGAGGAGAGAAGAGACACAGTGTAGATGTGTATGGCAGGGACTGATGTGCTTCCTGTTTCCTCCACTCTCTTCATGAGCTATTGGGTTGAGTCAACCCCTCTAGAGTGAGGATGATGAAGTTGAACAGGGACATTCAGAACATTCCTGAGAGGAGTAAGACAGGATGCTGAACAAGGACTCGTGAAGGATTGTGAATGGGGTGTTAGGGCCCAGTCCCACGAATCTATGGAGGGACCAGTCTCCACGATTGTGGGATTTTCTCCAGTGCCTAGGCGAGGTAGATAGAACAGGTGTGGCTCTGCCATCTGGGCAAAGCAGAGGTGGAAGGGCACAAAGGACTTCCAGCAGTTGGTGAGAGTGGTTCAGGTGGGATCCTGAGCGAAGTGGGAAGTGAGGGAAGCCGGGGGCAGAGTGGCTGATCAGGGAATGGGAAGTCTCTCCCGTGGGCCTGAAGCACAGTTATGATAGGCAAGGTGGTCCAGGATGCCCGGAGAGGAAGGAAATCAGGGTGAGAAGTTGGGACACCATAGTGGAGAGATGCCATCCAACACCCCCCCCCCCCCCCCCCGGCCACCGGCCCTACAGCACTGTAGGGGAGCTATACATTCCAGTTTGCCTGGGATTGTTATTGCAGCAACTTATCCAATTCAGCATTTGTCTGAGAGGTTTTGTTTTCCCACCCAGGGTAAGTATTAATAACTGAATCAACATAAGTCAGGATGGGGCTGTGGGACCACCACCTTTTAATTCTAGCTTCTGCCTCAGTCTTCTTTGCCTACCAGCCTGTGCAGTACATACGGAGAGAAGCAAATTCTCACTTTAATACAGTTAGACCTAAATGGCAACCAGTGATAACCCTTCTCCCTTTCTCTAATCTTTTCTAAATAGTATGTAACCCTCTCAAGGACAGCATGCTGGGTGTTCATCGATAACAGAGTGCACTCAGACCTTAGAAGTTAAAGACAACCGACTCATGCTTGTCCCAGGCAGGGACGAGAGGGAACATTCACCACTGTGTGCCCCTTTGTTGGACACTTGGGGTTCCAGAAGGGTATGCCGGCCATTTGTGCCCATGCCAAAGCCTACGAGATACAGGAAGCTGCCCGGCCATGAGTTGGTAGGCCAGTGGACATAGCGAATTACATCTTTACATGTACATAAAGTATACTAAGGAAACAGAGACTGAGGTGTCGTGCCATAGAACAGAGTAAGTCACCTGAATGCTCTCAGTGCAGTGGTTATGTCATTCATTATATGGTGCAAATCTACAACACCCTTTTTTCCTACAAATTTGCAGTTCACCCTTTTCGGCACATGATTCAAAAACTAAAGTGCAAGATTAATGCAAAATTAAATGCCATATTTGTTACTCAAGACATTGATCATGACTGTGTAACATGAACAAAACAGTTGGCAATGCTTTATCATCCACGCGCATGGAGCACATGGCTATCACTGACCACAGGAAAACCAGGGGCATAAATTTGCAGAGACAGCTTCAGCATCAACCTCACAGGTTTGTAGTTATTTTAAGGAGGCTGTGCCCAAAGATGATGATTTAATGGGGTGCAGCTGCAGAGAGGGTATTTACGTATTGCTCTGTGAATGGCTTGTTTAGATCAACTGACTGTTCTTCAACATTCATTTGTTCATTTTGATTTCAAGTGTCCTGTACCACACTTGATCTTAGCCAAAAGGCCGAGAAGTGATCAAGTGTCCTGTACACGACAAAAAGTGTAGTGAGAGCTTTAAATAAGTAGCTCTATTTTCAGGGCTTCACAGTTAAATGATGTCAGTTATATGATGCCATCTATATCATTAGATATTTCAAATAGAAAATCAGTTGTATTAGCGCTCTCTGGAGAAACAGAACCCCATGTGTGTATGAGCCAGAGACAGAGGGGAGGGGGAGGGGAGGAGATAGAGAAGGAGGGGAGAAAATGAAAGACAGCGAGAGAGATTTATTTTAAGGAATTAGCTTACACGTTTGTGGAGGCTTGACGAGTCCAAAATCTGATGGGGGAGGCCGGCTGGCTGGACACTGCCGGAGGAGTTGCAGTTCCAGTCCGAAGGCGGTCTGCTGGCAAAATTCCTCCTTGCTTAGCGGAGGTCAGCCTTTGCTCTATTCAGGCCTTCAAATGATTGGAGGAGGCCCGTCCACATTGTGGAGGGTAATCTGCTGTAGCCAAAGTCCACTGATTTAAATGTTAATCTCACCCAAAAACACACCTTTACAGAAACAGTCAGAATAATGTTTGTTCAGATATCTGGGTATTGTGGCCCAGCCAAGGTGACACATAAAATTAACTGTCAGTTTTGTTAATTCCAATACTGGTTCAGTTTTCATCCAGTTCATGGAGTCAAAGCAAAGCTTAGAGAAATGTATTCTGATGAAGGTGGAACATCCAAGATCACTAGGAAGGCTACTCTAAATTTAACATAAAAATTTAACACTTAGAGGGACGCCTGGGTAGTTCAGTTGGTTAAGCATCTGCCTTCCGCTCTGGTCATGATCCCAGAGTCCTGGGATCAAGTCCTGCATCGGGCCCCCTGCTCAGCAGGGAGTCTGCTTCTCCCTCTGTTTGCCATTCCCCGTTTGTGCTCTCTCTCCCTCTCTCTGACAAATGAATAAATAAAAGTCTTTTAAAAAATTCAACATTTAGGGACGCCTGGGTAGCGTCAGCGGTTGAGTGTCTGCCTTTGGCTCAGGGCATGATCCCGGATTCCTTTCCTTATCTCTTCCTGCATGCAAATATTCTAGTAAAACAGTGGCATACTTAGCATATTTGACACAGAATAGATAATTTTTAATTTAAAAAATGACAAAATTGGGGCACTTAGGTGGCTCAAGCAGTTAAGCACCTGATTCTCGATTTCAGCTCATGTCATGATTTCAGGGTTGTGAGTTCAAGCCCGGAGTTGGGCTCTGCGCTGGGTGTGGAGCCTTCTTGAGATTCTCTCTCTCCCTATCCCTCTCCTGGTGTGCACCTGCACACTCTGTCTCTCAAAAAAAAAAAGACAAAATGATTTTGTCTATATGAAAATTTTATTTCCTGTAATAGTAATAGCTATTTTCTTGATTTCTTTTTAGGACTTAAGACAATTATAATTTTAATTTTTCAAGTTTTTAAAAAGTAGGCTCCATACCCAGTGTGGGGCTTAACTCTCAACCCTGAGATCAAGAGTCACATGCTCTACTGACTGAGCCAGCCAGGTGCCCCAACTATTACAATTTTAAAATAACACATTTCAGGGACACCTGTGGGGCTCAGCAGTTGAACATCTGCCTTCAGCTCAAGTCATGATGCCGGGGTCCTGGGATCGAGTCCAGCATCAGGCTCCATGCAGGGAACCTGCTTCTCCCTCTGCCTATGTCTCTGCCTCTCTCTATGTGTCTCTCATGAATAAATAATTTTTTAAAAATTAAAAAAAAATAACATTTTGATTTTAAATATATTGTCCAAATTCAGCAATACATTTCATCTGTGAACCGGATTTTCACTTACCAAACAGAAGTATTACATCTTGCAAGTTTCACTATTTGCTGTTTTAAATTTTAAACACAAATAAAAGCTCCAAGCTGTCATAGAGTAACAGGATGGAAATAATAGTACTATTTGTCTTTACAGTTAGCAGGCTATCACTGTTTATTTCAAACCCCTGAGAATTCAGGAGTATGTGCTACCACAGGGGTTGGAGAAAGAAGAAACTGCAAGCCACAAACAAGCCAGAAGGGCTCTGAAGTGTTGGATTACCTACTTTAGAAACAAATGTGGCAGGCGGGGCAGGGGTGGGGGTGGGGGGGTGGGGGCTGGATGTGTACCTGAGTGGCTCATTTGTTTTAAGTGTCCAACTCCTGATCTCAGGGTCCTGAGTTCAAGACCCACCTTTAGCTCCAGGCTGGGCATGGAACTTACTTTAAAAAAAAAAGAGAGAGAGGGACACCTGGGTGGCTTGGTGGTTGGGCATCTGCCTTTGGCTCAGGGCATGATCCTGGAGTCCCAGGATTGAGTCCCATTATCGGGCTCCCTGCATGGAGCCCGGTTCTCTGCCTATGTCTCTGCCTCTCTCTATCTGTGTCTCTCGTGAATAAATAAATTAAATCTTTAAAACATAAAAAAGAGAGAAACAAATGTAGCTGAGTCCACATGTGCCAGGGGCCCAACATATAACTGTAAGTGCTCTAACTCCTGGTGGAACACAATGTTTGTTAAAAGGATAAGTAATAAAAATGTGCTGATATGAACCTCAAAGTCTATATCCAATAGAAATGCATTCATGTGTTTATGTACAAAATAGGTACGAAATGTTCACAGCAGCACTATTTGCAATAAACCAAACCTGGAAACTGACCAAATGTCCATCAGTAGAATAACAAATAAGAAGTCTTAGATGCTAGAAGGATAGAGTGAAGAATTGTTTAAGGTAATAATATGGAACGCATAGCATTGTTATTAACATTTTTTGAAGCAAGAGCTATGCTAGGCATTCTTGCATAATTTTGTTTAATCCTCACCATGCCCTGTGGTTGAGATATAAATTATCGTCAGGGATCCCTGGGTGGCGCAGCGGTTTGGCGCCTGCCTTTGGCCCAGGGTGCGATCCTGGAGACCCGGGATCGAATCCCACGTCGGGCTCCTGGTGCATGGAGCCTGCTTCTCCCTCTGCCTGTGTCTCTGCCTCTCTCTCTCTCTCTGTGACTATCATAAAAAAAAAATTAAAAAAAAATTATCTTCATTTGACATATAAGGAAACTGAGGCACACAGAGGCCGAGGATCCTGCTCAAGGTATAACACTAGCTAGTGGTGAACTCAACTCAGGATTTAAACTCAGATCTCAGTCCAAACCCCACATGTACCTTTTCCATTATAGTCTGTTATCACTCCATGATAGATAGGGGAGGCAGAAAAACTCAGACACTATGGTGTTCCCAGACTCATACACGATAAAATCACAACTGCTATTCTTTCTTGGGCACCTACTACGAGGCAAGTAGTATGCTAGGTGCTTTACATAAGTGATTTTTACAATTCTCACAATAAACCTTCATAGGAAGAATTATTCTCATTTTTTTTATGAAGGCTCAGAGTTCAATGACGCCCAGGTTCACAAATCTCTTACCATCACATATCCTCAGTGGCCCTAATAGAGGACACCTAGCATGCGCTGGGCACTCTGGTGGGTGCCGGAGCTGTAGGAACGGCAGGAATGGAACAACTGTTATTTGCTTACCTGACTTACGTGAGACTAGGGGAGGATCCCCCCTCAACCCGCCCCAATTCCAAACAGGAATTTGTGGAGGCAAAAATAAAGATCAGTAATAGCAACGGTTCCCACTTCCTGATTATGCAATGTCCTAGGTACTGTGCCGTCTACATGCGTATGCGCACACAGATGCCGCGTCTAATCCTCACAACAATCCCGTTAATATCCTCACTTTACTGAGACGAAAAGAGGCTCAGGAAGTCTGATTCGCACAAGGTCACAGAGCAGTAAGGTGTCCCCCGCCGGATGTGTACCCTGATCTGCTCACCCTAGGGCTCCTAGGTCTGAACTCACACACCCTGTTAAAGTTTTTTGGTAGAACTGGGCCACCAGTCGGGCAAACGGAATCCGCAATGCGGTCCAAGGTCTTGGGAAGGAGACGCCGGGCGAGAGGAGCACGTGGTGACTGCAAGCGGAAGAGCCGGAGCCCAGTTTAGCGCACTGGGAAGAAGGCGGCGACAGGTCTGGGAATCCTGGAGCCGGAGGTCCCGCTGGGAGACCCAGGGAAAACGGGACACAGGATGCGCGCTAGGAGTCGCCGCTTCTTCCGGAGGAAAATTCCCACCTCGTGCGCTTGGAAACCCGCAGGCGCCGGCGGAGACTACCGGGCGGCCTGTGGGCGGAGCCGGGGGCGGGGCGGAGCCGGGGGCGGGGCGAGCCGGGGCGGGGCCTGTTAGGCTCGGCTTGGCGGCGGCGGCGGCCTAGAGCGCAACGGCAGAGCAAATCTCTCCGCTTTCCCGCGGGTCGCCGCCTTCTGCAGGAGAACCTCCGCCTCCTCTGCTGCAACGCCGGCTTCCTCCTGTTCAGGCTGCCGTCAGCCCCCGCGCCCGCCGGCTTCGTAATGGCGACCCGCAGCCCCAGCGTCGTGGTGAGCAGTTTGGCCCGCCCGGCCGTGGCGGCGGCTGGCGGCCCCTGAGGCGCGCGGCCCGCAGTGCGGCCGCCGGGGCCCGGGGTGGCCCGGGGAAGCCCGGAGGGGCGGGAGGCGGCCGCTGCGTCCCGGCTCGGGCTTTACGTCACGCAGGGCGGCGTGGGAGACGGATGGCGAGGTGTGGGGTGGGTGCCCCGGGACATGCCCGGCCTGGAGGGCTGCGTGTGGGAGGAGAGGGTGGAAATGGCGTTTTGGTTGACTTGTGCCGCTGGGGAGCGTGCTGCGGGGAGGGGCCCGCGGGCCAGTTTGGGGATGATCTGGCGCGCCGCGCGGGTCGGGGGGGGGGTGCGTTTTTTCGGAGAGGCCCTTCTCTAAACTGGGGGTATGCTGCCCAGGCCCTGTGTAGAGGGTCCAGGCATGGAATGACCACATAGGGCACGCAGAGACTGGCATTTGCACCCAGTTCCGCAAATACCATAATGACTGTGCGAATGCGCATTGCCTGGTCGAATCCTCACAGCAACCTTGGTAGCGGTAACCATACCTACCTTTTTGCATACAAGGAAATACTGAGACGATATTAGGTAATTTTCCCACGGCCCAGAGGTATCCAGGTCTCGAAATCAGATAAGCCTCAATCTGGATCCTATGCTCTTTGATCCTACAGGGACAAAAAATGCGAATCTGGTCCTTACCTTCAAGGACATTCATACCATCATCAATCAGCCTCTGGTATCTTGTCTCCAACCTCATTGGTTCTTTTTGTTTCTCGAACAAACCAAGCTGCATCGCACCCCCCACCTTTCCGATCATGCTTGCTAAAATGGCCAACACCCCTGCCAAACAGTTAGATGCCTTCGTCTGCATCGTCATCGTCATCGTCATATTATTTTCACAGTTACCCAATTACCTGTTGATCGTCTCTCATTAATCATAAACTTTATAAGGTCAGGGACCACCACTGTATTCCCAGCACATAGGATGGTGCCTGGCATGTAATAAATTCTCAATAATGGTTTGTTAAATGATTAAATTAAATAATTAATCCTTTAAGCCCTTAAAAAGGAAGGATTCTGTTGATATTAGGCAATGTGGCTTAAGGTAAAGACCAATGCTCTTAATGGAGTTAGGCCTGGAATCCTGCTTGTTTGGGCTATTTACTAGCTGTGTGGCCTTGGGTAACTTACATCACCTTTCTGAGCTAAAGTGTCTTTAATGTATTGCTGAGGTGCTAGCTGCCACTTGGTGTTACTGAAAAGATTGTAAGACTGTCTGCAGTCTGAACAACCTTTCCATGGTCCTTGACTGGGAATAGTAATAGTAGCTATCATTGTGTTTACCGATATAGTCCTATTTAGTCCTCAAAACAACCCTGTAACAATAGCATGATGATTTTTTCCAGTTTTATTTATTTATTAGAGAGGGGAGGTGGGGAGAGAGCCTCAAGCAGATTCCCTGATAAGCAGGGAGCCTAATGCTGCTGGATCCAGGACTCTTGAGATGAATTAGCATGATTATGACCATTTTACAGAGGAGGAATCTTTGAAGCCTCGGAGAGGGTAATTTAACCTCTCACTATACCCACATGGCACATTTATAAAGAGGAACTCAGACTCAAACCTAGGTCTCTCTCAAGAGCCTATGCTTAAAATGGTACACTAATAGTGGGTGCTCAAAAAATGGTGGGCGCTGTTGTTTTTATTCAGTTGCTGAGGAAGTTAGATACTTTTAACTTTGGGGTATAATGCCTGCCCCAGCACACAGTGAATTATTTTTGTTAGAACTACTAGTTTTGTTTCAACATTAAGATCTTCATTGTGTTTTTGGTTTGCAAATTCCTGTTCCTTTTTTTATTTCCTTCCCAGAAATTCTCTGCATGTTAGTAATAACAAACACTCATATAGTGTTTACTATGTGCTGGTTTCTTTTCTAAGCCCTTTAGGTATAATTAACTGGTTTGATATTTTTAATTTATTTTTGATTTTTCAATGATTTTTAAATAATTAAAAAAAAAGATTTCATTTATTTGACCGAGAACAAGCTAGCACAAGCAGGGGGAGTGGCAGGGAGAGGGAGAAGCAGGAGCAGGCTCCCTGCTGAGCAGGGAGCCAGACATGGGGCTCTATCCCCAGACCCTGGGATCATGACCTGAGGCAAAGGCAAATGCTTAACCGACTTAGCCACTTAGGTGCCCTGGTTTGATATTTTTACTTATTTATTTGACAGAGAATGAGAGAGCACAAGAAGGGGAAGCAGCAGGTAGAGGGAGAGGAAGAAGCAGGCAACCTGCTCAGGGAGCTTCAGCTCATGACCTGAGCTGAAGGCAGATGCTTAACCAACTGAGCAGGCACCCCATGGTTTGATATTTTTAAATTTAAAAAGAAATTTATGTGGCTCAGAGAGAGTAAGTAACTTACCCAAGATCACCCAGCAATGCTAGGATTTGAATCTAAGTTATCTGGCCTGAATCTGCTCTTAACCTCTCCATTTTTAAGTTAGTAGTAACAATAGTAGGTATTTATTTAGTATTTACTATGTCTTAGGCATTGAAGTAAGTATTTTGCAGATATTACCTAGTGTAAACGTCCCAGAGTTACAAAATAGGTTTGCTATGAGGTAGGTAAACACTAGCATGACCTTGGAAGCACAGATGGTGAAGTGACTTGCCTGACATCACAGGTGAAATTGGCCCCCAGATCTGCCTGATACAACCCATGCTGCTTGTATTAAACTGCCAGGGGAAACTTGCACACACATGAACTAAGAACAAGCTTCTGGATTTTTGCACATTAATGTGAAACATCAGATAAGCATTATGAGTGTATTCGGTCTTCTGAATTTCAGGATGGTAGTGCTAGATGTGTAATGTACTACCCAGTCAATAATTTTCACAGAATTTTTTTTTTTTTATTTTCACAGAATTGATAGACTAGTGCAATTTTTTTGGGTCCACAGCCCTATAATTGTTATCAAACAGGGTTTTAGACTAACATCAGTCAATGTAGACCAGAATTATTCTCTGTGATCACCAAGAAATGGAGCAGTTCGGTTTGGAGGCTTCTGCAAATTGAGTAATGTGACATGTGTACTGTAGATTCATCTTGTTTTCTGTCCATTGTTGGTATCTGGATATTGCAGAAAGTCCATAGGCAGGAATTGGGAAAAGGGCAAAAAGACCAACCAGATCAGCAGAGAAGAGGGGTCTTGGGAGCTTTCTTTTAGTTTTCTTATAGTTCATCAGGTAGTAACTGGGCCATTTCATGTGAAGAAATGCTAAGAATGCACTTAGCCTTCTTTCTTTCTGTAATTTTATCCTGTGTGGATTCAGTAAGACTCATAGGCTGTAAAAGTGTCAACCACCTTTGTTAATATCAATAGAGAGACTCCATTGTTACTTTGCCACCAAATTACTAACATTTAGAATAAGTTGCTGCTAATAAGAATTCATACAAACTTGGAATTGCTATGGAACTACTCTCTTTAACAGTGTGCTTCTGATAATTGATAGGTATATATTTTTTTGTTCAGAATGCACATGGTTATTATTCCACTATGCACACTAATCAAAGGAAAGATCATAGTGTAGGATAAATTCATGTATTTGCACATATAGTAGTTATAGGCCGACCTACTTAGGAGCAGCTAATAATTTACCCCTGGGTTGAATAATTAAGAGTGTTGATTTTAAGGGTGTCTGGGTGGCTCAGTCAGTTGAACGTCCAGCTCTTGATTTTGGTTCCAGTCATGATCTCAGGGTCCTGCACTGGGCTCCCCACTCAGTGGGGAGTCTGCTTAGGGATTCTCTATCTCCCTCTCTGCACCTCCCTTTAAAATAAATAAATAATTTTTTTAAAAAATGCTGATTTTAACTCTTATAACCCTTAGATTCTTATAAATCTTTTAATTCCTTTACCCCTAGAAGGGAGAGCAAGCAATTTATATATGTAATTTATTTGTAAGACGGATATAAAATTGGAAGATGAACATACTGCTAGCTTTAATTATTTTCACGTTAAGAATTATGTGTATCGGGGATCCCTGGGTGGCTCAGTGGTTTAGGGCCTGCCTTTGGCCCAGGGCACGATCCTAGAGTCCCGGGATCAAGTCCCGCATCGGGCTCCCGGCATGGAGCCTGCTTCTCCCTCTGCCTGTGTCTCTGCCTCTCTCTCTATGTCTATCATAAATAAATAAATAAATCTTTTTTAAAAAGAATTATGTATATCAATGATTCATAATTTTAGTTTTATGATAACCTGGGTTATCACAGATTATTCCAAGGGGATGGCATATACTTTACTTTGGTGTTCTTTAAGAATTTTAATTTATTTTTGAGTTTTTAAAGAATTTTAAAGTATCTGAATATAAAAGGTAGAAATATACTACCCAGCAGTTTCTGCACATTCTAGAAGCTTGGAATTGTTGATTACTAGGAATAAAATAAAATATATTTTATCTATTAATCATACATCTTTTAATTCACATTTTAAGCTCATTTTAAAACTTACTTCCATTTGATCTGGTCTGGAACCACAAACATTGGTATTTTTTGACCACAAAAAACTTAAGCAATCCTAGTTACAGATGATGAATTGATGTTGCTAGTGTTATCTTAGGTTTCCTTGCCTGCTGTAATTGTAGATAATATATTTTTTTAATTAGAAATTTTATGTGTGGGGATCCCTGGGTGGCTCAGCGGTTTGGCGCCAGCCTTTGGCCCAGGGCACAATCCTGGAGTCCCGGGATCGAGTCCCGCGTCGGGCTCCCGGCATGGAGCCTGATTCTCCCTCTGCCTGTGTCTCTGCCTCTCTCTCTCTCTATCATAAATGAATAAATAAAAATATTTTTTAAAAAAAGAAATTTTATGTGCAAAAAAATTTTTAATGTGCAAACCACAAAAATTTTCAATGTGAAAATCATTATACATTGACACACATAATTATTAAGAATCTGTGATGCCAGTTTTACTGGGAAGTAAAATTATTTTGGTCATCTATTATAGCAGAAGTATTGACTATGATTCTAGACAAATGGTAGATGCTGATATTACATTTTTCAATAATCTTACATATTAATAAAAGTACCTTGTAGAGTTTACCTTTAATAAGTGTATTACACATAGGTTAGAATTTGAGAGCTGTGTTCTAAAGCTTGAGGAGATATGGTCAGATTTCTGAACTGCCTGAGTAAAATGGTAAGTAACTCAGAGCTATTAGTAACCTATTCTTTGATTTCCAGTTCAGCCAGAAATGGCCATAGTGGAAACATTGGATCTGGAGAGAAACCATTTTCATTTGTTTACCTCCAAAGGGCTCCCCAAATATTTTTGGGTTGGGCTCTTTCCAAAGCCATCCAGAATCTTCTTTGTGATCTACTTTAGCCATTTTATGTCAAGTTCTTGGTATGGACTGAATAATAGCCATTCCTGCCCAAATTCATATGCTGAAACCCTAACGGCCAGTGTGTGGTAGGTATTTGGTGGGGCCTTTGGGAGGTAATTAGGAGTAGATGAGGTCATGAGGTTGGGGTCCTGGTCATTTAAGAAAAGACACTAAAGATTCCCTCCCCTACCCTCCACTGTACACATAGCTAGGAGAAAGTAGCTGCCTACAAGCCAAGAGGAGAGGTCTCAGAATGAAAACTACTTTGCCAGCATCTTGATCTTGGAATTCCCAGTCTCCAGAACTGTAAAAAATAAATTACTGCTGTTTAAGCCACCCAGTCAGTGGTATTTTGTTAGGGCAGCTCCAGCAGACTAATACAGTTTTTTTGAGAAGGTGTTGGTGACAACCATGTGCTTAGACATGCAACACCAAGTCACCAATAATAAAACATGTGATTTACACTCATACAGAAATGTGATACATTCATCATCAACTATTGCCTAGTTGATTTAGAAAGCTGTACTGATTCAGTATCAGAGACCTGACAGTCACTTTTACTCGGTTTACAGCCTAGGCAACAGAATATAATGACTACTTTAAGCTTGATATTACTTTAGGGGGAGTCATTGGTGTTGGGTTCCAGGTTTGCATTTAGTGTGTATATAACTGCTCTTGATAATCACAGATTTGTGGGCTTGTCAGATTAGATTCAGGTACAAAAAAAAAATTAGATTCAGGTTCAAATGATAGGCTTTGTTGTGCTGTATAGATGTGTGTGTATATGTATGTCTTTTCTACTAGATTATAAGCTCTGAGGGCTCTAAATTGAAAATCATCTTTGTATCCCCCTACAAAATTTATTGCACAGTGCCTTAAAGTGGATGCTGAATGCATTTTATGTAATTTAATATATTGCAATCCCTTCCTAGCAAAGCAACCACTGGATGGTTAACTATCAGATGAGGTTAATAGCAGATAGTAACCAATATCAGGTGGGATACGTAGGAGTTTATAAGATTAAAGGCCGCCAAGTATATTTCTGTCTAGCTCTTGTGGAGATTGAGGTTATTGGACCTGTTTAATATGAAGCTTTGGTGTTTGGGATGAGTAAAAATAAGTTCCTGTTCATTGAATTTTATCTTATTTTATTTATTAATAGTGATGCTCTCTTAAATTCCCACAGTGCTTCACCGATTTCTTTTTCATAGTGCTTTAACACTGTCTTATGGTTATTCATGTACATGTCATGTCTTCTATACTGTAAACCCTTTGAGGGTAGCTATGTCAGATTTGTCTAATCCTCTCTATTATGTACAACATAGTAGATTCTCAATAAATATTTGAGTATTAGTAACAAGAATACAGGTTCTGGATAAGGTTGTCACCATTTTAAAATTAGTATTCTAATATTTAGTCATTATATGTGGATTTAAAAGACTTGGACTTTTCATTAAATGTCAAATTGGGAAAAGTAATGTTGGCGCCTTGTAATCACTTAAATAAATTGCTCTGTATTTGACTTTATATTTGAAATATCTATAAGTAGATGTAATAATATAACAAACCCTCATATACCCATTGCCCAGTTCTGACAACCAACTTCCTATGGCCAGTCGTATATTTCTTAAATTAGGACCCCCATAAATATACCTCATTTGTTTATAGTGAATTCTAGCACAGTTATGAATTCATGCCTAAAGTACCTCAAGCAATGTAAGTTTTAAGAATTTTTCTTTTTGCCTTTTGGGAATAGTTATATTAACATGTTTTTCTATGCTTGAAAGAACAAATCAACTCTTTTAAAAGTTTTATTGTTTTTTTTTTTAAATTCCAGTATAGTTAATATAAAGTGTTACATTAGTTTCAGGTGTACAGTATAATGATTTAACAATTCTTTTTTTTTTAATTTTTTAAAGATTTATTTATTTATTTATTTATTTATTTATTTATTTATGAGAGACACAGAGACAGAGAGAGGCAGAGACACAGGCAGAGGGAGAAGCAGGCCCCACATAGGAAGCCTGATGTGGGACTCCATCCCAGGTCTCCAGGATCATGCCCTGGGCCGAAGGCAGACGCTCAACCGTTGAGCCACCCAGGCATCCCGTGATTTAACAGTTCTGTACATTACTCAGTGCTCATCATGTTAAGTGTACTCTTAATCCCCATCACCTATTTCCCCCATCCTCCCTCCCACCCACCTCTCCTCTAGTAACCCCATCAGTTTGTTCTTCATAGTAAATAGTCTTTTTCTTGGTTTGTCTCTCTCTTTTTTCCTGTTTTCTTAAATTCCACATGAGTGAAATCACATGATATTTATCTTTCTCTGACTTTCAGTTAGCGCATACTCTCTAACTCCGTCCATGTTGTTGCAAATGGCAATATTTCATTCTTTTTATGGTTGAATAGTTTTCCATTGTGTGTGTACACACACACACACACACTACATTTTCTTTATTCATCAACCGATGGACACTTGGGCTGCTTCCGTAGTTTGACTATTATAAATAATGCTGCCATAAGCATAAGGGTACATATGTCCCTTTGAATTAGTGTTTTTGTATTCTTTGGGTAAATACCCAGTGGTGTGATTGCTGAATCTTAGGGTAGTTCTATTTTTAACTTTTTGAGGAACTTCCATACTGTCTTCCACAGTGACTGCAACAATTTCCATTCCCTCCCGCAGTGCGAGAGGGTAGGGTTTCTCCACATCCTCACCAATACATGTTGTTTCTTGTGTTTTTGAGTTTAGCCATTCTGACAGATATGAGGTGATATCCCATTGTAATTTTGACTGCATTTACCTGATGATGAGTGATGTTGAGCATCTTTTCATGTGTCTGTTGGCCATCTGTATGTCTTTGGAGAAATGTCTGTTTATGTCTTCTGCCCATTTTTTAATTGGATTGTTTTTTGGGTGTTGAGTTGTGTCAATTTTTTTTATGTATTTGAGTACTACCCTTTATTGGATATGTCATTTGCAAATATCTTCTCCCATTCAATAGGTTTTCTTTTAGTTTTGTTGATTATTTCCTTAGTAGAAATAGAAGTAGAGTAGAAGTAGAGTAGAAGCTTTTTATTTTGATGTACTTCCAATAGTTTATTTATGCTTTTCTTTCCCTTGCCTCAAGAGACATATCTAGAAAAATACTGCTATGGCCTATGTTGGAGAAATTACTGCCTATGTTCTCTTCTAGGATTTTTATGGTTTCGGGTCACACATTTAGGTCTTTAATCCATTTTGACTTTATTTTTGTGAATGGTGTAGGAAAATGGTCCAGTTTCATTCTTTTGCATGTTGTCCAGTTTTCCCAGCGCAATTTGTTGAAGACACTGTCTTTTTCCCATTGAATATTCTTCCCTGCTTTGTTGAAAATTAAGACCATATAATCATGAGTTTGTTGCTGGGCCTTTTATCCTATTCTGTTGATCTATTTGTCTATTTTTGTGCCAGTACGATACTGATTTGATTACTACAGCTTCCTAGTATAACTTGAAATCTGGAATTGTGATATCTCCAGCTTTTTTTTTTTAATTCCTTTTTCTTCTCTGATTGCTGTGGCTAGGACTTCCATTGGTGAGAGTGGACATCCTCATCTTGTTCATGATCTTAGGAGGGAAGTTCTCAGTTTTTCACCATTGAGTGTACTGTTGTGAGTTTTTCATATATGGCCTTTATTATGTTGATGTATGTTTCCTCTAAGCATATTTTGTTGAGGAATCTTATCATGAATCGTTGTTGTACTTTGTCAGATGCTTTTTCTGAATCTATTGAAATGATCATATAGTGTTTATCCTTTTTCTTACTGATGTGATCTTTTATATTGATTGATTGGCGAATATTGAACCACCTTTGGCATCCCAGGAATAAATATCACTTGATCATGGTGAGTGATTTTTTTAATGTATTGTTGGATTTGGTTTGCTAATATTTTGCTGAGGAATTTTGCATGTATCTTCATTAGAGATAGTGGCTTGTAGTTCTCTTTTTATGTAGTATCTTTTTTATGTAGTATCTTTTTTATCTTTTTTATGTAGTATCTGGTTTTAGCATCAGGGTGGTACCAGCCTCATAGAATGAATTTGGGTTTTCCTTCCTCTTCTATTTATTTTGGAATAGTTTGAGAAAAATAAGTATTAACTCTTCTTTAAATGTTTGGTAGAATTCATCTGTGAAGGCATCTGGTTCTGGACTTTTTGTTTATTGGGAGTTTTTTGATTAGTGATTCAATTTCATTGCTGGTCATCGGTCTCTTCAAATTTTCTATTACTTCCTGATCTGGTTTTGGGAGGTTACTTACATCTAGAAATTTATTCATTTCTTCTAGGTAGTCCTATTTGTTGCCATATAGTGTTTCATAATATTCTCTCATAATCACAAGTCAACACCCTCCTTTTTTTTTTTTTTAAAGCAGGCTTCACACTGGGCAGGGCTTGAACTCATGACCTGGGCTGAGATTAAGAGTCGGACACTTAACCTTCTGAGCCACCCAGGTGCCACATAAGTCAGCCTGTTGACATTAAATGTGATCTATACATCTAATAGGATTGATTGAAAGTAAGAACTTCTGAATTAGAAATTAATTTGGTGTTTTGATAGAGATAGAATTCCTGTTTTAGTGTGTATCCCAGCTGTTCTGTCTATAGCAGTCTGCGTGTCTGGGATGAAATCTGGGCAGAAGTCACATCGGCTTTGATTGAGACAAACCAGACTCTCGAAGTTCTTAGGCTGCCTGCAAAACCTGTAGCTGTTCACTGAGCTACGTCCACAGAAGCTGTAGTCTTTACAATTGTTGCATGTTTCAAAGAGTCCTGGATGGGTCCTGGTTTATGCTTGTGCAGAAGCAGTGAGTACCTAGGAGCAGGTGCTGAGTAAGCTCCAGGGAAGCCATTTTGATGCTCTGGATCTTTTTAGTGTTAAAGCACTAGGAAATGGTACCTTTTCATTCTTGTCAGGTAATAGCAGATACAGCCTGATGAGCTGGACGTGGATGTTTATATCCTACAGGATCTAGCAAGGTCTGTCTTTTCCCAAAGCTTGAACTAAATTTCAGTTTATAAAATTTACAAAAGTCATACTTGATTGTTATATTCTTGGAAAAAACTCCTCTAGGTGACACGAATGTCCCATTTCTATTCTTTTTGTAGTAAATGTGTTCTGAAATACACATGATGTGAATGTTGAGCAGATTATGTTAGCACTTCATCTTAGAGGGTCTGGTAAAATCTTCCCCCACCCAAATAGAATTTTTCTTGCTTTGTGTGAAAGTAATATATGTTTGTTTAAAAGCAAATCAGGGGATCCCTGGTGGCTTAGTGGTTTAGTGCCTGCCTTTGGCCCAGGGCGCGATCCTGGAGTCCCGGGATCGAGTCCCACGTCAGACTCCCGGCATGGAGCCTGCTTCTCCCTCCTCCTGTGTCTCTGCCTCTCTCTCTCTCTCTCTCTTTCATAAATAAATAAATAAATCTTTAAAAAAATAAAAGCAAATCAATGTTGACTTCTAGCCGCCCTCAGACCAGCTGCCAAGTGAGTGCCTTTGCATCACCTGCCACCAGGCCATGCCCATGAGCGTGTCCGGGTCCATCCACTTGGATCACTTCCTGGCCATATGCACAGGTGGACAAGATAGTACCTAAAATTCTACTCAATTCTGAGGAACTCAAAACAGCTTTTGGGACTGAAAAAGTGACAACACAAACCTCAGCCTTCTCAGAATATAATTATGAATTCTGTAGATAATAATATAAATATTAAATATGTATTTTAAAATTTTACTGAAAGCCAAGATGCCTATCCTTAAGCAACTAATACAGTGCTGACTGAAAAGTGCTCACAGGGGGATCCCTGGGTGGCGCAGCGGATTGGCGCCTGCCTTTGGTCCAGGGCGCGATCCTGGAGACCCGGGATCGAATCCCACATCAGGCTCCCGGTGCATGGAGCCTGCTTCTCCCTCTGCCTGTGTCTCTGCCTCTCTCTCTCACTGTGTGCCTATCATAAAAAAAAAAAAAAGCTTTAAAAAAAAAAAAAGTGCTCACAGTAGATATTAGTGATACATTGACATGTGATTATGGTTTGGCCAATATTTCTCGAAAACTGCCCAAAACCTAGCATCAGTTTCTTGAATGTGATTTGGAAGATATTTAGTCTTGAATATCATGTGAGGTGTAGAGTATTTAAATCTGGTTTATTTCTTTTTTTTAAGATTTTATTTGTTTATTCATGAGACACACAGAGAGAGACAGAGACACAGGCAGAGGGAGAAGCAGGCTCCCTGTAGGGAGCCCGACGTGGGATTCGATCCCGGGTCTCCAGGATCACACCCTGGGCTGAAGGCAGGCACTAAATATGCTGAGCCACCCTGGGATCCCCCTGATTTATTTCTTTGAATGAATTTTAAACATAATGGCAAGTGAGAATTATAAATCAACTATGATTTTTATTTATTTATTTTAGATTTTATTTATTTATTCATGAGAGACAGAGAGAGAGAGAGGCAGAGACACAGGCAGAGGGAGAAGCTGGCTCCATGCAAGGAGCCTGACATGGGACTCGATCCTGGGTCTCCAGGACCACGCCCTGGGCTGAAGGCGGCGCTAAACCGCTAAGCCACCCAGGCTGCCCTCAACTATGATTTTTAAAAAGTGAAATTGGGGATCCCTGGGTGGCGCAGCGGTTTGGCGCCTGCCTTTGGTCCAGGGCACGATCCTGGAGACCCGGGATCGAGTCCCACATCGTGCTCCCGGTGCATGGAGCCTGCTTCTCCCTCTGCCTATGTCTCTGACTCTCTCTCTCTCTCTCTCTCTCTCTGTGACTATCATAAATAAATAAAAATTAAAAAATAAATAAATAAAAAGTGAAATTGACAATGAAAAAAAAAGGCCATGTCAATATTAAAGTGTGCGGTGCAGCAAGTATCCCCTTATAGTTGACCACTGTTTGGTATATTCTCCTCCATAGCCACCCTTCCTTCTTGTTACTCCTTCCTTTTTTCCTCCTTTCCTTCCTTCCCCCTTCCCCTCCTCACTTCTTGCTTTTATTTTGTTGTATTACAATTTGTTTGTAGATTTTGTTGTAATACATCTTTAAAAATATACCCATACTTTTTATATGTATTTAAAGAAACACATAATACCACAAATAGTTTATAAGAAAGACTACTGAATTTCTTAAAAAGCAATATATATACTCAAGGAAGAAAATGTGGAATATACACTCTAAAGAAATAAAATTGCTGTAACTCTTCTCGAAATAATAGTTTTTATTATATTTTTTCTATATGCATAGGTACATATTTAATACTTATAAAATTATAATTATTGTACATTTTATCACCACAGGTACCACATCGATATTATTAAATACTTTGTATGCTGGGTACTCGGCATACAAAGACAACCAATATATGGTTCTACTTAAGCAATCTTGGAGTATCTGCTATGAAGGCACGTCATGAATTGATTATAAAAATTTCAGACTTCTAACAAGCTTGGGTTTTTAAGAAATCACTTAGCTTTTTAGGTGACCCCCCCCCCCCCATGAGGTGAGAGAGGCCGGATTTGAGGTGAGGAACAGCAGCTTTTGTTCAGTGTGACATTTTAGCTTGTTAGACTACAGTGTATTAAAATAGTTTTCTACAGCATATTAAAATTTGTTTTGATTTTTTTTAAATTTAGTTTGCCAGAATATAATAATAGCACCCACTGTTCACCTCGTTATGTGACCTCAACGCCCGTCACCCCATTCCCCTTCCTCCCCTTCTACAACCCTTCGTTTCCTAGAGTTAGGAGTCTCTCATGATTTATCTTCCTCTCTAATTTTTCACCACTCAGTTTCCCCCCTTCCCTTATGATCTCTTTCATTATTTCTTATATTCCATATATGAGTGAAACCATATGATAATTGTCTTTCTCCGATTGACTTATTTCACTCAGCATAATACCCTCCAGTTTCACCCACATCAGTGTAAATGGTAGGTATTCATCCTTTCTGATGGCTATAAATTTTTTTTACTAAAATTTCAAACTTAAAAGTGGAGAGAATAGTAAAATGAATCCCCATATCCTCATCACTCATGTTTAAAATGTTATCGAGATTTTGCCGCATTTGTCTTAACTCTTTAAAGTTTTTTGTTTTCTCTTTGCTGAACTAAAGGAAATTTCATAATCTGTCATTTTACATCTATAGTCTTAACTGTCTCTAAAACATAAGGTTGATTTCTTATATAACTGTAATTCATGATCATACCTACAAAGTTTACAGAAAGTTCTCGAAGTGTCATACCTAAATTGCTCTTATAAGCTAAGGTTTTTTTTTTAAGATTTTATTTCTTCATTCATGAGAAACACAGAGAGAGAGAGGGAGGCAGAGACACAGGCAGAGGGAGAAGCAGGCCCCATGCAGGGAGCTTCATGTGGGACTCGATCCGGGGTCTCCAGGATCACACCCTGGGCTGAAGGTGGCGCTAAACCACTGAGTCACCCGGGCTGCCCTAAGCTAAGGTTTTTTAACATCTAAAGTCAATCCTGTAATGCTGTCATTGAAATGGTCCTATTTCTTTTTCAGATTAGTGATGATGAACCAGGTTATGACCTAGATTTATTTTGTATACCTCATCATTACGCTGAGGATTTGGAAAAAGTGTTTATTCCTCATGGACTAATTATGGACAGGTTAGTAAGATCTTCAATTGAAGTTTTTGGGTTTCTCTATTAATTTCAGGTGTCCGCAAGTGTTTCAAGTAGTTGATATTTGAATAAACTAGGCCAACTTGTCAAATAATAGATGTTTTCTATTTGAGAGCCCTCTTTACACACAAGGTATAGAGAGAGCTTACTAATTACCCAGTGTAAGTCATGGTATACTGGGAATCTGTAGGGAGTAGAATAAAGTACACTGAAGGGAGATTGGAGGAATGAACTCTAGTCACAGTCTTTGATTACTCAACCCTGAACAGGGTAATGGGCTGGGGCTAGATCACATGAAGGGAAGGTCATATTTTGATTAGTATGCATATCTAGCTTGAAAATATCCCCTTAACTGAATTGCAGTGAAATCCCTAACTTGGTCTTTGAATGCTTGCCTTGTATGTCTGGCTATTTAGTTTTTGATTTTAAGATTATAGTATCAGTACATGTCTGTTGTAAAATATTCTAAGGATTGAGGCTATAAATGAGTAAAGTGGGGTTCTCTCCTCTTCAGCCTCCTTTATACAATCCTTCCCTCCACAATGGTTATGCACATACACTGTGTGCAGATATATGTGTGGTTAACTCGAACAACATGGGGGTTAGGCACGCCGACATCCATGCAGTCAAAACGTGTGTATATAACTCTTGACTCCCTCCATAACTTAACTACTGATAGCCTACTGTTGACCAGAAGACTCACCAATAACATAAACAGTCGATTAGCACACACTCTGTATGTTATATGTATTCTATCCTGTATTCTTACAACCAAGTAAGCTAGAGAAAAGAATATGTTTTTAAGAAAATCATAAGGAAGAGAAAATACATTACATATGGTACTGTATTTATTTTAAAAAATCCCTATGTAAGAGGGCTTGTGCAGTTCAAACATCAACTGTACATATTTTAACACACAGGTATGTACTATCATAGAGGTCTGAAGTTTATTGGACATTTTTTCATATTAGTATATTTAGAGCTGTATTGTGTATTTCGAAGGTTGCATAACATTCCATTTTCTGACCATACCATAATTTATTTAAGCAATTCTTTATTGATGGACATGCAGGATATCTCCATTATTTTGCTTTTGCAGAGTAGAATGGAATGTCTTCTTACACACGTGTTTGGGCACTTGCTTCAACTTTATCCACAGGGAAATTCTGGGTTAAGGGGAAGATATTTATTGAATGTTTTGATACTGCCAGATTATCCCAAAAGGTTACTGTAATTTATACTCCCAGTGATATATGAGAATGCTCTTTTTTTTTTTTACAATTTCTTATAATGTATATTATCAGGAAAATTTCATTTAGTCAGAATTTGCCAATCTGATATGTGGAAATGGTATTTTAATTTGCATTTTGAAAGTTCATGATAGGTGTTACAGTGTACCTGGTTTTTGAAGATTTTTAAGTTTTTATTTTCACTTTATGAAGCAAGGATATAATTCATGGGGGGCAAAGGATGTGTTTTGTGGAAGTGTAATGCCTAAGGGGGTTGTTATAGAGTTAAATATATTTCTATTATAAGTTAACTTTTGTTAAATTCCTGATTTTATTTCTGTAGGACTGAGCGGCTTGCTCGAGATGTGATGAAGGAAATGGGAGGCCATCACATCGTAGCCCTCTGTGTGCTCAAGGGAGGCTATAAATTCTTTGCTGACCTGCTGGATTATATCAAAGCACTGAACAGAAATAGTGATGGATCCATTCCTATGACTGTAGATTTCATCAGACTGAAGAGCTACTGTGTAAGTATATCTACTCCTGAAACCAGTATCGCACTATATGTTAACTAAAATTTAAATAAAGATTATATGTATTATATATATATATATATTTAAGAAAACCATGGCAACTGTAGGTTTTCCTGTATGTTTTTGAAGCTCTGCAAACTATACTTACATGTTAATTTCACTTGGTTACAGTGAGCTTTTCTAATATATTTTCTACTGCTTTATAGCCAAGTGAATATTGTCTTTTTCAAACTAGTCACCTTGGAGGCTATACACTTGTTTTAAAGGATTTTTAGTTTGGTTTTGTTGCTTGGATTTTTTTAAAAACTCCTTTTAGGAGTTGCTGTTAGGACTTGGGAGCTATTTTTGAACTATACTTATTGTTACCAGATATATATCTCCTCTGGAGCTAGATTGATTGGGGGGGGAGTGGTAAGTCATTTGCAGCTGAGTCTGATAAAGAAGGTGGGTCAGGATTGTTTCCTAGAAAGCCCATGTGGGGTGAAAGCACTGGCACACTGAAGAAACCACTTCTGATACAGTTACTGTGTGTGTGTCACCTGATCTCAGATGCTTCAGAATAGTGACACAGTAAGCAATATTGACACTGTGGGATGAGCCATAATCAGTGTGATCTTTACACATGGATTTCATCCTCCATCATTTCTTTGGTCATGTGAATGTTTGATTTTTGTGAGTTCGTGCTGTGGTTTGTTTCTGGTTGCGTGTTGCCATTGTAGTTCCCGGGAGTTGATTGTTTCTCTCAAAAGTGGGTTTCTCTTAGCTTCTTTGGGGGTTAGAAAAAAATGCCTGCTCTTTGCTGTTTCATAAATCCATATCAGGCATCTCGGTAGCAACTAGCCTTATGTTTATATTTTCCTTGAGAGTAAGACCACATATCTTACATCTAACTTTCAACCTTATTCTCTCGGTTAATCATCCATTTGACCCAAGTTTTTGACCTTTTCCACATTTTCATCAGTCCTACGGGTAACTCGAGAACCATTTAAGACATTTTCCTTATCCCCTTAAAACCTTTTGTGCTCAGATACCATGACATTGCTTTATTTTTTTTTCATTGCTTTAGACTTATAAGTTCCTTGTAACTTGTCAAAGTCTTGCATGAATTTAAAGAATTGTTTAAATACATAGTTTGGATTTTCACTCGCCAGAAGTTAGTTAGCTGGTTTATACAAAGATTTAATTCTGGTCAGTTTAGCTGCCAGCAGTATAGCTACCCAGCCTTTATTGTTGGCTTAGAGTTAAAATAGGTACTTAATGTCCATGGTATGCTTTCTTTTTTTGATCTTCTTAAGTGCCCCCCAGCATACACATATAACACATAAAAATTAGTCTTGTTACATTAGGTCTTCTATTTCATTTCTTTGGGATTTGCATAGAATATTCTTTCTTTGAAAGGAAAACTTGTAAAAAAAATGAAGAGAGTTTAATATGTCCTTTTTAAAAGTATTTTATGGTTATAAGAACAGCTTAAAGCCATAGAAACACTTTGACCCTTTAATGCCATTTTCTACTTTTAGGTTTTTTCCTATTAGTTTTAGATCTTAGAGGATTATTACACTGAACTCCTCAACTGATAAAAAGAATGCAGTCTTAAACATAAGCAAAGCAAGTTTTTAGGTTAGTTTTTACATAGAGAAAAATACTATCTGTTCTGTTTTACGTGGAATTCTGTGTGGATTTACTACTAAACAATAGAAACTAAATCCATATGCTTACTGTTGATTTGAAGTAACATTTCTGCCCCATTTAATCATTCATCAGCTCATCATGGAAAATATTCTCATGTACATATAAAAAAAACAGGCAACTTAATTTGATAAAATCATAAGAGAGAAATTTAAAATTGTTACAGCATCAGTAACATTGATGGTAGTATAGTTTCACGTGCTGATTTTCCCTAGTTTGAAATAGTGAATTAAACATTAACTAATCTGTACTAATCCTAAAGAAGTACTTCATGAACTATTAAATGTTTCTGGAATGTATAAAGAGCCATAGCAATATCAACACACACCATTTAGTTTTCCTTCAAAATAAAAATTACAGGGATCCCTGGGTGGCTCAGTGGTTTGGCACCTGCCTTCAGCCTGGGGTATGACCCTGGAGACCCAGGATCAAGTCCCATGTCGGGCTCCCTGCATGAAGCCTGCTTCTCTCACTGCCTGTATCTCTGCCTCTGTGTGTGTGTCTCTCTCATGAATAAATAGATTTAAAAAATAAATAAATAAAAATTACATTTTTGATTAAAGACTATATGTTTATTATGAAAAGCATACAGTTACAGAAAATGAAGGAATGAAGGCACCCTAAATTCTACTACCACTTTTATTTCTGATATTTTGAAGAATTTTCTCTCTTGAGTATACACACACACACACACACACGTACATCATAGTTTACATACTCTTAATCAGAGTAACTTGGTAGGATTTTATTTGTTTAGTACCTCTATGGAAATTGCCTGGGGATTCCAAATACCATATTTCATTCAATCTAAGATATCCCTGATGTTAAGACTCACCTCTTCTTTTTGTACTGCTAGGAAAAAAGACACTGTTAGTTATATTGTACGTTGCCATCAATTGTAGTATGTTGATTTCAGGGATATTAAAATGTGAGTGTGCATTTTAGAACAGTGAAATGTAGCACTTTATATTCAAAGACCCTTTCTGTTTCTAAGGCTCTGTGATATTCAGAAAAATGAAATGATAAATATGCAAATGTATTTTCTTTCTTGTGAGTTCAATTTTGAAGTACATTTTTTAAAAGACTTTATTTATTCATGAGAGACAGAGAGAGAGGCAGAGAGACAGGCAGAGGGAGAAGTAGGCTCCATTCAGGGAGCCCGATGTGGGACTCGTTCCCGGGACTCCAGGATCACGCTCTGAGCTGAAGGCAGACGCTCAACCGCTGAGCCACCCAGGCGTCACATGAAGTACATTTTTTTTAAATAATCTTTTTCATCATAAAAAAAAATAAAGCCTCAGGAGGAAAAGTTGTCAAACAAGTAAATGTTTTATGGCAATATTTTTGTGGGGGCCTTAAGTACAGGGAAAATGAGCCTGATTTACTGGATGTCCAGACAAAGTGGCTTACGTTAAAATGAAATTGTTCGTAGGATTTGAAATGTTGCAGAAAACCTTTTTTTGAGTTCTGAATTATCTCCACACACATTTGAGAACAGGAGGTGTAGAGGGGTGAAGTGACTTGCCTATGTTAATACAGGTCTTTGATTTGAACCCATACCTTTAAAGTCTTATTTGGGAAAACTTGTAACTGACTTGAATTCTCTAATATGGATTCCTTCCTTCCTTTTACTTCTTAATTTTCTATTAAAAGGTTTTTGTTGTTGTTGTTGTGTTGTTTTGTTTTTAAGAGGAAGAGGGTGGAAGGGGCAGAGGAGGAGGGAGAATCTCACGCAGGCTTCATGCCCAGCACAGAACCCCATGTGGGGCTGCATCTCAAGACCCAGAGATTGTGACCTGAGTTGAAATCAAGAGTCAGACGCTCAACCGACTGAGCCTCCCATGCACCCCTCCTAGTCAGAAGTTCTGTATGCAAACGATTCTTCTTGCCAATTGTGGGACTTTTTTTTCTCAGTTGCAGTCTGGGTGCATAAAGCTGTAACTTTCAATATTAATCTTGGAAGTTGCTTGATTAGTAGCTTGATTAAGCTATTTAATATATCAAAGATGTAATTTACCTTATAGTAATTTGTAAGAATGTGCCTATTTGAGTGAATTTGTTAAAGAAAATGCAGAAAATATTCGAATAGTTATTTAAATTGTCTCTTACAAGAAGAGATCAGTAGCTTTCAGTATGACCTTCTCCTTCATTTAGTCATTGTTTTGAGGTATGTTTTTCCTCCAGAACAGTTAAATAAATGTAAATGTGCCACTTTGATGTTGACACTGAATAGTCTAAAGCTTATCTTCTGTAAAGCTAATATCTATTTCTCTCTTTATATATACATCTATGTGTGTGTGTGTGTGTTTAAAGCATGTGTGAAAAAAAATAAAATAAAGCATGTGTGTGTGTGTATAAAGCAAGCAAAGTGAGTTATTGAATTAAGACCATAGACAAGTGGGGGGGTAGAATTTGTTCAGTTTAAATTGGTGGGAACAGGGCTGTGTACCATCTATGGTATAAGGAAACTTTAACAGAACTGGTGTCAGAAGTATATTTTATATCCATTTCCTGTGGATTTTCACTTTACATAGGCTGAGATATTAAACACTCTGTTTCTTGGAACATACAGGTAGTGTTCAAGTTTGGTCTTGTGAAACCACAAATTTCAGTATTAAAAATTTTAAGGAAATTGATTAATTCACTCAGCAAATACATATTGATCATCTGTTGTATACAAGGCCATACAAAGTGGTTCTGTTGAATATGTTTATCTTATGCGATCCTAGTCCCAAACCAGTCCTGGAATGAAAAGCATGAAGAGTGGTTGCAATAACTTCTGAAGGTTTTGAAAACTGTATTTAAAAACACTAGATATTAAATATCAGCACTGACTTCAATTTTTTCTAGTATTATGTTGTGCTAAATTGTGTCTTTGATTTGATTAGAGCAGCACTGACCAATAGAACTTTCTGTGATGATAGAAATGTTCTATGTCGGGACACCTGGGTGGCTCAGCGGTTGAGCGTCTGCCTTTGGCTCAGGACGTGATCCTGGGATCCGGGATCAAGTCCCACATCGGGCACCCTACGAGGAGCCTGCTTCTCCCACTGCCTATGTCTCTGCCTCCCTCTCTCTGTGTCTCTCATGAATAAATAAATAAATCTTAAAAAAAAGTTCAAGTCTGTGCTGTCAAAGCACTTGAAATATGTCTTGTGCAACAGAGGGCCTGAATTTTTCATTTTATTTAGTTTAAAGAACAGTCAACTCTTGAACAATACAGGGGTTAGGGGTGCCAACCCCCTGCACAGTTGAAATTCTTGTATAATTTTTGACTCCCACAAAACTTAACTACTAATAGCCTACTATTGACCAGAAGTCTTACTAATAACATAAACAGTCAATTAACATGTATTTTGTATGTTTTCTGTATGTTATATGTATTGTGTATCATATTTTTACAATAAAGTAAGCTTGAGAAAAGAAAAGATTATTAAGGAAACTACAAGGAAGAGAAAGTACATTTACAGTGCTGTTCTGTATTTATCAGGAAAATCCTTGTATAAGTTGGCCTGCACATTTAAACCCGTGATATTGAAGGATCAGTTGTAATTGCCACATGTGCTTAATTGCTACTATATTGGATAGGGTGGGAATAGATGATCTAAGGGCCCTCCTTTATTAGGGCCCTCATTTTAAATTTTATTTTTATTTTTTAAGTAAGCTCTAGGCCCAATGTGGGGCTTGAACTCATGACCCCAAGATCAAGAGTCACATACTCACCTCCCCCACTGAGCCAGGCAGGTGCCCCTCACTAGTAGCATGATTTTTTTTAACGGATGATAATAGCTTTTTTTTTTTTTTTGGAAGCAACATGTTCTTTCCAAAAAAATTCCTAAAATACAGGTCAGTAAAATACTCCCTGGGTGTGTATCCTTCCAGACTTCTTTTTTCTGCATATATTTTTAGAAAATTGGATATCTGCTGTTTTTCATCTGAGATACAGTCTACCTCTGAAAGCATATGATCGTAATATTCTCACTGCTGTTGATATTTGATCAGGGTACAGGAAAATGGCAAAAGGTCAGGATGATCACGATCAGGATGTGCAGAGAAAGCATGCTAGAGTGTGGTGGACTGGAGCCTCGCTGAAGGTAGAAGCAGGGACTTTGCCAATAATTCTGTTCTAGGGCTCTGAAAGAACAGTCCCAAGTTCACTGCAACAAGCAAGCTGTGAGGTGCTAAACTCAGCTTCTTACCTCAGTACGACTTCTAGTCTTGCCCTCTTTGGAGCTCAGCTTTAGAGATTGGCCTCTGCATCCTCTTAAAATCAAGGGGTAGTGGAAGGGGAGGTGGGCAGGGGTATGGGGTGGCTGGGTGATGGGCACTGAGGGGGGCACTTGACGAGATGAACACTGGGTGTTATACTATATGTTGGCAAATCGAACTCCAATAAAAAATATACATATAAAAACAATAAAGTCAGCCTACAAAATCCCCTAAAAAAATTTTTCCTCCTGTTTGTCTCTCTCAGGCAGGTCTTTCCCAGCCCGCTCGTGATATGTTTTCCCACAGCTTTCTCTCCTCTTTTCCCAATACCACGCTGCAGTTCTTGCTGCTGCCTGGAGGGTTACAAAGTCCCTAGGGATATACAAATAGGAATAAACAAAGTTCCTTCCTATTTCTCTACTCATCTTTTCACCTAGACTCAAAAAAGGTAATTGGGGGCCCCTGGGTGGCTCAGTCGGTTGAGCATCTGACTTTGGCTTGCATCATGATCTTGGGGTCCTGGCATCGAGCCCCGCATTGGGCTCCCCACTCGGCGGGGAGTTTGCTTCTCTCTTTTAGACAAATAAAATCTTTAAAAAACAAAAAAGAAAGGTAATTGTACATATGAGACTAATGTAATGCTGTACGTTAATTATACTTGAATAAAAAACACCAGAAATCATAACTGCCATCTTAACACTTAAAAAAAAAAGGTAGACAAAATGGAAACACAGATGCTAAGAGTAGGTAGTTGTAGACCCAGAGAGCTTTTTTGGGAATTTTATGTAGTTGATAATGACACTCTGAGTTAAGGACAATTTGGGCTCGCTGGCTGAAGAGAGGGGAGATGGGATGGTAGAGAAGTGGGAAGAGCAATGCGTTGAGGGGGACTGTCCCCTGAGACTATGCCAGTCCCATCATCTTGTTCAAGATGAGGCATGCAAGAGCCACTCAATAGTATAGGAATAGAGTAGTAAGCTTGTTCCACCCAGGAGAGGAGAGAGGGAAGGTCCTCTGGTGGGGTAATTGATCCGTGGATGCCATTTCTATGCAATTGTGCACTTACACCTGTATTCTAGCACGGTGGACTGTAGCATTTTTCCTAGATAAATTTTTATTAGCCTCCATTGGAAAGGTGGCTGTTGACATGAAAAAAGCCTCGGAAAAGATTTAAGCTAAAAACCTTGGGGGCAAACAGTATGAAGATTTGGACACCAGTGGAGCAACAGTGTCTTGCATGTTTGAAGTTTTCTTTTCTCTTTCTCTATCACCATAGTCTTTGGATCATGTTTTGTTTTTTTGTTTTTTGTTTTTTGTTTTTTTTTTTCCATGATTCCATACTTTTCAGTTCTCAGGTCTTTTTATTCCTTTTCTTTTTCTTTTTTCTTTTTCTTTTTTTTTTTTTAAAGAGGGTCTTTTGGAATTGGACTGTAATACCAAACTTCTACAGAAGGTGTCACTATCTACTTTGGTATATGGTGTAAATCTTTTACTGTGATTCACTAGTCTGGAAAGCTTCAGGTTTCCTACAGGTTTTTTTTGTTTGGTTGGGTTTTTTTTTGTTTTGTTTTGTTTTCTTGATGTTAATTACTTCTCTGTGTTTGAAACTCTGGGTTTTTTATTTATTTATTTTAAAGATTTTATTTATTTATTCATGAGAGAGAGAGACAGAGACACAGGCAGAGGGAGAAGCAGGCTCCATGCAGGGAGCCCGACATAGATTCGATCCCAGGTCTCCAGGATCACACCCTGGGCTGAAGATGGCGCTAAACTGCTGAGCCACCAGGGCTGCCCGAAACTCTGGGTTTTAAGTTAGACTAAAGAGTGTCTGTAATTTCCTTAAGATGAGAAGTAATATGCTAGAATTTTTGCATATCAGAAGCCATACTTAGATCTGTTTAGTTTGCAACACTAAGTAGTTTTGGCCCAATTGTGTTTTTCAAAAATGATACTCCATAAAAAATGGACATGTATATAGAAGCATATGATGAGAATAGAAGTATATAAAAGTAAAAAGCCTTGTTATCCTCATTCTCAGTACTCAGAGGTATTTGATGTTATACATTTGTTTGGAATGCTGAACAAAAATGGTTTCATAGGCAACACATTGTTCTACTACTTGGTGTTTTTAATTCCCATGGCTCATGTCAGTGTGTATAGATTTTCGGATTTTTTTTTAATGACCTCATGGTATTACCTTGTGCAGATGAATTTAATTTAAATAGGTCCCTGTTGATAGACTTGGTTGTCTCCAGTTTTTCTTTTTTATAAATAGTTGATACACTGAACCTCCTTGTATGTACCTTTGCATATTGGTGAGTATTTTTATAGCACCAATTCCTGGAAGTGGAATTGCTGGAGCAAATGGCACACAGGCTTACAATTTTAATAGGTATTGCCGTATCATTTTCAAGAGAGGTTATGGTTATACCAGTTTATACTTTTACCAAGAGTACTTGTTTACCTCACTTTTGTCAACATTTATCATCAGGCTTGAGTTTTTGCCAGTGTGAATGGGTAAATGGTAGAAGTTCATTGTTTTAGTGTTTCTCAGATTGATAGCATTTTATATGTTAGGCCTTCTCTTCTGTGAATTGCCTATTTGTGTTCGTTCTTCATTTTCCTATTGGATTCTTAGTCTTGGAACCCAACACAATAGGAATATTTGTTACAGATCTTTTCTTTCAGTTTGGGTTCATGATATGCCTAGGATTTTACCCTTTCAAAGAATGTGAAAATATTTATTCTACATTTTCTTCCAGCCTGCTTATGGCTTTATTTTTTACATTTAGATTTTAATCCATCTGGAATTTACTTTTGTATATGCTGTGAGGTGTAGGGATCATACTTTATTTTTTTTCCCAAAATGGTTAACTACTTCATTGAATAATTTGTCTTTTCCTTACTGACTTAAAATACCATCTTTATCATATACTAAATCCTCATATATTTTCGAGTGCTTCTGGGCTGTATTCTGTTTCTTGGTCTCTTTGTCTATTCCTGTGCTGGCACAACATTGTTAGAATTACTGTGGCTTTGAGCAGCCTTGGGTGGCTCAGTGGTTTAGCGCCACCTTCGGCCCGGGGTGTGATCCTGGAGACCCGGGATCGAGTCCCCCATCGGGCTCCCTGCATGAAGCCTGCTTCTCCCTTTGCCTGTGTCTCTGCCTCTCTCTCTCTGTATCTCTCATGAATAAATAAAATCTTAAAAAAAAGAATTACTGTAGCTTTGGTATGGTTTGCTCTCTGGTAGGGGAAGTCTCAGCTCTTTTGTTTACCTGCTCTTTGGCTCCAGTACAAATTATGGTCATTATCACCACCAACTACAGTAGATATGGATGGTTTCCCTTTGAAACTCCTGTAAGGGTTTCTGCTGGAGTCTATGATAACAGAAAACTGGGAACCTAAGAGGTATGCCTGAAAAGACTAATCAGACCTGGTTTTCCAGACTGTTCTGAAGACAACTTGGGCCTGGGCTAGACTTTCGAGGACAGTATTTTTGGGGTTGAGTAAGATACAGACCAGAACATACAACTTTCTTGATTCATGGGATTGGTCTAGGGCCAAAACCAGACATCTGTCGTGCTAATAACTTTCTTCATGGTTCAGAAATCACCATGACCGAAGATGGGTGGCTGCTGTGATACTGCCCATTCAAAATTGTGTGTGCCCTATTTTGAGGACTCTTAAGAGTATCAAATCAGTAATGGCCAATTAGAACTTTGAAATTTTTACTAATCTCTAGTTAAAAGTTATCTTAGTCGTTCATTTCCTGAAACATAATTCTTTTTTTTTTTAATTTTTATTTATTTATTTATGATAGTCACAGAGAGAGAGAGAGAGAGAGACAGAGACACAGGCAGAGGGAGAAGCAGGCTCCATGCACCGGGAGCCTGATGTGGGACTCGATCCCGGGTCTCCAGGATCACGCCCTGGGCCAAAGGCAGGCGCTAAACCGCTGCGCCACCCAGGGATCCCCCTGAAACATAATTCTTATAGTTTGTATCGTTTAGAATATCCTAAATGCTATGACATTTGATGACTAATTTCTTAAATCTTCTAGTTCCTTTTCAATAATTTGAAATCTGTGTACATACACAAAAGGATATACGTATATATTTATATCTTTTTTTTTTTTAACTAGAATGACCAGTCAACAGGGGACATAAAAGTAATTGGTGGAGATGATCTCTCAACTTTAACTGGAAAGGTATGTGTCTTGAGAGGGAAGAAAAGAGTTCTCTTGACTTCATGCCAGGAGTCAATTAGTAACACTGTGCTTTATCACTGAGGCAGTTTACACAGTTAGTTATGCACTTAAACAAGGCTATTTAACTCTTGGAAGTGACCTAAGTTAGCTGTCTTTCCCTAGGTCATATAGCAAAGAGGCAGCAGAATCCAACATTAAACTTAAAGTCTAGATTGCAAAGGACTCCTGTCTTCCTCTGTGGTGATCTAACTGGGAATTCTTCTTTGAAAGTATATATATATATATTGGAGAAAAGACCGTCTTCTTTTTAAAAATCAGACTCACAAAGCAAAACATGCAGTGTCTGTAGTATCATGTAGTAGCTGTGAAAGTGTAGGTTCTAGAGATAGGCAGCTTTTTATTTTCCTTAAGTAAACTTTACACCCAACGTGGGGCTCAAACTCACAACCCCAAGATCAAGAGTTGCATGCTCTACCAACTAAGCCAGCCAGGTACCCCAAAATGGGTAGCTGTGATTCAAAGCCGGGCTCAGTACCTTTTCTGTGTGACCTTGGGCAGATTATTATTTAACCTATTTGTCTCTTATATGTAAGATGGGGACGATAATGGCAGCCACCTCACAGTTAAGAGCATTCAGTGAGATAAAGCATATAGACCTCTTAACAGCAGCTTCTGGTATTTCCGAATACTTAGTGAATTCAAACATACTACTATTTTTAAGAAATCTCAAAAAGAGTTTTTTAAATACATCAAGATTTTGCCAGTATAGACAATTGGCAGAAATAATAGAGGTATTAAGATATTTGAGTATGATTCTTCTGATGCATTGAAATGATTTTCAAGTACAATGACAAATGATAGGGTGCTATGTTTTTTCCAGCTGCCAGTTAGTTTTTCACTTGTAAACACTGCCAAATATAAAGGCATAATCTCATAAAAGTTTCATAACAATCTCATGAGGTAGATACTGTTACCCCTATTTTAACCCCTATTTTACAGGTCAGGAAGCTAAGACTCAGCAGATTTGAAGGGCTTATCCAAAGTCACACTGCCAGCAAGTGGTAGAGCTTGAACTTAAATGCAGGTCTTTCTGACCTCAAAGCACTTTTCTTCCTCTGGCTTTTAGATTTTAATATTTGCCGCTTACTTGACTGAGTATCTGTTAGGAAACTTTAGCCTACAGCACTTGTATCAAATTCTCTGATCCCATGTCAGGGTTTTGCCAAACTAATCTTGTCCTCCTCAACATCTTTTGAAAACTTCAAAAGAGAAATTATAATCTGTTGACTCTTTCCCCTCCTGCCCATCCTATAGACCACTGCCAGACCTATTCTTTCCTTTCAGCACACTTCGCCCATATTTAGAAGTCATTTGAAGCCCTTACTCTTATAACCAGTGTTTAGTGTTGGAAGGGGCCTAGCCTTCAAAGCCTCCTGGGATTCCATTTGACCTTGCCTTTCCCACCCAGTGGTTCTATCCTATTACGTGGCTTTTTGATCTTGAAAGGTCTCTTTCTAAAATAATTTTCTTTTCATGATAATCACAGTAGAGCACGTTTATGTAGAAAAAAAATCAAGACATCTCAGGTGAAGTTATTTCTTGGTGGTGAGATTGTGGGATTATTTAGACTTTCTATTTCAGTTTATCTTTTTGGGACACTGTGTGCAGATACATAGGTATATAAATATTTTCTCCTTTTCCAGTTAGTGGTTGAGAATATGAGCTTTGGACCCTGAAAATACCTCTTTACCACTTGGCTAGTTTTATGACTTAAGGCAAATCACTTGACCTCTGAGCCTCATTCTTTTCACTTATGAAGTAAGGATGTAGCTATTTGACATAAAATAAGCTCTCAATAAGGGTAGGATTTCTCATTCGTTATTTTTTTTATTTTTATAAATTTATTTTTTATTGGTGTTCAATTTGCCAACATATAGAATAACACCCAGTGCTCATCCCATCAAGTGCCCCCCTCAGTGCCCCTCACCCAGTCACCCCCACCCCCCACCCACCTTCCCTTCCACCACCCCTAGTTCGGTTCCCAGAGTTAGGAGTCTCTCATGTTCTGTCTCCCTCCCTGATATTTCCCACTCATTTTTTTCTCCTTTCCCCTTTATTCTCTTTCACTATTTTTTATATTCCCCAAATGTCATTCATTATTTTTAAAACAGTATTGAGATCATACTCCAGATGCTACAATTTTATATCGGACAAATATGTAGTCTCTCTGTATTGTACTTGATTTGTACAAACTCTCTCATATTATTAGAAGTCTATGATTATGACATAATCAAGATCGTGCAGCTACTTAGTATGAGAGTTAAGACTAGAATCCAGTTTCTCTGTTTCATAATTCAGTGCTGTTTTCAAACTATCACTCTATCCCATGGAACACATTGCTGCAGCAGTGAGCCACAGTTAGGATGAATGTTATTCTTCAAATGTGCTAGCTAGGGTAGAGAAAATGTAGGAGAAATAATCACATAGTAGGTGGTGAAACAATTATTGGTCCATTAATTGATTATATTCAGTTTTACTAAAGATTGAGGTTGCAGTATCTTGAAAAGACACAAAGTAGTTGTGATATGAGGAAAAGTGATAATACACACTATAATAATATTATGTATATTGTAAAATAATAGCAAAAGTATTTCTCAGCCAGAGTGAGGTTTAAGAGTCTACTATTTCTCTCTTGCAACCCTGTGGATCTTGTGCGCCCTACCTTGGTAGCCACTGTCTTAGAAGAATATGTAGAAGGTTAAAGTTTTGATGCAATAAGTATGTGACCAAGAAATAAGAACTACAAATACACAACATAGCATGAATCTTTCTTGTTACAGTGATTATAACCAGTATGTGAAATGTTACCTCGTTCCTATAAGAAATGTGAAATGTTACCTTGTTCCTATAAGAAATGTGAAATGTTACCTCATTCCTATAAGAACAGATAAGGACTCTTCTTTACCTTGGAGGTAATTGTTAGATGGTTTTTCCTGTATGGGCTCTTCCAGCTATAAAATCCTGAGAGGTAGAAATTGGTATGAGGGTTTATGGTGGAAGGAACCATTGGTACCTTTCTTTAGTTGAGTTCAAGAATATGAACACATCCAGAAAATACAGATCAGTTTCAGCCTAATGAGAAAATGGGTTTTGAATTGGAGTCCATATGGTCAATTAAGTGCATGATTTTTCAGTTATAGTACAAACCATCATAGTTATAATGTTAGAGTTGAAAGATACATACTAGTTCAAGTCCCTTATTTTACACATGGTAAACTGAGGCCCAGAGAAACTTCATGATTTGCCTAAGATAAGACTTCTGTTTAAAGTAATGAGAATTTGAAAAATGAACATATAGGTCAAATTTTATTTTTAAAAATTATATCACAGTGAAGATTTCATATTAAAGAGTTCCAAATTCTAGCAGATAGTCTGTTGTTTAAATCCGGGTTTGATATAGGAAACTATCTTAAAAACAAGAATTTGGATAATGAGTTTGTTAGGATGTGATTTGAGTTATAATTGGAAACACTGTCTGATTCATTGCACTGATTTTCATTTCTTTTTCTTCTAGAATGTCTTGATTGTTGAGGTAAGTTCTACATGCTTTTAATATGCAGTTTATGATTTTCTAACTTAGTATGCACAGTCCTAAAGGCAGTCCAGGGAAAGAAATTCCTCTTCATCAATTTTAATGGTGGGCTTGTGTTATAAGGGAGTGAGATTTTTTTTGTAAGAAATACTTGGTAATTTCTCTTTATTGGATAATTTATTGGTGATTTGTTGGTATATTTCTTACTCCTCTCTTTTGTGCCTGAAAGTTTTTTCTTTCTTTAAAGTTGATATATATCATTCCCATGCATGTTTTTTTAATACTTCTATTGCATGTATGTATCCATATGCAAAACATATTTTGTGACTTAATACTTTACATAGTGCTGCACTATACATATTCTCTCTTCCATCTTGTTATTTTCACTCACAGTAAGTTCTGAGGTTATTCATGTTGAGACGTATGTAGTTGGCTTAAAATGCAAAATAGCATTGCAGTATACAAGTCCACCAATTTATTGCCCTATGAATAGGGCAAGTCTTCCATTTTTCATACTATAATAGGTCTGCTGAGAGCATCCTTTTGCAGTACTCGGCCTGCACTTGTGTGAGTTCCTTCTATATATAGGCTTGACTGGATTGTAGAGTTGGTACATTTTCAATTTTGCTGTTATTGCCAAGTTACTCAACAGAGTGGTTGTATGCTTTATACTCTTACCAGTGGAGTGAGTTCTCATTCTTTATGTAAAATGTTTAAGGCTTAAGAGCACCAATAACCCTTAATTCATTTTTGTTGTTATAAATAGAAACTTAAGCTTATGGATCAAAAACTAAACAGGTGATACTGTTTTCAAGGATTCATGTACATAAATATCCCTGAGAACTGGTTGCTTGGTGGTGGTTGTTGTTGTTGTTTTAAGTAGGCTCCACAGCCAGTGTGAGCCCATTGCAGGGCTTGAACTCTCGGCTCTGAGCTGAGATTAAGAGTTGGATGCTGGGCAGCCCCGGTGGCGCAGCAGTTTAGCACCACCTGCAGCCCAGGGTGTGATCCTAGAGACCCGGCATCGAGTCCCACGTCAGGCTCCCTGCATGGAGCCTGCTTCTCCCTCTGCCTGTGTCTCTGCCTCTGTCTCTCTCTCTGAATAAATAAATAAAAAATCTTAAGAAAAAGAGTTGGGTGCTTAACGGACTGAGCCACCCAGGCACCCCTGGTTGCTTGTTTTTAAATGTAGATTCATTAATTCCACTTCAGATCGATTTTGTTTAAGGTAATGCCGCCAAACAAATGACCACAAACTTAGCAGCTGAAAATAGTACATGTTTAGTGTCTAGGCTTTCACAGATCAGGAGCCTGAGTACAGGTTACCTGGGTCTTCTGCTCAGAGTCTCATCAGGTTGAAGTAAGGCTGGAGCTCCTTTCTTACCCAGAGCTCATGATCCTCTTCCAAGTTCATTTAGGTCATTGGCAGAACTTAGTCATTGTGCTTATAAGACCAAGGGCCCCATTTTCTTGCTGGCTGCTCTCCGGGAGTCACTCCCAGCTCCTGAAGCCAACCTCATGTCCTTGCACGTGGCCTTCTCACATGGCAGCTGACTTCAAAACCAGTGGGAAATCCTCTGTCCAGTATGCTAGAGTTACCTCATATAATATAACTAAGCACAGGAGTGACTGTCCCATTACTTTCTCAGGTTGTGCTCACCCTGGGGGTAGAGAGTTATTATGGGTGTGTACACTAGGGGACGAGAGTCTGAGGGCCACTGGAATTCTAACCACCACAGCCCAGGGATCTACTTTTTTCACAAGTCTCCAGCCCTGATGTTTCTGATGACTCACAGACCCCTCTTTGTGAAGCACCACTTTATACCATCTGTGGAATATTTTCATTGAAGAACATTAGGGTTCTGGTTTAAGAAGTATTTTCCCAGTTAGGTTTGTTTTGAATAATGTCTTACTTTTGAATAAATAGCTAAGATTCATTTTCATATACAGTCATTTTATATAGTAACACCTTATTAATTCGGATGCTTTCGGGATCCCTGGGTGGCGCAGCGGTTTGGCGCCTGCCTTTGGCCTAGGGCGCGATCCTGGAGACCCGGGATCGATTCCCACGTCGGGCTCCCGGTGCATGGAGCCTGCTTCTCTCTGCCTGTGTCTCTGCCTCTCTTTCTCTCTCTGTGACTATCATAAATAAATAAAAAAAAAATTAAAAAAAAAAAATAATAATTCGGATGCTTTCAAGATGGTATAAAGCAGTGTTTCTCAGAGTGTGGTCTATTAACCATCTGCATCCGGGAGGGGGCTACACTGAAAAAAATAGCATTATTCTATTTGCACATGGGATTTTAGTATTTTGTGTTTATATGACTCCATTTTATTTGCTATTTAAATGTCTTGTTTTTTCTTAAAAGGATATAATTGACACTGGGAAAACAATGCAGACTTTGCTTTCCTTGGTCAAGGAGCATAATCCAAAGATGGTCAAGGTTGCAAGGTATGTATATGACATTTTAACAGGATATTTTCTTCATTTGAAACAGGATTAAGTTATTGCTTCTTTGTAAGTGTAAATGTTCTCAGCTTGTTTCATCTTCAAAAAGTAACATGATCTCAAATTTAAGACTCCTTAAATGTCCTTTGTAAATGATCTTGTCATGTGTTAACGAAGCCCTTCATTGCAGTCATCTCTTTGCTTAATACTGTTAACATTTGGTTTCCAGCATGGTAATAATGTCAACTTGTCCCGAGTAGCATGGCAGAAGATTCGGGACTTTTCTTGAAGAATTGAGACCAAGGATCCCAAATTGGGGTTAGTAGGTAGTAGGAAGGGGGTGGGTTCTGAGGATCCAGAGCTCCTGCAGTTGAATGATGTTGTGTCGACATATGTCATCCTCACCTCCAGGCCCTACCTGTGCTGTTTGGCTTTTGCTTTATTAGTTCTACCTTTGTTTCTAATTTAATTATAATTATACATAATTATAATTGTAGCTTTAATCCCTAACAACTCTGAGGTAGAACTGTTACTCCCACTTTACGCATTAGGATAGCAAGGCATAGGGAATTGTCCAAAGACACAGTGCCGAGCATTCTGTTTGGGTGAGATTTGAACCAGGGCAACGTGGCTTACGGTTCATGCTTTCTCACCTTAAGATTTTTTTTTCACCTTAAGATTTTGGTAGGGTAACACCTAGGGTGGTTTTTTAGACTTTGGCAATTTTATCTTTTCTTTTTAAATCTTTGGCCACTCTGTAATTTTGGGATAGGGGTCAGATAGTAATCGAATTTTTTTCCTAAATGGTTATTTGGTTTTGATAAACCCCTTTTAAAGGGGCAAAATAGGGATCCCTGGGTGGCGCAGTGGTTTAGCGCCTGCCTTTGGCCCAGGGCGCGATCCTGGAGACCCGGGATCGAATCCCACGTCGGGCTCCCGGTGCATGGAGCCTGCTTCTCCCTTTGCCTATGTCTCTGCCTCCCTCTCTCTCTCTCTCTCTCTCTGACCATCATAAATAAATAAAAATCAAAAAAAATAAAGGGGCAAAGTAAAAAAATAAAAATAAAAAAATAAAGGAGCAAAGTATCAAATATTGAGCATCTCTGAATCAGAGTGAGCCTCCTGATGAATCGTATGTCAGCAGTTTGTCCTTTGGGGCTTTCCTGATAGCTGATGCGTGTGTGTGTCCCTTTCAGTGGGTTTGGGACAAGTGTGACGAGAGAGTATCTATTAGTGATGCATTCTAGAGCACTGAGTAGCTTCCTCTGAACCAATCAGTGTACTTGCTTATTTCTCTACATGCCCTTTAGGATTTTCAGTGTCACTCTACTGTGGCAAAGGGTAGTCTGTAACCTCTTTCCTAGGGTATGGTGTGGAATTGAGATAGACTGCCTCATGAAAGATTTTGTGTGGCAAGGTGTAGAGTGCTCAGAGAGTACTTAAGTCCTTTCTTAGTGATAGGGTTGGCTAAGTCGGTGTTTCTTAACCTTTTTTTTCTTAATCCCTCCCTCACCATTAGATTTTAATATCACAGATATATATCCGTTTATGGTTTGTGTGTATTTGTGCTTGATACATAAAGAGAGTAAGCATGGCAGCTTATTCTGAGTAAGCTTACTCTTTTTATTCAGTGCAGGTTTAAGAATGACTAGATAAGCATTTTATTTATTTTTTATTTTGATTTATTTTTAAAAATATTTTATTTATTTTTTAAAAGATTTTATTTATTTATGCATGAGAGACACAGAAAGAGAGGCAGAGACACAGGCAGAGGGAGAAGCAGGTTCCATGCAAGAAGCCTGATGTGGGACCCGATCTTGGGAATCTGGGATCAGGCCCTGAGCCGAAGGCAGACACTCAACCGCTGAGCCACCCAGGCGTCCCAATTTTATTTTTTTTTAATATTTTATTGATTTATTTGACAGCTAGAAAGTGCACAAGCCGGGGGAGCGGCAGGCAGAGGGAAAAGGAGAAGTAGACTCCCTGCTGAGCAGGAAGCCCAATGTGGGGCTCAACCACAGGACCACAGGATTATGACCTGAGCTGAAGGCAGATGCTTAACCCACTGAGCCACCCAGGTGCCCCTAGATAAGCATTTTAAATTAAAGAGTTCAATTAAAAATTTAGACTATTAACTGATAGGAATGTCAAATGGAATGGCTGCTTTGGCAAACAGTTTGTCAGTTTTGTGAGAAACTAAACATGTAGCTGCCATACAACTCCAGCACTTGCATTTATCCCAGAGAAATGAAAACTTAGGTCCTCACAGAAATTCATATATGCAAGCTCATGGCAGCTTCATTTGTAATAGCCCCAAACTGAAAACAACCAAAATGCCCTTCAGTGGGTGAATGGCTAAACACACTGCAGTATACCCTTCCATGGAATCCTACTCAGCAGTGTGAAGGAACACATTATGGATCTACCCAACAACCCCGATGAGTCTCAAGGGAGTTGTGCTGATAAAAGCCAGTCTCGAGGGGTGCCTGGGTGGCTTAGTTGGTTAAGTGTCCAACCCTTGATCTTAGCTCAGGTCTTGATCTTTGGGTTGTGTGGAGCCTACTTAAAAAAAAAAAGCCAATCTCAAAAGGTTAACTACTATATGATTCCATTTATGCAACCTTCTTAAAGTGACAAAATGATAGAAATGGAGAACAGATTAGTGGTTGCCAGGGGTAAGGGAGGTGATGGGGGTGTGTGACTATAAATAAAGAGGTAGCGAGAGAGAACCTTGTGTGATGGAAAGCCCTGTATCTTGAGTGTAGTGGTGGTTACATGAATCCACATGTGTGAAATTGCACAGGAGTACACACACACACACACAGAAATATATGTGGGTAAGACTGGTGGACTCTTGATAAAGTCAGTTCCCCAAAGTCCCTGACTTGGTTGTGGTAATCTACCAGTATGTGAGCTGGTAGTATTGGAGGAAATTGGGCAAAGGGCACATGGGACCTCCCTATGCATTTTTCATGACTTCCTAGGAATCTATAATCATTTCAAAGTGAAAAATTCAAATAAGCTATTAACATTGGACTTTATATCTGCTTAGTAACTTCTAATATAGGCATAGCTCGTTTTATTGTGCTTTGCTTAATTACACTTTGCAGATATTGTGTTTTTTTTTACAGATTGTAGCAACCCAGCATCGAGCGAGTCTATAGGCGCCATTTTTCCAACAGCATTTGCTCACTTCATGTCTCTGTCACATTTAGATAATTCTTGGAATATTTCAAACTTTTTCACTATTATTATATTTGCTGTGGTGATCTGTAATCAGTGATTATGACTCCTGAAAGCTCAGAGGTGATGATTAGCATTTTTTAGCAATAAAATGTTTTTAAATTAAGATATGTACATTTTTTAGACATAATGCTATTGCACACTTAGTAGACTGCAGTATAGTGTAAACAACTTTTGTGCACTGGGAGAACAAAAAATTCCTTTGACTTGCTTTATTGTGATACTTGCTTTATTGTGGTGGTCTGAAACCAAACCGGCAAGATCTCTGAGGTATTCCTGTATAGTTTATTTACTTAAACAAATTGTAAAAAAAAAACAAACAAAAGGAAACCTATGTCTGTGTCCCATTCTCAGCAATTCTCATGTAATTGGTCAGCGGTGTGGCCCTGGGTATCTGAGTTTTGTTTTGTTAAAGTTCCCAGGTGATTCTGATGTGTAGCTAAGGTTGAAAATCACTTTATGTCCTTTCTAGCTTTATTTTTTAAGATTTTATTTATTAGAGAGAGAGCAGAGTGAGAGAGTGAGCACGAGCAGTGGGGAAGGGGTGGCCAGGGCAGAGGCAGAGGGAGAAGCAAGTTCTCCCCACTGAGCAGTTAGCCAGATGAAGGTAGAGGAGGGGGCTCCGAGGGGGCTTGATCCCAGGACTCTGGGATCAACACCTGAGCCAAAGGCAGACGCTTAACCCACTGAGCCACCCAGACACCCCTGTCCTTTCCAGCTCTTTAAATATATTTATCTAAGAAAGCATTAAATCCTAAGTTTTAGTGGGACTGCCTTTGACATATGTAAAGGCTATCAAAACAGTGTCAATAGCTTTTTTTAATGGCTGAAAAATCTCAACAGGTAGTACACACTTGGGTCACAAAAACTAGCTTATGTTAGAGGTGGCTTATCCCTACTGCAGTTTTTGCTCTCAAAAATAAATACTAGCTCTTCCAGCATGCTACTTATTTTTTAGCTTAAAGATCTCTATAAGCCACGTATTAAAAGTCTGAAAAGGTGATGCTCACATCTCCTGCACCCATTTGTAGTTTTAGGATTGGATTTCCAGGGATTCTGAAACTGCTCATTGGTACTCCCCATCCATTCATCCTTCAATTCACTGCCCCTCAGTGGGTGCATTAGTAGTCCGGGTGTAGCTCTTAGAACAGCCTATCGTGTTCTGGGTGAGGATCAGTCAAGGGCCTCCTCTGTGGTGTGAACCTACTGCTGCCTCTGCCCAGTGATCCCTGTGGTCTAGCTCCCCGTGTCAGTCTTTCTTTGGGTGTGTGGAAACCGACCATAGTATTCATGCAGGTAAAACCATGTTCTAGAACATTAATGTTCTCTTTCTTAATGCCCTGTCATAGCTCCGTATGTCACATGTTACATTTTGTAATTAACAGCTTGCTGGTGAAAAGGACCCCTCGAAGTGTTGGCTATAAACCTGACTGTAAGTGAATTACTTTTCTGTCAATCATTTAACCATCTTTAACCCGAACAAGTTTCATATGAAATGGCTTAGAGTTACTTTAGAGAGTATTTGTAGAGAAGGCACGTTTGTAAGCATTAGATTTGAAAATGATATTTTCTGTATCTAAATGATGACTTATGATTCTTTTTAGTTGTTGGATTTGAAATTCCAGACAAGTTTGTTGTAGGATATGCCCTTGACTATAATGAATACTTCAGGGATTTGAATGTAAGTAATGCTTCTTTTTCTCACTCTCATTTTTCAGAACCCATATAAAAATTTACGAAAGAGAAGAATTGTTTTCTCTTTCCAGCACCTCATAATTTGAACAGACTGGTGGTTCCCATTAGACACATAAAGCTGTAGTCAAGTGCACACGTCCTTAGAGCTGGAAGTTGGCCAGGCTGGAGTGACACTTCTTGCTGGCTGCAATAGTTGAACAGCTTTAATATACAATAACTGTCCCATTATTATTTCCGATGATAGATGTGGTCATAAGTAAGGAATAAATGAACTGGTTTGAGGCTTTTCACTCACTCTCCTTCAAACACCTGCCTCTGCTGTGTAGGCACGAAGCCTGAGAGTGCGTTTGGGCACCCAGGCAAGGAAGGTTAGGAAGACCACAGCAACCTCTGTTCAGGAAAGACCCTGCAGCACCGTACAGTTCACGCAAGCCATGCAGACTGCTCTTCTTGCCTTTCATTTCAGAATACGCTTTTCTAATGCAATTTTCTGGATTTTTATTTTATAGCATGTTTGTGTCATTAGTGAAACTGGAAAAGCAAAATACAAAGCCTAAGATGAGAGTTCAAGTTGAGTTTGGAAGCATCTGGAGTCCCATTGAATTCATATCATCGGTAGAATGTTCTAGTTCTGTGGCCAGCTGCTTAGAGCTTTACTGCATGTATTCTCTCAAGAATTTTATCCGTTTTGTATTTTAGAAATGTCAGTTGCTGCATTCCTGAAGTCTTTATTTGCAATATGAGCTTATAGACTATCCATTCCCTTTGGGTGGATTGTTGTTTGACTTGTGAATGAAAAAAATCTCTTAAACCACACCACTATTGAATGAAAATATTGAAATTGTATCTGTAAGAAACATTTAAAGAGGAGATATATTAGTTTTTTAATTGGTATTTTAATTTTTATATATTCAGGAAAGAACAGAAGTGATTGAATATTGTTAATTATACCACTGTGTGTTTAGAAGAGTAAGGAGCAGTCAGTTTTCATATCAATGACAGCATTTAAGGTATTGTTCTGTTGAATAAAACATATGACCTGGAATTATTTTACTGTTTCAGTAGTATTACCTGTATTTTCTCACTTGTTTGGATGATTTCCGGTGAATCTGTGTCAACAGTTCCTTTTAAATACAAATCAATAAATTCCAAAAAACTTTACCACATTTTGAATTCTTCAGTGTAAAAATCCTTACAATAAAGGCTGTCTCTTTAAAAGAAACTATGCATACCTATCATTTCTCTACAAATTAACCTAGTGTCGTGTTCCATCGGTCACCTTTTCCTTGTCTGTTAAGTTTTAGCAGCTATTTTAATTGTAACCTTTACGAGCACAGCAAATAGTGATTATCTGGTAGAATGGGTTGGTGGAGCTAGTGAAGTTCTTTTTTTTTAGATTATTTATTTATTTATTCATGAGAGACACAGAGGGAGGGAGGGAGGCAAAGACACAGGCAGAGAGAGAAGCAGGCTCCATGCAGGGAGCCTGACGTGGGACTCGGTCCCAAGACCCCAGGACTGAAGGTGGGCTAAAGGTGGCTGAAGGTGGCGCTAAACCGCTGAGCCACTGGGCTGCCTGGCTAGTGAAATTCTTACCGACGTCGGGGACATTGATTTTCAGACCCACAGTATACTTCATTACATGGCACCGTGTTAAAATAACATGGCTTTCTCTTGAAATTCTGTTAAATCATTCAGGTCGAGGTCTCGCGTACATCTCAACAGTTTGCAGACAGGTACCGCTGCTTTCTTTGTGTAGGTAATACCTTGCTGATAAGAACAGCACTAACAAAACCTTTTGTTTTCTGGGAGCTGGATGAACAGTTTTAAACCAAAGCTCCCGGTGGCCTCTGTGCTCCAGGTGAGGCGTGAACCGGCAGCCTCGGGAGCCATGGAGCTCCATCGATGCCTTAAAAAGTTTGCTGTCATTCCCAGTAGCAAAGTAGGGAACTTGAGGTAATAGTAGTAATTTGTTACAGCTCGGAACTCCCTGGTTTATCAACCTTTTCACTTTTGTTATCTCACTTCATCTTCATAACCCTGTGACATTGGGGTTGGTGTTGGCACACCTGGGGGTGGCGGTTGCCCTAACTCCTGATTCCTCCCCTCAGCCCCTCCCCTCCCCTCCTGGTAGGCTACCTACCCCTTTAGCTGCCTCCTACCACCCATCCCGCTTCCCTCCCCTTTCCAGGTGTGCTTCCCACCTTCTGTTAGGTCGAACCATGTGAAATGACCATTCTTGTAGATAAAAACAACAACAACAACAAAACTGTTGGCTGTTGGCAGTTTCAAGTGGCGTAACCTAAAAACATGCATGTGATTTACATTTTTATGTATGGTTTACTGTTGGTCTCCCCACACTACGTCTTCTAGAATGTAAGCTCCATAAAGAAGACAAGAATTTTTTCTGTCTTGTCCACTGACGTATACTCAGTCTTGATGATCCTGGGAGCTCAGATGATGATTGTTGAATGAATGAGTAGCTAAGAGCTCTGGGTTAGACTGCCCTGGCCTTTGCTTCTTATTAGCTCTGTTACATTGAGGTGCTGGCTTTGGGACCTGTTTTCTCAGCTGATAAATGGGGACAACACTGTCTCTTCACAGGCATTTTGTGAGCGGCAATTAGCTGTCCTAGTGCAGGTTAAACAGGATGGTGGCCTGTGACCTAGCACGTGCTCCATAAACTGTAGTTGATGTTGAAAGAAAATGTTTTGAGGAGTAAGGGGCATAGATAGTGAGTGGCAGAGACTTAAACAGATCTGTCTGATGCTTGCTACTCTAGCATGAGGACACTTGGCTGTTTCTCCGGACTCACTCGAACTCTAGTTTCTGATTAGGTCATGTTTTAGCTGATTGTCCCACCCATCAAGAATCCCAGCTAACAGGAAGGAAAGGCCTGGGAAGCGCATCCACTTATCTCAGAAGGAGACTTCCTCAGACCTTCCTTCACCTGCCATTGGGGTGCACGTTTCCAGTAATCTAATTTCCTTAACCAACTTGTAACAGATTATACGTAGTACATTTCTAGGATGGCGGAAGGAGCTCACTGACAGGAGCAGCAGTAATTTCTGGAGTGACAGTTGATCGAGAGAGGAAAAGTACTAAACAGAAAAGAAGCTAAAGCCTCCTGGGGCCACTTAGTCATTTAGCCTGGGAGCAACAGGTCACAGAAGTCACATGTCCGTAATCCCCGGGGCTGCACTTTCATTAGTCTCGTGTCAGGGATGTTCATGAGGAAAGGAAAATGAAACTTCATTTGCTTGCTATTAGGAGATAGGGAAACATGGAGTCTGTTTTAGGGATCTTACCATATAAGGTAATGTAGGTGCTTAAAGGAGAGTTAAGCCTTGGTGACCTAGAAGATTCGTGTGTGCCAAACCCTCCATGTGTTCCCATGTTGTGAACATAAGGGCTTATATGTGAAGATCGTATATGTCACACCTATAAACATGGGTAGGTCCCCATTTTAATTCAGTGTGTGAAGATATGTAGATCATCTGACCTTCTGCTCATTCGTTAGCTTGGGAAGTTAGTAAATGTCCTTCCCTGCATTTAAGATTCTAGAAACACACTGAGCGCCCTCTGGATGCTAGGTACTGGGGAGGACAGGCAGGGTTCCTGGTGTGTGTGTGTGTGTGTGTGTGTGTGTGTGTGTGTGTGTGTGTATAGCGTGGTGGGACCAGACACCAGGAAGGAGGGCCAGGGCCAGACCTGGGGTGGTGTGCTGGGCTGTGGCAAGGAGCATGGATTTTCTGCACTCTGCTGTGCTTGGCACCGAAGGGTTTTTAAGTAGAAGGTTGTGATTAAGATTTTATTTGCAGTTTTAAAGGCCTAAGAATCTCCCAGAGCAGTTCTGAAAGTAGGTGTGGGGCTTCTGAAATAAAACCAGCACCATCAGGGGTCACAGCTCTCTTGTGGTTGTTCTCATGGGTGTGTTACATGTGGTGCTGAGTGCTTCATATCCATTACGTTTACTTACAGCACATTTCACAGAAGAGACCATATCAGAGGTTCAGTTATCAGGTTAATTAATTGGGGGGAGGCTGCCAGAGACAAATTGGCCACCGTTTCTTCCCTGAATGACTGCAGTCCTGTCTCCAGGTCCCATCCTTGCCCCTGGACAGACCCCCACATCGTCTCAATGCAGCAGTCAGAGCGAGTCTAAGGAAGAGGTTGGGTCTGGCTCAGATGCTTCCTGTGGCTCCCGGTTTTGGAGTGAACGGCCGGTGAAAGGTCCTTCCAAGGGTGGATGATGTGCTCTTCCCCGCCTTGCTGCCCAGGCACCCTGGCTATGCCACCACTGGAAGCATGCTCAGCTCACCCTGGAATTGCTCATGTGAGTGGCCACCACTCCCTTCACTCTAGCACTTGGATGGCTGCTCTCCCCACCCCCCACCTTGCCCCCCTATGCTGTAGGCCAGGCCCTCTTTTCTTACTTGAGGTCTACTTGATTTTTTGGACAATAATCTTTTAGAAATAGAAATCAGAGATGCCTAGGTGGCTCAGTCGGTTAAGCATCTGCCTTCAGCTCTGGTGGTCATCTTGGGGTCTTGAGGTTGAGTCCAGGGTGGGGTTCCCTGCTCAGTGGAGAGTCTGCTTCTCCCTCTCACTCTGCCTGCTGCTACCCCCGCTTGTGCTCTCCCTCTTTCTCTCTCAAATGAATAATATCTTTAAAAAACTTTTTTAAAAACAGGTTATATCACTTGCCTGGTTAACACTTGAAAACTCAGGCTGACCCGTGGCCACTCACATCATTTGTCCCTCCTTGCTCACTTCACTTCAGCCCCACTGCTCTTCCTGTAGTTCCTCAGAGCTGCCGTTACCTCCCCCTTGCCTCAGGGCCTCCGTTACAGCTGTTCCTTCTGCCTGTCACTCAGTTCCCTCAGATCAACCGGGCTGGTTCACGTTCACGTTCATACCCTTCCCCGATCTCCTGCTCTAACAGCCTCAAAGTCACCCTCCATGACATGACTGTTTCCTCGTGATCCTCAGCACCGTCAGGTGGTCACAACGGTCCCCACAGGGCAGCTGCAGCTGCTGCTTGCCGTAGACTAGGCTGGAAAGGTAACTGCCCAGTGGGTGCGGACAGTTTATTCCCCAGCAGGAGCAAGATCAATACAATGCAGCTGCGCTGCATCCCCAGTCCCACGGGGATGGCGCCCAAGTGGAGAGGACAGAAGACACAAATGCTAGTTGCCCTGCTGTGGAGGAGCCACCTCCATACTCCAGCTAAATGATTTTATGGCCTGCAGCTCTAGCCTAATTCAGGAGGCAAGGTGGAAGTTCCCATGCCTGAGCCCAAACCAGGGAGGCAAGTGAGAACCTGCCTCATGCCAGAGCCTGCGAGATAAGGATGAGGATGACAAACAGCCTGGGGACAGCTCCTCACAAGGCTGCTTGCCTCACCTTGTTCCTGGGAAGGGTCACAGGGTGTTTGAGACGTGGGGCAAACGGCAGTTGACTGTTTGCATGACCAATGTGGTGACATCTGTGGCAGAGCTGTTCCCTTTTAAGCACCTGACAAATTGATCTTTCTCTGTTTCTTGCCACTCTTCCCTGCTATGTCTCCAACACCTACAAGATAGCCTGGAAAAAGACCAGTGCTCAAGAAGTATCTATTGGAAAAAAAAAAAAAAAAAAGAAGTATCTATTGGATAAATGATAAAAAGCAGATAAAATATTTAAAAATTATATCCGAATTACCTAGAATTAGAAGCAAAAGGTTTTAAGTTGAGCAAAAAAAAAAAAAAAAAAAACAAACAAACAAACAAAAAACCAACCCAAACAAAAACTAAACAAAAAACTAATTTTATTTCTTGTTAATATTAGCTAGCATTTCTTGAATTATTATCATATGCAATGGAACCACACTGTTGAATCTTTATGATATATATATGAAGTAGATGTTTTTTAAAATCATCCTGATTTTACAAATGAAAAAATGCAGGCCCAGAGAGGTTGCATGATTTTCCCAGGATCACACAGCTAGACATGGCAGATGAGGAATTTGAACACAAGCAGTCTTATTCTGGAGCCTGCCCTCTTAGTCCACTGCCACTTAACCTTCAGTGCCCAGCTCTTGTGTGGAAACTAATACACTGACAGCATGGAAAAAATATTAAGCTCATTGAAGGTAATAATTCCAAGTGACTTGTACATTAAACAGCTTTTTGAGGTCACAGCTGGTCTTTAAGAATGTACACTGACTTCCTCCAGCACTGGGAACCATTTTCAAAGACAATTACAGAGTTCCTCCAATGTGATCTTCAAATTTTTCTGCTGGTTTGTTTTACGATCCCGTGGGCAGCTTCAGACAAAATAACTTTCTGGCATGAAGGATTGTGTGTGTGCTCTTTGCCATTTTTAAATGTGAATTTTATAGATACTTCAAACCACTTGAAAGAGTAATGATTTTTTAATGGTTTTCCATTATTATTTGTAACTTCAAGCATTACTGATAAAAACTGCCAAATTCTTTCAAGTTTTCTCTTTACACAATATGGGTGTACTTCATAATGAGCCTCCTCATTATGATTCATGACTGAAGTGACTTTCAAACTTGGTAGCTTTACAGTAGAACTTCTTTTCCTGATTTTTTTTCTTTTTCCTTCATTATGGCATATTTGAAAGCTATGAACATAAACCAAAGGTTCTGTTCCTTGCACATGGCTTCCTCTGGAGTGCTCATCCCACATCTTCCCATTGGCCCCCGTGTCCTCTTGTCAGGTCCCGCCCTTTCTCTAGTTCTCCCCTAGTTCCTGGCTCCACAAGACATTACAGGTCCACCTTGTCATATCCCTGCCCTGCTCCAGAAGCAGCCGTCCGGTCAATGAGCCCCGGTTTGTTTTGAAGAACGGAATTAGAAAACACGATGTGGCAGCTAGGTGTGCTCATTACTATCCAGGTGTCCTTGCAGGGGACAGGTCCTCCCAGGGGACAGAAGCACAGGCCGCGCGTCTGCCACGCACACGCGCACATCTATGTCTATTTCTGTGTACACGTACAAAAGTGAAGAGTTCACACTGGTGTCTGCTCTAAGCCACATCAGAGGATTCAATTTAGCTTCCCTGCCTTACTTTTGAACTTTTTGCTTTGACTTCGAGAATCTGGCTCAGTTCACTTCCTTGTTCGACTCTAGTATCATACGGTAGTTACGTGCGTCCATAACAGATCAGACTAACTGGAGCCCACTGCGTGGGGGCAGATCTTTTTGTCGTAAGCCTTACAAGATCCAATTGAAATACTGTTTTCTAGAATTATGTTCTTCTCCCTCCCTTTTAGTGCAGCAGCGTTACTCACCTGTCATGCAGTTGGATTCATTTGTCAGTGTATTTTATTTAGGCTGTCCTATCCTAGATGTAATTGGTTATGATGGTGCAACACAGTAAGAGAGCGATGCAAAAGGTCTACTCAGATGTTTTGCTCCCTCCCATCCCCACTGTCCTGTTCCCATTACCCCTGCTTTCCACTCCTCCCACCCACACCGCCATCATCAACTTATTTCTAGTGGCACTTGTGTCTGTGCTGAGCACATACAACGGGCACTTTGCACACATCGCCTTTTTCCTGTTCACAACAGCCCCTTGAGGTAGGTGCTAGAATTTACCGCCATTTTCTTAGATGAGGCGATTGAGCCCCACAGATATAAGGACCTTATCCAAGGTAACATCCTGAAACATCCCCAACTGGGATCTGACACCAGGACCAACATTGGTACCACCTTCTTCTTAAAATTGTCTGGTCCCTCCTCGTCCTGGGTCTCCCTGAAATTCCGCACATCTGAAGTCACCTTTCTGAAAACATTTTGTTAACTGTTGGAGGCCTTCCTTGTTCTACTCAGGTGTGCTTAGACAAGGTCCACAAGGGGCCGCCTGGCCTTTGCTTGGAACCTGGGGGAAGATGTTGGCCTCAGTTGATTACCACACCACCACCACCATTTTTAAAATGTGTTTACATGTCTTACTTGTACATTTGGAAACATAGCAATTTCTTTCAAAGGTCACTGAGCCACCATAGAAAACCGTTGTCTGGGAGCATGTAGGTTCACGGAACAACCACATTTGGCATTGTTGCTGTTCCATTCAGTAGGTGATTGTGGGACTGTCCTGTGTGTGTCTCAGGCTGTGTGCTGGGTAATGCAGGGATAGAGCTGAACGCAAACGGTCCCCGTCCTCACAGGGCTTAAGGTCTAGGAGGGGAGAGGGGTCAAGTATACAAGTGTTCTAATGCAAGGCAAGGCCCCATTCATAGCCGGGAGAAAGAAGGCACACCTAATGTGATGGGAATTCAAAGTAAACTCATAAGGAGGAGGGAGAGGCAGGGGGCATTCTGAAAGAAGCTTCAGGGAGAAGCAGCATTTAAAAGGCGACTTTGGAGAATGGGAAGGGTTTGGATAGGCAGCTAGAGAAGAAGGAAGGCTGGGGAAAAGGTTTCAGCCAAAGAATCTGCTTGGGCAGAGGCATGGGTTAAAAAAAAATCACAGGGTGGTGTGGGAAATGGTGAGTCTATTTTGGCTGTGGCAGAGAGGATGTAGAAGGAAGCGATAAGAGAAACCTAGCAAAGTAGATTGGGGTCATTTTAAGGGCTTCTGTATCTGTGAGGATGATCTAGGCTTCCAGTCAGATTGCCCAGCTCAAACTGACTTAAACAATAAGGTGTATTGGCTACCGAACTGGGAAGTCCAGGGGCAGCTCCAGCCTGATCACTTTGATCCACTGCTCCGTTATGATGCCAGGCACCCATGTGGTCTCCATCCCACTACTCTGCTGGCTGCCCTGCCAACTCCATCCTACGGCCCGCCCTCCTGTGGTCAGGCGAGGACTGCCAGCAGTCACCTGAGTGCAAGCTTCATCGAGAACGGCTTTCTGTGTCAACTTGCTGGTAGAAGTGAAAAAAATCCCTCCTTGTGTCTCACTAGCCAGAATGGGCTCAGATGTCCATTTCTTAACCAGTCACTGGCAGTTGGGGGTGGGATTGCCCTTTGCCCCATCAGGCCCACTTCCAGAGCTAAGATTAGACTCCATTTCTCTTGGGACACATAGAATAAAATCAGAACTTGGTGCAGAGGAAGTAGCAGGGAATTGGTGCTAGGGAGGCAGTCAGCAACCTCTGTGGCCTCAAGTGCCAAGAAAGTGCAGTATTGTGCTGGCTAAGTGAAAAATGGGGAATGTGGGAAAAATTTTAGGTTTGATAAACCAAAAATATTCCTGTTTTTCATCAAATCTAAGATGCTATCAACTGTTTGTCCATAGGACAAACAACCTGGTTTCTTCAACAAATAAACTGCAAGGAAAAACATGAAGGAGGAAACCTATAGATTGAGAGAGAGACTTAAAGAAATATCAACTAGTAGCAATGTATGGACCTTTTTTAGATCCCAATTCAAGTTAACTTTAAAATAGACATTTATGGCATGAGACAATGGGAAATGTGACCCCTAACTTGAATATACATTGATACCAAGGAATTATTGTGGTTTTTAAAATGTGGAATAATATAGCATGGTTATGTTTTTTTAAAAAGTCCTGTCTTTTAGAAATACAGACTAAATTATTTACAGATGAAAATGGCTTCATGTCTGGGATTTGTTTCAAAATAATACAGGAGTCAGGGGAATAGGTAAAGTTATGCCTACAAGATTGATCAGGAGCTGATAATCACTGAAGCTGGGTGATGGGTGTATGCAGAGTTCATGATCCTATTCTACCTTTTTTATGTATGTTTGAAATTTCCCATAAGTTGTTTTTAAGAAAGGAAGAAAAAGGGGCACCTGGCTGGCTCAGTTGGTGGATCGTGTGACTCTTAATCTTAGGGTTGTGAGTTTGAGCCCCATGTTGGGTGTAAAGTTTACTTACAAATAAAATCTTTGCCCCCAAAAAGGGAAGAAAAACAACAGGATAAGCCTAATTGAGAAGATGACATTTGCTGTGGAATGCTCAGCATGTACAGGGTCCCTGCCACCATCTGGCATTAAGAATACTAAAAAACATATTATTCAGGGACTGTGATAGATTAGAGATGGCCAAAAATTCTTTTCTAATCATCCCATTACAAAGTGGAGCAAACTCCCTTCCCCTGGAATCCAGGCTAGCCTTAGAGAGGTGCTTGACGATTGAGGGCTTCCAAGGCTAAGTAATAAGAGGCCTTCTAGCCTGTTCGATTCCCTTGGAATGCTCTGGAAGTCCCGAGCTAACATATGAGAAATTCAACTACCCAGGGTTGGTCATTCTGGAATAATCCCAGCTGAACTCAATCTTCTACCCAGCCCCACCAAGTCTCCAGACCTGAGTGGAGCCCACACAGAACCTTCCAGACCACGTGAAATGAAAGAATCACCCAGCTGAACCGTACCTGAATTCCTGACCCATAAAATCATGAGATGTAATTAAATGGTTGATGCTTTAAGTCATTAAGTTTTGAGGTAGTTTCTTAGGCAGCAAAAGGTGACCAGAATAGAGCTATATATCTAAATGACAAGTTACTTAAGCAGGGGAATAATAAACCCAGAAGTCAGGGTAGTGTTTCTTGGGGGAAGGAAGCACAGGTAGGAAGAGGTGAGGGATGAGATGGGGAAGAACACAGGTTAGATTCAAAGGTACCCTTGGGGGCCTAATGCTGAGGTTGGGTGTTACAGGTTCTCAAGTACTGCATTTTTATTTTATGTGCACATTTCCTACCATAACATGGTAGGTCCCAAATATCACATAATAAAAAAGATTTTTATAAAAGATCACAAGCAAGCATGGGAAAATGTATGAAGGCTGTGTGTTGGGTACACAGGCATCTGCATTATGATTTATGCATATTCTCTATGCTTTATATTTGAAATATGATTCTCCAGACATTTGAAATATAATAAAAATATTCTAAAATTAGTAGGACTTCTACAAGGACAAAAAAGAAAAACCAACATGTGATATGTGTATAGAAAAAGAGGTAAAAAAAAAAGAAAAAGAGGTATGAAAAGTTGAGTTTCCCCAAATTTTAATGATTATTATCCCAGGGGTGTTCTTGTGCTTCTATCCTGCTACCATGTACATAACATAAAATTTACTATTTTAAACACTTTTAAGGGTACAGTTTGCTGGCTTTAAGCACATTTGCATTGCTGTGCAACCACCACCATTATCTATCTCCAGAACTTTGCTGTCTTCCAAAATTGACACTTCGTACCCATTAGAAAGTAATTTCCCAGTCCACCTCCCCGTCCCCAGCCCCTAGTAGCCACCATTCTATTTTCGGTCTCTGTGACTATGATTACTCTAGGAACTTAAATGTAAGTGGAATCATACAATATTGATTGGTCCTCTTATGACTGATGTTTCACTTCACATAATGTCTACAAGACTCATCCATGTTTTCACATGTCAGAATTTCATGTGTCTATGACATTTTGTTTATCTGTTCATCCATCAATGAACATTTGGTGTTATGGACTGAATTGTGTCCCCCTCCCCAAATTCTTGTTGAAGCCCAACCCCCAATGTGACTGGATTTGGCCTTTGGAGAGGTAATTAAGGTTAAGTGAGGTCTTAAGGGTGGGGCCCTAGTCCAATGACTGGTGTCCTTATAAGAAAAGAAAGCAACACCAAGGATGTATGAGAAGGCCATGTAAGGACACGGCAAAAACGTGGCCATCTGTGAGCCACCGAGAGAAGTCTCTGGAAAAATCAACCCCGCTGCCACCTTGGTCTTGGACTTGCAGCCTCCTGAACTGTAAGGAAAGAAATTTCTCTTGTTTAAGCTACCCAGTCTATACTCTTCTTATGGCAGCCTTAGCAATTTAATACACTTGGGTCACTTCCACACTTTGGCTAGTGTGAATCAGGCTGCTGTGAACATGAGTATATGAATATCTATTTGAGTCTTCTTTCAGTTCTCTTGGGTATATATTCAGAAGTGGAAGTACTGGATCATATGATAATTCTATGTTTAATTTTTTTAAGAACTGCCATGCTGTTTTCTGCAGTGACTACATCATTTTACATGCCCATCGGCCATGCACAAGGGTTCTATTCTCTCCACATCCTCGGCAACACTTGTTGTTGTCTGTTTTGTTTTTTAATATTTAATTTTTTTAAAGTAAACTCTATCCCCAGCGTGGGGTCCAAACTCACAACTCTGAGATCAAGAGTCACGGGGCTCTACTCACTGAGCCAACCAAGCTGCCTCCTGTTTTCTTGTTAATGACCATCCTGATGGGTATGAAGTGGTCTCTCATTGTGGTTTTGATTTGCATTTCTCTAATGATTAATGATGTTGAGCATCTTTTCATGTGCTTAGAGGCTGTTAAAATGTGTATCTTCTTTGGAGACATGTCTATTCAAGCCCTTTGCCCATTTTAAAATCAGGTTGTTTGGTTCTTGATCTTTTATGTATATATATAAATGTATATCATCAGAAAAAACGAAACTATTTTTATTGCAGCTGAAACAGAAAAAGGGAATAATTTTAAAAAGGAAGCTTATGCTCTCTCATTTCTCCCCCCTTTTCAATCATTCTGATTTTTCCATCATTCTGATTATATCAAGAAGAAAGCCTCGATTTGTGCTTATGGTTTTTAATGCTCTGATTTTTAAAAATGTGGGAAATACAGAAAACTAGGAAGCTAATCATCAAATGCAATCAGAAGTACAGTGTTCTTTATACAAACTGCAATCACATTTTTATATGACCATTTTTTATATATGACCCCATTTATTTATTTATTTATTTTATTTGTTTGTTTAGCTTAGCTTTGTGTGTCATACACATTTCCAAGCTACTGCATGAAAAGACCAACATGTGTCTACTGACAGATTTGGATTCCTATGTTCACCCTCACTTCATCTCAACCTCTCTGAAACTCATTTTCCACTGAAGGTCCACTTCCAAAAACATTGGGTAGGTAGTCAGTAAATGGCAGTTCTTTTTTTTTTAAGATTTATTTATTTATTTTAGGTAGAGAGAGAGGAGTAGGAGGAGGGGGAGAAGGAGAGGAATTCTCAAGCAGACTCCCTGCAGAGCACAGAGCCCAACAAAGGGCTTGATCTCACCACCCTGAGATCATGATCTGAGCTGAAACCAAGAGTCAGGCACTCAACTGACTGAGCCACCCAGGCACCCCTAGCTCTGTCCTTTTGATCATTAGTCAAATTTCTTAAAAGTGTTATCTATACTGGAAGCGTCCGTTTTTCTTGCAGGGTTCTATCCCAGGACCTTGGGATCCTGACCTGAGCCAAATGCAGATGCTTCACTGACTGAGCCACGGAAGTGCCTCTGTCTAATCTATTTTAAGGGCATGAAACTGGGCAGACTCTAAAAGAAAAGTTAGGACACCATAAACACAATGAGGCAGGAGGAAGAACACTGGTCCAGGAGTCAGAGCACCTAGTCTGTTCCCTGTCAAGTCATTCCCTATGACCTTGGAGAAGTCCCTTCCTAGTTTCAGATTTCTACTTCTATAAGAAGGGGGTAGGACAGTGAGGTCTGTTTGGCAGTGTTCTCATCAGAGGGGGTACGGGTAGGGCAGAGCTGCACACAAACTGGCTCCTTCACCATCTTGCTCAGCCCCAGTCCTAACCAAGCCTACACAAGAATAAGGGTCATGTGCTGGCGAGCGACCTGCCTATTTCCTCTGCCGAGGAAGATAATAGACGTCAGATTATCTTCAATGTAGTATTCACAATGTCCTGTATTCAGTCAAAAATGCTAGGTACATAAAGCAACAAAGAATACAATCCACAGTCAAGATCAAAATGTGACTGAAAATGGAACCTGAGAGGGCCAGGATGCTGTAATTAACAGAAAGACACTACAGCACTTGCAAATATGGTAAAAAAAAAAAAAACATTAAGGAAACTAGGACTTTAGTGAGTGAACAGATAAGCAGAAAAAGGAAACCTATAAAAAAAGACAAATGGAGATTCTAGAACTGAAGAGTACAAGTCACATGAAAGATTCAGTGAGTGACCTTAACACAGGCCAGAAAATAGTATGTAAACTTAAAGACAAACCAATAGAAATCCAATCTGAAATATAAAAAAAAAAGAAGAAAAAATGAACATAGTCCTTGGGACCTTTCAGACAAGATCAAATGATATGCAATAGGTATAACTGGAGTCCTAGAGGGAAAAACAAGAAGATTCAGACAGAAAGCATTTGAAGAAGTGATGGCTGAAAATGTCGCTCATTGATTAAAAGAAAAACACATACACATTGATTTATAGTTTCAAGAAGCTCAGTGAAGCCCATGCAATAGAAACATAAGGAGAACCACACCTAGGCACATCATAAGGGAATGCTAAAAACTAAATATAAAGAAATCATCTTGAAATGACATACAGAGAAACAAGGATAATATTTATTGCTGACATCAGAAACAACAGGTCAGAAGACAATGAAATACCTTTTTTTAAACCGCTGAAAGAAAAAAAGCCTGTCAACTTGGAATTCTGCATCCATCCCGAGTGATCCTTCACAAATGAGTGAGAAACAGAGTTTCAGATCAACCAAAGGTGAGAAAATGTGTCACCAGCAGACCTTCATTACAAGAAACCATTAAACGGTGTCCTTCAGACCAAAGGGAAATGGCACCAGAAGGAAACCCGGATGTACAAGGGGGTATGAAGGCTAGAAATAGCAAGTAAGTGAGTAAACATAAAAAAAAAAAATCTGCTTTCTTATTGTAGCTGACTTAAAAGCCAAACAACTCTCTACAGGAAAGAACAAAAACTGTACACTGTGCTTGTGGAAGTAAAAGATATGACAAAGTTGCACGGAGAATAGGAGGGCAGGTGTACTCAACTATTGCATTGGAAGGTTAGTAGATTAATGAAGTGTCACACGTAAAGCAGGAAGGGGAAAGTGGGAAGTTTGATATTTCAGGTGTGAAGGGTGAACCCAAGAGCAACCACTGACAGTATCAAAAAGGGGTAGAGCTAAGGAGATGAGAGGAAGTAGCATGTATCACAAAGAAATATTTGATTAACCCCAAAGAAGGCAGGAAATTCCCCCAAAGTTAGTAAATTGACACACTACCAAATAAACCATGGACCAAAGAAGGAATTCCAGGAGAAATTAGACTTGCAAGCAAATAAAATCCTGTGCTTCTGCTGCTCTTTCCTGATCTTACAATATTAAGTATTTTCCATGCTCCCCCACCCCACCCCTCTGCCTCTCTTTCTCTTGTTTCTTCCAGTCCTTGGCTGAGGGTTCGCATAATGACCAATAACTTTGTAAAAGAGCTTCCAGCCCAGTCGATAACCTATCAGTTTCACTTTTTTTCCTTTTGGAAAACAACCTTCTGGAGGCCTTCCATCCCACCCTCCAATCTGAACTTGTAGCTCTCAGGATCTCAGGCACAGGATTTCATGCTGGCCTCCTCCTCTGCTATCACCCTGGGCATTCATTCCCTTCGTACTTCTCCTGTGTGGTGTCCCTTGTTCCATGGATCTCTCTCTTAATTGGTTTACTCACACGTTTGTGTTTCTTTCATTTTTTAAAAGATTTTATTTATTTATTCATGAGAGACACAGAGAGAGAGGCAGAGACACAGGCAGAGGGAGAAGCAGGCTCCATGCAGGGAACCCGAAGCAGGACTCAATCCCGGGTCTCCAGGATCACGCCCCGGGCTGAAGGCTGCGCTAAACCGCTGAGCCGCCCCTCCCCCCCCCCCCCCCCCCCCGCCCCCGGGCTGCCTGGATTCTTTCTTTTTTAATCTATGCCTCATTTTATAATTTTCAGATTCCTGCCACTTTTGTAAAGCTTGGTATTTTCTCCTTGAACAAAATAAGCATCACTGTTTTACAACCATGCTTGCAAATACTGGCATTTGAAGTTCTTCTGCATTTATTTCTATTGGCTGTTATCTACTGGTTCTTGCTTCTAGTGCTTTAAATTTTTATGTGTCTTTGTGTTGGACATTAGATTTTGGTCTAAAAGAATAATTTGAAGCCTAAGATACTGTTGTCCCTGCAAAGAAGATTTGGATATGTCTTCCCTTGGGGCCTGGGGTTCCTAGCTACCTAAAAGAAACTTAACCTGATTTCAGCGTGTGAGATGTGCTGGGTTACACAGGTGAATGGAAGTCAGGCTGCAATGCGTGTGACACATGATTTGCATCCAGTTCATCCTTACTCATAGGGTATAGCTTGAGGGCTCCTGGGTGGCTCAGTTGGTTGAGTGTCTGACTCTTGGTTTCAACTCAGGTCGTTGTGAGCTCAGGGTCATGAGATCGAGCCCTGCGTCAGGCTCTATGCTCAGTGTGGAGTCTGCTCCTCCCCTCCCCCTCCTCCCTCTTTCTAGAGTAAATAAATCTTTAAAAAAAAAACGGAATTAATTTTTTGAGCCCTTGTATGTTTGAAAATTCTATTCTCATCATTGTTGGTTTTTGGATTTGGAATTCTAGTTTGATATTAATTTTAATATTGCAAGGATTGTTTTCTTGTCTTCTAGCTGCCAGTATCTCTCTTGAAAAATCCAAAGCCATTCCGATTTCTGATCTTTTTCATCTAATTTATGTTTTGTTTTGTTTTTTCTCCTGGAAGCTGTTAAGTCTTCTCCTTATCCTTGTGTTTGAAATTTTCATGAGGTGCTTTGATCTGGGCTTTTTACATTTACAATGCTGGGCACACCATATTCTTCCAAACTTGAAAAATATCCTTTTTCTTTTAGGTCCTATTTTCCCAGTCTTTGCCTTTTTGTTCTACTCTCTGAGAGCTGTCCTAAACTTTCTTGTTCTTGAAATGCTCCTTCTTGATGAATTCTACCTCTGAGGGTATTGTGAATTCTTTTTTAAAAAAAATTAATAATATTGTTTTTATTTTTTAATTTTTTAAAAAAGATTATTTATTTAGTTATTTGTGAGAGACACAGAGAGAAAGACAGGGGCAGAGGGAGAAGCAGGCTCCCCGTGGGGATCATTACCTGAGCCGAAGTCAGACACTCAACCACTAAGCCACAGAGCTGTCCCCAAAAAATAAATTTTAAAGACTATTTGAATTTTCCTTTTTTCTCTTTGTCTGTTTTAATCTTAGAGGCTTTTTAGTAGGGTCTTGGCCAGAACTAAGACCAGGTGAGATGAACAGGACACCAAGGGTGCAGAATGGAGGAAGGCACTCCCTTCTCAGGCTCACGGAAATGCAGACTCAGCTCTTGTGAGTGAGTGCCTCCTTAAATTGTGCACCCTGGGTGCCTTGCCTTACTTTAGTCCCAGCTCTGGAGCCTGATCCATATTTAGGGATGAGATATGAACATGCTTGCTGGAAGCTCTGTGGCATGGGTCAGGCCTGTGCCCTGGCTTCACTCTAGAATGCCTGGATCGAGATACAGACATTTCATTATGGCATCTCCAAATGGAGAGCATCTTAATGTGGGTTTTCTGAAAAGTGGAGGCTGAGAAAAGGATTTGAGAGAAGGCAGTGGGAGTTGGTCTTGGGAATTCGGAGTGGAGGAGCTGAGAGTGACACGAGGAAGACAGAAAGCCCATATACATGTGTGTGACTGAGGTCACCCCCATGGGAACCATGGGTTTCATTCCCCCTAGGGCCTCCCAGAATTGACCACTGAGAACAGGAAGCTGGAGCGTGGAAACACCAGCCCCCAGCTCCCCATCAGTGGAGCATTAATCCTGGGGTGATAATTGATCATGCTTCAGGCTGCTATAACAAAATCGCACACGCAGAGTGGCTTATCCACAACTGACATTTCTTTCTCCCAGTTCCAGAGGCCGGGAAAGCCAGGGTCAGGGCACCAGCAGATCTCGTGTCTGGCGAGGACTTGCTGCCTGGTTCATAGCCATCTTTTTGATGTATCCTCACATGGTAAAAGAGGCAAGAAATCTTTCTTAAACCTCTTTCATAAGAGCACTGCTCCCATTCATGAGGGCTCCACCCTCACCACCTAATCACCTCCCAAAAGTGCCACCTCCTGATACCATCACCTTCGGGGTTAGGTTTCAACATGCATGGAGGGGGGCACAGATATTCAGACCATGGCACACGGCATCTGAGAAGGCCTGGAAACTGCTAGCAGAAAGAAACTTAATGCTCCTTGAAGATCGAACACTACCAGCATGAGGTCAGTCTGATCTTGTACAGGATGGTGCATGTATGTTGCTGAGAGCAGAGGTGGCCCCCAGGAAGGGACAAGATGAGCTAGAGGAGTCTGCTACATAGAGTAAAATCCAGTCTCCAGGCTGGTGGACATATGCCAGATTGCCAGCATCCTGGGAGCTGTGGGGAAAGGAGGCTAAGGCTGGGGGGGGGGGGCAGTGAAAATCATTTAGACTTTCCATGAATTGTTCTGCTTTTGGTTTAGCGAATAATTCCCATCCTCAGCTGTGTTAAGGGCTACCAAGAACAGATCTATAATTTCCCCTCACCCCCACCATAGGATGTCTTCCTGAATTCACTTGGGCCAAGACATGCCATGCCAGGTGGCCCCTCCACGTGTACACACCATCACTGGTCTCTGGTATTGACTTTTGTGTCTTGCAGGTGGTCACGGGCAGAGTTGACAGTGGGGTGGGGTGGAGGCTGGTCAGAATGAGCCAGGACAGTCGGGAGGCCTGGGCCTTCTCCTCCAGGCTCCACCCACCCCCAGGCCTGGGTAATATGCCAGACGGTCTCTGGGAGGGGGCCATCCAGGGTCACGGGCCCTGGGCACCTGCGCTCTGCATCCCTGGGGAGGCAGGGACCCCCCAGGTGCCTGTGGAGAGTCCCAGCTTGCCACTGTGGGGCCGTGCCATTGGCCCCAACCTTAAATCTCCTGTTCTCAGAGTCCAATCTCTTGTCTCTTATTGGCAGGCCAGAGGTGACCTTTGGGGATGCGCTGTGCTAGATGGGGGGGGGTCCCCACTGCTGGGACCTGCCAGAAAAGCGCAGAGGGCACTTAGCGGTGGACTGCTCTGCTTGTGGGTGGTGGAAGGACAGCTAGCTGCCAGAATGCATGTCTCTAGGAGTGACTGCCCGTACAGGCAACAGAACTCACAGAAGTGGAAATCATACAATATTTGGGTTTTTGTGACTGCCTCAGTTCACTGAGTGTAATGTCCTCAAGGTTCATCCAGGTTGTTAGCAGGTGTCAGAATTCCCTTCCTTTTTAAGGCTAATACTCCATTATATGGATAGGCCACATTTTCTGTACACATTCATTTGTCAATGGATATTTGGTTTGTTCCTACTTTTTGGTTATTGTGAATAATGCTGCTAGGAACACTGGTGTGCAAATACCCATTTGAGTCCCTGCTTTCAAAGCTTTTGTGTGTGTACTCGGAAGTGGGATTGCCAGGTCATACGGTAACTCTGTGTTTAATTTTTGAGGAACTGCCATGCTGTTTTCCAAAGCAGCTGTACCATTTAAGAAGCGCACAAGGGTTCCAATTTCTCCATCTCCTGGCCAACACTTGTTCTTTTCTGGTTGGTTTTTTTTTTTTCATAGTAGCCATCTTAATAAGCATGACATAAATTTATTTTTAAGTATAATTTCATTTCGCTATGGTAAACAAAAACCATCTTCACTTGCCATGAATAGAAAGTAAAACTCACAGTACCGAAGATGTCTGAAAGTTTCGGCCTTCACTAACTGCCCCCCCCCCCCCCCCCACCAGTAGAGGTGCTCCTACTCTCTGAACTCAGAGCACAGCAGAAGCCGGTTCTGTCTTCCCTCCGCCTGCCCTGTCCTGCCCCGGCCTCACTCTGGGTTATTGAGCTTAACTAGCACAGCGGCCCCATATGCGGCCCCAAGAAGGGGGCGTCCTGCTCATCAGCCGCTGCATAACACCCCCACCCCACGGCTTGGGGCCTGGAAACCACAGCAATCGTTTCTTTTGCTCAGGAATCTGGATTCAGCCGGTATGTCTTGTGATGTGCCAGGGCTGGACAGGGATCGGGGAGGTGGGGGGGGGGGTACAGCTAAGGGCTGCCTGGGCCTCTCTGTCCCTCCTGAGTGGAGGCTCAGGGCCTCCCCACGCCATCTCTCCGCGTGGCTGCCCCAGCACGGGGGGCTCAGGGTGGCTGGACTTCTGTGTGGGAGCTCAGGACTCCCAAGAGACCCAGCTGGAAGTTGCGGGGGGGGGGGGGGGCGCACCTCGGCCACAGCAGGCAGCAGGTCCCCGAGGCCCAGCCCAGACTGGGGGGACGGAGACCCCACGTCCCAGCGGAGGGGGCAGCGTCGAAGCCTCCGCGGCCGAGGTTGAGCGCCGCCAGGGAGAGACTGGCTGGAGACGAGCGCTCTGTTCTGGAGACCGTGGGTAAGGCCCCCGGAGCTTCCCGGGGCAGCGGCAGGCTGGGGACACCGGAGGGGCCGACGGGAGGGTGATGGGAGGAGGGCGTCCTCCCGTGGGACTCGCACGGCGAAGGGCTGAGCAGTCCCGTCGGGCAGCGGCTGGCCCCGTCCACCGGCCTCCCGTCCCGGGGCCGCCGGTGGATTCCTTCCGCTCCGGGACACGGCCCGTGTGCCCTTCCCGTCTCTGTGGGGCGTGACACAGAGACGGGAAGCCCGCGGTGGCCGCACGGTGGCTTTACTGGGGCGGGTGCTGGCGGAGCGGGGGGCCCGGCCAGAGCCCTGCCGCGAGCATGCGCACTTCCGAGCGCCGGCGCTGCCGGGATGGGGTGCTGTTGGGGTTTTATCAGCATCTCGTCCTCTATCGGGAGCGCTTCCACCGGGCTGGGACGACAGCCCCTCCGGCACTCCCGGAGACGCGGGTGACAGTCTGGTCTACCCTAAGACGCTTCGGAGAGTGAAAGAGGATGCTACCAATAATGAGGACAATAAGATAGGCCTAAACTGGGACTGTCCCAGGCAAGGGACTTCAGGTCACCGTATCCCTGAGCCGTCTCCGCCATCAGTCCCTCCGCCAGCCTGAGTCAGGCACAGGGGAGGCTCCACGGGGAGGCGGTGAAGGGGAGCCCGGCCCTTGTCCTCAGGCGGCTTCCTCGCACCTGAAAACGTGCCCCTCCGCTCCAGCAAGTGCCCGACGTGGGTGTGGCAGGGGTTCGAAGGCGGTGCCCGGCGGGCGGCGCGGGGTGGGGGGCAGGTGGGTGGCGACCAAGAAAGTCCTCTGCACAAGGAGGCACCTGGAATGGCTCTTCTGGGCGCAGTGGGGTCAGGGCTGGGACAGGGCAGCCTGGATGCGCGATCCCACGGGCCTTCCCTTGAGCTAACGGGTCCGGCCGCGGGCGTGTGCGCTCCACCTGCCCAGGGACTGGCCGTCGGCGCCGCGCGCGGGCCAAGGGCGGAGAAAGGCTGAAGCCAACCACCCCGCCCCACCCGCTGAAGGTGAGGGTGGGAGCCCCGAAAGAGCGGGGCCTGGAGCGCTTCCGGGGAGCACTTCATTTTCCTTCTCAGTTGAGTCTCGTCCGGGAACCTGGATTCAGGTAAGACATCCTTTTCATGAGGGTACTTTAAAAATGCAGCACAGGGCAGCCCGGGTGGCTCAGCGGTTTAGCGCCGCCTTCGGCCCAGGGCCTGATCCTAGAGACCTGGGATCGAGTCCCACCCACATCGGGCTCCCTGCATGGAGCCTGCTTCCCTCTGCCTGTGTCTCTGCCTCTCTCTCTCTCTGTCTGTCTCTCGTGAATAAATAATAATAAAATCTTTTTAAAAAAATGCAGTACATCAGCGTCCCCGGCCACTCGAGCCTTTGCAAAACCTGGTCTGCCCCCCAGGCCGGAGGGCTGTGTCAGATCATGTGATTCCTCTGCTCAAGAAATTTCAGACTTTCCCTTGTTTATAGTATGGACTCTCTCTCTCTCTCTCTCTCTCTCTCTGATCCTTATCCTAGCTTGTAAATTCTTCCGGGATCTGGCAGGCAGCATTGTTTTCAGCTGCAAATGACAGAAGCACAACTCAACCTAGAATGTAAACTCCATGGGAGCAGGATCTTTGTCTCTTTTGTTTATTGTTCTATTTCCAGACCCTAAAATAGTGCCTGGCACCAAGAAGACACTCAGTAAGTACCTGTTGAATGAATAAATGAAACCAGCTTTTAAAAAGGTTGGGGGGGGGGTTACAATATGTGCTCAGGACCTGGGTTCAGGGACTCAAGCAATGTCTCCTTTCTTTCTTTCTTTCTTTCTTTCTTTCTTTCTTTCTTTCTTTCTTTCTTCTTTCTTTTCTTCTTCTTCTCTCTCTCTCTCTCTCCTCCTCTCTACATCCTGTGTTTTTGTGGGCATGTCCTTCTCATCTCTTCTACTGAAGGCAGGTTTCCTCCCAGTGATGGACATGCTCAAGTGGGGTGAGTGGGGGCATAGCCACACAGAGCTCCAGGGTTAGAAACGGCAGAAGAGACTCTCTCCATTTCAGAAGAAAAAAAAAAAAATCCCAGGGCAGGATTCTCATTGGTTAGGATAGGGTCACATGACCTTTCCCTCCCACAGTCAGCGTGGAAAGGGGTAGGAGACACTATAATTGGCCTGACTTGGGTCATGTGCTTGGCAGGAGGTTAAGCAGTTTGTTGCAAGTGGGCTGGGGAGGAGCGGTTCACCCAAGGAAAGAGCAGAATAGCTGTTGTCAGGAGAAGTGGAGGGTCCTGGTACTGGCAGGGAAAACAAAAAGCTGAAATGTCTAGAGACCAGTGCAAAGATGCTCCCTTGGAATGGTACTGGGGTGGTAGTTGTAGGACAGCCAGGAGGGCCTGCAATGAACTTGAAATGCTTTTGAGGTCTCAGTTTTATCTTTTTGGATCTATGCTGGTTTTAACAGGAAAACGAGGCTTTCAATGACTCACTATTGAGTCAAATGTGGGCTCTAGGAAGTTATGCCATATGTCTTCTGTGGCCCTCTGCACCCCCTTGGAACACCATCTTACCTCTGCATGGTCTGAAGAGCTCACGTGGAGCAGCCAGACTTGACCTTAATGATGTCCTGCAGATCTATTTCCTGACTGCCCTGGTGCCACATCATCTCCATCCCTGCCTATGTGTGCCCTCCCCGGCCTTCCCCGGCCCTCTCTGCCTCTTCTGGCCCTGCCGGCCATCTAGGGTACTCAGGGAGCCCCCTGTCCCTCAGAGTGTCTTCCTGAGTGGCTCCCTGGGTACCGAAGATCGAGGTTCCAGTCCAAACGTTGCGCGACCTCTCTACAAGGTATTTCCTGTCTCAGCAACTCGGTTTCCTCTTCCGTAAGATGAGGGATTGCACTGACCCTGTTAGCACAGGGCAGCTCCCAGAAACTTCGGCGCCTGCCCCTGCCCTCGACCCAGCCCTTCTTGGCATGCTCCCAGCTGGGAGTGTGCTCTGAACTGGCCAAATACTGGGACATTTTATTGGTTCAGAAAGTCAGGGGCTAGAGCTTTTCTCACTGGTAAGTGAAAAGAATTAAGGCCAGTGCTTATATTAAGGATCGCTCTCTCTTGCTCTCTTGCTCTCTCGCTCTCCCTCTCAGCTGGGCATGAGACCTTCCACTTTGGCAGGGGAGCCCTCCCACCCTCTTCCCCTGTATCTCTGCCTAGTAGGGACTAGAATGGAGCCTAGGGGAAAGGAGGACACTGGATAATTTGGCTAAGCAAAGCAGATTCTCTGTGTGGTCCGACCTGGCTCAGAAGAAGGTCAAAGCCCCAGCTGATCCCAGTTGTGTACCCAGTGGCAGATGCAGGAAAGGATTTATGTGTTCCAGGCCACTCTGGCTCAGAATCCCCTTACCCTCTGCTTCTCCCCTCTCCCCACAAGTCAGCAGCACAGAGCCAGGCCCCCCAGACAATATACTCAGATTGACAGAACGTGGCAGACAAAAATGCTTAGGGTACATGTACAGAGAAGCACTCACATCATCTCCAAAGGATACCTTTGGTCTGATGACTCTGTTCTTAAGCAGAACGAGGGCACGACACCAGGAAATGGGAAGAATGTTCTCCAAGTATATTTTCACCTCACAACTGCAGCTTCTGCTTTAAGGAATACGACAGACATGTTTTGAAAGTCATGCCCAGTAATATGGTTTCGCTCCAGGGTGCGAATAATTCTTTGGGGGTTCTAAAAGGGTGGGAGGAGCTGCACATCCTCTTCTCCTAGGATGTCTCTGTGCAAGTTAAGTGCAGCTCAGGCCCTCGGTTGGTGTCTTCTCAGGCCACCGGCCTGGTGTGTTTCTCAGTGGTTATGTCTCTCTTAACAGAACAGGGAAAGCCTAAATTTGGGTGTCACCTGTGCTCCCCAACACCAGGGTTGTTCTGGTGGGGGAAATGCAGGGGGATTTCTCTGCATCTGCAAAAAGTTGGCTACGTGGAATTAGGCTTTCTGTAGGGTGTTTTCCTGACTCAGGCATGTCCCAAACTGGCCAGTATGTCTTGAGGCCCTGGGCAAGCCTCCAACTCCCGCTATCCTGAATTGCTCCTGTTTCAACTTTCTATACTTCTTAAAGTACTGCTTTGATTAGACTGGAGATAGCAGTCTCTAGCAATATTACTATTAGAACTCCGTCATGGTTACATTTTTTAAATTATGCTTTTTTTCCCTTTGCCAAGAGCAAATGATAACCCACATTTGTACTGCAAAACCAACTGAAGCTGTGGAGGGTTTGCCTGGACAGGTCTGAAAACATATTCTAGGCCCCTCACTGCCCAAATAGGAAGTCCTTTCCCATCCCCAGGTCAGAGGACTATGCTGAGTTTTTGCCTTTTTTTTTTTTAAATAAATACAAACTCTTTTTTAAAAAAAAATAAGTTTTATTATTGCTATAGAAGTAATGAATTTTGTTATTTATACAAGTATTACTTGGAAAATACATAAAAGCGTAAAGGGAAGAAACAGATATCATCTATAATACTAGAACCCAGAAATAACCACTATTAAATTTTAACATATTTCTTCCTAGCCTTTTCTCTAAATATTGATACAAAACTATGGATGCAAAATGTTCCCAATACACTTATATTACATATTCAGGAACATATTGCAAAAATAATTTTGTACCTTACCCTTATTACTTATCATATCGCAAGCCACAGATAACCGTTACAAGATTTTTGGTGTATTCCCTCCAGCCTTTCATCTGTATATTGATACAAAACCATGCATGCAAAATGCTCCCAATATGTTCATACTGCATATTAGGAACACATCGCAAAAACAGTTCAGCATCTTTCTTTGCAGGGCTTTTGGCATGCTTCCTCCCAGCCTTCTTTCCATATGATTGACACAAAACTATGAATGCAAAATGTTCCCAATACACTTATAGTACATATTAGGAACACATCGCAAAAATAGTTAGGCATCTTTCTTTGGTCACTTCCACAGCAACTCCAAGACAACCACTATTAAAGCATTGATATGTTTTCTCACAGCCTTTTGTCTCCATATTGAAACAAAACTGCACACAGAACGCTCCCTATATTCGTAGACTGGGCAGTTGGAAACTGCAACCATTTGGCATGTTTCTTTTTGCACCAATTATTTCACCAGGAGCACATTCTCATGTCACTTATTAGATGCACCGTATTTTATTTACCCAATCCTGTGTCGTTGCTTGTCAGGACATTCCTAATTTCCACCCTTAAAAATACCGGAATCAGTGTTTTTATGTGTTCTCCTCCTGGAACTCTTTGTTCATGCAGTTTTTGGGTTTTCTTGATCACTTCTATGAAGTCAGTATATTAAAGGTGACATTAAGTCTGCAGTGCTTATAGCTCATGTATTTGCAGTTGTTTGAGCATAAATTCTTTGTTTTAACATTCTGGCATGAATATCTAAGTTCCAATGCATTAAGAAGAAACTTAAAGTAGTTAAAAAGACAGTCTGATCCCACCTCCCATTAAACTATTAAAATACAACTCAGCCCCTCCTCTGGCTACTTTCATGGCAACCACTTTCTTCCCTGCTTAGGGCCCGCTCCCCCACCCCCCACCCATCTTTTCATCCAAGGGTTTTGTAATACTTACCAGCTGTATTGCTATGAAGATGAGTGGCTCCCAGACCTTTCAGTTATCAATCTGTCACAAGTGCACAGTGGTATCTCGTGACATGATGATCCCCGAGATGTCTGAGGTCTGCGCATCTGTGACCCCAAATTTCTGGGTTGCCCATGACCCTAAAGGCTTTTTAGAGAATTATGCTTGACAACATAACAAAAAAATATGGCATAACAAAAACACACGGAAAAAGTAGAGAAAGAAAAAAACTGCAGATCAAATCCCACTGCCTTCAGCCACGAGTATGTTTGTTTTCCATGTTTTTTCCAGTTTCTGCCCTGCGTAGACTTACTTTTCAACCAGGTGTCCATGTGATTTTATGTTCCTGATTTGTAAAACTTGATAGCATAAGCATTTTCCAGATTTCTATATAGTGTTTATAATTATTATTTGGAAGGGCTGAAAGAGGATCCATTGGGTGAGTGACTAAATGAGGTTAACCCTTATGGTTGGACGTTCCATTTGTTTCCTTAACATTAATTTGGTTGAACCTACAGAAAGTCTCAATATGGGCCAGAGGTTTTAGATGAACCTAAGTGATGTGGGGGTTGCACATGTCTACTTGTATGCAGCTGGGTAATGCACAGTCACTATTTCATCATCCTGGGGCCAATCTTGGGCCTCCACCAGGAAGTGTCCATGGTGTGGGCTCATCATAAGACTAATCAATTTCACCTTGAACTTTTCTAACCAAACGAATTCAACTCCATTTCCTGCCCTAGTCACTACCGTGTTGTCGGTTCTGATGAACAGGTAATGGTAATAAGTAGCACAGCAAGAGCTCTGGAGGGAGAGGCCCCAGACCAGTCTGAGACAAACCCTTAACCTCCAGAAGCCCATTTTTTTGTTTGTAATTGTTTTTTTTTTTCTGACTGCCTTATCCTATTTATCTCTTGTTGCAGTAGAAAATATGAAAACATTTGGAGAAGCACGTAAAAGCATGCCACAACAGCAACAAGCTGGGATTATTGGGATTCTGCTTATTGCGGTTTCTGTGGCCAGGCCATTAAAAGATCTGGTCTTGGGAGAACGGTCTGGTCTGGAGAACGTGTGGCGGGTAGGGAAAGGGGGACAAGGTGAGGGAGCTGCCTCTGCAGAGAATCACACTTCAAAGCAATCAGCTCCATTCTCAGCTCGCAGACCAACAGCTTTAACCTCCCAACCTCCCCCCCCCACCTGCCCCCCTCCGGCTGCTCAAATTAGAGAGCTCGCTAGGATAAGGGGAGTGCTCCAAAGCCTGGGCCACCACAGGAAATGGAGATCTTTTCAGGGCTCCTCCCTAAAGGCTCGATTTACTATCCCACACTGGGGTCTAAACCTTTTTGAACTTGCCCCAGAGATCAATTGTGGAGGAGGGGAGGGAGGCAAAGGTGGTGGATTGGTGACATAGGATGGAAGAACGAGCAGATCTTTGTTCTTTTACCGAGCAGTAACTTGCAAGTGGGGTGGATGGGGCTAGGGAGATACACATTTGCTATAATTATGTGTGTGTGTGTGTAGCTTTTTGTTTAAGAGTAATGTGATCATTAGAAATACAAATACATATATAAAGTTCTAGGGTTATGAGGATAAATTATGCTGCAGGTTGATGGGAAAATAGATCTCTAAAAAGTTATGCTAACTGGGATATACAGCCCTTGATTTAAGTCCTTCAGTCCTATCAGTAAACTCCTTGATCTTCCAAAAAGAAATGCTTTCTGAACCTATTTTTACTTTCATCTTGCACCGTCTCTCAGCAAAGCTGCCTAGCAGTGAACTCCCACCTGTGTGGGAGCACTTCTGCTCTAAGTGCCCCATCTGCCTTGAGGACTTGATGGGTCTGGTGTTTGAAAACAGCAAAATATTTTGCACTGCAGGGTCTTCTTGGGTCTTTTTAATTGGACAGTTGCCTGTAGTAATGGGAATCAAGAGCTCATTCAATCTCTCAGCACTGGAGTATATTGAACTGTTTTCCTGTTTGGGGTTCCACTTTAGTCCCTGTCTGAATGGCCGCATACATTTTTACGGACTTGCAACCACTGCCTTTTTTTGTGGCCCTGGTTATTGGCATCTAGTTTCCCAAGTAACACTGATACACATCTGTTCAAATCAATTGACGTTCCCATCGTAACTGACTCATTTGGCGGGAAAATCAAGCTGAACGTGCCAGTTGGAACAAAGATGTGGGGGGGGGGGGTATAGGAGAGCGGCAGGGAGAAAGAAATGGTGGGAGAGGGTATTTCGTCTTACAGATCATAAAACATTTTCCAAAAACATTTTTAAAGGATGTATAATATTACAGTCAGTGATCTATTATATTTTACCCCATGTTGTGGGACACTTGGGTGGTTTTCAATACCTAGTGAGTTAAAAATGCATATAAATTACAGACTTTGAGAGATGATTGTGTTTTCTTGAAACAGGAGTCTTCTGTGTCCAGATCCGGGAGTTGATGTAGTGTGCCTTTGTTGGAGGGTGGGGGGGGGGTGTCAGTACTGCTAAATGGAGATGCTGGACGCCTTCAAAATTGTTTTCCTGTGATTAATTCTTTAATCACATTTAATCGAGGATCCTAAGAGCTACCTGTGTATCTTATCCCATAACTTAAAGGAATGTCAAATTTTAAATTCAGAGCTAGACTAAGCTTTTCCTAGTTTAAGAGCCACGTCTGCCTAATAAACTTAAAACAATGCTGTGTGCATGCAGCTTCCTCACTAACAAATAACATGTGTTGGGGGAAAATGAGAAAACAATGGGAAGGTGCCTCCTTGAAGGTGTAACATTGGATCGATTGTTCCTTCGACTATAAATTGATTCACTTTACACAAGTCTCCCACACATTAAGATGCACATTTAGCAATGCTGAAAAAACAATTTTAAAGAATACCTTGGAGAGTTGTTAAAGAGAATTTATAGTCTGGAACGAATTGCCATCTTCTTAATTAACACAGAAATGTTTGACTAAAATATTGCTTTATTCACATTTTTGTCCTTGGGGGAAAATCTCGGCACATTGCAACTTGGACCGTGTGAATAATGGTGCAAGATGAATGTTATAAGTCAGAAAAGGGCACCGCGCAGACGGCTGTGGGTGCTCCGGGTCTCGAGGCCCCCTGGCCGCCCCCCTCCCCCGGGCCAAGGGCCTGGGGGCTTCTGGAAGGCGACGGCCCGCCCCCGCCCCGCGCGGCCCCCCCGCCGGCCGCCGGCTCACCTGGGTCCTGCAGGCGCCCCCCGCAGGGAGCCGGAAGGCGCGGGCGCCGTCCTCCCCGGGGCGGGGGTGGGCGCCGGCCGCCACTGGGCCTCCTTCTGGCTCGAGGGGCGCCCGTGCCGAGCGAGGAGAGAGGGAGAAGGGAGGCCGGTGAGGGGTGGGGGGGCGGCTGCGAGGTGCCTCCCCGGCCCGCGCCCCAGAGCGCGTAGGTGAAGGCGGGCGGGGAAACCCGTTCGCCGCTCGGGCCTGGGGACGGCGCCCCCGAGGAGGGGCCGCGGCAGCCGGACGGGCGGAGGGGGGGGGGTCCTCAAGGCGCCCCGTGGCCGCGCCGGGCGCAAGGGAGTCTGGGAGCGCGGCCGCGTGGGCGCTGGGGCCTGACCTCCCCCCCGCCCCCCGCGAGTCCGCAGAGGTGCGTGCGCCGCGGCCGGCCCCCACAGGGCGGGAGGGGCTGTAGGGGTGCTGGTGCTCTGAGCGGGCCGGAGGCGTGGGAAGATCCCACACCGCCCTTTGTCCTCTGCCTGCCAGGCGCCAGGTCAAGAACCGTGTACACCTAAAGGGACTTCCACGGGACAAGTGAGGCCTCCCCAGGGAAGCGGCCGTCTCCTCCCCAGGCCGGCCAGCCCGCTCCCAGCCTCCTGGGACCCCCGCGAGGGGTGGAGGTGGCCCTAGAGGCCGACGGTGGTGCGCCTCGAATGGGCCCTAGTGCCAGAGCTCTGCAGGCAGGTAGGACCCCAGCACCAGCTCGGGTGCTGCCATTTTCTGGGGGAGTGTCAGGCCAGTACCCTGCCAGTGGGGTAATCTCTTTCTTGTGAGGCCCGGGGAGCGACAAGGGTGGCCTCGGGGCAGCGCCTCCCGAGTGGAATCCTGGGACCAGATTTGGGGCGATAAAGCAAGAAGCAGCTAGAAAGCGCAGGGTCTCTCCCATTCCCGAGCCACCCCCTTGGGCCCTTGCTCTCCTGCAGGCCTCAGATGGGGCAGGTCAGGGCCTTCCCATCCGCATGCTGGCATTCACCTGCATGCTAGGCCCCGGAGCCTCGCCGGATCCGTCATCCGTCGTCCCCCGGGCCAGAGGGAGCTCCCCTCAACACAGCGGGGATGAAGGGAAAGAGGGGGTCAGAAAGGGCCCAGAAACGTGGATCTTTCCTGGACCCCAAAGTCCTCTCCACGAGCAGGATGTGAGCCCAGTTACCAGGAGCCACAGAGCGGCCTGGGGACTGCTTGCCGCTGGTCGCCCTTCCTGCTTCCTCTTGCTTCTTTCCCAATACCCGGCCCCCTTTTAGTTGTTGGGGCTTGAAGGCATTCCTTGCTCTGGGTGGTGTGGGTGGTATCCTAAGTGATCTGGAAGGGATTTCTGCAATCGTTTAAATTTTACTTGGGCAGGGGAAAGGGTGCTAACAACAAGCATCTTTGACAGCCATTTACATATTCAAAGTTGGGCAAACGTTTGATGGAGAGGAAACGGCACTAGTTGGGGCCTCGCTGCTCGCCGCTCCTGGGTGGACACTTGCAGGCGCTGCACTAGGACTTACCTGGCGGGTGGGCCCGTGCGGGAGTCCCAGCCTTGCCCGGGCAGCAGAAACAATACTCCAGAACACCGATTGCCCACTGCAGTACTGTTCCCGCTGCTAGGGCACGGCTGAGTGCGGGCCACCACGTCCCTCCTCGGCGCGCACCACCTGCGCACGGCCCCCCACCGCCCCAAGTGTTCCTAGGCTGGGCCTCGTGGGCGGGGAAGGGCGTAGAGGGAAGAGAGACCAGAGCCCCCGCCCACCTACCTGGTCCCGAACCCGCCTTTGGGAGCGGGCGCCCCGCAGGAGCTCTCGTCCAGTAGACCCCAACCTTCCAACTTCCCCACGAAGGGGTATAGCAGCGCCTCACGTTTTGAACCATTTAAAGCACTTCAAAACATGAATTGCTGCTGCATCCCCTCGGAGTCAACGAAGGGGGGATCGCTCTGCGGTACCTGCAGGTGGAAAAAGACACGATGACTGGAAGGAAGCCCTGTTAAGTTCCACCCAAAGCTAAGGAATAAAGCAAAACATAGGACTAAGACGCGTCATTCCAGATCCACGTACTTTTTAGAACTTCACCGCTGACTTCTAAGACTGGCAGGTGGAGCGAAGGGTGTGACTCTCAGTTTTTCTCCCCAGCGTCTGAAATCTTGGAAAAGTGTAGGGTGAAAAGCAGAGGGGAGGGAGACAGGAATGAGGGTAAGAAAGAATCTTACCTCTGAGGGTAATAATAATAAGATAAAATACATTGAGGCACTTTGGCAATATCTGGATCACTCTTTCCAGCTTTAAAGTCTTAGGGAAACTTCTTTCTGCTGCATGTTACAAATCACAAGTCTCATTTAATGTCCCCATTAAAAAAAAAACTTCATTTATTGACTTAAAGGAGAACCAAAATGTCTCTGGCAGCTTCAGCTGATTCTATCATATAAGGGAGCTGGGAAATATAGGTCCGTCCATACAAGCATCCGATGTCCTCTTTAACCCCCAGTGCCTCACTCTTGCAGCACACACCCTGGTACCAAAGAATGTGAGATAATTGTCCTTAAATAAAATAACCTGGATGTTTACATATGAAACTGGTTATTCAAACTTATTTATAAATACTTTATACTTTTCAATGTCACCTATCAAACCATAAATCAAAACAAGTTTAAATACTTGATGTCAATTCACTCCTTCCTCTCTCAAGCAGTCCCACAGAAACTCTTTCATGTCCTGAAATGGCCGGCACAGTGCATGCTCCTTAATGATTAACTCATTAGATACCACTTTCTCCTTTTTAAAATGGACACACATTAGCAATAAGTTACATGGCACCCACTCCCCGTCCCTAAGTGAGTCAATTAAGCAGAGAAGAAACTACTCTGTAACCTCAATGGCAAACTTAAAACAACAAAACCAGCACAAAGCTCTAATGGTTTTGAAAATTAAAATACATTTCAATAGGGTAATGGACACAAAGTATCCAAGTCTGCTAAGTGTTCTGGTTCATTTAAAAATCACCTCGGTTTTTCAGAACCAGTAGAATGGATGTTGTGTCCCATTTATTAGTTAATGAAATGCGCAGTCTTTAATCAGACTAAGAACAAATTCTTAACATCAGACGGAGTTCCAGCCAGTGTTCCCAAATACACTACTGTGTCACAGTAAGCACAGTCATTAATTGGAACATACAATTAAGTGTCTCTGAATTCCATCTTGTTTTGGCTATGCTATTTACAAACAACTTTTACAGTGACTTTTGGGATTAATGGCGAAAAACGTCCTTGGTTGCCCTTAAAAAGAAAAAAAAAACATGTTTAGCAAATGTACAGTTATACTTTAAAACTCCACAACCCTCTCCCAATTAAGTATTTACGTTCCACACAAATATGTGAGCCATCAGATGTTAGAGGCATCCATAATTATGGATGTTAGATGTTAGAAGCATCCATAATTATAACATTTCCTTAGTTGACTACTGAGAAACATAACAGTGATTCGAAATAGCCATGGTGTCAAAGGCGAAGGTCCCCTCCAGATCGCTCTGCCAACTCACTGGAACTGAATCCATTTTGTACCTTTCACGTTAACCCCTTTCTTCTCTCCCCGTGACAGTACAACGACTTACATTCCTAAAAAACCACCTCACTCCCCTAGTTTACGGGTTACCTCTTAGACTGAAATTTACTTACGAAAACAGATTACAAAGAGGCGTCTTGTCACTTCAGGAGCCGGTCCGTCGTTGATACAATAGACAAAGAATCAATACTAGCGAGTGGCCCATAGCCCCACCCCCTGCCCCCCCTCCCCCGCCGAACTGAACTGCATTTGGCCAAACCATATAAGAGCCAAAGAATACGCCTCTTCCTCCGTTCATACTTTACAACGTTTTGTCTTAATTTTGCAGATGCCTTCATCCCCACACCCCAAACACACGATGTCCCTTCCCTCGGCGCAGTCGTGCGAAACTTTCCCAATGTCAAGTTCATCCAGGGAAAACTAAACATCCTTGAAAGTTTTAATCGGGCAAAGACAATGCAAAATTAATCACATTTCTTTCCAACACATTTTTCCTGCTTGCGAATAAGAGCCCCGAAAAGTGCATTAGACAGTATGTCAAAACCGGTGGCTCCGGACCCCGGCGAGGCTGACAGTCGGTCCCAGCCCCTCTACTCCGTTGGCTCTCCCCGCCCCTTCATGTTAGCAACCCCCCCCCCCCCCCCCCCCGCCAGCCCGTTTCCTAAGAATTTTCCCGGCCGTACTCGTGTGCTGAACACTTTCAAGGTCTGTTTCACCCGCGCCCCGGCCCCCGACGCGCTTTACAACCCCAAAGCCACACAGAACTTTTTCAGCATTGTCACCAGATCTTTTTCAGTCTGCCGTAACCAACGTTACTAGCCGGGAAGACGCCAGCAAACAAGTCCCTTAAAAAAAAAAAAATCGCATGTCACCTCTCGCTCCACTCGAAAATGGCGCCGAAATCGAAGAACTTCTTAAATTTCATTGTCAGCTTTTTGCAAAGGTTTCTGGGATTTTCCTGCGAAGCTGCCTCGCCTGGTCTGAGAGCTGGCGAACGAGCAAGCGAAGCAAAAGAGAGCGGGGAAGGCGTGGGGGGGGGGGCGGGGGGAGGACACAGACAGCGACAGAGCGGGGCCGGGACAGGGGAGGCGGCGAGGTCGCAGGGGGCCGGGCACGGAGCGACGGGGACCGGGCGCCGGACGCCGGGGTGGCGGCGCGGAGGGCGCGCTCTCGCGCTGGCGGCGCCGAAGCTCGGAGAGCGGCGTGGCGGAGGCGGAGCGGCGCGGCGGCGGGCCTGTGCGCGCCCGGGAGGCGAGCGGAGAGCCGGCGGAGAGCCTCCGGCAGCGGCCCTAGAAAAAGCCGGCTCCGGGGGCGTGGCCACGCGGAGCTCACGCTGCCCCCTCCCTCCCCGCCGCGTTCGGCGCGCTCCTCCGGGGCCCCGGGGCGGAAGGGGGGAGGGGGTGAGAGGGAAAGGCAGGGAAGGGGGAGGGGGTGCGGGCGCTCGACGCCACCGAGTGGGCCCGCGGCCGCCCAGGGCCCTGGAGGGCACCGGGCGCGCCTAGTGGCCGAAGCCGAGCCGGGTAGCGGGCTTCAGGGAGAAAAGACAAGAGTGTGGAACACGGCGGAGCCAGGGGCGCACGGTAGCGCAGCGCACATCCAGACTCCCACACGACGGTCGCCGCCCCACGCCCCTGGGTCCCGTAGCGGTGCCCTCTGAGCGGCCGGGAGGGAGCAAGGAGGCTGAGCTATGCCCCTCGCGCTGTGCTCGCTTGGGGGTGCCTGTAAAACGCTTGGGGAGGAGACGGGGTGGGGGGACCGCGTGAGCCAGCGCTCTCCCCAAGCGTGTGCGTCCAGACTGGTCGGGATTCCCCTGGCCTCGCCCCCCGGCCGAGCTCTCAGGGACAGAGACCCCTGGCACGAGGCGAGCCCCGAATTGGCTGGCCTTCCGCACGGGCGGGGGGCAGAGCCCGGAGGGAGGGCGCACTTGACTACTGTAGCCCCATTCCAAGAAGGGGAACTGATTTAAAGACTGAAGTGGGGCGACAGGAGGGGCAGAGCCCTTATCGTGGGTGCTAGAGGCGGCGAAGGACGGGGAGTTCATTTCCTTAGGTGTGAGACTGCTGTTGAAGAGAAGTGGGAGGATGTCCTTACACTTAGAAGATGCCCTGGGAAGCGCAGAGGTGAAATGTCACAATGTCCGCAATTTTCAAATGATGCAGCTAACACGCGCGCGCACACAGAGGAACCAAGTGTTGCAATCGGGTAACAGTTGTTAGATCCAAGCTGGGGCCCCCCGGGGGGGGGGGACGGTGGGTAAACAGACGTTCTTCTTGTCGTTCTTTCAACTTTCCTGCCTGTTTGCAAGATGTCATCATACAAATTTTGCGAGACACTCCTTATGAATTAGCGCCGAAACGCTGTCTAAGAAAATGAGCGCGGCTGCTTTCTGTCTCCCCGTCCCGGGTGGGACAAACCGTCAGCAAGCCGGACTCCAAGCGAGCCGGCCCCGGGCAGGAAGGGCAGTGGGTAGCGCGGCGGGCTGTGGCCGCAGCCCCGACACCGCACGCCGGCCGGGAGAGGCCCCGGGGCCCTCGGGGCAGGTGGTCTGCCGGGCGCCACGCGCGGCGGAGGGGGAGCTGCCCCCGCGCGATCGCCGACCCCGGCGGCTCCGGGCGACCCCGGGTCCCACCCCCATCGGCTGGGTGGGCCCCGCTGGGCCTGGCCGCCCGCACCGCAGGGGAGCGGGGAGAGCCTCGGGGAGCAGAGCAGCGCGCTGCCGCCGCTGCCGCGGCCCATGTACCCCGCGCTCCCCGAGGGAGGCCCAGGCTGTCTCGGCCTGCACGCGGCGTCCCGCGCGCCGGGTGGTGGAGGAGAGCGCGCGGCCTCCGGGGAAGAAAAAAATAAGGTGCGGAAAGAAAAATGCAACAGTGGCACACACGCGCACGCACGCACGCACACACGCGCCCGGCCGAAATCGGTGCACACAAATAGAACCACGGGTTCCGCCGGGCTCGGCGTTCAAGTTTCTGGAGCTACTTAACTTGCGTTTTGCTGTGATGCTTCTGTGGCTCTGGTGTAAAAAATCTTAGTTTCTTTGCCAGGGCGATTTCGCAGACCGAAGGCATTGCAAGTGCTGCAGCGGCCTTTCACCGGCGCCTGCGACTTTTTTTTTTTTTTTTAATTTAGAAGTTGGGGGTGGGGGGTAGACTCTAACAGGGTCTGCAGAGCGGTTTTTAAAAATTAACCAGAAAGATTCTACGACGAAGATGGGATTTTTAGGAAGGGTTTTGAAACTGCAGTGACTTGTACGACTTCGGTGGGCGCTAAAAACTCATGACTGAGCTACAATTTCCCTATTCAAGTCTTCCGAACTCTTCGTGGACAGGCTGAAAGTTTGCCGGGCTGTCAGACGTGACTGAACAAGCTTCTAAATCCTCAGATCATTTATAAAGCTCCAGTGTCCTTGGGGTGAAAGACTTTTCTGGGCTTTTAAAGCTCGGCTTCGTGGGTAAATTTGCTTGGGTTGATCTAACTGCATGTAAGCATTTATTTCCCCACCTAGATTAGTATAAGGGCAGAAGATTCCAGCACCGTCAGACAAAAGTCGAGTTTGTGGACGTCCTCTAAAAGAAAAATTGCAACAGCTTTCTTCATTAAACTCTTTTTGCTACATCAGCAAATTAGAGAGCCAGTTGAATATTGATGAATTCTTTGAGGGTGAGTAACATGGCTCCAGGCCGCAGAAAGTGAGGGAGGGCAGGCTTAAGTATTTACTCAAGTGAACAATCTTCAAATATTTTTCAAATATGATGTCTCAAGGATTTTCTTAGGTTTTCTTAGGACCTCTGCAGCAAACCCTAATTCTGCAAATGGCTTTTCATTTTAGTAGGCCCTTTCTCAACTTGACAAAACTGGCAGGACAGAAATTTCCCCCACGGAATGCTTAGAAACTCATTCTGGGATTAGAACCCTGCTTGGCTCAGCAGAGGGGCATCTGGGAGGCCCCTCACTGGTAGTGAGACAACTTCTTGCTGGGGCAACTGGGGACCCCAAAATGAAAGGGACTCCGGCCACTGATTTTTGTCATCTCGAAAATACTATTTCCAAGTGAGCGTTTTCAGGCAAATAGCACATTTTTTTTCTTCCTCGAATCTTGCATGCAGCATTCAGAAATTACCCTGCTAAGAAATAATTACAGTAAGCTGAGGGAGGGGAATTTAGCCATAGTTTTCAAGTGTCTGAAAGTGCAGCTGAGAAAAACAAACTACCTCTAGACTGGAGATATTCAGCAAGGAAGTTACACACAACAAGATATTTGGAATAATTTCTGGAAAGTGTTTTCTGAAAAGCAATTGCCAATGAGTGTTTGGAAATAGGTACTAGAGAAAGGTGTTGAATGGAAGAGTCTTTTCTAAATTGGAAAGAACATTTCTAGATCTTACCATTTTTATTTTCAATAGAAATGTCTTTTATGATTATGTTTTTCATGGAGGCCTTGACTTAGGGAAACAAGACTTTCCTTATGTTGTAAATATCCAGAAGTCTTCAGAGAGATAAAATCAGGATAGAGTTACAGATTTAACAGAAAGAAAACAACTGGAATCGTGTTATGAAGCTTCTACTGTGTTATTTGTAAAGGCTTTTTTCAGGGTTCAAGCAAAAGCTAGTAGTTAGCAGCAATCGTAGAATAATGCTTGCCTAACTGTCAGATTAAACAAAAAAGATAATGCCCCTTATATTTTTATTGCACTTTATGAAATTAGTTATGATAAAAAATATTTCTTTGTAAAACTCAGAACTTGAGGAAAAATGTTCAGATCTTAGCTTCTCCCACCCCCATGATCTCACCAGGAAAAAGTAGAATGAATTAGTACATTTTTCCTTTCTGCCAAAGAGGAGTTTAGTAAATCCTTGATGGCTGTTACTTTTTATTTCAAGGTCTCTTTTCCATCCTCAAAGACAGCAGAATCACTGCCTTCAATGCTGCAGAGATTTCTTCTTTAAACACGGCATGTTTTCCTTGTTGGGTGTGTACTATTATTGTCTTAATTATTCCTGGAGTTTTGCCCATTTAAATCAAAGACTGTCTCAGATGCCAGAACCGATGGGACCTTGGCGCACAGGAAGGCCACGGTGAAGGGGCAGAGGGCGGCCTCAGTTCTGGTCCTACAGTGCTGGTCCTACAGTGTCCCTGTCCTGGAAGTGAGCAGGACCCCCTCTCCCTGGTGCAGAGTATGAAGTGACAGAGCCAAGTGCAACGAGAGGAGTCAGGAGCCGAAAGCCCACCTTCTGTGTGCAAGACCAGGAGTGCACGTGCCACTTGCTTTCACCAGAAGCGTTATGATCATCAGTTTTTAACCTTACGCCTCAGGCACTTTCCTTGAGCCTTCCCTGATTATGAAAAAGAGAGAAGAAAAAAGAACTCAGTTGAGATCAATGCCAACATGTCAAATGTAATGGTGTTCAGGGAGGCTGAAGGGCATTTGGACATCTGGTTGCTCCATTTATAAAAAAAAAAAATGTTTTTCAAAGCCCAAAGTGACCAGCACCAAGGAGGTCCCGTAAAAATGCACAGAGCTGTGCCAAGTCTGAATGACTTCACTTGTAGGATCTCGCTACAGGGAAACCGCTCCTGGGGACACATAATAATCCTGCTGGGGAGAGGGAAGAGGAGGGAACGGGAATTGAAGGGTGCTAAGGGGAGCTATCTTTGTTTCAAACCCGAGATGTGTTTTCCAAACCATGAAATACTTTGTTGAAATAGGGAAGGAGGAAAAGTCAATATGTATAACTGCAACATTTACATTAAAGCTGTTAACACTCCCCTGCACTCACTGGCAGCTCTCCTTCTTGTCCCGGTCACGGAACCGTCTGCATTTTAAAAGAAAAAACAATACTTAATAGGCAGAATTTCTTGGACCGGTGGAGAATGTCATTTGTTTTACTTCCCATCTCCTAAAATGAGTATCAGGTTTACAAACAGGTGGGATTCTGGAGTAGCTACTGAGCAGATCAAGCCCCATCCACCGGCACGGAATGGAGCCGAGGATGTAGCTCTAGTTTTCATTTTTTGCATTTGCCGTACACCCAGCTTTCTTAGCTCAGAGTCCCCCGGGAATTTCTAGGCCATGGGCAGGCTCGGGTGGAGACAGGAGTGAGGTGGAGAGAGTGCGCGAGGGCAAAAGAGAGGCAGAAAGAAGACGACAAAAAGAAAACAAAACCAAATCCTTCTCCTTCATTCCTGTCTTTTATTTCACACCGTCCATCTGTGCCACTGGGTCACCAAGGTCACCTTTTCAGGCTTCCCACTCATCTCCCAGCTGAGTTTTGCTGGAATCTGTCCCTCTGCTTTGTGCCCTCACCTTCCTCTGGCCACACCTTCCTGCTTCCCTACCAGGGATGTTTGCTCCCCCCATTTCTTCATCGCTCAAGGCCCAGCTCAAAGGCCACCTCCCCTTGGAAGCCTTCTCACCGACCTCGGAGTGGAGTTAACTGCCCCTGCCCTGTCCTGTCCTGGCACATTAATAAAGTTATTTATTCTGAGTCTCTTCCCAGCAGACAGCCAGCTCCTGGAGGGTGAGACGTGTCTGTCGTTGGGTATATTTTCAGCAATTTGCACAATCACTACACACCATCGGTTGGTGTCTGATACGTATCTCGTGAAACAAATGCATCCCTGAGAAGGGAACTGAGTGAGTGGAGGGAGCAAGTAGGTGTTCTGTTGGTGGGAAAGCTTAAGGCCAACGTCCTCAACAGCTGGCTTAGGTGGCCTTTGGTGGCCCTGGGACTGACATCTGACACACATCCCCTTTAATAATATGGAATTAATTTACTTTTAAATGAGCTACTCAGTTCTGCAAACCCTCTCCGGAAATACTGTCATCATTGTTTTATACTTTGCAAGCTGAGTTTCAAGCTGGTCCTTGAAGGAAAGTGGAGTTTAGCTGGAACAGGGGACACTGGGTGTTCAGAGGCCAGAAGTCAGAGAAGAGCTGGACAGAGGATATCTTCTGGGGAATTAGTTGGAGATTGGGCTGGACAAATAGTATGCATCCAATCTAGAACAAATAGATTATGGGGGCCGTGCAAAGAGGCAGAGGAGTTTGGGCTTTAGTTGCAAGATGATGTGAAAGCTTAAGGACCTTGAGTGAGGGATGTGATGTAATGAAGACAGTGTTTGCAACAGATTGACTTGGTTTACATGGTAACTCTTAAACTCTGAACTATGGCAAACCTACAGTGACCTGCATAATCGGAATGTGCTATTTTCCACACCACACAGGAGTGGGGGTTCTTAGTAGGGGAGAGAAAGGATGGAAAAATACCATCTTGTTGCATTTGTATGCCTACTATGCAAAAGGAGATGGGCTAGGCTTTATTTTAAAATTAATTAATTAATTAATGAGAGAAAAAGCCTGATGAGGGGCAGAGGGAGAGAGAAACTTTTTCTAAAAAAGATTTTATTTATTTATTTTAGAGATAGAGAGAGCTGGGGGTGGGGTGGAGGAGCAGAGGGAGAGGGACAAGCAAATACTCTGCCAAGCCCCATTCGGGGTTTGATCCCACGACCCTGAGATCATGACCTGAGATCATGACCTGAAATCATGACCTGAGGTCATGACCTGAGATCATGATCTGAGCTGAAACCAAGAGTCCTATGCTTAAGCGACTGCATCACTCAGGTGCCCCCAAGGGAGAGAGAAACTTAAGCAGACTCCAAGCTGAGTGCAGAGCCCCACGCGGAGCTGGATCTCACGACCTGAGATCATGACCTGAGATCAGGACCCGGAGATCAGGACCTGAGCCGAAAACCAAGAGTCGGATGTTAAACCAACTGCGCCACCCAGGTGCCCCTGGGCTAGGCTTTCTTTCAGCTGCTATTCTCAATCTCTCTCTCTCTCTCTTTCTGTTTCTCTCCCCCACATCTTCCCCTCCACACTTCCTCCTTCTCTCACATACTGTACATGCACACACCAAAATACCCCCCAATTAGGACTTGATTGGCCTTTACAGTTAATTTCTTGTTTAATTACTGTATTTAACAAATTTAACATATTTAACAAACAGTTTGTTAAATATGTTTTAAAATACCAGTCAAGGGATGCCTGGGTGGCTCAGTGGTTTAGTGTCTGCCTTTGGCCCGGGGTGTGATCCTGGAGTCCCGGGATCGAGTCCCACATCAGGCTCCCTGCATGGAGCCTGCTTCTCCCTCTGCCTGTGTCTCTGCCTCTCTCTCTCTCATGAATGAATAAATAAAATCTTTAAAAAATAAATAAAATACCAGTCAATATCAGGCAAAAAAATTCATTGAAAGAATCCTGAAATTTAACGTTTTGCTGATTTGATGGAACAGGGGGCTGAATATACACACACCTTTCGGCCTGGAGCCAGCTGTTTTCAGCTTTGAACTGGAGTGGTGGTGGTGGCAGAGCTTTGAACTGGAGCATGTTATTTTTCACAGGCTCCTTTAAAACATTGTCATAGCATTGCCTCATGAAGTTAAAACAACATGGAAAGTAATTTGGGCAACTTAAATGTTCCTGTAGTTACTGTCAACCACGTATCGCTACATACGGAGAACTTCGGCGCTTATGAATATAATCAGAGGGGTTTGATTTTTCCACGCTGATGGAGCAAAATTCAGCAGATGAAATATGAAATGAAAATAAGAATTAATTTGTAGCTTCGGTGATTTCAAAAGGCAGATTTTTGCAGAGATTATTTGATTTCGATGGCAGGCTGTAAATTATTCCAGGGAGCTGGTGTGGGAAGGTCATCAGGGCTGACTTTGGGTCCGTTTGTCCCTAAGCTGACCCACCCTTTGTGGTGAGGAGGGCTGGGCCTCCTGGAGCCCCAAAGAAGCCGGTCTCACTCTCTCTATAGGACTTGGTCCTTCTCGCCCCACACTGGCTTTCTTTTAGTATTTTGTCACGTGAACGCAGTGTAGAAAACAGACCAAACATTCTATGGGCATTACTTGGAAAATAAACTTTTCTTTTAAAGATGTGTGTGTGTTTAAGTTGTAGACTTACAACTTAAAAAGAATTCTTGATAGAAAGAAATAGGTATTTGGCTAAAGGTCAAAATTTTTGAAGTAACTTTAAGAGGTGAATAATTTACATTAGCATGGTGTTTATATAATAGAGTGTGTGTGACAAAGTTAAAATAACATTGAAAATAGCTTGGGCAATTTAAATATTCCTCCTAGTAACTGTAGACTATAAGTGCCTTCGAATGGTACCAGTTTCTAGGCAGGGATTTGTGTATGTTCCTTTGCTTTCGAAAACTGGTCCTAGTATTGGCTTCTCTGACTCAGAGCAAGTTCCCCTTACCAGTCTACAAATGAATGCTGACAAAGCCACTTAGGGAAAGGCCAGTCTGTCACTTCACTTCTGGAGACCCGTTAATGAATACCTGCCCCCAAGCCTCCCACCTGCTCTTGCCCAGGGAGCCCCTCAGCTAGTGCTGTTTAATAGCATTAGACCTACTTGGATTTCATGCATCACCCTTCAGGTAGGTTACAGGAATGTCACCAATGGCCAAGTCAGGTGGTTGCGAATTGGATAAAAGGCAAGGAAAAAATGGAAATAGTAAGTGATGGGAAGTTATTGGTTATCGTGTTATTGGTAGTATATACATCAATGAGCAAAGCCCTCTGCCTCTTGATTTTGAAGCTGGAATAATCACACACACACACACACACACACACACACACACACACACACACTACTCCCATTCCCCCACCTCCCCACTCCCACTCCGAATGACATTACAAGATTTTTGGCCTCATCCGAATTATACTACACTACAGGGTTGTTATCACTAACATGGGTGACACTGGAAACATTTCTACCCAATGTCAGCGTTTGTATTACTTGATTTACCTTTAATGCTTTTTATTCCTTTGGCTTTAACTGTCTTCGCCAGTGTCCTCTTATAACAACAACTGGGAGCTTCCTCTGGAATGCTTTCCACCAGTCAATCAGCCAGTCCTGTCACTTGCAGCTTGTAGGACTTGTTTTCCCTGGAGAAGGAAAATAGAACTGACCGAGGCAAGGGTACAGCAGTGACATATCGTGTATTTTTCCACCAAGTCTGTGTCCTGCCATTCATGGCATTTACAGAAATAAGTTGAAGAATGTTGTGTTTGTGGTTTGCCAGTGGGATGGTCCCCAGTGACCCCCACCTCCTGGTAGTCCCACCGGTGTGTAGTCTCCTCCGGGCTGGACCTGGAAGACGTGCTTCTAGCAAATAGAACATGGCAGAAGTGATGAGGTGTCACCCCTGAGATTGGATTACAAAAAGCCTGTGGCTTCTGGTTTGGGCTCTCTCTCTCTCTCTCCACTTCCCTGCCCTTCGCTTCCTTTCCTATCCCTTCCCTCCCTGTCCATCTAGTTCTATCATCATGATCATCACCATCATCACGAGCATCTTCCATATCATGGGGACGTTCAGACAGACAGCCTATGGGGAGGCCAACAGAAGGGAGCTGAGCTTGGAAGTGGATTCTCCATCCCTGGATGAGCCCTGACACGAATGCAGCTGCACTGAGGGCTTGACCGCGAGCATCCTGAGGCCCTGAGCCAGAAGCCCCAGCTCTGTAGTGCCAGATTCCTGACCCACAGATGCTATGAGATCACAAATGGCTGGGGTTTGGGGTGATTTGTTGTTCAGCGATAGATAACTAATACAGAAGGTCTTGTCATTGTATAACCAACATTATTAAGTTTATAAGCCAAAATCTGACCCAATAATTTGTTTTCTTCTGAAAAAGTTGGAGAAAATCACAAAACTGTTGTCTCTCTCTTTCTCAAGCCCAACTCCTTTCTTTCCCCCCTCTCCTCTCTTTCTCTCTCTTTTGGAAACAAAAGATTATCATTACAATTTATTTTTGTGTAAGTTTCATTTATTTATTTTTAGTAATCTCTCTACCCAAAGTGGGGCTCGAACTTATGGCCCTGAGATCAAGAGTCAGACACTCTTCCGACTGAGCCAGCTAGGCACCCCTATTGTGACAATTTAAATGGGATATCATAGGGATCAATCATAGGGATTAATAATAATTAGAATTAAAGTTTTTGTGAAAGCTTTCCCTTTATAATAAACACTTGTCTCTTGATAGTGCATTTCTTATAAACATGGCATGTGTGCCTGTGTGTGTGTCCGCGTGAATAGCGCTGTGCTTAGTTTAATACTAGACCAGGCTCTCATTATTGTGGAGAGGTGGAGGGATGGGTGTACTTACATGCATCTCCAAAATGCACTATTGTTTTAAAATTAGGGATAAAAGACTTTTTGCCCTTGATATTTACATGTAATTTACATGCTTAAAAAATCTGGTTTGCCGTTTTCAGATTATAGGAGTAAAAGTTTTAATGTTACTTTGAGGCTCCTTTTATGGATGAAAAATCTCATTATGGCTCTAATTTTGTTGGTGATTTAAAAAAACTGTATTAAAATAAATATAGTATTTGCCATTTCAACCCTCTTTTAAGTGTACAGATTATGGCTCTAATTTATTTTTAAGTAATCTCTGTACCCAATGTGGGGCTTGAACTCATGACCCGAGATCAAGAGTCAGATGCTCTTCTAACTGAGCCAGCCCGGCGCCCCATGGCTCTAATTTTTAAATATTTGACAAGCGATTACCATAACAAATGGTTTCAGACATTTTTGGCTTTCCCAGAGATCGAAAGAAAGATGAAAATGCTCATTCCTCTTGATGGCAATAAAACATTTCTTATTATTACAGATATGATTAACACTATATGGCCAATTTTTTTAGAAGTCCTGTCACTTTATTTTTTTTTATTTTTTTTTTTTTAGTCCTGTCACTTTAAAAACAGAGTGAACATTATCACTGTAAAGAAGGGAAATATTCTTTTAGCTTGGGATTTCAAAGGGTAAGTAAATTAGCCCAATTCAAAATGCATTTTTTTGGTGGTGGTGGGGTTTATAGCAGTTTTATCTTCCCATCTTTGGAATGGCTCCTATGCTTATGGACCCCCAGCCCCTTCTTCAGTACCAGTCACACAGTCAACTGGATTGAGTGCCTGCCAAGTGCTAGTAAGCAAAAAAGCAAAACAAAGGAACAAGCAAATAGGAGAGGGTCCTCCACGCTCAAGCAAGCATACGGTCAAGTGGAGAAGACCAAACACGCAGCCGAAATGTTTGAGGCACATGTCTTCTAAGGAATGACAAGTCCAAGTCAACACGTGCAGGTTACGCCTGGATTTGAAGAGTTAGGCCTGATTATTCTGAGACGTTTACTCAGGCAAAATATGATTCTCAACCACGATGTTGCTTTGCATGTGTGTTCTCGTGGTTTCCTTTGCCTAAGATGCTCTTCCTCTCCAACTTCACCTAATGAAATCCTCTGATTTAAAGCCTAGTTCAGAGGCTCCCAGCTCCATGATGACTAGGCTTACCTTCACCTTCACTTGTCTGTTGCATTGGAAAATAGAGCCCACTCAGCTCCCTTCCCTGGAATTCTGAGTCACACTTCTTCCACCTCTTGACCCCTTCTGTTCTGTCTCCCTTGATGTATCTGTTGCTTTTCCTAACTGTGCCTTGAATAGTGAGTGTTAGGGAATTCTGACAGTGGTCCTACCTGCCTGGATGTATGTGACCTCCCCAAGCCTGGATTGCCCAGTATTGAGCTCTTCTGATTTCTTGAACTCATTCCTGGTCATATCCACTGGGATGTTATTATCATCTACCAAACTCAGCGTGTCCAACCTGGACTCATCTTCACTTCTGTCCTCTACCCTCATTCCAATTTCCCTACTTAAATCCAGAGCTTAACATGTCTTCTGAGTTTCTTAGGCTCTAACTGGCGACACTTTCTTCGTTTTTCACAGTCAGATCAGGATTTAGCTCAAGTCTTATGCCCTCCATGAAGCTTGCTCTCTCTGCTCTGGAGTCTTCCAGCCTCCAAATTTGCCGGCACTATTTATTTTACCTCTTAATCTTGAATGGGGCTTCTATAGACATGTAACTGTTTTGTAGGCTAAAAGGACTGAAGTCTTGCTGCTCTTCGCTTGAAATGGTTCTCAATTTCATCTCTTCCTGCTCCTCAACTCCTTTCCCCATCTACTCTACTTCTTTCTTCTCACCTTGAGTGGTTAGAGCAACAGCCCCCCAGTGTCTGCCCTCCAGCACAGTATGCTTCTTCCCCCTGTGTCACTGCTTATGCTCACAAAGAAGGCTCTTCTTCCTCTTGTCTGCTTGGCTAAATCCTCCTCATTTTCTAAGAGTGGGATCATTGCCCACCTCTACCAGGCAGTCTTCTTGGATCTCCCAACCCAACCAGAAGCTTCTCTGGGAGGGAGGTGTTGAATAGAATGGAGGAGGGGGAGTGGACCTTGGAGCCAGACAAACCTGGGATTGAATCTGAATGGAGTCACTCGCTCACTGCATGGCCTTGATTTGTCTGAGCCTGTTTCCTCATCTACAAAACAGAGGAAATAATTTTCCTCTTGCAGAACTGTTGTGAAGATTAAAATAAGATTACGCATATAAGGTGTGTGGCACATGGTAAGGAGTAGCATTCTCAAGTAGGTCTTGAGTCTCCTCCAGGGCTGATACATTACACAACCCTGGGGCGGGGAGGTCTTGGTGAAAAGTAATTCTTGCATTTGTTAAGCACACAACCCACACATGGTAGCCTGGGTTTAATGTGTTTAGCATCAATGGCTTGGTAAATTCTATGTGTTTCATAATCTGTAAGCTTCATAAGAGAGGATGAGGCTAAGTGCTGGTTCTCTTGCACATGGTCTTGTGCACTGCTACTTCTCTAGTCTCATCCCTCGCTGCCAATGACTGCCACCCACCCCCCATCGTATTGGACTTAGACCACTTGCGGTCCTCCTGATAGCCACAGCACATATTCTCTACACAGGCTTTTTCTGGAGTGGAATAGCCTCAGTTCCCTAGGCTTCTTTACTTGCCTCCTCCTGCTTAGACTGTTGGTTTTGTTCACCACTGCATGCTCAGCGTCTAATACAATGCCTGTAACATAGGGCAAGCTCAAGAAATGTTTGTTGAATGAATAGACTGTTTTCGGAGATTACATTCTGGTTTTCCTCAGGAAGGGGCAGGAGTGCTATTCTTTTAAAAGATTATTTATTTGGAAGAGAGAGAGAGAGAGAGGGAGAGAGAGAGAGAGAAGGGAGCAGAGGGAGAAGGACAAGCAGACTCTGTGCTGAGCGTGGAGCCAGACCAGGGACTTGATCGTGACCTGAGCCAAAATCAAGAGTCAAATGCTTAACTGACTGAGCCACCCAGGTGTCCCAAGGGGCCAGGAGCTTTTTAAACGAGATTTTTCTTCAACTACCATGATTGCAATGGACTGAATGTGTGCCCTTGATGTGTTTGAATCTAGCCCCTATGTGATGGCATCAAGAGGTGGGACCCTAAGGAGGTGAGTAAATCATGAAAGTGGGGCCCTCATGCATGGGATTAGTGCCCTATAAAAGGGACCCCAGAGAGCTCTCTTGATGCCTTTCTCCCACATGAGGAAACAGCCAGAAGATATCAGTTTGCAACCTGAAAGAGTGCATCACCAAAACCTGAGCATACTGGCACCCTAATCTTGAATTTCTAGGCTCCAGAACCATGAGAAATAAATGTCTGTTGTTTATAAGTCCCCCATCTGTGGTACTTTGTTAGAGCAGCCTTAACAGACTAAGACAATGACTGAATTTCTACTCACCTGCTGAATGAGTATAATATCATGTACATTGTGTATGTTATCATAGATATTGTGTATAGTATCATACATGTTGTGTATAGTATCATGCACATTGTGCTAACACTGCTTCTTAATAGTGTGTGGCCTTGGGAAAGTCTCTTAATCATTCTGTGCCTCAGTTTCCTTATTTGTAAAATGGATCAAGGTTGTAGTGAAGATTATATGAGATGCTGCTACTATCTGGAATGTTCTCTCGATCATCCCAGGGCTGGCTCCTTCTTCACATCAAGATTCAGTTCAAAAGACGAGGCCTCGGAGTCCTTGAGACTGCTCTGATCCCTTCTCCAGCGACTCTTGTACGACCTGGTTTCAAGCTTTCTCATGGCCTTCATTGCTATCTGGACGTACTGTTGTTTGCTCTTCGTTTGTTTATTGCCTGTGTGACCTCAATTTCTCTGGGGCTCAGTTTCTATTAACTGTTGCATCTCAGTGCCAAGAATGGTACCTGACATGTAGTAGCACTCAGTGAATATCTGTTGAATATATTTACTCACCTCTTCCCTTCCGAGGGTATGTGAAAACTAATGGAGAGCCAAACCTGGGTGAAAATTTGCTGATCACATAAGTCAGGGAACAAAACTCCTTCCAAAGTACTACTGGTCTGTGACTAAATAGAAGATCCAGCCCTTGGCCTCAGGAGCTTACCATCAAGTTGGTGGAACATGACTCGAGCAATCCTTAGAATCACTGGTGGTTTATAAATCACGAGTGGAATCTATGCCTCCCGTGAATGAAAAGTGGTACAGCCATTGATTAGACCGGAAGGTGTGAGGCTCAGTGCTAGGTTGAGAGGTGCATAGTGTGAGTGAAATGGGGACACTGAGGGAGGGATTCAGTTGAGCAGAGCCCAGTCATCTCAGACAGAAGAGACTGGGTGCTAATGTTTATGAAGCCCTGATAACACTGTGGCCCATAGCAAAAGTTATATATGTGCTTATTAAATCAAAATGTTGAACTGATATTTTTATACCATCAAAGTTTTATTTTTCCTTTTAAAAATATATAAAAATATAAAACAGCTTTATTCAAGAAACAACCACGAACTGCCCTCTCTCAAAGGCACTCATAAGGGGGCTTCCAAAACACGTTTGTCTGATATTCAAAAATACTCTATACTAATGTTAGAAAAAGCATCTATCTACAGGAGACTCCCCATACCAAACCTGGGGATCACATGGACTCAAGGAGATCGTCTGAGCGAAGAGACCAATCCTCGGAAATATCAACAGAGGAAGATGGCAGCACCAGCTGGCCCTCCTCAGCCTCCACTTGGTGATGTGCAGCCTGGTCACGCCCTTCTTCATTGAACACACAAGGTGGACAGTCGCAGTCGGGCCTTTGGCTAGACTGTGACAAGGTGAACACCTCATAGCTTGCCTCACCATTCTGGGCTGTGGCCCCGGCCTCACTGGCTACTTTTACAGAACAGGGCAGAGTAAGCCATGGGGACCGTTGGGGAGCAGTACATGACACCGGGATCACATACTTAGAAGAGGTACCCTTCGAAGCATAGTGCAACTCAGTGCTGTACATAATCATGTCCTGAGAGATAGCCTTGGCACGGATGCCACATTCGGTAACGCGGTAGGTGAACTGGTAGACATGTGGCTGGACATGGTTGGCAGGGCACCCTAGGCCCAAGTGTAACTCATGGAAGTGTACATACACATCATTATTCAACATGAAGGGGTGGACAGTGACCATGAACCAGTCTATAGAGCACAGTACAGTCATTGGGCTTTGTGTGGAACAGGCTGAGAACACAGAGGCAAGGATGACCATCCCTCCTATCAACTCGAAAACTTTCATCCTTGTAGTTGATCAGGTAACGACTCTCAGGAATCAGGACGCTGTCAGGTGAGGATTTCTAGAGCACACAAAAACACAAAAGGTCAATCATCTTATTGCCTATTGAAAGTTCAAACACAATCATTTTTTCCCTTTTAAAACAAGTATTTTCAAAAGGTGAAGTGAGGAGAACTTAAATGGAAAAAAGGTGAGGTGATGGATGTGTTCAACTCAATTGGGCGAATTCTTTCACGATGCATACATATGTTAAACCATCACGTTGTACGCTTTCAATATCCTACAGTTTTATTTGTCAGTTATACCTCAATAAGACTGAAAACAAAACATAGAAAAGGAAAACCTTCTTGTGAGAGAGAACAGGATTTTAATTTCATTGTTGGAACTCATGTGTTGCTAGATGATGACAGCGGCTTCTCTAAGTGGCTTCGCCACACTGTTGCAGTATAAAGCGCATGTCCCTCATCTTCTGAATGAGAGTCAACACTGGTCAGTGATGGCATCCCTTTGTGTGCAACCCCAACAAAGGAAATGAAACTGTTTTTCATGCCACACATGAACTAAGGTGACAGGAGATACAGTTTGATTCAAGCTGGCAGCACTGCCCTCTTTAAGGGCCCCCGTGTCCTCTCATATGCCACAAACAGACTCCTCCTTATTGTCCTGTGTTGGTTAGAGACAAACAGGAGTTAATAAAAGTCAGAGAAGGAGATATAGTCTGGGGTACCACCTGGGTGGCTCAGCGGTTGAGAGTCTGCCTTCGGCTCAGGTTGTGATCCCAGGGTCCTGGGATCGAGTCCCACACTGGGCTCCCTGCATGGAGCCCACTTCTCCCTCTGCCTGTGTCTCTGCCTCTCTCTCTGTGTCTCTCATGAATAAATAAAATCTTTTTTTTTGAATAAATAAAATCTTTTTAAAAAACCCCACAATATGAGAAGGAGGTGACAAACAACGCAAGAAGGAAGGAAGAGGAACACCATCAAATATTGTCGGACTCAGCTCTCATTTCAAAAGTGAAAATGACATCAAATAGAAACGACCCTAAACTTTTGAAGGAAATGTCTGTGCAAGCGTGAGGTTTTACTTTTGTTCCCTGATGAGTTAAGTCACCCCTGTGTATACAAATGCATCCTTTGACTCTTATTAAGTGCCTACTACATGCACGGCACTGTACTCAAAAGCATCCCGAGGCATTTCTATCTTTCCTGTTTCCCCAGTTGCAAAAATGCAGCTCTTTCCTTTCCTTTGAAACTGATGAATTTGCTGCATTCTTTGATGGAAACCATGGTATAATGAACCCACTAGGAAAGGGCGGTGGCCTGCATGAAAGACTTTGTTTCTAACTCAGGCACTTGACTTGATCTGATTGGTACCGATTGGGCCTCCCCATGTCTCTCATTCATGACTCCTCAGTTTCGTGGGCTTGTTGGGTGTAAAGAGCCATCTCCTTCCTTCCTTCTTGGCTTGTTCTGAAATGTCTCTCCTGGGACTGCCTTTTTGTCTTGTGCAAAGCAGAAATAGAAGCAGCAGCAATGAACAGAGAAACTGACCCTCTTACCCCTCCAAAAAAACAAAACAAACAAAATAAAATAGCAACAACAACAACAAAACACAAGTCCACTCCAATGCCAGCTGTTCTTGGATAATGACTCAACAGTTATACAAATAGATCGCTTGCTCTGGAACAACATGCAGTACTCGCTGAGCTCATCACTCCATCACCACCGCGCTATCCACTCTGGTCCTGATCTAACGGAGCCCATCCTACCCTGAGTGTGTTTTAGGAGTGGCTTTCTCCCCCTCTCTCTTTTTTCCTGTCCTTAATATCATCTCATAGCTGGGACCTATCTGCCCTGAACAAAAAATACCTGCCCTTTAAGGAGTTCTTGGAATTGAGCCAAAGAAACAATCCTTCTATTCCATGTTGGTTGTCCAAACCCCAAACTGAGACCCAAGTTTAAGGCCGAGTTCTTGTCTGGGGAGTCCAGCCTTCCATTTCTGAAGCATCTTTCCTATCTGCTCCCCCGCCATTCCCTCTCACAAGTAATCCCAACAGGTTATAAAAAGCCCAGAGTCTCTGAGAAACAAAAGAGTCATCCCCCTGACCAATCATTTTGGACCACCTCACCCTCCACATCCACTTTCTGAATGGCCTTGCACTGAATCAATCTTGAAGAAAGGGGTTTAGTAACATTGCCAATTTCGGGGATTCATTTAGTACCAATCTCCAAACTCAGGACAGTCTCTTTTCTCTGATTTTTCACAGCCAGAAACAGATTGCCACACAAGGGGGCAATCCATGAGGATGCCTGTGTGTGTGTGACAACCTACCTCTGAGCTCAGATAAAACTTAAAAATGGAAGTCAGGGGGACTCATGTTCAAGACTACGCAACTCTGAGGTGAGAGGGAGGAGTGGGGGACCAGGAGGAGAGCAGAATGTTCTTGCTAATAAGCTTGGTAACCCTAGCTCAGTGCCACGCTTCAGGAGTCACTCTGTTTTGCTAAGTACAGATCATCAGAACTGGGCAGCCTCCCCTTTCCTGCTGCCCACAATTCCCAGGCTGGGGTAGAGGCGGTGTGTGTGTGCATGCGTGTGTGTGTGCGTGCGCGCGTGCTGGGGGATGGTGACAAGTCATTCACAACACAGTGCAAAAACATCCAATCAGCTGGCTTTCCTAACTTCTAGCTGAGGCCTGCTGGCAGAATGGGATTTGACAGGCAAGGGACAGGGTGGGCTCTGGGTAGTTGGCAAAAGAGGAAGAAGAAGGCTGAGGGGCTACAGATGGGAAGGGGCATCAGAAGAGCAGGTTGTGCGTGCACGTGGGGGGTGCCAAGTGGAAGGTATTTTTAGCCATCATTGGGGCTGTGCACAGCATCCCTGGAGCTGTGGACAGAATCCTATTTAAAAGTCTCCAGAAATCTTCCGAGTTAAGGGGAGCTGAGGACAAGGAAGAAATAAATGCAGAGAAGGGAGTGCTCACCTTGGGACTACTATCCAGCTTCTTGAGGAGGAGGAAGAGGAGGCAAAGGGAGGAGGAGGCTAGGCATTTAGAAAGCAGTTCTCAGTGACTGCATTACCGTAGCCCCATTTGGACTTGATTGCAAATTATCCCTGTGACATTCCAGAAGCAATGAGCTTTGGTGCATTCATATGGCCAAGCAGGGCTCAGCTATTGGTACAAGCCGTCCTGAGCCGAGCTGCAGAGGCCCACTAACCCAGAGCTGCTAGTGGCACCTGGATGCAAAATGTTTGCTTTCCCTGCAGCTACAGAGTACAGTAGCTTTCTGTTTTTCTAAATGTGGTCTTTGCATATATATTTTCCATTAGTTCCTCGGACAGAGTTTTCCTCCTTGCCTTTATTTTTTTTCAAGAACTCCCTAATAAGCCTAATTCTTAATAAATCTTTTTCATTCATTCATTCATTCATTCATTCATTCATTCATTATCTTTCACATTTAAGAAAAATCATGAAATGTTTCACTTTGGGAACAGGAACTCTATTTCTTAACGTCTTACAAGAAAGAGACTGAATATTGGCATAGACACGGAACATTTTTAATCTCGGGAAGAAAAGACCCTTTCTAAAAGAGACAAAAGCTGCAGACCAAATTTGTTTTGTGCTGTGTATGTTTTGTGAAAGCAGACAGGATTTTTGCCTTCCCATCTCCTCTGATGTCGTTAGAGACACATATGAATCCTTTGCATGGGGATTGGGGAGAGGAATTAGCTAAACATTTCCACATCTGGTTTTGGAACAGTTTGGAAAAAGAACTCACTCCATAGGCTCCTGGAAGCTTTTTGGGTCGACAGTTATTTATTTTTAAAATTCAGTATACTCACGACAGCATAGTTATCAATTGTATATTGCTTTCTCAGAATCTTGTTGTCAAAACAAAAGGAAACTCCCAAGCAGTATGCAATTATCTCAGGGAAATAGAACTGTCAGGGTTTTGATTTGCAGCAAAATTTGTTTGCTCTCTTGCAGCTGATGTGAAGAAAAATGAATCTGAGTTGGAGCGAAGATCCTTTCAGAAAACAAGAACAGAAAAGAAGGATCCCCACACTCTGCTCGAACTTCGTAGTCCAGAAATTCGAATCCTCACATTCTGACTGTGTCCTGCCAGCCTCCTCAAGGTTTGGGAGGCTTTTCAAATGGAAGTTCTTTTTTTATAAAGCCCAGCTTTAAAGAATTTGTTGGTTAACCGTGCTCAAAGAAAAGTGAGGGCTGTGATGATGCTAATGATGTTGAAGGTACGTGAAAGTGAGTCAGAGAATTAAATAACTGCTTTGGTGGGATCCACCTCGCTTCAAAAGAATCTGGGTTCGGTTCAGGCTGCGAGGCTTGTGAAGCACAGTGTTACAGTAACCACACGTTATTCATCATTGTGGGTGGAAGAAAAATTATGAACTGCTAATGCTTAACAATGTCCACTTTCTCAACAGAGGAAAACACCTTGACTCAACCCCAGAAAAGACTTCATTAAAATTCAATGAAAAAAGGTTGTCATTAAAAAAGGGTTTGCAGATTCTAAGTGTAACTGCGGAAAAATGCATGGATGCAGGAAAGAAAACACTTCTTAATCTTTAAAGTAACCACTGTTCAACTTTTGGTTTCTGTGCTTCTGGATTTTGGGGGCAGATTATCTATTTATCTATCTATCTATACATATATACACACACATACATATACATTTTATATATATACAAAACATTATATATATTTATATCTATATATACTTTATATTTTTATATAACAAATACATTTTATGTGTATAAATACATATATAAAATATATATACATATACATGTAAAATCCAAAGTCATTTCTGGAAAAAAAAAGTCAAGACTTTTTGAAAGCTGTTTTTAATTTTTGACATTGAATTTGAAAGCAATCAAAGCATTATTTTTGTTTGGGCCATCTGGTTTTGTTCTTATAATCTGTTAAGCTATCAGGCATAGTTTAAATGTCATGGTTCATCTCATGCACAAATAAAGATTGCGAAATAAATAAGAGCCCAAGCTCCTTGTAAGAGAAGCTTTTGTTGGGTCACAACTCTGGTTACTAAAAAGTGAGTAGTCCGATGTGAAGTGAAACCATAATGAGGCTGCACAACAAGGGTAAGCTGGACCCTGACGGAACGTAAGTATTTCCAAATAAATACAGAAAGCCATGCTTTAGTGGAAGTTGCAAATATCAGGTCGTGGAACGCCTTCCCTCGTGCAGAGAAGTAGAGTTTAACTATAAAGTTGAATGAAGGGATGTGTTTCATAATTTCCATAAAATGTACGGAAAATCTCAAAGGTATGCCCCTAATTCAGTTTATGTTTTAATTTAATAATTTATTTGAGCTCGATTTTTCAGAAAGCTACACCCTTGGCCACAAAGCCCTAGAGTTCCCTCTCATTTTAAAAGACAAGGTGAGTTTGTGTCTATGCAGACCTCCCAGCCCCACGGTGACATGCTGCATTTTTAACCCACTAGCGGTCTCTGGGGGGTCTGCCCAAACCAGATAAAGGCCTGTTTGCCTGAGATGATTTCCTGATGTTACCAACTGAAGGCAGAGATCGAATCAGATGCTCCTTCAAGGGCTTCACCACCTCTTTGGGACACCTGTGTCAATAAAGGAGGGCTCTAGATGGCTTCCAGAAATGGTCAGGCACATTCCTCTCTCCCTTTCAAAGTTGGGATTTGGGGGCGACAGGTTTTCTTAAAGCAAGGTCCATGTATGGGGCCCTAGCAGAAGGATGGCTTAAGTCCAAATCCAACCATAGTTGACTTTACGGGCTGTTTGGTTGATTTGGAACTGACTTGACCAATATGTATCTTTCCCACATCCAGAGCTTCCTTATGTGTGTCCCACCCAGAACGTGGCCACTGGTGATGTGTGGACACCCTGACTGAGGCCGTTCACCATCCCTTGGCTCTTGAGCGGGGAAAAAAGATTTGGAAAAGGATCCTCTGATAGGAAGTTTGGTGGTCACTGTCACCCTACAATTTGGGAGGCATGCTGTATATTAGAGGAGGGAAAAGTACATTGCTCTGTGGCAAGGACACTGTGGGAAGAGGAAATCATATACGTGTGCACATGTGCACACACATGCACACACACAGACGGTTGGACAGACAGACACACTAAAGAGAAAGGAAAGCCCAAATCTCTTTCCTGCTGTTGCCCTGGTCCCTCCTATTTTTTTCCATTCCTTAATCCTTGGACTGTAAATTCCTTAAGGAACTGGGTCTTGGTCTACTACAGTATCTGGTAAATCGTAAGTACTTGGTAAATATTTATCAAATGAAAGAGCAAAGGAATCAATGAATGACCACCAGCCACCTGCCCCTGTCCTTCCTTGTCTGGTCTAAGAGTCTGAATCTGGTTACTGACTAAACCCCTGCACCACTCCTACCCCAAACTCTTGGCGGAAGGCCTGGAGTAGCAGCAGAGTATTTCTTGGTAGAGAGTGCAGGGCCCCTGTCAAGGGTCAAGGGTCAAGGTCTCCAGCCTACCCACTTACCTACCTGCCTGCCTGCTGGGCTCACTGATGCCAAGGGCTTTACATCTGCTCAGTACAATGGTACCCTTCACAGCCCTCTCCATGAGCTCTCGGCCAGCCACTCCCGAGAGAGCCAGGACTTCTTATATTAACCCCAACCCTGGTCACTGTCCTCCTTCCCTCTGTCAAACACCCAAACAAACAGTGTCAGCATGCCTGGATTCAGCCACAGATTCACAGGCTATCCCTGCTCTGATGGTCTCGGGCAAGTAAACTAAGTCCACCTCTAGACAGAAGACAGGTGCAACTGTCCTCCGGACTGGCTTTACTTGGGAGGAAAGAAGAAATTCTCAAGCCCCAGCCACGGTGTAGTCAGAGCGGGAAGGCCCGGGCCCACAGGTACCACAGAGCGATGGGGTGCCTGGCAGGAGCTTGCCTGGGTCAACCGAGGCACGGGGACACAGTGGCCAACCGCAGTGGCCCGTGGCTGGATTCCCTCGGCTGGAAGGAGAAAGCTAAAGCCTGGGCTACACGTATCTGTTCCCCTCGGAGCTGCCAGCTTCCAGCACGGAGGGGGACGTCAGAAAGCAGCAGAGGTTCCCAGCGATGGATCGGAGACAGGATGGCTTAAGTACCCCCGACCACGAGCTGACCCTGCGCTCCCTCTGGGTTGGCCTCTCCGCTCTGCCGATCCAGAGCAAGAGAGACATCCAGGCCAACTTCAGGTTTGTTTCAACTTCCTCTAGTAGGAGGGCTTCTCAAAATGCTTTGAGGTCGATCCCATCTTCACATATGCTATCATATTTCACTGGTAAATATCACCCTCCATTTCTCTTACTTATACCTTTTATATAGCAAAGATTTTTTTAAAGATTTATTTATTTATTCATGAGAGACACAGAGGGAGAGGCAGAGACATAGGTAGAGGGAGAAGCAGGCTCCCTGTGAAGAGCCTGATGCAGGACTCGATCCCAGGGCCCTGGGATCATGCCCTGAGCCAAAGGCAGATGCTTAACCACTGAGCCACCCAGGTGCCCCTATAACAAAGGTTTGATACTGGGTGTGACAGCTCCTTATCCTAGCAATACCAAAATACCTGGGGCAGAGAGTTGACTTGGTACCTTCCTCATGCAATTAGCATGTGGTTAAAATATATACATAATATGTAACAGTGTGAGTCAACTATACTTTAGTTAAAACAACACTTTACAAGGGCGTCTGGGTAGCTCAGGCAGTGAAGCATCTGCCTGCGGCTCAGGTCATTATCTCGGGTTCTAAGATTGAGCCCTGCAACTGGTTTACTGCTCCACAGGTAGTCTGCTTCTCCCTCTCCCTCTGTGCATTCTCTCTCTCCAATAAATAAATGAAATCTTTAAAAAACAACGAAAACACAACACATTGCAGAGGCACATGGGTGGCCTCAGTTGGTTAAATGTCCGACTCTTGATCTCAGCTCAGGTCTTGATCTTAGGGTCATGAGTTCGAGTTGCAAGCACATTGTAAAAAATATATATACCTAACGGGTTGAACTTATGTTCATTATTTGTATATCAGAACATATAAATAATTAAAATAAATATGTAATATATGGATGTTAAAATATAACATGCTGACATATAATATTATTCTGATAGTATATACATGTGATATATAATACTATTAAAATATATTTTAACAAGATAAAGAGGTCTCCTTTGCCCTGACAATCTATCATTCCCTTAACAAAGAATAAAGAACTCTTATGAAATTTTTCTCAAGGGCCAAGACTTGAAATATATGTGTGTAATGTATGCAAATACCTGTATACATGTACATAACATATGCAAATATATTTGTTATATAATAGATAACCCTCCACCCTAGGTCGCTGTCTTCCTTCTATGTCTATCTATAATATATTATATATATAGTTATATATATTTATGGGTTAAATTGTGTCTCCCTTAATTCATACTTGAAGTCCTAACACTCCCAGTACCTCAGAATGTGACCTTATTTGGAAATAGGTTCTTTACAGAAATAATCAGGTTAAAATGAGATCATTGGGGTGGTCCCTAATCCATTATGACTGATGTTCTTATAAAAAGGGGACATTTGGACACAGAGATCTGCACAGAGGGAAAATAATGCGAAGACACGTGGAGGATGACAGCCATGGGAAAGGAGTGAATGAAGCATTCGCAAGTCCAAGTATGCCAAGAATTGTCAGCAAACACCAGAAACTAGAAGAGGCAAAGAAGGATCCTCTCCTAGAGTTGTCAGAGAGAACATGGCTCTTCTGGTACTTGATCTGGGACTTCCCACTTACAGAACTATGAGAGAGTAAATTTCTGTTGTTTTTATTTATTTTTAAATATTTATTTGAGAGAGAGAGAGAGAGAGAGAGGGAGACAGAGAGAGAGGTACAACCAGCAAAGAGGGGAAGAGGGAGACAGACTCCCTGCTGAGCAGGGAACCCAACACAGGACTCGATCCCAGGACCCCGGGATCATGACCTGAGCTGCAAGCAGATGCTTAACCACATGAGCCACCCAGGCACCCCCAAGGTATCCGTTGTTTTAAGCCACCTAGTTTGTGGTACTTTGTACAGCGTCCCTTGTGAGCTAATAAATATATTTTCCTAATCAACCCAATAGACACACCTACTTCCTTCCTGAGGTAAGAGCTTGCAACCACGGCTCTTCTGACTCCATGTCTTGCTAAGATCTTAAATTTCATGAAGAATCACAAAGATGGTGAGGTTCCAAGGAATGGGGACAGTTAAAGAGATGCTGATGCTGGTGCTCCTCATCTACAAGGGTTTTCTTGGTTCCCTGTAGGCATTCAGGTAGAGGCTGGATGGGCACTGGTCAGGATGGCTGGAGAGGGCATTCCTGTCCTAGGAAGGGCGGTGGGGCATGAGATGACAGGGTATTTATTTTTTTAAAGATTTTATTTATTTATTTATGAGAGAGAGAGAGAGAGAGAGAGAGAGAGAGAGAGAGGCAGAGACACAGGCAGAGGGAGAAGCAGGCTCCATGAAGGGAGCCTGACATGGGACTCGATCCAGGGTCTCCAGGATCATGCCCTGGGCTGAAGGCGGTGCTAAACCACTGGGCCACGGGGGCTGCCCAACAGGGTCTTTAAAGTTCTATCACAGGAAGCCGCATGTGTGTTCCCATGTGTGCGTTCATAATATCATCATTTGTAGTGTGCTCAGAATTATGTATCATATCATGCTCATGATTAGTATATATATATTATAAACACAGGCAATGGAGAACATACACACACCCCATGCACCCATAGGTTATGTACATAGGTCTTCTTCTGAAAGTCTCACTATGTCCTTGACACCCAAAGCCTCTATACCTCATACATAGAAGATCATGTAGTACTGTCTACCAGGGATTGAGTACCCCCCACCCCAGCCAGGTTTTTGTTGTCACTGGAGCTTGGTGATATTGGTGACAGTTACAAGGGGGAAGCAGGAGGGAGAAGAAGGAAGGTGGGTCATGATGTTGAGGAAGATACTCAGAATGGGGTTCACTGCCCAGCTCTAAACGGCGGGGGGCTGACATAGCCTTTCTAAAAGCAGCATGCTTACGGAAAGCCCCTTACCAGAGGTTCTCTTGCCAAACTTCTTGCACTGGATCAAAAAGGCTGGGGCTCTGCTCCTTGGAGCTACATCTATGGGAGCCCTAGCATAGCTGTAGGGTAAGTGCTCCAAAGTATAAATATTTTCTGTTTAACCTAGAAAGGAGGAGCAGTCATGACTTATTTTCTATGCTTATGCTTCTTAGCAATGTTTTAAGCAATCGCAGAATCCAAAGATTTTTAAAAGTTTGCTTGAACATACACATATGGGTCACGTATGGAAACAGATCTCAAACATTTTCTTTTACTTGGATATTTTTTATTGCACAAAAGACCCCCTCCTCCCCTCAATAGAGTGCACAGCTCTCCTGTTATCTCCCTAGATCTTTACATCCCTCCTGGACGGTCCTCCAAAGAAAGGTACTGCATGTTTAAGCTGTGGAAATGGGAGCCCAGAAGGGCAGAAGGCCTTGGCCAAGATTGAGGTTGGATCAGTGGATTTGGGCCTCAGGCCCTCCCACCAGCCTGCCTGGTTTCTCTCCTCCTTTACACCGTATACAACATAGTGAGTTATTATGAGTTAATCAATGTGGAAAGAAAGGGAAAGTCCTGGAGTGCCCTGACCCAGGGGCTCCTGTGCCAAGATTTGTGGCAGAGTTCTGCTCCAGTATGCGATGGTGGCCCAGTTATTCAAGAGAGGGAGTCCCACCTAACTCCCATTCAGTTGAGGTCGCTAAGCAAACCAAAGCACAGAGGGCCTCTGGCGGCAACTTCCCACAGCTAGGGAAAAGGTGGGTAAAGCTCTAAGAGGGCAAAAGGCTGTGAGGGGCAAGGACCAAACTTTCTAGAATCTGCTCAAGATTTGCAAAAGACAAGAGAAAAGACAGAGTATTCACAGACTGGAGAGGGCTGACCTGGTTAGACACCAGCTGAGCTGAGAGTCTGTGCCTCCCTGACCCTCTCACTTGGTCACGTTTTTGTTTCATTCCTGAGTTACCGGAACAAAGACAGAAACCAAGTCCACCCAGGAGACAGGACCATTCATCAGAGGCAGCTGCCTGATGGCAGAAACCCAAATTCCTTTGAAGAAGGAAGGAAGGAAATAGACATTTATTGAAGTTAGGAAACTCACTAAAGACACAGAGCTTGTAAGTGGCAAAGACAGGACTGGAAGCATCTGCCATGCTCACGGAGCTTCCACAGTTTTCTTTCTCGTATATGCCACCACTGAGAACGTAAACACAGGGAATGTATTTTTAAAAAAGAGGATAAAAAAAGCATAGATTGTTTATGGGGATCAGAGTCTAGGGTGATGGGGAGGTGGGGAAATTAATAGCTTTTCAAGCAGGGGAAGTGCAGGGGGTACGAAAGGCCATAAATGAGAGACAGAAATTCAGAGGCATTCAGAGAAGATAATTCTAGATCACTGTTTATATTTGATCACTCCTTGTATTTTAGACTTCTTGAGAACAAGCAGTCATTCCTGATTTCCATGTAACACATTTATTCTAGGAGGTGCATGTGTACCCAGAACATAATGAACCTTAGGACACGCTGTATATTCAGGCCTTCCCAATCGATTTTGACAAGGGAACTGTGCATGGCTTCTGTACAAAGCAACCGAATATGGCAACCCCAAACTATGAATAATGGCCTGCAGGCTCACCCAATAAATCTTTCTGAATGGAAAAAGGGTTCCACACATTCCCAAACTCTCACATTTGTTACGGAAGTGGGAGATCACATATTCCCAATTCCACCCTGAGGACAGAGATTGTGTCTTTTTCTGATTTCATCATGTCTTTAAAAAGAATGCCGGGCTTTATTTACCAAGCCTGGATGTTTGTGAAGCTCCAGACAGGGCTTGGATGAGAGTGTGGGGCAGGGGACCAGACAGCCAAATGTAGATTCAGTGGCTCATTTTACATCAGTACCATGTTCTACACAATGAGGCCTAGGCAGCCCCCAAGCCCTGACAAAAGTTGGGTTTTCACAAACATTTTGGTGTCCACTTAAAAAAAAAAGCCTACTTAGTGAGTGTAAAGAAAGCACCAGGGACTGGGTGCTTTTTATTCCTGGTCAAAGCCATTAGCTGGAGATGTTACAGAAAGGAATTGAGTTTGTTTCCCTCCAATAATACCATCTGGCATTCTCGCAGACTCTTTATGAAGAATCTTATATTGTTTGAGCCATGCTCTGGGTCATAACAAGAGTTGAACAACTGTGGCACCCACCTGTTCCAAATCAAGAGTGGGGTATTAAGATCAGCAGTGCTGACCTATTAGAAGGGCCTGGCCATTTTGGGTGGAAGGCAAACCTCTCCTAAACCTAGGGATTAGAATGCTCACATTGGGACAACTGAAGCAGGTGCTTGTTCTGTGGGTGGTTCAGAGTCATTTTTCTGGCTGCCTAGAGGTAGAAGCTGAAATAGAATAAGTCCTCGAGGGCATGACCCCAGGCAGGGTATGGGGAGATAAGGGGGACATGCCTTGTTCTTTGCTTCCTTGGAAAATGGAAAGAGAATCTCTTGGCACAAAATGGCAGCTGTCCTGGGTCTTCAGTGGTTGTGCCACAGAATGAGGGGCAAAAGAGCATGAAGCACTCTCTGTCAAGGAATATGGTCATTCAGTAATGTGATGTACATCTCTAAACAAGCAATACTTTCATGAGGGCCACCTTATTATTTATAAAATAAACTGATTTTCAGAGAGGAGGACTTCTCTTTTGCCTCCCATTTGGGGATTCTGCTTGTGTAGACTGTAGACACAGAGGGGGGTATTTTTTCAAAAATCAAATTTTAGATAGCATTTATGACTTCTAAATATCAAAAATTTATGCCTTTATTTTGCCTTCATCTTAAGGCCCATGAACCTGTAAGGGTGTCCGGAAATCTGAGGCTCATAATATTCTGGTTCTTGTTGTCCCTGTGTGAACACATCACTGGGCCTTCCAGGTTTGGTTAATTGGATATTGGGGCTAAGAAGTGTTCTCAGTGAGGTGGTTATGGAGGAGACAATGACTTAGCTCATCTTACAGGGTATGAGTGGGTGAGACTGTTATATGGTCCGAAAAGGAGTATAAGAAGTCATCATAAAAAAAAAAAGAAGTCATCATTTCAAAATAATGAAGTTCTGTAGGGTTTACGGCAGGACAGGGACAGTCTAGTATCTGTGAGGGTCTTTGATGTGCCACAGAGCCCAACCAGAATGAAACTGTGCTCTGGTTTTACTAGAACCTTGGGCATATTACTTTCTTTTTAAATTTTTTAAAAAAATTATTTATATTTTATTTATTTGAGAGAGAGAGAGAGAGAGAGATAGCAAGAGTGAACACAAGCAGGCAGGAGGAGCAGAAGGAGAGGGAGAAGCAGACTTCCCACTGAGCAGGGGGCCAGATGCGGGGCTCTATCCCAGGGGTCCTGGGATCATGGCCTGAGCCGAAGGCAGATGCTTAACTGACTGAGCCACCCAGGCACCCCACTTTCCTTCTTTCTTCTTTCTTTCTTTCTTTCTTTCTTTCTTTCTTTCTTTCTTTCTTTCTTTCTTTCTTTTTCTTTCTTTTTTCTTTCTTTCTTTTTTCTTTCTTTCTTTTCTTTTCTTTCTTTCTTTCTTTCTTTCTTTCTTTCTTTCTTTCTTTCTTTCTTTCTTTCTTTCTTTCTTTTTTTTAGAAAAAGAGCATGCATGCACAAGTAGGGGGTAGAGGGGTCAAGGGAGAGGGAAAAGGAGATTCTCAAGCAGGCTCCATACTCAGCCCAGAGCCTGACATGGGGCTCAATCTGAGAACCCGGAGATCATGACCTGAGCTGAAATCAAGAACTGGATGCTTCACTGTGCCTCCAAGGTGCCCCAAGGGCATGTTACTTTCTAAGTGTTGTCTTCCTCATTCATAAAATGAGGACAGTAAAAATAATTGCATTAATACTTCACAGTTTTGGGATCCCTGGGTGGCTCAGTGGTTGAGCATCTTCCTTTGGCTCAGGGCATGATCCTGGAGTCCCAGAATTGAGTCCCGCATCGGGCTCTCTGCATGGAGCTTGCTTCTCCCTCTTCCTGTATCTCTGCTTCTCTCTCTCTGTCCCTCATGAATAAATAAATAAATAAAACCTTTAAAAAGTACTTCACAGTTTTGTGCAACAATTACAGAAAATTACAAATGTAAAACTATTCCATAGACTTTCTGTCACCCAAGCCTTCAATAAATGTGAGCTACTATTAACTTTTTATTGGTGATAAATAAATTTTTTTTTTTAAAAAAAAAAAGGGCAGCCCCAGTGGCGCAGCAGTTTAGTGCCGCCTGCAGCCTGGGGTGTGATCCTGGAGACCCAGGATCGAGTTCCGCATCGGGCTTCCTGCATGGGGCCTGCTTCTCCCTCTGCCTGTGTCTCTGCCTCTCTCTCACTCTCTCTGAATGAATAAATAAATATTTTTTAAAAAGTAACTTTTTATTGGTGGATATATAAACTCAAGTAAACTGCATTGAAACAGAGTTCATAGCACATCATAGAAGCTCCTCCTCATCTATTTTCATGCTGAAGTCTAAACCACATCTGAGTTTTTCAAAGGCCTGGGAGTTGGAGCAATACAGACCTAAGCTTGAATGGGACTCTGTCACATCCTAACTGTATGACCTTGGGCAAGTCACTTGCCCCTCCTGGCCTCTGTTTCCTCATCTAAAGCAGGGCCAGTTATAATAACCACCTCACAGGACTGGAGGATCGAATGAGGAATGAGAAACTGCACGTACAGGGCCTGGCATAGAGCAAGTACCCGATAAATGGGAACTATAGAATAGGCTTGGGCAGACAGCCTGGCTGCAGGCTTCAACCCCCCCCCAATGCCCCCTTGTAAGTCCTAACTAGAGTGCCATCAATCTGCCACTCTCCTTGGGGGTTGCCGGAAATTCCTGGCACAGATGTCTCCTACAGGGATGAATTTTGGATATTCCTCCGTCCACCCCTGTTACCACTGAATTATGGGGAGAGAGTAGGAGAGAAGAACCATTGAGAGGGAGAGGAGAAAACAAACATCTTCTGTATACTCCTGCCCTGGCGAGCCCAGGCGTATGCCTGAAATAGGTGTTCGGTAAATACTTGAGGAATGTATGTACAAATGAATGAAAAAGCAAGGTGGCAGGCAGGCAGGCATCTGGGAACAGACAGAAAGAAATGAGAGTCATGGCAAACTCTCCCCAACTCGGCCAGGACAACATCTCTATCTCGGGGGCCTCCCCTGGCCATGGGCTGGGGGCAACCTCAAATCTCTGCTTCCTTCTGCACAGGCTACATTCAAAAGCTTTCAGCCCCCATCGAGATCCCCAGACAGAAGCTTGAAGGTGGATTGGGGCTCCCCACTCTGGGTCCAGAGCCCCGAGTCTCTCTGCCATGGGGAGAAAGCAGCTTCCTTCTAAGGTGGGTCTCAGCGACCTCCTCTGAGGATCTCCAGATAATAATCCCTTTGCCATTAGGAGATTCCTTCCTTGTCTGATACTATGCAGTGGGGTGCCAGGGGATGGATCCACACGTGGAAGCAACCTGACTACCAGGTCTTGCAGAGAATCATGTGCAGATGGTTGAGGACAACTGTATACACAGGTAGATCAACACATGCGTCTGATGTGCATGCTGACCATGGAAGGGACGGAGGCTGAGGACGATACTTTTTATGAACAACATTTAAAACCTTATGTGCTATAGTTTCTCAGCGCCTTTCATGAGCTCAATTTCTGTTCTGACATTTGTTTCAAATAAGGTCTCCTTCCATAAAAATACCACTTAAGGACACACATGCAGAATATGCATTTGGCTTTTCCTGGGTGTTAAATATTTTATTTGATGTGCTGATTTTCCCACTACATTGCTGGGAAATTAACATACACTTAATTGCCTGTGTGACAACCTCTCAACACAGAAGCAACAGTGATTTGGATCCTGAATCCTTAATTCTTTACCTCTTGTTCTCTGTGAGTGGCCAGCCTTGTTTTCACACCCAACCTCCAGTTACCCACGAATTCTACAAATGGCATATAGAAGCAGACCAAACATCCAAAAAAAAAAACCAACCCCCCCAAAAAAAACACAAAAAACCAAAAAACAAACACAAACCGAACAAGGAAATAGAAGAAGAGTGTGAGGGTTCTACCCTACATGATGCGATTAAGAGTTAAAAAAAAAAAAAGTATTTTAAAGAGACCCATTAAGCCAGTCTTTTGGAACACATATCACTTCCTGATTGGTTCCACACTCGTGCCATCTCTGGCTCAATCTGGTTCTGGGGGTCTGACTCAGCAAGCTTTTGTTTTATCTCATTCCACGTGGGCTGAGCGCGAGGGGTCTCTCTATAAATTGCCCTTTTATTGTTAAGATAAAAAATCCCAGAGGAAACCAGGGCTCTATTCCAATGTGGGCAGTTCCAGCTCAGAGGTCGGTGGATGAGCCCCAGCGAGTGTGTGCAGCGGACCCCAAGGTGGTGGGAGTAAATCTGGGCCTAATGGCAGCTGGCTGGGCAGCTGGTGGAGAGCAGCTGCTCCTGGAGGGGACAATTTCCATGGAGGGGAGAATTGCAAGTTGGGCCTCTGTACAGAGCTGTTCAAGTTGCCCTGACCCGGGGTTGAATTCTATCCCTTGGTATATGTTACTGGCTGATGCTCTGACGTTAGAGGCACAAGGGCTGGGGGGGAGTGAGCCAGGGACACAAAGAAGGATCTTTGCCCACTTCCAGAGTCACGGCATTACTGGGGAGATTTCAGGACCCAAAGGTGGCAATTCCCATGTGACCTTGCCCTCAATACAATGTTTTGATGGAACTTAGCAGTGAGAATGTTGAGCCACCAACAGGGCTCTCATCTAAAGTTAAAATGCCCTTTCATAACTGTTGGAAAGGAGGTTTGTATCCAGAGAGGATCGAGGATTTGCCCATTTCTGTAAAAAAAAAAAAAAAAAAAAATCCTTCCTGACTGTAAATCCTGTGCTCTGTAAATAGGTTTCAGGTCCAAGAAGATCAACAACTGGCATCTTCATACACCAGTGCCCCCGACTGCCGTCTCTGGAGCCTAGCAACGGGAGGGGGCAAAGGCATCTGGGAGGGAGAACATGACAAACAGACCCAAACGCACATATTTATTTAGTAAACAAGTTCGTCATCTCCTAAATTTTAAAATTCACCATGAGCAAACACGAACAGCAGGCTTCATTTGAGAAAATGCACTGCGTTCCCCCCCTGGAAGCGATTGGGTAATGGTAGGCAGGCAGGAGCCACATTGCACCCAGGTGCCCAGGGCCGCACACCTGTGGATTTGGAAACAGAGTCTGGGCTATTCGATGGTGGGAGCCTTGACTGAGCTGGGAAAGGGAGAGGGACAGGGGAAGGACATAGACACTGCTGGCCAGGCCCCTTTGTCCTAGTAAAGTCCATGGTCATCTTGTCACTTCCTTCTCCTTCTCCTCCCAACCCCCACCACTCCTCCTTGCTAACATTTTTTTTAAGATTTTATTTATTTATTCATGAGAGACACAGAGAGAGGGGCAGAGACATAGGCAGAGGGAGAAGCAGGCCTCCTGTGGAGAACCCGATGCGGAACTCGATCCCAGGACCCCGGATTCACATCCTGAGCCAAAGGCAGATGGGCAGATGTTCAACCACTGAGCCACCCAGGTGTCCCTCCTCGCTAACATTTATTGAGTACTTACAGTATGCCAAATACCCATGTTAGAGGGGAAGAAACCGAGGCTTGGAGAGTTCACAGGACTTGGGCCTATGGGTTGCATCCTGGCAGGGGACCAGGGCTGAGGCCTGGTGAGGTGACTCTGGAGCTGGCTCTCTCCCCACAGAAACCACAAAGGAGGCTTCCCTCGTGAAGCCTTGCCTTGTGGACCCTGATGGGATCAAGGCCTCAGTGCTCCTGGATGATTTCATGAACAGGGGGCCCAGGCACTTCCTCCAAGCTATGAAAAAAGGCAAGTTTCAGGCAGAATCAAGCAATTGCCAACATATTTCTTGTTTTTAAGAACTGATACAGTTTTTCCCTGGCCAAAAAAAAAAAAAAAATGCTGTTGGGCCTGGAAAAGCCTCATGTATCAAAAATATAAGCTCCATGCTTGTATTTTTTTTTTCCAGGGCACTCTGAACGAGGTTCACGCATGAAAAGTATGCACCTAGGGCAGGGGCATCAAACCCCCTTGCACAGATCGTCCCAGAGTGGGATTCAATGAGCCCCTCCCAGCTCTAGCAATTTTGCGTAGCTCCACTGTCATCTGGTTGGTGAGGGAAGGGCCTCCCACCCCAGGCGTACTCAAGGACAGAGAAAGCTCAGGCTACAGGAAGTGAGGAGAAACTTGGGATGAATTCAGTCAAGAACAGCAGAAAGCAGAAGAGCAGCTTGGGCAGAAGTTGACTTCTTTGGGGGCCGGGGAGAGAAACTAATTCAAGCCCTGCAGGCCAGAGTTGAGCAATAGCTCTGGTGTCAGGTGGCTGTGGGTGGACATGGGAGGTGGGGAGGAGGACAGAGCTCACTCTGACTTAGGGATTGAATGTGGAGCTCAGCCAGCAAGGACCTTGCTTCTCCCAAAGGACTAGGGCATGGGGGGAGCCTAGGTGGCCTGGGGCTGAATCACGGGATATTGAGAAGAAAAGGCAAGCTTCTAATGTTAAAGGCTAAACAGGTTGGACTTGTCCCTAAAATGTACTGACGTGTAACCTCTGCACGTCCCCATCCCTGCCCCCCCCATCCCTGCCGCTAGAAGAGCCTATGTTTCCTTACTGGCCGATGGGGAGGGCTCTGGTGTGAATGACAGGTCATGGAAAAGCTGCATAAGTGTGACGGACAGCATTTGGGCCCTAAGTCTAAGGAGAAAAGTCAAAGTCTAAAGGAGAGTCTCCTCTCAAATCTTTTCTGCTCTCACAACTCGTTCTTCCCTCAGGGGAAATAAATATAGGTAATGGAAACCACTTTTGATAGCTACCAGTCCTTCTAATTAGTCTGGGCGGGGACTGTGACCTGGCCAATGCTCCCCCTGACCCCTGAGCTCTATGGGGGGATTCAGAGGGAGCCCTGGTGGGTGGAAAGGAACTCCTGATGATAGCCACATGGGTGCTGATGGCCACATTCCCACATGTAGCACATTTGGGGCTTGGATTCCATGCCTCAGAGAAGGTACAGTGGGCCTCCAAAGCTCAAAGGCTGGGAGGTCATTGCATTCTTCAGATCAGCCCTGTGTAGTTGAACCATGCTTTTTACTCCAGAGCACCTTCCTGTCTACTCAGTCTTATCTGATGTGATGAGTGGGAGAATTCATGTCTTTCCAATTTTGTAAGACAGAAAATAAATACAAATCAAAGTTTACATTCCTTTATGCGATTGTAAGTAATTATGCTTATTATCCACCCTATTCCCCTGCCCTGCATTCATTGATCCATCCAACAAATAGGTACTGGGCACCTTCTTCAGACCAGCACTGTTTTAGGTGCCAGAATATACAAAAGTGAATTACGACAGGGTCCCTATACTGGTAGAGTTTATAGCCCCAGATCAGAGATACATTCAGTAGAAATACCCACCCACCATTATTTAACATTGAATACTTAATCTCAAAATATGTCATTACGATTGTGATAAATAATACCAAGGTTAGGTTCAAGTGTAATGAGAATGTACAACACAGGGAGCTAACCTAGTCTTGGGGTCTGGCAAGGCCTCTCCAGAGAGAAGACATTTCCAAATCAGTTTGAAGACTCAGAACTGGGGCTGCAGATGGGGAAGATCTTGAGCATGTGTTAGTGGACAGGCTGAGACCAAACTACAGAGCTGGAGCACAGGGCAGGACAGTCCTGTCCCTACTACTCTGATGGTTTTACCTTCCCAGCTTCCCTGCTACTCTTTTCCCCTGTGCTGCTACCAGCCACCATTTCCTCCCCTCACCTGAGAGTGACTTAGGTGGGTCTCTTACATCTTTTTTTTAAGTTTGATTGTTTATTTACTTATTTACTTTCAGTAATCTCTACACCCAACATAGGGCTTGAACTCACAACCCTGAGATTGAGTGTCACATGCTTTTCTGACTAAGCCAGCCAGGCACCCCATCTATCTTTCATGTTTGAAAATGAGTCAATAGAAGCAGAATCCCATAGTATGAAAATCCTGACATCTTGGATGTGTGTGTGTGTGTGTGTGTGTGTCTTGTAGATGTGGGACGATAACAATATATATAAGAAACATTGCCTTAGAGATTGCCACTCCTCACTCACTGCCACAAAACTGAAATCACCTGGGGTGCTTCTTTTGGCCAATTTGTCTTTTCAATCATAGGGAACTGAATCTAGAATGTTTGTGATTAGTGGGGTGGGGGTGAGAGGGTGGGGAGTGAGGGGTGGAGACCTTCGTGCAGACCATTTTGCCACTCAGGATAATATCCTTCAGATCCACCCAACTTGGTGTCCATTGCTTTTCATCATACCACAGTTTGTTTAACTACTCACCTATTGAGGGACATTTTGGTTGTTTCCAGTTTTGGGCTATTACAAATAAAGCTGCTATAAACATTCATGTACAAGATTTTGTGTGGACATAAGTTTTCATTTCTCTGGGATAAATGCCCAGGAGTGTGATTGCTGGGTCCTATGGTAATTGAATGTTTAGTTTTATAAGAAACTTGCCAAGCTCTTTTCCACAGTGGCTGCAGCATTTCACATTCCCACCAGCAGTGTCTGAGAGATCTGGTTTCTCTACATTCTCGCCAGCATTTGGTATTGTCACAACTTTTTGTCTTAGTTGTTCTAATGGGTGTGTAGTAACACCTCGTTGTGGCCTAAATTTGCATTTCCCTAATGCTTAAATGATGGTATTTACCATCTGCATTTCCTCTTTGCTGAAATGTCTCTTCATGTCCTTCACCCATTTTCTGAATGGATTGTGTTTTTTTTAATTGACTGGACTGTGTGTTTTTAAAGTTTTTTTTTAAGATTTTATTTATTTATCCATGAGAGACACACAGAGAGAGAGGCAAAGACATAGGCAGAGGGAGAAGCAGGCTCCATGCAGGGAGCCTGATGTGGGACTTGATCCTGGGACTCCAGGATCACACCACGGGCTGGAGGCAGATGCGTAACTGCTGAGCCACCCAGGGATCCCTGTTTTTAAAGTTTTTAAAAGTTCTCCGTATATTTGAGATATGAGTCATTGGTCAGATGTGTGGCTTGCAAATATTTTTGCCCACTTTGTAGCTTGTCTTCTAATCCTCTAAACAGGGTTTTCACAGAGCAAAAGTTTGCAATTTTGATCAGGTCTGATTTCTTGATTTTCCTTTTATCTATTTTGCTTTCGGTATCAAGTCTAAAACTTTTTGCCTAGCTGTAGGTCCTGAAGATTTCCTGTTTATTTTTTGAAGTTTTATACTTTTACATTGAAGTCATCCATGACTCAGTTTGAGTTAATTTTTGTATAAGGTATGAGACTTAGGACGAGGTGTGTGGTAGTTAATTATCCACTTGGCTAGGGTATGGTCTCCAGATATTTGGTAAAACACCTGGATGTTGCTGTGAAGGTTTTTTTTTTTTTAAAGAAAAGATTAACATTTAATTCAGTAGACTTTTAATAAGGCAGATTACCCTCCTTAATATAGGTAGACCTCATCCAATCAGGTCAAGGCCTTAAGAAAAAAACTGACCTCTCCCTAGGAAAAGGGAATTCTCCAGCAGACTGCTTTTGGATTTGAGCTTCAACGTCAGCTCTTCCCTGGGTCTCCAGCCTCCTGGCCTATCCTGCCTGAAGTTTCCACAATCACATGAACCAGTTTCTTAAAATAAATCTCTCTTTCTCTTCTCTCTCTCTCTCTTCTGTATCTCTAGAGAACCCTGACTAATACAAGGTTGTTTTTTTTCTTTGTCTTTTAGCCTGTGGATATCTAAAGTCTCCAGTATCTTTTGCTGGAAAGGTTATCTTTCCTTCACTGAACTGCATTTGTACTTTAAAAAAAAATCATTTGGGCATATGTATGTAGGTCTGTTTCTGGATTCTATTCTGTTCTATTGCTCTATGTGTCTATTTCTCTGTCAATACCACACAGACTATACGGCCAACTGATTCCTCCCACTTTATTATTATTATTTTTTTTACATTTTAGCTATTCTAGTTCCTTTTGAATTACTGTATAAATTTTAGATAAAATCCTACAAAACTCTTGCTGAGATTTTGAGTAGGAATTATGTTAAACCTGTCTATCAATTTGGGGAGACTGGTATTTTTACTATGCTGAGTCTTCAAATCCATGGAAGTGTTATGCCTCTCCATTTTTTTAGATCTCCTTTTAATTTCTTTCATTAGAATTTTGTGGTTTTCAGTATATAAGTCTTAGGCATATTTTGTTAGCTATACATTCGAGTCGTTTTTGGCAATTATAAATGGTGTCGTATTTTTGATTCTGATGTCCATGTATTCATTGTTTGTGTATAAAAATACAATAGATTTTTGAATGTTTATCTTTCATCCTGTGGCCTTGCTGAACTCACTTATTCTAGAAGTTTTAAAAAAATAGATTCCTTTGAATTATCTATGTAGATCATCATGTTATCACCAAATAGGAGAAGTCTCATTCCTTCCCTGCTAATCTGTATGCCTTCTATTTTCGTTTCTGACCGTACTGTACTGGCTAGAACTCAGCATTATGTTGAGAGTAAGAGTGGTGAAAGTGGGCATCCTTGCCTTCCTCCTGATCTTAGGGTGAAAGTATTCAGTTTTTTATCATTAAACATAATGTTAGCTGTAGGTATTTTTGTAGACACCCTTTATCAAGTTGAGGAAGTTCCCCTCTATTCCTCATTTGCTGAGAGATTTGTATCAGGACTGGATGTTAAATTTTGTCAAGTGCCTCTTCTGCATCAATTAATGTGAACATGTCATTTTTTCCCTTTAGCCATTTTTTTCTTTCAATATTGTTTTACACGGATTAACTTTTGAATATTGAACCAGATTTGCATACTTGGAATAAATTCCACTTGGTCATAATGTAAAATTCCTTTATATTGCTGAATATATTCTATTTGTTCACATTTTGTTAAGGATTTTTTGCATCTATATTTATGAGGGATATTGGTCTGTAGTTTTCTTGTACTATCTTTGGTTTTGGTATCAGAGTAATACTGGCTTCATGAAATGAATGGGAAATGTTCCCACTATTTCTATTTTCTGGAAGAGATTATATATAATTGGCATTACTTTTTCTTCACATGTTTGGTAGAATTCTTTAATGAAGCCTAGAGATTTCTTTTTGGAAAGTTTGAAAATCATGGATTTAATTACCTTAATAGTGGGTGCCTGGGTGGCTCAGTGGTTTAGGGTTTGCCTTCAGCCCAGGGCGTGATCCTGGAGTCCCGGGATTGAGTCCCGCATTGGGCTCCCTGCCAAGAGCTTGCTTCTCCCTCTGCCCATGTCTCTGCCTCTTTCTCTCTGTCTCTCATGAATAAATAAATAAAATCTTTTTAAAAATTACCTTAATAGTTATAGGGCTACTAACAATATTTATTTTTGGTGAGTTGTGGTAGCTTGTGTTTTTCAGGGAATGGGTCCATTTTATCGAAGCTGTTAAATTTATCTGTGTAGAATTGTTCATAGTATTCCCTTATTATCCTTTTGATGTCTGCAGGGTCTGTAGTAATATCTTCTGTTTTGGCTTGATATTGGTAATATGTTTCTTCTCTCTTTTATCTTTGTCAATCTTGCAAGAAATCTGTCAATTTTACTGATTTTTACAAAGGGATGACTTTTTGTTTCATTATTTTCTTTCTTGTTTCCTCTTTTCAACGTCATTGATTTCTTTTTTTTTAAGATTTTATTTATTTATTTATTCATGAGAGACACAGAGAGAGATGCACAGAGACACAGGCAGAGGGAGAAGCAGGCTCCATGCAGGGATCCCGACATGGGACTTGATCCCGGGTCTCCAGGATCAGGCCCTGGGCTGAAGTCGGCACTAAACCGCTGAGCCACTGGGCTGCCCAATGTCATTGATTTCTGCTCTTTATGACTTCCTCCCTTCTGTTTCCTTTTTTTTAAGATTTTATTTTTAAGTAATCCCTAACACCCAACGTGGGGCTCAAACTTGCAACTCTGAGAATCCAGAGTTGCATGCTCTACTGACTGAGCCAGTCAAGCACCCCCTTCTCTTTCCTTTGTGTTTATTTTGCTCTTCTTTTTCTAGAGGTGGGAACTTGGATTACTGATTTGAGACCTTTCCTCTTTTTTAACATATGTATTTGGTGTTGTTAAATGGTTTTTGCTGTGTCCCACACATTTTGAAATGTTGTATTTTATTTTAAATTTAGTTCAATGTATTTTTTATTTCTCTTGAGACTTCCCCTTTTACCTATGGATTATTTAGAAGTATCTTGTTTAGTTTCCAAGTGTTTGCATATTTTCCTGTTATCATTCTGCTATTGATTCCTAATTTGATTCCATAATGAGAGGACACACTGTACATGGTTTTAATTCTTCTAAATATGTTGAAATTTGTTTTGTAGCTCAGGATGCAGTCTATCAAGTTCCATGGGTACTTGACAAGAATTGTATTTTGCGGGTTTGGGGTGATAGGCTCTATAAACTGTTGATTAGCTTCTGTTGGTTGATGGTGCTGTTTAGTTCTTTTATATCTTTGTTGATTTTCTAACTGTTCTATCAATTGTGGAGAGACAGGTGTTGAAATCTCTGACTACAACTGTGGATTTATCTATTTCTCCTTTCAGTTCTATTAGTTTTTGCTTCATGTATTTTGCTTCAAAAACAGCTCTGTTGTGTGGCACATACACATTTAGGATTGCTCCATCTTTTTCATGGACTGACCATTTTATCATTATGTCATAATCACATATCATAATGTCCTTCTCCATCATAGGCAATGATGAAGCCTATCTGATATTAATAAAGACACTCGTGCTTTCTTTTGATTAATGTCTGCATGATATATGTTTCCATTCTTTTACTCTCAATCTCCCTATATTATTATATTTGAAGTGAGTTTCTTTTAGAGTACATATTGTTGGATGGTGTTTCTCTTGTCTTCTAATTGGTGTATTTAGATGATTTACATTTAATGTTAATATTAATCTCTGTCTTCTAATTGGTGTATTTAGATGATTTACATTTAATGTTAATATTGATATATTAGGGTCTATGTTTGCCGTTTTATTTTTTGTTCTCTGTTTTTCACTTCTCTGTTTTCTTTTTCCTGCATTCCTATGGGTTACTTGAATATTTTTTGGAATATCATCTGGATTTATCTGTTAGGGTTTTGAGTATATGTCTTGGTATAGATTTAAGTAGTTCCTTGATGTATTACATTGTATATACAGAGCTTGTCACAGTCTAATGGTGGTATTATTTTATCAGTTCAGGGAAGTGTGGAAACCTTAACTCCATTTATGTCCCTTTGCCCTCCCCAGTTTATAATATAGTCGTAAATACTTCCTTTACATACATTTAAAACTATATCAGACAGTGGTATAATTTTTGCTTCAACCACCAAGCATAATTTTGAAGACTCAAGAGGGGAAGGGAAGTCTATTTAACCTATTCATATTTTTATTGTGTTATTTCTTCCCGATGTTCCAAGATTTTTTTGAATCATTTCTTTTCTGTTTAAAGTACAACATTTAGCTGCTTGTTTAGGGTAGGTATGATGGTGACAGATTTTCATCTGAGAATATCTTCATTTCCCTTTAGTTCCTTAAGGATATTTTCACATGGTATAGGATTCTGGGTTGGCAGGATTAGTTCTTGAAAAATGTGTCAATTCCTTATGTGAAACATTATTTTCCTATAAGTAATATCTTTTTTCCTCTGTCTGCTTTCAAGATTCTTTTCTTTGTCTTTAGTTTTCAGAAGTTTGACTATGATATGGCTGTATGTGCATTGGATTCATCCTGTTTGGGGTTCTCTCAATTTTTTAAATTTGTAGGTTTATATCTTTTCCCAGTTTGGAAATTTTCAGCCATTATTTCTTCAAATGCTTTTCAGCCTCATTCTCTTTCTCCTCTCTCAGAACTCCATTGATAGGAGTGCTATATCTTTTGTTCAAGTCCAACAGGTTCCTGAAGCTCTGTTCATTTGTTTTCCAGTCTGTTTTTTCTCTGTGTAATTTCTGTTGTTATATCTTCAAATTTTCTGATTTTTTCATTTGTCTCCTCTGTTCTTTTGTGCCTGTCCACTGAGTTTTTCAGTTCTAAAATTTCCATTTTGTTGTCCTCTATATATTCTTGTTTGCTGAGACTTAATATTTCTTTGCTGAGATTTTTTCTTTTTATTAGTTTCAAACATGTTTGTAGTTGCTGATTGAAGCATTTTTATGACAGCTGCTTCAAAATCGTTGTTAGATAATTCCAACATCCCTGTCATCTTTGTTTTGTATCTATTGATAGTGTTTTTTCAGTCAGTTTGAGACTTTCCTGATTCTCAGTTTGATAAATGATTTCCAAATGAATATTGTACATTTTGGGTATCATGTAATGAAAACTCTGGATCTTATTCAAACCCTCTGTTTTAGCTGGCTTTTTTTCTGATGCTGCTCTGGGAGTGGAAAGGAGGGGATACTGCCTGGTTACTGCTAGATTGGAGTAGAAGGTCAGGCTCCCCATTTGGCCTTTTCTGGCAGAGGTGAGGTGGGGGGGGTCACAGTTTTTCCTGTGGTGTAGAGCAGTAATAGTTTTCTATCTTGCTATGTTGCCCATTTCCTGGTCCTTTGGCCAGGGAGAGAAGGCCTTTATTTTTGTCTGCTCCCGTTGGGTGTTTTATGAATAGCCGGCTTCTCTAGCAGCCAGTCTGGGATATGTGAGGCAAAAAGAAAATTCAGAAAACTTACTACCATGTCATTCTTTGGTTACTGAGGTCCTTAGCCAGTCTGCCTTCTTCTATCTTTATTGGTCTTATATTTGTTTTATATATAATGTCCAGGATTCCTAGTTGTACTTACTGAGAGGAATGGGGAACAATATATCTATTCCACCTTCTTGGAGGCAGAAGTCCCCAGTGACTTTTAAGATCTGACATCTCATATTAGTTCAATCTCATCACTTATTTGTTAAGGTATGGTATTTAAAAGCTACATTTTAATATGCTGTCTTTATTGAGTGAGTGGATCATATCCATGTAGCTTGTGAGATGTTGAGGAAGAACCATATAGTAGGGCATCCCAAGAGTTTTCCAGCTGCTGAGCTGGTGACAGATTCCTTAAATCTGTTCTGATCTTGAACAAACAAATCTTCAAATATGTGCCCAGAGCTGCAATAGGTGTTTAAAAGGCTATGGAAAAATTCATCCCCTAGACTCCCAGAGTTCTTAATGTCTGGTTGGGGAGATAAAACAAATGAATTCTTCATCTTCAGAACCTGGCATATAGTAGACTCTCAGTACATGTTTGTCACACGAAGGAATTCTGCTGGCCACATGCTAATCACCCCCAAATGAAGGGCAGCAGCATGGACTGAAGTATCAAGAAGAGATTTCATATGGAGGTAAAGGTTGGGTTGTCTTATAGGTTGAGTAGTATTTTTTGAAGGAAAAATTGACAGGACTTGTTTACGGGGTGGAGGTGAAAGAGCCAGTTAGACTTTAGTTCAGATGCTCAGTGACTGGGAGACAAGGGGAAGGATATGAGTTTGATTTGGGACCTAATGATTATCTTGAGCTGTTAACAAAACATCCAGGCACAACTGCACAGCAAATATTTGGACTCTCTGGAGCTGAGGGGAAGATTATACTAGGAAAAAAATCCATCTTTTCCTCTGAGTCTCCAGGAGATGTAGGACCTAGCTCCAGCTTTGCAGCCAACAAACTGCAATTTAAGGGGATTCACAACCCCTCCCTGAGCTTTGACTTCCTCATCGGTAAAATGGAGTGCCTTGATAGATGGTTTTTAAAAAGATGTAGTTATTTATTTCAGAGAAAGAGTGTGCACAAATATGGGGCAAAGGAACAGAGGGAGAGGGAGAGAGAAACCCAAGCAGACTCCATGCTGAGTGTGGGCTCAACATGGGGCTCAGTCTCAGGACCCCCAGATCATGACCTGAGCCGAAACCAAGAGTCAGATACTTAACGAACTACGCCACCCAGGCACCCCGCTAGATGGTTCTTATGACATAACATTTGATCAGCACCTGGCATAGTATCTGGTATTTGGAAGGAGCCCTATACTTGTTGGAATGTTTTCCTTCTGGCTCTAAGGTTCTAGGATTCTGAGATTTCTTTCAACAGTCCTCCTTACTGTATTGCCTTCTATGATTTTTTTTTACTTCATAGTTGTTGTTTTTTTTTTCTCAGCAGAGCTTACCAGTTTATATTATATGAAGATAAGAATGTAGGGGAGAGAAAATGTTGTACATGTTGTGTCTTGATCTTTACAGATATAAGTTTTTCACTCTTTTGAGCATTTGCAGTGTTCATGCTTGATTCAGCAAAGCCTCCATTTTGGCTGACTCCAGCCCTCCACTCTGGGGAGTACAATGGGCGGGTAGCCATTAGTACACAGGAAGGGAGGGCTTTGTGGTATCTTAAGGCCAGTGGGTTTTATTTATTTCCAGTTTACTCAACATTTGTTCCACAGATCTGTACAGTTTAAAAATGGGTGGGGATGAGAAGAGAAGGATGAAACCTAACTAGGCCTAGAGGAGGATGAACAATATTTGCCCTTCAATATCAAACTGGGGCTCAGAAGGCTTAAACACAAGACTTCTAGGCTTCATTTTGTCTTTCTGAAACTAAACAGTGCTGTGACTTTCCATGTGGTATCTGAAGAGTTGACTTTGGTTTGAGAAATGGTTCCATATCTTATTACTAGGATTTTATGAATGTAAGACCTCCATCTATCAGAAATAGTATTTATTTCTTTCAAATGAAAAATATATTTTCAGATTATAAAGTAATATAAGTTCATTGTAAGGAATTTAGAAATTGCAGAAACTAGAAAATGAACATCACTTATAATCCTACAACCTAGACAAGAGAGCATGAACGGGGATGGGGTGTGGGGAGGGGGAGAAGGAGAGAGAATTTTAAGCAGGCTCCACATCCAGCATGGAGCCCAACATGACTCTGAGATCATGGTGGTATGAACTGAAATGAAGAGTTGGTCGCTTAACCACCTGAGCCACCCAGGCACCCCAAGTATTAATATTTCTATGTATTTCCTTCCTTCCAGTCTTGTCTTTTCTACACACACACACACACACACGGGATCATCTGTACATTCATTTGTGTATCCTCCCTTCTCCAACTTAATTTAGGTTTTGAGAATTTCCTCATGTTACTAAAAACCTTTAAACATGATTTTAAATAACTACATAGCATTTCATAGTATAAATGTTACTGTGTTAAGATTTCATAGTAAGGACAACTTGTAAGTCGTTTCCACTTTTTCTCTATATTAAAACATGTTACAATCAGTTTCCTCATTTTACATTTTTTCAGGCATCTCTATTATTTTTTTTAGGATAAGTCCTTAGGAAGAGAATTACTGGGTGAAAGAAGAAGAACATTGTTAAGGCTTCAGCACATGTTGTCTAAGTGCCCCGTGGGAGAGTTGTACCAATTTGCATTCCCAGTAGTGTTTGAGAATGCCTGCTTCATTCCCAGTAGTGTTTGAGAATGCCTGCCCAAATACTTCACCATTATGTATACCTGACACTGTTTTGTACCATTTTAATTCAAAAGGCATTTACTGACCACCTACTATGTGTAGGGTACTGTTCAGGCATCAGATTCACTCCTGCCATGTATTTTAAGTGCTAGATAGATAACGTACATACAAAATTGGTTAAAAACACAAGTGTAATATAACATATACATCTCTATGGCCACGGCTGATATAATTCCATCCTTAAATGGCTACTGTTTGAGGAAAGATACCATGCTAGCAAATTTCAAAAATAATTTAGCTTTGGTAAACACTTTTAAAATGTATCAATATGAATCTTGCAAATAACAAAGGTTCAGTTATGATCATTTATGCTATATTTCTTGGCATAAATTTGGGTATGAATGGAGAGGAATATTACAAATCCACATCTTTTAAAAGAGTAAAAAACCCATTTGAGCCAAAAGACAATTTCTGCTTTTGTTAGTTCTTTTTAGAAAGTTAACCTGTTGGTTATCAGAGAAGGGGGACACAGAACATACAGAAAGCTAACCTCCTTCTGGCAGCTGGGGATAATTTGTCAGTCTCCTTTGAAACGTGGCTTTGTGCTCGCTGGTGAAGGCAGCTGGAACAGAAAAAGCATGACAGACAAAAGCTGAAATCCACATGAAGAAAAGTCTTTTTCCCAAAAATTACTGCCTTAGTTAGCAACGGTCAGAAAAGAAAGTACATGTATATCTTCCCAGCAACAAATATGTCTAGTACTAGAGAAGGCCCTCTATGCTACAGGAATCATCTAGAATAACAGTAGCCCTGAATAAGGCTGCTAGGTAGCATTTAAACAACCCTTCCCACCCCCATGAAAAGTTATATCCTCAAATGAAATTGATTTAAAACTGAGACTACGGGGACGCCTGGGTGGCTCAGCAGTTAAGCATCTGCCTTTGGCTCAGGGCGTGATCCCGCAGTCCCAGGATCGAGTCCCACATCGGGCTCCCTGTATGGAGCCTGCTTCTCCCTCTGCCTATATCTCTGCCTGCCTCTCTCTCTGTGTCTCTCATGAATGAATAAATAAAATCTTAAAAAAATAAAATAAAACTGAGACTATGAATGAAAGTATCATGTTTAAAATCCAATCAAAAGCATTTACTATGGGGATCCCTGGGTGGCGCAGCGGTTTGGCGCCTGCCTTTGGCCCAGGGCACGATCCTGGAGACCCGGGATCGAATCCCACGTCGGGCTCCCGGTGCATGGAGCCCGCTTCTCCCTCTGCCTGTGTCTCTGCCTCTCTCTCTCTCTGTAACTATCATAAATAAATAAAAATTAAAAAAAAAAGCATTTACTATGCTGAAGAAGATCTACTTAATAAATAGTAGATGATGGCTCAAGCAATAGAGGTTTAAGAATATGATTACAATTTAAAAGGTAACCAATGTAATCACTAAAAATAATACCATTAAACTGGAAAAAAAAAACCTACATGTCCTTCAACCGGTGAAGGCATAAATTATGGTACATTTATGCAATGGAATACTACTCATTACTACAAAAGAATGAACTGCTGATACATGAATCTCAAAATAATTATCCTGAGTGAAAGATGCAGTCTCAAAAGATCACATATTCTATTGTTCCATTTCTATAACATTATGGAAAAAGCAAAATACAACAACATAAAACAGACGAGTGGTTATCTGGGGTTGAGGATAGAGAGACGGATTGATTATAAAAGGCAGCATGAGAAAATTTAGGTAGGTAATAAACTGTTCTATACCTTGATTGTGGTGGTAGTTACATGACTTTATATTTCTCTTAATTTGTAGAACTGTATACCAAAACCAGTAAACTTTACTGTATATATTTTATTTTTTTAAGATTTATTCATTTATTGGGGGGCGGAGGGACAGAGGGAGAATCTCGAGCAGACTCCCTGCTGAGCATGCAGCCTGACCTGGAGGCTTGATCTCTTGACTCTGAGATCATGACCTGAGCAAAACCAAGAGTCGGATGCTTAACCACCTGAGCCACCCAGGCACCCCTGTATGCTATTTTAAAAAGTAAATGAAAAAAATCTCATAAAGATAACACTATGGAACTTGGGGAGGTGGAGGAAAGAGGGGAGATTGGGTTAATGTTAAGTAAGCTCATTTTTTAATAGCACAAAGTCAATAGATAAGGTCCCAAATGGATAAACAGGAGTAGAGGCATATTATTTAGTGATATCAGAGTAACCACCAGATGAATTGAAAATAGAATCTGTTCAAAATGGTTGCCTCTGAGGAGTGGGACTAGGGGTGGGGCTGAGAACTGTTGTTTTTTGTTCCAAGCTCTCCTGTATTATTTGGTATTTTTGAACCATGCTCATGTATTGCTCTGATTTAAAAATAAATGTAGTGGAAAATGCACTGGACTGGGGATCGAGAAACCTGATCTCTAAACCCTGGTACTGCACTAATTGAGCAACTCCCTTCTCCTCTCTGGCTCTCAGTTTCTACATCTGTACCACAACGGGGTTGTTGGACTAGCTGAACTTTGAGACCCCTTATAGACCTAAAAAAATTTATCAAAGTAGATACTTTACATATCCACAATGATCCTTTGTCAAATCCAACACGGAAAGACAGACATTTTTATGTTTACAGCCAGAAGGGACGAAACTGTCTCATTAAACAGTCTCTTTCTAACCACTAAAGAAATCAAGACACAGACTGGTTAAAAGACTCACTTGGAATGACAGTTAATTGGCGACAGAGCTAGGGCTGGAGCTTCGGGCTCTGCATGGCTTTTACCATGGCAGCACACAGCTATTCCCAGGTCTAATGGAATCATTCCCAGGAACCAGGGCTGACAAAAATTCCCTGGGATGACACCAGCAATGAAACTCATATGCCTGACATGGTTTCATCGGCTAGGAAATGAGTCAGAATTTTGGAAGTGGTCCCAACATACGCACGCATGGTGCAATGCCATAGACATCCCAAAGTTGGTCATGGCTATATTAAAGCCCAATTTTGGGACTCCATTTCCTAATAACTGGTGGACAAGCTGCCTTTGACAGCGACTGCCAGCCTACTGACTTTCCCTTTTGTGTGACAGGAATCTCAGCCCTGGGAAACACAACCATTCTCATTCTGATTTTAAAACAATGGGTTTAGGGATGCCTGGGTGGCTCAGTGGTTGAGTCTGCCTTTGGCTCAAGTTGTGACCCTAGGTTCCTGGGATTGAGTCCCACATCCGTCTCCTCCCAGGGAGCCTGCTTCTCCCTCTGCTAATGTCTCTGCCTCTCTCTGTGTGTTTCTCTCATGAATAAATAAATTAAATGTTTTAAAAAATCAATCAATCAATCAATCAATCAATCAATAAAAACAATGGGTTGAACCTTTTTTTTTCTCATCTGTCTTTTATCTCTATGAGCTTTAAGCTCATGCCATGTTTAGCTGAAATCTATCAAGTGCTATGGAAGATAACGTCCACTTGGAAATTTTTATCAGCCATCACCAAATGAACAAGTATCTTGGTATGGTTTTACTGTCCCCCTGGGAAGAGAGTTGAAACAGACCCCTGACTTAGACTGCACCATCTTCCTAGGAAGACCTTCCATGCTGACTCGCAAGCAAGCTGAAGGCCTGTGTGATTTGCCGAACTCGCCCCCTCCCCCTTGGCCTGGGCCTGCAGGCTCACTCGCCCCTCATCACATAAGGTCTGACGTTTAGAGAATAAGGATACCATTATGTGGGGCTATCATTCTTCCTTGGTGCAAACAACACTGTCCTTTGTGAGCTCCCAGCAAACTTCAAAGGGTGTGGCTATCTCTCTGGGCTCCCGGGGAAGCCTCCTCGGGGAAGCACAGCTCACAGTGCCTTCCTGGTATAAGAATCTTCTTTAGCTGATAGTGAGTGAAAACAGGCATTTTTAGGCAGCCCCCCCTGTTGGTGCTTTGTCTACTCAAGAAGCAAAATTGTATTTTTAACTCCCCCCTTGGCAAATACTTGTTTGCCAACTTTTGTGCCCCCACCCCCCATCTGTGCTCCCGCTCTAGCCTGGCCGCCTGCCCAGCTCTGAATCCTGCCTTACCTACTGCCTGGCATTTACTTCACAACAGCTGGCCCAGGGATCTCAAGTGCTTAGCCTCAGCTGCCAGCTCAGGGAAGGAGAGGCCCCCCATAGCCGAGCTTGTGACAAAGACAGCATTTGTTCCCACACCAGTATTCTCCATGTCAACAGCAGTGACAGGCTCCCCAGGGGATCATGCCCAGTCACTGCCCACTTGGGGAGAACTACACAAGCCCAGAGATGGTCAGACATCCAGCTTCCAGATCTGCTTTGAGACTCCCCACCAGACTGTGAGGTGATTGGAAACCAGTAACAGGATTCCTATTTTACAGTGGAGAAAGGCAAATGACCAGACCCTAGGAGACTGTCCAAGGAAAGGATGATCAGATTGTTCAAAACAACAACCAGAATACCTGGGTCTGACAAACATCAGTTTCTGAGATTTGCCAATTTGTTTATGTGAAAAGTGCTATAACGCTGGCTTGCTCACTGACAGTGGCGGTACCACCCCAAGTGGGGGCTGATGGGAAGGAGGCTGGTGTGAGGGTTTGGTGTGCCTTGATACGCTGCAGAGACATGGGAAGAAAGAGACTGTGGCCCAGATCACCTCCCCCAAGGGGCTGGGGGCATTCCTATCTTCCTTCCACCAACAAATGTTGACTGTGCCACGTGCTGGGATAACACAGATGACTCAGATAAGCCTTTATCCTCAAGGTATTCACAAATGGATGAGGGGATCGCCAGTCTCAGTGATTACTGGGGGCTATGACAAACAGTCCTGCTTCAGTCCCAAGGAGAGGTTTGTGCTCATGCTTCAGTGGGCCAGCAGAAAATGGTGTTTGCATAGTTTTTCTAACTGTAGAGATGGGTGTGCACTGAATAACAACTCACTTTGATTCTAAAATGGAGGATCCATTTTATCGCTAATCCGGTCAGACTACCTATAATGCTTAAAAATATAGCTTCAACTGATTATTTTGGTTCTTGGGTTTTTCTCTTCAGTAATAAAAGTGGTGCCATTCTCTGATTCCCCAAAGAATGTCATATGACCCACGACTCTACTCCTAGGTATATATCCCAGGGAACTGAGTTCTGTGTCCAAACAAAAAGTTGTCTATCAGAGGTGCCTGGGTGGCTCCATTGGTTAAAAGTCTGCCTTCAGTTCAGGTCATTATCCCTGGGACTGAGCCCCATGTAGGGCTCCCTGCACAGTGAGGAGTCTGCTTCTCCCTCTCCATCTCCCTCTATGCACACTCTCTCATTCTCCCTCAAATAAATAAATAATAAAATCTTAAAAAAAGAAACTTGTCCATCAATGTTCACAGCAGCACCATTCACAATAGCCAAAAGGTGGAAACAACCCAATGTCATCAACTGATGAATAGATAAGCAAAGTGTGGTCTATCCATACCATGGAATACAGTTCATCCATAAAGGGACAAAGTAGTAACCCATGCTACAACAGGATGAACCTTGAAAACACAGTGTTGTTAAGTGAGAGAAGCCATACACAAAGGACACATATTATACAATTCCAGCTGTATGAAATCTCCAGAATATGCAAATCCACAGAGACAGAAATAAATTAGTGATACATCCAGCTGGGGGTAATGAAGAATGAAGAGTGACTATTTAATGTGTAGAAGAATTCCTTTAGAGGTGATGAAAATGTTCTGGAACTAGACAGTGGTGAGGGCTGCATGTCACTGAGTGAGTTCATGCCACTGAATTGTACCCAGGTTTCTCCTGTTATCTGAAAGTAAAGCATAGTTTCTGCCTTGGTCACTGTCAAGAAGTGTTCCTGGTGCTTAATAGGCACTCAATAATTATTTGTGGAGTTCTTTAAAAGAATGAATAAAATATATTTTTCTAACGCTATCCTGAGAGCCATCTGAGGAGCACAAACCATTTTTCTCTCATATTTTCAGAATATAGGGAATTAGCTGAAGCATAAAGCCAGTGGGGAGAGAAGGAGAGCAAGGTCTCTGGCATCTCTTCTCATGAGGGCACTAATCTCATCATGAGGGCCCCATCCACATGACCTCATCTCAACCTAATTACCTCACAAAGGCCCCATCTCCAAGGACCATCACACTGAAGGATTGGGGCTTCTACATGGGAATTGGGGGGGTGGCGGGCATAATTCAGTAAAGAGCAGCTGGGATGCATTAAGCAGTCACTGTGCATCAGTGGAAAGGATCATCTTGGGCAAGATATGGATGTTGATGTCTTCATGACACCTTCTCCCTCCAACCCACCCATGGTACCTGCTCCCACAGCCCCTAAAATCTCTTCTCTGACACAGCTTTCCTTGGGTTGTAGTATCAGCTCAAATCTTCCAAGAATCTAGAGAAGAATAGTTTCTCTCGGTCCCTTATTTATACTAGTAATGTTAGGTTCCCCCCTCCCAGGGAGCCCTGCCAACATCAACGGTTGCTCTTTCAACCCTTGCCTGCCCTCTGCCCAGCCTAGATGTCTGCTACTTGCTTTTTTCCCATGTCTTATTGATGTGGATGTCTTGCATTACATGACATAGCAATCCATGCAGATCCCACAGCCCCAGAGCTGGTTAGGGGTGACAGGTGAAGGTGCCACCAAGTAGGAGAGTAGCAGGCTGGAGCTTTTGAACCGATGTGATCACAACTACCAGTAATTCTGGAGTCATGTAAACACTATTGACATGAAATAGTCCATGTTCAGGTGCCTGACACATTGTAAGCACTCAATAAACGTTAATTATTACCCTTATGATAAAGGTATTTATGCATCCATTAAAATGCTATTGAATAATATTTAGGCATATAGGTAAGTTGTTGCAATGTATTGTTAAGTGAAAGAAGGAGATTACAAAGAATATGTATAGCATCATCTTGCCTTACAAAATAATATAGGTATAAGAGAGAGATTATTGTATAGTAATTCAGGGTTCAAGGCTGGTCTATTGTTTAACCTGTGCACTGTCACTTACTAGCTGTGTGACCTAGGGGGAGTTACTAACCCTCTCTGAACCTCAGTTTCTTTAATTTGTAAAATGGAGAAGATATGTGTGTGTGTGTGTATACACATTAATGATATGTTTGCATACCTACACAACCCAAGAGATGTGAGTGAATTCTAATTTTATATCAGAATTAACAAGATTTGGGATGCCTGGGTGGCTCAGTGGTTGGGTGTCTGTCTTCGGCCGAGGGTGTGATCCCGGGGCCTGGATCGAGTCCCGCATCAGGCTCCCTGCATGGAGCCTGCTTCTCCCTCTGCCTGTGTCTCTGCCTCTCTCTCTCTCTCTCTCTCTCTCTCTCTCTCTCTCTCTGTGTGTGTGTGTGTGTGTTTCTCATGGATAAGTGAATGAAATCTTTAAAAAAAAAAGAATTAACAAGATTTCAGTATGGTTGTTAGAGACACAGTGAACACACAAAATCAAAAACCTTCTTAGATGCCAACAATAGCAGAAAAATATGAACAAAAGACACCAATCACAAGAGCAGCGAAGGTCAGCACGAAGAGCTGAGTGTCCCCCTGCCCAGCTCTGCAACAGCCAGGCTCAGAAGTATTCTCCCTGGTGCTACAGATTCCCAGGCCTACAAGCCTCTGGCCTTGGCCCTCTCCCCCTCGGGGCTCGAGCTCCACTGAAGGCACTGGCTGTCAGACTCCACGTCATCCCCTTAGCTTCCTTGTTCTCTCCCCATTTGAGATATAATTGCTCCCCTAGCAAACTAACCTGCAGACATGATTCCCGCCTCCCACATACACAAGTTTATAAATCGTCCTCCTCACAAAGCCACTTTCGCTTCTTAAAGATTTTATCATTTGAGAGAAAGTGAAGGAGAGCATGAGAGGGGCAGAGGCGGAGGGAGAAACAGGCTCCCCACTGAGCAGGGAGCCCAATGCAACGCCGGGATCAATCCCAGGACCCCCAAGATCATGACCTGAGCTGAAAGCAGACACTTAACCTCCTGAGCCACCCATGTGCCCCTACTTTTGCTTCTTGAACTACATTTTAGTTTCATTAGAGTCTTTGCTTGAAATTTGCAGGGAGATGAATTTTGAGCAGTTTCCTGGGGGAAAGGTTTTCATGGTCATGAACATGATGGGTTTAAATCCCAGCTCTCCACTTGCTAGCCACCTGGCCTTGGTCAAATCTCTTAACCTCTCTATCACTTTCCTCTTCCGTTACCTGGAGGATAACACCAGCACCTTGATTTTGGGGATTTGTGAAGCTTATGTGAGATTATGTACATAAGGAGGTTAGCATGGTTCTAAGCACATAGGAAGTTCTCAATATATAGGAGCTGCTGTCATCATTAAAATGGGAATACAGCTGAGCCTTGAACAGCATGGGTTTGAACTGCACAGGTCCACTTACGGGCAGATTTTTTTTAAATTTTTATTTATTTATGATAGTCACAGAGAGAGAGAGAGAGGCAGAGACACAGGCAGAGGGAGAAGCAGGCTCCATGCACCGGGAGCCCGACGTGGGATTCGATCCCGGGTCTCCAGGATCGCGCCCTGGGCCAAAGGCAGGTGCTAAACCGCTGCGCCACCCAGGGATCCCCAGATTTTTTTTCGATAAATACAGTACAGTCCAGGAACTGTATTTTCCTTATGATTTTCTTAATAACATCTTCTTTTCTCTGAGCATACCTTGTTATAAGAATACAGTATATAATACATACAGTGTACAAAATGTCTGTTGATAGACTTTTTGTCATCGGTAAGGCTTCTGGTCAATAGCAGGCTCTTAGTAGTTAAATTTTGGGGGAGTCAAAAGTTATACACCAATTTTTGACTGTATAGGGGGTGAACAGGTTGTTCAAGAGTTAACTGTAGTTTGTCCTAAACAATAACCAAAGGTTTCATCTCCTATACGTTACAAACTGCTTACGGCAACTAACCAGGATTTCCCTACCCTTAGCTTTTGTCCAAAAGAGTTTCAATGATATCAGGATCTTAGTTTTAGCCTGGGGACCCCAAACAACTTCACAGGACTCCTGAGATAAAAGCTACGGACTTAGCACCTGGATGGAAATACAGCCATATGGAAACGTACATAAGGAAATATGTCATCTCTGCCCAATCCTTTCTAAGCCCCGAAGCCACAGGGCTCTATTCATCCAGCAAGGCAATTTGAACACAACAAAGTCATTTTTATATTCCCTTAAATGTGAAAACAAGATCCTCTTCTAGCAAGCGCGAATGTATGCAACCTTCCCTCAGCTGAGCCAGTGCTGAATCCAGCCTCTGTCGGTGACCTCCATCAAGTGCATGGCCATCCCCCATAGATGAGGGGGCCCAGTCTAGGGTATAAGGGGATTGAACCAGGCTTGGGCCACTCAGACACATAGCAGGTAGAAGTAGTGCTTCAGAGTCCTAGCTAACGTGATCGCTCAGAGGCATCTCCACATTCATCACCCTGCATGGGGCATCCTGAACCAGAGCAAAGAACTACTTCACGTCATTGGGTTTTCTTTCCTAAAGGAAAATGTTCAAATGGAGGAAATAAATTATCAGGACAACCCAGGGAACTGAATCCTGAGTCCCGTCCCCCCCCACCCCGCCCACCGCACCCTCTCTCTCTGTACCTTTCCTGCTGAAATGTCAACAAAATCAGTTCACTGCTGGACCAGGTCCATGACCAATCTGTGCAGGCTGAGAGAGGTGTTTTTTCCACCTGAAAAGCTTCCCAAGATCTGCTACATCAAGTAGAACTCCAGGCAGAGGCTGAGGAGGAGGACCATGGAGGTGTTTTATCACGCTGCACCCCCAAAGCCTGCCTGGGAGGCAGGGTGCTCACCTGCACATAACTTAGGGGACTTTCTTTCTTTCTTGTTTTTTTGGGGGGATATTGTATGCTTTAGTTAACTCCTCTGAAAGCATCATTTTCCTTATCTGTGAAATGGGGGAAAATAGCAAAATATATCTCAAGAGACTATTGTGAATATTAAACAGGGTACTGTCTTTAAATTGTTTAGTAACATGCAAGACCTTGATACATGTTGACTATTATTATTACTGCTCACTAAATCTCATATGTAAATTATTATTATTCTTGAAAAGATTTTATGTATTTATCTGAGAGAGAGAGAGAGAGAGAGAGAGAGAAGGCAGAGGGAGAGAGAGAGAGAGAGAAGCAGCCTCTCTGCTGAGCAGGGAGCCCTATGAGGGGCTCTATTCCAGCACCCTGGGATCATGACCTGAGCAGAAGTCATATGCTTAACAGACTGAGCCACCCAGGCGCCCCTATAAATTATTTTTAAAATTACTGCAGCTTAGTATTATTTTCAGAAGTTGTAAGTTTTATACAGTGCCATGGATCATAAGAAAGACAACTGGAGACATGTGACTGGTTTCCTCACCACCCCCTTTTAGCTATTTAAACAAAATTTTTCCATATAATTTTTGACCATTCTTTCTAAATTCAAAAAAAACTACTGTTCTAATCTGAAGGCATTCTAAACTTAAGGGAGTTTTCAAGTCAAAGAGCCTTCTGTGCATCCTTTGGTAAAGAACTATTCTGTAACATGGAGAATCACCTCTTGGTTTTTCTCCTTTGCAAGTTATTTTGCCTGATTGGTCCTGTATGAGAGAGACATTCCTTATGCTAGACAACACTGGTGTGGCCACTGTGGAAGACAGTATGGAGGTTCCTCAGAAAGTTATAGAACTACCCTATGGCCCAGCTATAGCACTGCAGGGTGTTTACCCAAAGAATATGAAAACACTAATTCAGAGGGATACATGTATCCCAATGTTTATGGCAGCTTTATTTACAACAGCCAAGATATGGAAGCAGCCAAAGTGTCCATCAGCCAAAGAATGGATAAAGAAGAGGTGGTATATATACATAATGGAATACTACTCAGCCATCAAAAAGAATGAAGTCTTGCCATTTGTAACAACATGAGTAGAGTTAGAGAGTATTATGTTAAGTGAAATAAGTCAGTCAGTGAAAGACAAATAGCATATGTGGATTTTAAGAAACAACAACAACAAAAAAAAGACAAGGAAAGGGAAAAAGAGAGAGAGAGCACAAAACAGACTCTTAACTCTAGAGAAGAAATGGTGGTCGCCAGAGTGTAGGGGGGGCGGAAATAGGTCAAGGGGGTGAAGAGAACACTTATCACAAGGAGTACCAAATAATGTATGGAAGTGTTGCATCACCATATTGTATACCTGAAACTCATAGTACACTTTATGCTAACCATACTGGAATGAAAATGAAAAGAAACAAAAATAAAGACACAAAATCAATTTGCTCCTTGCAGAGAGAAGACTCTTGGTGATACTCTAGGCAGAGGCTCCAGAGACCAGCAAGCTCCCACTCGCTGTTCCCATGGCCTCATGCTAGGCCAGACCATTCTGCCCATTTAAGCCTGGATTTTTATTTGTGGCTCCCAGCTGGACTCTCTGACTTCATCCCCTTTAATTCCCTTCTGTTGCCACTATGAGCTGCTCCTCACTGCCTACCATATCAGGTCCATGCCAACCAAAATTCCTGCTACTTTCCTGAACATCCCCCTGGTTAGCTACTGTGTAAGTGCCTCTAGCCCCTGGCACACACTCCGTCCAGCCTCTCTGCTCTTGCTCATCTGCCTACGACCCTTTCTTTCTTTCCTCTGGTTCCCTAAACCCAAGGCCTGCCTTTCAGAAGCTTTCTGACTTACATTTTCTCTCCTCTGAGGCCTTACAGCCCTTGACCATACCAAACCATCCAGTGACATGTTAGACTGTTTCATGAGTTCCCCTCCTGTGGAACTGGCCATAGCCTGATCTGACTCTAGAAGCCATGTGCCTAGCTCTGCGCTATGTTCATTTGTTCCCAATAAACCCAAAACTCAAAAACTGATACTCAGTACTAACATTTCTTGCTAACACTCTCATTTTGCTTCTTTTCCTTTTTGCAAAACATCACATCTTCACCAAGTACTCAAAACCCCCAGACTTGCTTACGTGATTGCCACCAATAAGTGGCTTTTCTGACACCTGCCCTGCTGACCTCCACTGGTTGTTCTGAGACAGATAGGAGCAGGGTTGAAAAAGCCCTTTAGACAATATTATTGCTGCCCAGACAAAGCACAGACTGAGGGTCTGGAGCTGATTTAACCCCACCGGTTGTTCTGGCCTCCTATAGACACAGCCTGAACCCCTACCTAGAATTTCTGGGTTCAATAACCAAACATGGTTTCAGGGACCCTCAACAGTGTTTAGCAAAGAATGAGCATTAAAAAGACCAAAGCCAGTGTTTGGCCAAACGGCAAAGGTGCAATTGTTTTTGTTCCTATGCCCACAAATGGGCCACTGAGTATGGCTCTGGGCAGCAATGTGGCCCCCAGAAGGAGCTGTCCATGCAGCCAGAAAAGAGCTTTAGGTATTTTTTTTAAAAAGTATTTTATTTATTTATTTGACAGAGAGAGAGCACGTGAGTGGGGACAGAGGGCAGAGGTAGAAGCATGTATGGCAGGGAGCCTGATGTGGGGCTCCATCCCAGGACTCCGGGAGCATGATCTGAGCAAAGGCAGATGCTCAACCGACTGAGCCACCCAGGTGCCTTGCTTTAGGTCTTCTTAAGGACTTGTCCACCTGGTAGAGATACTGTTGACGTTTTTATTTATCAAGCACTTACTATGTGTCAAGCACGTTACAGCCATCACCATGCTTAGAATCCTCACAACAACCTTGGCGATTTTCCCCACCTATTAGATGAGGAAACTGGCTCAGAGAGATGAAGCGACATGCCCCAAATCACTGAGCTGTTTGCCTCCAAAGTTCAAGCCGTACAGCCAACAATCCCCACTCAAACTCTTAGTGTGGCCGCCAATCTGCAAATAGGGCAGGGGATGATTGAAACTTGGCAGCATGCCCCATGGGTACCCATCCTACCCATCCTTCTGAGGCAGCGGGAGGGAAGACAACAAACCAAAGCTACCGTCCTAGAAACCTGAGGTTGGGGCTGCAAACTATGACGTTCATGAACACGATCACAGTTCCACCTTCCTCTAGGCCAACAGTTCTTAACCTTTTGGGGGATAGACCCCTTTGAGAATCCAAGGGCAGCTATGAACTCTCTTCCTAGAAAACTGTGTATAAATGCAAACATGCAATTTTGTGTAGTTTCAGAAAAATCCATAGAGCTTCCTATATTTCATCCAAGAATTACGGACCCTAGGTTTTAAAAAAATTGCTGCTTAAGCAAATCTAATCCTATGTTTTAAAAAGTGATAAATTAGGCAACAGCCTTGGATGCAAAAACCAGGATTTGCTCTACGGAAATTTTGTTTTCATGTAACTTTCAGGAGCATGCCTACTTGCCTGCATAAGCTGCATTTGCAATGAGCATCTCTGGGTTTCCCTAGAGCGCCATGCAGTCAGAAACGATCATGGCGCAGATGATCATCATCAGTACTGGGCAGGGCACAGAACTAGAAATGACACATAGAGCTTGTAAGAAGTTTTTTTGGTCACTGGAGGGTGGATAGCCACTCAGTGGACAGGAGTGGCTTTGCTAGATGGCGACTGGACTATCTGACCTATAACAGCCCCACTCAGCACCATGAGTCAAGGGTTCTAAGACCTATGGAAAGCCAAAGAACATTCACACCACAAGTCCACTCCTGTTAAGCATTTAATAGCTCCAATGAGAGGCCAGGTACCCAATGGGGGTGGACTAAGTATATATTCGCTCACTCGCCTGAGTCTATAATTGACCTTCTCAACTCTGGCCCATGTTATTCCAAATACCAAGTGTTATTCCTCACTAACCTGAGGTCCTATTGTTCTTTTACAAAAATATTAGATAATCCCAACCCAAGTCATTCCAAGACCAGTGTGTGAGCCCTCATACAAGTGGCACTTAGTTGCAAGGCACAGATCTGATGCATTGATCCTATAGCATTTTATCCTTTAAAAACCTTTACACTTGAAAATGAGACGTTGTGTAGAATGTCTGAAGGAATGGTGGACCTGGAGCCCTTGTTCCTGCAGGTATAGCCTCCTTACCTCCCTGAGCCTCACTTCCCTCTATCAGACAGGTAACAATCCTTACCCCACTTACATCATATGCATCTTGCCAGATTCGAAAAAGAGAGTGAACACAGAAATATTGTATGCACTGTCATGTGTTGGACAAACGTAAGGATCCATAACCATTAGAAATTCAGAAATTTAGAAAACATTTATTGAGGCCATATTATTCCCAGGCACTTTATGTACCTTAAGTGTTTACAGGATCTGAAACAGGCTTGGAAAAAAGTAAAATAACATTTCCAAGCTCACACTGCCAGGTGGCAAGGAATTGGGGCTCTCTCTCTCTCTCCTACTTTCCCCCCTCCAAGACCCAGATGCCTTTCCATGACCCCACATTGCCTATCCCAGAACATCCCCCCCATTGGAATAAGAAATTGTTATTCACTTACGAAAAATATATCCTTGACCCTCTTTGAGACCTCCAAGGCAGTCGGTTCTGTTTCCTCCTTGTGAATGCGCGGCTGGGGATGGAGAGAGGAGAGAGGGGATGAGGCAGCCCCTCGGACTCAACCCCTCTATGGACTCCTCTATGTCGGAACTGTTGGAGTTGTGTATTGCTTTGAGAAGATGGCCGATGATTTCACTCTCCCTCTTTCCCCGCCCCCCTTTCTAATTTGCAAGTTGTAAAAATGTGTCGCCCCCAAAATGCACCAGGTGTCTCCAACTTTCTAATTGAGCAAGGCAGACTCCTTCCCAGCCAAGAGCCTTGAAATATTTATCCAAATTTTAGCTTCACTGAATTAATGCCTTAAGCTGGTGAGCAATCCAACTGAAGGTCAATGTTCGTTTCCTAAAGTTGTCCAATGTCTGTGTGGTATTTAGACCTGAAAATGATGACTTTACTCCAGATTGCAAACTCCCCAGAGTGCACCCTGAGGATGGAAGCCAGCCCACACTGTTTTCTGATCAGTCAGCATAAATGAACCTCTCTTTCGAGTTCAAGGTGGGCTCAGAATTGAAGCTGTCTTGAGATAAAGCAGATCAGCCCCATTCACCCCTGGGGGGAAGGCCTCCGAGCAGGGGAATGTGAAAGGCCCCTCCGGTCAGGGGAGACATCCGCTCCCCTTGGCTTTGGGCTGTACCAGTTGGCAGATAAAGCTCTGTGTGAATGCGGGCCAGACCAAAATGGTGCCGAGACAGCCACAGTGTTGTTTAGCAAAAAGAAAGGAAACATCTGCAAATCCTGTGTTGGTGCTGAGCGGGGACAGCCTGCTGCTTTTCCTCACGGGCCCACGGTGGGCCAGGTCCTGACTGATCAGAATGGTTCCCTGAAACAAATGCATTTGAAAGATATTTTCCACCACCCCCCCCAACAGGAAATTCTTGTGTTTAGTCATCCTTACTCTATGGGCTGAGTCAGCAAGCTCTGCTTTAACCACAGCTGCTTTCAAATGGTAAGCTTAGAAGACCAGTTAGTTGAGTGAGGAGCCTTGGCTGAAACGCTCTGACAGCCAGAGCTCCAAAATTGGGTTGGCTACATTGGAGGAGCTGCAAGCGAGGTGCTGCTCAGTACCTACAAGGTCCCCTGGGTGGGCCTCAATTACTTTTTAGTATGTTGCTATGACAGAGCATTCCAGAACTAGAAAGGACAATAGTTTGAGTACCTAAAAAGACCAGTACGATACAGTGGCATGATCTGTTGGCTTACAACTTAAATCCTGGTCCTGCCAATAATTAGCCTTACGGCCATAGGGCGACTGTCCCCTCTCTCTGGGTCTTAGCATTCTCAGGCTTAAAATCAAGGCTTGAGTAAGAGACCTGCAAGGGTTCTTCCTGCTCTAACAGTCTATGAGACAATCTAGGACCAATGACCAGCCATTCTTTTCCGAAATTACCAGGGGAAGACACTACATGACCTGTTTTGGGAGCCTGGCCCATCATTTTATTCATCTGTGGGTAAATGTCCACATGCACATGTCTTCCCTGGGTCTAACCACACTCTGATTTCTCTCATTTGAACCTCTGCAGGCATGGAGAACCCCTAGGGAACATTCTTTTCTAAAAGATCCTTTGTCAACTCTGAAAGCCTTCAGTTCTGAGTTCTGATAAATCCTCTGCAGGCAAGGAAAGCAATTGCTTACTTTTCAATGACCACACTTCCCTCTCCTCAGATCATTTGCCACCCTACTGGTTGTTATCACTGACTTGTGACCCTAGGCTGGGATAGACTGGCTATCTGCTGGACAGTTGGTTCTGCAGAAAGGAAGAAGGCACTTATTCCAGATCAGACACCTCAGAGGATTTGTCCTCAGGCACATGAGAGAGAAGAACCTTTTATAATGTGACCCTCTCCACTCCTGGATACATATCTGGTACCCTATGATGAAGACAGTTACCATTTACTGGACATTTATTCTGTACATGCTGGACATCGTTCTAAGCAATTTACATGCTCATTTGATCTCATTTAATCCTCACAACAGTAGAGTTCTTATTCCTATTTTACAGATTAGGAAACTGAGGTACATAGAGGTTCATGAACTTAAACCACTAGTATGCAGGGCAGCTGCTCTTCTGACCCAGGGCTCAGCTCTGAGCCATCACACTTCCAAGTGGGGCCAGCTTCCTGGGAGGACTGAGATGGTACAGATGATGCTGGCCCCTGTAAAGACTGCCCACTCCACCTGCCTCATGTGCCTGCATCCCTGGCCAGGTGTAGGTGCCTGGCCTGGTTTCCGTGGCACTCTGTGCCCCTTCTACAGGGAAAAAGGCTTCTCCATGCAGAGCTGCCAAGTGTTGACTCTCCATCACCTGAAATGAGTCATGTTTTCCTCTTATGAGGACAACATAGGGAAAGATCATCCTAGAAGATGGGTTTCCTCAAAAGAAAGCAAGCATTGGAAAGTGACCCCATTCCTCTGAGCTGGTAAATCCATTAGATTTGCCAAGTGTCAGAGTTTGGGGAGAACTTGCAGCAAATTCAAAGTCTTTCCTGTTACAGATGGAGAGACTGAAGTTGAGAGAAGGGGATCAGATGCCTGTGGACTGAGCATCAGTGAGTTATTAAAAGTTGGGGAAAGGGCCAGAAATGACAGAGTTGACCTAATTTATAATTCTCCCTTGAGCCCACCATATGAGGAAATAGGAAGGAAGGTATCCCCCCCAACACCAGAGCCATAACCCCTCGAAGGACAGGGGTTTCATAAGAACAGGCTCTAATGCAGTGAGATGCCAAGGGGCTGCCGCATTCATATGACCAAGGCTCACAGCTAGATGGTAACGTCCCCATAACCTCACACCAGACCTGTTTACGAAATGGATCCCACACCAACAATCACAAGGGGCTCTGGGGGGAAAACCACTTCTGTTGAGAAAGAAGCTGGTCAAAACCTTGAGGACTAATGACCACAATCCCAAGATACCTCTCAAACCTTACTCCTGTGAGAGCCAAGTGGAACCACCTTGCTTCTCAGTTCTGAATGTGCAGATACCATTGAAATATTTTCAAGCCAGAAGGCTTGTAAAGTATTCTTTTAAAATGAATCTTATGGTAGTATACGTTTTTACTGATCCTCACAGGAGAGTCAATATGGAAAAATGTAAAGAAGGACTTGGGGCTTTGTCAGCGGGGCAAGCTGCCAGGAATTGGCCCTAGGGAACAGGGTCTTAATGGCTGTTTTCAAAGAAACAGCAGATCCTCTTTCATTCCCCAGTGTGAATCCACAATGTATTTTCCAGCCTCTTCCTCCTAAACTAAGAACAAAGTACCAGGGTTTAAAAATAAAAAGATATAGAATTAGAGCTTTTGCCTGATTTGCCTGCTACTGAGCAGATAGAAACCTTAGGGTTTCTATGGAGGAGGGTCATGTCTCCTCCAGCTAGACTTGAACAGACACATGGGGTGCTAGGTGGCTCAGTGGTTGAATGTCTGCCTTTGGCTCAGGCCATGATCCCGGGGTCCTGGGCTCGAATCCCTCATTGGGCTCCCTGTGAGGAGCCTGCTTCTCCCTCTGCCTATGTCTCTGCCTCTCTTTGTGGGTCTCTCATGAATAAATAAAGAAAATCTTAAAAAAAAAAAGACCCACATCACATTGTTGGGTAGAGTCTGTTGCTGCCTACAGACTTTGCCATGTGGGTGAAGTCGGCCACACACTATCTTATAAATAAGCGAATGAACTCCCCTTCATTTTATAGGGTGGCTAAAGCCTGATTACCTTTCACAATCAGCCAACGTCTTAATTCATCCCAGCTTGCAGCTGGCCTCCAGGAACATGGAAGAGGCTTGGTTGGGCGGGAAGATGGAGGGTGGGAGCACGATAGGGCGTGTATGCACACGTGTGTGGCACACAGAACCACTTTGGAAGGTTGGTTTTTTTTTAATAGGTAGTCAGGACTTTCAAGCTAGAAAAAAAAAAAAAACCCTGCCTTTGTAGTGTTAGGGGATGACATTTCGTTGCAAAAATAAATGATTTGGTCATTACCATTTCATGGTTGCTGGCAACCGACCGCCTCTGCTTTCTAACAATTTCCATTTTAGGCACTGACAGGCCCTTCAAAGTGATTCAGCCAAATATCCACCCCAAAGTTGCGTATTTGGCAGTTTCATACTGAAAAATCTGGGGCCTCTGGGCAAAAATGTCAGAAAGGGCTCCCTCCTTCTTTGTCAGTTGTGAAACAAACAGATCACCATAAACAGTCACCGGGGGCTCCCTGGGCAGCCATGCAGACAGAGAGAGAAGGCACGGAAGTTGTTGGCAGGGCCTGCTTCCTTGGCTCTGCTTCCTGCTCTCGGCCTCTGTTGCTGCTTGTTCTTCTCCTGAAGGCTAGGGCTGCTTCAGTCGTAAACCCTAACCGAGGCGAGGCCCGGGTGTCCAGCAGGCAGGCTGGCCCTGCTGATGGCAAGTGTGGAGCAGAAGTGGAAATCACAGGGACTCTGGTGCTCTGAGGCTCCGGGGCCTGGGGATACTATGGAAGCTCACTCTGTGGAACTGGCCAGACCCATATGCAAGCTGTTCCTGTGGACATTCATGAGGCAATTTGTCCAGCTGGGTCTCTAGAGCCTGACCAGCAACTCTGAGAGTGATTCCCCAAAGTTCTTTCACACACATTTCCCTCAGCCTTTAAAGGCTCTCCTCCCAGCTTTTTAAAAAATACTTTATTTATTTATTCACGAGAGATATATAGAGAGAGGCAGAGACAGGCAGAGGGGGAAGCAGGCTCCATGTAGGGAGCCTGATGTAGGACTCAATCCCAGGACTCTAGGATCACACCCTGAGCTGAAGGCAGATGCTCAACCACTGAGCCACCCAGGCATCCCTCGTCCTGGCTTTTTAAGCACCTGTCCCCCTCTCTTCATGCCTGACTCACTTTAAATGTCAGGCTATCTCGGTGAGGCCCTCCTGACTCCTCAGCCAAGCCCTACTGGTATATTCTTTATCACAGAACCTATTTCTTTTTTTCTGCTTAAAGTACGCATTACTATCTGCAGCTATGTATTCATCTATGTGTTTGCTTAGTACTCATCTCTCCTGTGATATACTAAGCTTCATGAGGGCAGGGGCCACTTTTGTTTTGTTCAACACTGGACTCCTGATGCCAATCCTAGTGCCTGGCACATAGTAAATGCTCAATAAACATTTGTTGAGTGAATGAAGAAACCTGGTAGTATTCTGCTTACTGATCCAGTCTGTGAAAATCTTAAAAATAGGCTCATTATCTCCTTGCACAGGTTTCTTCCTAAAAACTCCCTGCATTTGTTGCCACTTGTCTATCTGGGAGAGAGAGCTAGTTCTCAGCCACATCCTTCCCCCATTCCAATCCACTTCCTACTTCTTACGTGGTTCACGATGCCCAGGATCTGGGCACTGGGACCAGGCAGCTTTTCTGCCAGAGGCAGTTAGTGCCGGGAATATGCCACTCAGAACTGACTCTCTTAGCAGCATAGTGAAATGTCATTTTGTGGGGACAGGACCATTATTTAAAAAAATATTTTATATACTTATTTGTGAGAGACACACAAAGAGAGGCAGAGACACAGGCAGAGGGAGAAGCAGGCTCCCTGCTGGGAGCCTAATCTGGGACTCAATCCCAGGACCTCAGGATCATGACCTGAGCCAAAGGCAGACCCTCAAACACTGAGCCACCCAGGTGCTCTGGGACTGGACCATTATATTTAATAATAATACTCAAGTCTACTGTCTCTTCCCTTTGGGAGCTAATTTTAAGAGTTCTTTGGCTCTCCTGTCTAAAAATAACAGCCAACCTTCTCAAAACTACAAATAACGTCACATTGCTATCATGTCTGAAAATCGCCTTCCATTCAGTGGGCCAGTCCTGTTTTTGGAGAAAGGCCGTCTGCTCTAGTCAATGACAGCCACAGCCACCCAGCTGCTTAGGTCTCCTTCCTTGAAGTAATGAAAAAACGAGTTACCAGATCGTCAACATTCCCTTAGGGTTCCCTTAGGGTTACCATGCCTTCTGTTCCCTTTCTTCCTGTCATTAGCTGCAACAGCACTGATGTTTGTCCAGTTTAGAAAGGTATGTAAGGCCCTGTGCTTTCTTATTACACTTATGAATGGCAACCAATCCATTTATATCTGCTATATTTTTCACTAACCCTACCAAAGAAGGCTTTTCCCATCCCTGTTTTAAAATATGAATCATCTCAACTATGAAATTCTCCAAAAAATCTACCAAGACTTAAAATATGTTTCTTTCAGCCTAGAAGGTTCACTACTTGGAATTGATACTGTATATGTGCCAAGACGCAAGGACTTCTTGCTCCAGAGTGTTCACTGAAATAGCATTTATAATAGCAGTGCTCCCACAGAATGGAACCCTAAGCACAGAGAATGGTAAGATGGGTCTCTATGTACTGTCATGGAAAGATCTCCATGATGTTCTAAATGAAATAAAACAAAGTCTGGCACAGGAGGATCCTGTGTCTTCAGAACCTGTCAGTTCCTCCTTCCAGAAATTTCACAAAATCCTGCCTTTTCATTTCCTCCCGCTGGTTCAGTCTCCTGTTTTCCTGGTCCCAGGGTCTCTCTTTCCAGTTTGTCTTTCCCATCAACTGGAATTAACATTCAAAAACATCACTTTTTCCAGATCTCTTTACTGCCAGAGGCAGAGTCTCAAGCAACTGAGCTCTCACAAAGATGGGAGGCAGGATGGTGGAGTGTTTCCTTGTTCTGGGATTAAGGGAAATCTAATGGGAGGGTAGCTTCCACTGCTGATTAGCTGTTTGACTTAACCACTCTAAGCCTCAGTTTCTCCATCTGTAAAATAGTCACAGGGTAGTTTTCAGATGAAATGACCATGTAAAGAGCTTGGCATGGTGGCTGGCACATAGTAAGGGCTCAATAAATGGGACTCATCATTACTGTTGTTATTTTTATTATTAAACCAGAAATTGGTTCATTTGAAGTTCTTTGAGAAATACTTTGTAACTTCATAACACCTTTTGGAAGAAGAAGTTTCACATGTTTCCTTCTTGCTTCAGTAACCTACTGCATATGGCAAGGCCACCTTTTGTCTATTTCCTCCGATATGCACTCCAAAGTCTGCCCCTCTCTTGTACCCCCAAATCTGGAGGACGTGTCCACGTCCCTTGGATCCATGGCCTCCAGGAGTTTTTCTACAGACTTTAATCATATGACACCCCTCTATGCCTTCATCTTCCCCAACTATTTTTCACTAATCTTTCCTGCCTGGCCTTGTAGGGTAGCATCCCAAAGACTTTGGTCCTTTCCTGGCTTTATTAAGAGTTTCTTTGTGGTTGCCTGTTCCGTGTCTCTTTTCTTTGGGATCAGGTGACTATTTTACTCCACTAATTCTTTAAAACAAAAAGGGCTGTTAGCTCATGCTGTGGAATGAAAGGGCATGCCAGTTCTGTTTTTTTTTCCCTTGTAAGATCCTCATTTTATACCATTATTGTGAAAGAGAAATGATGTCTTTATGTCCCATTTTGATTTCTGCCTGCTTCATTGAATGGGCTCCCAGGGTGGACTCATGAAAGGCAAGGCTGCTGTCTCAGCTTTGCCTGTGGACAGCTTTGGTGTGTGACCCCAGGTATGTCAAAGGGATTCCTGTGCTTGTCTCTTCATCAGTGAAATAAGAGTATTGGAGCATAGTTCCTAGTGTGTCTTACAGCTCTGATGCTAGGTTCTTGTCTGGTTGGGATGGGTCCTGAAGGAAGAGACTATGGCAAAGTTCTCTTATCACACCCATCCTAGTGTATGAGCTGAGTTGGTTCAAATTGAAATTAATTATTCTGTGGGACTGTTTCATGCATTTCTAAGAGCCCATCTCCTGAAAAATTTTCTGATGTATATTCTATGTCAAAAGAATTGTTATTTCTTTTTTTTCTCCCAGGGCTCACCTTAGCAGTGAGCTCCAAGCCCCACTTAACGCTGAGAAAAACCATACATGCTGAGCTCTGGTCAGATTTGATGGCGAAGAACATTTCTCTCATTACCACCTCCATTCTCGGTGATGGCCATCATCACACATTTACATCCTGGATGTCTTCCAGGCAAATGCTGAATAGTTGATTATTTGCACAGATGATTATAGCTTGCCCTCACTTGGATTTTGCCTCCAACGTCTCTTTATTGAGAGTTTTTATATTAAACATACACTAAGTCTCAAGCTTGATTTTAACTGATTCCACATGAAGGAATGATTTTCAACTCATAACACATGAGGAACATCTGTTCTGCTTATTTGAATTCAGGCAGTGCTATTATTATTGTAGAAGCTGACTGTTGAGTATCAATATTTGTCTCTTTCAGTTCCATTGAACTTTCCGGGGTGCCACTCCCATTTGTGGATCTTTTAAACATACATCCTGGAGTCTATAAAACAGTGGAACAACTCCCATTTTCCTTTTCATTTTCTCTGACTTTCACTGCAGAACTTGGGTCAAGCCCTGGCTGTTGCTTGCACACGTGGTTGGGACATGATAGTCCCCGTCAAATGCAGCCAGAATCACTGTTCAAAAGTCCAGACATCAGGTACCCAGACTTTGAGGTTGCCTCATGAAGGCCATTCCAGACCTTTGTTTGAAACAAGCAAGTTCCCAGGGGGATCTTGACTGATCCAGGAATTCACCTGCAAACGGGAACCCACTGAGCTGAGTTCTCTCTCGCCGAGGACTCCAGATGGGCCAGGAAGGAGGATGTCTTTGGACCAGAGGCTCTCATCTTTGATGTCAGTACACTCTGGTGTCTGACAATCAGTTACTCTCTGTTTCTGATAATCAAATACCAAAGCTTGTGTATGATTTACTTAAAAAAAAATAAACTCAAGCAGATTCAAGGATTTCTCTATAAATAACTCTAACATTCCCATATGCTGTCATGAGTGGGAGAGAAAGGGGTGGGGTTATATTCAGTGCTCTGGGAACTAAGAACTGTGGGTGTGCCTGAGGGCATGTGAACACTAGGGGCGCTCATGCCAGGCTCCCATCCCTGGCAGCACCTGGGTATTTTAACAAGGGCCTCATGAGATTATTTCCCTGCCGATGGGGTCTGTCACAGCGGGGATTTAAGGGCAGGCAAGACAGGGCAGGCAGCACATACCATGAAGGCAGTATGCTGGCCCTAAGTAAGCAGACTGGCTCTAAGTTGGGCTAAATACATGATAAATAACAGAAGGACTTAAGTTGGAATCTAAACTGCTAGTGTATCCTTGGCTAAGTTACTCAATTTCTCTGAGCCTCAGACTATTTGCCTTTAAAGTGGAGACATTGGGGTACCTGGATGGCTCAGTGGTTGAGCGTCTGCCTTTGGCTCAGGTTGTGATTCTGGGGTCCTGGGATCAAATCTTGCATCAAGCTCCCAGCAGGGAGCTTGCTTCTCCCTCTGCCTGTGTCTCTGCCTCTCTCTCTGTGTGTGTCTCTCATGAATAAATAAATAAAATCTGAAAAAAATAAAATGGAGACATTATTCTTATACTTCTGAGAGGTATTGTGTGGCTTCAACAGGATGGTGCAAATAAATCACCCAGCATGTGTCTTGGGTGAGCTAACTGTACCAGAACACATAGCACATTGTATGCATCTGGGGCTGGACCCTCAAGCCTATTACAGTGGCTAGCACATTGTAGGTACTCAGAAAAATGCTGACTTGATACAAGAGGCCACATATTATATGAGGCCAGTTGAGATTGATTTATTTATTTGAGAGAGAGGGAGAGAGAGAGAGTAGGTGGCGAGGCAGAGGGAGAGGGAAAATCCCAAGCAGACTCTCCTCTGAGTGCAGAGCCAGATGCGGGGCTCGATCCCACGACCCTGACATCGTGACCTGAGTCGAAATCAAGAGTTGGATGCTTAACTGAGCCACTCAGGTGCCCTGTGTGCACTTAAGTAAAACATCCAGAATGGTCAAATCCATAGAGGCAGAAAGCAGACTAGTGGTTGCCAGGAACTAGGGGGTGAGTGGGATGGGGAGTCACTGCTTAATGGGTATGGGGTCTCCTTTGGGGTGATGAAATGTTCCATAACTAGACAGAAGTGATGATTGCACAACATTGTAAATACACTAAATGGCCCTGAACTGCATGCTTTTAAACAGTTAAAGCAGTAAGTTTTGTGCTGTTTATATTTTACAATAAAAAAGTCATTGGTTTGGGTTTTGCATTTTCTTCTCTTTTGTGTGTCTCTAATTCACAGACAGCTCTGAGACAGTGCACATATACAGGGGCTGATAATCAGGTACCTGCTTCTACCCCACAAAGGCTAGAGGGTACGGCTATGAGGTGTTCACACTCTAGGCCAATGTCTCCCAAATGGCTGGGCCCTAGCCCTCATCTCCTTTGAGCTGGTGTTATGTTGGTCCTGTGGTCTTTCCCCTGACCTGAGCCCATGCTAGAGGAGTAAGAACAGTAGGAAAAGTGCCAGCCTGAACCAGAGGATTAGGCTGAGGCCCAGCAGAAACAGTGGCGCCCAACTCAAAGCCAACTGTTCCTCAGTCAGGCCACTCAAAGCTGATTGGCCCTGATGAAAGCCATTGACAGTCCTGCTCTTGGAAAACACCACTGTCCACACTACCCCAGGGAGCCTAGGAGGGCTCATGTGATCATTTAAGCCTCTGCCATCCCCTCCTTGAGCAATCACCCAACACTCCAAATGCTGAGATTCTTGAGCTGCAACCAGGAATGTCCCTGGAGTGAATTAGTTTTGGGGGGATTGAGGGACCAGCTCCAATCTGGGGTCTAGAGGGTGACTGAAGCATTTGAGATTTGTTACCCAATAAAAATCTCTGCTAAGGCCCAAGACTGAAATAACTCAGCTGGGCTCTGGACTCAGCAGGGACCATTCATTAGCTAACACTTCTCGTCTGTGATAGTTACAGACAGGTTTTTTCATGCCCCCCGAAATGGGCTTCAGCATCGCAGCTGGCAGACAGCTGTGGCCTCACAGTGTTTACATTACCCAGACTAATGCAGTCTGTGCAGGAGACACAGAAGGAATCTGATTTAGCTTTTGGAAAACGGGATTTTGAAAAGTTCCATGGTTTGCTCTTGCCCCTCCCTTCCTGAGCTGCAGAGAGACCGAGGTGGAACGAAACAGGCATGGCTAGGAAAAGGAGACTCTCACATCTTTGTTTGGCACTGCTTTGTTTGACACCTCCAGGTGGTGGGAGCTGAGCCGAGACCAGAGGATTAGGACAGCCAAACGCTAGTTCATAGCTCTAGAGTCCCGTCCTACTGGTCAGCAAGAGCTCCCTGGGGACTCCACATATGTGAAAAGAACAGAAGGACTAGGGTCCCCATAGACTGCTGGGTCTGTGACCAATTGCTCACAAAGTGGAAGCAGGGGCTGGTTAATCCTACTGGAGTGTTCGGGACCTATCATACTACCTCGTGGGCTACCTACTCCAGTGCGACAGCCATTTTGTTTTATTTCCTCAGGTTGCTCTTCAGTAAGGTTCCCAAGTCCTGTCCATTCTACCTTCAAAATGCATCTGACATCCTCTCTTCTTCTCTGTCACCATTGCTGCTACTTGGAGTCAGTGCCATATTTCCTCATGTCCATACTAGGGCACCATCTTTCTAACTGGTCTCCTCTCCCTGCTCCCTTTTCAAGATGGCTCTTCCAGAGATGTATCCTTATATCATATCCCCTCCCATCCCATCCCATTCCATCTCATCCCAGTAAACATTTCCTGAGTGCCAAACACTATGGGATAAGCCCTTTGTTAGGTGCCAGGGATATGCACATCAATCAGACACAAGCTCTTCCCACAAGAAAAACAGTTCAAAGGGAAGAGGGACAAGGAAGCAGAGAAATACAGGAAGGTTTTAAAGGTGCAATGCCAGGGCCCGGGAACTCTGGGAGCCTAGAGGAGAGCACCTAAGCTAGAGCTGAGGTGAGAGTGAAGAGAAGACTCTCCTGATGTCCTTTTCATCTGGCCACTCACCTCCAACCTGACACTGCTACCACCATCTGTCTCCAACTTTCTTTTTCAACCAAATGTTCCCCTGACCCCCTTCAAAGAAATCTCTATTCCAGAAAGACTGGTCCCCTGTTATTCAACATATATAAACTCTCCCACTCGCTCAACCTTGCTATTGTCCTTTGCCCTTGGCCATGACCTTAGTCTGGAGGTTGGCCAGGCATCGTGTCTTCCCGCTCTCCTCTTGCACCTTCTTTAGCACTGAAGCCGTGCCTGGCATCTGGTATGGGTTGACTGATGATCTACTGAGTACAGTTTCTTTTGACTGTGGGACCAATCTGCCTCTCACAAGCAGGATGAACAGTTTTGCCTCTATGAGGGCTATCAGAAAAATCTGTGAATCCAGATGAAGGGGCTCAGAAAACTGCTGATGAGTTTTGGTCACACTGTCCCCAGCTTTGTCCTGACCTCTTGGAAAGAGGATGCTGTCAATAATCAAGTGGAGATTAGCAGTTTCAAGAGTTCCAGTAGGCATATAGTTGGATATATTTTCCATTCTGATTTAAATATTTAGCCTGATTTGTTTTTGGCTTTGTTTTGTTTTGTTTTTGTTTTGTTTTGGTCCTGAGCCTGTTGGTCAGGGCTAATTTGTACAGCTGCTTTTTCATTTGGTTTCTTCCAAGAAAGCGAGAGGAAGTAAGGTTGCCAGCAAATTTGCAGTTACCAAGGTTTTCCTAAGACGAATATTATTTTTCTCTTCTAATACTGCCAAATACAGTATAAAGAGAAGCATGTGATTATTCCACAAATTTAGTTATACCAGGGGTCAAATTCTGTACTCTGTCCACATCCTGATGTTGGGAGACCTATAATGCTGATTTCCTGACCTACTAGTTAGTCAACCGTATTTCCATAGCTGTACCATATTTCCAAAATTGTAAATTCACTCAGATCTTGAGCTTGGATTCTCAGAATTGCCTTCTCCTGGACTGCAGCAGGAAGGGCCAAGGGGGGCTGCTCTGGGTAGGGGAGGGAAAGGGGAGGCAATGGAGAAGCCAGGGTGGGAGAAAGAGCACGGGAGTTAAAGGAGCATTGGGTGCTGGTCCCTGCTTGGTCACTGACTCAATGTGTGATTTGGGCAAGTCACTTCCTCTTTCTGAGCATTTCTATGGGGAGCATTAGAGTGGATATGTTCTAAGGCCTTTTCCTGTCAAATATTACTCGACCCTGTGACTTTGTATTGGGTATTTCTATAAAGGTTAACTGAGCAAATGCCAAAGCCTTATCAGTACTGACAAGGCTTCTCCTCTTGTCTGCCCTTAGGAGGCATTTGCCCAAGTTGGTGCTTGATCATTCTGAACCCTGAGAAGAATGGCCTGGAAAACAGTGCTCCTGGCCTTACTAAAGGAATGCAAGTCTAGCCTGGATAGCTGGTTTTGAGTCTTGCTTAGGCCTGGAGGACACTTTTAAACAGCCATGTTGAGATATGATTCATATACCCTACAACTTACTCATTTAAAATGTACAATCCAGTGGGTTTTAGTATATCCTCAGAATTGTACAACCATCAACTATCAATTTTGGAACATTCTCATCACCCCTAAAAGAAATCCTGCACCCTTTGGCTGTCATGCCCCTGCCCCCAAACTCTTCGCCCTGCCCAGTGCTAGGCAGTCACTAATATTTCTGTTTCAATGGATTTGCCTATTGTGGACATTTTTTAGAAATGGAATCATACGATGTCTTTTGTGACTGGCTTCTTTCGCATAGCATAATGGGTTTGTTTGTTTGTTTTAAGATTTTATTTACTTATTCGAGAGAGAAAGAACAAGTAGGAGAGGGGCAGAGGGAAACATAAGAAGCAGACTCCTCGCTGAGTAGGGAGTTCAAGGCAGGGCTCGATCCCAGGACCCTGGAATCATGACCTGAGCTGAAGGCAGACACGTAACCAACTGAACCACCCAGGCACCCTGTGCTTAGCATAATCCATGTTATAGTGTGGATCCATTCTTCATTCCTTTCACTTCTGAATAACATTTCATTGCATAGATTGCATCCATTCACCCATTGATGAACGTTTTGTGGTTTCCATGTTTTACCTATTATGAAAAATGCTATTGAACATTCATGTAGGAGTTTTTGTGTGGACATTTGTTTTTGATTCTTTTGGGTATATACTTAGGAGTAGAATTGCTGGGTCATATGGTAACTGTGTTTAACTGAGAACTTTCAGACTGTTTTGCAAAGTGGCTGCACCATTTTACAGTCCCACCAGCAGCATACTAGGGCTCCAATTTTTGAAGGTTACATTTTAATCGTGTCCCATTGGTAGAGAATACTTTCCAGGGTTGATGGCTTGGAGAAGCCATCTCCCTGGGATAGTTTGGACCATGTAATGTTAGCTTTTCAAGGGGATAATTTTGTTTTGTTTTGTTTTTAAGGGGATAATTTTTATAAGCAAGTCCCCTCTGTTTTGTTCTATGGTGGTTAGATCCTAGGAGAAAGTGACTTGGGGGAATCCACCATTGGCCTCTGAAGCCTTCAAGAATTTGGTGGAAACACTTCCATGCTATCTGGCAGAATGGCTCATAATAAGATGTTGTGTGAGTTTGTAGTGAAACCTATATCAGTTTTAGCCCTTTTAAGGTACTTTCTGTCGGCAACAGATAATTTCTGGGGATAGAGGGAGGAGAGGGGGTTTTGGCATATCTGCCTACTCAGTCTTGTGTCCACCAGTCCTGCCTGGGAATTGGGGTAGGAACAAAAGAAGTCAAAAAAGAACCTAAGTGCTTTGGGTAGGGTGACCTTTGTGTACTGGTTTGCCTGATGGTCCCAGTTTACACTTACTATTACAGCGTTATTATTAACAGCCCTGCTTGTCACTCTCAAAAGTGTCCCAGGTTGGGGATCCCTGGGTGGCTCAGCAGTTTAGTGCCTGCCTTTGGCCCAGGGCATGATCCTGGGGTCCCGGGATCAAGCCCCACATCGGGCTCCCTGCCTGGAGCCTGCTTCTCCCTCTGCCTGGGTCTCTGCCTCTCTCTCTCAGTCTGTCTCTCTCATGAATAAATAAATAAAATCTTTTAAAAAAAGTGTCCCAGGTTGATAAACTGCATGGTCCTCTCAGCTTTAGGCCGCAAAGATGTAATGTCCAGCATCCCACTCAGAGTTATAAAGGCTACAGACTTTCACATCTTAATGAACTTATATCTCACTGGAATAAAGAAAGGATCTCTCAAACTTGCTGAACGTTGGCTCCCAAACAATAGCATGAACCAGAGTCATACACAAGAGAAACCAAATGCTGATGAGATTCAAAGTGTAGGAAAGTATATTTTGGGGGAGGGGTTGGATATAAGTGTATTCAGGAAAGGCTTCCATGGATGAGGTGAGGTCTAAAGAGAATCTTGAATGAAGTATAGGATTTGGGCATTCCAAGTTCCTTGACAGATCAAGGTCCCAAATATCCTTTGTCCTTGTTCTAATTAAAAGGCACCATGCTCCCTTGTGCTTGGGCAGACAATTCACATGACCTCCTAGCTCATTTGGCAGCACTCAGGAGAAATCTGGCCTTGCAATCAGACTAAATGATGTGTTACCCTACACTTAATCTCCACCATCCATCAAAATCCAGGGGCCTTGGCCCCAGCCCTCAACAAGAGGCCCACAGTACCTGGGTAGGATTTCATCCAGGGAATGAATGCAAAGCCCCTAATTCTCCATCCATCTCAGCCCTCTGTAAACAGTTACAGACTGCAGCCAACAGCAAAAGAACTGCCAACCCAAATGAAAGCAGTGAGTCAGCAAAATAAAGACAGATGGCAATGGATTAACTGTAGCATAGACGGCAAGAAGTAGACCCTCCTTAGTTCTGACCAGATTGCCTCCCCTCAATTTCAGGCAACCTAGTGCTCACAGCGAGCCCCTCATGAGCTGTGCTGGGGGTGGGAGAAAATGTTTGCTGCACACAGAGTGTGTGGAGCCATGGCAGTCTAGGGGAACGCTGCTTCGATCCATTGTCTCCTGGTGGTCCGGGCTTGGGGCTAGAGGACAGGGAGGAGGACAGATTGGAAGAAGACATTGCTCAGGCTTCCTCCCAAGCTGTTCCACCTCCCTTGTGCCAGGGCCATTTCCTTAGATGGCCTTTTCAAGGATTCTGCTCTGTTCCTCCTGAACCATACTCATTGGACCACATCACTGTAACTTGCCCTGTTTTGCCTATCAGTGTAGTCAAGCTCAAGCTCTGGAGATGGTAAAAGGTTGAATTAATGTCCAAAAATATTTTTTGCAACTGAATGTGAATTTCTTTTTTTTTTTTTAATTGAAGTCCAGTTGACACACAATGTTACATTAATTTAAGGTACAACATACCGATTGGGTAAGTCCATACTTATGCTGTGCTCACAAGTGTAGCTACCATCTGTCCTCATACATCACTACTACAATATCATTGACTATATTCCCTATGCTGTGTCTTTCATCCCTGTGACTTATTCATGTATGGGAATGTCTTTTATCCATGTCTATGATGATGAATACCTAGCTGTACCTCCTAGAACATAGGAGATGCTCAACAAATATTTGTTGAATGAAAGAAAGAATGGATGAATGAAAGCTCTTTTGCAAAATATGGCCTGAGGACCACAAACAAGATAGGCCCACCACTGAAGTGAGATATTCCATGTAAATCTCTTTGTCTATTCAATCAAGGAATCAGTCATTTAACACACATCCTGACATCCCCCAGGTACTCAACACTTTGTGCCCACCTATCACCTTGGCTATATCAACATTTTCTGAAGACTTTCCTCAAAAGGCCATCTTCTTAAAGTAATCTATGATTTCATGCCAACTTCCTATATTCCTAGCACCTTTGATATCTGGGATTTCTTGGAAGACCTCTTAACAAACAACTGCTTTTTTAAAAGATTTTACTTATTTATTCATGACATACACACACACACACACACACACACATACACACACACACACACAGAGAGGGCGGGGGCGGGCGGGCAGAGACACAGGCAGAGGGAGAAGCAGGCTCCATGCAGGGATCCTGATGTGGGACTTGATCCCGGGTCTCCAGGATCAGCCCTGGGCTGAAGGCGGTACTAAACCACTGAGCCACCCGGGCTGCCCACAACTGCTTTTTTAAATGATGAACAGTCCTTAAAGAAGTGGAATGTTCTTGAGAATAATTCCAGACAATTCTTGGGTAAGGACAGGAATAGAGAGAGTAATAAACAGTTGGCCTAGTTGAGTAGGAAAGGAACAAGCATTGGAGCATGACGGAGTAGGGGATGGAGAAGGTTATAGGTTCCTACTCTATACCCACCTAGCTTACCACTTCCTACAACAACCCAGTCTGCCCAGAATCAGAACTGAGGCTTCTCTAGCCTGGCTTTTCCTATGTTTACCCTAATATTGTCACTGAAAAAAAATTCATGGAAGTGAAATTCACATAAAATTAACCATTTTCAAACGGAACAATTCAGTGGAATTTGGTCCATTCACATGTTATACAACCCCCACATCTATCAAGTTCCAAAACATTTCCCTCACTCCAAAGTAAAACCCTTATCCATTTAGCAGATTCTCCCAATTTTCTCCTTTCATCCAGCCCCTGGCCGCCACCAATCTATGTCTTGTCTCTATAGATTTACCTATTCTGGATGTTTCAAATAATGGAATCATACAATATGTGGCCTTTGTGCCTGGCTTCTTTGACTTAGCATAATGTTTTCAAGGTTCATCCAAATCATAGCATATGGTTGAAGAACATCCCATTGTGTGGATATATCACACTTTTTATTTTATTTTTATTTTTTTTAATTTTAAGCAAACATTATTTTGTTTTTTTTATAATAAATTTATTTTTTATTGGTGTTCAATTTGCCAACATACAGAATAACACCCAGTGCTCATCCCGTCAAGTGCCCCACTCAGTGTCCATCACCCATTCACCCCCACCCTGCCCTCCTCCTTTTCCACCACCCCTAGTTCATTTCCCAGAGTTAGGAGTCTTTACGTTCTGTCTCCCTTTCTGATATTTCCCACACATTTCTTCTCCCTTCCCTTATATTCCCTTTCACTATTATTTATATTCCCCAAATGAATGAGAACATACAATGTTTGTCCTTCTCCGATTGACTTATTTCACTCAGCATAATACCCTCCAGTTCCATCCATGTTGAAGCAAATGGTGGGTATTTGTCATTTCTAATGGCTGAGTAATATTCCATTGTATACATAGACCACATCTTCTTTATCCATTCATCTTTCAATGGACACCGAGGCTCCTTCCACAGTTTGGCTATTGTGGACATTGCTGCTAGAAACATCGGGGTGCAGGTGCCCCGGCATTTCATTGCATCTGTATCTTTGGGGTAAATCCCCAACAGTGCAATTGCTGGGTCATAGGGCAGGTATATTTTTAACTGTTTGAGGAACCTCCACACAGTTTTCCAGAGTGGCTGCACCAGTTCACATTCCCACCAACAGTGTAAGAGGGTTCCCTTTTCTCCACATCCTCTCCAACATTTGTGGTTTCCTGCCTTATTAATTTTCCCCATTCTCACTGGTGTGAGGTGGTATCTCATTGTGATTTTGATTTGTATTTCCCTGATGGCAAGTGATGCAGAGCATTTTCTCATGTGCGTGTTGGCCATGTCTATGTCTTCCTCTGTGAGATTTCTCTTCATGTCTTTTGCCCATTTCATGATTGGATTGTTTGTTTCTTTGGTGTTGAGTTTAATAAGTTCTTTATAGATCTTGGAAACTAGCCCTTTATCTGATAGGTCATTTGCAAATATCTTCTCCCATTCTGTAGGTTGCCTTTTAGTTTTGTTGACTGTATCCTTTGCTGTGCAAAAGCTTCTTATCTTGATGAAGTCCCAATCATACTTTTTAAATTCAATTGTCTGTTGATGGACTTTGGGCTGTTTCCACCTTTTGGCTATTATGAGTAGTGCTGCTATGATCATATGTACACATGTACTAGTCAGAATCCCTGTTTTCAATTCTTTTGGGGTACATACCTTAGAATGGGATTGTGGAGTCACAAGGTAATTCTATGTTTACCTTTTTGAGGAGCCACCAACTGTTTTCTACCCTTTTATTTTAATACCTTCAAGGTGGGACGCCTGGGTAGCTCAGCAGTTGAGCACCTGCCTTTGGTCCAGTGTGTGATCCTGGAGTCCTGGGATCGAGTCTCACATCAGGCTCCCTGCATGGAGCCTGCTTCTCCTTCTGCCTATGTCTCTGCCTTCTCTCTCTGTGTGTCTCTCATGAATGAATGAATGAATGAATGAATGAATAAATAAATAAATAAATAAATAAATAAATAAATAAATTATCTTTTTAAAAATACCCTCAAGGATTAGTAGACACAACAACAAAAGTGACCAATTGAAAGTCACCAGCTTCTGTGAAGCTGACCTAGGTATCCTTGGATTTCTGTCCCATAACCCTAGGGGCTGCCTCAGGATTCTGGAGTATTAGCATGAGTGTTCCCATCTAGTTCTCTTTCCCACCATCCTTTCCTCTCCTCTTCTTCCCTTCCTTCATTCATGTAACAAATATTAATTGAGTGCCTACCATATTTTAAGTAGCATACTAGGTACTGAGGGGTACAAACATGAACAAGATGCAATTTCCATCTTTGAGGACACTGAAGATGCTCAGGAGATGGTGCACATTCACGTCAAGGTGCCAGATATCATAGCAGCCAGGAGAGTTCCAAATGTAGACACCATGTACCACCCACATCAACCTCACACTATGAGCTCCTTAGGGGCAGTAACTGTGTCCTGTTCTTTGCTATACACCTAGAGCCTAGCATGGTGCCTGGAACACATCTGCTGTCTGCAAAGCACCCTCAGAAAGGTCTGAAGTAGGCTGCCTGTCAGCACATTTCCCTGTCCCAGCAGTCCTGTTCTGTCTCAGGCAAGTGGCACAGAGTGGGTATACTTGGGGGTCCTGCCTCCTCTGACCTTCCTTCAATTTCAGGATGAGTTCTCTTTTGAAAGTGTGTTTCTATTTTTAGTTTCATGATCCCTCCCTCAAAGAGGAACCTAGATTGTATGAGGAAGTGAGACTATCTTTCCCAGGGAGTAAATTCATGGCAAACAGAAAAGCCCTCCTCGGTCACCAGTTTGACTTCTCCAGAAAGGGTCTTCTATCTGACCATGGCTGACAGGGTGGAGGTAGGGGCTGGGAAGTGGGCAGGAGCCGGCCCTAATGCTCATGGTGTTCCATGATTTTGGTATACTTCTCTCTCAGTTCGGCCTGTGTTCTGCTTTCCTTGGACCTGATTGCTAACCACAGAAGTTTCCAGAAGAAAACCTAGGACCGCGATGCAGGGATGCTGCCAATTTCATAAAACTACAACTTCAGTTCATATTCTTGAAACACCCTCCTGGATACAAGTAATAAAAAACTACAGGGGTCAGTGGTGAGTAAAAGGAGGTGGGGGGGTTAAAGGGGTAGATAAATAGAGAGGGAAGCTATCTCAGATTATATTAGAAGCCAGAGAAGCGGCAGCATGGGGGTGAGGCTCCCATGCCCCCACTGGAGAGAAGGAAAGCACCTCTGTGCAGGAAAGCTGCTTTTAAACAGAAACGCCCTTGGGCAATCTATAGTCCTTCTCAACTCCCATTAGCCTCTGCTCCTTTATGGCTAACGGTTGGCCTGGGCTCCTTCTGGAGTCAAACCTTCTGGATCCTTGCTGGAGTGCAGGGCTGAAAGGAGAGCAGGGCAGGTCCCCTCCCCCAAGGGATGACCACTGGAATTACACACTTGAAGGGGTACGAGTCTTTTAAAAATCAAGGAAAGAAATTCTAGCAAAGATAATTGTTTTTCCTTTTCTTTTTTTAAGACCCCAAACCTCAGGCAACAGTGTTGTGGGAGCCCCTTTGTTAGATCTGCCTGCCGGCTCCTGGGTTGCCATCTCCAATAAAATTTCCACTGGAATTCCCACTGGGGAGGCCAAGTACTCTGCCTAGCGCTTGGAGGTACAATTTTGAACTAGACACGGTCCTTGCCCTCAAGGAATTTACATTCTAATAGGGAAGAGAGACAAGCAGACGCTAATGATAACATAGAATGATGAGCACTGGAAGCTGCCTGGGGGAGGGCCAAAGGGGGAGCATTTAAATCATGCTGGAAGGTCAGGGAAGGCTTCCTAAAAGACATGATGCAGAAACTGAAGAATGAGTAGGAGTTAGCCAAGTACAAGAGAAGGAGGAAAGGATATTCCAGACAGATGGGCTTTGCAGGAATAAGGCTTGCTAAGAGAGATTAAAGCAAAAATGTATAAAATAACACAATCACAAAAAATGGAAAGTTGAGCCATACAAGCAAAAGCTGGCTCTTTGGAAGGACCATTAAAATGGGCACAGTTGGCAAGTTTGCTCAAAAAAAAAAAAATAAACCACTTAGGAGTAAGAAAAGATAGATGGAGACGGAAAGAGAGAAGTAAGAGAGAACTACATTGAGAATATATTTAAAAACATAGGAAAGATGAAACACTCTTAGTAACTAGTAGTGAATTGTGCTCAATTCTCTGGTTAGAATAACCTCTGTTTGCCTCTGTAATTAGAAGTTGTGGTATAGATCTGAACTTATAAATAATTGGTATTTTGTATTAATATTTATACCAATACATTTGGGACGTAGATGAAACGGACAGTCTTCTAGGGGGATAGAAATGACCAAAACTGGCGCTTGAGAACAAGGTGAAGATCTGACTCCATCAATAAACTAGAGAAGAAGTTGAGGGACACCTGGGTGGCTTAGTGGTTGAGCGTCTGCCTTTGGCTCAGGTCGTGATGCCAGGGTCCTGGGATCAAGTCTCACGTCAGGCTCCCCTCAGGGAGTCTGCTTCTCCCTCTGTCTATGTCTTTGCCTCTCTCTGTGTGTATCTCGTGAATAAATAAATAAAATATTTTTAAAAAGGAAGTTGAAATAGAATCAAACATGCATACATGTCAACCCTCTTAACATATACTCACACCCAAAGGTTTTAAAAATATGTTGTACAGAACCTTTAAGAGAAAGAGAATCTCCTTATCAAACAAACTGCTTCAGAGTATTGAAAAAGATGAAAAGCTCCTAACTTATTTTCCTAAATTATCATTACATCAATAGCAAATTGTATGAGGACAGAAAAACAACAGTATATAACAGCCCTAAATAAATTACTAGCAAATCAAGTTGTGCACTTTTGCAAAAGAAGGATATAACCTAGGGATCCCTGGGTGGCGCAGCGGTTTGGCGCCTGCCTTTGGCCCGGGGCGCAATCCTGGAGACCCGGAATCGAATCCCACGTCGGGCTCCCGGTGCATGGAGCCTGCTTCTCCCTCTGCCTGTGTCTCTGCCTCTCTCTCTCTCTCTCTCTCTCTCTCTGTGACTATCATAAATAAATAAAAAAATTTAATAAAAAAAAGAAGGATATAACCTAAACCAAGCAGGGTTGAATCCTAGCAATGCAAGGCTGCTTCCCCATTAGAAACTTTATCAACATAACGCATTATATTTGCATGTTGATGCAGGAAAAACCATGTGATCATTTCAATAAACAGAGCAAAAGTATTTGACAACTTGGCACCCATTTGCTCTTAGAAAGCTCTAAGAAAACCAGGAATAAAAGAAAAGTTTAGGGGCACTTGGGTGGCTCAGCAGTTAAGTGGCTGCCTTCGGCTCTGGTAGTGATCTTGGGGTCCCGGGATGGAGCACCCCGCCAAGCAGGGAGTCTGCTTCTCCCTCTCCCTCTGCCACTCCCCTTGCTTGTGCTCTCTCTCTCTCTCAAATAAATAAATAAATAAATACATACATACATACATAAATATTTTTTGAAAAAAGAAAACTTTAATGTGATCAAGAGTATCTTCCAGAAATCTATAGAAAACTCCATACTTCAAGAGGGAGCAGGCATAGCAGAGTGGTTAAAAATACAGTCTCTGAAGCTAGATAGTGGCAGTTTGAGTCTCTGTTCTGCTACTTGCTACCTGTGTGACCTGGGACAAATTCCATAGCTTCTTTGTGCTTCAGTTTCCTCATGTGTAAAATGGAGATAATAATAATGTCCATCTCATAACATTGTAGGAGGATTAATCTATATTCATAATAGTGCTTTGTAGATAGAAGCAACACATATGTGCATATGTGTTTGTTAATAAATTGTGAAACATGTTTTCTGTCAAAGTTAGGAACAAGATAGGAATGTCTAGGACTACTGTTCCTCTACTATTCAATGTTTTACTGGAGGTCCAAGCTAATGTAATAGAACAAGAAAAATATTTAACAGAACCACAAAGGAAGGAATAAAACTGTCAATATATACGGAAAACATCTAACCAGGAATGAAGTCTGCCTCTGTTCGGAGAGGAAATACAAGAAAAGGAAGTGGGAGGAATGGGTGAAGGGGGTTGAAACATTTAAAAAAATATATATGCCCTCTAGGACCTTTGGCTATCACTATTTTCTTCTAGGTGTTTCTACTTGGATATGTCACCATCATCTCACACTGAGTACTGAATCCAGTATCTTCCTCCATGCCTACTTCTCTTGACTCCCATTTTACTAAGTCATGTAGGCTCAAAACTTTGGAATCCCTTTGGACTTGTCCTTCTCCTCCCTTTCTCATATCTAATTACCCAGTCCATCTAGTTAGTTTCCCCCCACCAGAACGGTTTTCAGATGTTTTCTATTGTCATTCTAGTCCAGGTCCGCATCCACTCATACCTGAAACAGTGGCTAGCCCTCAGTCCCTCTCAAGTCACTGAGCACACCCCAGGTCAATGTCACTCTAAAACCTATCCTCAGGTTATGCACTTCCTTACAAGTCTCCAGTGGCTTCTCACTTGCTAGCACATCCAGTCTAAACTCCTCTGTTTGGTGGTAAGGCCTCTCACCTCCTACCTGCACCCAACCAAAGTTTTTATTTTCCTGCCACCTTAATGTATCCCCCTTGCTCTAGTAAGACCAGGATCCTCAGCATCCTCACATACTTCCTTCCCTTTTTAATTCAGAGTCTTGGATTGACCCGTCTCTCTCCCTCAGTGTCTCCAAATCTTTTCCCATTCTTCAATGGTCAGCTTAAATAGGGCCTGAATCATACCATTTGTTGAACACTTAACAGCATTAAGTGTTATGTGCCAGGTTCTGTGCTCATTTGATCTTCTCAGGAACCTTATATGATAAGTATTTCTGAAGTTTCTGAACCTTTATGGATTGGTTATAGTGATGTGCTCCAGGTTCACACTGCTAGTAATGCTGGATCTGGAACTCGAAGCCATGTTTACTGCCCAACCCAGAGCCCATAGTCCTAAGCGCCTCTCTGTCCTGACTCCCTGGGCTGCCTCCCTGGCTGTATCAATCCCCTCTGACTTTCTCTTCATCACTTTGATTGCTGTCTAAGCAATTGCATTGCATTGCTGTCTACTGTGTGCAAGTTTAGCTCCCAGAAGAACTGTAAGCTCCTAGAGATCAGGGTCCACATCTCATACTTCTCCCAAAGAGCTGCCCCCACAATGGGCATTGGATTAATTGGTAAGGGTTAATCAAATATAGCTAAATACATAGAGATCTGGTCTTAGCATCCAGTCTTCAAGAAAGAAGGTTTGTGTAGCTTGAAGAGAACACAAGCCCTTCCCATTCAAAAGCCTGGGGTTTCAGCTCCAGAAAGGGAAGGGAGGAGTAGAATTGCTCCATTTTTCAAGATTAACTTCCCCCAATCCTGTCATTCCCTGATGATCAGGCTTCTCTCTGCCTAGCTTAGGTCAATGTTGCATGATGAATCTTCCCTTAAATAAGGATTAGACCAGGCCAGGTTTTGTTAGCATGTGAAAAAGGAGCCAATGCTGTCAGCTTACCATTGTGCAAAATCTGACTCCTGGGAATCTTCCAGAAGTGAGCCTGGGGAAAACTAATAGTTATCCTACCTACCTCACAGGGTCATGGTAACAATCAAGTGAGATAATGGATATGAACACACTTTGGAAAGTAGCAATGAAAAGCAGCTTGCTTCTTGAGCCTGAAGTGGAGCAGTCAGAGCTCTTTGGTAATATCAAGGACTCAGCCAGGTGAAGGGTGGGGGCTCTTTGGAAATTCTTGGACTCACCATTTCCCAAAGGTTGCACGACTTGCTTTCTGGCAACCTTGGGAAAAATTCACTTTATCATGAGACTTCTTTAGCTACATGTGAATTTATCCTTGACTTCCTTTTCCTTTTTCTAATTACACTTACTCAGCTAGTCCACAATACTCTGGGGACTTCTGAAAGATAAGCTAACTTTCCCTCTTTTTGGTGCATTGACAAGACAGTATTTTGCCGGTGGCTGACATTTAGATTTCAAACCTCTCTCCAAGGTCAAGAGCAAATGACATAGGAAAAACACACTTGAAGATTGCTGTCTGCTGTACATGATCTATAAATGATACTAGCCATTGGATGTTACTAAATAAATAAGGAGATCCTCTGCTTCCCCTGGAGAGACCAGCTTTCTCCAGAATTCAAGTATTGTAAGAGTCAAGAGAATTTGGGAGCCTAGGTTGGACCAAAGTTAGAGGTAAGAGAAGAGATTTTTGTAAGAGGGAAAGTTTGGGTTCAAAAGATTCTGATCCTGAAAGTAAAGGACTTGTGGGGAGCCAGGGGAGAATGAGCTCAGCTTGGACAGAGAAGAGGAGAAAGGGCCGACTGTGCAGGGACCTTGGCCAAAGGGTCTTGGATCAAGAATAGACTGGGCTTGCAGAGGTAGCCAAAGGTATTCGAATCAGGGAATTGAGCAAGATTTATCACCTAAGTTGGCTTAGACTGGACAGAGCTTGGCTATGAGTCTGTTTTATGTGTTGGGCATGCATTCATACCTCCTTACAGTTGGAGCCTTCAGATAGGGAGCAGTCACTCTCAGTGAAAAGGGAACAAAGGGAGGTTGCTGCCAGTGTCAGGAGCAGGGACAGAACCTGAGAAGCAAAGCCATGGGGGACGCTCCTAGGTTTTGATGCATTGCCCCCCCCACCAGCTCCTGGGCTACTGGCTATCCTATCTGCATTTGAACAGTGGGCACCCAGCAGACCTGGTGGTTAGCCAGCAAGCTCACCTTTGGGCCTCATCCCATGGACTCCTAGGCCACCAGCTTCTATGCCCCATATTCCATCATTTCACCTTTGGTTCTAGAACACTGAACCCAATGAGCTGCTGTACTGAACTGTGGGAACATTGTAGGCTTGTGTGTGTATGTGGTGGTGGGGGTTCCCGAGTGGCCCCAGCCTCAGCCTCTCTGACTGTGGGCTTCAGAGGGTGCCTGTGACTATGAACTTTGCTCCATTGTGACTGCTGGATGGAGAGAGATGAGTGTAGGCCCCCGCTGGTTCTGTCCCACACTCCCCGTTATGATAGGCAGTGAAGCAAAAAATTTGGGCAATTGCCTGACCTTAATGGGATAGAAAGGGCTCCTCTTTTGCCTGAAAGGAACATCCAAGTATGTGCTTACTGTTTAGTTTTCCTGGAAAAATAATTTCTCTGGCAGGCTAAGGAGGGTGAATTTGTCTTCAGAAAAGAATTGTGTCATATCCACAACTCCTGCGGCCTCTTCTATGCATTTCCATGGCTGAAAAGCTTGAATTCAGTGGAGGAGCAACCAAACACATGCTAAGAAAAGTTTTTAGTGTTTACTCAAAAATCATGTGTTGTATAAAGAAAAATAGAGGTGTGCTATTGGATAGCTCTTTGGGGGTAACCCAGCAATCCACTGAGATCCAGGGATTTTTGAAGGAGAATACAAAATGGAAAACAGGTTGATCTTAAGGGTCCCCTCCCCCTTCTTGGGATCCTGCCTTTTAGAAGTCCATCCCCTTGATCTCGAAAGAACTTTATAGAGTCTTTTAGAGTCATGTGTTAAAGAGTAAAATGTGCCTAGGAGGGATCTCACTTTAAACCAGATCAGGTGATAACACCTCTCTCTTCAGTGTAGACAGAGATCCTTGGAATGGGACAAAAAGATTCATGGGGACGGCAGGAATAGGAAGCCTGAGTGACAAGAGGAGACAAGGGAATGAGAGGGAAAACAAGAGGGTACACAGACTTGGCTAACTTGGGCCATCCTAGCTGGAGGGAACCTCATAGACTGTCTATACCAGTGTTTTTCCAAAAAAAAAAAAACACATTAAAAAAATACTGGAATCCTTTGTTCAAACACAGAATCGCATTATAAATAAAACCAATACAAGTGGGGCCACCCTGGTTAAAGCTAGGGTGAGGGCCCTGGGGCTCTGTCTAATTAGCTTCTCTTTCTACTGCTGAGCCTAAGAGAAAGGTAAGATAGTACTCCACTCAGCTGATAGTGAGAACCAATTGTTCAATATGAATTTTGGGACCTGGTCTGTTACACGCAGTGATTATTAAAAATTAAAGTATGTAAACTTGCAATTAAGTTATATGAAGGCTAATGAATGCTCAATACTCATCACTTCCTGGTTATTTTTGCTACCCTTTACTATTATTTCTGTATGGTGGAAATGCTCTATAGTGGTGCACTATGGAGTATGTGCATGTCTTCTCTGCCCCTTGTTCTATGACATCATGTTGGGATCTTGAAACTGGTCACAGTGGGAATATTTACACCACGGAAATCAGCAAACACTATCAATCAGCACCCTTCTCTTCTACCAACCAAGAGAGCCAATGTTTAAACATTTACCAGCACACTCCTGACTATGCTATAAGTCCTCACTTCCCCTGGAAGCTATACCTCCAGCAACCTCAACTATAGTTGCAGCTTAGAACTTGGGGTAGGGGGGAGAAGATATATGGCTGAGTGACCACTATCACAAAATACATACACTTTATTCTGTGCAAATGACAAGCCACTGCAAGGCTCCTGCCTAGGCAAATATGCATCCAATTACATGGCAGATGAGAAGAAACATAGTGACAACAGCATGAATTGACGGCTGGCATTGGGAGGTCCTGACATCACAGTCCTGAGCAAACAACCCAACTCATTCCTAAGACCCTTAGAGGGCTCAGTGCATCATAGCCCACATTTTGGGAAGTGGTAGCATTGATCTTCTGACTCTCTCATGGGCTAAATTATAGGCAAAATAAGGTCCATAGGAAGGCTCCAGTTGTGTCATGCCCACCAGTGCCACAGCATGTGCTGTGGCACAGTGCGTGGCATATCAAAAGCCCTTAATCGCTTTCTGCTGAAAGAATGAAACCAATGTTCATGAGCAACCCTTGTCTAATTCACCACGAGTTCCAGAAAAGGTAACTCAGGTCGTTTTTGTGTCAGAAAGCCATGGAGTATGAATGTATTTTGAAAAGCTGTCTCTCCAAAGTTGAGTTACAAAAGTGTTGATACCTGAAGGGGTAAGCGTCAATTACTGGATAAGTCATTGGTGTAAGACCTCCAATGCCCCAGGGGTATCTAATAAATAGGAAATGACTTGATCAAGAGGGTGAGAAGAAGGGCACCTGGGTGGCTCAGTCAGCCTTTGGCTCAGGTCTTGATCTTGGGGTCCTGGGATAGAGCCCTGGTCAGGCTCCCTGCTCAGTGAGGAGTCTGCTTCTCCCTCTCCGTCTTTCTCTCTCTCAAATAAATAAAATCTTTTTTTAAAAATTAAAGATTTAGGGACACCTGGGTGGCTCAGCAGTTGAGCATCTGCCTTTGGCTTAGGGCGTGATCCTGGGGTCAAGATTGAGTCCCATATCAGGCTCTTTGCTGGGAGCCTGCTTCTCCCTCTGTCTGTGTCTCTGCCTCTCTCTCTCTCTCTCTCTCTCTCTCTCTCTGTGTGTGTCTATCATGAATGAATGAATAAATAAATAAATAAATCTTTTAAAAAATTAAAGATTCAAAAAAATTATTTATTAGAGAGAGAGCATGTACACACGAGTTGGGAGGGGGAGGGAGGCAGAAGTAGACTCCCCACCGAGCAGGGACTCCGAGGTGGGGCTCAATCCCAGGACCCTGAGATCAGGACCTGAGCCAAAGGCAGATGCTTAACTGAGAGAGCCACCCAAAGCACCACAATAAAAAAAAATCTTTAAAAAAAAAGAGGGTGAGCAGATTGCCAGTGGCACAAGTCTTCCCCTTACTGCCCCAGTATGAACATTTCTGCCATTCCTCTTCTCTCTTTTGCACCTGTTCCCTGCACTTTCCAGTCTCTTGCTCCCTCTCTTGCCCCCCCCCCTTTTCTTCCTGTGTCCTCCTTATGCCCTCAGCCTGCCAGGCATCACCCACATGCCCCTCCCCACCCACCCAAACACCCACCCTGCAAACTCATGTCCGAGGCCCTGTGGGCTGGAGATTGTTCTCCCCATACCCAAACAAAGTGTCTTTAGTAGACAATCCCCTTTGTCTACAGTCTTTACAAAAGGAAATTCACCTAGAGCCAAATACTTCCCTTTTCTCATTTCTCAATTTATACTGGTGGGGTGTGTGTGTGTCCCAAATGATTGTGCAGTGCCCAGAGCCCCTTTTAGGCTTTTACATTCTCACAAGCTAATTTGCCATATCTAGACTTTATAACATTGCAGAATAGGAGCTTGAGCATATTTCCTGATTTTAATTAAGGCTTTTGGGGTTACAGTGACCCAGATGCAACCATCTAGCTAGTTTAGGCAGACTCCGAAAGGAGCCTAGGCTGGAATTGCTGGGTTAACTGAAGGCTTTTGTCAGAATAAGACCCAAAGTGGCAGGTCAAGTGGCTCAAAGTGGATGGGCACTTGCTACAATGATTCTCTAGTGGTAAGGTCAGTGATCTGACTATTGTTCTTCAGAGACATTTTGGGGTCCTTGTAAAGGAGTCTGAGGTTTGTGGACAATTCTAGTGAGGCAGGTTATGGCTGTTCTTTGGTTCTACAGGGGACTGACCCTGGGTGAGTGGGGAGGCTGGCTCCTGGTCAGGCTGACTCCTCAACAGAGCTATCCCAGGCAACTTCATTTTGCAGATGAATCTCTCACTACAGGAGATGAATCAATGGGGAGAGATAATCTGGAAGTGAGTTTGAGTTAGGCAAAGTAATTTCAAAGATTCCAACAGGTTAGATGACTTCTAGAAGCTCTGCTACTAAATAAGTAAGCGGTGCTGGCCAAGTGACTTACCTTCTCAGGTCTACAACCCAGGATTAGATCAATGATATAGCCCACATGCTTATGCCAGCACTTAGCACATAGTGTGCACTTTAAAGAGTGTTATGGGGACAGTTAAAAGTTTTTTTTTAAAATCAAAACTGTAGATTTCTTAAGAAATTGAGCAGAGCTGGAACAAAGCTATTGTAAGATCCTCAGCTGTAACGTCTGTGGCTGTCCCTTGCCGCTGTGGTCTATCTGCACTGCCCAATAATGGGACATGTGGACGTATCTACAGGTTAGGCAGGCTCACAGAAAATGCAGAGTGCATGCATCCAGAGTGGTCATGGTGACAGCAGAGTTAGGGAATGGAGACTGTGGGGATGGCCTCTTGAGGTGACAGTTATTAGAGCCAGTGTGTGCCCTTGGGGACACATATGAGAGTCCTGGCCCCAGCCCCATCTGACTTTGCCTCTCCCTGGAGCCCCATGAGTCACCTCCCTTCTTCCTAAAGGTTCTACCAGTATCTCAGGGTCAGGCCCTGGGCCCTCCAGGCATCCTATTCTTGGTCCAATCCCTTTCTGACCTCCAGGATCACAGTGAAAACCCTCCCTTCTTCATTTGGTGTTTTGCTTTAAGAGAAAAGCTAATCTCCTTTAAGGATTGGGGAATGCCTCTACCTCCGAGATACTCTGCTTGAGTGAAGACAGGGATTCCACTGCTTCACACTATGGTGTGACTATTTCAGGCAGTGTGACAAGCCAGTGGGGCCCTCTGGCATTTGGGGTCCCTCAAACAACGTAGTGTTCTGGCTGCCTACTCTACCTAGTCCCAATTCAGAATGTGGTTTAGGTGCAGGGCTAGGTTTTCCAAGACTCTCGAACAGACCCACTTGGGGTCGGTACATGGCTTTATGGGTCTGTGGGCACTCAAGACCTCAGAGCTCTGGCTCTTGTCTCAGCACTGATCCTGAAACATTCTAACTGAGACTCCTAGGACTGCTTCTAGTAGAGATTTAATTCCACAGTGCTCGAAAAAAAAAGGCATTTCTTAGAAATTCAAGTCCATATCAGGAATGATAATAGGATGGCTGCCTCCCAAGGTTTGCAAGCTGCACAGGATTTAGCTGCAAAAAAAATAAACAAAGGAATCCAGTCCCTTTTTGTTAATTGTGCCAATGCTTTCATTTTTCAGGCAATTTCAATCCAGTCCCAGATCTGATTTCTAGAATCACATTTTTCCAATCAAATCCTTCCCATTTGCAGGGAGGAGCCTTACTTCGAGTGTGGGATTTGAACATGCCCAGGTGCTGGCAGTTGAGGAGGGTTTTCATAGAGTGGCAGATGCTTTGGAAATGTGACCTCCCCCAACCCCTATCATGGCAATGGGAGGCAATGACCTTTGGTGGGGAGGGGCAGTAGGCCAACGCTCCTAGGGGTTCGTGGGCTCTGTCCTTAGACCTTAGCATTTCTTTGGCCTCTCACTTCCTCTCTATTGCTTTAACTGGAACCCTGGCAGAACTGCCATCCCTCCAAGCAGTCCTGCCCCTGGAACCCCAGCCATGTTTTTCTCACTGCTTAGGGGAGCACTGCTCAGGCTTGGGAGCTTGTTAAAAAAATATCCAAGTGATATTTAGGATCAAGCCACTTCAGGAAGCCCAAGCTATATCCACCCAGGTGCTCCCTCCCCATCCCCCCAAGCACAATCTGATTAAAACCATGCTCATCTTAAAAAGCAACTCATCCAAAAAGCTGCCAAGAGAATGAGACAGATCTACACTCAGTCACGTGGTACAATTTCCAAGAAGATCTATGAAGTAGTAAAAAAATTTTTTTTCTAAAAAATCAAGCTGCCAACAGGACAGTGGAACCTCGCTTACCCGGCCTCTGGGGAGCCACCTCTCAGTATTAAAGGATGCTGTCCATGCCCTCTGTAAAAGACACTGCCTCTGGATGCACTGGTATGTATCTCTCTTGGTGCATCCAGGCACTTCTGCTTTAACAGATTTTTAATTAATTGACCAACTACTCCCCCAGTTGCAGAGACAAAAGAGTCTCTACTGTAGCTAACAAAAAGATTTCTAGCATGAACCCATCTATTTTTAAAAAAAGGACCTATAAATACATATATAGGTTGCTAAATGCAGAGAAAATTTCAGGAAATGTGAGCAGTGGTTGTTCCTGGGAAGTACTGAGTGCCTGGGGTAGAAAGATTCACTACACATCCTTTTGTGCTATTTTAAGTTTTCACTATGTTCATGAATTATTTTTGCCCCCAATTTTTTTCCATAATTTTCAACAATACAAAGAGATTGACAATAGTACAATGAACACACATATACCTATCAAGTTTCCACAATTAACATTTTGACATATGTGTTATACATTTCTGTATATGTGCATGTGTGTGTGTGTGTGTGTGTGTGTGTATTTCTCTGTTGAACCACGTGAATATAAGTTAAGGGCATCATGATACACTACCCTAACTTCTTCAGAATGATTCTCCTAAGAATAAGGAAATTCTCCCTCCTCATCACAAACCATTATTACACCTAAGAAAATAAATAATCTAATATCATCTAATTTCTAATCCCTACTCAAATTGTCTCAGCATCCTCAAATGTGTTTTAGAGGTTGTTTTTTGTTTGGTTTGGTTTTTGTTTGTTTGTTTGTTTTTATAATCCAGAAGAAGAACCCAAATTCAAAGTTTGCATATTACATTTTACTTCTGTCTCTTCGGTGTTATCTAACTTACGTCACTGTGTGCTCTTGATTTTGTGTGCATGTGACATTGACTTTTTGAAGAATCCGGTCAGTCATGTTGTAGTATATCCCATATTCTGGATCTGTCCGTTTCCTCTGGGTATGCATTTTTTTTTCAATAGAAAGATTTAATAGCAATAGTAGTAAAGGCAATCAGGCCCTGGTTTATAGAAACAGCAACCTCTAAATTGGCCCGCTTTCTCAGTATCTCCAGCAGTGGCACTGCCCAGTGTTCTGAACCTCGGACCTGATTCTTTAAGCCCCTTTCCTGCAAATGTGTCACTTGCCCTTTGATACAAGTCATGTTTCTCGTGCCTTCTCTGGTCCCAATGTACCCCTGCCCCCAGGTCAGGCCTCCAATGCCTCATCCCTAAGTTACTGCAACTGGTTCCTCACTGACTCCTCAAGTGCTGTGATCTTCCCCTAAACATCTGCTGTGCTGTGACTAGAGAAGAAACACTGCCTACATCATGTCACTGCTCCCTTAAAGTCCATCAATACCTTCCTATTTCCTACTCTCCAGCAAAAGCCCATGTTTTCTGTCACAGCCAGCTTTCAACACAGCCTTTAGCATCAGAGACACAGCTCTACTTAAATCCCAGCTCTGCAGATTTCTTGCTGAGTGACCTTGGAGAAGTCACTAGACTTTTCTGACCTTCTGCTGGTGTATTTGTAAAGTGGAAATGATGATGGTACCTCCTCCCATGTTTGCCCAGCACGTATCTGCAAGAGCCCCCACTTTTTCAAAAGGTCTGTTCAAATCTCACCCTTTGAGTCATGGCTCAGGCCCTGCCTCTTCCAGGAAGACTTCCTATCTACAGTAGCTCTCCTGCTCTGCATTCTCCTAGCATTTGTGGTCTATACAGAATGATTTAGCAGATGCCAGTTGCTATGGACTAAATGTTTATGCTCCCCTTCCCTTCATAAATGTCAAAACCTAAGCCCCAGTGTTTACATTTTCATCTTATCTTCTGGTTTAGATGGCTGGGGCCCGTTGAGGGCAGGCAGAGATCTGTCTGGTTTCTTGCATAGCTCAGAGAGCTTGTACTGCCTGAGCTCTCAGTGCTCAGGGGAGTGGTGCTCTGTGACAAGATGCTTTGTGGGTGTTTGAAGTCCTCCTTTTAACTCTGAGAAAATATAACTGAGAACCCCTGTCTCGGGTGAGACAAGGAGGACCAAGGACCATGATCATCATCCAAATGTATTATACTCACCACTCCCACATATAGAGTGCCTCGTATGTGTCCCACGCTTTGAATATATATTCTATTTGATTCCAACTTTACAAATCAAGAAGTAGAGTCTCAGAGAGTGTAAGTTACTTGCCTAGGGTCACCCAACTATTAACTGCTGAAGCTGGAATTTGAGCCCAAATCTGTCTAAATGCAGAGCACATATTCTTTCTCTACTGCCTCAGAAGTAACAGTGAACAGTAAGCATATTGATGGAAGGAAGGATGAGTTATTAGAGCTACTGTGATTAGGACCAAATTTATTCCAGCACTTATCTTTATAAAGGAGAACATCCACCCTGATGGTAGTGCTGTATCACCAATGGTGGAGTAACTTCCATGAATCTATCTTCCCTCACAATCAAGGTCCTGAGACAGGATTCTCTGTGGCCATGGGAGAGAATTAAGGGAAACAGCTTATACTGGAAAAGGATCTAGGGTCCCCATCCCTGTCTCAAGGGGCCTTAAACAGACCATCTGGGTTAATGGGAACTCCCAGAGGGTTAAAAGCAATGATAAGGAACTAAGTAAGTAGGAGAGCAAAGGAAGAGAGAATGATAAGATGGCAAGTAAACAGGGGACAGGATAGGAGATTAGCTTAGGAAATATGTGTTCAGGGGAATCCTACATGAAATCCTAAAGAACGCTGCCTTGCAGTGGGGAGTAGGGCCTGTGTGTGTGTGTGTGTGTGTGTGTGTGTGTGTGTGTGTATTTGTTCAATCTTTGGATTTAAATAAAGAACAGACCACTTCATCACCCTGGCGTCACATTTCCCAGCTGGAGGGCAGTAATTGCATGGCCAGATCTGGACCCATCTGGGAAACACCAGGGTCTTCCTGAATCGTCATACGCCATGCTGGCCGCCAAAGGCATAAGGTGACCTAAGTGAAGCCTTCACAAAGGCCATATGCATAGAGTCATAAAACCCCAAGGGAATGTGGCAACAGAGGCATGGCTGCTGTGCCTGCCAAATTTCCAAAGGGAAGAAGGAACTTGCTGCGTCTGTATTTGCCCCCAGGATTGGAAAAATGTATCTCAGTCACTGGAACTGAAGGGGGGTGGCCTTTACCTTCATAGGAGAGTCACTGTTTACACAAACACTGCTGATGGCCTGATATATGTGTGTGTCTTTATATAAATAGAGCTATACACTCACTTTGCCAGATTGCATCAGCTACCTGCTTAACGTTTCACCCTGGCACTTAAAAAAACAAAACAAAACAAAAAAACCAAAAAACAAAAAACAAACGCAAAAACCACCAGCCTGGAAATCAGAATACTCTGTTGTCTCTGCAGTGTTTCTAGTTTAGTATTTTGCTTTGAGAGTAAAAGAAACGCACATCTGGTGCTTGCGTTTGAGACAGTCACTGATTAAATGAATTATACCTACTTTCATTTGTTAGAAACCATATTGCTTTGACAGAGCTCATTCACAGGGATGAGGAGGGTTGGAGGGGCACACCGTGGTGGTGATGGTAATTTTTAGAGAAACCAAATAGTGAGCTGGCCGCTTGCAGCATTTGCTGTGGCCAGTGTAGTTTTTCATTTTGATTATGTAAATATATACCAAGTGTATCAGGACCTGTGCTAGACACGAGATACAAAAGCAAATGTGACATGGCCCTTCTCATCCCCAGTCCTCTCAAGGATCTCATGTCCAAATGAGAGGTAAGCTTCTTTTGAAAGGACATTCAGGGATTTCTGGTTATCTTGGTTGCCTGAGCTGTTTCTGTAGGAAGCTCCTCCTCCACTTCAAACACGTTGTTTGAAGACAATTTTCGATATGCAAGGGAGGGGAGTGGGGAGATGGGTGAAACAGGATGGAGAGTAAGGAAGGCTCTTGTCAGGTTGAGCACCAGGTATTGTATGGAACTGTTGAATCACTACATGGTACATCTGAAACTAACATAACACTGTATGTTAACTAACTGACAGTAAAATAAAAACAAAAACAAAAAAAAGATTGTAAAAAACCAGGCTCAGGATAGTAACTGACTTGCATAGCTTTATCTATTTGGGTGTCAGTTCCCTGGGGAGAAAATTGGATTTTTTTCATTCTCCTGTAGGGTCTAGCAAGGCGGCTTGAGCATAATATCACAATTCATATTTTTGCTGAATGGATTAGTAATGATTAGAATCATAAGTAAATGATTGTGAAGGATGGAGAAAAAAATTTCAATATGTAGTACAGATCAAAAGCAAAACCAAAAAAAAAAAAATTCTAGTGCCAGAAATGAAGAGGTAGCTCAAAGCCACAGCCGTGAGCAGGAATTGGCACTTATACAGGCTACAGAGAAATCAAAGGTAGATGTGCATCCTGGGTGCAGGGTGTTAATGGTAGGGTGGAGATGGGAGTGGGATCTTAACTCCTACAGAAAGCCAGCAGCTGGAAGGGCTAACCCATAAATACGGATAGGAGTGGGGGGGAAGAAAACAGTTCAGAAGTATACTGGTCGCCATGAGTAGAGAGCAGGAAGAGAGTCATATAAATCAGGGTATGGAGGCAGGCAGGCCTCCCAGGTAAAATAATTCTTGCCAAATAACAGTAATTGCTTAGTTATATGCCGGACACTGTATTAAGTGCTTTCCTTATATTAACTCATTCTTATAATAGCCCTATCTTACAGATACACTAAGGAACAGAGGGATTAAGTCACTTGCCTAAGGTCACACAGCTACTAAGTGATGGAGCCAAAATCCAAACTCAGGTAGTGTAGGATGAGTCTGTGTTGGTAATTATGACTCTGACGATAAATTTATAACCCAAACTTGCTAAGTCTATGAGGAGATAAACCACGATGAGACTAGCACAACAAATGGGAGAATTCACATCTTGGAAGCTATAGCTAACAGAGAAATCTGAAAGGGGCTTCAGAGTGAGTATGCTTAGAATGTCCTGAAAGATTTTTTAAAGCTTTTATTTATTTATTTGAGGGGGAGTGAGAGCATGACCGGGGGAGGGGCAGAGGAACAAGCAGACTCCCTGCTGAGTGGAGAGCCCAACGAGGGACTCAGTCCCAGGACCCTGAGATCATGACCTGAGCCGGTCAGATGCTTAACCGATGGAGCCACTCAGGCACCCCATGATTCTTTAAAAAGGAAGAGGAGGGGATCTCTGGGTGGCTCAGTGGTTTGGCGCCTGCCTTCGGCCTGGAGTGTGATCCTGGAGTCCCGGGTTAGTGTCCCATGTCGGGCTCCTTGCATGGAGCCTGCTTCTCCCTCTGCCTGTGTCTCTGCCTCTCTCTCTCTCTCTCTCTCTCTCTTTCATGAATAAAATCTTTTAAAAAATAAAAAAAAATAATAAAAAGGAAGAGGAATTATACGGCAAGAACAGAACAGCTGAAAAAAATATGGGTGGACTTGAAAAAGAACCAAACTATGGGCATTGAAGTGGAGAGAAAGAGCACAATAGATGAGGTAAACAGCAAACCAGACACAGCTGATGAATGGATTAGTGAACAAGAAGATAGATCTGAGGAAATCATCAGGAACACAAAGCAGAGGGATAAAGAATGTGGAAAATATAAAAGTGACACAAAACCACTTGGGGGATAAAATGAGAAGTTCTAAAAAGTTTCCAGTAGGAGAAAATAGAGGGAATGGAGAAGAAGTAGTACTTGAAAGGTCATATGGGAAAATTGCCAGAGTTGGTGAAAACCAGGAGCCCTCTAACTTCCTGTTGCAGGATCTGGCTCAGGAGCCTGCAGGTAGGTCAGCAGTCCCAATGGGAAGAGGCTGGCATCTTTAGCTCTAGCACTGCTACCAGAACAGTTCAAAAATGCCAAGTTCCTTATTAAGACCAATGTTTCTCAAAGGTTTTTCTATTCTTGCCTCTCCTCCTCCTGGGAGCCTTTTCAGACACTTCTTCCGAATTGCTCCCTCTTAATGCCAAAGATATACTGTCTATCTGGATGTGCTCTGTATCTACTGCGCTTTATATAAGCATGATATAGTATAGGCTGTACTCACCACTGGTGGGGGGAAGGCGGAGGGGGGAGGTTGCAGAAAGACTATTCTACTCTGTTCTCCCTCCTCTTTTGCCTGGCTTTCTACTCATTCTTCAGGTATCAGGGTTAACTGTCACATCCTGAACCTCCCTAAATAGGTCAGGCAACCTACGCTATATGATCTCCTTTAATGTGCTTTTGAAAAGTCTAAGTAAATAATGATCTGTGTCGTTATTGATTCAGCAAGGCCTATGTGTCTCGTGTTCTGCTGTGACTCCAGAGCTCAGCACAGTGGCTGCCACAGGGTGAGTGCTCACATAGCTGAATAAATGAATGAGTACAATGAGTGGCATTACCTGAGCACACGAGAGGAAAATCACAGCCTTGGGAGGGACCTTGGAAAGGCTATTTTAACTCTTCCCCAGTCTATGAGCAGAACTGTTGTATAACGACTTGTGAAAGAGCAAAGTGTGTGTTTTCCTAAAACCACACCATAGCAGTTCCTTTATCCTTTAAATAGTTCTTATTATTTGGAAGCAAAAGGTAGTCAGGAAGCTGTTGAGAATAGAGACAGACCTCTTTTTGAAAATATGTAAAAATAACATCTAAAATCATTTCCTATTTTAGAAAAGCCAAGGAAATTGCCAGCTTCAAAGAAACCTTGTAATAAATCCTTTTGTTACAGGGAATAATAGACCAAATTGAGTGAAGATTCTCATTTTATCCAACAGAACCAAAACAAACAGGTTGAAATTTGGGGTAGTCACAGTAGCTGCTTGTATCAGCTTGTGAGAGTCAATTGTTACATTTTCAGAAACTTTGGCTGTTAAATACAGCCATATTAAAAATTAAATCATATCAACTTACAATGAAATAAGCTAGATTAAAAAGAAAGCTAATAAATATTCAAAATTCATCACTTCCTAATTATTTTACTACATTTTACTTATTATCCATGCTCGAGGTTATTTATGCCATTTGTATACAGATATAAATGGTAAATAATATATAATGTTTGCAACTGTTCATCTCTTTGCAACTCCACCTTCAGTGACGTCAAGTTGGTAGTTTGAAATCAGCCATGGTAAAGAATATTTACATCATGGAAATTAGCAAATGCTACAAATCAATGCTTAATCTATTATTTTGTTGATTGCCTTGACCAGAGGTCTGTGAATTTCTGCCCGCAGCATGTTTTTCTACAGCTCACAAACTAAGAATGGTTTTTACATTTTTAAAGGATTGTAAAAAAATAATGGAAAAGAATAGGCAACAGAGACCCTATGTGGCCACAAAACTGAAAATATTTGCCATCTGGCTCTTGACTGAAAAATTTTGATGACCCTTGGTCTAGACTTAAGAAACTGATGGAGAAATGTTAATAGTGCAGAATTAAACTTAAAATTGCATTGTCTCTGTACTTGTTACATTTTATTTATTTTTAAAAACACTTTATTTATTCATTTGAGAGAGAGAAGAAGAGGTGAGAGGAGCAGAGGGAGAAGGAGAAGCAGACTCCCTGCTGAGCTGTACTGAGCTGTACTCCCTGTACTCGATCTCATAGAACTCTAGATCTCTAGAACTCCTAGATCATGACCCGAGCTGAAGGCAGACACTTAACCAACTGAGCCATCCAGGCACTCTTGTAGTTGTTATGTTTTAAATAACACAAAAAATTGAGGCAATATTCTTCCAGTATTGAGAAATTATTACCAGATTTAGTGAAGAAGTCATTCATGTCACTGATGTTAAGCCAGTGAAATTTCGACATTCTGTTGTTTCAGTTGTGTCTTGACTCATTAATGTAAATCAACACATCTACCGATATTCATGTCAGATATACACTTGTTTGTAAATTGGCTTAGACTGGCTACAGATTCAAAAGTTAGGGAAAAATCAACTAAAACATTCTAAAGAGTTATTTGGTGAAATTTATGGAATATTTATTATTATTTGTAATTGTGTCCTACACATTTATAATCAGGATATATAGATGTATTTTATTTTCAGAGAGCAGGTTATTAATCATTTAACAGTACACCACTGGTCATGCCCTTGGTTTGGTTTTCAAATCTCCATTTTTTTTAAAGACTTTATTTGTCAGAGCGAGAAAGAGAGAGAGAGCACGCACACAAGCAGGGAGAGTGGCAGGCAGAGGGAAAATCAAGCTCCCTGCTGAGGAGGGAGCCAATGCCGGACTCGATTCCAGGACCCGGGGATCATGACCTAAGCCGAAGGCAGATGCTTAACTGACTGAGCCACCCAGGTGTCCCAGATCTCTAGTTTATTTTATAGTTAACATATTTAGTTAATATTTTTTATTGAAGTAAGAACATTTAACATGAGATCCATCTTTTAACAGATTTTTAGGTGTATAATACAGTGTTGTTAACCATAGGCACAATGTTGTACAGCAGATCTCTAGAACTTACTCATCTTGCATAACTGAAATTCATGACCATTGATTAGCAACTCCCTCATTTCCGGCAATCTTTGTTCTAATCTCTGCTTCTTTGAGTTTGACCATCTTAAATATCTCATATAAGAGGAATCACACAGTATTTGTTGTTCTATGTCTGGCTTATTTCATTTAGCAGAATGCCCTCCAGGTTCAAAATGACAGGATTTCCTTCTTTCTTAGGGCTGAATAATATTCCATTATATGTATATACCACATTTTCTTTATCTGTTCATCCATCAATGGACATTTCGGTTGTTTCCACATCTTGGCTATTGTGAATAATGTTGCAGTGAACATGAGTGTGCAGATATCTCTTTGATAGTCTGCTTTCAATTCTTTTGGATAAATACCCAAAAGTATGATTGCTGGATCATATGGTAGTTCCATTTTTAATTTTTTGAAGAACTTCTATACTGTTTTCCATAGTAGCTAAACCATTTTACATTCCAACAATTGACAAGGGTTCCAATTTCTTCATATCCCTGCTAACATTTGCTATCTTTTCAATTTTGATGCTAGCCATTCTAACAAGTGTGAAGTGATATTTCATTGTGGTTTTGATTTGCATTTCCCTGATGATGAGTAGTATTGAGCATCTTTCCAAAGATCATTTGGCCATTTGTATGTCTTCTTGGGAGAAACGTGTATTCAGGTCCTTTGCCCATTTCTAAATTGGATTATTTGGGATGTGGGGTTTACTATCGAGTTATGGGAGTTTCTTATATATTCTGGATATTAAGCCCTATCAGATAAATGGTTAGCAAATATATTCTCCCAATTCATAGATTGCCTTTGTACTCCACTGATAGTTTTCTTTGCCGTGCAGAAGATTTTTGGTTTGATGTAATTCTACTTGTCTAGTTTTGTTTTGTTGCCTGTGCCTCTGTTGTCCTAGCCAAGGGATCATTGCACTGGTCATATCTTAAGGAGGCAAAGGTCTGTGAGGATTCTTTGAGGCTTTCAATAGGTTCAGAGTCCCCTTTCTTCAGTTGGGTCTGAGCAAAGCTACTAACCTGAAAACAAACTTACACGTGAGCTGTCTTAAAGCATTTGAGTTATGGCTGCAAATTCTAACCCTCTTCATCTGATCATGGGGAGGGAGGAGGCTGTCTAGTCCTCGAGGCCTTGAGCTGCCTGGGAAAATCCTTGGGAAAAGATAACATTTCACTTTGGTGACAAATTTGTTGATTTTGCAGATAACATCCACATTTTGCCCTCGAGAAGGAGCACTCAACAAGGACATTGGTTTTTATGGTTTTCTCTAAACAGTCATTAGTACAAATTAATAAATCTTTTTGTTGGGGAACATTAGGCTATATTTCATCTTTGCTCAGCTAACAGAGAAAAAAGGAATGCATTTCCTTGGGTTCAGGATATAAAGAACAAGAAACTTTGAAGTTATATGGACCTGGCACGTGCCCCTAAGTCATGCTAAAGACACAGTGCACCAGTTATGACACGAAAGAGCACACGTGAGTGAATTCTTGCTTACTCTGGCAGTGGAATTTAGAAATTTCTAGAGCAAAGGTCATTCAACTTGAGACTGCATCAGAATCACCTGGAGGGCTATTGAAACACAGACAACCAGGTCCCACCCCCAGAGTCTCTGTATCACGTCTATGGTGGGGGGCCCAAATTTGCATTTATAACCAGTTCCTCAGTGATGGTGATGATGCTGACACTGCTGGTTTGGGGGCTGCACTTTGAGAACCAGTTGCCTAAGAAGAAAGCCCCTGCGTTCCAGCTGCCTGGTTTTGATTAAAATCTTTCTTGAGATGTTCCCTGCAGGGTCACTTCGACAGTTTGTGGTCATCTAAGCAATCTGGAAAATGCCTTTCTCCTACAATTCACACAATAATAGGCAAAAGGCTTGGCTGCTCTGAACGTGGATCCTTTCAGCCTTACAGAAAGTCACCTCCATTCCCACCAGAAAGCCCTTAGGAGGGGCACCTGGGTTGCTCAGTGGTTGATTGTCTGCCTTCAGTTCAGGACGTGATCCGGGGGTCCTGGGATTGAGTCCCACATCAGGCTCCCTGCAGGGAGCCTGCTTCTCCTTCTGCCTATGTCCCTGCCTCTCTCTGTGTGTGTCTTTCATGAATAAATAAATAAAATCTTTTTTAAAAAAGCCCTTAGGAGCCTGAGTCAGTGTTTCAACTCCTGTTAAGGCAAAATACCTGGTGAATCTGAACCCCTGATAAATGTGCTGTTCTAGAAATGACTCAGAGGTCCAGGTGAATCCCACCTGCAGTGTGGGGATGATGTGCAGGTTAGGACATTGACATTTTGGCATTACTTAGTTTCGGGTTCTAAGGGGAAGCTTAGTGAAAGAGGGGCTAGAAAGTGAGCCTAGAAATAATCCTCCCAGTACTATTCCCAAGAAAGTGGAAGCGATGGTGGAACTTCCTTTCTCCATGAACCAAGGTGGCATCATAGAGAGGTAAAGTGATAGGAGAGTTGGAGAGTGCAAAGAAATATCTAAAATGCCTCTGGTGGTTATCTTTGGGGGTGGGTGGGGCCATAGGTTATATTTTTTTCTACTTTTCTGCATTTTCTAAGTTAAAAAAACTTAACATGTATATATGCTAATCAATAATTTAAAATTCCCATTTTCCCTTTTTAAAAAATTTGATGCATGATTTATATAATTAAGTACATAAACTCCCCTAACCTTGAATATACGCTTCATGATTGTGTATGTGTATACCCATGTAATCAGAATCTAGATCAAGACAGAAAACATTTCTAGCTCCCCAGAAGGCTCCTTCATGCCCCCAGTCAATATCCCCCAAGGGTAACCACTGAGTCATTGACCTCTAGAATCACCAATAAGTTTCATCTATTCTTGAACTTCAGAGAAATGGAATCACATAGTATGTATTTTGTGTGTCTAGTCTCTCTAACCTGGTCTAATGCTGGTAAGATTTACTCAAGTGGTTGCCTGTAACAATAGTTCCTTCCATTGTATTGCTAATTGGAATTCTACTGTCCAGAAACACCATGATTTCTTTATCCCTTCTCCTATTGACAATCATTGAGATTATTTCCAGGTTTGGGTTACCCTGGATACCTCCTCTATTTCTTTCAAAAGTTAGGATATAATAACGGAGACGATAGATTCCTTAATAGTAACAGCGTGCTTTTATTGAGTGCCTACTTTGTGCCAGGTATCTTACTTAGTTCCAATCATCCTAACAGCCCTGGGTGAGACCATGTCATTATCCCTCTCTCACAGGGGCAGAAACTGATGCTGAGAGAGACAGGTCGGGTTCTCTGGAGAGCAGTTGCTGCAACAGCTACAAGTGCAAATGGTTTGGTGGGAAAGAATACCTGTGAAAAAAGGGGAAGGAGCAGGATTGGGCAAGGGGTCTGTCAGATCATGGCACAGACATGTCAAAGTCTACCAGCCCAAAGGGGAGCACCAGAGCAAAGCCTGCCTTTAGAGGAATCTTCTGTGTGGTGGAAATGGGCCTTGGATCACCTCCTTGGATCAGTCACTGGCTGGGGGCCACCCCAAGAACAGGATGACCTTGGCGCCAAAGCTGACGCAGACCCCGAAGAAGCTAACAGCTGGAGGCTGTCAACTAACCACAGTACTCACAGCTGGGCAGTGGGTTCTTTCTCAGCAGGGGTTCTGAGTACTGTATCTTCATGTCCGCCATTGCCAACTAAATGCAGAATCAGGGATTCCAACCCCAGTTACCTGGAGCCAAAGTCTGTCCCCCTTTCCACTCAGGCACGCTGCCTTCCCCAAGTCTAGCAACTCATCTAGTCAAGAGATAAAGAACCTCTTCACAGCATGAGCCACAGTCATCGGGTGCTAGGTAAGGCCAAAGCTAGGGGCAGGCCTGGTTCCCTTTCTGTTCTTGACAGTTCGCTCTGTCAGGTGCTTATGATTAATTGGAGTCCTGACAGAAAAGTGAGAAGGATGTGTCCAAAACACTTGCTGCCACTTGCTGGGGTGCTGCCCAAAGTGTAAGGCTGCATGTGAGGCAAATAAGCCGTGGGCAAGAGCATTTTCCTTTGAGGGGAAAAAAAGGAAGGAAGGCAAGCTCTTCTCCTTTCTGAAAGTTTGGGCTCCAGCTCCAGCATAAACTCAGAGTGGGCCATCTTAAGAGGATGAAGTCTTCACTGGATAAAGCACCCAGCTAAGGGGAAGGGGGCCTCAGTCAAAGGGGAAGGCTTCTCTTAAACTCGGGGTGGCAGGCTCAGAAAGATGAATGGGATCTCTACTGAAGTGTGACTTTCCAGAGAAAGGAAGGTTGGTTCTGGAAACACGTGTAGCTTTCCAACGCGATTTGTTTCCAGGTTTGAGTCATTAGACCTGATTTCAGTGACTACCATTTCCCCAGGCTGTGCCCTTTCTCTGCAGAGTGGAGGGATGAGAGGCCTCTGGGTGTGCTAGCTGGAGACATTGGAACTATTGTGGGCACTTCATATCTGACCATTCATTTCTGTCAGTTAAAAATGCTGTGGACCAGAAACAAACCCTCACATTTATGGTCAATTTACTTTCAACAAGGGTGCCAAGACAATCCATTGGGGAAAGAATAGTCCTTTAAATAAATGGTGTTGGGACAAGTGGATATCCACATGCAAAAGAATGAAGCTGGACCTCTACCTTGTACTATATATAAAAATTAAATAAAAACAGATCAAGGATCTACATAGAAGAGCTAAAACTATAAAATTCTTAGAAACAAACACGGGTATAAATCTTTCTGACCTTGGATTAGGCAATGGTTTCTTAGATATGACACCAAAAACACAAGCAACCAAGGGAAAAAAATAGATAAATGGGACTACATCAAAATTAAGAGCTTTTGTGTTTCAAAGTACACAAGAAAGTGAAGAGACCACCCACAGGATGGGAGAAAATTTTTGCAAATTATGTATCTGATAAGAGACTTGTATCTAAAAATAAATAAATAAAAATAAAATAAAATAAAATAAAGAGACTCATATCTAGAAAACACTCCGAGAACACTTACCACTCCATCATAAAAACACCAATAACTCAAAAATGATCAAAGGATCTGAATAGACAGGACTCCAAAGAAGATACACAAATGGCCAATAAGCACATGAAACAATGCTTAACTTCACTAGTTACTGGGGAAATGCAAATCAAATCACAATGAGGTACCACTTCACACCCACTAGGGTGGCTAGAATAAAAGGTAAGATGGGAACAAACAAGTGTCAGTGAGGATGTGGAGAAATCAGAACCCTCGCACATTGCTGGTGGGGTTATAACACTGTGTGGCCACTTTGAAAAAACAGTTTGGCAGGGGCACCTGGGTGGTGTAGTCAGTTAAGCATCTGACTTTTGGTTTCGGCTCAGGTCATGATCTCAGGATCCTGAGATGGAGCCCCACATCAGGTCTGCTTGAGACTCTCTCCCTCTGCCCTCTCCTTGCTGCTGATCCTCTCTCTTTCTCTCTCTCTCTCTCTCAAAATAAACAAAATCATTAAAAAAGAAAAGACAGTTTGGCATTTCCTGAAAAAGTTAAACACAGAGTTAGTTACCCTATGATACAGCAGTTTCACCCCTAAGGAATATACTCAAGAGATTTAAAAACATATCCACATGAAAATTTATACAGGGATGTTCATAGCAGCACTAATCACAAGAGCCTAAGAATGGAAACAACCCAAATGTCCACCTCAACAAATGAACAGATAAACAAAACATGGTATACCCACACAATGGAATATTATTCAGCCGTAAAAGGAATAAAGCACAGACACGTGCTACAATGTGATGAACCTTGAAAACACTATGCCAAGTGAAAAAGTATAACTACAAAGGGACACATGCTGCATGATTCCATTTACAGAAGATGTCCATAACATGCAAATCCACAGAGAAAGGAAGTAAACTAGGGGTTGAGAGGAACTGGAAGGGGAAAGAACTGGATTGCCTGCTAACAGCTACAGGGTTTCTTTCTGGAGCTATGACAATGTTTTAGAACACTGGTGATAGTTGCACAACTCAGTGAACGTACTATGGTAGGTGAACTATATCTCCATAAAGCTGCTATAAAAAAAAATCCTGTGGATGCCTAATCACCCAGTTACTCACACATCTCAGATTCTTCTAGCTGTCCTGGATAGGTGGTCAGTTTTATTCAATTCTAGATTCCTGGGCCTGCACAGTCACAAGTTAGGAATTAAGGTTGGAGCTGCTTTTGTCTTTTGCTCCCAAGTAACATTTTTCTCAATGACGTTAGCACAGTACAGCCTTTATTCTGAAGCAGCCCCTGTCAGAAGGCCAATTTGGACATATGTCCCTCGGATACTTTTTACCCTGCATGTAGTGCCTACTTCAGAGGCTATGCTAGGGATGGGTTTCCTTCATGAAGAGTCACATCTGGCTAGCTGAAGAAGTTGTAACAATACTCATGTGTCACCGTGTCTATAGCAACGTAGATTGAGCCATAGTCAAGAGCACACACATCAAAATGGGGAAAATAAAATGATACTACTTAGCGTTGGCAAAGATTGAGAGTAAATGGAACTCTCGTACATTGCTAATGGAACTGGAAATTAGTAACACCCCTTTTGTAATGGTTTGGCAAAACCTACTACAGTTCAAACAGATGCATGGCCTACAACCCAGCCATTTAACTCCTGCATATACACCAAATAGTAAAGCAGAAGAATGTTCATTGAAAGGCATGTGCAGGAATGGACACAGTATTCCCATTTGGAATAGCTTCAAACTAGAAACAACTCAGATGTCCATCAACTGGGTGAAGGATAAAATTTAACAGGGGCACCTGGGTGGCTCAGTGGTCGAGCCTCTGCCTTTGGCTCAGGTCATGATCCTGGGGTCCTAGGATTGAGTACCACATAAGGCTCCCCGCAGGGAACCTGCTTCTCCCCCTGCCTGTGTCTCTGCATCTCTGTGTCTCTCATGAATAAATATATAAAAATCTAAAAAAAAAATGTAACATAGCCGTACAATGGGACACTACTCAGCAAGTTTTGCAAAGCCTACTGGTACACATAACAATGCAGATGTAGCTCAGAGATAGAATGCTGAGCAAAAGAAACCAAACACAAAGTGTACTCTGTGATTCTATAGTTCCATGTACAGAAAGTACAAAAGGAGGCAGAACTGATCTTTGGTGGTGAAGGTCAGATGAGGAGTTACCTTTGGGGGCAGGTGTTGACTGGAAGGGGCCATGAGCAAGGCTGTGATTCACTAGAATCATTCTAGATCTGGATCTGAGTGGTGTATATAGATGCATGTATGGAGACACTCATACATAACAATTCACAGAGCTGTAGCATGAGATGTGAACATCTAACCAGATATGAATTGTACCTCAACTAAAGGAATAAAAATATAAACTAAGATGACAGAACTACGTTGTTACAGAACGTGAGAGCTGGAAGGGACTACAGGGAAAAGGTCCAACCCCTTCTTTTACAGATGAGGAAACCAAAATGATTCAAGACCTGTCCAAGTCCATAAGTTAATTGGCGTAAGAACCAAGACTGGGAACAGTGTGCCATCTTTGAACATATATGACATGCTAGGAGCTGTTTACAGTTAAGTGATTTGATGCTCGCATTAACCCTATGAGGCAAGTGGCTGGGGTTGTTACATCTACTATACAGATGCCAAACCCAGGGCCAGCTAGCTCTCAAGTGATGGGGCCAAGAAGCCAGTCTGAGCAGTCCTACTCCCCATTCGCACTCATACCCACTCTCCCCAGAGGTGAATGCTCAGAATCGGTCCAATGCTCTGGGTCCTAAGCATCATGCTCTGTTTCCCCCCCACACACACACACACAGGGATAATCTATTTCCACAAAAGGTCCTCTGAGAGTCCTGGGAAGGACCAATGGTAGGTCAAAATCCAGTCATAATGCCCAGCTCACACTTGTCTATAGGCATTACACATAGGTGAAGTCTTCACATGAAGGCTTCAAGGCTGAAGACAAAGTTCTAGAACTCAGAAAGATTTCCTCCTGGCTGCTCCAAACACCTCCTTGGGATTGGGGCAGGATGGGCTAAGCATGAATTCTCCGAACAAAGCTCTCTCCTACCCTACCCACTCCCTCAGTTATACTAGGGTCAATGAGGAAGGCAGGCCCAATGGAAATGGGTCTGGCCTTGGGAAATGGCCTCCCAGAGTCTGACTCCCAAGATGGGACCTATGGCCTGGTTCTAGCTTTTGTGCTATGGGCTGGGAGGAGGGAGCTCACCCACAGAGGGGTCTGCTAGGCTTGGATGTCTGTCCACAGGGTTAGTAGGGAGATATGTGTGATGAGGGGTTGCTCTTCTGATCAATTTTCATTTTTTTCAGGTTCTTCCCTATGGGCTTAGTAGTCACGTGTGGTTATGGTCATCCAACATCTCTGGAGTGTCTACTCTGAGAATTCGGGGGTGATTTTACTCACCTGCCCTCAAAGTGTTCCCTTTCTAGGGGGACAGATTCCAGAGAAAGACAGCTTGGGTTCAAATCCCCACCTCTGCACTCCCTATTTGTGGGACACTGGACAAGTTCCTTAACCTCTTGGCTTTCTAGTTTCCTTATCAATCATGTCAGGATATTGATAGCACTGTAGGGCTGTGAGGATGAAGTTTTAATACATGTGAAGAATTTAGAACAGGGAATTACACATCCTGAGTCCAAGAAAAGGGTGAGCTATCGTTATAATACAGCATTTTGTGGGAACACAGAGGAGAAGGTCAATCCCAGACAGAGGGAATCAGGGAAGGCTTCCCAAAGGAGGTGACATTGGAGTGAGCCTTGGAGAATGAGTAGGAGTTAGGGTGAAGAAGCAGTGGGGAGAGGATGTTGTGCATAGAGGGAAGGGCATGATCCGTAGCAGAGAGTATGGAAACTGTTTGGCACAAGCAGGGTGCTAGGAGTACAGTCTGCTACCACTAGAGCTGGAGGCACAGAGCAGTGGTATATGAGGCTGAAGAGGTTGGTGGAGTAGGCTGTGGTGGCAGAGGGCCTTAGAAACCTAACTACTTTCCTTGAAGTCTCCTTTTTCTCCCTCCGAGCCAGGCCAGCCTGTTTTTGGCCATGGGGCTTGCCCTGGATCTCGATAGAACCTTGGCTGGGGTTCACAGGAGGCTGCAACAATCTCCAGGAAATGCCGAGGTGATGAGGATGGCCCTGCATACGGCTAATGTAACTGTCACTCCAGTCTCCCCCCTCTCAACCCCCCGAAACACATTTTTGTCTCTGTCTCTGGAAAACATGTGTGCAAGCAAAGTTTGGCTGGGTGGCGGATGAAACGTTTTTGACAACAGAAAGCCATCAACAGTCTGGCTACATGAGAGCCTCCGGTCTCAGATGTTCACCTGAAAAGCAAGTGTGAAAAGCCCAAGTCCCCAGGGTCATCCCATTCCACCTGGGGACAGTTGTCGACGCATCTGTTCCCCACTGACCTTACAGCAGAGATTCAGCAGGCAAAAGGACCCTACTGCCTCATGCTCGAGGAATGCTCCCTCCCACCTCCATCCTCCTGGCTTCCAGAACTCAACAGCTCGCCTCTTTGGGGCCAATGTTTGCAGAAAATGTTTGCAGACTTCATAGCATGCCACTTCCAGGAATAATTAGCAGTCAGGCAGCCAGTCTTTCACTCAGGTCTGGTGAACGAAAGCCTCAAGAATGTGGAGGGTGGGAGGGGTGGAGGAGGTTAGGGGTGTTTGCCTGAGTGAGGCTTGCCAGCCGGCTTAGTTGGCTGAGTCTTCTAGCCCCTGAGTCTCAGTCTCTAAGCACAAACCTATTCCCCTACTCCCTGAGTGCACCACCCAAAGAACCTGCTCTGTCTGGCCTCCACGGGACAGAGGGTCATCAGCTACTCTTTCCTTTGTCCCATAGAACACCAAGTTGTAGCACAGTCTTCAGCCCTATGACGTAAACAAGACAAGGAGATGCCCCAGCTCCTACCAAGAGCTAATGGTCATGGGCACCTTTTCCAATCATGTCCCATTGCCTTGAGTATCTGGCATCTGAGAAGCCCCCTCCCCCTACTGTCACCTAACAAAAACACTGACTGCTGGATTTTAAAGTTCACAGACATTATCGAGTATCAACCACATGGTGAACAGTTGGGGATTTTTCTGAGAAGACTGATCTATGCTATTCTTCCTTGTTTAAAAAAAAAAAGTAACCCCATGGGGTGAAACTCCTGTGACACGTTGGTTTTTGTCAGGCCTCTGACTTTTGGCTAAGACCCAGTTTCTCCCTGTGATAATCCAGTGTTATTAGCTTAATGTACAGGCCCCTGAGTAAATTTTGTACAGGACTTCCTATCCTGCTGAATCGCAAACTTGCTCGATAGACTGGAATGACAGGGTATTTTAGGAAAAGAAAAGTTAACAGAAATCAATGTAAAGTCCTGTAACTTGGTCCAAAATAAATCAACTGCACAAATATAGCATCGGAGAAAACTGGCTTCATGGTGTAATATGTGAAAAAAAAAAAAAAAAAAGGTGGGGGCAGAGGTGCTTAGGGGTTTCTGGTGAGTTGGCCCAATGTAAGTCAACATGTGATACAGCCAGTAAACCAAAAAGAAAAAGTGGTTTTAGGCTGTATTCATAAAAGCCTACTCTTCAGAATAAAGGAGCTCTGCTCAAGCAAAATCCCCCTGAGTCACTGGGTGACATTTTGGCCACCACAAACTGGTGGGTAAGTGGATACAGCATTAAGCTGCATGGGGAGAGTTGTGTTCCTTTATTACCTGTTTCCCCACTAAACTCCATGATTGTGGGGACCATACTTATTTTATCCTCTGCTGCATCCCCAGGTACCCAGTACAGTGCCTGCCACAAAGCAAGTGCTCAGTAAACAGAAGTGAGAGACTGAATAAATGGAAGGAAAATCTTTTTCAGTCTGAGCCACTCAAGAGTGCTGGCTCAGCTCTGGGGGTGAGGTCCTAGCCCCTGGAGGAGTGCGAGGAGAGGCTGGAGAGCCACTGGCGTGGGGACCGTAGAGAGGGTTCAGGGTTATTAGATGACCTTGAAGCACACCTCCCCACAAGTCCCGAGGGCTTATAATAACATCCCCTGTGAGAAAAGCAGAGGCTGACCTGGTGCATCTGGGTGGTCCTAATACCCTAGCTGGCTGCAGACTCAGACACATATGAAGCATGAGTTCTCTTATATACATACTTTCTCTCCCTTCCCTTCCCTTTTGCTGTTAAATGGGGTCTCTAGAGGGTCTTGCAGTAGCTCTACGAAAATCAAGGGACACTCTGTTCTCTTCCTCAGTGGCTGAGAATGATGGTATTGCTAATCTCACCAGCTGCTTGGAGGTACCTCCCCACTCAGAAGAAAATACCTTTGATCAATACTAGCATGACGAAAGTTGGGATTCTGATGAAACAGAGCAAGTGACTCTCAGAAGTCATGAAGGTTACCCTCAAAGGGGATTTATTTGAAAAAAAAAAAAAACAATTTGGGACGCCTGGGTGGCTCAGTGATTGAGCATCTGCCTTTGGCTCAGGTTGTGATCCTGGGGTCCTGGGATTGAGTCCCCCACCAGGCTCCCTGTAGGGAGCCTGCTTCTCCCTCTGCCTGTGTCTCTGTGTCTCTCATGAATAAATAAACAAAATCTTTAAAAAAAGAAAAAACCCAATTCACAACATACCAATGAACAATGAGGGGCGGCTGCTCATAGTATAGAAGTTGCTGCCCCACCAGTGCCCTATAGCAGGTGACCAATTGGCAGGTGAGGAGTGGAGTCAGGCTCAGGGTCTCAGAGATCAGAGCTGCAGAGCCTTCTCTCCACTGACAGCCTCACCAGGTACCTGCACACCTCCTGTTATTTCAGAGGCTTCTTCAGCCTGCTACTGGAGCCAAACTCAAGACTTACTGGGGGCTGTGGGGACGCTCAAACTCCTTATGTCAGTTATAGGAGAAGATGGGTTTTTCCTCCTCTATATCTGTTTACACCAATACAATCCTTCTGGGGGATCCAGTTGGTGCCGACAGAAGCCAAGATGAGAGAGACAGAGAAACATCTAGGGTTTGTGAACTTGCTGAAATTATACTGGGTGAACCTCTGCAGGTTTGTTTGTTTATTTGTTTAGAGAGAGAAAGAGTGGGGAAGGAAGGAAGGAAGGAAGGAAGGAAGGAAGGAAGGAAGGAAGGAAGGAAGGAAGGAAGGAAGGAAGGAAGGAAGAAGGAAGAAGGAAGAGGAAAGAAGAGAAATAGCTGAGTGGATTTATGACAGGATGTGAGAAAGGAAATGTCCTATTATTCCATGGTCATTTCCTCTCCACCTAGAAACTCTGTCACTCAAAAGCCTCATCATGGTCCTAAAAGTTAAGTTCTACGGAGAGATTTAGTTGGCCCAAATGATCCCAAATGAGAAATGGCAAAGGAAGCAGAGTCTACTGTGGTCCACAAGCCCCCTGGAGGAGACTGTTCCAGACTGCCACCATGCTAGCAGAGATGGTGTTAATCGACAGTGAGTGTTAAACGCCAGAGAGATTTGTGGTCAGCGAGGCTGATGCAGCCTTTTGATCTCCATCTGTAGAGGGAGGAATTTGGTTCGCCTTGTTCTGATATAACTTAATCTCAAATTGAGGGCCCAGAGAACTTCTAACTATGTGACCTAGGTACTGCTGGCCAATCCCCAAATGTTCCTTACTTGTCTTTACTCTTCCGCTAATGAGAAAAAATGTGACTGTAATCTAGTGCAGAGCTGGGCAGCATTGTTCACACAGTTTCTATCTATTCTGGAGATGAAAGGGAAAATGTTCAACAGATGGATATTTCTAAAGGCTACCATCCTTCGCTTTTTTGAAGCTACACATCTGTTGGATATGATTACAACAATCCCCTACGGGGTGAAACACAAGAAGCTTGCCTTGGACACCAAAATCTTGGCCCAACAGCCCACTTGGGAGTCATTTAGGATATGGCCTTTTTGCGATATTTCACAAGTTTAATGGATATGGGAAGACACTGAGGCTGTCCAAAGGGATCTGATATCACGGATCTTCCCTGGAAATTCTAGCTTCAGGATGACATGTGGAAAAATATTCTAAGCACTAAATCCTAAAACTCATTTTCGCAGCCTCACGCCTCAAAGTCTCTCGGGAAGCTTAAAAAGGACTCGAGGAGACACCCTGGATCTTTGCAAAGCCGAGAGAACCTCCACCCCAGAGGCCATTCAGGAGACAAGCGGGTAGGGCTGGGCTGGAAGGGCGGGGGAGTTTCTGTGTTTTGGGCGGATCCAAACAAGGAATAAGAGAAGGCCCAAGGGAGAAACAATCCGAGACAAAATAAACTTAGTTCCTAGAACATTCTTCCCCTAACCTCAGTCATACGCACCGTAACTCCCCAGTTTCTATAGTGCCCCCGAAATGAGTAATTTCGACTTCTAAGAAACAAACATCACCAACCTCTTAAACAGAGGGTGACTGGGTCCTCCTCTTTCCTACTGTCTCTGTTCATGTCAGGTCCGCCTGGCCCAAGACAGACCATGCAAAGAGTTTTGGCACTTCCAGGTGGCAGAAGAGACCACTGTGGTGTATCCAAGGAAAACTGGAAACTGGATTTTTTTCCCCTCGCTGATTTCTCATTCCTTCCTCTTCCTGTCTCTATAGCTGGCGATATAGATTAATACAGATTAGACCCACTCTTTCAGCAGCACGGGGAAAAGAGAACGTGGGAAAAGCTCTGCTCCCATAAAAAAAAAAAAAGATCCATATGATTGGTGTTTGGGGAGGTTTAGCAAGAGAAAAAAGGCACAAAGAAACACCTACTCCTTGCCCTCCTCAGTTCTTAGTGGAGGGTCTTTGGACATGTCATGTAACCACCTGAATTTCAGCTGTCCAACCCACAGGATGTGGTGAGTGGCATCCTCTCATCTGAGGCAGGGAAGCTGAATCCCTTGAGATCATGCGCAACTCTGCCATCTACGACCAGCAGGCTTTGTTCTGGGCCCATGCACAGACATTGTCTCTGAACTCCGTTCATGGCTGAGCCCATTTATCATCAAGAAGAACAAGTAAGCTGTCCTATCTCAACAGAGCCCTTGGCTACCAATACTGCCTGGCCCCTTCCTCCTTTACAATGCTGGAATTTGAGAAAAGACAAGTCCAAGACAAGACCTGGTGAGGCTTGCTTGTCTCCCCATCGGCCTCTGCAAACATTTCCTTTAACTGTGGCCTGGAGAGAAATAAAAGTGGCCTTTTCTCCCCACTGCCTGCTGCTTCTTGCCCCAGAGGATGAGGGACAAGCAGAGCTTACAGTGTGGGTGACTGATACAGAAAGTCTGAGCTAACAAGATTCCTTTTGGGGCAGGGGACAGAGAGCCTGAATTCCCAGATGGACAAGGTCACCACATCATTGCTCAACCCTCTGTTGTTCTGAGTGAGGAGGCAGCCTAGCTTCTCTGTCTCCCCCAAAGGTAGAATGCACACCAGCAGAGGCAGGAGCAAAAGGGTGTGTGTGTGGGGGGGGTGCAGAAACAAAGGAGTCTTTCTTCAGCAGAGTGACCTTCCATAAGTCACTTAACCCTTCCGTGCCCCTTACTGCCATGTGACTCGAGTCATAATTTATTGGTTACAAACGTTTCAGTTGCTCAATGAAAAGTAATGGAAAAAGGGTGAACTTGCAGAGTTATTCTACTATGGAAACTTTGTCCATTCAAAGGCAGGTTACAGAGTGGCCTTTATTTTAATTGAAAAGCATCTGGAAATTGAAAAGCCTGTTTGGCCCAGGGCCTCCCTGCAGAGTAATTGATGCATGTCATGTGGCTGGGCCATCCTCTGCTCCCTCAGCGGGGACTCTGGGCCGGGGGAATGAACACTGCCTAAGCCTGGTGTACTTTTGAGTGCCTGGAGCAGATCAACTCTACAGCACACACTGCCCCCGCCACATACGTTATGGGGGCTACTCCTGTACACCATCTCGAACCAGTCCACGCCCCACTGACCCAGGCTTCCACGGAGCCTTTGGCTTTGCTAACTGTGTCCTGATGGGAGGGGAATCTCTGACTTTAAGATTATATTCCCGTCGAGATGGTTGGAGAACCCAGTGCCAGGGTGCGTTCCTGCATTCCCTGACAACAAGCATTGATAGCAAAAACATTTCCAGATAACATCTTGTGACTGGATTTTTTATGTGAGCAGCATGCTCCTGGGTCCTGCTCCTCACAGAACACAGAATGACTGGACAGAACAGAATGCTCTTTAGATGGGGAGACACAAAACCTGGCTCATCCCTGACTGTGGCTTATTCATTCTCTTATCTGTGCCTCAGCTTCCCCATCAGTAAAATGGGAATATTAAAATTACTATTGCGAGGGTCAAATGAGTTAATATTTGTAAAGTCCTTAGAATAGTAGTAGTTAGGGCTACATAAGTGTTTGTTACATAAATAAACTTGTTCAAAATGAAGATTAGTGGATCCCACCCTGAGAGATTTTGATTTGGTGGATCTGGAAGGGGCATTGGCAATATGGATTTTTAAAAGGCCCCCCTGGGTGATTCTGAAGCCCAGACACTAGGTGGTCCCTGAGCATTCAGCTGTGTACTGTGAGATGTGCATTTACTTAATAAATATTAACAGAGGGACTGTCATATGCCAGGCACTGTGCTAGGTGCTGGGGATATGCCAGTGAACAAGTCACATGTGAACCCTGCCTCAAGAAGCTCACCTACTAGCAGAGAGAGACAGATTATAAACAAGTTACCATATAAATTCATAGTTAACTAAATACCTGTTATAATTTCCAAGGATAATAAATGCTCTGAGGGAAGCAAAAGAAAATAGGGTGACTGTTGGGATCCTACTTCCATGAGGGTAATCAGGGAGGCCTCTTAGAGGGGGTGATAGCAGCTGAGAATACCTATATTACTATCTAGGGAAAGAACTAGTGCAAAGACCCTGAGGTAGAGACAAGCTGAAAGGGTTCAAGAAACAGAGAGAAGACCAAAGTAGTTGGAATGTGGCAAGTGAGGGTAAGAATGGTATAAAATGAGGTTGGAGGGGTAGGCAGAAGCTAGATAACAGGACCATGGTAGAGTGTTTGGATTTTAAGTGCACTGGAATATCACTGAGGGTTTTAAGCCAGGGGCGGGGAGGTAGTTGCTAGGGGAATACATTCTGATTCATGCTTTTAAAAGATGAATTTGGCTGCTGTGTTAGAGCTAGACTAGGGAGGCAAAGTTTGATGCAGGGAGACCAGTTAGGATGCTGTGATGGTGGGCCAGGCAAGAGATGGCCATGGCTTAGACAAGGATGATAGTGCTGGAGGTGGTCAGACCCTGGATATGTTTTGGACATGAAGCCAACAGGATTTGCCAATGGATCAGACTTGGGGGAGAGGGAGAGAAGGAAATCCAGAATGCTTCCCAGGGTTTTAGCCTAAGCAACTACATGGCGATGCCACCTCTCCCTTTCCCTGGCTAGAGTTACCACCTATCCCCACGTGTACCCTGATACTGTACTTCACTCTCCACATGGCAGCCAGGCTGACCATCTCAAAATGCAGTTCAGGCCATGTCATTCCCCTGATCTCTCTAGACCCCAGCCCAACATTTCCCATCATACCACGGAGAAGCCTACAATTTCCTAGGTGCCCTGGTTCCTACTAGCCTCCTCAAACTCATTTCCTGCTACTCTTCTGGTCACTCCCTATACAACAGTCACCCTAGCCTCTTTGTCAAACATGCCAAGAAAGAGGCCTTTCTAAAGGCCTTCGCACTTGCTCTTCTACCTGTTTCTAGCACCTCCTCCCAGACTTTCCCAAGCCTTGTTCCAGTGCTTCGGTTTTCAACTTCAAGGTTGCCTCGTCCAACAGACTCCCCTTGAGTACTCTATCAAAGGCGGCAGCTCCCACCACTGTCTATCTACTTATCCCACTTTCTTTTTCTTCCTAGCGATATTTATATTACATTCTGTTATATTATACAATCCTTCACTATACTGTATTATAACTTGACATTCTATATCACATAGTTATCTATTGATTATCCAACAGCCTCCGACCTAGTATCATTTCCATGAAATCAGAGGCTTTGTTCTCTGCTGTGTCCCCAGCACCTATAATACCACTGGTGCAGAGTGGGCATAGTGGACAGAATGAAAACACTGGCACCCTAAAAAAGTGGATGTCTATACTCTAATCCCCAGGAAGGTGTGAATATGATCTTTGGGAAAAGGCTCTTTGCAGATGTAATGAAGCTAAAGAGCTTGAGATGAGATCATCCTGGATTACGTGTGTGGGAGGGATCTTAGATCCAGTGACAAGTGTCCTTACAAGAGACACATAGAGGGAAGACACAGAGAAGAGAAGGCTGTATGAAGACAGAGGCAGATGCTGGAGGGATGCAGTCCACAGACCAAGGAAGGCCTGGAGCTACCAAAAGCTGGCAGAGGCAGGGAAGGATCCTCCCCTAGAGCCGGTGGAGGGAACATGGCTGACACCCTGATTTAGGTCTTCTGGCCTCTAGAACTGCAAAGGAATAAGTTTCTTTTTTTTTTTTTATTTATTATTTATGATAGTCACACAGAGAGAGGAGAGAGAGAGGCAGAGACACAGGCAGAGGGAGAAGCAGGCTCCATGCACCGGGAGCCCGACGTGGGATTCGATCCCGGGTCTCCAGGATCGCGCCCTGGGCCAAAGGCAGGCGCTAAACCGCTGCGCCACCCAGGGATCCCAGGAATAAGTTTCTGTTGCTAAGCCTTACTGAGTTTGTGGCAATTTGTTAGAGCAGCTGCAAGAAACTGATACAGTCGGTGTGCAATGTTGTCTAATGTAGGAATGAATGAATGAATGTGGGCAAGAATGAATGGAAAAAGGGTAAGATCAGGAATCAGGAGTTTGGTATTAGACATCTTGTCTTAGATGTCCATTGCATGTAAAAGATAGATGTCCAGTAGGCAATGGGTGTACGAGACAGGAGAGGTCAAAGCTAGAGATATCCACTTGGGGACCATTGACCATGGGGCTAGATGGTATCCTCACTGGAGACAGAATAGTTAAGATTGAGAAGAAGGCTGAGGAGGAAACAGTTATAGTGCCATTTCTTTCTGGCAGTGGTTCTTAATTTAAGATGATTTTGCTACCCTTCCTGAGCAGGAGACATTTGGCAATGTCTGGAGATGGTTTGAGTTGCCACAGCTGGGGTGGGGAAGAATGCTACTGGCATCCAGTGGATAGAAGCCAGGGACACTTCTAAACATCCTACAGTGCACAGGACAGCCCCACAATGAAAAATTATCTGGCCTCAAATTGTCCATAGTGCTGAAGATGAGGAACCCTTATATATAGGGACTGGCTTACGTCTCCTGCTGTTGTGGGTTTTTTTTCTTTTTTTCTTTCATTTATTTTGTGCTGCACATATTTTCTCTCTAAACTCTTACTGATAAAAGATTTAGGGAAAAGAGCAAGAGGTGGCAACCAACTCTCCACTACAAGTTTATTGTGTGTGACCTCATGTAATGTACCTCCTTTTTCTAAGCTTCTGGGTTCTTTGAGCGGCTATGAGTGAAGGCAGGGAGCACGTTGATTGCATTAGCTGCTCTCTAAGCTTTCCACCAGGCCCTAGAGTCTGCATGTCTGTTCTTTCCCCCAGCGAGAGGTAAAAACTCACTTGAGTCAAGCCACTGGGGAAAGTTTTTAGCGCTAGCTGACAAAGAGAAGAGTGCAAGAGATACCTCCTTGTCCCAGAGACTGAATTTTCTAGGACAGCCTCAATTTCAAACATCTATCACCCTGAATCCCTAGAAGCACATACATGGGTATTTTTGTATCCCTGTCCCTATTTTGATTTGGAATTTTTCCCCCCTAACCCTGACAGAGCATCTACTAAGCACCAGGAACTATTCTAAGTGTATCACATCATTTAATCTGCATGATGACCTGAGGAGGTAGTACCACTATCATTCTCTTTTATAGATAAGGAAACTAGGAGTCAGAGGGTAAATAATGTGGCTAAAGTCACACAGCCAGCAAATGATAGAATTGAAATGAAGACCCAAGTTGGCCCGATCCCAGAGCATACCATCGTAGCTACCCTATCACCTGGCTTGTCATATCACATTCCAATATGCCCTGGAACTGTGGAGCAGGGGGAAAGAAAAAGAGAAACAAGTCCCACCTCAAAGGTTAGGCATTTCCTGGTCTCTGGAAGGGCTTCTGCATTAGCCAGTATTCTAAAAAGGGAAAATGCTTTCGCCTACCCCTACATCACTTGTTCGTGGCCTCTCAAGAAAATGATGCAGTTCAAGGCTTGGAAAATCTGTTCTATATGTGGGCCATTGGCTGTAATTCTAGAATTTTCATTTGGTTGCCTTAATTAAAGCAAATATCCAAATGTCTGTGCACTGTACTTTTAATTAGGACAGGGCACAGACGTGGTGATATGGAAGGCTATTTGAGAAGTCACTGGACCTTTAGTCATGGCTACTTCTTCCCTTCTTGAAGTCAGGAGGGATCAAGCTGAATAGATAGAAAAGTGCAGGGGTGCCTGGGTGGCTCAGTCAGTTGATGTTTGCCTGTGGTTTGGGTCATGACCTCGGGGCCCTAGGATTGAGCTCTGCATCAGTCTCCCTACTTGGGGGTGGGGAGGAGTCTGCTTCTCCTTCTCCTTCTGTCCCTCTCCTCCACCCATGTTCTCTTGCTCTCAGATAAATAAAATCTTTTTAAAAAACAAAGAAAAGTGCAAAGGATTCCAGTGTCCAGAGGTCAACCCCTTCATTGAATAGGTGAATGTACTGAATTTTGAGGGTCTAAGACTTGCCCAGAGTCACACGAGGAGGTTGGAGGAAGAATTGCAATCAGTCTCCTGTGACCAGGCCAGAAAAATTCTGCACATCAAGGGGTCACTTCCTCTTCTCAGGGCCAAAAATTGTATTAGCTGCTCATTGTTTCCACAGGCTCCCTGGGAAACTGGAAATTATTCTACCTTGAAGGAACCTACCAGTGTGATAAGAATCAAATGAGTGGTAAATGCTTTGGTTGTTAAGAGGAAGAGATCCTCTTGTGAAGACTTCAGTGAGGAAATGAGGCTGCCTTAAAGGATAATAGGAGAGAAGGGAGATGTCTGTCCGTGAGGGATAGGTTGAGCTAAAGGACAGATGGAGAGTGGTAATATATACATAATCTTCACATGTGTGCACACACATTTATTAATTCCATAACTATTTATAAAGCTCCTACTCTGTGCCAGGCCCTAGAGATATATCCATTTAGGAGTCTCTCTGCAAAGGATCACAAATTTAAAAGAAGGTGAGCATTTAGCCCACTGCATTCATTCATTCATTCATTCATTTTTAAATTCAATTACTCAACATATCATGTATTACTAGTTTCAGAGAGAGAGTTCAGTGATTCATCAGTTGCACACAACACCCAGCGCTCATTACATCAAATGCCCTCCTTAATAACCCACTATATTTAGCCCACTGGTGGCAGAGGAATAGATGAAATGACCTTGTGAAGTTAAAAACAACAAAAATATAAAAGCAAGCAAATACAATGAAATGACAATAGCGAGAATGGGAAAGAAGAAGGCAGACATGAAATAACACAACAATGAATGGAAGCCCCATGAATGCGAGACAGTTCACTCACTGACAACTCCAGTGTGCCAGGCACAGTACCTAGGACACAGTAGGAACTCATAACAGCATTTGCTGAGAAGAAAATGAATGTAACAACAGCAGTGACATCATCATGGTTAGAACTAGGTGGCTCACCAAAAGGTCATGGAGAAAGGACTCCAAATCTCAGTTTTTTACTCTGTTCCTTTTCCTTTTGGGGTATTAATTTCCCAATATGGGGGCACCTGGGTGGCTCAGTGGTTGAGCATCTGCCTTTGGCTCGGGGCATGATCCGTGGGTCCCAGGATCGAGTCCTGCATTGGGCTCCCTGCGGGGAGCCTGCTTCTCCCTCTGCCTGTGTCTCTGCCTCTCTCTCTGTGTCTCCCATGAATAAATAAAAACAAAATCATTAAAAAATTTCCCAGTGTGTTCAAAAAGGCATTTTCTCATATTTTAATTTCAAAAATATTACATAAATGATGTTGTGTCCCTATCATTGCATTGTATCAGGAGGCATATTATACAAGTTTTCTCGATTGTGGTTGTTAAGTTTGTAATTTCAAAGGGGGAAAAGATAATTTTACAATGGAGAAATCAGGCAGACACCAACATAAACAAGAAACCAAACACACACACCCTCATGCCCTAGCAATTCAGCACATATTGACAACTATTGCCTGAATCCATCAGTGTGATGATGGTTGCAAAATGGTGACCTGCTAATTCTGTGATTCTTCTCTATTTGTTAGCATTCTTTCAGGCAAAGTGATTTTTAAGGTCCTTTCTGACTCAGATGTTCTGTGTTTCTCTCATTAAACCTGATTTCATTTATCTGGTAGCAGAGACATTGGAGAGAAGAGCCATTGACTAATGAAGTTCTTCATAGAACAGCTGGATGGGGCATGGAGCCCAGGCTGCTGGGCCAATGAAGTAGACAAACAAGCTCATATGGATTCTGAGGAGTCAAGGAAGAAGGAAGAACTGTTGGGCCAATGGCTTCTCTTGTCTTGATCAGAGTTACTGCAGCCTGGCCTGGCCACAGGTGACTCAAGTGCCTCCCTATTCACTGCTGATTCTAGGATGCAAGCTACTCTGATGACCCAAAAGAAGTGTCACATACATCCCTGTAAAGCCAAACTTAGTAAGTGAAGATAAAGTAAAAGGACATCTGAATTTGACAAAATGCCACTTTCATCCTTGTTTCAGTTCACAGGTGGTAGAGAAAAGCCCAGGAAATATAGGCAGTATTATTTTGTGTGTGATTTACTTGTCCAGTCTCTATGCTTTCTTCTTCGTTTCCTCCATTTCTAGAATTTTCCATGAAGTCTTAGTACACTAAGAAAAATCAAGGAGTACATTAATCTCAAAATTTCATTCTTCCTCTGACTGAAGCTGCAAAATTGATTTTTGGGATGTGCATTTGGTAGTGAAATGGGATTTGGCTTAGTTCAGCAGGCCTTGGGATCATCCCAGAATTTCCATGCCTATTTCTCACACTGTGTAGAGAGAGCCTATAGATGTCAGCTACAGTACCCTTTCCCATCACTGCAGGCCTACCCACTCTCCCTGCCAGTATAAACAGCAAAAATGGGGAAGTTAGTTTCATAAGCTGGTTCAGATGGACCTACTCAGAGGACTCTAGAATCTAGGTTCCTTTTCTAGAAGAATTTCTAGTCTGTTCTCACCACATGATGGCACAAGATCTGAGTGTCACAAATCTTTTCCACCAAGGATTGCCAGAGGCTTGCAAACAGTGGCCTTGTATCATTTATCTTTCTCTGCTTCCCATCACAGACTAATTCAGCCCAGATTAAAAACAGATGATAGGACTGGATTTTGGTGAAGTCAAGGATAGGGTTCTTCCAAAGTCCTGTCCATAACACTGAGCCCAAACATAGAGCATCTATGTGACTTTTAAGGTATTGAAAATCATCTATAGTAGCTATTGTGGCAAGAGGCTTGGAAGGATGCTTATTTTCCCAAGAAAGGCCTCCTGCTTCAGGAGCTGCCACAAGTCAACACAGGTTTTGGGCCCAACCCCTCTTGGTGCCCACATCAGTCTGTTTGAGTACCATGTTTAAGGCCTGAAAATTAAGTTGGATATCTGCAATCATGTTGGCCTAGATCTGAAGGGAAAGCTAATTTGGCATGCCCATTACAGGCAAAGTGGCAGAGGCCTCCTGTGCATTGCCTATCTGTGCTGACCTGGATTGAAATGCCCAGTCAGAAAGAGAGTGATCTTTTGCCACTATGATGAAAAGCTGGTCACATCAAATGATGGTCAGTCTTGGACTAGAATTGGGCAGAGAGGTGGAAAGAGAGAAAAAGACTAAGGATGGGACTTCTATATAACACGTAAGGGATTGGGTCCATTTACCAAGGCTTATCAATAGTGTAAATTGAGTTCCAAGGGAAAAGAGCCCACCCAGTGCTAAGAATTTTCCCACATCACCCTCAACAGAAGAAGGATCCCTTCCCTTTTTGCATACTTCAGCCTGGTCCCCAGCTACATGCCATCTAAAACTTCTCATGGGAACTCAGGATTTGGTATCATTCAGAAACTAAGAGAATTCTAGGGATTAAATCTCATTATCTCCTCAATAGCCAGAATGTTATGCAATGCCCTGCCACTAAAGAAAACACTATAATTGTTCTCTGCTTTAATCTAGTGTCTTCTCACTTATACTCTTGCTGCTAACAAACTGAAAAATCTCAGTATTTTCCCCACTTACATTCTAGGGAGACAAGTCATATGTCCTAGCTACTTGCGATTGCCCTACTGGGCACATTTTTTCTTGTTAGGCCACTTCATACGATCATACACCAGCTGATAGATTGACTGTCCTTGGGCCAGGTGCCCATCCATGACCTAAGAAGTCACCACTCCATTTTCAAAGAATAATAGTCTAGGGCCATTTTCTTCAGCACGGGACTGTGGACTGTAGTTTCCCTTAAAAGGAAATGGTGGAGAGGCAGATTCCAACTGGCATGTCTGGTCTAAGATTTCTGACTGGCAGTAATGGCTGGGGAAGAGAGATAATTAAGGCCCTGCTGGACACCATTTGCATCAGAATAGTGAGAGGGTCACCTATTGCTGTGCCTAAATCTGGCCTGAGGCGTATTCCTCAAATCCCATAGTGTAGATGCAAGACCATTCCTGACTTGAACTATGTAGGAGAAAGACAGTTTTGCCTAAGCTTTTCTATTGATGGCAGAAGGTGTGGTGGAGATTACATGGCTTTTTGTATCTTGGAAGGCTGCCTAGCCCCTCCGGAGGGCCTCAGCAGAGCAGCTGCCATTCTCTACAGAGGAGTAACTCTGGCCCTGCTGTGTGAGTAGCCACGTGTCGTGTGCCCTTCCTGAGGAACATGCTCTGACTTGTGTGTCCTGCTATATTTGGGCTCTTGAAAGTAGCCCCAGAAGAAACTAAACACCTTCAGCATTGAGTGGTAACCTCAGAGTGTTACTTGTACTGGGCCTAGCCCTAGACACAGGAATCCCTTCTCAAATTCCTCACCCCAGTGCCGCCATCCTTTCTCTTAGGTTAGTTCCAAAAATAATGCCCATGTGGGTCCACAGGCCACTGGATAAGGGGAGATGAAGCATGGAAATATATGGAATTATAGCAGGCTGGATGAAATGGAATCTTTCCCCTTTTTGGTCAGGACTGGAAAAGTATTGATTATTGCCTTTAAATGGGAAGAACTGGAGTCCAGTACCTAGTAGAAGAACAGGTAAGGCCCTCTGAGAGGAACTTGAGCTTGGGCTTCAAAGCCAATTTTCCAAAACACAGGGCTTACCAGGCTGTTTCAAGCCAGGGGAGTTTGTACACATCTTCTTTGATGAGGGGAATTCAACATGGTGCATATATTTGGTCCAGTGGGGGAGAGGTAGGTAGACAATAGCAGTTCTTTTGCACTCTAAAAGCTTGGGTCTCTTATCAGGGCTTGTAGCTGATATTTTTCCCTGCCTGGTAGCTAAGGAGTCATTTTGAGACAGACATCTGTTCAGCAATCTGAAAGCCCCAGACAGAAGACGGAGACATTCATTTTCCTTTACTCATGATGCAGAGGCCAGGGAGGACTGATTTTGTGGCAGTGTTCCATCCTGGCCTGTATTGCAGCTGATCTGGGAAGAACAATCCAGGATGATACTTAGGCACTATCCAAACGGCCTTGGATTACCAAGCAAGCTAGGACAACACTTTGGAACCTGAAATGGATGTAAGCCAAGAGGTACTTAATCGGAGGTCTGCTGTTGATGAGGTTACAATGTGGTGGAGTGGAAGAATGCTCAGCCAGGAGTCAAGACATCTGGGTTCTAGCCCACAACTAACTCACTGCGTGACCTTGAGCAAATCCATCTCCTTCTCCAAGCCTCTCTGTCCCCCATCTGTGTGACTAAGGGTAGAACTAAATAAGTTAGAAATTCCTTTCCAGCCCTGTCTTTCTATGGTTTGAAGATGGGAAAGTTGGTGGCCAAGAGTATCCCTTGCAGGGTACAATGCCAAGCCCAGGGTATACCAAGGTGGGCAAAATTGCTGGTTTATCTTTTTATTGAAAAGTAAATAAACAAAGTAAAATGCCTTTCTCCAGCTAAACATCCCTGTCCCCCTTCATCTCAGCCAGCATAAGGAGGACTAGGTGCAATAGTGAGAGGTGTTCAGTATGAGCCTTGTCTGCTGCTGGACAAATTCTTTGAAATCCAACCCTACTCAGGGTGGGCCAGCAGTGGTCAGCTTCTCCAAGGTAGGCCAGCACTTTCGTTATTACTATAATTTTTTAAAATTAAATCCTCCTTCAGCCTCCTGCAAATGATAGGCAGATGACAAAGGGTCTTGGTTTAAGCTCTGCATTGGTCAACCATACAGACAGCAATGTGCTCAGGGCCAGTGCTGCCCCTTCATGAATTTGGAAAGGAGCCTAGGCTTCTTTTGGTTGCCCCCTTCCAGAGCCCAAATTGCAGCCTGGCCCTTGCCCCTTTTCTTCCTCAGCATGACCAACAATCATGGTTTTTAGCCTTCCTCTTGGAAACCAATGGGATGAATTAATCCTAATAAGGAACTGGGCAGTAATTCAAGAAGAAATGATAGATTTTAAGTCCTCCAAAAGAGTAGGCCAATAGGGGCATAAGTGCAAATCATAAAGCTCACCCAGTGCCTCTCTAATATTATGCCCCTCTTAAGAGTGATGTATCAGCAGAAAGAGATTATGAAAGGGATACTGGCATTAAGGTTCTGTCACAGATGGGTCACAGGAGGAGCTGGAGGCAAAGTGCACATTCAAAAACATGTGCAAAGCCCAAGGAAAATGTGTACTATACTTTTCTCATCTGAAATCATCTGAAGAGTGATCATAGGCTTCTTGTCCAATCAAAACTCTGCCTTTACCTATGTCAAGGGTAGAAAATGTCTTTCTAGTTTCTTTTAGACCATCCGTGGAGTCTGTCCTAGGGGGTAGTTTAAAGTCTTCTGGGAAGTTCATTGCTCAATAGATGATGTGAGAGTCTACTGGTTGCTACAGTTGATGTGGCTGCTTTGGCTGGCTAGGTCATGCCCCCTCTCTTTCCTCCTCCTCTCTGACAAAGAGCCATATGGTGGAATGAATGCTAGACTTGGGTTTGTGCCTCAGTGGCATTCATTTAAGCTCATAAGTTTCACTTTCCTGATCTGTACAATGAGGGGAATAATAGTTACTTACCTCATCAGTTTGAGGTCTAAATGAGATAATGCATATATAAAGCACCCAGCACAGCGCCTGTCTGGCACACTGTCAATTGTCAACACACAGAAGTTATTATTAGTTTTAGAGAGGCCTCACTGTGGGGCTGTGTGATAGCTCTGGGCACTTGGAGGTAAGCCTGTGGACTACCGAAGGTAATTGTGAGGAAAGAAACAGAAGACAGGAAGAGAGGTGAAGGGGCTAAAGAGAAACTTCCTTCGTCCCTGATGACTAGCCCTGATCCAAGGAAATAAGCTTAGAAGAAAAGGCTCCCCGAATCCTCTCTGTAAATGTGACCAGAGCAAACCATTTCCCCTTCTTGTTCTCTGTAACAGTGCATAAGAACATCTGCTAAATCTGCTGTTTTCCCCCAACTCTGACATTTTCCATTCATTTAACTCATAGAAATCAGAGAGGAGATTGTTTTTCGTAGGGGAGGGGGGTTAGCAAATCCAAGAGTTTTGTCAGTCATGCTGAAGGGGGTATAGCCTTTCATACACAGAGCAACTATGTAACAGACAACACAGCAAATATTGTCAATCCTCCTGTTCCCACTTTGTCAAATAATGTGGTGTTGCGTGATGCTCTGATATGAATCATTCAGGCAGCTGCCATACTGCATTAATTGCAGAGGAGCTGGATTCCATACAAGGTGTTCCCAAAGGTTCATTACTAAATACTCATCCAGCAGTTCTTTGAAAGGTTGCATTGGGTGACAAGGACACTAAATCCTTCTATGCACTAGAGCTCCAAGAAAGGACAACTGGAAATTACACCATGGTTTTTCTCTCTTTTCTTTCCAGAAGAAGAAATATAATTACTCACTTGGGCCATTCCCACCCTCTCCTTGATGTTTTCTGGCTTTGAAGGCACTTAAATGCTTGCTCCCTCGTGTTCAAAGTCTTACACCACAGTTTCTTTATGAAAACAATATGTCTTTTAAATTAATGCTAAATAAAAGTGAATATGTCACTGGAAGATCATCCTTGTATAAAGTATCCAAAATTAAAAGGAGTTTAATGACCTCTAACCTCTAACCTCACTCCAATCTCCTATCTCATGTTTCAAGACTATCTCTACTCAGATGTTCCACTATCACCTCCAACTCCCTGTGTCCCAAACCAAATGTTTCACCTTTGCCCCAGAGCATCTCCTCTCCATTCATTTCCATTGAGGGCATTACCATGACCCCATCACCCAGGCCTAGAAACCTTGGAGTCATCTTAGATTGCTCTCTTTCCTCCATCCGCCCTTTCATAGGTGACTAAGTTTGGCTGTTCTGCTTTATGACTTGCCTTTAAAACAGCCTTTGATTTACCTCTGCCTCTTTGTTCCCACTGCCACCATTTCAGCTCTGGTTCTTCTCACACCATGGCTGGATTCCTAGAAGAGTCCACTCATTGGCCTGATTTCATTCTACCCATCTTGTTGCCCACCAGCAGATTAATCTTCCAACAAACCTGGCTTCAGCATGTCACACCTCTGCTCAAAATTCTACAGGGGTTGCCCATTAGTTATGGTATCAAGTCTCAATTAACCTATTGTTCAAGAGTCTTCCATTTTTTCAGAACACAAGCACAGCTCTAGCCAGGGTTCCAGCTTCATTGTGTCAGAATGAACCACAAACCACATTCATTTTTGTTTCTAGGCCTGTGTTCGTCCTTGTGCCCTGCTTCCATCTCCTCTCATTTACACATCCTTCTATCTTTGAGGGCCTATGACAAGGCCCAGTCCCCTCATCAAGCTCTCCCTGACTTATCTAGCATATATGGAGTACCTTCTGGGTCTGTTGCCTTCACCATGCTAGCAACTAACCAGATGATATAAATATTTTATTTTATTTATTCCTGAAAGACCCAGAGAGAGGGGCAGAGACACAGGCAGAGGGAGAAGCAGGCTCCCTGACAGGAGCCTGATGTGGGACTCGGTCCTAGGACCCCAGGATTATGACCTGAGCCAAAGGCAGATGCTCAACAAATGAGCCACCCAGGTGCCCGAGAATTAAGTATATTTTTAATAAAAGAAAACTATCATATCTATGAAATCATGATTTTATGGAATGGATATATTTTTTCTAATACATATTAAAATAAATATATAAAAATAAAGTTTGTATGCCTCAGTCCCATCAGTAGTATATCGTTCACTCTTAAGGGAACAAACAGCTGACTCAATAATCTCCATAGACTTGTTGAGCACTAAAAATATATGGTTCACTGCAGCAGTAGCTTTCAAACATGGCTGATTATCAGAAGTCTTCAAGTGGCTTTGAGAAAAGACCTGGGTCTTATCCCAGACCTATTAAATCAGAATCTCTGGGGATGGCCAGGAAGTCTGTATGTTAACAAGCTCCCGAGGCATTTGTGATGATCAACCAGCTTTGGAGGCCTTCCCCCATGACTAGCTTGAAGGCAGGATGCCAGGTCTATGCCTCTTTTACATTTCCACTAGCACAGTGCTGGTCACAGAGGTCAAACTAAAAAATATCATATTGACTGATAAATGGAGAATTTCCAGAAATAGAAAAGAGATAAGATTTTAAATTAACTTTTTCTTTTTAGCAGTGTCCTCTGTAAGTTTAGCAGGGTCCTCTATAAAATAGGAGTAATGATACCTTACCTTATGAGGGTAACTGTGACTCAAATTGGGTTAACATGTGTGAAAGCAAAGGCTGTTATTATAAAATTTTCTTGTACATTTCTTTTGAGCCCAGCATCATGCCAAGAGCTGTGGAAGATGTAGACAAGAAGTTTAAAACATGATTCCTGTTCTCACAGAGCTCAGGATCTGCTCAAGGAAACCAAACTAACCCAGATGGAACACGTAAGAAGCAATGACTTCCGAATGGGGCAGAAATTCAAGCCAGGTGCACTCTGGGCCGGCTTCATGGGTAAGACTTGAGCTAAGCCCTGAAGGAAAAACAAGAGAGAGAGAGAGTAGAGGCCAGAACATTCCAAGAGAAGGGAATGGCATCAGACGTGGCTGAGGCGGTTACCCATGTGGTATATTTGAGTTGGCCCAGTAAGACTCAGCTCATCACACAACGCCCCAAAATAACACTGGAAATTTGACTGTTGAGAATTCTGTTCCTTCTGATGGCCCTTCTGGAAATGCAAACACACCTGGGCTAGTTTGTATATGACCTCACTTACACCTTAGTGTGTGTTGGTTAAATCAGAATGCTTTCTCCTCAACATCTGGGCAAGATGGGTGGGCTGAGGGATGGGGCTCTGATTGGTGGAGGTCCAGGAAAGGGTCATTTGGGAGCCCCGGAAGCAGTTTCAGCTGGGAATCCAGAAAGCAGCATGGGGGCCCAGGAAGGGCAGCAGGTATCAGGGCTCTAAATTGTCAATGATGATATCACTGTGAACATGAGGAAGGAGACAAGTCCTAATTGGAATCCATTTCAAATAACTTCTTCTGTTGATGTGTTTCAAAGCTTATGCAAACCAGGATAGCATGTAGGTTTCTATTAGAAAAGCACTGAACTTCCACATTAAACAAATGAAGATTTGTACAGATGGGTTATTTCATTTGATGGGTGTTTGGGAAGATGAACTGTGGCAGGCACAGAGATGCGGTTCTTTGGAATCAGGCCTGTAACAGACTCGCTTGTTTCATTTCATACCCAGGCTCTCCCTCCCAGTCCCTTTTCCAGTTTGACTCCTGGGCTTGACCTCAGGTTGGAAAAAAGTTTCCTTTGCAAATACTATATTTTTTTCCTCCCAGAGTCTGCTGCTCTCAGCAGAGTTGGTTTCTTGAATAGCTGCAATTAAAGACCAAGGCTCTTTTTCTTCCTTCTCTGGGCTGTGAGGAAGCTGGTCTCCCCCATAGGACTGCACTTGGGGCATCTCTCCCTGGCCAGCCTTCCATTCTCTGAAGCCATTATGCCAGTTAGTCCAGCCATCCAGCCTTTGTTTGGCTTGGAAGGTACCAACTAATGTAGGCAGGGATATTTAGAAAAATGTTTTAGGGACGCCTGAGTGGCTCAGCAGTGGAGCATCTGCCTTCGGCTCAGGGCGTGATCCCGGATCGAGTCCCACATGGGGCTCCCTGTGGGTAGCCTGCTTTTCCCTCTGCCCATGTCTCTGCCTCTCTCTCTCTGTGTGTCTCATGAATAAATAAATAAATCTTTTAAAAAATGTTTTAAAAATTTGAATCTGGGGCTTCAGGAATGAGCCTGTGACAGTGAAGCCTGTCCACCTTTCTTTAATTTTACTACTTTCCGCACAGAGCCAGTAACATCCTGCCTGTGGGACACTTTGTTTTTCCTACTCCAGTTAGGCATGTCCATAATCAATCACTGAGTTAATTCAAATTATTCCTTCAGAGCCCACATTGTGCTAAGCTCTGTGTGGGAAAGAGGAAGTGAAAGGCAAGGCTATATCTTCAGAGAAAAGATAGCTTGTCCCTACACAACACACACACCCACACACAAAACATAGCTAGCTCCCAAGATGAGACAGTAGAAGGTTAAGGTCAAAATGAAGCAGGGGAAGAGCAATCAATGTCAACAGAATTTGGAAAAGGAGTAGTGAAATCCAGGAGGGGAAGTGGTTCAGTAAGGCTTCCAATAGGAAGTGGCTGTGAACTGGACTTTGACAGACGCACTACATTTGGAAAGTATATTTAGGTAAGTTTTATCATCCTATCACCCTATGAAAAATTTCAAACAATTCCTCCAGTATCACAATGCCTCCAGCATTCAAGGCCTTCAGTCATATGGCCCCACTTCCCCATCTTTTCCCTCCAACAGTAACTCCTAATGTTCTGCTACACAGGATCCCTCACCCACTCCCTTTTGCCTCTGGTCTCTTGAGCATCCCCACTTGTCCCTATCTTGGCTTTCTCTGTGTTCCACCTTCACTCCTTCCCTCCTCTCCAGTTCTCCAATGTCACTCATTCCTTGTCAAGTTCAAAAATCACTTTACCCTTGACCCATCCCTGCCAATACACATTCAGTTATGTCTTCCTCTTCTGAAATTCCTCAACATAGAAGGCACGTCTCTCTCATCTGATATGCCACATATAAACCACTTGTTATAATAGTTAACAGTAGTATGTTACAGGATGTAGCAAAAGTTATTCTAAGAGGGAATTCATGGTGATTTATTTCTACATTAAGAAAAAAATAAAGCTCAAATAAGCAACCTAACTTTATACCTCAAGAAACTAGAAAAAGAAGAACCAGGTACAACGTTAGGAGAAGGAAGGAAATACAAAGATCAGAGTAGAAATAAATGAAATAAAGATTAAAAAGACAATAGAAAAGATCTATGAAATTAAGAGCTCTTTTTAAAAGGATAAATAAAACAGACAAAACCTTAAGCTAGACTTACCAAGAAAAAGGAGAGAGGGCTCAAATAAAATCATAAATGAAAGAGGAGACATTAGAAATGATACCACAAAAAAAAGAAATGATACCACAGATATGCAAAGGATCATAAAAGACTACAATGGGTAACTGTTTGACAACAAACTGGACAATCTAGAAGAAAAGAATAAATTCCTAGAACTATATAACCTACAAAGACTGAATTATAAAGAAAGAGAAAATCTGAAGAGACCAATAATCTCTTATTGGTAAGGAATAATAATAATCAATAATCAATAATCAAAACTTCCCAAGAAAGAAAACACTAGGACCCGATCATGTCAGGGGTAAATTCTACCAAAAGTTTAAAGAATTAATACTAATGCTTCTCAAACTCTTCCAAAAAACAAAAGAGGAAGGAACACTTCTAGACTCATTTTATGAGGTCAGCGTTACCTTGATATCAAAACCAGACAAAGACACTAGAGGGAAAAAATTACAGGCCAATATTCCTGATGAACACAAATGTAAAAATTCTCAACAGAGTATTAGCAAAATGAATTCAACAATACTTAAAAGGATAATACACCATGATTGAGTGGGATTTATTCTGGGGATATAAGGATTGCTCAACATCCACAAATAATTCAATGCAATTAACCACATTAACAAAATGAAGGATAAAAATCATATGATAATCTCAATAGATGCAAAAAAGGCATTTGACAAAATTTAACATCCATTCATTACAAAAAAAAAAAACTTGAAAAAAGCATGTATAGAGGGAATGTATCTCAACATAATAAAGGCCATATATGACAAGCCCACAGCTAACATCATACTCAATGTAAAATGCTGAAAATTTTCCCCCTAAGATCAGAGACAAGGCAAAGATGCCCACTCTCACTACTTTTATTCGTCTTTGTACTGGAAGCCCCAGCCATATCAGTTAGGCAAGAAAAAGAAATAAAAGACATCCAAATTGGAAAAGAAGAAGGCAGATTGTCTCTATTTGCAGATGACATGATGATATTATACATAGAAAACCCAAAAACTTTATCAAGGAAACTGTTAGAACTAATAAACACATTCAGTAAAGTTGCAAGATACAAAATCAATATGCAAAAATTAGTTGCATTTCTATACACTTAAAATGAACTACCAGAAAGAGAAATTGAGAAATGAATCCTGCTTACAATTGCATCAAAAAGAATAAAATATGTAGGAATAAATTCAACCAAGGAGGTAAAAGATCTGTATACTGAAAACTATGACACTGGTGAAAGAAATTGAAGAAGACACAAATAAATAAAAAGATATTCTGTGTTCACAGATAAGAATTCATGCTGTTAAAATGTCCATACTACACAAAGCAATCTACAGATTCAATGCAATCCCTATCAAAATTCTACTGGCATTTTTCACAGAAATAAAATAAAACAATCTTAAAATTTGTATGGAGCCACAAAAGACTATGAACATCCAAAGCAAGTTTGAGAAAAAAAGAATAAAGTTGGAGGCATCACACTTCCCGATTCCAAACTACATCATAGAGCTATAGCTATCAGGACAGTATGGGTTCTTCCTCAGTGCTGCCTACAAAAATAGCAGTCATCTCCTACATGGCATTACAGCTACCCTCAGACCTCTGGTGAAACCCAAGATCATTAAAAAAAAAGGACTAAGAAATTCATCTGGCACCAGTTAGATGGATATGTCAAAATAAAGCACAACTGGTAGAAACCCAGAGTCACTGACAATAAGGTGCACAGAAGATTCAACACCCAACATTTGGTTATAGGAGCAACAAGAAAACAAAGCATATGCTGCCCAGCAGCTTCTAGAAGTTCCTAGTTCCACAACACCAAGGAGCTTGAAGTGCTGCTGATGTGCAACAAATCTTACTGTGCAGAGACTGCTCACAGCGTCTTCTCTAAGAATCACAAAGTCATTGTGGAAAGAGCAGCCCATCTGGCCATCAGAATGACCAATCCCGATGCCAGCCTGTGCAGTGAAGAAAATGAACAGATAGATAGCTCATGTGCATACTGCATTTGTGTTAATAAAACCACAAAACTACCAAGAAAGCCCCAGTATGGTACTGGCATTAAAACAGACATATAGATCAAAGGAACAAAATAGAGAGCTTACTAATAAACTCATATGTATATGGTCAATTAATTTATGACAAAGGAGCCAAAAATACACAATGGGGAAAGGATAATCTCTTCAAAATAAATGGTGTTGGGAAAACTAGACTGCCACATGCAAAAGAATGAAACTGGATCCTTACACCATACACAAAAATCAACTCAAAATAAATTAAAGATTTGAACATAAGACTTGTAACCCTAAAACTCCTAGAAGAAAACAGAAAAAATTCCTTGATAATGGCCTTGGCAATGATTTTTTGGGTTTTACACCAAAAGCAAAGGCAACAACAAAAGCAAAGGCAACAACAGCAGAAATAAATAAGCAGGACTACACCAAACTAAAAAGCTTTTGCACAGCAAAGGAAATCATCAACAAAATAAAAGGCAACCTACTGAATAAGAGAAAAAGTTTGTAAATCATATAAGGGATAAGGGATAATAACCAATATATAAAAAGGAATAAGGGATAATAACCAATATATAAAAAGAACTCATACAACTCTACAGCAAAAAACCAACCTAATTTAAAAAACAGGCAGAGCAACTGAATAGACATTTTCCCAAAGAAGATATACAAATGGCCCAATAGGTACATGAAAAGGTACTCAATATAACTAATCATCAGGGAAATTCAAATCAAAACCATAATCAGATAACACCTCACACCTGTTAGAATAGCTATCATCAAAAAGATGAGATAACAAGTGTTGGCAAGGATATGAAACAAAGGGAACCCTTGTGCATTGTTGATAGGAATGTGAATTGGTACAGCCACTTTGGAAAACAGTATTCAGCTTCCTAAAAAAATTATAAATAGAACTACCATATGACCCAGCAATTTCACTCTGTGTATATAGCTAAAGGAAATAAAAACAGGATATTGAAGAGATATCTGTACTCCTATATTTATTGCAGCATTATTCACAATAGCCAAGATATGAAAACAACTTAAGTGCCCACTGGTGGATGAGTGAATAAAGGAAAAATATATATAATCACATTTTCTTTGTATACATATATTGTATATATACACACACACACAATGTGATATACACAATGGAATATTATTCATCCATGAGAAAGGAGAAAAATCCTGCCATTTGTGACAACATGGGTGGACCTTGAGGGCATTACACTAAGTGAATAAGCCAAATACAGACAAATACTGCACAGTATCACTTATATGTGGAATCTTTAAAAGAAGGTCAAACTCTTAAAAACAGTGTAGAAAGGTGGTTGCCAGTAGCTGGGGGTGGCGGGAAAAACAGGGAGAGGTTCGTAAAAGGTTATCAAGTTTGAGCTATAAGATGAATAAGGTCTGAGGAGATAATGTAAAACATGGTGTCTATAGTTGATAACACTGTATTATATAATTGAAACTGGCTAAAAGAGAACTTAAATGTTCTACCCAAAAAAGAGATAAGTATCTGAGGTGATAGATGGATTTGATTAACAAGATGATGGGAATCCTTTCATACTGTATACATATATCAAATTGCTGTGATGTGTACTTTAAATATCTTACAATTTAGGGACCCTGGATGGCTCAGTTGGTTAAGGGTCTGTCTTTTGGTTTTGGCTCAGGTAATGATCTCAGCATCGTGAGATGGAGCCCCATGCCAGGTTCCACACTCAGTGCAGAGTCTGCTTGAGATTCTTTACCTCTCCATCCACTACTCTCTATCTCCCTCTAAAAAAATAAAAATAAATATCTTATGATTTTGTCAATTATACCTCAATAGAGCTAAAAAAAATACAAGCAATTACACACATACGCACAACACGTTAGGCATTATTAAGGCTTTTATATTACTAGGGACTAGGTGAAGCATTTTGTGAGCATTGAGTTTGATTGGCAGAATAATCCTGTCAGGAAGATGCAATTATTATCTTCATTTTATGGAAGAGGGACTTGATGCTCAGTGGGGTCCACTTGGCCAACATCATACAATCAGTGTGTGGCAAAACCCGCTTTCTCATGGCCTCTCTATCAGGGTACATGGGTATAGAGAAGTACAATATAAGCAAATAATTCTTATATGAATCCATCTATAGTTAGAGACTTTGAGAGAGAAGGTGGGAAGAAGAAGAGAGGAAGGGAGAATGCAGTTGAAGGCCTGTGGGTAATTCTATCTACCATTTCAATTTGCTTTGCCCTGGAGTTTACTTAAACTGGGAGATGGGAATCTGCCATTCCCTCACATGGTGTTGGTTCCCATGAGCCTCTCACTAGTGAGCCTCATGCTTAAATGTTCATGCTTTGCAAATTCAATATGGCCCCTAGATGCAAGCCAGTTGGCTTGGTTCTCAGCTGAAGAGTGATTTAGTATAATGTCAGAGGAAATAATAAAAATGAACCTGTGTTGGACTTACTGAAAAATGGTATATCTGTCTTCAGTGTAGCACTTTTCAAAGGAACTTTTGAGGGGTATTTTGTCTATAAATTATTATATTTTTGCTCACCAGGAACCTAACCCCTTATAAAACAGGACTCTCCCATATTTGTCTTGATTCCCCAACTGGTGTGAAAACTCCATGTAAGTAGAGCCTGTGTCCTAAAGTTTTTTATATTTCTTCAAAGTGCTTAGCGAAATAACTTGAAAATAATAGGAGTTGAACAAGTCAACGTCAAAGATTATTCATTAGACATGTTAATTTTCACAGCAAGTTTAAGGTTACTGAGGCATCCTCTCAAGCTACCCACAAATGGAAGGGAAGATTTATACTATCGTGTATATCCCATGACTTGTTGGCATTCTCTGTACTATTTCTAGAAATAGAATCTGTCTGTTCCCATCCCTAGCTGGATCAACTGAGCACCTGGCAGTTTCCTATTGATGCCTTTTCAGCTGTCACCTACAAACTCCTGGTTCTGTTTGCTCAATGTGTCTTCTAGAGTAGGCCTGACTATTTTGGGTCTAAGCTACAGCTGTCAGCGTTTCAGGCGTACCTCACGTATTTCTAGAATTAGGTGGAAATATTTGAAGCCTGAAAAAGGAACTATAATGTTCTAAGTATGAAGGAAATATTTAGGCAAGTATCAACTGGCAGCACATAAGGCTAACTAAGAAGAATCGAGTCTCTGGTGATAAAATGAGATGAGAACAGCACAGCCAAGCCATCTTGGGTTACTTGCATTTTAGTAGCATGGGGTGAGTTACCAAACTATTTATGTTATTTTTATTAGCATGTGATTAAGGAATTGACCAAATGTGAGATTGTTTGCTATAAATGGGAAATGATAGAGTAAAGCAAAGCAAATGTGTTCAGTCAGTCTAACAGAGGATAATTGTAATTCCTTAATTTAAAAAGTCATTCTGTTATACATATGTCCTAGGGTGCTTTGAAAGTCAAGCAGTACCTCTTGACCTCATTCTTTTTCATTCTTAATTTCTGCTCTCCAATCTGATAGGGTACAATAATGACCTGGAACAATTACACTGTGATTCTGTACCAAATTATTAAGATATGATTAGTTCTCTTGGAATGAGGCCCAGGAGAACTAGGGAGTAGATTTTATGGAATGGCTAGGTATCAAGGCAAGATGAAGGTGATAGAGATTTCTTCCAAGATCAAATTAAATTTGGTGATTTAATATAGGCCCGGTCTGATCATCTCTTCTCTTAGAATCAACAATTATTTTGATTCCTTTATCCAAGGATGTGGGGGGGGGGTATCAAATCCGTCTTCAATTTTGTCTTTAGTAATTTTTGCCTTTTCACAATTTTGTTTCTGTCGTGTACAGTGGAAGAAACAAAACTTAAAAGTAACTAACAAATCCTCTGTCACTGAGATCCTCCAGATAAAAGCAATTAGTGGAATGAAATAAAAGCTCTGGAAATGGAGGAGGAAGTGATTGTGGTGCCAGTGAAAGAGAAAGACCATAGGCTCAATCTTTGAAAGGAGCAATTAGCTTTACTTTCTGCTTGTATTCACAGACTTCTTCCCAGGTGATTCTGATGGAGGTGGTCCAGGGACCATGCTTTGAGAAACACTACCTTAGAGACTAAATATAGTCATGACCACAGTCCAAAGGAAATTAATATCTTAAGAGTTATTGCTTCTAAGTTCTTTTCAAATTTTACTCTTCATGGGAATATGTGCCTTTCTGATAACTCTATTCCTGCTTCCTGCTAGCCAATAAATTACTGAAGTAGAGATCACTGAATTAAATCATGTGTTGGAGAAGCTGAAAACTTAAAATTTCAGGTCCAGTATTAATTTGCAGTCTAATTTTGACTTAGTAAGTGAGTTATTTCTCCTTTTGTAAATTGAAAGTCCATCTAAGAAACATCTGGTAAATTTTGGATGAAAAGCACTGAGAAAATGCTTGTATCACAAGATGAGTTTTTCTCTACCTAAGGTTGCCAGATTTTGCAAAAAAAAAATTGAATTACAGATAAAGGATGAGTAATTTTTTGGCATAAGTCTGTCCCGTGCAATATCTGGGATATACTTACCCTGAAATTTCATTGGTTACCTGAAATTCAGACTGAACTGGGTATGCTGTATTTTATCTGGCAACCCTATCTCTACCACCACCCTTTTCCTGGAGCCTGCACTTTCCAAGACTTGGGCAACAGAAGAGAGGGTTTTGTAACTCAAGACCAGGAAGGAAATGAACACTCATTTAGCATAATACAGTACAGGAGAAATGCTAGCAGGAGATTAAACTTCCATGCTGAAGAAATATAGGTATATTCTGGTAATGGGGAGCAAGAGGCTAGTGCCGGGGGGATGGAGGGGAGGACAGAGCGTGGCTGGGCAAACACACACATGGAATTCCAAAGTATGTCCCAATCAGTTATTCAAAGAACATAATCCAACTTGCTCCTCCTGTAGCCTCAGGGAAAAAAAAAACAGGGAATCAAGGGCTTCTTCAAACAGAAGGCTTTCGTCATTTTCCACTGCCACCACCAAAGGGAATGAGGCATTTCTATACCAAACGGTACAATCTTGGAACCACAGTGTGGCTTTTTTTTTTTTAACTCCTATATCCATCCACAATTGTGAGTCAGGAATTTAGATTGCAAAACTCACTGTGCTCTCTGGGTGCCACGGGCTTCTTTCCCCCCAGGCCAGGTTTTGCAAGGGGTCCCCAGCTTCAGGTGCTATGCTGGCTCCACTCTGCAAAACCCAGCTTCACTCCTTTCTTTCCTGCAGCTCCTGTCAGTCTTCACCTCCTAGTTCACTTTTCCTGCCTCCAGCTCTCTAAGAGCCAGCATATCTCTCTGCTATCATTCTGATCTTCCTGCCCAAATATGGATTTACAATGGCAAAGCAACTGCTTTGCTCTGAATTCAGCCAAATAGGGGTACTTGGAGGTCATAGGTAACTGGGGAGGGTGGAGGTGGTTTCAAAAATTAAAAGAATTTTCTTCCTGATAAAAAGAACGTATGCTCATTGTAAAAGAATCCAAACAAAATGTAAAAGAAAGGAAAATAAAATGCCCTTCATCACAAGACCTAGAGATAACTGACTCTGAACATGTTGGTGAGCATTTTTCAACATTCATTTGTTCGTTCATTCTTTCAAAAAACATGTGTTAGTGCCTGTTAGGTGCTAAACACTGTTTTAGACATGAGATGCACCAATAAACAGAGTAGAAAAACAAAACTACCCACATGGTCCTATTTACACACACACACACACACACACACACATACACACAAATACCTTCACAATACAATTTTACATTAATGGGCTCATACTATATATGTGATTTTGTAACCTGCTCCTGCGTGGAATAATGTATCATGGACCTTCCTATATGTCAGTAAGTATTGATTTATGTCAACCTTTTAATGTCTGCCTAGGATATTCTAGAGTATATATGCACCACAATTTATTTAATCATCTCCCTACAGACATTTATTTCCAATTTCTGCTATTATAAAAAATAGTGTGATAAGTCTACTTATACATGTATAAGTATATACATGTACATAAGTACATGCTTGTCCAATCATTTTATTAAGATAAATTCCTAGTTTTACTCCTATCTTGTTTGCTGTTTCTTCTGTCTCTTTTGCTGTCTTCTCCATCCCTGCTTAACCTCTAAATGTTAAAGACCTTAGTCTTCTTTTCTAGTTTCACTACATCCGAGATTACCTCAAATGATCCCATGGCTTTAAACAGTATCTATATGCTGCTTATATCTACAATTTTGACAACTCTTCTTGAGCTCTAGACTCTTATCCAATGGTCTTTTTTAGAATATTTACTTGCATGTCTGGCATTGAATTTCAAACTTAATGTAACCCAAAGAGAACCTTTAATTTTGGCCCCAAAATATATTCCTATCTCAATCTCGTATACTTCAGAAAATGGCATCACCATCCATGCAGTTATTCAGGCCTCAAAAAAGGCATCGATCTGATTTCTCCCCTTTTCTTTACCCTCAGCCCCCTGTCAGATGTTTCAAGTCTATCTCCAAAATGTAGTTCAGATCTCTCCCTTTCTCTCTATATTTGCTACATTCATTTGCTACCATCTTAATCCAGGCCACTCTAGCCTCTCACTGGGGCTACTGCATTAGCCTCCTAACTGGTCATTCAGTTGCCCCTGTTGCCTTTCTACAGCCCTTTCTTTATATAGAAGCCAAAGATCTACAATAATCGTGCTTAATGAGGTACCTGGGTGGCTCAGTCTGTGGGCACCTGACTCTTGATTGCAGCTCAGGTCAGTCTCAGGGTCATGAGATCCAGCCCTGTGCTGGGCTCCACACTCAGCAGGGAGTATGCTTGGGATTTCTCTCCCTGCCTCTCCCTTTACTCTTCCCCTTGCCCCGCTTGCTTTCTCTCTCAAAAATAAATTTTTTAAAAGATTTCATCCATTTATTCACGAGAGACACAGAAAGAGAGGCAGAGACATAGGCAGAGGGGGAAGCAGGCTCCTTGCAGGGAGCCTGATGCGGGGCCCGATCCCCAGACCCCGGGATCATGCCCTGAGCAGAAGGCAGACACTCAACCACTGAGCCACCCAGGCATCCAAAATTAAATAAATCTTTAAAAAATTATTATACTCGGGCAGCCCGGGTGGCTCAGGGGTTTAGCGATGCCTTCAGCCCAGGGCGTGATCCTGGAGTCCCAGGATCAAGTCCCACGTCAGGCTCCCTGCATGGAGCCTGCTTCTCCTTCTGCCTGTGTCTCTGTCTTTCTGTCTCTGTGTCTCTCATGAGTAAATAAATTCTTTTTTAAAAAATTATTATACTCAATGATAAAAGAATACAAGCATTTACTTTAAAACTCAGAAAAAGAAGGTGAGGATGCCTGTCATTACTGCTTGTGTTTGACACTGTAATTAAAGACCCAGCAAACACAATAGTATATGAAAAAGAAATAAGACATATAAGGATTGGGAAGAAAGAAAAAATGATCATACTTGCAGGTGATATAGCTGCCTACATATGAAATACAATAGAATTTATGAGTCATTAAAACAGAATTCAACAAGGGTAATGGATACAATGATATGAAAAATCAGTATTAATCATTTCAATATACTAGAAACAACTAATCAGAATAGGTAATTTTAAAAAAAGGAATGATACTAATAAAAAATATATATTCTTAGCAAGGATCTAGAAATACACATACACAAAATTTGTGTAAGATCTTTGTGGAAAATTTTGGAAGTCGTAAAAGATGACCTTGTGCTTCCCGGTGCAGGACAAGATGAAGTAGAAGTACTTTTCCCTATTTGTTCCACTAAGTATAGGTAAAAACTTAATGCTAAATAGAAAACAAACATAAGAAGACTCTGATAGGTGGAGAGAAGACTCAGACAGACGGGCTAAGGACCCTGGGAACTGAGGAGACATGTCAGTAAGTTCCTTCTGTTTTCATTTGGCCTCATCTATCCCAGACTAGGTTCTAGAGAAACTGGCAATCCTAAAATACCAATAAGAACAGACCAGAAAAAGTCCCAACAAAAGTCTGATATCTCTAGCCATGGTACCAGGAAAGAAGCAATGTAGTGAGAAAGAAAACTTTTACCAATAACTGTTCCCTACTCCAGCTGAATTTTTTTCCACAGGGGAAAAAAATGTAATCCCAGTCTGACCTTTGCCAGCAAGGCAGAGTAGGGAGCCTGGACTTCACCTTCCCCAGACTGTAAACAGGTACCTCAACCACCCACTGGGGTATTGTCAACGAGGGCTGAGAGGGAAGCCAGGACTGTAACAAGGTGCCTCCTCACACAATGAAAGTGGCAACTCTGTGGGGAGCCTACACTTCTTCCTCCAGCTGGGAGTAAGGAGGCCATAATTCTTCTTCCTCCACTGCAACACTGTCAGAGAAGGCCTGCTAAAACTGAAGATTTCAACAATATATGCCCAATAATAATAAATACCCAAAATATCAAAATCAGTTGTCATACCAAGAACCAGGAAAATTTCAACATCAATGAGAAAAAACAATCAACAGATGCCATGACTGAGAGGACATAGGTGTTAGAATTATCCGACATAGCTTTTAAAGTAGTAAACTTGACAATAAAAATAATAGAGGGATCCCTGGGTGGCGCAGCGGTTTGGCGCCTGCCTTTGGCCTAGGGCACGATCCTGGAGACCCAGGATCGATTCCCACGTCGGGCTCCCGGTGCATGGAGCCTGCTTCTCTCTGCCTGTGTCTCTGCCTCTCTTTCTCTCTCTGTGACTATCATAAATAAAAAATAAATAAATAAATAAAAATAAAAATAATAGAAATTACTCAGGATGGACAACAGAGGGAAAGTAAACCAAAAAAATATGAACAGAGCCTTAGGGACCTATGCAATTATATCAAAAGACATGGCATCAGAATCCCAGAAGAGGAGAAAGAGGACAAGGCTGAAAAAGTAGTCAAAGAAATACTGGCTGAACATCTCTCAAATGTGGCAGATTCAATAAGCTTAGTGGATCCCAAAGAGGATAAACCCAAAGAAATCCAGGCTGAGCTACATAGTCAAACTTCTGAAAACTAAAAACAAAGAAAAAACCTTGAAAGAGCCAGAGAGAAATGATACCTTTACCTATCAGGGAAAAACAATTCCTATCATTCCAACAAATGACCAATGGGTTTCTCATCAGAACCTGTGGAGGTCACAAGAAAGTGGCATACTGTTTTTCAAGTGCTGAAAGAAAAGAACCACCTACACACACTTCCATGTCCAGCAAAAGTTTCCTTCAGAAATGAAGAGGAAATCAAGACATTTTCAGATGAAGGAAAAACAAAAGAATTTGTCACTAGTACACCAACACTTAAAGAATGGCTAAAGGAAGTTCTCCAAAAAGAAAGAAGGGATAAAAAAAGGGCCTTAGAACATCAGGATGGAGGAACAAAGAAAGATAAAAAAAATATGGATAAATACAATAGGCTTTCCTTCTTTTCTTGAGTTTTCTAAATTATGTTTGATGGTTGAATAAAAAGTAAAACACTGTCTAGTATGTTTATCAGTGTATGTAGAGTAAATATTTTTTAAAATTTTATTTATTTGGGGATCCCTGGGTGGCTCAGCGGTTTAGCGCCTGCCTTTGGCCCGGGGCATGATCCTGGAGTCCCAGGATCAAGTCCCGCATCAGGCTCCCGGCATGCAGCCTGCTTCTCCCTCCTCCTGTGTCTCTGCCTCTCTCTCTCTCTCTCTCTCTCTGTGTGTGTCTATCATAAATAAATAAATAAATCTTTAAAAAAAAATAAAATTTTATTTTTTATTTTTTTTATTTATTTTTTTTAATTTTATTTATTTATATGGGGGCAGAGAAAGCATGAGCAGGGAGAGGGGCAGGGGAAGAGGGGGAAGCAGACTTGCCACTGGGCACAGAGCCTAATGTGGGGCTTGATTCTAGGACCCTGAGATCATGACCTAAGCTGAAGTCAGATGCGTAACCAACTGGGCCACCCAGATGTACCTGTAGAGGAAATATTTAAGATAATTATATTATAAACTGGGGAGGAGATAAAGGGACATAAAGGGAGGCAAAGTTTTCACATTTTGCTCTACTAGGTAAAATGATGACACCAGTAGACTGTGATGAGTTATATATATACCTATACAAAAAGATACTCTTGGAAACCCGTAGATAAATCAAAATGAAATTCTAAAAAATGTTCAAGTAACCCACAGGAAGATTTAAAAACTAAAACAGAGAAGCAAAAGATAGAGCAAACATAAAATATGAAAAATGGAAATGTCCAAAATGTCACACAATAGGTGAATGGTTCAAGAAACTGTGCTATGTCCATACCATGGATTCATATTCAGCAATAAAAAGGAGAAAACTATTGACACATGTAACAATTTAGATGAATATCTAGAAATTATGATGAATAAAAAAAGACACTCTCAAAAGGTCATATACCATATGATTCCATTTATATAACATTCTTAAAATGACAAAATTGTAGAGATGAACAGATTAGTGGTTTCTGCGGGTTAGAGATGAGGTAGGTGTAACTATAAAGGGGTAGCACGAGGAATATCTTTGTAGTGATAGACTAGTTCTGTATCTTGATTTCAATGTGGCTATACAAATCTACACATGATAAAATGACCTAGAAATATACACAAACATTGTGCCAGTGTCAAATTCCTGGTTTTAATACCATACTCTAGTTATGTAAGATGTAATTGCTGATAAAAAATTTTGTTAGGCAAGACAAATAAGTTCTAGAAATCTACAGTACAACATTGTGTCAATAGTCAACAATTCAGCATCTTACGCTTAAAGATCTGTTAAGGGGCAGATCTCATGCGAAGTTTCTTAGCACAAAACAACAATCACAAAAAGGGGCCGGAGGAAACTTTTACAGGTGATGGATATATTTATCACCTGATTGCGGTAATAGTTTCACAGGTATATGCATATCTTCAAACTCATCAAATTGTACACATTAAACATGTCCAGCTTTTGGTATATCGATTGTTCCTCAATAAAACTGTATTAAAAAACAAAATGTAACCACTGTGAGAAAATCAGCAAACAGTACAGGGGATGGCCTCTGTACTACATTTCCATCTTCCTGTGAATCCATAATTGCACCAAAATAAAAACTTGCAAAATGGTAACCTCAGAAATATACCTCAGCAGAAATATAAATGATCATGTATGAGAAGACTCAACATCAAGATGTCAAATCTCTTCAAACTGATCTATAAATTTAATTCAGATTCCATCAAAATTGCAACAGGATGTTTTATGAACCTTAACAAGCTGATCCTAATTTATGCTGAAGAGTAAGGCACCAAGAATAGACAAAACAATTTTGAAGAGCAATGGAGGGCAGATTATCAAGACTTATCATTATAGCAATAATAACAGTGTGGTACTGGTGGATAAATAGATCAGTGGAATAGAGAAAGAGCCTTAAAAACTCATATAAATCTGTGGGAAGTAGGTATATGACAGATTGATTATAAATCATGGAAGAGGGGCACCTGTGTGGCTCAGTCTGTGAAGCATCTGCCTTTGGCTCAGGTTGTGATCCTGGGGTCCTGGGATTGAGCCCCATATCAGGCTCCCTGCTCAGCAGGGATTCTGCCTCTCCCTCTCCTTTTGACCCTCCCCCTTGCTCATGTGTGCACTCTCTCTGCTCTCTCTCAAATAAATAAATAAAATCTTTTAAAAATATATAAATCATGGAAGATATGATATAGACTATTTGATAAATGTTATTAAAATTATCCGTGTGAAAAAAGATAAAATTAGATAACACCTTAAAATCCTACCTAAGAATTAATTCAAAATGAATTAAAGATCTAAATGTTATTTTTTTTTATTGGTGTTCAATTTACTAACATACAGAATAACACCCAGTGCCCGTCACCCATTCCCTCCCACCCCCTGCCCTCCTCCCCTTCTACCACCCCTAGTTCGTTTCCCAGAGTTAGCAGTCTTTACGTTCTGTCTCCCTTTCTGATATTTCCCACACATTTCTTATTTTTTAAGTTTAGTCATTTAAGTAATCTCTATACTCAATCTGGGGCTTGAACTCATGACCCCAAGATCAAGAGTCCCATGCTCTTCCAACTGAGCCAGCCAGGTACCCTAAAGGTCTAAATGTTATAAAGGTACCCTAAAGGTCTAAATGTTATAAAGCAAAATTTTATAACATTTTGATGTAAATATAGAATACCCTTATGATCTTGGAGTAAGGAAGAATTTAGTAATCACACATGCACATAAACTAACAGATTTTAATAGAAAAGCCTGATAAATGTTACTACATTAAATATTAAAATGTCTATAGAAAAAAACTCTATAAAGTTAAAGACCAGCAATACAGTGGAAGAAGACATTTGCCACACACAAAATTGAAAAGGAAACCATATCCAAAATGTATATAATAAATACATTTTGAAAAGGCAACCAACCCAAAGGAAAAATTGGCAAAGAATCCCAACAGGCAATGAACAGAAGGAACTGGAATGATCTACAAATATATGAAAAGATGCTCAACCTCCCTCAAATATTCAGGGAACTACTTGTCAGATTGGCAAAAATTAAAACTCAAAAGTTGCCTGTGGTATGATGTCATGGGAACACGTAGACCACTGGTAGGGCTATTAGTAAAAAAAAAAAAAATGGAAACTACCTAAATATCCATCAACTGGGAAATGAGTAAATTAAGTGTGTCATTATAGGTTACTGTTCAGCAGTGAAATGATCTAGATCAATATGTACCTACACGGACTGATCTCAGAAAATAATGCTGAGAATGGTTTGACAAGAAGTGGGAGATAAAAAGAATACTTTTCCTTAAGTATTTTACCCTTTTCATTTTAAAGCAATGGAATACAGGTGTGCCTGGGTGGCTCAGTCAGTTAAGGGTCCGACTCTTGGTTTCGGCTCAGGTCATGATCTCAGGGTTGTGGGATTGGGCCCCACATCTAGCTCCATGTTCAGCGGAGAGTCTACTTGAAGATTCTCTCTCTCCCTCTCACAAAGTTTTAAAAAATGAAAAAATGGAAGACAAAGTAAATATGGTAGTGTATTTCCACTCTGCATGGCAAAAATAGTCTACATGGCAAGTGTTTGTTATATTCTTCTCTGAACTTTCCTGTATTTTGAAAGCTCTCAGTATAAGTGAAAGGTGTGGTGTCAGATGCTTCTGATAAATACTCAGTTTAGGGAACCATCATATTAAGATACTAGTAACATTATAGGTTAACCTTCCCAGGGACACTTTCGTTTTTAAAGAAGGCTGCAGTATTTAATCCAAAGATTGAGGCACAGTGGTATCTGCTGTCACTTATAAACTGTGGGTCATGAAGTTTTGAAGACAAAACTTCAAAGGGAGTTATTTTCCTCTCATGCACTAGCCTTGCAATTTGGGTAAGTTGTCACCACTTTGACAGAATGATAGGCTCCCATTAGGTTGGACAGCTCAGAGACAACAAAACATTTTCCCATTCAGTTATGCTTTCATTCTTTATAAATAAAACTGCATTGAAAACAACTGCATGTGAAATAAAAGAGCAAGATTCATAGAAACATGGATACCTGTATGCAAATAAACTCCCTCCAATTTTATCAAGCATGGATTCTATGCTGTCCATCCACCTTGCGTAGACTGAACACAGTTTAAATATTTCTTGGTTTGTCTGCAGAGTATTGAGTCTTGTCCATAGTTCAGAGGCTCCTACTCCCTTCACCCCAATCAACTCTGCCAGTTGTTTAAACAGCTCGAATCTTTCTGCAGCCACGGCTTTTAAGTGAGAGTCTTTTTATTGCTTTGGGCATGTTCCTTCTCCTAGCCAGTGCTCAGAATTTTAACTATCTAACTATTCAATTTCTCTCTGTCTCTTTACATGGGGGAGAAACTGGATTTCTGTTCCACACAGTTTGGCAAAGGCGAGCAGGGAGTGAGAGATTACAGCCAGATGTACATCTGCATGTCAGCAGCAAGAAGGTCTGGGATGGTGCGTTTTCAATCAGAAGGGAGTCATTTTCCCCCTCAAAGGAGAGAGCTTCCTCCCTCCCATCAGATATTTGGCGGCTAGATGCTCACTGATTAATTACTGAGGTCGCATCTACACACAACTAGTTTTCCTAACAATTCTAGCAGGCTTCCAGTTCATTCCTGAAAGTGCTTCTTATTTTTAAAGGAACTACCCTCCTCTCCCAAAGCATACATTTGAAAAAAAAAAAAAAAAGAAAATAGTTCAAAGAACAATTTATTTCAAGGGCAGGGAAACATTTTGAGTACCCTTCAAATCAGAACACCAAGCCAATCAGTTATTCTATTTGCTCATCACATGCTTAGTATCATGCCTAGTATCTTCTGGTCAATTCCAGAAATCCATTTTATATTGGAAAGGTAAGGCAACACGGGCATCCTTTCTCTGTACTCCAACAGCCCTCCACGTGTCTAACAGAGATAGCATATCAAGTTCGTTATTAGAAAGTTCCTTTTTCTAGTTTGATTCATTACTGACAATTTCCACCTGTTTTCCAAGACATATGAGGTCCCCAATACAATCAGTCCATGAAACCTAACCTGGAAATGGCCTCTTAGATCACATTCTTATTTGTAAGGAGCTCAGCATGTAATGCAGCCAGTGCTAGAAGTAGTTGATTGTAAGAAGTCTAATTATGGGTTCTCCAAGACATGCTACATTCTCGAGTATGGGTTGATTGTCACTACTTTAACTATGTTCCCATCTCTGTATCAGGGGAAATACCTGACAAATGAGCAGTAGCTCTGTGATATCAACGACAATTTGCCATGCAAAATTTGGGAGCAATCCAAATGAAAATGTGTGTACTATAGCTCTGAAAAGCTGCATCTGCCCATCCCCCCCTCCCTAAGTTCATCTCTCCCAGATAACACACGTCTTGTGGATCGCTCCAATTCTAAACTGTGATACAACTGACAGATGATATTTGAGTGCATGACATACTCCCAGGGGTATACTTGGGGACTACATAATTCTTGGCATGCCAGCTATTAATTGGGCCCCTTTCTCTAACTCTCATTAAACATACCAAAATGCAAGCAGGCAAGAGTGATGCTGTTATTATAAGGATAACCTTGAATCCACTCCAATGTATAACCATGGTAAATCATTCAGCAATTTTAGTATGTTCACTCCCATCAGTAACAAATTATTGACATTAGCACTTTACAGCCAATCATGACACATCAGCTGTGGTTAACAAGAACTACTCTTGTCCCATTGGTGACCTGCCATGCTCTTTGCATGGTTTTCCCTCTGCTCTAAGAGGTTCGAAGCCGCACATAATAAGTCCACAAAACAAGTTTGTCAATTGACTGAAGGAATGAATGAATGAAGTGCTGTCGACCTCAGATAAGCCTCCCGCTGCATTTGTAACAGTCACACATTGGGCCATAGCCATGCTCCGATGAAAAATAATATTCTGTTACGAATAGGAAAGTCAACTGTGATTATGAGCAATTTTCTTAACCAGAAAGCATTGAGTCGTAAGATGCTTTGCAGCTGTACATTTTTATTAAGGACCATTTAAATAAACATAAAACATGTTTGCCAGGAGAGGGTAAAAAGACAGATGCAAATTTCAGTCAGAAAATAGGTACATTCATTTTTTTTTTTTTGCATCTGCCTTAAAAATGTGCCCCTAAAACAGCAATTACCCTTGGATGTCATTTTTGACCAGCGACAGGGACCAGAAATAGTGACTTAATTTAGGCAGGAGTTTGCTGGGACATAATATGGCTACTGTGCCTGGAGTCTTTCTTGGTCATAAAAGCAGTAAGGAAGTATGACATAACGTTGTGATGGTAAATCACAGCCCCAGCCATTTTGGTTGGCAGAATTTGAAAGACAAACATTACTTCAGGAGCAGAGAAGACGTGCCTAATTACCTCCGTGCCTGGGCTGAGTTCCCTGCAGCTTGGGTCGTTTCTGGATTCAGGTGTGTCCACACGGCCAGGGGCCAGCGTGGCCTGGTGAGGAAGTAGGTGCCCAGGGATGAGAGGAATGGCAGCCCCTGCCTCCCCTCCCCCACAACATCCTATCCAGGGAAATAAGGCAGCTGAACCAAAGGAGAGAGCAGCCTCCAGGGACCCCGTGGAGCCTAGAGGGAGTGAGACTGGGGAAAGAGGAGAAGCTAGTCTCAGACACTCTGCCTGGAAGTGGTAGGGACCTGAACCCATCACATCTGTGAATCTCAGCCATTTTTACCTTGGACCAGCCCAAATCACCTCCTCCTCCCCTCCTGAGGTCTCCCTGTCTGGCTGCAGCTGAGGCTCAAATGGGCTTGGGGACTCCTCTACTCCAGGTGACCATGGACTAGAGATAGAGCCTTCTTTCCTTGCTTGCTGCATTTTCAGAGCTCTGAAACTTCCATTCCTTTCTATTTTTTGTTTGACACGGACAGCCCCAGGCCCCCCTCCTCTCCTTCTTCTGTTTGCTCTATCTCTCTGACCCTTTATGGGAATCAGTTGCCCACTCATAGTAGGGTGGAATATAGTAGCATCCCAGCAAGGCTTTCCCTGGGGCACTCATCCCTTTGCCAGAGTTGTTCTGTTTTTTTTTTCTCTCATTCCTCTTCCTCACATGTATACTCCTAATCCCAGTAATTCTCAAACTTTCTTTTTTTAAACTACAGCAACACATAGAGAACATAAATTGACATTTTTTAAAAAGATTTATTTATTTATTTATTTATTTATTTATTTATTTATTTATTTATTTATTTATGAGAGAAAGAGAGCCAAGAAAAAATGCAGGGAGGGAGAGGGACAAGCCAACTCTGCACTGAGCAGGGAGCTGGATGTGGGGCTCAATCCCAGGACCCTGGGATCATGACCTGAGCCGAAGGCAGATGTTTAACTGATGAGCCACCCAGGTGCCCTGACATTTTTTTAACCCAAAATGTGATATTGGATTGTTTTTCACTCATCTTGATTTTGGGTGCTTTTAGTGCTGCTTTTATCTGAAGGAGCATCCTTCTATACACCTTGCTTTTCCTCCTGTAGGCTGCAAAGGACAGTGGAGCACAAACTACAGTTTGTGTATGGCTCAAGATGGTGGCAATTCTGTAAGCAATTCTGTGGGCACTTCACATCCATAAAGTAGGAGTTGGGGCCCTCGTACTAGGTGCCTCTTCTTGTGCTTCTTCGTCTCCTCTTCCAGGGTTGGGTGGAGGGGGGTCCTTCATGAGGGGCATATTCTCGTGAGGAGGGCGTCACCACCAAAAAGGCCATAAAATTGACATTTTAACCATTTTAAGTGTCCAGTTCAGTGGCATTAATGTTGTGCATCATCTTTTTCCAGACCTCTTTTTGTCTTCTCAAACTGAAACTGGACACATTAAACAACTCTCCTTTTGCCCCTACCTCAAGCCCCTAGCAACCACCATTCTACTTTCTGCCACTATGAATGGTACCTTAGGTCCCGCATGTAAATGGAATCATACACTATTTTTTGTGTGACAAGCTCCTTTCATTTAGCCTAATGTCTTCAAGTTTCTTCTATAGTGTGTAGCAGGTGTCAGGATTTCCTCCCTTTTGAAGGCTGAATAGTACTCCACTGTATGAACGTACCACCTTCTGTTTACATTCATCTGTTGATAGACACTGGGTTGCCTCCACCTTCTGAATTTTCTTTTGAACTGTGAAAACATTAGGAATGAACACCCAAAGTGCTGAAGCTCTCCACTGCCCTATCTCCTGCTTTCCAGAATCCTTATTTTGGACTACCACAGTCCCCAGGTATGAGCACTCAGAGCAGTTGTTAAGTGGTTGGCATATTTCACAGTATCTAATCTGTACAACAATGCAGTGAAGTGGGTGTTTCTCTCCATATAACAGTCTTATACTGAGACTCAGAAGAGCTAAGCAAGGGACACCTGGGTGGCTCAGTGATTGAGCATCTTCTTTGGCTCGGGGCTTGATCCCAGAGTCCCAGGATCAAGTCCTGCATTGGGCTATCTGCAGGAAGCCTGCTTCTCCCTTTCACTCTGCCTAGGTCTCTGTGTCTCTCATGAATCAATAAATAAAACCTTTAAAAAAAAAAAAGAAGAGGTAAACGACTTGCTTAAGGCCAAACAATAAATAGCAGAGCTTGGGTTTGAAAACCCCAGTCAGGCTTGCCTGGCTGCAAAGCCCCTACTTGGAAGCATCATTCCTAGTGCCTACCCGAGGCCCAGAGGCCCTTTGCCACCAGTTCCTTCTGTTTGGTCTCAGATTGGGTTGGTTTGTAAGAAATGTAGAGCTGATTCTACGCACTGACAGAGCACTGACCACATGTGCCTGGAAGGGCCCTTTGGGTCTTAAAATCCTGGCCACCACCCTCTTGCACATGCACATGCATGTACGATACACACACACACAGAGTTTTGAAATCATCCTACTCTGGGGGCTGTCAAGACTTCTCTGTTGCTGTTTAAACCAGGCAGTGAGCCTTATTGAGATGCTGGGATTTGTTTTAACTTTGTTCATCAATTAGCAGAAAGAAGACAGCCCTAGACTGGGGACTCAGTTCATGTTCTTGGATCTGCTACTCTTCCATAAGCTGTTTGTTTCATTTCCTCTCCCGAGGCAATCTGCTCTTGAATGGATTAATTAAAGAGGTGCCCAGCATTTTAAAATTCTAGAAGAATTAGGCTTGAGGCTGTTGGCAGATGTTTACCTGTTAGTGTAAGCATGCCTTAGAAGCCTGGGTGACACCACTTTCCACCAAGGAAAAGAAGGGCTGAGGGATGTTGTGGCTGAGATGGGGGCGGTGGGGGCGGCGCAGTTGGGTTGTGTGCAGGGGTGCCCCATGGATGAGAGAAAAAGCCTAGTGGGGCTGGGCACTTGCAAATAGAAAACACAAACTCAATTGCCTCAATTTTGCCAGGAGCTGGCCAGGTCCACAGCTTTCTCTGACATTACCCCAAAAACTGGTCAGAGTGGCTATGCACATGCCGGTACCCTGGGCAGCAGCAGGCCCAGCTGGGTAAACAGAAGTGCAGGAGCAAAACAAGCCAATAAATCATGGTACGGCTCTAGGCTGCTCCGGTCCCCTCCTCCCTCTTCCTTTCCAGCACCCCCCTCCCCACCTCGCCCCGGGTCTCCCTATCAAGCAAATGGGCCCAGGTGTCCTTTGATCTATCTCCTTCCCCTTCAGAAAAGAGGAATGTCTCTATAGGAAGGGTGAGCTCAGCCCCACCTGTGATCTGCCCCAGGGTTCCTTGCAGAGAGCCATGAGCTTCACACATCCAGCTGCTAATGGCAGAAAAGAGAAGCAGACATGGGGTGTTTGAGAAGCTGAAGGTTGGCCCATGTTTAGAGGGGCCCAGGTGGTTGACCTTTATAGAGATGAATGGGCATGTTTTCTACCTCAAGCACTGGAGAATGAGCCACAGCCTATACTAAGCACACAGCGCCCTGATAGGACCAGAGTTGAGCTTAAACTCCACCACTGCTCCTTTGCCTTGTGGCTTGTGTTTTTCATACATTCCCTGTCCTCAGATTGGAGCTTGTCCATTTTTGAGATCCCTCATCCTGCTAGCAAATGGATAGATCGCCCATTGTTAGTTCACTGATCTTCAGAGGCCTTCTTCTTCCAGGAGGCCCATACAGTGTGGCATGTTTCACTGCATAGAGCTCTTCTGACTGCTGTATCCCCAGTCCTAGAACAATACTAACATCTCATTGGTGCTAATACTCACTGAGTGAATGAATGAATTGGCATCATGTAATGGTTAAGGGATCAGTCTCTCAAGTCAGATCAGAATTCCAGCCCAGGTTCTGACAGTTTGACCTTGGGAAAGATAACCTCCTTTGGCCTTGGTTTTCTTGTATATTAGATAATAGTATCATAAAAAAGTAATGTGTGAATTTAAAAAATAATGCACATACTGCACTTAGCCAGTGCATGACCCATCAATTCTCAGTAAAATGTTAGTTGTTCTTGTTATTATTATTAATTTGTATATCAACCCCAGGCAACTGGTCTAGATTGCTGGGAATGCTGAATTGAGAATTCTGTGGTCTCAACCCAACTCGATGGAAAAGAGTGCTTTAAGGCCTACTATGAGTGAAGATAGGAGAAGTGGGAACTTACAGGGGATTTGCCTTCTCTGGTTTGGCCATACAAGTGGCCAACCCTGAACCATCTGGAATATTCTTCAGGGAGAAGTACATTGCATATATATGGCAAATTGCTTTTATCAGCCATGTAGGTGTAAGAAAAAAGCTTAGGGCTTCAGTGGGGACTGCCCCTCACAGTAAGGGCAAGGATGGAGGGTAGGCCTGCCTACTAAAATTCTGAAACTATTCAAATATCCCACTACTTGCCTAAGGGTTAGATATAGCACTCTTCTTAAAAATATTTATTTATTTATTTGAGAGAGAAAGAGAATGCATGAGTTGGGGAGGAGTAGAGGGAGAGGGAGAGAATCCTCAAGCAGACTCTCCACTGAGCATGGAGCCCCACATCAGGCTCAATCCCAGGACTCTGAGATCATGACCTGAGCCAAAATCAACAGGTGGACACTCAACCTACTGAGCTACCCAGGTGCCCCAGAAATAGCATTCTTCATCAAAGAAACAGACCCTGATGGGAAGCCATTCCCTTATTCTTGAGTGGAGTCTTTGGTTCTATAAGAAGAATGACCATCTTTCCATGTGCTTGAGTCTGTCAAATGTCACACACTACATTTCAAACATGTGAGTTGACATCATGTGAGCAACAGTGTACTCATTTCCAACCCTATTTGAACTTCAAAGGACATGTCAGCCACATTAGTCCCACCTAAGTATGTGGCACTTTTGATCAACAGGTACCTGATGGCCAAGAAGACTCAGAGGCCCATGTGTATTTAGAAATGGAGCCAAGAAAGGGAATTTTTGACTAAAGGCAAATGAACCTAAGTCTTGTAAAGTTTGAGTTCAGCTATAAACACAAAGCCCATGAAGTCAGAGAAAGTCTTAAATTCTCTATCTGAAAACACTCCAATGACATCATCTTGAGCCTGGGAGTGTCTTTGGGGTTTGGAGAAGTGTGAGCCAGAAAGCCTCCATGGAGAAAAAAAAATTTTCCCCATCACAAAGTCTCTCCAGAGACTTCTGGCTTTCAACAAAGCTGGAAGGTGGACTTGGGCTGTGAGGGGCACTCCGAGGGTAGGAGTATACCTTTCATTCCCCATCCCCTGAACTAGCTTCATCAATTAATGAACTTGCCTTTGTACATTACTTGAAAAGTACCTAAAGAACATGCTGCTCTCCAGAAATACCTCCTTCCTGGCTTCTGGCAAGTCTTTTTTTTTTTTAACAACCTTAGGGCTTGACATTCCTCATGATCAGAGAATTTGGACAGGGTAACTTAAGGAGGCCTTAGCAAGCAAGAACACATGACTCAAGCAAGTGGATGCCATCTGGTCAGTTAGAAAGGCTTGTGGGCAAGGGGCACTCAACAGGGAACCAATTATGAGAGGAGTCTCAGGGCCTAAGGTCCCAGCTGGGGGGCAGAGACCATTGAGATCAAATCCCAGGACCTGGCTACTTGAGGCCACTCGGGGACTAGACACAAAAGTAGAGAAGAGAGATTTGAGGGCAAACATATGTTTACATTTTGCCTGGAGCCACACTGGGCAGCACTTCTCCCAGAGTCCTTCTTTCTCACCAGACAGAAGGGACACAAAGCTGAAAGATTGCTCACCTCCTTTTCTCTGCACATCTCCCTCCCTTGCCAAATAAATTGGCTATAAAGGGGACTGTGAATAACTGTTTGGCAGAAAGGCAAGGCCCCTTCTTTATGGGCTGCTTAGTGTTAAATAATTTATAATAGCCATTCTCATAACACCTTACAGACCACGACAGCTTTTTTCTCATCTTGAAGATAATCCTAAAAGCTAAAAAAAAATGTGTGATGCTTTTGTGGGTACCTGGAAACTTAGCTCCAGTGAAAACTTTGATGATTACATGAAAGAAGTGGGAGTGGGCTTCACCACCAGGAAAGTGGCTGGCATGGCCAAACCCAACATGATCATCAGTGTAAACGGGGATGTGATCACCATTAAATCGGAAAGCACCTTTAAAAATACAGAGATTTCCTTCAAACTGGGCCAGGAATTTGATGAAGTCACTGTGGATGACAGAAAAGTCAAGAGCATCATAACCTTAGATGGAGGTGTCCTGGTACAGGTACAGAAGTGGGACGGAAAATCAACTACCATAAAAAGAAAACGAGTGGATGATAAACTGGTGGTAGAATGTATCATGAAAGGCATCACTTCTACCAGAATTTATGAGAGAGCATATAATCCAAGGGACATCGAGCTGAAGTTTGCATTGAACTCTACAACATTCTGTTGGATGTATTGTCCAAACATGTATTGTTATTTTCTACTAATTAGCAAGCAACCGATTTCCCCCAAATGATCTTATCCAACGTGGATGTTTGTTAAATAAAACCTTTTAGATATAAAAAAATAATAATAGCCATTCTCTAAATAGAAAGAATTTCACCCAAGCCATTTTTACCTCACACCTGGGCAAAACCTATGGACAAATATTCTTTATGAACACAGATGTAAAAATCCTCAACAAAATTCAGAATAGGTAAATCCACGGAGGCAGAAAGTGATTAGCAATTGCCAAGGGCTGGGAAGAGGGGAGAATGTGGAGTGTTTAATGTGTATGGGGCTTTCTCCTGGGGTGATGAAAATGTTCTGGAACTACATAGCAGTGATGATTGCACAACAGTATGAATGTACTAAATGCTACTGAGTTGGACACTAAATGGTTGAAATGGTGACTTTTATGTTATGTGTATTTTACCACAATAATAAAAAATCTTCAACAAAATACAGTTGACCCTTGAATAATGCAGGGGTTAGGGGCACCAATCCCCCCATGCAGTCAAAAATCCATATGCAACTTTTGATTCCCCAAAAACTTAACTACTAATAGCCTACTATTGACTGAAAGCCTCAACAATAACAGTTAATTAACACATATTTTGTATATGTATTTTATGCTATATTCTTACAATCACATAAGCTACAGAAAAGAAAATGTTATCAAGAAATTCATGAGAAAGGGTTGCCTGGGTGGCTCAGTCAGTTCAGCGCCCAATTCTTGGTTTCAGCTCGGGTCATGATCTCAGGGTCATGGGATGGAGCCCCATGTCAGGCTCTGCACTGGGCACCAAGCCTGCTTGGGATTCTCTTTCCTCCTACCCTCTGCCCCTTCCCCACCCTCTCTCTTGAAAGAAAGAAAGAAAGAAAGAAAGAAAGAAAGAAAGAAAGAAAGAAAGAAAGAAAGAAAGAAAGAAAATACATTACACTACTGTACTGTGCTTATTGGAAAAGATCTACATATTAGCAGACCTATGCATTTCAGGCCCATGTCACTCAAGGGTCAACTGTACCCCAAAATTGAAGTCAACAACATATAGAAAGGATTATATATAATGACCAAGTGGGATTTTTTAACTAGGAATTCAAGGTTGGTTCAACATATGAAAATCAATCCCTGTAATATGCTGTAGTAATAATAGAACAAAGGATAAAAACCACATGTTCAACTCAATAGATGCAGGACAAGTGTTTTACAAAATCCAATACCTTTTCATGATAAAAACACTCAACAAACTAGGAATAGAAAGTTACTTCCTCAGTCTGATAAAGGGCATCTATGAAAAACACAGCAAACATAAAATTTAATGGTATAAGACTGAAAGCTTTGAGGCACCTGAGTGGCTCAATTGGTTAAACATCTGCCTTTGGCTCAGGTCACGATCATGGGATCCTGGGATGGAGCTGCGTGTTGGGCTCCCTACTCAGCAAGGAGTCTACTTGTCTGTCTCCCTCTGCCCCTCCCTCCCCTCATGCACTCTCTCTCTCTCTCTCTCGCCCTCTCTCTCTCTCTCAAATAAATAAAATCTTTTTAAAAAAATACTGAAAGCTCTTTCCCTAGGATCAGGAATAAGACAAAGATTTCTACTCTCACCACTTCTATTCAACATTGTACCAGGTCAATTAGGCAAGAGAAAAGAAATAAAAGGTACCCATTTGGGTAAGAAAGAAGTAAAAATATCCCTATTCATATATTATCTTATATGTAGAAAATTCTAAAGAATCTACCCAAATAACCTATTAGAGCTAGTAATCATGCTCAGCAAGGCTGTAGGATACAAGAATTATGAGAGAGAGAGAGAGAGAGAGACACACCAAGAAACAGACCCTTAACTATAGAGAACAAACTGATGGCTACCATGGGAAGGTGGGTGGGGAGTTAGATTAAATAGATGATGGTGATTAAGGAGTGAACTTGTCATGATGAGCACTGGATGATGTAGGGAAGTGCTGAATCACTATGGTGTACACCTGAAACTAACAAAACAATGTATGTTAACTATACTAGAATTTAAAATAAAACTCAGCCATTAGAAATGACAAATACCCACCATTTGCTTCAACATGGGTAGAACTGGAGGGTATTATGCTGAGTGAAATGAGTCAATTGGAGAAGGACAAACATTATATGTTCTCATTCATTTGGGGAATATAAATAATAGTGAAAGGGAATAGAAGGGAAGGGAGAAGAAATGTGTAGGAAATATCAGAAAGGGAGACAGAACATAAAAACTCTTAACTCTGGGAAACGAACTAGGGGTGGTGGAAGGGGAGGTGGGTGGGGGGTGGGGGTGAATGGGTAATGGGCACTGAGGGGGGCACTTGACAGGATGAGCATTGGGTGTTATTCTGTATGTTGACAAATTGAACACCAATAAAAAATAAATTTATTTAAAAAACACTTTTAAAAACCAATTGTATTATTATACACAAACCACAGACAACCTGAAAATCAAATTAAGAAAACAAGTCCATTTATAATAAAGTAATAAAATAATTAGGGATAAATTTAACAAAAGAAGTGCAAGGTTTGTACCTGAAAATTATAACACATTATTGAGCAAAATAAAAGAAGACTGAAGTAAATGGAAAAACATCCTTTGTTGATGGATTAGAAAATGTAATATTGTTATGATGGCAGTACACCCCAAATCAATTATTTTGAATTAAACAGATGAAATGCAATCCCTTACAAAATCCCAGTGGGCTTTTCTTGCAGAAATTGACATGCTGATCCTAAAACTCATATGGAAATGGCAAGAGGCCAGGAGATAAAATTATAAAAATGAAAACTCTTAGAAGAAAATATAGCTATAAATCCTCATGACCTTGGATTAGAGTAATGGATTCTTAAATAGGACACCAAAAGCACAAGTGACAAAAGAAAGAAGAAAAGATAAATCGGACTACACAAAAATGTAAAGCTGTTGTACTGCAGATTATACCATCTAGAACATGAAAAGACAGCAAGAGAAATGGGAGAAAATATTTGTAAGTCACACACCTGATAAAGGACTTACTTGTATCTCAAATAGATAAAGAACTCTTATAAACTTAATAACAAAAAGACAAATGACCTGATTAAAAGTGGGCAAAAGATCCCAAAAGGCTTGGCCAATAAGTACAAATAAAAATGTTCAGCATCATTAGCCATCAAGAAAATGCAAATCAGAACTATAAAGAGATACCATTTCACATTGACTAGAATGGCTATAATAAAAAAGATAATAACAAGTGTTGACGAGGATGTGGAGAAATTGGAATGCTTGCACACTACTGGTAGAAATGTATAATGATGCTGCCACTTTGGAAAAAAGTCCGGCACTTCCTTAAAAGGTTAAACACAGCTTGTGACTTAACACTTCCACTCCTAGGTATATGTACCCAAGAGAAATGAAACATGTCCACCCAAAAATTTGTATACAAATGTTCATAAGAACATTATTCACAATAGCCAAAAAGGTGGAAACAACTGAAATGTCCATCAACTGATAAATAGATAAAGAAAATGTAGTACATATATACCATGTAATTTTATTCAGCCATAAAAAAGAATAAAACATTAAGCAAAGTGAAAGATGCTAGACCAAAAATAGGTCACTTATTATATGATTCCACTTATATGAAATGACCAGAAGAGCAGTATCCATACAAACAGAAAGATTAGTGGTTGCCAAGAGCTGGCAGGTGCGGGGGTGGAGTGTGGGGAGGGGGGAATGGGAAGTGACTGCGAATGTCTTTGGTGTGAGGAAAACATTCTGGATTGGATAGTGGTAATAGGTATACCACTTTTTGAATACATTAAAACCACTGAATTTTATTCTTTAAAAGAGTACATTTTATGGCATGGGAATTATACCACAATAAAAAAATGGGAAAAAGGTTTTTGGGGGAGATCACTCTGATTTTTCATATATAACTCAGAAAGAACTCATGGAATTATGTCAACTCTTGTCTTCCTATTTCTAGGAACAAGATTTCTTAGTCCTTATATATATAAAGAAAGGAAATTAGAAATGGAATTGGTGCTGAATACTGTGTTTCTAGCAATAGCAATGTTCATCCATGGATACTAAAAAAAAAAATCCCATCCATTTCATTGAGAGATGCACATAAATAAAAATTTACTTTTTGTAGCTAATAATTATTTTCAAAAACTTTAAGATTTATTTATTTATTTGTGAGAGTGGGGGGAGAGCATGACCAGGGGAAGGGGCAGAGGGAGAGAATATCCAATCAGCCCAACACAGGGCTCAATCCCACCACCCTGAGACCATGACCTGAGCCAACTCCAAGAATCAGTTGCTTAACCCAGGTGCCTCTCTTTTCAAAAACTTTTAATACATTTATTCTATTCTTGTCATTTGTGTACAATAATTATAATATTTTTAAATAGTGTTTTGTGGATACAGGAAGTAAAAGTTAATTCAATTTATGAGTATATTTTTGTTACAGAAAAGTCTGATGGGGGAGCATTATATTTTCTTTCTTTTTTTAAAAGATTTTATTTATTTATTCAAGAGAGACAGAGAGAGAGAGAGAGACAGAGACAGAGACAGAGACAGAGACACAGGGAGAGGGAGAAGCAGGCCCCATGCAAGGAGCCTGAGGTGGGACTCGATCCCGGATCCCGGATCCCGGATCCCGGGATCATGCCCTGAGCCAAAGGCAGACTCACAATCACTGAGCCACCCAGGCATCCCAACATTAGACTTTCATGTATAAAGATGTACTACCTTAAGATAAAATTGCCCGGAGGAAGTAAACTAGAAATACAGATTGAAGGAGTACAATGTTAAATGTTTTTTAAAAATCTCATTTATATGTTTTCAAATAAAATAATGGTGGGTAAAATCACTTTGGAATTTAGATTCCATTAATTAAGTAATTAATTTATTTATTTTTAAAGAGTTGTTTATTTATTTGAGAGAGAGAGAGAGAGAGAGCAAGTGAGTGCAAGCAAGCAGGGGGAGAGGCAGAGGGAGAGAATCTTTGAATCTTTCAAGCAGACCTGAGGCTGAGCTCAGAACCATGATGAGATCATGACCTGAGCAGAAACCAAGAGTCAACACTTAACCAACTGAGCCACCCAGGTGCCCCATCCATTAATACATTTTTAAAAAATGAAGAAAGAGGGGTGCCTGGTGTGCTCAGTTGGTTAAGCGTCTGCCTTCAGCTCAGGTCATGATCCCAGGGTCCTGGGATTGAGTCCCTCCTTGAGCTTCCTACTCAGCAGAGAGCCTCCATCTCCCTCTCTCTCTGCCCTTCTCCCCCTACCTGTGTTCTCACTGGCTCTGCTCTCTCTCTCTCTCTCTCTCAAATAAATATATACATAAATGATCTTTTTTTAAAAAAGAAAAAGAAGAAACAGTTTTATTTTAAATGCTGATGTTTACAATAGATTGAAAATAACACCTCTGCAACTATTTATACTTCAGACTGTAAAACTGTATGATAAAAATGTGCAAGGGGAGGGAATCCCTGGGTGGCTCAGTGGTTTGGCACCTGCCTTGGACTCAGGGCATGATCCCGGGATCGAGTCCCACATTGGACTCCCTGCGTGGAGCCTGCTTCTCCCTCTGCCTGTGTCTCTGCCTCTCTCTCTCTCTCTCTTTCTCTCTCTGTGTGTGTCACTCACGAATAAAGAAAATCTTTTTTAAAATAAATAAATAAAAATATTTTTTTTAATGTGCAAGGGGAGATTTTGTTATTAAAAGGTCAGGGAAGGGACACCTGAGTGGCTCAGCTGTTAAGCGTCTGCCTTCTGCTCAGGGTGTGATCCTGGAGTCCTGGGATCAAGTCCCACATCAGGCTCCCTGCATGGAGCCTGCCTCTGCCTCTGCCTATGTCTCTGCCTCTCTCTCTCTCTCTCTCTCTCATGAATAAATAAAATCTTTTTTAAAAAGAAAAGAAAAAGAAAGACTAGGGAAATGTGAATAAACTGTGGTATTTAGTACAATGGATTGAATGTGACCCCTCCGCCCCCCCCAAATTCACATGCTGAAATCTGACCCCTAATGTGATGACATTAGGAGGTAGGGACTTTGGGAGGTGATTAGGTCTTGATTTAGGTCTTCATGAATGGAATGAGTGCTATTATAAAGGGGACCCCAGAGAGCTTTCTCCTCCTCTTTCTGCAATGTGATTGATGACTGTCTGCAACCCAGAAAAAGGCCCTCATCCAACCATGCGGTCACCCATTTCTCAGACTTCCAACCCCCAGTACTGTGAGAAATAAATTTCTGTTGTTTATAAGCCACCCAATCTGTGACACTTAGTTATAGCAGCCTGAACTAAGACCTTTATTCAGGATTATTGTAACTAAGTTAATTTCCCAGTTTTGATCACTGTATTATGGTTAAGTCAGTTAACATCAGAGAAGACTAGGTGAAGGGTATATGGGAAATCTTTGTACTATTTTTTTTCCAACTTTCACATAAATCTAAAATCACTTCAAAACAAAAAAGTCTAAGAAAATCACAGGAGATTCACAGGCAAAAACATTTGCTGATTATTGAGTGACATGAGTCACAGTGTCTACGAGACAAAAGCAAACCAGTGCAGTTCTTCCTGGTTCTGATCCCCGACAGAAACTTCTACCCCGCTGCCCTCACCACACACTGATGTGATAAGGTCCTTTAGCATCCTCTTACAGGAAACAGAAACAAGTAGGGCTCATTTTTCTTTCTGTAGGTCTGCATTGTGCACTGAGAAGATGCTTACAGCTCTCTCAAGTGCAGGTGTTCTATTTATTTTCTTTTAGAGTGTTCTTCCTGATTACAAAAGCAATATAAACTTCTTATAGAGGGGCGCCTGGGTGGCTTAGTTGGTTAAGTGTCTGACTCTTGATTTCAGCTCAGGTCATGATCTCAAGGTTGTAAGATCAAGCCCCGCCTCAGACTCCATGCTGAGTGTGGAGCCTGTTTAAGATTCACTCTCTCCCTCTTCCTCTGACCCTCCCCCGCACCCCCACCTGTATGTTCTCTCAATCTCTGTCTCTCTCTCTCTCAAAATAAAAAAAAATAGACTTCTTTGGAAAATAGAAATTTTGGAAAACAAAGATAGCTACATAGAAGAAAATAAAAATGCCTGCAATTACACACCACCATGAGTATATTGGGCTATTTCTTCCTAGTCTTTTTCCATGCATATATATACATGATGTGGGGGGGTTCTTTTAATAAAAATACGAATCTTTCCAATGTAACTGCAAACTACTTTTCTTTACAATTACAAGACCATCTCTCCCACATCATGACATTTTTCTCCTACATTTTAAAACATGAATGTTAACTAAGTAAAATTTAAATTAAAAAAATTTAATCACAAGATAAAATTCCCTTGTGTGGATGCACCAAAATTGATATTACTGATCCCCTATTACTGGATCTTGTGCTCATCAACCCTACAGGGCCAGGGGCTCTGTCTCTGCCAGAGTCTCTGCATGCCAGGTAGGCACTTAAACCAAGCCAAATGGACCAACAGACATATGTGGCTAAGAAATACCAAAGAAGATAGGGTTTCTTGCTCTGCCAAAATCTAAGCAAGCCTCAGAATATTGCTTCCTGGTGGATGATGGTGAGGTGTGGTGCCTATCTCCCCAAACCCCTGTTTAGAAAAGTGTTTGAGTATATCCCCAAATATCATATATTTATAATTTTAATATATTTATTTATATATTTACTTTATGCATATGTACTTAAGTACATATATATTGCTGGTTTACAAATTATATTAATGTACTGCATACTAACATAATAATTGTGGACATTATATCATATATCCTAAACCAGAAAATGATTTATAAGTGATAGATGAGAAATTTGTAAATTCTAATCATGTACCCTGAATTTTAGTATGTCCGTTTTCCATCATAAAGCATATACAGAAAATAGAAATTTAGGGACACCTGGCTGGCTCAGCAGTTGAGCATCTGCCTTTGGCTCAGGGCATGATCCCGCGGTCCCAGGATCAAGTCCCATATCGGGCTCCCTGCATGGAGCCTGCTTCTCCCTCTGCCTACATCTCTGCCTCTCTCTGTGTGTCTCTCATAAGTAAATAAATTTTTTAAAAAGAAAGAAAATAGAAATTTAAAAGTGATAAAATAGGGGCGCCTGGGTAGCTCAGTTGGTTAAGCATCTGCCTTCAGCTCAGGTCATGATCCCGGGATCCTGGGATCAAGCCCCACATCTAGTTCCCTGCTCAGTGGGGAGTCTGCTTCTCCCTCTCCTGCTCCCCTTGCTTGTGTTCTCTCTCCCTCCCTCTCTCTCTCTCTCTCTCTCTCTCTCTCTGTCAAGTAAATAAATAAAATTGTTTTTAAAAAGTGATAAACAGGCAATTGGAATAGAAGTTCTAACATTGTCTTCCTGCACCCCAATGTACACACTCTGCTCTGGAGATGGAGTGGGGTAAATGGAGAGATATCCAACCATACCCATTATTTGCTTGGAAAGAGGCAGCATGTCACTTGTCATAACACCTTCAAATAGCTCCTGAAAGCATCCTCTGTCAGGAAGTCAACCTCAAACCCTCTTGGACCCCTCTAGGCATTTCAAATTGGCTCCTGCAGAGGACTGCTGACCTCTGTGCCACATGGCCGTTCGTTACAACGCTGGTATGTTGTCTATTGACTTTAGATTATTGGAGCCTATAGGCAAGAGGCGGGCCATTAATCTGTCCAGCACTTAGCACGCTGTTAGCCTTCATTGTTAGAGGCCACTGTGATTTGTAGACCAAACACTGGCCCTGGAGTCAGAAAACCTGGGTTTTGGTCCTTTCTCTGCCCTTTGCTTAGTTGTGTGACCTTGGGCAAGCCCATTTATCTCTCTGAAGGAAGTCACAGTATGCCATAGGAGACAATGTGACAAGCAGAAGAGACATAGGCCCTAGAAACAGCCATACCTGGCTCAAATCTCAGCCCTGCCATTGGGTGCTATACAATCTGGGGCAAGCTTCTCTTCTCTTGGCTTCCACGTTCTCATTTTCAGTTGGGATAATAATACCACTTATCTCACAGGCTTGTGAAAAGTTACTAGAATAATTACTTAATGAACAGTTGCTGAATCTGACATTTAAAAGGTAAGTAGAATTACTGAATGTCAAAGTCTTCCAAAATCATCTGTCCAACCCCCTCACTCTATGGATGAGCACACTGAGGACAAGACCTGGGAAGGGGGTTTGTCCAGCTGTACTCTGAGCTCTGTCTTTTCTAGAGTCGGCAAACCTGGATTCTCATTAGGGTGCTAGCATTAGCTCCAGGTAAATTCCCCTAAAGCACTCCTCTGCTTATAACAGACATTAATAGTTATTTTACTACATATGAGTGAAGAAAAGGGAAGGGAGGAGAAGAGCCATGACACTAAACCTTATAAGGCGACAGGTCAGATAAAAACATTCAGCCCTCCAGAAAGAATTTGGATGACAATAACATACATGATAATGGCACATATACTACGGACCAGGTATTATTCTAGGCACTTTTCACACATTAATGTACTTAATCCTCACAACAGTTTTACAATCCCCATTTTTCAGTTGAGTAAATGGGGTCAAAAAATTTTGCACTATAAGAGCTACGATTCCAACCTGGTGGTATGTCTCGGGCAGTGGTTCTCCAAATTGAGCAAGCATTGGAATCACTGGAAAAGCTTGTTCGAACACAGATGACTGGGTCCCACCTTCAGAGGTTCTGATTAGGCAGGTCTGGGATGGGGCCCAAGAATTTCTATTTCTAATGAGTTCCCAGGTGATACTGCTGCTGTTGGTAGAAGGGCCATAGTTTTGAACATCAATAGTATATGATTCTAAAGTCAACCACCTTATTACATCACCCAGGTCATCCTCTTGCAAAACCCTTCATTGACTCCTCCATAATCTTAAGATAAAACACAGATGTCTCCTTAAAATACATAGGGCATTTCATGATCTGGTCTTACTTAGCTTTCTAATCTCATCTCCTTCTGGTATCCTCCATACAGCTCATATCCATCCTCCAAAGCTATTTTCCATTTCGGAATGTAGCAGAAGCTCCTTCTGGCTCCTGCCTGCATTTGCTATTCCTTCTGTCTAGGATGCCTGCACTCTCACATGCTCCTTCCACCAACACTTAAGTAATTTCTTGTGCTTTAAAGTTTAACTGAAGCATTACCTCCTTCCACAAACCTAACAGAATCCTACTTCCTACCCCCTCTCCACGTTGGGGTGAGGGGCCTCCTTGGGGCCCCCAGTTCTCTGGCTTTCCTTCCTGCTCTCACTATCCTGCAATTTTCTTTATGTGTGTGTGTGTGTGTGTGTGTGTGTGTGTGTATTTTTATTGGAGTTCAATTTGCCAACATATAGTATAATACCCAGTGCTCATCTCATGAAGTGCCCCCTCAGTGCCCGTCACCCAGTCACCCCATCCCTCTGCCCACCTCCCCTTCCACTACCCCTTATTCATTTCCCAGAGTTAGGAGTCTCTCATTTTCTGTCACCCTCTCTGATTTTTCCTACTCATTTTTTCTCCTTTCCCCTATAATCCCTTTCACTACTTTTTTATATTCTCCATATGTTTGTCCTTTTCTGATTGACTTACTTCACTCCGCATAATACCCTCCAGTTCCATCCATGTCAAAGCAAATGGTGGGTATTTGTCCTTTCTAATGGCTGAGTAATATTCCATTGTATATATATACCACATCTTCTTTATCCATTCATCTTTCGATGGACACTGAGGCTCCTTCCATAATTTGTCTATTGTGGACATTGCTGCTATAAACATTGGGGTGCAGGTGTCTCAGCAGATTTACCCATCTGTACCTTTGGGGTAAATCTGCAGTAGTGCAACTTCTGGGTCATAGGGTAGCCCTATTTTTAAAGAATGGTGAAAATTAACAAGACAGGAAACAACAAATGTTGGAGAGGATGTGGAGAAAGGGGAACCCTCTTGCACTGTTGGTGGGAATGTGAACTGGTACAGCCACTCTGGAAAACTGTGTGGAGGTTCCTCAAAGAATTAAAAATAGAGCTATCCTGCAATTTTCTATAGAGTGGTTTCCCCCATAACCCTGAGGGACCTAGCTTATTCATATTAGTATGCCCAGTACCTGATACATGGTAAATGCTTGTAAATGAATGTACAAGGTTGATGATTGGGGAACATCACCAGAACCCCAATAGCAATATTAAAAACTGTTTGGTGAGGGGCACTTGGCTGGTTCAGTCCATACAACGTAACTCTTGACCTCCAGGTTTTAACTTCAAGCCCCACACTGGGTGTAGAGATTACTTAAAAATTAAATATCTTTTAAAATTAAAAAATACAAACTGGTGAAAATATAGAATCAGAAAAAGTAGACTGCCTCTTGCTATAAGCCTGCCCCTGCCATGCAGAATTGATTAAATTATTTTTCCCATTGCCTGTCTCCCTTTTACCCTTTCTCTTCCTCCCCACCTCCAAGTCCAGCACTGAACATACTCTGCCCCTGCTCCTCAGATTACATTTCCAGTCCCTCTGCCCCAGTCTCTAATTGCCTCCAGGTTGCCATTAAAGCTGTCCCCTTTGCTGTGGGGAGAGAACCTGTCTCTGGCAACACTGTAAGACTTGGCCAACTCAAGTTTGCAGGGGTGTTCTCCTCTTCCCTCAAAAGTAGGGAAGATCAGGAATGAAAGGAGAGGGCTAAAAAAAAAAAGAAAGGAGAGGGCTGGGGGCATATATCCTGGGTGACATGGACTTCGACTCTTGTTCCAGATTATAGTTTATTCTCTTTAGGAGAGTTATTTTCACCCTCTTAGGAGAATGGAATGGGATCATTCTCATTATTTTTTTTCTCTTGCTGACATGAAGGCAGATAATGAATGCTGTTTGGCCTTGTGATTTACAAGTTCCTTGAAATGGGGCAATTGAAGAAGCATAAGCTCAGCTGAGATCTAAGAAGCATTAGACAAGTTTAATATTTATAATTTGCTTCTCCCAATAACTGGCCTCAAGTTTCATCAAAAGAGTTGTGAGTCAGCCAAAGCAAACTGTAGGGAGAGTTATACTTTGTAAAGTGTAACTATGAGATAGGGCCAACCAGCTCTGGTGGAAATTCAAATAGAATCACTTAACAAACAAACAACAACTACTACTACAACAAGCAGCAATGACAAATACTAGAGGAGAAAGAGTCTGATTTCCAGAGTTATATTATAATATTCAAAGTGACCAGCTTTTAACAAAAAATTATGAGACTTGCAAAGAAATAGGCCATACCCAGGAAATAGACCATACTCAGGATAAAACAAAACAACCAACAGAAACTGTCCCCAAGGAAGCCAAAATGTTGGACTTTTTAGACAAAGATTCAAGTCGGCTATTTTATATATGTCCAAAGAGTTAAAGGAAACCATGTCTAAAGAACTACAGGAAAGTGTGAGAATGATGTCTCAGTAAATGGAGAATATCAATAAAGAGGTAGAAATTATTTTTTAAAAGAACCAAATAGAAATTCTGGAGTTGAAAAGTAAAATGGATGTGAAAAATTTACTAGAGAGGCTTAACAGCAGATTTGAACATGCAGAAGAATAAAAATCAGCAAACTTGAAGATATTGATATCCAATGTGAGAAACAGAGAGAAAAAAGAATGAAGAAAAGTAATTAAAGGCTGAGAGACTCATGGGACATCCTCAAATATACAACATATACAGAATGGAAGTCTCAGAAGGAGAGGAGAGAAAGGAGTGTAAAGAATATTTGAAGAAATAATAGGAAAAACTTACCCAAATCTGATGAAAAATATTAATCTACACAACCAAAAAGTTCAACTAACTCCAAGTAGGATAAACTCAAAAAGGTCTGCACCTAGACACATCACAAGCAAACTGTAAAAAAACAAAAACAAATAGTCTTGAAAACAGCAAAAGACAAGTCACTCATCACATACAAAGGATTCTCAATACAATTAACAGTTGATTTTGCATCAGAAACCAGGGAGGCATGAAGACAGTGGGATGATATATTCAAAGTGTTGACAGGCAAAAGCTGTCAACCGACAATTCTATACCCAGCAAAATAATCTTTAAAAAATGAAGGAGAGGGGATCCCTGGGTGGCGCAGCGGTTTAGCGCCTGCCTTTGGCCCAGGGCGCGATCCTGGAGACCTGGGATCGAATCCCACGTCGGGCTCCCGGTGCATGGAGCCTGCTTCTCCCTCTGCCTATGTCTCTGCCTCTCTCTCTATCTCTGTGTGACTATCATCAATAAATAAAAATTTTAAAAAGAAAAAAAAATAAAAAATAAAAAATGAAGGAGAATATTATTCAGCCCCCCAAAAAAGAGAATGAAATCTTGCCATCTGCAACAACGTGAATGGACCTTGAGGGCATAATGCCAAGTGAACTAAGTCAGAGGAAGACAAATATCATATGATCTCACTTATATGTAGAACCAAAAACACTGGGATCCCTGGGTGGCTCAGTGGTTTAGTGCCTGCCCTCAGCCCAGGGCCTGATCCTGGAGTCCTGAGATCAAGTCCCACGTCAGGCTCCCTGCATGGAGCCTGCTTCTCCCTCTGCCTGTGTCTCTGCTTCTCTCTCTGTGTGTTTCTCATGCATGAATAAGTAAAATCTTAAAAAAAAAAGAACCAAAAACACTAACCCAAACTCATACATACAGAGAACAGACTAGTGGTTACCAGAAGTGAGGATATGGAGTGGGCAAAATGGGTGATGGGGTCAAAAGGCATAAACCTCTAATTATAAAATAAGTCACAGGTGTGGAATGTACAGCATGGTGACTATAGTTCATAATACTGTATTGCATATTTGAAAGTTGCTAAGAGAGTAGATCTAAAAATTCTTTATTCACAAGAAAAAAAAACTTTTTTTGTATGTATGGTGACAGATGTTAACTAGACTTACTGTGGGGACCATTTTGCAATATATGCAAACACTGAATCATTATGTAGTACAGCTGAAACTCATATAATATTATATGTCAATTACACCTAAATTGAAAAAAGAGAGGAGGGGCACCTGGATGGTTCAAGCATCTGACTCTTAATTTTGGCTCATGACATGATCTCGGGTCTTGGGATCAAGCCCTGCATTGGGCTCCACACTCAGTATGCTGCCTGCTTGAGATTCTCTTTCCCCCTCTGCCTATGCCCCTCTCTCCCACTTGCACTCTCTCTCAAAATAAATATTAAAGATACTAATGTGGTATTTTTGTAACTCTCTTTTTCCATCTGATTGAAAAGCTAACTGTACAAAGCAGAAAGTATGGATCTATGTTCATGGGTACATCATGTGTAAGAATGTAATTACGATGCTTGATTTACAGATCAGAAACCAAGGCATGCCCAAACTGAGGCATGAGGAGGTAGTGAGCCTTGCCAAGGTCACAATACAGTCAAGAAGTGGAGGCAAGAATTAAACACATGCCTGCCTGATAGCAAAGCCCATGAGTTTAAAGCCCTTGCTATGCCATGTAAGGAAAAGCCCTGGGCCTCTCCACCTAGCTGCCAGAGGGGGGCTTTTTGGAAGAAGCTCAAAACATCCCACCAAAGAAGGTCCTTGAAAATAGCTCCTCCTTCATAGATTTCTATTGTATTACTCACATTTCCCCAAGCACAGGGCTAAGCACTCAGCAGATACTCAGTAACCCCAGTTGAACAGAGTGATCTACATACATAGTTTAGGGACCTAAGGACAAGGCAACTTTAGCAAGGGAGTGGCAAGACCAAATAACATTCACTAAGTGCTTCCTATTATGCTGCACACCATGCTAAGTGTTCATACACATTCAAGTTATCTAGTTGCATCCAAGTAAGAACCCTGTGAATTAGGTCCTAGGACTATCTTGTATCAGCAAAAGATTGGCTCCTTTCTCTATTTTTGAGATATTTAAATCAAATGAAAGCCAAATCAAGCTTTAGAAATGCTGGGCAAAGCCTTCAGCCTTCTTGTCTACATTATAAGTTGTCCTAGGGGCCTGCTTCTAAACTTGGAAAGGCACACGTGCCACCTGGTACTTCATAAATGTTCTCTATAACACTGCCAAGGTAGAGCAGAGAGATTGGCACCATCTGCCTGGAGATTCAGTGTGGTCTATTTATTGGGATTTCTGGAGTATTAGAACTTCTCCCCTACTACCCCTTATTTTCCCAACCACTCCCTCCTGATGCCTGAAATGCCCACAGTATGTTCTGAGGAAGCTTCATCGAAAAATATTTACCCTATCAGCTCTCATCCTAGCACTGTGGCCTCCACCCATGGAGGCTTTTTGCCTCCTAGAGTCTTGTTAATAAGCACGTGTACCTGTTATGCCCCAGGCTCTTATCAAATACGCCCCAACTTGCAGTTCAGTCCTCAGCAGGACTTGACAGCGTGGGACACAGAACCAGTATGTGAGATAAAGGGCTCACCACACAGTAGGAAGGAAAGTGGTGCCAGGGGAGATGAGGGGCTGTGGCCCAAAACCTCTGCCGCGACCTCACTGTACACAGCCCTGGTGACCCTCCCTCCAGTCTACCTAAGGCTCCAGGCAGAAATGAAATCCAGCATCTGAGCAGTCCAAGATTGGACCATCGAGTCATACCAATTTGAGCTAATGGGTGCAGAGGAGGCTGGTCTATATTATGATATTATGGACCATTTTTCAAAATGATACAGTTTTATGACTGCCCAGCCGGTACAGTAGCATGGAACTAATAGCTAACCAAAACCTGCCAAGTCCCAGGCCTGACAGATCTGTTTAATGACAAGAACCATTTATAATTAGTACATTTGGTCTGTAAATGGGCCCCACTCTACTCCTAGCCAACAGTTTGTTCCCAGGGTTGCTATGAGCATGTACCCACAATGCTTACTCCATTTTTAACAGGATCCCAAAGAAAACTCAATCATTATGAAGCCCAGTCCCTGGCAGAAGCTCCCAAATGCTGACCGGGCCATCAAAAGCAGTGACCAAAGTTGTCTGTAGCCAGATCATCGAAAAGTAGTACCATGGCGGGAGCTGAAACCCTGACCTTTGTTACAGTGTAACACCAGCACCCTGAGATGGGAATGGCCTCTGGCTCCCTTATCTGCTAGAAATATACAGTCTCCTGAATGTCAACAGGACACATTTTTTTTTTTGCAGGCATCAAGTCAGGATGTAGGATGTAGTCAGAAGCCAGGGATACAACTTTTTGGTTACATCAAATGAAATTATTAGTAAAGGACACCCTAAGCAAGTTGGCAAGACACCCACTTCTGTTTCCTACCAAGAAAAGTGAATGCACAAGGATCCTGTGTGCATTCTCCCACCATGGTCACACATACTCACACACACTTCACACACAAATCCTTTGTTGAGCTTTGAGGCATGAAATGGGAAATTTAAAAGAAGAGCCTGAGAAGCCATTTTATTTCACTTTCAGAGGGCTTCTCACCATCTGGCAAATGAGCCAGCATCAAGTGATACAGACTGGAGCCCCTCTCATGGAGTCTGACTTTTCATCCTAGATGTAAGGCAATGAACTCGCAGGGCTCGGGGCAGGATAAGCTTCTGATGGGGGGAAATCATTGTAAGTTCTGAAAGTAACCCCCAGTTGGACTTGTGGGTGTAGCAGATTTGTGTTTTGGTGAAGTGAACACCTAAAAGAGGGGAATGTGTGCAAAAGAAAAAATGGGGCACCTGGGTGGCCCAGTCAGTTAAGCATCTGCCTTCAGCTCAGGTCATGATCCCAGGGTCCTGGGATCCAGCCCTGCATCAGGCTCCCTGAAGCCTGCTCCCCCTTTTGCCCTCCCCACTTGCTTGCTCTGTATCAAGTAAAGAAATAAAAAATCTTAAAAAAAGAAAACGATATTATAAAATAAAAGTTGCAGGAAAAGCTCTAAAAAACCCACTTGAGCTGGGTCTAAAGAGGCAGCCAGAGAGAGAGAGAGAGGCTCACCTTTCTCCTCCAGACTTCTTTATCCTCTGTACTGATGGGTAAATTTGGAGTTTGCAAAAATGTACACACTGGTAGTATGTGCCCCTCAAGAAGTGAGCCCAGCAACGATGGAAGGACCAGGGGTACCTTGGACTATTTCCTCAGAAACCTGGATAAGGAGGCTTTGGATCCTCAAAGGATGAGAGGATTCCAGACAGAGTGAAAGCTCAAAGGCACAGATGAGCATGGCGGGGTAGCAGTGGTGCTAGGGACCCAGACAAGGCCTCGCTTGAATGGAGGGCCCGAGGCCGGGAGCACTGAGAGGTGAAGAAGTGGGGGAAAAAAATCTAACAGATTGTACTTGTCAGATACTACAGGTTATTGGCATGAGAGTGTTCCCTGCCCTTCCCTCAGGAAAAAAACGTTTGCAGACCCATGTGAGGCTACGTGCTATGCGCTCCAGCATGATGTCCACTTAGCAGCCTCACCTCTGGGAAATATGTCGCTTTTCTTCAAAGATCTGTATGAGTCCTAGGGAACCTGAGGTTCTTTCTCAGATGAAATACAGCAAGCCGGGACAGCTGTGTCTGACATTTCCTGAGTGAAACAAGGAAGGCTGTGCCTGGCTCTGCCTTGTCTGGGAGGGGAAACATTCCGGAAGGAGCCCGCACTCCCAGCCCCTATTTGGCCTCTCTGCTTCCACACTGCTCTCTTGGCCCCAGAGTTGGGAACCCTCTCAAATGTGTTGGGATGAAGGCTGAGAATAAATCCTGGGTGTGTGTGTGTATGTGTTTCCAAACTCCATCCAGGGCAGTCCTTCCACACTTTGCCTGTTGTCCCCAGCCCATTGGCAATGACTTAGCCCTGACCCCCACAGCAAAGCCTCACTGGTTTCTAAAGAAGCATTAGGACCAGGGAAGCCATGGGAGCAGGGGGTCTCCCCAGAGCCCAGCAAGTCCTGTACTCTCTGTCCCAGCTTGTGGGGCGTGCACATGGGGAGTTAAAATGCAGGCTTAGTCCCCGACTCCACACCTGCGGAGGGCCAGCAGGCCTGGTCTAACCCCCAACGGCTGGCATACAGGGGCCTCATTCACAATTCACTGCATTTCAAGGAGCACTGCCTATCACAGGCCACTCTTGCACAGGGCCTCCTTCCTATGAGTGACTCCTGCTCACAGTCAGGCTGCTCTAATCTTGCAGATAGGCCTGGACCTCCCTCCCTCAGCACATTTTTTAGGAAGGGTGTTTCTCTCTCTCTCTCGCTCTCTCACTCTCTCGCTCTCTCCCCCTCTCCCTCTCCCTCTCTCTCTTTTTATCATCATCAAAATATATTCAGAAAACACCCACATCTCTGTCCACACTATAAATCAGGGTGGGGAGCCTCTGGCCCACAGCCCAGATCTGGCCCTCAGCTTGATTCATCTGGCATGTGGGGGATACTGTACTGGCTGTCACAGCTGCAACCCAGAGCATAATGCCTGCCTCCCTCCCTGCCTCTCACCCCCTGGACTGCTGGGGCCAGCCCATTCCAAAGGGAGCCTCAAAAATAGCCAGACTCAGATGGGGGTGGCTCCTGGGGCTCCTTCAGTTGCTATTCAACAGGAAACAGGACTACAGAGCCAGGGAGGCGATTTTCATAATGACAAAAGTCAATGTTGAGCGGCCACTTCGTGAATTTTCAGGATTGTCCTAACAAAGCATGTCACCTCCGTTTTTCTCATTTATTCTTCCCAACCCTTTTGTGCTAAGAACTCTTGTTTTCATCTGGAGTGTAGGAAGCAGGGGCTCAGGAACTTGCCTGGCCCCACAGCTAGGAAGCAGCCCAGCTGGGAATTAAAGCCGGCGGCTGACATCAGCACCTTCGTAAGGCACTACTATCTGCTGCATCACTGCACCACGCCTGTTCTCACGACTCAGGCGTCCTGGCTTTTCCTTGTCTCTGCATTATATGCAGTAACCACGTGCTCATTCTGGGGTGATGGTAAATTCAACTCCAGTTACTTCAGAGTGGCAACCCCTGCTCTAAAGATTTATAAAACAAGCAAATAAAACCAAGGGTAGAGGGTGTGTTTAATAGAGAGTTAATGTTTTATCACAAAGATTTTCTTTTACTATTTGCCTAGATAGGTTGTGACTAATAGAGATGGGGAAAGTGAGGGGCGGGCAGGAGGGGGGGCAAGCAAGCCCTCTGGTGCTCTCCAAGAGACCTCTTCAAACCCTTCCATGGTATCTCAATGCCCCAAAGTACTACTGGCACAATCCTTCACCTCCTCAAAGACTGCATTGAAATGACATTTCTGGGCAAGTGAGCTGGAGCCCAGAATTTATACCCCAATAAAATACAGTACCAAGAAAGACACTGGGAATCAGAAATACCCATCAGTTGAATGGTTAAAAACAAAAAGGGAGCAGGGGGTAAATTCAGAGTCCCCAGTGTCAGACCATCTGTCTACCTTAAAAAAAAAAGAAATATAAGCTTTTGCCTAATGTGAAATCTGCAAATACCAATGGACACACAAATACCTTTTGCTGATACTCCAAGGCAGCAGACAACTGCTTGGGTTTAGGAGAAACCAGGGGAACTCGAGACTGATCCAGGAAAGAGGAGGCAGCTGCTTGGTGACAGAACCCCAGAGCCCCCATGACTCCTGATTCCTAAGGCCCAAGTGACCAGAGGTATAGAATAAAAGAAAGACTTGGCTGGGCCCCTAACCCCGCCAACAGGGTGGTCCCAGAATCCGACAGCTGGTACTAACAGCCCTGGCAGTGTGACACTCCAAATGAGTACATTGCGTCCTCCCAAGATCCTTGGAAATGGAAGCTTTGCTATGCTCATTACTGAGAAGGCTCTGGCGCCCTCCCACTCATTTGTACCTCTTCACCCTCTCTCTAAACATGTGTTGTCTGGCAGGCACAGCTGCGAGCTCCTAAAAGCCATGGCCTCAGACCTCCAGAAGACCCCATGGAAAGGGGTCAAGGTGAGGATGATTGACCTGAAGGGCACCCTGTCAGAGTCCCAGAAGCACATGGCCCTGCAGGTCTGGCCACAGAAAACCCATGGCTCTGTTTTCAGAACCTGCTTGTGTCCTGCCCCGCGTGGCAGTCCAGAAGCCAGTAACTCGGAGGAGTTTGATTCCTACCCAGAGAAGTGTAGAAAAACTGTGAGACTCTAAGGAAGTAAATCAAAATAACAGTGCATCTAGAAGCCTGGTGACCTACTTCCTGAATCGGATGTTGGAATCGCCTTCCCACAGAACAGCCAATTGTGATGTGTTAGTATTTTCATGCAGTGCGGCCCTCTGGCATGGAGGCTCTGCCCCATTCCTTCCCAAGGAAATTCCACTGCAGGCAATGTTATGATTAGTGGACTAATAACACTTGTCGTTGGAACACTCCAGACAAAGCTGCAGTGTGGACTGGCCTCCAAGTCCCTTAATCACCTATTTCATCATCTCGACACTGGAGCCCTGGCAATGGGGATGGGCTTGTGGATCCCAATAATTAACCAAAGGGACAGCTGCTTACTTGCATGGGGATCTCCCATCCCTCCATTCATAATCCCAAGCTGAGCTGGGGTGTTAACCAGTGTGGTTGCCATGTCCAATACTGGATGGCGGTTAGAAAAAGAGATGCTGCAGGCTAATACTGAAGCAGGCCACCTGCCTATTCACTCCTGACATTCACACACATGCATTTTCCCTGTGATTAGCTTGCTGGGGTTCTGGGCAGGGGCCAGGGGAGAGTTGGGGAAATGTGTGTGCGCTAATGGGACCCACCACCTGATTGGGAGCACTGCCAATTCCCAAAACTATAATGGTGAGCTCCTTTACCCTTCCTCCTGACATTGCATGGGGCTGTGGTGGGGAGGGGATATGGAATCTCTAATCACACCAAGGCCTCTGAGGAAGCCAATTGGGTTTCTGGGAAATGAGGTTGGTGGGGGGCCGGGGGTGCAGAGAGAGGGACAGTCTACTCTACTCCTTCATCTAGTCCCTTTGATTGGGCTTCAAATCAAATCAGTTTATTAGCTGAAGGCAGATGCTTACAGTCTTTGAATGAACTGATCTGGAAGTGAGCATGTATAAAAAGACAATACGATAACATAAACAAGTAGGGGAGAGGGAGGCTGATACACTCATAGAAGAAGGAAAAGAATCTCCAGGGACTTACTGATTTCTCAGAACTGCTGGCTAGCCTCAGACCAGTGGACTTGACTTCCTTTCTAACCCTGAGAGCCATCAGGGCTTCTTGGCCACATCTTTTAGGGAAGAAATAAACATATAAAAAATTCTTTTAAAAAGCATACGAAGGGAAATTAAGTTGGGGGAGCAAGTAGTGAGAGCAAGACAGAGGGTGAGAAAAAAGAAAATAAGAAAGGGGAAAGGTCAATTATTGTTGGAAGGTAGAGTGCTAAGGGCAACATCTGCAGGCCCTTAGCAGAAGCACTGGAGCTCTGGGGTGCCTGAAACTGGCTGCAGGGAGAAGCACTTTCCCAGCACACGGTATGTGATTATTTGGAACACATCAGCGGTTCTCCTGATAACAAGACACAAGGCAGGCAAGCCTCGGCAATTTTCTTCCCACAAATGCACTGTTGTCCCAGGTTCCTGACATAACTACACTGTTCACGGGGTTCCCAGGATGAGATGACTGCCCCCAAGCCAACTGGGAAAATTCCAGGTGTCCACCCACCCCCACCCCTACCCCCAGACCTAGGTACCAAGAGAGAATGTCTTTTGTCCTCTCCTCCACCCTCCCTGAGAAGTACAAACTGCCTGGGTGACCAGATAGCTCATGGAGCAAAGGCTCAAACATTCTCTGGGAAAGTCCCACCCCAATCCCTTTCCCACTGACCTTTCCAAAATTCATTTGGCTTTGTTTTGGGCTCCACAAGTTATGAAAGTTAGCTTCCAGGGGAGCTAGAGATGAGGCATTCCCAATGTGGGATTTAGACCTCTGTTAATTTCCACCCAACTGCCAGAGTAGAGTTTGGGGGCTGTTTCTCCCTCATATTTAGACAATGACGCAAAACCTGTTGATTTGTTTAGACACAATTGTCCCTTTGCAGGACAGATGGTATTCAACAGAATGGAATAATTAGGAGATTTAAACGAAATAATTATGTGGGAAAATACGGTTGGAGTCAAACATGCCTGGTAATCTATCTATACGAAGGATTCATGTTTAAAATGTGCATAAAAATTGTCATTCTAGATTCTGTTGCCTTGTTATCCTGAAGTAAAACAATACTTTATCGATGAGAGATGTTTCATATCATGCTGTTAAAGACAAACATGATTTTTTAAGAATCGTGGGAACAGTGACATGAAACATTCAGTTTATTTTCATCTCTTCCTGGGGAAACTGAAGTTCCTGGTGAAACAACTTTATGAGGCAATGGCTTAATTACACTAAATGCTTTTTAAAAAATAACACAGCAGGGTGGGAGTGGGGGTGGGTGGGAGCTACCTTGTTAAATTACTTTTTTTACTTTGAGCTGCCTTTGACTTTCCATAGCTCAGAGTCCAAAAGATGGGACTCTTTCTGCAACATACACTTCTTGAAATGAATGCTGCATGTGTAATGCTCTTCACTAGGCACATATCAGTACTCTGCCCATGCAAGTGAGGATAAAGAGCCTGCCTGAGACATTTAATCTTGAGACAGCAGCCTCTGCCATGCCAGTTCTACTGAGCTCTCTTTCACTTCTGTGATCTGACAAAGGCAGAGTAGTGGGATTTTGGTCCAGGACCTTGATAGGGGTACTAAGCCAGAATGACAACATGCAAAAGTATCTTCCCAATTCAAAAGGTCTGGAGCAGGGGGTGGGAAGAGTGGACTTTGAATTAAGTGGATTTGGGATTATTTGAGTTTTATTTAAGTGAGGCATCCGATCTTGACCTCAATTCATACCAACTTTAAAATTCTATAATTCCTTGACATTATCTACCAAAGCTGAATGTACATGCACAATCCAGGATTCGGCAATTCTGCTCTTAGTATATTCAACAGAAACACATGGGCACATGCTACAAGACTCATGTACAGAAATACTCATAATAGCTCACACTGATAATAACTCAAAGGTCTGTCAAGTATATAATGGATAGATTGTGACAAAGTCATTCAGTGGAATGCCATAGAGCACTGAGAATAAGTGGTCTATACTATAAGCAACTGTGTAAATAAATCTCACAAGGGTGATGCTGAGCAAAAGAAGCCAGACACAAAATAGCACACCTGTATGGTTCCATTCACATGAAGTTCAAATGCAGGCAAAGCTAATCTATGCCATGAGAGGTCAGGACAGTGGTTAGCATTAAGGAGTGGCTGGGAGAGACAAGAAGTGTGGTAGGTTGTATGGTGGCCCCCCAAAATATATATTCACATTCCAGAACCTGTGATTGTGAACTTTGGGGGAAAGAAAGGAGTCTTTGCAGATGTAATTAAATCAAGAATCTCAAGGTGAGATCATCCTGGATTATCTAGGTGAGCCCTCAATGACAAGTATCCTTATAAGAAATGAAAGAGGAGACACACAAGAAGTGTAAGAAGGAGAAGGTCCAGTGAAGACAGAGGCAGAGATTCACAGTGATGTGGCCATAAGCCAAGGAAGGTCTAGAACCACCAGAGTTGGCAGAAGTAAGGAAGAATGCTCCCCGAGAGCCCCTGGAAGGAGCACGACCCTGCTGTCATCTTGATTTCAGATCCCTGGCTTCTAGAACTCTGAGAGAAACATTTCTGCTGTTGTAAGCCATTAAACTTGTAGTGATTTGTTATGGCAGCCCTAGGAAACTAATACAGGAAAAGTGTTCTCTTTATTTGGGTGCTTGATTACATGGATAAGTTCATTTTGTAAAAATTCATCAAGTTGTACACTAATAATCTGTGCACTTTTTAATGTGTATATTATACTTCAATAAAAAATTTGTTGAAAGAAAATCCATGATTCTAGAAACTAGTTTCCAACTTCCCACCATTTTGAGTAAAGAGAGACTGGCTTTATGAAGTTTCATGGTTTATGTGTCAGCCTGGCTTCACAACAAGGAAAGAAGGAAGGCTTTCCACCAAATCAAAAAGTATGTCCCTAACAAACGTATACCCCTACTCTCTCCTTCCACTGTAGCTTTGTGCAGGGTACTTTGGAAGACAGGAGGTCCGAAGCAAGGAGCATACATCCACTTTCATATTTTCCTCTTTGTTGAAGTTGGCAGCACAAGAGTTAAGGGATAACAAATCTCTAGGACAGCAACTGTCTGGAAGTTTTGGGTAACGACAGAGTGACCAAAACCTTACTTTTGCTGAGAGTGGATCAGCTGTAAACCTTTTGTGATCAACAACAAGAGCAAGAGGCCAAACCGTAAGTCCACCTCACGTGCCAATTTTGCAGTGGGTGGGAGAAGCGCAGCACAGAGGTCGTGTGTTAATATGAATGCCATTTAGAGATGGTTTCCTCTGTCTCAAAAAACAAACAAAAAACACACTTGGCGGCTTACAAACGACAGACCAGTGGAGGTTTCAGATTTTTTTCCAAAAGAATGAGATGTCTCCCAAATGAGCATGTTTTGCATTTTCCACTTTCTCCAACCCCAGTCAGAGGATTTTGAACGTGCACTCCCCTCGCACTGGCTTTGAAGAAGTCAGTACTTGCCAGGACTGTGGACTCAAGATGAGAGCCAAGTGCAGATGGAAGGGACCGTGGAGAGCAGGCCCAAATTCCCTCAGCAGGGATTAGTGAGGAACAAAGCTGGCAGGATGGGGGTTTCAAACGGTCACAGGTGCAGAGAGGCACAGGGCAGGGGCGGGGGTGCCGGGGAACAGCCTTTTTCCAGCCTCATGGAAGTCAGCTCTCAGGCATGTCTGCTTAAAGGGAGCCACTGCTGGCTAAATCCAGCCATCAAACTCCAGTTCAAGGAGACCTCAAGCCCTATGTCAGGCTCCAAGTTCAAGTTGGAAGTCTGCTTATGCTTCCCCCTCTTCCTCTGCCCCTCCCCTGCTTGCTTGCTTGTGTTTTCTCTCTCTCTCTCTCTCTCTCTCTATCTCTCAAATAAATAAATCTTTCTTTAAAACTTAATGACTTCTAGGCACCTGGGTGGCTCAGCAGGTCAGCCTCTGCCTTTGGCTCAGGTCATGATCCCAGGGTCCTGGGAATCAAGTCTCGCATCAGGCTCCCCTTCACGGAGCATGCTTCTCCCTGTGCCTATATCTCTGCCTCTCTCTGTGTCTCTCATGAATAAATAAATAAAATCTTTTTAAAAAAACCTGATGGGACAGCCCCGGTGGTGCAGCGGTTTGGCGCTGCCTGCAGCCCAGGGCGTGATCCTGGAGACCCTGGATCGAGTCCCATGTCGGGCTCTCTGCATGGAGCCTGCTTCTCCCTCTGCCTGTGTCTCTGCCTCTCTCTCTCTCGGTCTCTATGAATAAATAAATAAAATCTTTAAAAAAGAAACCTGATGACTGCTCTAAGTCCCCTCCTGCACTGGAATCCTCAGACATGTGTACTCTGCTCCCTGGGGAAGCTCTGTCTCTCGTCCTTTAGGGTATGAACTCCAAAGACCTCCAGGGCCAGGCCCTCTGCTTCTACTGTCTCCTTCAAGCTGCTGCCATCTCCACACAGCTGTTAATGCAAAGAAAAACAGAAGGAAGAGAGAAAAAAAGAAAAGTGAAGCTAAAAGTGAATGGCACATGTTCCACATTAGGCCACTATGGGATGGTCACGACAGTGATTTCTCCAGCAAGAAGAAAAACTTCACTCAAGGATTTGAGAGGGGAAAATGTGAACTTCAGAAGCAAAGAGAAGAAACTGCCCACCTAGAAAATATGAAAAGAAAGGCAATGTTTAGGAGACCAGATAATAACTGATTTGAAAATAAGTCAAAACATAAATCTAACACCATAGGTTAACTATACTGGAGTTTAAAAAAATTTTTTTTAATTTTAGGGGTGCCTGGCTAGCTCAGTTAGTTAGGCGCCCGACTCTTGATCTCAGCTCAAGTCTTGATCTTACCATCATGAGTTTAAGCCCTGCGTTAGGCTCTACACCCAGCGTGATTTAAAAGTAGGCCCAGCGTGGAGCCTACTTCTTTTTTTCTTTTTCTTTTTTTTTTTTTATTTATTTTTTTTTAAATATTTTTATTTAAATTCTTTTTTTTTTCTTTTACTAACATACAGAATAACACCCAGTGCCCGTCACCCATTCACTCCCACCCCCCGCCCTCCTCCCCTTCTACCACCCCTAGTTCGTTTCCCAGAGTTAGCAGTCTTTATATGTTCTCATTCATTTGGGGAATATAAATAATAGTGAAAGGGAATATAAGGGAAGGGGGAAGAAATGTGTGGGAAATATCAGAAAGGGAGACAGAACGTAGAGCCTACTTCTAAAAAGGTTTTTAATTAAAAAAAATTAGGTAATGTATGGGAGAAGATATTTGCAAATGACATATCAGATAAAGGGCTAGTATCCAAGATCTATAAAGAATTTATTAAACTCAACACCAAAGAAACAAACAATCCATTCTTGAAATGGGCAAAAGACATGAACAGAAATTTCACAGAGGAAGACATAGACATGGCCAACAAGCACATGAGAGAATGCTCTGCGTCACTTGCCATCAGGGAAATACAAATGAAAACCACAATGAGATACCACCTCACAACAGTGAGAATGGGGAAAATTAACAAGACAGGAAACAACAAAGGTTGGAGAGGATGTGGAGAAAGGGGAACCCTCTTGCCCTGTTGGTGGGAATGTGAACTGGTGCAGCCACTCTGGAAAACTGTGTGGAGGTTCCTCAAAGAGTTAAAAATAGATCTGTCCTACGACCCAGCAATTGCACTGCTGGGGATTTACCCCAAAGATACAGATGCAGTGAAACACCGGGACACCTGCACCCCGATGTTTCTAGCAGCAATGTCCACAATCGCCAAACTGTGGAAGGAGCCTCGGTGTCCATTGAAAGATGAATGGATAAAGAAGATGTGGTCTATGTATACAATGGAATATTACTCAGCCATTAGAAACGACAAATACCCACCATTTGCTTCGACGTGGACAGAACTGGAGGGTATTATGCTGAATGAAATAAGTCAATCAGAGAAGGACAAACATTATATGGTCTCATTCATTTGGGGAATATAAAAATTAGTGAAAGGGAATAAAGGGGAAAGGAGAGAAAATGAGTGAAGATATCAGTGAGGGTGACAAAACATGAGACACACCTAACTCTGGGAAATGAACCAGGGGTAGTGGAAAGGGAGGTAGGAGGGGTGTTGGGGTGACTGGCTGACAGGCACTGAGGGGGGCACTTGACGAGATGAGAACTGGGTGTTATGCTATATGTTGGCAAATTGAACTCCAATAAAAAATAATAATAAATTAGGTAATGTGAAATTCTGAGCCTTGACTATAACCTATATTCCATGTTTTTTTCCTAATTCAGTTTTGTCTATATGGCATTCTGGTCAAATGTTCTAACCAAAAGCCCCTGTGGAAAGACTGAACATGAGACAATAGTTCATAATTCAATTCCATCAACATTCACTGAATGCTTACTACATGCTCAACATTCAGTTTGGTGCTGTGGGGAATGCATAGGAAGGAGACAACATAGGCAATGCCTGCAAGAAGTTTGCCATTTTGTTGGGAGAGAGAAGGCTTCCAAATATTGAACAATCCAAATAATTAGGTTAGAAAGTAAAGGCATAAAAAAACAAAAGAAACATACTTCAGTGCAAAGATGTACGGTTGGGGCAAGAATGGGCAATTCAACACCACAAGAATGCCAAAGACAATAAGGAGAGCTCCACAGGATACAAATAAGGTGGATTCCTGGGCTGCAGGAACTGGGCCAGCCAATGTCATGCTCTGAAACTGACATAGTGAGAAAACTCTCATCTTTTGGTGTTATTAAGACTGGGGTATTGTCTCCAAATCAACAAGAGACTGAGAATGGCTTCTAAAATTGCAACCACAAGGCATCAGTTTATATTATTTATTTTATTTTATTATTATTTTTAAAAAAAATTTTTTTGATTTATTTATGATAGTCACACACACACACACACACACAGAGAGAGAGAGAGTCAGAGACACAGGCAGAGGGAGAAGCAGGCTCCATGCACCGGGAGCCTGACGTGGGATTCGATCCCGGGTCTCCAGGATCGCGCCCTGGGCCAAAGGCAGGCGCTAAACCGCTGCGCCACCCAGGGATCCCTATTATTATTATTTTTAAGGCATCAGTTTAAAAGGCTAACTGAGGGCCACCTGAGTGGCTCAGTGGTTGAGCGTCTGCCTTTGGCTCAGGGCGTGATCTCAGGGTCCTGGGATTGAGTCCCACATCGGGCTCCCTGAGGGGAGCCCGCTTCTCCCTCTGCCTATGTCTCTGCCTCTCTCTCTATGCCTCTCATGAATAAATAAAATCTTTTTTAAAAAAACTTTGAGCTTTGGACTCAGATAGATTAGAGTCTAAATCCTGTGCTCTGCCATTTACAAACTATGTAACTTTGGACAAATCAAACTTTTATTATTATTATTATTTTCCATTGTGGCTATTATTACTACCAACTTGTTTTCCCAGGTACCTTAATACTGGGAAAGGAAGTTAGAGGACACAAGGTTTCCAGCTACCAGAAAAGCCAACCTTTCACTACCAATGAATAAACTGGTAGTCTGAATTACAGTCTCCTTCAAGTCTAGGTGGTGTGTATCAGTCCCCCAGAGTCTCCATGGATGATCTGGGAGTTACGTCTCAGCGACCCACTAGTCTCTCTTGTCACATTTACATCCCAGAATAAGACAGCTTTTGGCTTGTGAGGCTGGAAGTCCAGAGTGAACACTGTGATTGCTGTGGCCACAGCTCCCTTTCCCTGCTCTCCTCCCTGAGTGGCCTCTGTCCTCAAGCTCAAGTGAAACCACGTGGCCCTTTCAGACTTCACATCCATCCATGACAGCAGATCAGAGGGAGAGTGACCTCTTAACACTGAGGAAACTCTCCTCAGAGGCCCACAGCAAATGTTCCTTCCTCTCTCATTGATAGGAACTGTGTCACGTGCCCATTCCCAAACAAATCCTCGTGGCCAGGTAGACCTGAGGCATCCAGGGGCATGGCCTTGCCAAGATAGGCTTAGGCTAATTCGGCTTTCCGCCCAGTGAAGGGGGAAGCAATCCCCCAAAATAGAGTTGCGTGAAATGGTGTGAGAATCGGTGGTAGGATATCGACCCCCAATGGCCGCCATCTTAAGCATAGGATATCCGTGCTCCCGAAGGCTAGAGATAATGAAAAATAACCCAACCACGAATAACCGGCCACTCCCTGAAAGCTAGTTGAAGTTAAGGTCTACCCCAGTGACCTCTTTGGAACTATAGTCATATCCGGAGTAACAGGAATGTCACTGCCTGGAAAAACAGGGCCCTTTTCTAAAATGGGCTTTCCCTTCTGGCCAGACTGGTTGCTCCATAATGACAGTTGATAGGATCTTTGGGAGAGGTTTCCTTGGCCTTTTGTTTGAATGCTGTGCCCCCTTTATGATTCTATACATGAAGAGGAAACCAGCCCTTTCCAGGTTTGTCAGGACCCTGATTAATGCCTCAGTAGCAAGCACTACCCAAGCCATAGCGAGCCTGGTTCCTTCCTCTCCCAGAAGGAAGCTAACATGGCTCTCCCTTTGTTTGAAGGTGCTGGGCTAAAAAATACTAGCTGTAGCTTCAGAGGGCGGTGGGGGGCCTGAAAATCGCTTACCCTCCTCGCCTCTCTACGGTTTATGTTGAATTTAAAAATGAGTCGGCCTGAGAAACTATAATTTGTCCAAGCCAAGGCTGTGGACTCCATATGCTGACACAGATGAGGCCGGATTGTTTGCCGCACCCGGCATGACAGACACCCTGTGCTGGAAGGTGTACGGCCACAGGCCTGTGCCGCAAGGTTCCGTCCGTTCCCATCATCGGCTTCCTCCTTGACCTGTTTTTAATTTTTCAAAACTCCCACCCATCTGGCAGAACGGTTTCGGTTCCCTGCCTGACCTCTGCCTGGTCTCCCCAGGCAGGTTGCCTTGTTCTCCATCAGCTGGCCAGGCTGGCTGGCTGCCTAATTGTCCCAAGAGACGGAAAGGCACCCTTTACATCCCTCCGGTTTGGGTCCATTTTTATTGCCTCTCTGGAGTTAACATCAAGGACTTTAAAAACATCTTGGTAAATGCAGATGTAGAGGCTAGATAGGATTGTGGTCACCTTGGCCTTCATTTTTCTTGCTGCTCACAGAGTAGGAAAATTCAGTGCTGTTTTTGGACTTGACCCAACACCTTTTCTGTCCAGAAAGCCAATAACTCACTCTCGGAGTGACTCGTTTGGCTCTGCCGGCTATATCACGTATCATATATTATAGATGATATATCACAGTCACTGGCAAAGCTAACTAATGCCCAAACTCCACTCCTAGATCCCAGCACCGACTGCCAGAGGTAACCATACATTAACATTAGTGAGACATGGTGGGCTGTTAAACCAATCTGCGTTATTTGAGGTGAAAGGGTGGAAGTGAACAGACTTCCAAGTTTCTTGGATTAGGATCAGTATAATTTCTTTTGGACTGTAAATACTTCGAAAGATCATATTTTCTACATTACTTGGAATTTGTTTTCAAATCAAGTGAATATTGTATACAGAACATTATGCTCCACGTTCAAGAGGCTACCCAAGGTTTTAGTAAGGGACACGTGGCATATGCTCTGGAAAAATCATGAACAATCCAAGGTAGTATATGCTAAGTCAAAAGGAATAGTATAGAGTGGGCCATAAATGCAGCAAAAACACAGAGAACTTTATGCTTAGTTGATGTATAACTGCTTAAACTCATTTCTAAGCTTTGCCCTTAGGCCTTTTCAATCGAGACAATGACATACTCTGGGAGAGGTGGGGTGGAACACCACTGACCATCTAGAGTTAAATGAAACCTCTCATTAACCCATTGCCAACCTGCACCAAAAGCGTCCTGTTAAGCTGCTTGCTTCCTGTGGCTAAAGGCTGGTCTCTCCAGGAGGCCAAAAGAGTGTCTGCCAGGTGGCTCACAGGGCAGTTTGCATTCTGATGGGGAAGGGAAGACAAAGGTAGAAGTGGGAAGAGAGGTGACCTGACCTCCCTGGGAAACACCTTGCTATATTTCGAGTTGCCTGGTCACTCAGCTTAATGATTTTTAAAGAAGCCATTATTTTGTTCAGTGGCCTGTAGTGAAGTTTGCATTCTGCCAGGGAAGAGAAAACAAATGTCTGTTGGAGTGGGGAAATAGTGGGGACCTCCTTGGGAAATTCTCCACTGATCACTCAGCTTATTAATTTTTAAGAGACATCCTGAGAACCTAAGGTCAGGAAATGAGCTATGGGATAAGCCATGTAGCAGGGATGGGGAGCATATCAGCCCCAGGGAACCCACAAGAAGCATTTGTAGTGATGAGGACACAAATGTCACATTTTATACCTCTTTACACTTTTCGAAGCACTTTCACATTTACTACCACAAAATCACAGAATCTTAAGAGTGGGACTCCAGGACTTATCCAGGACTTTAGGAATTATCCAGTATGGCCTCCCACCTCAGGAAAGATGGTCATCTACAAAATCTCTCACTGAATTTTCGAAGAAGCCCTCTGTGAAAGCCATCTTAGCACGTTGCACCATCTTTTATAGAAAAACCAGTTAAGGACCTAGAGAGTTTCAGGCCAAGATGATGTGGTAGATTAGTGACAAAACTGGCCTTTGACATGCTAGTCCCAGTTCTTGCTAAGCTATCACATATCTCTTTTATCTTTAAGGGGATAGATTCTAGTCAATCTTCTAGTCCTTACTATGTAACTTAGTACCTAATTGTTCTCTAATTGCTTTAGAAGCTCCAGATCTGGGATCCCTGGGTGGTGCAGCAGTTTGGCGCCTGCCTTTGGCCCAGGGCGCGATCCTGGAGACCCGGGATCGAATCCCACGTCAGGCTCCCGGTGCATGGAGCCTGCTTCTCCCTCTGCCTGTGTCTCTGCCTCTCTCTCTCTCTCTCTCTCTCTGTGACTATCATAAATAAATTAATTAATTAATTTAAAAAAAAAGAAGCTCCAGATCTGTTACTGCAACTAGAGTACAAGATCTTTGGGGGCTAGATCCATATCTCATACTCCCTTTGAATCTCCATCCTCTCCTTACCTCACCACCAATGTTAGGGGTTCTTGGAAGATATTTAACAAATGTCTAGAACAAACACATAAAAATTCTACAATTTCTGAGTTACTCCTTATACCTTAGAGGTATGCCAGATTCTACTTTCCATGGTTATACCCTCATCTTTGGAAATTTCATTTGGTTGTAGCTATTGGGATTACTTATGCAGGTTAAAATAGGCTCTGGCATTGGGGCTTAAATAGGAGGAATGTCTTGATACTTTATAGCAGATCACCTTTCTCGATGGACGAAACCACTGAGGATTATCTAGGTCTGATATTGGCAAGTTGAGGATCCAGCATATTTATTTCCCTTGAAAGCCCTGGCTGGAATTCTAGCGAATGGAGTAGTCGTGTTGCCCCTTTCTGGCCATTGGAACATATTAAACGAAACACGTTGTGCTTGTATTATATCTTAATGTGAGAGGAAGAGTTCTAATCAAGGTCATTTGTCATGGGCTTTTGACATAAACTTACAAGAGTGTTAGGCCACAAAAAAGATAAGAATCAAAGACAAGAATCAATTACACAGAAATACCCACACAGTTGACTACTTAGCCAAAATATGTACTTTTCTCTGAAGTTAAAATTTGGGGCCTGGTAAGATATTTAAAAATACAAGATTTGGGATGCCTGGCTGGCTCAGTCAGCAGAGTGTGCAACTCTTGATCTTGGGGTTGTAAATTCAAGCCCCATGTTGGGTGTAGAGATTACTTAAAATTTTTTTAAATCTTTTTAAAAACAAGATTTTAAACTGCTGTCTATACCTAGACTTTAAGAAAAACTCCTGAGTTCATAATTCTTTTGATGTTGTTGACATACAGAAAACTCCTAGCTGATCAACATCCATTCCTCTCTGCTCGTTCCTTTAATTCTCCTTTCCCGCAAATAGAATCTATATTGCAATAAGCATCTCCTGCTCCTGCCTGCCAAAGAATCTGGAAAGGGTGTTAGTTAAGTAGCTATGAGTTTGCACAGTGCTGTAATTTTTATTGCTATAAGGGAGCCTCCTGCCACCGCCACTCCTATACCAGAGATGAGTTAGCTGCCCCAAAAGTCTTTCAAGAGGAGAACAAGCAGTGGAATCTGGCAGATTACCCTAACCAAACACCACCCAGGCAGAAGAGGCCCAACCTGTCTGGTGAGATTCTTTCAAACACATTTTATGCTATCAAGGCTTAAATTCACCAGAAAAAAAAGAAATTTACCAGGAAACATTTAAGGTAGAGTAATAGAACAGTTAAGATACACTTAAACATAACTTTCTAAGCTTAAACTGCATAATATTTTCCAGATCCTTTTAGTTCACATCTTAGTCCAAAAGGAACCTTATTTTAGAATTGCACACATTTAGCCCAGTGCAAATTTGGCCCCTATCAAGTCCCTCAGACTTGGCACACCACAAATTCATGCTGTCAATGACACCCTGGCTACCACTGTGGCCCAGTTGCTCCTTACAACCTCATCCTGTGAACATTCTAGTCTTTCTCCTCAGGCCCCCAAGGACTCTACCTCCAAATTCCCCATTCTTAGTAGATGAGCTTGACAAAGTTTGTGGAAAAAACTGAAGGTGGGAGTCTGAACTCTTAGCTACTAGAGGCATGAGAGATCTCCCATATCAGATGAAGACTTTTTTCTCAAGACTCTCAAAGTTATCCCTCCCTCAGACAAACCATAATGGATTCTTAACCATAGGAAACAAACTGAGGGTTGCTGGAGGGGAGGGGGGTGGAGGTGTGGGGTAACTGGGTGATGGGCACAAAGGAGGGCACATGATGGAATGAGCACTGGGTGTTATATGCAATGGATGAATTGCTAAACTCTACCTCTGAAACTAATAATATACTATATAAATACATGAATGAAATAAATGAAAAAAAAGTTATCCCTCCCTCTCTGCTTTAGAGTTGATCCCTTCCTACCTTTCTCCTTCCACATTTATCCTCTCCCTCTAAACTTGCATTGTCCCTATCTGGTAGCTACTAGCCATGTGTGGCTATTTAAATGTAAATGAATTAAAATTAAATAAGATTTAAAATTGGGATCCTTGGGTGGCGCAGTGGTTTGGCGCCTGCCTTTGGCCCAGGGCGCGATCCTGGAGACCCGGGATCGAATCCCACGTTGGGCTCCCGGTGCATGGAGCCTGCTTCTCCCTCTGCCTATGTCTCTGCCTCTCTCTCTCTCTCTCTCTGTGTGTGACTATCATAAAAAAAATTTAATTTAATTTAATTTAAAATTCAGTTTTGCTATGCCTCAGCCACACTTCAAGGGCTCAGTAGTCTCATGTGGCTAGTGGCCACTGTATGGAGCAGTGAAAACATAGAACACTTTCATCACTGCAGGAAGTTCTACAGGATAGCAATGATCAATAGGATCCTCTGATTCCTTACGTCTCCCATGGGTTCTTCAATGTCATCACAATGGCAGCAAAAACTACCTTTACAGTGACCCTCCTACCCTCATAGCTACCAGTCTCTAAATGCTGCCAAAGTTTTAAAATTTTTTTAGAGTAATCTCTACACCCAACGTGGGGCTCAAACACACAACCCCCAAAATCAAGAGTCCCATGCTCTCCTGACTAAGCCAGCCAGATGCCCCTCTGCTGAACTTTTAGAATGGAAATTTGCTTTCAGGCCTGCACTCCTTTCTTGGTCCTCTGCAATCTGACTTCTGTACCTCCTTTACAGAAATGATGCCACCAAAGGCTTTTGGGGCATTCATCACCAGTTTTTGGGCAGTCATCACCACCCTTTTCAAATTTGTTTTCTCTAACCTATTCCTCCTATCTCTGGTCCCTGGCACAACACCACTGGCTGAGGCCTCAGTAAGCTGAGACAATGGGCTTCCCTCCTTGACTGTTCATTCCTCCAGGAGTTCTTGCTGTGCCTCCCTCCTGTCCCACAAGTCCGGTACTCCTTCTTTCTGCCAGCCCTCCTCTCGTGAGCTCACCTACTCTTGCTCACCTTTAACCAGCAGCTCTACAAAAATGGGATTCAACCTCAATGGCTCAAGATGCTCACTCCTTGCCTACATGCCTGCCATTACTGGGAGAGCAGCAAGCATGCACTTTTGTGATATCAGTGAATGCCCCCAGTTATCAATGAACGCAGGGCAATTCATGGATCTCACCATCACAGTCAATTGCCACGTCCCTTGCAACACCGTGGGCATGTGAAGAGTCAGGGACTGAGGGGGGACAGAGGCAAAGACTACAAAACAAAAGACATAGAAAGGCTCTGGCCAAAAGGAACTTTGTCTACACAATAATTCTTTTTTTTAAAGATTTTATTTATTTATTCATGAAAGACAGAGAGGCAGAGACACAGGCAGAGGGAGAAGCAGGCTCCATGCAGGGAGCCTGACACGAGACTCAATCCTGGGTCTCCAGGATCATACCCTGGGCTGAAGGCAGCACTAAACCACTGAGCCACCCAGGCTGCCCCAATAATTCTGTCTTAGTCTTTCTTATGGCTAGTTTCAAAGTCTCAAGATGGCATCGAAGTTCTTTTTTTTTTCCTTTTGATCTCTTCTTCTTCCTGTTTTGGAGGGTAGGGTGGGTCAGTGACCTCCACACTGCCACTTCCTAGCAAACCACACAAGAGTTGTAGATCAAAATGGAAAACCAGTCACTTGAACCAAGGCAAGAGCATGCAGTAAGCCCGCAGCAAATTACACCCCGGTGTTGCATGAAGGAAGCTGACAGGACAATACCTCCTTCCCTTCTCAAAATGAATGCAGCAAATACACTCTAACCTTTAACAGCATAGGATGTCTATAACTAATGTGAAAGGAAGTCAGAACTTGTTTTCTCCCTTTGGCTTTTCTTTCAGCAGACACATGGCTCTGCTGATTAGAAAGCTAAGAAAGCAAGCAGGTAGGAATATACAGCTCATTCAGCTAAAGGCAAATGAAAGTAATGCAGACAACACAGTGCATGGTGCTAGAGTCGGTCACAGTTAACTTAAAGACAAGTGGATCCTGATCAGTGTCTTTTCCCATCCCCTGCCCTGGCCTTACTGAGGTACATACGGTTGACCCTTGAACCATGTGGGTTTGAACAGTGTGCCTCTACTTACAGGTGGATTTTCTACAGTTCAGGACTGTAAATGTATTTTCTCTTCCTTATTATTTTCTTAATAACTTTTTTTGCCAGCTTACCTCATTGTAAGAACGTGGGATACAATACATACAACATATAAAATAGGCGTTAATCGACTTCATGTATCAGTAAGGATTCTGGTCACCAGTAAGCTATTACTAGCTAAGTTCTGGAGGAATCAAAGGTTACACATTGATTTTTTTTAAAGATTGATTCATTTATTTTGAGAGAGAGCACATGCATACTCACTTGCTAGTGGGGGTAGGGGCAGAAGGGAGAAGGAGCGAAGCAGACTCCTCACTGATCATGGAGCCCAACCAGGGGCTGGATCTCAAGACCTTGAGATCATGACCTAAGCTGAAACCAAGAGTCAGATGCTTAACTGACTGAGCCACCCAGGCACCCCATCAAAAGTTATACATGGATATAACTTTTTTTTTGACTGCATGGGAGGGAGGGTCAGCACTCCTAACCCCCATATTGTTCAAGAGTCAACTATAGCTGACAAATAAAATTTTAATGTATTTAAAGTGTAAAACCTGATGATTTGCTATATGTATACATGGTGAAATGATTAACCACAATCAAGTTAATAAACACATCCATTACCTCACATAGTTACTTTTTTTGGTGAAAATGCTTAAGATCTACTCTCTTAGCAAATTTCAAGTACACAACACAGTATTATTAACTATAGTCACCATGCTGTATATTAGATTCTCAGAATTTACTAATCTTATAACTGGAAGTTTGTACCCTTTGACCAACAGCTTCCATTTCCCCCACTCTTCAGCCCCTGGCAACCACCATTCTACTCTGTTCTATGAGTTTGACATTTTTTTTTAGATTTCACACATAAGTGATACCATGCCAGTATCTGTCTTGCTCTATCTCTTGACCAATGTTCCTGAAATGTAAATTCAAAATCCAAAATCCAAATCCACAAGCGATGCTAAAGACACTGGGAAACCAGAGAAATTTACACTGGATAGATGTGGGTAGTCCCAAAACTCAGTGATCTTTGATAGTGACAAGGTCAAAGACAGTATTCACAGTGATTTGTACAAAGTTTTCTTATAAAAGAAAAACAAATTTAAAAGAGGGCATTCAGTTATATACAAGGTAATCAAAGTGGCAAAAATAATCTCTAAAGTGAGCATTTACTAGGCAATTTGGGTTAAAATGATATAAAAGGAATATTGTAAAAAAAAAAAGGAAGATTGCTTGGGCCAGTATATCTGCTTTTCTTGCACTTGAAGAAAATTTATAGATGAAGAAACTGCTTTAAAAAAATAGAAAGAAAAAGGAAAGCCTCTTTTCCCACAGCCTTCTGCCAAACAGATTCTGTTGCTAGGTAAACATAAGCTACCAACAATTTATGTACCAATATATATAGCAAATTATAGCTGAGAGGAAGCTCGCTAGCTTATGAAACAGATGGTAGATTTGTGTCATGGCCCAAGAAAGAACAGGGCATTGCCACGATGAGCCATTGCAACTCTCTGAGAATTTTCTAGCTTAATAAACACTGACTTTTTATGTTGTGAAGTCGGATGAGAGTGGAATCCTGTAGAAGAGAAGGGAATAGGAAAGAATGGCAAAGATGATGCTGAGAGTTGGAATTATTGGGTTTTTATAAAAAGATTTTATTTATTTGAGAGCTGAGAGAGATTTTATTTATTTGAGAGCAGAGCAAGAGAGAGGGGAAGAGAGAGAAGCAGGTTCCTTGCTGAGCACGGAGCCCAATGAGGGGCTCCGATGCCAGGACCCCGGGATTATGACCTGAGCTGAAGACAGACACTTCACCAACTGAGCCACCCAGGCAACCCAGAATTACTGGTTTTAAACTTTGTGTTTAGGGATGCCTAGGTGGCTCAGCGGTTGAGCATCTGCCTTTGGCTCAGGGCATGATTCTAGGTTCCTGGATTGAGTCCTGCATCAGACTCCCTGCATGGAGCCTGCTTCTCCCTCTGCCTAGGTCTCTGCCTCTCTCTCTCTCTCTGTCTCTCATGGATAAATAAATAAAATCTTTTTTTTAAAAAAAACTTTGTTTAAATACAGGATAACAGCAGAAAGGGAACCAACACAGCTTGCAATATATCCCTCAGACTTGCCATGTGGGTTGATGTCAAATTTCATAAAACCCAACTACATCAACCCTACTGCTCTAGTACTAGAACAAATTTAAGAAAGCCTGGTCAAACAACCAGGGGTGGGAACAAGAGAGTATAATCTTCTGTGAACTCTGTGACTAGAGAATATATCCATGCTTATGAAAATGTTGTAAAAAGAAATTCAGCAACTTAAGGCCCTTGCAGCTCACATTTCTCATCCAAACTAAACTGGTGTTTGTGTAATAAGCAACTGGTTCACAACTGGACTTCAACTGTTCACCATCATCTGGAACAAACTGCTGAACCACACTCAGATCCACACTGACATCTGCAGGTAACTGAAACAGGACTTCTATGAATTGATTTCTAGACACAGATTCTCAAACCATGCATCACTGTAGTGTGTCAACTCGTATAACCTAAATACCCTGAATGAGTATTTCTTTAAAAAATATTCACAATGTTTAAGCCTTTTGATAGCCTCAGATATTGTGTTTAGAGCCTGGACTCAATTAGGTAGGGAAAACCCACAAACTTAGAGCAATTTCTACCTGGGATATTTAGGGTGATTTTTATTTTCACTTTAAAATGTTCTATTTTCCATTGCTTTTCATTTATTCTCCAACAACGATAAAGTACATTTACAGTAAATTATCACTACCTCAATTTTAACTTCAAACCCTTCATTTGTTGTCCCAATTCAATTTGTATTCACATTCATCAAAACCTTAAAAAAAACAACAACCCTGCAGAGTGTTGTTTTACTGTCTTCAACTGCTGCTAAGCAGCGTGCTTATTTATATAGGCTAACAAAACTCTTAAATATGCACAAATAGATTTGTAACAGAGTCAAACTTCTCGTGTCTAATACATGTGATTTTTCACCTTTCAACTGAGCGAAATTTCCAAGTAACATTTATTGGATAAATCTATAATTACAATATTAGAGAAAATAGGATCTACTACCAAGAGGCTCCTTTTACAATAACTGTCTGGAGGAAAGACTGTTTTTCTGGGCTTGAAAAAATCAAGTGACTCATTCAAGATCTGAGGTCAAAATCAACATTTGAAGAAAGCCTCATTCTACGCGTGAAAAAATTAAGTGGAATAGAAAAACACAGGATTTCTAGTCATAGAGAAGAAAGTACAAGTGCTGAAGGCTCATTAGCAAATTCCATCAACATGCAATCCCCCTACTTAAAATTGTGCTGCATATCAAATGTTTATTGACGTATTTATTTTTGAGTGCCTGGGATGCATTTTCTTGAAGAACCGAAGTTATAGCTGTTCGAGTTCCCAAGTGAGCTCACAAAAGGAAAGCTAAAACACTGGAGGTTTACAGCAAAACTGTAGGGAGCAATTCTAGCAATGAGATCAAACAGATGTAGGAATGATCTTAGCAATAAATTACTCTCCAGTTTTCTTGTTTGGGTGCGTGAGAAAATAATTCTAGAAAGATAACAAAGCAGGACTTTTCCCAGCACTTTTAATTGTTAGCTCATTTCCCTTTCATGCTGACAACTCCTCTTTTTGATTTTATGCTGATGGGCCTTGCTTAACGCTTTACTTTTAGGTAACAAATGGACAAGAGATGGAAGTCTGGGAGAAAAAAATAAGAGAGAGATTTTGCTATAAAAGCCAGGTAGAGGGAACCTGGGTGGCTCAGTGGTTGCCCGTCTGCCTTCGGCTCAGGTTATGATCCTGGGGTCTGGGGATTGAGTTCCACATCAGGTTCCCCACATGGAGCCTGCTTCTCCCTCTGCCTGTGTCTCTGCCTCTCTGTGTGTGTCTCTCATGAATAAAAAAATAAAATCTTAAAAAAAAAAAAAACGGGTAGAGGGACACCTGGGTGGCTCAGTGCTTGAGCGGTTTGCCTTCAGCTCAGGTCATGATCCTGGGGCCCTGGGATCAAGTGCTGCATCAGGCTCCCCACAGGCAGCCTGCTTCTCCCTCTGTCTATGTCTCTGCCTCTCTCTCTGTGTCTCTCATGAATAATTTTTTTTAAAGTAGGAATTGAAACAGAGTGGAGAGAAGGAACTAAAGAAACCATGAATGTTGCCTCCATCTGATTCACCCAGTCATTCATTTGACTATGAAGTGGCAGGACCCATAGTTCATTCAGTCAACTGTTCAGCTCTCTCCCCAAGGGAGCCACGTGGTCAAGTTGACTGCGTATTTTAAAGTTATATTTACATCTCCCTTTGCTATGCGTTAAATTGAATATCTTTTCATACATGTAAAGGTCATTTATTTATTCTGTGAACTGTGTATTCATGTTTTTACCCATTTTCCTTTTGGCATTTTTAGCACTGTATCCCCCCCCCATGAAATTCCAGAGTTCTCTATGCATTGGGGAAATAGTATTCACATAGTATATGGTAGAGGTATTTTTCTCCCAGTTTTGTCATCTTGCTTTTGACTTTGCTTATGTGGTTTTGCCATGCAAAAGGTTTTTACTTTCATTTTTATGTAGTTATTTTCCATCTTTTTCATTACATCTGGATTTGGAATCCTATGTAGAAAGGCTTTCCTCATACCCAGGTTTTCTTCTAGTACTTGTATGGCTTTATTTTTTTATATTCATATCCAGTTGGAGTTTACTTCAGTATACAGTGTGAGGTGTGGAACCAAATTATCTATTTTATGTGGTTATCCAGTTATCCCAATAGCATTTATTAAAAAGTTCATCTTTGCCCCAGTGATTTGGGTATTATTATATATTAAATATATAATAACGATATATTCATTTAGATATAATATATGTTTTATATTTATTATATTATTAGATTATATATGGTATTTATGTATTTATTATATATTAAAATTACATATATACCTGTATCTACTTCTGGACCTTCTGCTTTATTTCATTGATCTGTCTGTTCATGTGCCAATACAATAATAGTAACAGGTTATAACACATTGAATACTAATTTAACAAAATAATTTGAAGTGATATGCAAAAAGAAGAGGGGCAGCTTTCTTTAACAGAATGCTAGCTAATAGATGTGGAAGGAATGACAAAAATAGGAAAACATCATTTTGTAGCCACCATGAAAAACTGACTCAGGGAACACCTGGGTGGCTCAGTTGATTAAGCATCTGAGTCTTGATTTCGGGTTTTTTTTTTTTGTAAAGATTTTATTTATTCGTGAGAGACAGAGAGAGAGAGGCAGGCAGAGACAGAAGCCGAGGGAAAAGCATGTTCCAAGCAGGGAGCCCAATGTGGGACTTGATCCCGGGACCACAGGATCACACCCTGGCTAAAGGCAAATGCTCAATGGCTGAGCCACCCAGGCATCCCTTGATTTTGGTTCTGGTCATGATCTCAGGGTCTTAAGATCAAGTTCCATGTCGGGCTCCAAGCTCAGAGGGGAGTCTGCTTTTCTCTCTCTCTGCCCCTCCCTCTGTTAATGCTCTCTCTATATAATAAATAAATAAATCTTTAAAAAAATCTGGGGTCACCTGGGTGGCTCAGTGGTTGAGCGGCTGCCTTTCGCTCAGGTCGTGACCCCAGGGTCCTGGGATCAAGTTCTACATCAGGCTCCTCACAGGGAGCCTGCTTCTCCCTCTGCCTATGTCTCTGCCTCTCTCTCTGTGTCTCTCATGAATAAATAAATAAAATCTTTAAAAAAATAACCCTGAAAAAAAAAATAACCCTGATTCAGATAGGCATCACTAGTGAATGCTAAAACTATTTGGTGAAAAGTCTTTGCAGAATAGGGAATGTACATGATCACACCTAATTTAAAATGTCAATTTATTCATTACAAAGGGGAAAGAGTGCCCTTCCAGTGGAAGAATCTGGAGAACACTGCTTTGACCAACTGATCAAACTTGGCATCACTAGTGGACCAACCAATGTCACCTACCTCCTTATGTGGTGCAATAGGACTCACCTATATAGTATTCTTGCTTAAAACGTTTGTTTCACTAAATCTGATCATGAGGAAACAATCTGAAAAATCCAAATTACGAGACATTATGCAAAAATAACTGGCCCAGGCACTTCAAAATAAATATTTCATGAAAGATGAAAAAAGTGGGAGACTGTTCTGTATTAAGGAAAACTAAAGGGGCACCTGGCTGACTCAATCAGTAGGGCATAAGACTCTTGAACTTGGGATTGTGAGTTCAAGCCCCACAGTGGGTGTAAAATTATTTTTTTTAAAATTTAAATCTCGGGACACCTGGGTGGCTCATCGGTTGAGCCTTTGCCTTTGGCTCAGGGCGTGATCCTGGAGTCCTGGGATTGAGTCCCACATGGGGCTCCCAGCATGGAGCCTGCTTCTCCCTCTGCCTGTGTCTCTGCCTCTCTCTCTGTCTCTCATGAATAAGTAAATAAAATCTTTTAAAAATGTAAATAAATAAATAAATTTAAATCTTAAGAATAAAACAAAGTGACATGACAACTAGATGAATTTACGTGACCTTTGATCCTGAATTTTGGATTCTCAACTAAAAAAAGAAAAGCTCTAAAGGAGATTCTTGGGGCAATTTGAGCAATTTGAATATGGACTGCAAATTAAATAAAATTATCTTATTGATGTTAAATATCTTGGTTCTGCTAACAAAATTGTGATTATGTAAGCAAACATCTCTGTTTTTCGGCAATGCAGGATGGAAAAGTATCTGAAAAAGTGCCTTGATGGCTGTAACTTAATTTCAAATGGTTCACAAAAATATGTGTGTACATACTGGTGGGGGGGAAGATGAGAGAAAGGAAGAGAAAAAGGACATGAGAGAGAACAAAGGTAGCAAAAGGTAAACAAATGTTTAATCTTTAAAAATCTTCTTTTAAAAAGATTTTATTTACTTTTTAAAAAAATATTTATTTATTTATTTATTTGTGACACAGAAAGAGAGAGGCAGAGACACAAGCAGAGGAAGAAGCAGGCTTCATGCAGGGAGCCTGATGTGGGACTCAATCCCAGATCCTGGGATCATGCCCTGAGCTAAAGACAGACGCTCAACCGCTGAGCCACTCAGGCGTCCTAAAAGATTTTATTCACTTATTTGACACAGAGAGAAGAGAGAGCATAAGCAAGGGGAGCGACAGAGGGAGAGGGAGGGAGAGAGAGAAGGAGAAGCAGACTCCCTGCTGAGCAGGGAACTTGATGAGGAGCTCGATCCCAGGGCCCTGAGACCACAACCTGACCCAAAGGCAGATGCTTAACTGACTGAGCCACCCAGGTGCCCTTAATCTTAAAAAAACTTAACGAAATGTTTAATTTTTGTGAAGGGTATATAGGTGTTCATTGAGCTATTCTTTCAACTTTTCTTTTTTTTTATTTTTATTTATTTATGATAGTCACACAGAGAGAGAGAGAGAGGCAGAGACATAGGCAGAAGGAGAAGTAGGCTCCATGCACCAGGAGCCCGATGTGGGATTCGATCCCAGGTCTCCAGGATCACGCCCTGGGCCAAAGGCAGGCGCTAAACCGCTGCGCCACCCAGGGATCCCTCTTTCAACTTTTCTATAGGCTTTACAACCTTTTTCTAAGTAAGAAGTTGAAGTATTTTTTAAAAGATCTATTTATTGGGATCCCCGGGTGGCTCAGCGGTTTAGTGCCTGCCTTCAGCCCAGGGTGTGATCCTGGAGTCCTAGGATCGAGTCCCACATCAGGCTCCCTGCATGGAGCCTGCTTCTCCCTCTGCCTGTGTCTCTCAGGAATAAATAAATAAAATCTTTTTAAAAAATCTATTTATTTAAGAGAGAGAATGAGAGTGTGGAGGGGAGGGGGAAAGGGAGAGAGAATCTTTTTTTTTTTTGAGAATCTTTTTTTTTTTTTTGAGAATCTTTTTTTTTTAAGATTTTATTTATTTATTCATGAGAGACACACAGAGAAAGCCACCCGAGCCACCCAGGTGTCCCATAGAGAGAGATAATCTTTTAAGCAGACTCCACGATGAACGTGGAGCTCCCCTCAGGGCTTGGTCTCAGGACCTGAGCCAAAACCAAGAGTTGGCCACTTAACCAACTATGCCACCCAGGTGCCCTGAAAAAAAAGTTTTAATTGAACTTGGCCATATCTATCAAAATCGCAAGTACACATACCCTTTGACTTAGTGGTTCCACTTCTAGGAATTTATCTGACATATGATCAGTATTATTCACTGCAGCATTGTTAAATAATAACGAGATTGGGAATAATCCAAATTTCCTCCAAAATGGAACCAGCAATGGGAAGCCTGGGTAGGCTCAGTGATTGAGCACCTGCCTTTGGCCCAGGGCATGGTCCTGGAGTCTCAGGATTGAGTCACACATCGGGCTCCCTGAATGGAGCCTGCTTCTCCCTCTGCCTATGTCTCTGCCTCTCTCTCTCTCTCTCTGTCTCTCATGAATAAATACATAAAATCTTTAAAACAAAATGGAACCAGCAAAATAAAATGGAATTAAAAAAAAAAAAAACAGGGCCGCCTGGGTGGCTCAGTGGTTGAGCGTCTGCCTTTGGCTCAGGGCATGATCTCGGGGTTCCAGGATCAAATCCTGCATCAGGCTCCCTGCATAAGGGGAGCCTGCTTCTCCCTCTGCCCATGTCTCTGCCTCTCTTCCTGTGTCTCTAATGACTAAATAAAAATAAAATCTTAAAACAATAATAAAAATTAAAAATAGGGGATCCCTGGGTGGCTCAGCGGTTTAATGCCTGCCTTGGGCCCAGGGCGTGATCCTGGAGACCCGGAATCGAGTCCCACATCGGGCTCCCTGCATGGAGCCTGCTTCTCTCTCTCTCTCTGTCTCTCTCATGAATGAATAAATAAAATCTTTAAAAAAATTAAAAATAATTTTTAAAAAAACAACAAAGAAGCACTTTGAAGACTAATATGAAATAATCTTCAAAATATATGATATACTGTTAGGGAAAAAGAGTGTATCTACCTATAGCATTGTTTAATGGAATAAATGACCTTACCTCTTCCCTTCCCTAAACCCACATCCCTTGTAAGATGACTTTATAGCTCCTCACATCCCTGAATCTAGGCTAGCCTTGTGACTTGCCTTGATCAATTAAATTTAAGAAGTTATGGTGTGCAGGTCCAAGCCTAGGCTCCCAGAGGCCTTGTGTGCTTCTGTTCCTGGGAAAACATGGCACCACAATTAAGAGTAAGCTGGAAGGTGACAAGCGCTGTGGAATAGAGCTGAATTATCACAGCTAAGACCATTCTAGACCAACTGATCAACTGAGATCAGCTGAGCCTGGTCCTGAACAGTAGAACTTTCCAGCCTGCCCATAAACTCCTGAGAAAAAAACGAACAACTATTGTTATAAGGCACTATGGTTTGGGGGCTGGCAGTGGGGGAGGGAGAGAATACATAGTCATAGCTCATAAAAACAATGATATCGTCTGTGTAAAACTTTGGTAAAAAGAAAATACTGATGTATTTGTTTGCATATGCAAACTCTGTAAGGATACATGAGAAACTGAAAACTGTTTTGGGGAAGATAAGCTAGGGTGGCTGGGGGATGAGGATGGGAGGGAGACATTTCACTGCTCTTTTGTACCTACAGAATTTTGAAACGTGAATGTATCTCCAATAAGTGAATAAATACATGAATAAAATCTAGTTTTTAAATTTTATCATCTGAAACAGAGAAAGAGAGCACAATCAGGGGGAGCAGCAGAGAAAGAGGGAAAAGCAGACTCCCCACTGAGCAGGGGGCCTAACGTGGGGCTGGCAGATGCTTACCTGAACAGAGCCACCCAGGTGCCCCTAAAATCTGTTTCTTTTACTCAAATCTTTCTAGAACCCTTAAATCATCTCTAGTGGGTAATGAGAACTCTCATACCCTACAGGAGAATTTATAAATTGGTAAAGTCTTGAAGGTATGGTTTTAAGCAGTGCCTATAAAATATGTAAATGCATATGCAATGCACAAATTGTCTCTGGAAAAAACCCCACCAGAACCTGGTAACACTGGTTGTTTCTGAGGAAGGATCTTATGGAACTAGAGGTCAAAAGGAGAAGGAAGACTGACTTTTTTTCTATATGCCCTTTTTCCTATTTGAATTTTTTACACTGAACTTGTATTACCTTTACAAAAGGAAAATAATGAATAAAATGCACATACACTTTGACCCAACAATTTATCACTTCTAAAACTCTCTCCTGCAGAAATACTTACAGAAGCGAAAATAAATGTATGTTACTACTTATGTACACTAATAAATTATCAAGATCCTAAATGACCATCAATTAAGGATTAGATAAATTATGGAATGTTTGTACAAGGGAATAATATACGGTTGCTAAAAATGAACCCATAAACCATCACCCGGGTCAACATAGAACATTCCAGAACTCCTAAAGTACTCCCTAATGCCTACTTCAGCTATTCACCCTCTATGAATTATCACAAACAACATAGAACATTCCAGAACACTTAAAGCGCCCTCTAATGCCAATTCCAGCCATTTAACACTCTGTGAATTATCACAAACTGAGCAAACCCATTTAACCATCACCCATGTCACAGAAAATTCCAGAACTCTTGAAGCGCCCCCTAATGCTCACTTCTAGCCATTCAGTCTATGAATTATCACACACTGAATAAACCCATGTAACCATCACCCAAGTCACACAGAACATTCCAGAACATTCCACAGACCATCCAGTTTGTGCTCATTCATGAAGCAGTACCCTCTTTTGTATGTATGCTATAATAAAAATCTCTAAAGTATGCATGCTTATCTATTACAAGTACATTTCAAATGTATAAACAGATTAATTATGTATACAAATCAAACTATTAAATTACTGATAAGAAGGCTGCGGGGGAGGAGTTTATTTATTTTGCATACTTCTATGAGGTTTGAAATTTTTATAGTGAGTTTTTCATAACCGATCATTTTAAAACAAATAAAAAATAACGAAGTAAAATACACATACAAGAAAGAAAATAATTTTAAGTACTGCTGTGAGACATTAGTTTTGTCCTTGAGGAGAAACTACTCATCATTCAGGATTATAAATCCTAGAATTCTAGATCCACCACCTGCATCAGCCAGCGTCCCCCTCCTGCCACTCTTGACCCATAGGTCTTGGAGGGAGATAAATGCTTGAATAACAGGTTCAAAGAAACACTTCACCAGCCCAGGCTTTTACCTCAAACTCCAGTGTAGTCACTAGATGACTTGAAATTCTATACACCAGATATTTCCTTTGCCCAAAGTAGACAGGCCTCAGTGACCAGAACCTTCTTTCTCTGAGGCTGACCTTCTGAGCTTAGCTTTGGAGCCCTAAATACTCTTCCAATCAGAAGACAGGTAAGGAAAGAAACTGAAGGAAAACCACACCTAGGAAAGGCAAGAAACCTTTTAGGGTAACTGAATAGTCTGAGTTTGCCCAGTACCTGCCTTGTTTTCGCACTGAAAGTCCCCAGGAAACATCTCAGTTCTGAGCAAACCAGGACCTAACATACCAGGCCTCACGTGCTCTTTAGGTTCCTTTTCCCTTAGCCCCAACCAAGTTCTCCGTCGACCCTCAAGGCGAGAGAGGGGTGTCTCCCCCTCAGAAGCTAAAGCAGGGGTGCCAGACTTATCTTACCACACCTCACAGGAGAAAAGCAGAATTAGAAGCCCAGAGAGAGAGAGAGAGGATCCGAGAGGCACCCAAGGAAAGCATTCCACACAGATTTAACAGCTTTTAACCTCTTCATAGCATCGGTTCCACACACCACAGTGACCCCAGGCTTTCCCTGGTTCTAAATTCTGATTCGGATTTTACTTCGAAGATTTGGGCCGTATCTAGGTGCTTTTACTCCTATGAACTCACTTTTTGTTCACGTTTTAAACAGACGAATTTTAAAATATTGTTTGTTCAATTTACGCCAGCAGAAAACTTCACATCACTATCAGAAATAGGAAATCGATACCATGTGCCACAAACAGAAGGTACATATGAGGTATTATACACTAATAAAAATTACCTAAAGGTGGTACTTCTGCTCCCAGGCTCCTCATGCAAGTTTTCCTCAGGAGTGTCTGGAACACAAGAAGCTTGAGGCTCCTCCTAGAGGTCAGACTGTGTGGTTAACACTTCCTCAGGGGTTGCTTCCCACTCTTTCTTCCTTTGGGCTCCCTCTACAGATCAGAGTGATTTTTAGTTCGGCTCCCTCTGTTGGTTAGAGCATGTGGTTACCTACTCACTGTTGGGCAAAATTTTATTGAGTAACTGTTATGTTGTGGACACAGTGCTAGCCACCAAGGGTACAGAAGAGAAAATGGGAGCGATTTGAAGTTGTAATTGAGCAAGAGTTGGAAGAAAAGGAATAAGTTGGATTTGAGTACAGACTGTGCTGCTTGTCTCCATTTCTTAAAAGCACCCACTCCCCCACCCCAGCTCCCTTTATTCCACCACATCAATTGGACTTTGCCCCTTCCACCTCACCAAAAGTATGTTAATGAGTCCCTAGGGGACCTAAAGATCAGACCCAATGGGACGTTTCTGGCCCTCATCTTAAGTAACCAGGGAGCCGACTCCTTCCTTAGCTCTGCTGACGGCATTAGCTTGTTTCTCCAGGTTTTTCTCCTACCTCTCTTGCCATCCCATTTCTCCTTCAGCCTGTCTCTTACATGTTGGCGCTTGTCAGGATTTTGTCCTTAACCCTCTTCTCCATGAATCTCGCTACTTTCCATCCACATGCATAGCTTCCACCTCCATAGTCTGACTCTCAAGTCCTAAAAACCGGATGTGGTCCCCGTTTCTCCAGCCTCATTTTCTTCTATTAGCAAATTACTTCCCTCCCATGATAGCACCTGTGCCCTATTTCCCTCTACCTGACTCCCACCAGCCCCCCGGTCTGTTCTCCAAGATTCAGCTTCATGTCACCTCTTCCAGGAAGCACTCCAGAAGTGCAGTCCAGGTTATATTAGGTGCTCTCCTTCTGTCTGCCCCTGCACTCAGTGCTTCACACACCAGCGCTTCCACTGCCTAGTGTAGCTCCCTTTACAGCACCAGGCTGGTCAACTTGAAGGCAGGAACGTAATCTGCATAGTTTCCAGCCCAGGGCTCGGTAAGTAGTTGCAAAATTGATGAATATAAGAAATCCCTGAGCTGTGAATAATTCAACACACAGGAAGAGGAGCTTAGGGGTGGTAGCTGGGAGGGGTGCAAGCTAGGAATATTTAAAACCTGAGTATTTGAGCCCTTCTTCCCTTTGCCTTCTGTGGAGACAGCCAGGGCTGGTGGGACTGGAGGGACCTCAAGGTCAGCATCAGGAGATGGCTGGGGCTGGGGAGGAAGCCAGCGTGGCAGGGGCAGAAATCACTTACATACAGGGGAAATGAGCAGTCATGCTGAGGATAAAGGGAACCAGGTCTGTCACTATCAGAGAGCAGAGTTACAAATATGGATAGGGTGGATGCTAGAAGGAACCTTATGGTGTTGAACTGGAATCAGAGGTAGCTGTTTGAACTCATTTTTAATAGATGAACATATATATATATGTGTGTGTGTGTGTGTGTGTGTGTGTACACACATCCACACATATTTTCTCTATGCTGAGAAAGCCTTTAAACCACAATGCCCTAATAGCAATGATTACACCTAGTGCCTACACCTTGGCTTTGAAATACCATTTTCCACTAAAAGGAATCGGGGCTTCTTATAGAAATGTCTGATCCCAAGGCAGGGGCAAGGAAAGTATGAATCTGGGTCATCTTAAGCCAGGTAGCAAAACAGTGCTCCAAAAACCCTGAGATTTGTCAAAAGGACACAGGAGCCTGCTTGGAGGGATTCTCAACTGTCCAAATCTGAGATGTGAATTATTAAAATAATGAAAATGATTTTTAAAAAGATTTTATTTATTTATTCACGAAAGCTACAGAGAGAGAGGCAGAGACACAGGCAGAGGGAGAAGCAGGCTCCATGCAGGGAGTGTGATGTGGGACTCCATCCCAGGACCCCGGGATCATGACCTGAGCCGAAGGCAGATGCTCAACCGCTGAGCAACCCAGGCATCCCTGAAAATGATTTTTAAGATTTTATTTATTTAGAAAGATAGCACACACATGTGTGAGTGGGGGGAGAGGGAGAATCTCCAGCAAACTCCACACGCAGTGTGGACCCCAACGTGAGGCTCAGTCTCACAACCCTGAGATCATAACCTGAGCTGAAAACCAAGAGTCAGCTGCTTAACCGACTGAGCCCCCCAGGTGCCCCAATAATGAAAATGATTTAAAACCCACTGATGAAAATAGGAGTCCAGAAGTCCACACTGATGCAAATAAATGGTGAAGAGAAATGTTTAGTTAGAATGCCAACTAATAAATGTGGAAAAAATGATAGAATGAGTCACCATTAGGCGGCCATCCTACTACCATAAGGCACGAACACGAAAGATCAATGGATACTAAAACTGATGAGTGAAAGTGTGAGAAAACAGGATATTTATATACTGTCAAAGTATCTCCATACCAAATATTTTTATTAATTTCAAAGGCAAAACATTAACTGCACAGAAATCTGGCAGACACCACCTTAAGTGAAGGATCAAATTTACCATCACCAGTAAAAGGACAGTGACATCACGTGCCTCCCACAATAATACACAGAAGGCAGCATCGCTTCTGTGGTACTTCTGCCCAGAATGCATAACCTGAATTTTAATAACTAGGAAACAACAGTCAAACCTCAATCAAGGGACATTTTCCAAAATTGGCCATAACTTTTCAAAAAATATGAAAATCACCAAAGGCAAGGCTGGAGGTGCTTCAAGATTGTGGGAGGTCAAAGACACCTAATAACTACGTGTAACATATAATCTTGGGTTGATTCTTGGGTCAGAAGAAAAGACTTTTTTTTCTTTTTGGCTAAAAGAGCATGATTGGGACCACAGGCAACATTTGAATGGAGTCTATAGGTTAGATGGTTGTTGTTGTTTTTTTTTAATTTTTTTTTATGATAGTCACAGAGAGCGAGAGAGAGGCAGAGACACAGGCAGAGGGAGAAGCAGGCTCCATGCATCGGGAGCCCGACGTGGGATTCGATCCCGGGTCTCCAGGATCGCGCCCTGGGCCAAAGGCAGGCGCCAAACCGCTGCGCCACCCAGGGATCCCCTAGATGGTCGTTTTGTATAGCAAAGGTGATTTCCTGATTTTGATAGTTCTAATGTGCCTGTGTAGAATGTCCCAGTCTTTAGGAAATGTGCACCGAAGCAGGTAAGGCACATAAAAGTAATGGGGTATCGTTTCAGTAACTGCTCCGTTGGTTCAGATGTGAATACTTAAGTACTTATTCACACCATATGGAAGAGAGGGAGAGAATGATAAAGTGAACGTGGTTAGGTGCTAACAATCAGGCAGCCCGGCTGAAGGATGCACAGGAATTCTCCCTGCTGTTCTTGCTATTTTTCTGTAAGTGTGAAATAACACCGGTTCATGTTTTTAAGAAACTGAAAAGAAAAATGAGTGTTTAGAACCTGAGTCATGCATAAAAGGCTTTAAAAAAATTTCTAACCTGTCAATCCCCCCATCTTCTTTCAAAACAACCAAGTCTTATGAATATGTAAAAAAAAACATGAAAAGAATAAAAAAGAAGTAAGAAATATGTGTGGCCTTGGCAAAAACTGTCTAAATTGTCCAATTATACAAAATGCTCATGAAGGTTTGACATTACATGGAGAGGTTCCTTTTTTTGTTTTGCGTAACAGACCAAACTTCAATAAGGTTATTCTTCTGTGTTCCCAATACATTTTACTCTGAACTTGACTGCAATTAGACACAGAGAACGCGATACTGGGACACGGAGGCAGAAAATAGTTCTTAGTGATGATAAAAGAGAGAGACTTGAAAAACTTTTATAGAATTTTATGCATGTGTACACACTTTATTAAATTTGCATTCTAAGATATACACAAGGTCAGCATTTCACAAAACTTCCTATTATTTATTCCAAAAAGCAGTTATCATGAAACAGTATGATTATATAAGTTAGTCAAGCAAAAAGAGTATCTATAGGATTTTCTTATCATATCATCTCTTGTACTTGCTTTCAAACAGAAGCCTGAAATAGGATATATTAGAATAGGAAGAGAGAATTTTAATTTATAATAATGACCACTTTTCAAATATTAGACTTTATATAAAAATAAAGGAGTACTGTCAACAAAGCTCATCTGAAGGTTAGCGTCTCTATCTTTTATTTATTCCAAAACAACCCCTGCATAAACTTAACTTTCTAGTCAATTTGAACAATAAAAATGAACCTCGGTTTAAACGATGAAGTGACTCATCTCATCTCCTAGTTCTTACACTATTGTAACAACTTCATTTTCCTGTCCCAATTCTCACCCACCACTGAATTTTAAAAGAAATTTAAATATCATCACATTTCCAAAGGTTGTTTCTTATGAGTCCTAAATTAGAGCCAAGAAATCATGGCCAGAAGTATCCCTTTAAGGCAAAGAAGACAGGAGGGCGAAGGTGGATAAATTATAAAGATGTAAGATAAAACCATCTCTTGGCATTATATAGGCAGAAACATCTGAATGTGGTTCTTTCACAAACAGAATAAACACACTGAATACCATCGAAGTGATTTTTCTTTAAAATGGCACACTAGAGAACACTCTTCATAATATATACATTGATATTAGGATTTAAAGTTTATGGACTTTTCACAGGTGAAAGCAACACAAAAAATAAAGCCATTAATGGCCATCGTGGTGGTTATTACAGTTTAAAATAAACACCACGTCTGATGCCAGAACAGAACTACTTACTGCAAGCTATGTGATGCTCTCTTGTAAGTCAAAGAGGACAGATTTCCCTTCAAGCTATACAGTATTACTACTCTGTTGAGTACCGTCAAAGCGCATCATCTTCCTTTAAAATTCAAGAATCTTTGCCTTCAAAGGACACAAAGGCAGTAGTTTTCATTTCTTACATTCATTTAAAAAGTGGAATATTATGATCCTAGCAGGCAAATTTGCATATTAAACACAGACAATCCAACTACGATGTCTGAACATTAAAAGATATCTATCACATCAGACATTTTTACACAGTTTTAAATAATAAATAACAATAGATTACACTCAGTTTTTTTAAATAGCTCTATCACGATTTTCCTCTTTTAAAAATTAAATAACTTATGGTACCTCAGACTTACTATCATATACACTGTTCACAGCTCAAACAGCTTCTGAAAAGCAGAATGCACAGTAACATTGACTTTTTCAGCTCCTAAAAGTTTCCCCGATATTAAATGGCCCTTACTATGAGGCAGCACAGACAAGAACTGGATTCTGACTCTGATGGCAACATGATAACCAAAACACGGTCCGCAGCGGCACTCACTCACCACATTGACGAAACAAACAAATCCAATGACAAAAAAGTAATCAGAAAAAAAGCAGCAATCGAAACAGTATGTAGTGACCAGACACATAATCTACCCTACATTATGACATCCATCTTTACAGCACAACACTGTACCCCAAGGCACCTCAGGCCTCATAATATCACCCGAAACAAGCTGTCAAGCTCCATGTATGCTTTTCTACACAGTGCTTTGTGAGTAAATAACATTATTCATTCATTTGTAGATGCTCCACACATCTGGTCAAGGCAGGAATTTCTTCTCCTTGATAACACCACCTAGAAACATTAACAATATTTTATATATTCCTTCGGGCAACAAAAAGTTTGGGAAGAAAAATATCAACTGTGGTGGCTAAGGCCTAAGAACCTGTGGGTGAGTAATCCAGGCATCCTGTCAGTCCATTTACATTCTCTGCACTAAAATCAATCCTCACGTCATACACTCCAACAGCAAAGAAGCGGTATGGATAGTAATGAAAGCGACTATGTGTTTCTTCCCCTCTGTGAGAAATGGCAAGTAAGCAGCTCAAACAGGAAAGGGAAACAAAATAATGTACTTTAAGCTGATGCAGAAAAATAATAATTTAATATAATTGAAAGCAATCCATCTATTATTGTGAAATAAAGAGATTTGAAACTATGTAGTCAACAGAGAACAAAAAAAGGAAAAAAAAACAAACCACAAATCTCTCAAGCAAGAGAATTTCTGATCAACTTTAGCTGTTGTGTCACTGCTGGGAAAAAGAACCTCTGTCGAAAATACACATCAGTGCTTTCCTTAAGCGTATAGATTCTAAAATAGGTGCTCTCTGAGGCACTGAGGAAAAAAAACATATGCTCTAAGCAATCAAAAATGAGTATTTGAGATTTAGTCACTAGAGCCAAAATGAGATCAGCAATAAGAGACATAAGTAAGATCACTACACTCGTAAAATTGAACTTTAGAGAAGAGAGATGCCAAAAAGTACGGCATTGAAATGGTTTAGGTCTGCCACACTTTAATCCTCATTATGGATCAAAGTTCTCTGCGTTCCTCACTGAATGTTTTATGTAGGAAACAGCAGTTAAAACACTGAATCAGAAATGGGTAAGTCACTTGGGTGAGAGATCATCCATCAAGATGAACGGAGAGCATGAATTGGAGCATGCTACTGGAGACTCTGCGGTTGTGCTGCCTTTAGCCAGTGAGTCTGAGGATAAGCCACTGCTGCTACTACTGCCATCCAAAATATCTGAACTGAGGACAAAGCAAAAAGAATTATAAGCAGATGCATCTATCAGGGTAAAGGTAAACATAACATGCAACGACATAGTTTCAAGAACTCACAAATCAGTAAGAGCATTTGTAAATAATAAAAAGCATAAGCAACAGCAATGAACTACATAATGTACTACTATATTTGGGTACCTGCAAAAACAAGGTCACAGAAATCCAAAGTAAGACATTCAAGTTCTGCTTCACTTTAGTGCTTTCTTGGAAGCACCAGAATGTCCAAAATACAGGAAGCATTCCTCTTGATGTGTCATGATTTTCGTGAGGGTATTCCCTTACCTTCAGCTCAAGAGATTGCTATCCTGAGATTTATCTTCTTCCCTTCCCATCAGCCTTCGAGTAAGATGAATGGTTACTCATTGAGGTACCCTGGACTGTCTGAAGTATCCTACTAAGGACACTGCTTCACCATTCCTCTGCTCCAGAACACAGGCATTCAACTACTCTAAATTGGACTGCTTCCCCATTCCCAAGATGCTTTCAATTCAAACACATTTTTAAAAAATTTCTCCCTCTGCTGTTTGTCTTTTAAATTCTTCTAATTTGATGAATTTTGGACACAGTTTCCTTTTCTCTTGCTTTCAGAACACAAAGGTGTCCCTGATGTCTCTACAAGCCTCCAGTGACTATCCAGTTAGGCTGCTAAAAGGAATGTTCTTTAGCCATGGACCCAATACTCTGACCCTCCACTTGCCTCTTTGATTCTCACAGCTAGCTTCTGCTCCCATCCTTCCACTCAAACTCCTTCTTTGGGCATCAGAGCCTCTAGAACCCAGCCCAGGGATGCCTTACCCATCTAGTCCAGGCTCTCAGGGCTGCCAACCCTCCATCCAGCCTGCTTCATAAACCTGGCTTCTTACTTCAGTGTTCACAATTAACAGCCTTCACAATTTCGCACCAGGTTGCCTTTCTGGCTCTGCGTCCCATCAATCCAACATACAAATTCTATGCTCACTATCTGGCCTGAATTCACTTTTTCACTCATTCATTTATTCTAATATTTACTGACTAACTGCCAAGTGCAGGAAGTATGCTAGATATTAGAAATACGATGGTGTCTAAGACAGACATGGTCCCTGCCCTCATGGAACTTATATTACAGTACAGGAGACAAGACATTTAAGTAATCGTGCTAATACATATGTAATTTGTGATCAAAGCAGTAAAAGCAAGATACAAAGGGCTCCGCGGGCATATAACATGAGTAATTCGATCTAATTTAGAGGAACACGTTCCCTCAAAGTGACACTTGAGCTGTCATCTGAAAGATGAGTAGGCATTAACTAGGTATGGTCTGGGAGGAAGCAAGGGTGGTTTTAGGAGCCAAAAGCAGGCTAGTGTGGCTGTAAGTACAGAGAGTGAGAACACAATGAGAGACAAAGCTTGAGAGGTAGTCAGGCAGTTTTAGGATTCACATAGACACACTTTTTAATTTTGAAGAGGGATACAAGTGTAGAATTGGAGAAGGAATAATGAATCAGGGAATATAGATTTTAGCTGAAGTCTGGTCACTAGCTCTTTCACAAAAGCCCAACCTGGTCTAATATGCTCTGAGGCTAAATGTTGGGAATCTTTCTTTTTTGGGGAGGAAGTCTTAAATATGATCACTTTTATGGATCTCCGAGTTAATATATTACCAGTGTTAAGCAACCCATGGTACATTTGGAAGTTTCTAGGCCTGATACCCTACCCTCCACCTCAATGGCATGTAACACCTTCCCCCCACTTCTCTGCTATTTTTCTATTGCCTGTGGATTGTTTTTAGGTGGAGGCAGAATACAAATAAGCTTCGGAAAAGTAAACATAAAAATGGAAACAGTACAGTCCACGGTACTCCCACTCTAAGCTCACTGCTGTGAAATGCATCATTAATAACAGCACTTTTAAGTAAGAAGTTTGGAAAATTTAGCTGGCACTGCTATATTTTCAACCCAATAGTAAAATACGTCTAAAATATGAATTATTCAAACTACTGAAAGAAAGTTACACAGATAATCTAAGGCATTGGAAAATCAAAAGACCTTTATATTTGCCTTTGGAACATATGTGATTTTTCCTCCTGCAGCATTTTGCCTAGACTAATATTAAAATGAATTTACTTTCCTAAAGCACATATTGGCCAGGCAGCCGAAGGACACGCTCTGTGCTACTTGGCAGGAAGAAACAGGCTTAGATTAAAATTTGGCCACCAAGCAGATAATCTGAATATAAATAAAGACTTTCTTATTCCAACCACCAGACTTATGGTGAGCCCTGGGTTAAAAGATTCCATTTGTAATAAGACCTGCTTGCTTAGGTGAATCCTGTATTCATTCAAAAACACAGAACATGGCTCATGAGAAGAAAGCTCCCATCTAACACTGTTGATTACCTTAAGAGAAATAAGAAATAAGCTAATAGAGAAATTACCAAGAAGTTACTGAGAAAAAATAATACAAATCTGAATATTTTGTTTCATATATTCCGTTTCAGGAACTTCTTTTCTATTATTAACTATGAACATATGAAAAATTTTGTTCATTAATGGTAAAATAGCATACTTACATTTAGGCTCCAGTGTAATTTAGATTCAGAACTTGGTAAACCATTAACCAGATATTTTCACTAAACTAAAATCTGTTAAATCTAGTTTCTGTTAATAAATCTGACACTACTATGCATGGTCATGGAAGCAGAGACTACCCACTGTCATAGATTACCTACTGTTAGTAAATCTGCATAAAGAAAAGATTTACATGATTTTTTTATTTATAGAGAGATCACTGAACAAAAGTGACTTTTATAGCATTCACTTGTCAACCTTCTACCAGGCCTTCTAAAAGCAACAAAGTATGGTCCAATTTGAGTTTATCTTTTTCCTTTCCTAGCTGAAACTCTAATGGAGGTGTGAATGGGCCTTAGATTAACGGCTGAGACCCAGACAGTGTGAGGAAAGCAAAGGACCTAGACAGTCCGAACTGGACGCAGGAGTACACAAATCAAAAATGAACTAATTCTAATTCATTCTGGCCACCGAGTATAGTGATGCAATATCTGAACTGCACAACCAAAAATACTTATGATTATTGAAGTAGTACCCTGTCTAAAAAAATAAGGATGCAAGTATAAGAGAATCATTAAAACATTCAAATGATAAAGTAACAACAGAATCAGGATGTCCAGTGTGACTCATGCTATTATTAAAGTGGTACCATCTGGTGCCACTTTATGCCTTGTCCAGTCAATAATCTGGGTTCCATCAGATTAGGAACAGGCAGGGAAATAGACTAGAAATTAGCCACAGCCCTATCAAGCCCTGAATAGATTCTGGTATAAGGTAAGACTACGGGGCATCCCCTGCCCCATGGTGTGGGCTAAACAGGCCCACGGGGTAAGTTTTCTGGCCTCAATCATCTTACCTTAGAAAGATGCAACATTATATTTCTGCATTTAACTCCTAAGTTTTTAAGATCACACATTTAAGTATAATCATTTCCAGTTACCTTGGGGACAGGAGTTTAAAAGTACCAGCACAGATGTCTAAGCTGCTCCCTTAAACACGTTCAAGGTATATGTATACAGTTCTATTAGTCAATAAATCACGATTAAATATTCTTTGTACACATCACATATTCCTGATTAAACTCTCTTGCCATGATACATATACCATTAAAAATAATGTGAAAATCACTAAGTGAAATCTAATGAAAAATGTTAAAATACAACTGTCAAGGTTAAATTAGCAGTCACACCAACACTACGATGCACTGGGCAAGAAATTTTTTGGGAGAACTTTTCCTTTTCCGTATGAGAAACAGACTATCACTTAATCTTCACTACATGGCTAGTGGCCCTCAGAACTCCTTTATTTCATATAGCAAGCCACAGATAATCTAGTTCCTCAGGGAACGAGGAGCATAACAAGAATTCCCAACATGCAAAAAGAATCAAAGCACCATGGAAAGGTGTAATTCCAAGCTATGATCAAATTCTTGAGGTTCAGAAGAACTAAATGCAGAATGACATAATTCCTGCCTTGTGGTTGACAAGGTTTCCCAGATTTGGCTGGCAAAGATCTCAAAGTTTTCATCTAGTAAAAAATATATAAAGAGCAGGCCTACTTTTTCCTTTGGGCAGTAGTTGGCACACTGGACACAAACCCCAAGTAGGTCCATACTCAAACTTCACGCTTAATTTACACTTCAAAGATGTCAGATTTGAAAGACCATTATCTAATATGTAAAGTTTAATTTAAAGTTTTGGGATCCCTGGGTGGCGCAGTGGTTTAGCGCCTGCCTTTGGCCCAGGGCGCGATCCTGGAGACCCGGGATCGAATCCCACATCAGGCTCCCGGTGCATGGAGCCTGCTTCTCCCTCTGCCTGTGTCTCTGCCTTTCTCTCTCTCTCTGTGACTATCATAAATAAATAAAAAAAAAAAAATAAAGTTTTAAAATCCATCTTTTCTTTGTAGAGTGGGGCAGGAACAAAGTATGACAATTTAAATGAGGAGATACCCTCTGCTAATGATCTGGTACCTCTTCTCCCTAAAATGTATAAAAATGGTTTCCCTGGTTATCAAGTAGATCGCAATCCTTGGCAACAGAATCCAGAACACAGAGTCTCTGTCTCTGTCCTCATTTCTAAGAATACCGATGTCTGATCAATGAAACTGCATTACAGAGATAGAAAAAAAAAGTGTTTGCAATTTTCACATATCATGAGTAACTCATGTTTAGAATCTCTGCATTACAGACATAAATGTCAGCAATATTAGGATACAAAGTGTCCAAAAAGTCAGTGCAATTTTAAGTTTTAATATCCTCAGGAGTACAGATGCTATGAACTTACTGAAAACATCTTTTAAAGTTTAGTTACTCAAATACCTTTCACACTTAGTTTTGTGAATTTTGAGTAATAAATTTATTTTAACATACACTGTTATGTTGGCTTGTTATCACTCTATGACTAGCCATGAATAAAAGCAAATCTTTCCAGTGTGAGGCAAACTTTTTTGTCTTTATGGATCAAAAAGTGCCCTTGATCACCAATGTGGATGTCCCCAGGGCTCTAATATCTAGTCACAGGTCTAAGGATAATGTGAGTAGTGACAACAGAAATAGGACCCTCACCGCAGCCACCATCGTTGACTACTCAAGTTTTGCTATTCAGAGGAATAAATGTCTGGACAAGGGGTAAAGATCCTTGGTAAATCCCGGACCCTCTCTTTCCTTTCTTTTTTTTAAGATTTATTTATTTATTTATGATAGACATAGAGAGAGAGAGGCAGAGACACAGGAGGAGGGAGAAGCAGCCTCCATGCCGGGAGCCTGACGTGGGACTCGATCCCAGGACTCCAGGATCATGCCCTGGGGCAAAGGCAGGTGCCAAACCACTGAGACACCCAGGGATCCCCTCTTTCCTTTCTTATTTATTTGTCTGAATCTGTTTTATGGCATCCTGTACAGTCTATGAAACTTTTTTTTTTTAAACCCACTTCACAATGTATGTTCTCAGCTTATCAAAAGTCTTCCCTATCTTTTCCCCAACTTGGTTACTTGGTTAGCAACTGGGTAAGCAAAGCTATTTTTAATGTCATGTGCCTATATTAAAATACACTTTACCATAAAAGTGATAGGCAGTTTCCACTAAGTATAGGGTTTCATCCACTAGTCCTCTTGACAAGCTTTAGAAGTTTTCTCTTTGCAATCATCTACATACCTGGAAAGGCACTCTATGCCAAAATTAGCACACTGAGCTACCAAGGACAGACATAGATGAGAGAGAAGAGAGACTGTGGGGCTGAAAATAGCTAGAATAATCTAAAAGGCATCTGTTCCAAGGTTAGAATAGTACTGATCAACGAGTCTAATACTAGAAGAATCTGTGACTTCTTGGTCAACTAGAAGTACAAGTTATCTTACACAAAACAATGAATATGTGATCTGGAAAGAAAGAATCTCTAATCCTTATATCTTATAAGTATTACTTACACAGTTCTTCCATTTAGAGGGCACCATCCTTGTATTTTTAAAGTGAATGCACTTTTGGGCTTTTAAAAAAAGACCCTCACCTATAAAACTCAGGGAACAAAAAGTCCTGAAAGGCACTACACAATTGTGTCCAGAACATGGGTGCTCAGTGAGTTGATTAGAAATACAGACTGAAAGATTTCAAAATGTTACCTGGCCATTGCCACTATCCCTGCCCCTTCCTTCCAAAAGGTATGTGGGCATCCAAGTACTCAACTTCAGGCATATGAAAAGAAGGTAACTTTTGCACAAAAACATTGAAGGGCCTTAGATACCTAAACTCAGATAAGTAAGACTAAAAAAAAAAATTATGTGACCAGACCACAGGAATCAGGAAGTGCTAGTATAAAAACAAAACCCTAGTTAGGACTGTGACAGAATATCCCAAAAACTTAAAAAAAATTTTATAACAACAGAAAAGGTCATGCTTCAGAGGATGCCGGTACTCTCCGCTACATCCAAAGGATATAATACAAAATGCAGGCAGAGCAGCTACGATCAAGGCACATTTTCCACAGCAACCCAGAAACTCTTTCTCACACCATCCAGCTGTCACCACGCCCCTGCACCATTAGCACCTACTGAGAGAGGCTGACCTAACAGGAGCTAGGAAGGCAGATGAAGGTGCCAAAAACACACACACTTTTAAAGGTGTGCTCAGTGACTTTCAAATGATCTGCTTTCTTCCCCATGTTATCTGTACCTCCGTGGAGCTTTCCCCTCTAGAGAGCATGAATAAAAAATTGAATATTATATCAAATGATTCCAATATGCTTTTGATGTGGCTCTTTTTAAATAGATAATACCCTAACATCCTTTGGATTTGATTTCATTTTTTTTTATTTCATTTTTTACCATGAACTGAGATCAGACAGTTGAGCAGCCTCCGGAGACAGCATACTGGTAGTGCCTTGGAAGAGCCTCTTGGGCTGGCTTTCCGTCTCCATTTCACCTAAAACAGAAAGAGATGCTACTGTGAAATGATTTACAGATACAGGCATGGTGCTAAAATGGGATGATCTCTGTTTAAGGTTCAGAATAGAATACTTTGTCAAGCCATTACTTTGAAGTTGTTTTTTCTCATGCTTTAATACTTCCATATAACCTCAACCAAAAGTAAGCAGCCCTAAAAAAAAAAAAAAAGAAAGAAAAGAAAAGAAAAAGAAAACAAAAAACGCTTTTTTATTTAGTATGCTACGGATATAGTCATGTTCTTTAATAGAAGAGCAGAACACTGACTGCATTGGGCAAAATGAATCAAGGCTTAGCACAGCAGAAATAAAAAATCCCCAAACAGCTGAAGCTCATAGTGAATAATGATTTATTCTAGAGAATTAGTTAAGATGATTGATTTTATATTATTTTAATACTGGAACATTTCCTGAGTTGAAGCCAAATGGGTTAAAAAGTATGTAGTCTAATAAATGGCGTATAAATAAAAGCTTGCTTTAGACTACTTAGTAAAAGTGAAGATTTTAAGAAGTTACTTTGAATGCCCTTCTGTAATTGAAAGCAATTATTAATCCATTCACAAAATTGGTGTTATACTGGCTACCTCAATCTTATAGATTGTCTCAGAACATCTATAAGGTAGCATAAAAACTTTGCATCCATTGAGTAACCACTTTGCCACCAGGAATGCAAAGACTCAAAGCCCTCAGACACAAAAAGCCCCTTTTCAAATAAGCTATGATCTAAAACACACAAATATCTTAGTTTTGAGGCTCCTCATCTGAGGAGCTTTAAAATGGAACATGAAAAAAAATAAAATAAAATGGAATATGAAATAAAATTTAATTCTTGGGCCTAACTAGATACTCCAATGGGAACTCAGTAACTGTGAACTTAAAGCTGTACAAGAGGGGATCCCTGGGTGGCTCAGCAATTTGGCGCCTCCCTTTGGCCCAAGGCGCAATCCTGGAGTCCTGGAATCGAGTCCCACGTCAGGCTCCTGGCATGGAGCCTGCTTCTCCCTCTCCCTGTGTCTCTGCCTCTCTCTCTCTCTCTCTATCATAAATAAATAAATAAATAAATAAATAAATAAATAAATAAATAAATAAATAAATCTTTAAAAAAAAAAGAATAGTAAAAAAGCTGTACAAGAGGCTTGTGATGGAAAAAGATCAAGCAAGAACAAATGCAGCATTCATTTTTTCCCCTTCATATTATCAATTAATTCATATTATCTTTCTTCTGGAGCCATTCTGAAAATTATTAACTCAGGAACGGTTATATTTTTTATTTACTTTTGCCATGCTTTAATATGGAGCTTTTAAAAGCTACTGCCCAGCTTTCAACACCTCATCAGCAAAACACTTTAGCCCTTTTTATTAAAGGATTCCTCCATCTGCTGGTATATTTTGGAATAGCTTTTGAATGAACCAACCATACTAATTCCACCAATTTCCTGTAACATATCGAAAATTAATAATAACAATGATAATAATAGCTTTAGTTTCCAAGTGTTATTTTCACCTAACATCTCCTGAGAAGGTCCTTAAAACCTAAATAATTCCTTGCAGCATTAAGGTAAAAGGCTACTAGGTCATAAAACAAAATTTATTCACTAAATATAAACATCATCACCATATCGAAACCTATTTTCCAGAGCACACCAACTTTAAGTTATCTGAAATATTGTACTTTTTGAATCTGTGCATGGCACTGTCAGTGGAAAGTTTCCACCAAAGCTGCAAATACCTGTTTACCTAGTATTAGGAGAGGGACTGCTTTCCTGGCCGCAAAGGTGATTGGCACAAATACACCACTTACTAAATTGCTTTTTCAAAATTATTAAGACTCTTGTTTAGGGATGCCTGGGTGGCTCAGCAGTTGAGAGTCTGCCTTCGGCTCAGGGTGTGATCCCGGAGTCCAGGGATCGAGTTCCACATCAGACTTCCTGCATGAAGCCTGCTTCTCCCTCTACCTATGTCTCTGCCTCTCTGTGTGTGTCTTTCATTAATAAATAAATTAATTAATTAATTAAATCTTTTTTAAAAAGACTCTTGTTTAAAGTGACATCCAATGTTTACAATCATATGAGAATAGTCCCAGGAATAATGACTCAACCTATGTTAATTTTTTGTGCCTTTTTAAAGTAGACTCCATTCGGGGCCCTCACAGGCATCTAAAACTAGCACTGAGTGACACCATTTTAGTTTAGAACTCTGTGGTTCAAAACAATGTAACTAAGAGCACCCCCTTCATATCAAAAACCCTATGGACTCGAATATGAGGCAGCCTCTCTTTGTGAGGCATAATTTGGTGGTGGCTTATATCTGAGCATGCAGCATGTTTAGAAATGTATTTGCTAGGACATAAGCACAAACTTTTGCAACGTATTAGCTTGCATCTGCTTTCTATTCAGATCACTCAGAGGCAAAATTTTTGGAATATATATTGGTAATATGAATATATGAATAAGATTCAGTTAGGAAGTGTAAAAAACATAGTATCAGATAACTAAATCACAAAATTTAGAATCTGTAAAGCATACGTTGGGAAGAATATTTCACATTTCTTTAGAAAAAAGGAGTCATGCCTTGAGCTAATTTCAGACAAATTCTAATTTGTCATTTAAGCTCAACTAGGTTTAATATCAGAAGTGGGATGCTTACCTTTTCTTTTCAGGGGACCAAGAACACTGGGCCTGATACATTTGACTGGACTCTGACTCCTCTTGCTTTAAAGAACAAATAAACAGGAGAATGTGAAGTGCTTCTAAGATGCAAGATAAATGTTATAGCCCACCAAATAAAGCAATAAAATTGACAGTCGGCTTGGGGTGACTGGGTGATGGGCACTGAGGAGGGCACTTGACGGGATGAGCACTGGGTGTTATACTATATGTTGGCAAATCAAACTCCAATAAAAAAAATACAAAAAAAAATTGACGATTGGAAAATGCCCATGTTGTAATTTGAGGAACTGAAATGCCAAAATGAGATTTAACCTGGCATACAACAATCTGAAACAACATGGCGTTTGAAGCTATTTTTAAAAATCATTTTATAAAACAAGGTATCTACGATAGCTTTTTTTTTTTTAAAGATAAACCTTATTAAAAATTTATTTGGATTTGACTGGTCTATAACCTTAAATTTTTTTCCCTTATCCTCAACAAAGGATATTTTTTGCGTGTGTGTGTGTGTGTTCATTCTCTGGCGCTGTCTCAAAAAATGTGTATCTGGTAAAACATCACTGATAGAATACAGGTGGTAGGTAGTATAGGATACTCACTGTGTTCAATTTTGCTGTCTGTTTGAAAATTTCCATAAGAAAATGTTGAGAAAAAAGCTCATCAGGAGAGACAAATTCAAAGTGTAGCATTTCAAACCACATTTTTGAAAAGTAGGTTTACTTACTTGGCAAAGCGTCTGGGACTAGGAACAGGACTTGGTGGCAGCCCACTGCTGCTCACAAACATTTGTAAGGATGGTGAAAAACATTGCTAGAAAAAACATATTTAATATTAAAATAGTTCTAGTGCTCCAGCTTTCAAAAGGTTCTCAAAATAAGAGAAACAAAATCCTTAAAACTGCTTAGCTATGTATATCTATATAGGTATACACACACACAAGAATATATACATATATTGATATACCATTTTTTCAAGTTATTATCACAGACTTCCATTAATTTTCCTTCCAGTCATGGATTCTTTACAAATGAAGCTGTGTGTGTGTACTTTAGAGCAAAGAGCTTGGAGTGTGAAAGAGAGTTAACATCTTATCAATGAGCCTACCTTTCCAAATCCTCTGGTGGGTGACGGTGCCGGAGAAACTGGAGTGAAGTCAATCCTTTTAGGAGAATATAGTTTCTCCGGCTTCTCAAAATCGCTGTCACTCTGTGAACATAAAACATATTTCCTCATAATTCACAATTCAGCACATCACAGCTCTTCTCTACTACTCAAACATGCCTACATTTTTAGGACAGAAATGTACAAACTCTAAAAAGTTGCAATCTCATATTCTGGTGGAAAAGCAGAGGTTAGAAATGAATACAAATTTGGACATGGGAAGGACAGGAAGGTATGAAAAAAATTAACAAAGCCAATGAACAACATAAAGGTTTCCAGAAAGTAAAAAAAAAAAAAAAAAAAAAAAAAAAAAAAAAAAAAAAAAATTAAACAAGCAAACATGGGAGAACTTTACCAAGCTCAAGCTCTCATCCCATGATTGGCTTATCTGCATTGCTGTCTGCACTTCCCTAAAACAAACAAAAATGAAAGGCCATCAGTGCTCAGAATGAGACATACAACACCTAGGCCCTGTTCTTGTGAAACACTAACCGTTCGTGTGCTGTTTCCCTGTTCATCATATCCATGCCTTCCTCCTGCAAAGACAAACATGTGCTGAAAACAGTATCCACAGCCACATGGTTCTCTACTTCGAAGAAAATTTTCAAAGATTTTCCTGCCTTCTTTGGCAATATCACAGGGCGGCAGAACATTCTAAGATCATCACGCCTGCCACATATGCATTTCACCTGCACACTCAAAAGAATTTTTGGCTGTCTGTGGCCACCTAGAGTGGCAGCCTGACTCAGGTTTAATAGCTAAATCTTCAGAATGAAAATAAAATCAAAATGGACAATTGAAACAATTGTAGGTCTGGGCTAAGAAGTAAAATTTACCCTTTTGATCTGATGCAGTCGGCTACTAGGAACACGATTAGGGGAGGATGACAGCAACTGGAAAGGAAAAGTAAACATTTACTATTTACTGAATCACAAGGCAGCAGTTTGCTGTCAGCCCCAGTGTCTAACCTCCTCCCAGCTAAGATTTCATATTCTTTTCCAAGATGGAGCTCTTTAGACCACTTAACATTAACATACTAGAGGCGGGACATTCACCAGGTACACCAGGTATCCAACCTCAAAGCACCATCTGTCGCCAGACAGGCATTGACTTTAACACTTTTCCCAAATGAATGCAGGGCTATGTACATTTATGTTAAAAAAAAAAAGATTCCAGGCCTTGGAAATATCCATTAACCCTCACTTATCTAAAATAAGGAAATAGGTAAGAAGGGAAAGAAAAATCTGAGTTTAGTCATTTTAACACTGATGTACCCATGGAGGAAGACAGGCTAACAAGCCTGGCTTAGTAGTTTATCTATGATTAGGGTTGATTAAAAACACTTTAAAACTGTAATAAGAAAATTTTGCTTGTGTGATCTAAATCAATTCTAAAATGTGGTCACTACCACTATCACCGCAAACCCTTACTTACTAGTTAAGAAAATCAGTGTGGAAGGCAATGTGTATTTTTCAGGTAACTGTTGCTCTCCCTTAGATCATAATTTTTTGACAACACAAAGCTAAAATTATTTGGGGGCCAAATTATGTTCCTTCAAAATAATCCCAATCTGATCAAAAATGAAAGGTACAATTCATCTCAACAGCTCTTACAAGGTTCTAATATCCTTAATGTAAGCTATTTATTCCCTAATTAAATGCAAATAAATTTGTAATGCTATTTAGACCAAATAAGACAATGATCCTGTTACAAGAAGCCCTACCCTATTAAACATCTAAAAATCCTAATGTAGTAAGTAGTATAAAACAGTGATAAACTGCTAAGCTTTTTAGGCAAAAGCTATTTTGGGTTAAATTTTTAAAACTTATACAATGAAATATGATTTTGCCTCAAAGAGTATCTCTTTAGTACCCACCCTTTCTTTTTCCCTCTCCTATGCTCTGAAAACATAAAGACTTTATGACTAAAATCCTCTTTAAGTTTTTTTTCCACTAGAAAAGTAACACATGTTTACTGGTAAACTCTTAATTAGGCCATTTGAAAAACACTAAGCGGGGCGTCTGTGTGGCTCAGTTGGTTAGGTGGCCAAGGGGCCGACTCTTGGTTTCAGCTCAGGTCATGATCTTGGGGTCCTAGGATCAAGCCCCACATTGGGCTCCTCCACGTTCAGTGGGGATCTGTCTATGGATTCTCTCTCTCTCTCTCTCTCTCCTTCTACCCTTCCTCCTGCTGGCGCATGTGCACTCTCTCAAATAAATAAATAAATCTTTTAAAAAAAGAAAGAAAAACACTAAGCTACTAGGCAAGTAAATAAGGCAGAAAGACTAACGGTACCATGGAAGAGAGTATGGATGTGACCAGAGAACAAAAGAAACCCCAGCAGCAAAGAAATCTTCAGGAAAGTCAAAAACTGCAAAAAGCTGCTTGCAGAGAAAGTCAGAAATTTAGATGCTACATCTATATGATGTACAACTTGTCAATTTAGACAGAACTGGAGAGAAGACCCAAAAGGAGGACAGGGAGGAACAATGCAGTGTCTGGTATGGGAAACAAGTGTTAATGTGCAGGCTAAGAAAAAAGCCAAGCACTTGAAGGAGGGTGCTGATTAATGGTGTTCAGTAAAGCAAATAACTCAAGTGGGCTAAGAAAAGAGGACCCTGCCACTAGCAATGAAGTGGGCACTGGTGACTTTTGCAAGAACAGAGTTTTGTTTTTTTTTTTCAATATTTTATTTTTTTTTTTTGAGAGAGTGTGAGCAGAGGGAGGAGCAGAGGGAGAGGGACAAGCAGACTCTGCGCTGAGCCTGACGTAAAGCTCGATTCCAGGACCCTGAGAGCAGGACCTGAGCCAAAATCAAGAGTCAGAAGCTTAACCAACTGAGCCAGGTGCCCCTGCAAGAACAGTTTTTTAATAGCGTGGTGATAGAAGTAGTGAGATCACAAACTGGCTGAATAGTTGGCAAAGAATTAGGAGACAAGGAATGAGAGGCAGTGTGGTGTGGATTAAGCTTTGTGAAAGCTCAGAGGGGTGAAGGGAAAACAGGGAAAGAGAGATCTATGAAAAAAGACAAATTTGTGTTCCAGATATTAGATTTGTGAGTCAGAAGAAGGTGGGAGCAAAAAAGCTACGGAGGAAGGGACTAGAGAGGAGACAACACACCAAGCAAAGTGACAGGAGACTCAGAAAATCTAGGCACCATTAGGAGAAAGCACCACATGTGAAGGTAAAGACATTTTCAGGAGAAGAAAGCTGACATGTACACAAGAGGGCTGTTTGCCTTCTCTGTGAATGGAGAAGGGGCATCTGCCAGAAGTGAAAGGTGCATGAAGCTTGCAGAGTTATTATTTTTTTTAATTGGAATATTACTTTAGAGAACAGCAAGGAGCCAGTGGCATCTTGAACCCAAAATGCCCGGGAAGAATTTATCTCCTGGCCTTTCAAATGACCAATGCCTTGAAATTTCCCTACTTGTAGTGGTAAAGGCAACATTCTTCCCCTGGTCACTAAGATATAAAAGTTCAGTGCCCGGGAGTCCTCCTTCTCCCTGCATTTATGCCTGGTCAGTTGTCAAATCATGAAGAAATGACCTCTGCACATTTTCTTGTGCCAGTCTCCTCTCCATTTCATTCCACACCTTGCTTCTGGCAGGTTAGTATTAAGATTGATAGAGGACGCTGTGATCTAACATATATGGTATAATCAGTATGATGACAGAAGGACACAAGGGGTGTTGCGGAAGGCTTCCCCGAAGCAGGAAACTCAAAAGGAGAAGGGGACGGAGGGAAAGACAATGCAAGGGTGGGCAAAGAGCACGGAATCAACGTGGCCCCTCTGGCAAATGAGGTATTTCCGTGCAGACAGAGAAAAAGGTTTTGTCAGGGAGCAAGGAGAGGTGAGCCTAGACAGGGTCGATAGGAATCTTCGCTTCTTAGAAAAGGGCAAAGTCAAGCATAAAGAGGCAAATTCATTTTCCCTTCTTTGGTCAACTTACTGATATCAGGACACAGCTGTGTAACAAGTGGAAACATTTTTCACATACACAGTGAAATTAAGTTGTTTTCCAGTATCCTCAGGGAAGATAAAGTGAATCAAACCTCCAGATAGCTAACATTTCCCCCCCTTTAAGCATTCCTAGCCACTTCGGCTGGAAATCTTTTTTAAAAGTGATGTATTTTTTCCCCCTTTCTTAATGACACTGGCACATCTCTATTCTAATCCCAGCTCTGCCACTTACCAATCACGTGATTCTAAGCAAGTCACTTCTCTCAGCCGACACTTAGCTGCTGCCTCTTTTAACTGGGAAAAACATCTTTTGTCCTGCCTACTTCACAGGGGTTGCTATGAGAATGAAAAGTGTGAAAGGACTCTGTAACATGTAGAATACCATATAAGCAAAGGGACTAGTATAATTTAAGAAAGGTTAATGACCCAGGTACCTTTAAGAACATCAAGAATTCTACAGTTCTATGCCAGTGAGACCCTCAGGGTCTATTAACAGGCTCTTCGTCCTCATACTAAGCCGCAGACTAATTTTTAAAAAACCTCTGTCTGCTTTTCAGTTTTCCCCTCTCCTCCCTTGCTAGCAGCTATTAGTGTACCTTAAACCCGAATGCACCTCTGCTGATTTGCTGCTTCTCACATACTACCGAGTTGGAAGCTTATTATAATTATGCATAAATTTTAGATGATTCAGAGGTCAGAGAGGCTCCCTATAAATAATCTGATGAACCTTTATGCTCAGACTATGGAAATCAAGCACAGCCATTCAGAGGTCTGTTTGCTTACATCTCAGATGTCTTCCAGCGCACTGCAGCTACTGGATAAGTGGGCTCCACATGTGAAGTGCTACTATATAAAAAACCTCATCATCATTTCTCCCAATGCAACCAACTAATAAAGTGATCCCAACAGCTCTGGCTATATAAAACAGTCACTATTAGCAACTCTGCTGAGAACATAAATACGAGCATTTTAAAGGAGATCTTACTTTGGATAAATAGCACTGTCCAACAGATATGTGCCAGAGACAAATACTCTGCTACTGTCTTAATGATTTTTGCTTTCTAGAACAAATAAAGATCATTTTTCTCAGCTATATTTAGAGGTTAATCCTGACTTACCTCATAACCATGATGCAAGTAGTGACAAAAAACAACAATCTTTAGAAATACAAAGTCCCACAGCCAAGAAAAAACTTTAACCAGATCTCTTTTTTGCACCAAAAACTGAAAATGGCCACAGAATGAGCAAGACAGGTAAAATATTTTTTTCTTTTGTGAACAGAGGGGCATAGCACATCATCTTAAGAATGAACTACATTTGAAAGTGTTTTCCCCAATCCATACCACTAAAATACTTACTTCTATACTTACCAGGTTATGACGGCTCATAACTGTTGTACTATTCCTCCGAGTTCTAAATGTATAAGGTTGAAAGACCTGTGAAAGATCACTAAAAAATAAAAATAAAATTATTAGTGTCTTCTCATTTGAGATATCCATCAACTCTCTGATCAACAATGAAATCTTCCATGGTTCCTCATTTTGTACAATGAATAAGCTCCTCACTGACCTCTTCAGAGCTTCTGTGGTGGTGTGCTGTGGATCACAGGTTTGCCCAGATACTGATCTCCTCAGTGGTTGGGGGGCAAGCTAGGAGAGGTATGGGGCGGGGCTCCAAACTGGTTGCCTCCAGCTGCTTCTGGTCAGAGCTCACGCCCCCAAACCAGTTCCCACCAGACACCAGCAGCCTCATCTGTTTACACCAAAGGACCTAAACATACTACTGCTTTCTATGTGTGCCATGACCATGAGAAGAGCTGGGGAGCCTTGTGCTACAGTACAGGGCCCATCAGCACATCTCCCACTATAGCCCTAAATAAGTGTTCTACCTGTGAGTCTGCTGTACAACTAAATAAACATACCTGGAGTTTTTCTCAAGTTGCCTCTTCTGCTTTCACAATGTCCTACCTCTCACCACCATCAATCAAAATCCTTCCTCTCCTTGAGCACCCATTTCAATCCAATACCCTCTGTGAATGAAGCCTCTCTTCAGTCCACAAACCGAATGCAATCCTGCCCTCCTTTGAGTCCAAAGAGCACAATGCGAAATAAGATGCTTCTTGAGACATCGACTTTACCTCTTATTACAGAGAAGTGTGCGTGTGTTTTAAATTCCATGGTAGAGGTCTTTTGTTCCTTCTTGTATAACATCCCCGCAGTGCCTAGCAGAGTGCCGTGCCCATGATAAGAAGCCAAGAAAAATTTTCAGGACTGAATTGAATTGGGCTTCACTGGACCCATGAGATCACCTAATTCAGGTCTTAAGTTTCAAATGAAAAAACAGACACTTAGAATGGCTAAGTGACTCATTCATGATCACAGTTAGGGAGAGATATTGGGACTAGGTCTTGTCTCCTCACTCCTTCTGTCACATCATGCTACCCTGGCAAGTAATTACTTAAATCTCGATTCAAAAAACAGTGTTATTTCTATGACAGTCTAAATGCAGGTCAGCATGATCGCCCTAGTCCCTTGCAATTGCTTGCTTACCAGATTTAAAAAGACAACCCCAAAAGACCAATTTATTCCTATAGTATCAAAAATAAATGTAGAGCTGAGGACAGCCATTAAGAAAGCAAAGAGTCACCCCATCATTCCCTCAGTTTAAAAATTTAATACAAGAAAATGAGTAAATCCATTTTCCCCTCAAATACAGATATTATAATCAGTTTGATAGATAAAAATTACCTATTTCTCTGCCTTCACTGTGCTTGATTAATGATTTTGGCTAATTCTACTCCCATCCCCTTTTTTGGGCTAATTCCATTTCTACAAGGTCTCACAAATTAGCTCTCCACTAAGATGAATTGTCTACTTACAGGAGTGAAATGTAATAGGCTCAGGAGGTCTGCCAACATAACCTTCACTATTGTAAGATTCTACCTTAAAATAGACCCTCTAGTGAGTATTCACGTGAAAATACAAGACCCTACCACTAAAATTCAAGGGTTGATTCTTTCCATTGTTTTCTAAAACCTGTATTTTCACTGACCTAAGCTAAGAGACACCTTTTGTTTTTTATTCACTGATATGCATTCCAGGCAGTTTTAGGATCTGAAAACATTACGACAAATCCCAATCACTTAATGTGCCATGAACACGACACTTGTTACAAGTTATTAGATAAATTGTGATTTATTAAAGTAAATGCTCCGTTAATGCCAGGGTTCCTAAACTAAGCTTAGAAATAGCAGCTCTTAGAGACAGGTGTCAAGTTGCAAGTCTAGTTCCAGGGGCTTCAGGCTAACATTCAGTGGTGCAAATTAGGCAGGGCAAGCAACCTGTTACAAGATCCAGAAGCTTCTTGTAGATCCTTTCAGAGTGGGCCAAGAGAGCCCCAGGTAAAGAGGGTCCCATTTTTTCCACACTTCCCAGAGTCTGGGGTCAAACTTTCACTCCACCTTGGGACCCAAGTCACTGTCGAGCAAACAAGTCCTCATGCCCTTAATTTGGAAAACCCAGATGAGCACCAACTCTCACTTTAGGGAAGGAAGATTGCTTGCAGGGGGTCAAGGAGCCCCTGAACCCTGTACTTCATCGTTCCCAACCCGCCTCACCTGAGCCCATGGATCAGGGGAGCGCTGCTGGATCTCCTCAGGGTGCCCCCATCGGATGTGTCAGGCTCGAAGTCCAGCTCCATTTTCTCCTGAGCCATGTCGGAGACTTGCAGGCAGGCACAGCGGACAGTGCTCAGCTCCTGGTGCTTAGCTATGGACTCCCAAGACTCTCACTGCAGGACTGAGCTGCTGGGGACTGGCAGCTGGGGGCGGGGGCTAAGGGGCGGAGGCTTAGGGGCGGGGGCTAAGGGGCGGAGAAAAGCAGGAAAGGAGGAGGAGGGAAGGAGGATGAGGATGAGGAAGGGAGCTTGAGAGTGAGTGAGGGGAGGAGGAAGGGGGGCGGTAGTGGAGTGGGAGGTGGTGGAGGGTGACAGAATAAAGGAAGAGGGTGAAGGAAAAGAGAGGGATGGAAGGAAAAGAGCAAGAGATAGGGAAAGCGGATATATAGAAAAGCAGGAAAGCAGAGAGAGTAAAAGGAGGACAGGATCGGGAAAGGAAGATGAGGAAAGGAGGAGGACCGAGGGGGAAGAGGAGAGCAGGGTGGTGGGAAAAGAGGAATACGAGAGAGGGAAAGAAAAAGACGAGGTATGGGGAAGAGGAGGGAGGGAGGAGGCGGACGGAGGGAGAAGAGGATGGGGAGGAAACTAGGCAGCGGCGGAACTCATGTTGCTATCTTTTGGCCGACGACCTCAACCGGGGCCGGGCTACAAACACCGCAGCTGCCCAGGCAGCGCTAGTACCAAAAAGCTGACAGTTGGGCAGGGCCCGGCCGGGCGGCCTCGACGGCTCCAGTTCCCCATGCTGGGGGACCCGGTCCAGCCCCCCATGCTCTGGGACTCGGTCCCGGAGGATCCTCAGCCCTGTGAGGGGTGCTTATCCCCTCCCTACCCCCCCTCCCCGCCTGGAGGACAGGTGGGGGGTTCGGCCCTTCAGCCGCCGCCGCGGTGCCTCCTCTTCCTCTCTTGGGTTCTAATGGCCCGAGGGAACCCCTTGGGGCCAAGACCAAAATCTACAACCTGCCGCCTTTTCCGCCTCCCACGCTTCAGCAGCGGGAACCGCCGCGGGGCCAAGTCTTCCGCGTCCGGGCACCCATCGGGTCCTGCGCACGCGCCCGGCGGCCGCGCCAATGAGCCCGCGGGCACCGAGCATGCGTGGGAACCCCGCCCCGCAAACCTCCTCCAAAAGGGAGGAGCGTTTTCAGGGGGCCCGGCGCCTTCCTCTCTGGCATTGGCCCGGGGACCCTGGCGCCCGATTTTGAAAAGAACCAATAGTTTGGAGACAGTGGAGCATCGCCGTTCAGGAGGAGTTTGGGCCAATATTCAAGGGAAACAGAAACTTGTGGTTTCCATGTTTTTTCAATGCCAATTTATTTGCTCTGATCTCTGTGATCTCTGCCCATTTCTTAAATCCCTTGATTTTGTTTGGTGTTTGGAGGGGCTGATTTTTTTTTTCAGATAATCCGTTTGGATGCACTAAACAAAAGGGAAGTGAAAAAACAAAAGTAATGGTGTAAAAATAAAGAGAATCGAATAAGAGTTCATATAGCGAGTGGCAATCACCATCTTCATTTTACAAGCATTGTCAGCTTCAACGATATTAGGAAAAGTCCTGAAGAACAAGTAGCAGAACCAGAATTTTTTTTCCTTCCTAGGATTTACAGAGACCCTAACAATAGTCATTCAGCATGTGTGAGGCCTGGAATTACTTATTTTATTTAACAAATATCTACGTAGCAATTGCTGTGTGCTAGGCACCATTCTAAGAGCTTTAGAAATATTAACTCATTCAATCCTCGCTACTTGAATAACCATGGGATAAAGATGGTATTGTATTGTGTTAATCATACAGAGGGAGAAATACAGAAAATTTAATAGTCATGAAATTGGTTTCAAAATATAGCAAAAATAGAGCCACCTGGGTGGTTCAGTCCATTGGGCATCTGCCTTTGGCTCAGGTCATGATCCCTGGGTCCTGGGATTGAGCCCTGCGTGAAACTCCCTGCTCAGGGGGGTCTGCTGGTCCCTCTCCCTATGCCCTGCCCCTCTTCTCATGCTTGCACTTTCTCTCACATAAATAAATAATTTTTTTTAATTTAGCAAAAATAGGGATGCCTGGGTGGCTCAGTGGTTGAGCATCTGCCTTCAGCTCAGGGCATGATCCCGGAGTTCCGGGATTGAGTCCCCCACATTGGGTTCCCTGCATGGATCCTGCTTCTCCTCACTCTGCCTATGTTTCTGCCTCTGTGTGTGTGTGTCTCTCATAAATAAATTAAATGTTTTTTTTTAATTTAGCAAAAATAATTTTACCTGCCTATTCAACTTAGTTGTCCCATATTAAACTTGCCAAATCCAATCATTTTATTCCTCAATGTTAATATTCACTGCTTGTAATATAGAGTTTTTAAAGCACTTTTAGATAGTTTCCTTTAAATTGCCTATATTTTTCTTCCAACTGGATTGGAAAAGCAAGCTCTGTTTTTGACCAATTTATGTAGCTCTTTTCATCTCAAGGTCTCAGCAACCCCCTCATCTGCTCAAAACAACATAGTACATTCTATTGTTCACAATAGCTACTAAACAATCATTTGTTGGCTACGTGTAGAATTCCTAACTCTGAGGAGTCAAATGATTTAGTAGAATCCCTAACTTTCAGGACCTTAACAATTAGGAGAAACTCAAAGACATGTTAGAAGATGGATGCAACCTTGACCATCATTTCCAGATTCTATTCATATCGTTCTTGCCTACCTAGTTTCTCTTACCCTTCATATAAATCTTTTGGGAGGTTTAGGGTATTTGTGGTTTGTGGGCTTGGGTTCAGCTTGCCTTTGATTTGCTTTTGTGATAAGGAAAATTTGCTTTAAAGTTGCCATGACGACTAGTAAACAACTGATTATGACATATTTGTGGGACACCTTTTATAAGTAAGAGGCCTGGCACAGATGGTAGCAGACTGGGACAAAGACAAGAGTAGCATAAGTGGCAAGGTAAAAGCAAACCAGCAATCTGAGATCATGGCATATTGCTACAGAACAGCAGAAGCTGATGATGACACACAGCTAGGTTGGTATAATAGTGCGTGAGTAGAAATGGGAAGAAGTAAAAATAATTTCTTTAAATGTTGTGTTTGCCCCTGTGGTATACAGAATTGTTTTTGTAGTACTTGTTCCTTTTGACATTCTAACTTGCATATGTACTCTGAGTTCCTGGCATTCAGCTACACTTAATTAAAGAATTCCTCTTTTTTGGCAATACCTGCAAACTTCCTGCCATCTTGAGCATGTTATCCATGTTATCGTTTCATATTACTACCTCTTTTCTTCAAAGTCTCACAGTTGCTCCTCCCTTGTCATTTTATTATCTATTTTCTTAGTGTTATTATACTTAGATTTTTAAAAATTTGTATCTGTGATGCTTAGGCATGATGAGATGATCTATTCATTCAATATATATCCACTAAACCTTATTACTTGCCACGAATATTAACAAACTCTTTGAGAAGTAAAATGAGCAGTAGACTGGAGCAAAGATCTACTTGTTTTCTGGTGTACCCCCTATTTCTCTGATATTTAGTTTGGCTTTGACCCCTGTTCTGTATTTAACCACTGCCATCTACGTTCGCCCTGACTTTATTCAGCTTTAACTACCATCTTTTGTAAACTTTCCAGGTATCCTGGGAACTTTAACAGTGATTTTTAGGAGATCTTGGTACCAGCTCAGATTCTACTGCTACCTAAATGTGCCATTAATCTCTCTGGAATTTTATCAACTGTAAAATAGAAGTAGATTTGCCTACTTTACAAAATAGCTGTGAATGACAGGTTTTTAAAACCTGCATTTATTCGTAAAATAATTTAATAAGTATTTATCAAGTGCTTATGAGTACAGAAATAGTATCTAGAGAAATATCCAGAGGCACCTCATCTGTCTTTTCACCTACATACAAGGGCAGAGTGGCTTTGCCATTTAGCAGTTATAATTTGAGTAACCCCTATGGGGTTCAGTTTCCTCCTTTAAAAAAAATGGGCATTGTGATGGTGCCTACCTCACAGAGTTACTGTAAGTATTAAATGCAATCACATATTTAAAGTGCTTAGGACAGTGCCTGGCATATAATTAAGTGCATGAAAAATGGTAGCTATTGTTAACCTGTCTTACATCAGGAAAGGAGACTCCAAATCATCCTCGTGTCTGGGATTTAGATAACCCAATTCTGCCTGATATAATTAAGCTTTTCTTATTCTATTCTCAGAATGAATGAGGAATGATTATGATCATTCATGTCATAACTTGTCATGAACTGTTTCAAGATAATCCCATTATTTTAAGTTCACCACTGATTAGCTGAGCAGGGTTCATGATTGAACCAATTGAGATAAGTATGTGAAGACATTTTTTAAACCGTTAAAGTGCTATACCATGTAATGATTATTTTAATTCATAACTCTCATTTCAGTAGTTTCGCTTACCTTCTCTGCCAGTCCTGTATATGGTTCCTAAAAGGTATGGTCTTACAAAATTATTAGTGTGGAGTTAGGATTTCAGTACTCAGCGTGGCTCATTAACTGGTGGTGAAAAATTCTAAAAGAGCAATTCTTAAAATGTTTGAGCCACGCAGTATTATTAAATGAAAACCCTGGGGCATCTGGGTGGCTCTGTGGTTGAGAGTCTGCCTTTGGTTCAGGTTGTGACTCCGGGGTCTGGGATCAAGTCCTGCATTGGGCTCCCCACAGGGAGCCTGCTTCTCCCTCTGCCTGTATCTCTGCCTTTCTCTCTCTGTGTTTCTCATGAATAAATAAAATATTTTTTTTATCTATTTATGATAGTCACAGAGAGAGAGAGAGAGAGAGAGGCAGAGACACAGGCAGAGGGAGGAGCAGGCTCCATGCACCGGGAGCCCGATGTGGGATTCGATCCCGGGTCTCCAGGATCACGCCCTGGGCCAAAGACAGGCGCTAAACCGCTGCGCCACCCAGGGATCCTTTTTTTTTTTTTTTTAAAGGAGGGATACCTGGGTGGCTCAATGGTTGGGCATCTGCCTTTGGCTCAGGGCCTGATCCCAGATTCCTGGAATCCAGTCTTGCATCTGGCTCCTTGCATGGAGCCTGCTTTTCCCTCTGCCTGTGTCTCTGCCTCTCTTTCTGTGTCTTTCATGAATAAATAAATAAAATCTTTAAAAAAAGGAAACCCTGATTTGGATGGATACTAAATTCTGAGATATTTAAGTAAATAAGCTTCTCTAACTCAAATCATTTTCTTAGACGAATAGCTTTGAGAAGCTAGATTTTACTTAGTGTAAAAATACAATTAAGGTTAAAAAACAATGAGGGGATCCCTGGGTGGCTCAGCGGTTTAGCGCGGGCCTTTAGCCCGGGGCGTGATCTTGGGAGTCCCGAGATGGAGTCCCACGTCGGGCTCCCTGCATGGAGCCGGCTTCTCCCTCTACCTGTGTCTCTCCCTTCCCTCTCTGTGTCTCTCATGAATAAGTAAATAAAATCTTAAAAAAAAAAAAAAAAGACAATGAGATCACCTGGAAAACAATGATTCGTCTGCACGATTGGTTCAATTGGGTTAGCACCCTACCACAAGACACTTGGGGAACAGGTGGCAGGTTTTGGGTTTTGTTTTGTTTTTTTTTTCCCCAGACATATAGCATTTTTCTCAATTACAAATATGTAGTATTGGCTATAACAGGATGGAAAAATTCATCGTGGGAGTTAAGCTTCTTGGCCTCAGTTAGAAGGGGATGACGGGCTAATCAAAACTGAGAAAATGGAGTATTAGATATAGCGCAGAAAGGACGGCACTCTCATACACCTTACTCCTCCCCACCCATTCTTTCCTAAATAACGGTGAGTGAAACCATCCCAGGGTTCACATAGGAGCAGAGGAACAACCACGGTGAATCGCCCCCGAGAAGAGACTAAGAGAGGACCTGGGTTGGAGTAAAAAGGTGACTCCTAAGACTGCGCGTGCCCCCCAGGCAAGGCTGACAAAGGGCGCCCCTATTGACTCTCATTGCTTGCGTAATAAGCATGCGTCAGCAGGCGGGACGGGACGCAGGCGCAGAGGGGCGGCACCCGACGGATTCTCGAAGGCGACAGGTTGTAGTTTTCGTTTTGGCCGGAAAGGCTTACCTGGGCTTTCCTTTGCTGAGAGAAATAGAGAACGATTCGCGGAGGTGACTAAGATAAATTCCTCATTTTCATTATAGACTTGGAAGTGGAGGATCTTCTCAGCGTTAGGAACCTCGAGCTTGGATGGTGGGAGGTTCGGAGTCAATCCTACCCCACTTAGTGCCCACTGGTATTAGGGATGGTAGGGCTGTCAAGGTGAGTACCTCACTCCTCTAAGAGGTTCCTCCTCTCTTCTCTTTTTCCCCTTTTCCTCTCTGCCTACATCTCCTCACCCAGTTGACTTGTCCTTATGTGAATGGGAGCCAGAAAACCTTGAGAACTTGGAATCAAAGAGTGGCTTCTTCTTCGACGTGGACATGGCACAAGAGAAAATGGAACTAGACTTGGAGCTGCTGCCAACTTCAGCCACCACAGACAACACGCTGAGAAGATCCAACAGCGCCCCTTTGATCAATGGGCTTGGGTGAGCAGGATTGAGATATTAGAGGAGGCAAGCTGGGGGTGGGTGGCAGGAGGTGGGGAAAGCTACTTCCAATAGCATTCCCATGCCTTTCTCCATCGAGGTTCTACAGGTATCTCCCTTGTTCCTGCTGTCCGGAGAGCTCACCCTCAGACTTGGGGGGAGTGGGATGGGCTGGCAGGAGGGAGAGCACACACCTACCCTGAGGTTGACACACATGTGAACCTGGACGTCCTCTTCTGACAGTCCACCAGGACCAAAAAGCAGCAACCTATTGGTGTGGAGCACAACTTTTCTAACTTCACCCTCTTACCCACTCCTTTGAAGAAACAGCATTCCCCACCCTCGCCTCCAGATCTTCTGTGATGACTGTAATTTTCTGTCATTCTCTTAGCTGCTTTGTCACCTCTGACCTTCACTTCCAGCAAATGGAAATGGTTACCAAGCGAATAAGCTCAGACCTTTTTTACACCTAGTTTTTATTTGAACAAAAAGTTTAGGTACCACAAAAACTTGACCCCATAAATTTTGCGTTCTCAATGGCCGATACTGTCCCCAACTTGGTTCTTGGGGGTGTGCGAAAAAATCTTGCTCTTTCTATATATAAGTCACAACTATACATAAACATTTTGTGAGACTTTTCAAGAGGGAGTAATTGGGGGCAGAGGGGAATGTTGAAAATGGCTCCTTAGAGGGCTGATAGTGAAAAGCATAAGATTTAGAAACACTGTCCTGATGATTAACTATTTTCTGGACGCATCCAAAAGTCTGGCATGACACATGCTTATAATTTCTTTACATAGAATTTGAAAGTAAGATCTTGGATCTCATATCCCAGGGTCATATAAAGTTTTATCAGTATTGTAAAAATGTTTGGAAAATGCACTCGCTCATTGTGTTAGTAACTTTGCTCCTTCCTTTTGCTAGCATCGTTCTAATTGATAGGTATAAATCACAATTGTTAGAAGTGAACACAGAGACCATATCTACCCTCCTTATTTAACATGAGGAAACCAAGGCCCGTAAGTCTCTACAGTGACATAGTAACAGAGCCAGGACTAGGAACCTGTGTCTCCTGATTCCTATGCTTAGTGGTTTGTCCACTACTAATCAACTTTTAGGCTTTTTTTAAGTCTTGTTTATTTATTTTACAGTGAGAGAAAGTGCAAGCATGGGTGGGGGGAGCAGAGGGAGAGGGAGAGAGGAACTCAGGCTCAGTGCTCAGCACGGAGCCTGACACCAGCTTGATCCCACAACCCTGAGATCACAACCTGAACCAAAACCAAGAGTCGGAGGCTTAACTGACTGCCCACCCAGGCATCCGTCAACTTCTAAGCTTATTAACTCTAACCAAATGCAGCTTTTTGGTCATTTGAGGAAAGAAGAATATACTGGACAAAATGAAATGCAAACTAAGATTAAACAGAAAATACATAATTTTTTAAAAATATTTTATTTATTCATGAGAGACACAGAGAGAGACAGAGACATAGGCAGAGGGAGAAGCAGTCACCTGAAGGGAGCCAGATCGAAACTCAATCCCAGGACCCTAGTTTTACACCATGCAGGGAGCCTGATGTGGGACTCGATCCCAGGACTCTGGGATCATGTTCCAAGCTGAAGGCAGATGCTCAACCACTGAGCCACCCAGGCGTCCCAATGTAATATTTTTTTAATAGGTAAAGAAATAAAGGGGCAGCACTGTACAAGTTGGACAGAAAACAAGAATATTCTATAAATTCAGGATTGACTCTAATCCTTTTGTATGAAAACATGAATTGTAAAAAAAAAAAAACATGAATTGTTGTGAACCCACGCTACTAGAAGAAAACACTTGGGGCAAATATTGGTTTTATTTGAAGCCTTTATGAAATGAAAAAAACACATTGCAAACAGTCCTAGAAGCAAGGAGAGTGATGGCTGTTATCCCTTCATGCTTTGTTTTGTTTGGCAAAGGACTTATTTTTTTTTATTTTTATCATATTAGAGCATATAGTTACAGTGTTGAATTCTATCACTTATGCTCCTGACACATGAAGTGAAATTGGTACAGAAAGGTAAGAGGCGATTGCATATTTACTTAGTAGGAGTTACAGATAAACTGCAAGGTGGGGCAGTCCCAGTGGCGCAGAGGTTTAGCGCTGCCTGCAGCCCGGGGCGTGATCCTGGGGATCTAGGATCGAGTCCCGCGTCGGGCTCCCTGCGTGGAGCCCGCTTCTCCCTCTGCCTGTGTCTCTGCCTCTCTCTCTGTGTCTCTATGAATAAATAAATAAAATATTAAAAAAAGAAAGAAAGAAACTGCAAGGTGGATCAGGTCAGACTCTTGTCTGTCAAAAAGAATAGCATCGAAGTGCTACATAATACGCCTGAGGGCAGGGAACTTGGCCAAATGATCTCCTGAGGGCAGATTTTGTGCTGTTGTGACCGGCTTACGATGTGGTCAGGGAAGCGAGAACAGTTTAGAGTAGAATTAGACTACGCCTTAGTTGAATTCATGCTCACCTCCATTCTCCTCGGTTGCATGTGTACACTGCTCACCTCCCTCACTTTCACTTATTTGAACCCCTAAAACTCGCCCCTTGCACTGATCACTAAATAATTGTTGCACTTCTGTCAAGTAATTTTCCAGTTCTGCTTGATGCTTGTATATAAACTCAATCTCTCTCGCACCCACACTTGCAGAATTTGTTCCTTAAATATCATCTTTAATACAAGTATTAACTGTTTAAAGGAGTTTCTGTACTGTTTTGTGCACATCTTGTATTAATAAAAATACCAATGTCAAAAGTTTTGAACCTCTTAGTTCTTTATACTCGTTAGCCCTCTGCTTAGCTGACTTCACTACTGGTGTCAATAACTTTATTTGAAGGTAGTAGTTTTTTTGTTTTTGTTTTTGTTTTTGTTTTTTACTTCTCTGGCCCTTAGGAGAATTAGAGAGTAAGTTCTGGGATTTCTGCCAGTGCCTTCCTGCTGTAAATACTCTAGCTTGACTCTGCATTTAAACTGCTTGAAAGTCAAACTACTTGGGCCAAATCCAGCCTGCCACTTGGTTTTGTAAATAAAGTTTTATTGGAACATAGCCAGGCCCATTTGCTTACCTATTGTCCACAGCCACTTTCCCACTACAGTGACAGATTTGAGTAGTTGCCACAGAGATTAGATGTCCCACAAAGCCCAAAATATTTGCTGTCTGGCCCTTTGCAGAAGAAGTTTGCCAACCATCTGGCTTATTAATTCTTACAACCCTGGAAGGAGAACAGTGGCCATAGAGAATGATTGCTTTGGGAATATAACTGGAATAAACATATTGTAGCTTAGATTTTTCGACAGAGCTACTTAAGGATCATTTAATGTGGACCATTGAACATATATCTAGTTATACTGCCTTCACTTTGTCTAAGTGGTAGCACTTAACTCAGTTGTAGATATCACCTAGGATTTTATGAATTCATGTTGAATCACTCCTACCAGTTGAAAATATATACTTCCTCATTATTCCTTTCAGTTATAGTCTTATTAAAATTGACAGACAAAAATTTAGGGGAAAATATAATTACCGGCTTTGAGAATTACTCCCCCCCGACCATACAAAAAAGTGGAAATATGCAACCCATTAGTGTCTCTCCAACATTCTTATAAGTTACTGCTAGAATATATTCCTGTTCTTAAAAAGGAAAATGACTGGGAAATGAGTAAAACTTAGACCCATATATACATATCCTCATAAAATATTGAGTTACTGCCTGTTATATATAAATGACCATGCTGCAAATATGTGTCTTGATTCAATAAGCTTTTAATTTAGTAGGGCAAATAAATAATCAGAGGACTTAAATATATGATAGGGTAAGATATATGCTTAAGGAGGGAAAGAAAGTGCTAGGGAGATTCGAAGAATTGAGTGAGAAATGAGAGCAGAGTTGGTGAGGGATAAGGAAAATGTTCTTAGGAGGCATATGAGATGGGTCCTGATGGATTGATAGGATGCAGACAGGAAGAGAGGAGCTGGAGAGCTGGGACAGCATTCCAAGTATATGGAACAAGCTTGGGTACAGAAAAACATAGGTGTGTTCCAGAGAGCTGGTCAACTCTGCCCGGGTCGCTGGCTCACAGATACTCATCTGCTGACCAGTGCTGACCCTAGGTGACATTTCCACCAATCCCTGTTTTTAAAAAAAGTGCAGAGTGGGGATCCCTGGGTTGCTCAGCGGTTTAGCGCCTGCCTTTGGCCCAGGGCGCAATCCTGGAGTCCCAGGATCGAGTCCCACGTCGGGCTCCCGGCATGGAGCCTGCTTCTCCCTCCTCCTGTGTCTCTGCCTCTCTCTCTCTCTCATAAATAAATAAATAAATAAATAAATAAATAAATAAATAAATCTTTCTTTAAAAATGCAGATAAATATGTTGTGATGTAGTTGGCCAATTGTCCTTTCCTGGGCTGTATTTTACCCTGTGAATATTATAATTTTTTAATATAGCAAAATGTCCTTTTATTTTATTTTATTTTGTTTTTCTAGTGGCTAAATTCTTTTTTTTTAATAAAATAATTTTTATTGGTGTTCAATTTACCGACATACAGAATAACACCCAGTGCTCATCCCGTCAAGTATCCCCCTCAGTGCCCATCACCCACTCACCCCCACCCCCCGCCCTCCTCCCCTTCCACCACCCATAGTTCGTTTCCCAGAGTTAGGAGTCTTTATGTTCTGTCTCCCTTTCTGATATTTCCCACACATTTCTTCTCCCTTCCCTTATATTCCCTTTCACTATTATTTATATTCCCCAAATGAATGAGAACATACACTGTTTGTCCTTCTCCGATTGACTTACTTCACTCAGCATAATACCCTCCAGTTCCATCCACGTTGTAAAATGTCCTTTTAAAAAATTTATTTGAGGGATCCCTGGGTGGCGCAGCGGTTTGGCGCCTGCCTTTGGCCCAGGGCACGATCCTGGAGACCCGGGATCGGATCCCACGTCGGGCTCCCGGTACATGGAGCCTGCTTCTCTCTGCCTGTGTCTCTGCCTCTCTTTCTCTCTCTGTGACTATCATAAATAAATAAAAATTTAAAAAAATATATTAAAAAATTTATTTGACAGAGCAAGCACAAGCAGCGGGAGCAGTAGGCAGAGACAGAGGGAGAAGTAGGGAGCCCAATGTGGGACTCGATCCCAGGACCCCAGGATCCTGACCTGAGCCAAAGGCAGATGCTTAACCAACTGAGCCACCCAGGCACACCTCCAAAATGTCCTTTTATAAATGAAATGATGATCTTGGTAGATGGTAGGATTTTTTTTAATGACCTTACTTGGGAAAAGAAAGATGGTTAGCAACTATATGTTTGTGCCAGGATTTTGTTGTGAAATTTTACTAGTCCATGAAATCCAAAAACCTAGAGCTAAATGGTGGAGGGCTTTGAATGTCATAGGAAAAAGAATGTAACTGAATCCAGCTCACAATGAAGAGAGTTACTGAAAGTTGTGAGCAGGAGAGCAACCTGTTCTTCAGGAGGGCGACTTGGCAGTCTGATACGTAGACTGCCGTAGAGATAAAAGCGAAATGAAAGGACGAATTAGACTATTGCAGAGTCTGTAGGAAAGTAAAAAGGCTTTGAATTGGTTTTTGGCAAGGAGCATGAAAAGAGTAAGATGGCAGTAAGAGAGACCTAGCACCTGATTGGATATGGGGGGAGAGGAGGAAGGAAGTTAAGGATGACTTCTTACCATCATCGGGGAAACCTGGATGAAAGGTACATGGGAACCTTCTGTATTTTTTGCAACGTCTTGTGAGTCTTAAACAGCTTCAAAATAGAAAGTTAAAATGAAAAGAAGACATCTTAAGGAAAAGACTTCTTCAGGGTCCCAAGCTCATATAGGGCTGAGACACCATCAAAGCTGAGGAAGACTAGCCCCCGCTTTAACAGACAACAGTTGCTTAGCTTTGGTCTGTTGTTGCCATGTGGAAATGTGGCCCAGTGTGGCCACAGCTTGCAAATTTTCAAAAGAAGCTAGAAATATGGAATCTAGATTATTTATGTGAAACTCTCAGTGTTTCGAGAGTGTGCAACTAACTTAAAATATTTTAATACTGAGTAGATCAAAACATATCTGTGAAAATCTCAGTTCTGTAACCTCTGCTATTTGATTATCGCTCTTGTTCATGTGAAAACTTTAGAGTTGAGAGGGAATTGGTACTACACACTGTAGCTTCAACCATAAACTTAAATCAGTTACAGGTTTGCACAGAAAATGATGCATTTCCAAGGTCATGATAAATTATTCTTGGTAGCATGATTAGTGGTAAAGTGGCATACTTGAGAATTCCTTCCCTTACACGGACGTTTGTTAGGCTTAGCCAACTGAGGCTTTGTGTGCATGTATGTGTGCATGCATGTGTGTGTGCATGTGTTTTAATTTCTCCATCTACACAGCTATCTCCACAAAGAATGCATTTACATTAATGGCATCGCTATTTAAGTAATTGAAATCTTATTTCTTTAAAAAAATTTTTTTCATTATGGATTTCAAATGTTTTCTTTTCCTTCATAGTGATAACTCACAGGTGTTCCAAGGTGACACATTAACAACTCGAAGAAATAGCACAACGTTTATGACACAACATTGTCCGGTAAGAAAATGCTTGTAGCAGCCTCACTGGCCAAGGCTTGTGCTATTGGTCTCAACTTGTGGTTCTCAAACTTGAGTATGCACCTGGAAGGCTTATTAAAACAGACTACTGATCCCCAACCCCAGAGTTTCTGATTCTGGAGATCTGGGGTAGGGCCTGAAAATTTGCCTTTCCAATAAGTTCCCAATTTGAGAAAAAGTGCTCTAAACATCACTGAAGGAAAAATAAACACATTGACTACAGTTATGATTGCTTTGCTGCAGCTGCAGCAGAATTAACTTTTAAATCCCATCTGGATTTAACATTGAGATTTGTTTTTATGTATAGGGCCATCTGGCTTCCAATTTTTAAAAGAACATTCTAATTTTGAGAGAAAAAATTGCAAGCTCTCCTAAGAGTAGTTTTTAGGCTTTTACTTAGACTTTTATCTCACATTCATCTTGAATTGAAAATAAAGTTTGTTTTTCATGGTGTTATAATGTAATCTCTAAATTATAACTCTTATCTACCAATTATCCTGTAAACATAGGAAATATGCTTATAGATCAGTAAACCAAAATGAACAAATGATTCACTCTATGAATCTTTTTATTGATGTGAAATTCATATAAGATACAGTTAACTATTTTAAAGTATATGATTCAGGGGCATTTAGTGCATTTACAATGTTGTTCAACTACCACCTCTCTCTTGTTTCAAAAAGCAGACATCTTGGGGCACCTGGGTGGCTCAATCTGTTGAGCATCTCATCTGACTCTTGATTTTGGCTCAGGTCACAATCTCAGGGTCGTGAGATCAAGCCCCATGTCAGCTCTGTGCTGGGCATGGAGCCTGCTTGAGATTCTCTCTCTACCTTCTCCACCCTCCCTCTAAAAAAAAAAAAAGAAAAAGAAAAAAAGAAAAGAAAAGAAAAGAAAAGGAAAAAACACATCCCTGTTTGTTTTGTTCCCTACATGGAAAGCTTTCAGATTTTCATTATTGAGTATAATATTAGCTATAGGTTTTGGTAAATGCCCTTTATCATGTTAGGGAAGTTCCTTTCTATTCCTACTTGCTGAGTATTTTTATCATGAAAGCATGTTGAATTGTTTCAAATGCTTCCTGCATTAATTGAGATGATCATGTGTTTTTACCCCCTTTGTTCTGTTAATAAAATACATTACATTGATTTTCTTATATTGAACCACCTTCACATTCCTGGAATAAATCCCACTTGGTCCTATTGTATAATCCTTTTAATGTACTATTAGATTTGGCTTGCTATTATTTTGTTGAGAACTTTTCCATCCGTATTCATAAGGGACGTTGGTCTGTAGTTTTCTTATAGTATCTTTGCTGCCTTTGATATCAGGGTAATGCTATCTCATATAGAATATATTAGGAGGGATCCCTGGGTGGCGCAGCAGTTTGGCACCTGCCTTTGGCCCAGGGCGCAATCCTGGAGACCCGGGATTGAATCCCACGTCAGGCTCCCGGTGCATGGAGCCTGCTTCTCCCTCTGCCTGTGTCTCTGCCTCTCTCTCTCTCTCTCTCTCTCTGTGACTATCATAAATAAAAAAAGATAACCTCCAAGAAAAGTCCTTAAAAAAAAAGAATATATTAGGAAATGTTCCTCCTCTTCTATTTTTGGAAGAGTTTGAGCAGGATTGGTATTGATCCTTTAAATGTTTGGTGAAATTCACCAGTGAAACCATATCCAGTCCTAAACTTTTCTTTGTTGGGAGGATTTTGAAACAGATTCAGTCTCTATACTTGTTTACAGATCTGTTGAGATTTTCTCTTTTCTCTTGAGCTGATTTGGTAATTTGTGTGTTTTTTAGGAATTTGCCCATTTCTTCTAGATTATCCAATTTGTTGACATACAATTGTTCATAGATTTCTCTTACATGATTTTTAGTGAAATATTATAGCTTGGACCTCATTTTAAATTATTGCTTCCTAATCTTGAAACTGGATATTTTCTGTGGTGCCCGGGTAGCAAAGTCAGTTAAGTGTCCAACTCTTGGTGTCAAATCAGATTGTGATCTCATGGATCGTGGGATCAAGCCCTATGGTGGGCTCTGCACTCAGCACAGAGTCTGCTTGAGACTTTCCTTCCCTCTCCCTCTGCCTCTCCCCACTCCTTTCTCTTATTTTTAAAGAAATTATATATAAAAAAGAACCTGGATATTTTCTTCTTAGTAGAATGGTATCTAGTATAAATTCCACAAATGCAATATTTTACTGGGAAAAAATTAGAATTGTTCATTAAATAAATCTTTCTTCTTCTCTTCATTCACTCATTTACTCATTCACTTAACAATATTTATTGAGCACTTGTTTGTCTATCAAAGACCTGCATACCTAGTCATTCTTCTTTTCTACTCACCTAAGTCAACAAATATTTTTAAGAACCTCCTATGTATTAAGCTCTGATCTAGTTGCCAGAGAGATTTAACCTAGTAGGGGGGCTGAAGTAGGAATGACCTCCCTTAGTTGAGATCTTACTGATTTGTAGGAGTTAGCTAGCTTGGGATATGGATCATAGGGACAGGCAGTATTCCAGATTAAAAAAAATGTCATGTGTGAAGGCCTGGAAACTAAAGGGAGTATAGTGTGTCAAGAATAGAGCGTATAGAGAATTTGAAACAAGTGCATTCTGGCCAGGGTGGGAGTAAAGATGAAGTGATGAGGGCGCCTGGGTGGCTCAGTCGGATGGGTGTCTGCCTTTGGCTCAGGTCATAATCACTGGGTCCTGGGATCGAGCTCCACATTGGGCTCCCTGCTCATTGTGGTGTCTGCTTCTCCCTCTCCCTCTGCCCCTGCTTGTGCTTGCTGCTCTCTCTCTCTCTTGTGCACTCTCTCTCTCTCAAATAAATAAATAAAATCTTTAAAAAAATAAAAATTTAAAAATTATGAAGTGATGAGAGTTGGGATTGGAGATGTGGAGTAGTGTAAGATCTGTGGAAGTAGGGCCTTCCAAGTCATGCTAAAGATTTTTCACTTTAAAAAAAAAAAAGAAAAAAAAGATTTTTCACTTTGTCCTCCTAAGGCCAATGTGAAGCCATTGAAGAATTCTAAATATGTGATTGACATGACCAGATTCACATCTTTGAGAGATGGCTGCAGAGTGGTAAGTAGATTGGGAGTAGACAAAGATGTGGGATAATTGTATAGGAGGCAAGTACAGTGACCCTGGCTACTGTGATGGCTGTGGCTGTGAAGAAGAGTGGAAGATTCATGAGATATTTGAAAGGTAGAATCAGTTGCTGATAGATTTGATGGAGGGCGGGTGATGGTGGTAGCAAAGAGGACTACTAGGCCTCTGGCTTGGGCAACTAATGGGTCCAGTGGGGCCACAGAAGAGGGGAAACTTTAGCAAAAACGTGGATAAAGAAGGGAAAACAAGTTTAGTGTTGGACATGTTCAGTTTGAAGTTCTCTATTTAAATTTTTTTTTATTTTTATTTATGATAGCCACAGAGAGAGAGAGGGGGGCAGAGACATAGGCAGAGGGAGAAGCAGGCTCCATGCACCCGGAGCCCGATGTGGGATTTGATCCCGGCTCTCCAGGATCGCGCCCTGGGCCAAAGGCAGGCACCAAACCGCTGCGCCACCCAGGGATCCCTCTCTGAGATCTCTAAATAGAAATGTTAGTTGTACTAGTTTGAAGCTCAGGATAGAGATCTGGGCTAGAAACACACATTTAGGCATTATCAATAGATCCTTATTTAAAGCTATGGGAATGAATGATATGATGTATGGAAAGAATATAAAAGGAGAAAAGAGGCTCTAGGAAACAGCTTTATTTTTTTAAAGATTTTATTTATTTATTTGACAGAGAGAGAGAGAGAGAGCATGACCTCATGAGCAGGGGGAGTGGCTGGCAAAGGGAGAGGGAGAAACTGACTCCCCATAGAGCAGGAAGCCCCATATGGGTCTTGATCCTTGGACCCCAGGATCATGCATGACCTGAGCCAAAGACAGCCACTTAACTGACTGCCACTTAGAAGCCCATAGGAAACAGCTTTAAAAGATCACCAGTAGTACCTTGAAAAAACAAGGAAAAGTATTAAGTCATACGCTATCTAGTGGTCAAACATGATAAAAACTGAAGGTGTCCTTTGAGTTACTAAAATGGAAATTATTCATGAATTTCTTTTATTTGCAAGCAAGTTCCATGGAGAGAGGGGTGGGGTGAGATGAAGCCAGATTGGATTGGGTTGAAGAATGAATGCCTGAGAAGTGAGGACCTACAAGTGGCATCATACAGACTTAGCTTGGTTATTCACATGCACATTACTCTTTCTATGCCTTAGTTTCCTCCTCTGCAAAATGGGAATGTGACAGTGTCTGCCTCATAGGTTTGTTGAAGTGAGTACATTAATCAGTGTAAAATATCTCAACAAAAACTGGAAGAAAAAAGACTTAGAGCACATCGTACAGCAATGTGAATATACATGACACCGCCAAACTGGTACATTTAAACATTGTTAACATGGTAAATTTTATGTTATGTGTATTTTACCACAGTTTAAAGAAAGAAAAATGTGGGGCACTGGGTAGCTCAGACAGTTAAGTATCTTTTTTTTTCTTTTTAATTTTTATTTATTTATGATAGTCACAGAGAGAGAGAGAGAGAGAGAGAGAGAGACACAGGCAGAGGGAGAAGCAGGCTCCATGCACCGGGAGCCCGACGTGGGATTCGATCCCAGGTCTCCAGGATCGCGCCTTGGGCCAAAGGCAGGCGCCAAACCGCTGCGCCACCCAGGGATCCCTACAGTTAAGTATCTGCCTTCAGCTCAGGTCATGATCCCAGGGTTCTGGAATCGAACCCTGCTTGGGGCTCCCTGGTCAGCTGGGAGCCTGCTTTTCCCTCTCCATCTTCCCCTCTCCGCTGCTTATTCTCTCTCTCTCTCAAATAAATAAAATCTTTTAAGAAATAAAGGAAAAAAAAAAGAAAAAAAAAAGAAATAAAGGAAAACTGCCTATAGCATATAAAAAGTTATCACTCTGCACAGCACTGACACATACTAAGTGCTTAATAAGTATTAGATGTTTTAATAGTAATAGTACATATAGAGAGCAAACATGTACCTGGCAATTTTTAAAATGCATAATCTTCCTTAGGCATTCTAGGCTCTTAATGTGCATAAGGTTCAATGTAATATAATGCATGTTTAAAACAATCATTTTACAGAATAGTCATGTTTCACATAACTGACATCATTCACACTTATTTGTTGATGGGAGTTTCAAGACTTATTGGTTTGGCTTGCTGTAACAGCATAATGTATACTTTTATTTTGCTCAAAGTATCACTTCACTATTGTAAGACTTATGTATATTGATACTTGCTTTCAGTATAAATAGGCTGAATTGTCTAGGAGAATGATGTGATAATTAGGATGTTTCCGCAGACGTAACAAAATCCTGGTATATTACATTACAAAATAGAAATATCATTCTTAGGACACTTGGGTGGCTCAGTGGTTGAGCCTTTGGCTCGGGGTGTGATCCCAGAGTCCCGGGATATAGTCCCACATTGGGCTCCCTGCATGGGGCCTGCTTCTCCCTCTGCCTGTGTCTCTGCCTCTCTGTCTGTGTCTCTCATGAATAAATAAAATCTTTTTAAAAAAGAAATATCATTCCTGAAAAAATACATGTATTGTTGAGTGATAACATGAATCCTAGGTGTAAGGGTCCTATCTCATACTACACTGTCCTTAAAATTGGTGCCGCAAGAACCTAGAGTAGCCAAATTCATAGAGACAGAAAGTGGAATGGTGGTTGCCGGGGTCTGGGGATGGTGGTGGAATGAGAGGGGGTTTAATGGGTATAGAGTTTTGGTTTTGCAAGATGAAAAGAGTTCTGGAGATTGGTTGCACAACAATATGAATATAGTTAACACCACTGAACTTTACACTTAAAATGGTTAAGTTGGCAAATTCTACGTGTATCTTATCTCAAGAATTTTCAAAATCAGGACTGCTTTTCATATATTTCAATGTAGGTAAAATGGTTTTAGAAAAAATTGCAGTGGTAGAGTGCATTGAAGAACCATGGATGCAATTTAACATGCAGATAAAAATGCACATTTCCAACCCTTGTAAAAATCTGTTCTCTCACAATTACTTTAATTAAGCTCCAATATTATCCTCTGTACTCTCAGAAAATCACTCCACCCCACTTCTGATGAGCAGAAACTCAAGGCCCTCCTCTGACGTGGGCACCATGCTTTCCCCCCATCTTATCCCTTCGCTGTATATCCAAAGAACTCTAGGGTTAGTGTACCTGTTCCCCACTCTTACACTAGGAATTCTCTTCCTGGCACCTCTGTTGAATTGGATGTGGCCACATTTCTTCTGTCTCCACTCCCTCCTACTCCAAGAAAAGCAGGAGAAATGTTTCGTCTTCTTGTCAGAAATGTTTGTGCTCTTCTTGAACAATTTTTCCCTTTTAATTTTATGGCTACTGATATTTTTCTGATTAGGTTTAGCTTTTCATGTGGCAGCTACAAACTAAATTTAATTTACAGCCCACCCAGTAGTGAGTGCATAATACATTCCTGGCCGTGCTTTATGCTCTGTCTTGCTAGCCTACATTTAATTCATGTTCAGGATCAGTCATTGCAGGAACTAGGCAGAGGCATTGATAAACATAGCATACAGCTCTTGTTCAGGATTTTCTAAGTGCTTTATCTCTAGTGACTACAGAAGCAATGGGTTAAAAATAGCAAACGTAGTAAAGTTAAAATTCTTTCCAAAGAATTTAATGTCTTTACAATATCAGTTTTCTGTGGTTTCTCTTTTAAATGGAACTGAGCTTGATCTTTCCTATCTTAATTCCTTCCTTGCAGATAATGCTTGGGAATTGCTTCGCCCACCATACTCCCCAACACCTTCTACTCCTCCCCACCCCCATGACCTTGTTCCTTGGTCCTGGCACTCTTGCTTCTTTCTAAGGACTCCCTCTCTCCACCTCCTACCTCCAGAGTGTGAAAGAAAGGCACAATGAGAAATTTACACAAAAGACATCCAGTGAAGTTTATTGACATATCAGAAATGCTTTGTTTCTATTTTAATACTTTGTTTCATGTAGAAAAATTATCTTAGGTAATTCCCTTGCAAACACCACCTATAATAGTTAACTTATGGGAGATTCTCTTCCAGAAGCCTTCTTTTCTCCAATTAAGTTTTCAAATCATTCCTAAAAAATGCCAGGTCCAATATTTAATCCATACATTGTGGCTTATGATTTTTTACCTCAAGGTCAAATCTTACCTTCCCCAGATGTTTCACACTACATTCCTGCTAATCTCATCAGTTTTAGTCAGGCAGTCTTCTCAGGATTTCCTAGATAAAGTTTTCCAATAGGAAATTCTAAGCCTTTACCTGAAACTAACCAGTTCCTTCTCATTCCTTAGATATCAATTAAAAATAATCTCTTCCAGGAAGTCTTTCATAGTTTAGGACATTTTGCCACACCATGCAATTCTCTTCTTTTTGTTTTTTATAACATGTCATCATAATACAGCTAACGTACCATAATTTCTTTATGTTGAGCATATGTACATATTTGAGTTCAGGTTAGCATGTCTTTCCAATTAGAGTATTTCACATTTTATACTGTGAACTTTCTGGGCATTCGAGAGAGAACAATATACGCATCAGTAGTATGAATTAAATGTATTAAAATTCTGTTTGTTCAAAGATGAATGTGTGTGTATACATATTTGATGGATCTTTTTAAGGGAAAACCTTTATTTTTCAGATTTGGTGCATGTCACTGTATATCAACTTCTCAGTGATCGATGCTAATAAAGAGAAGCATTGGGGGAGAATATCCAAAACTGTGGATAAATCACAATATTTTCTACTTGCTTTGGACTTTATAGTATGCTTTAAGAATGGGCATACAATTTTTTAAATTAGTCATAATATCTAATGTTGGAGAGAGAAGGAAATTGATATTCTCATACACTGCTAGAAAGTAAATTTGTATAAGTTTTCTGGAGGGCAATTTGGCAATGGGTATTAATAGCATTGTGACCAAGAAATTCCATCTCTATGAATTTATCCTAAAGAATTAATTAAGGATATATACAAAGATGAGCTTAAATCTTGTTGTCACAGCATTATTTAATGAGTGAGCAAAAAAAATGTGGCAACAATATAATGGTTAGGGAATAGGTTAAATGAATGAGTCTTCATTATCTGTGTTTGAATCCTGGTTCTAGCAATTACTAGTTGTATGAACTTGAACAACTTGCATAATTTCTCTGACCCTCAGTTTTCTAATCTTTAATATGGGGACAATAATAATGTTTACAGGGATCCCTGGGTGGCGCAGCGGTTTAGCGCCTGCCTTTGGCCCAGGGCGCGATCCTGGAGACCCAGGATCGAATCCCACGTCGGGCTCCCGGTGCATGGAGCCTGCTTCTCCCTCTGTCTTTGTCTCTGCCCCTCTCTCTCTCTCTCTCTCTCTGACTATCATAAATGTTTACAGCATGGGGTTGTTGTGAGAATTGAGACAGATAAAACATGCCTGGCACATAATGAGAGCTTCTTATTATGGTACATTCATATAATAAAATATTCATCCTTTAAAAATGGTGTTGCAGGGATCCCTGGGTGGCGCAGTGGTTTGGCGCCTGCCTTTGGCCCAGGGCGCGATCCTGGAGACCCGGGATCGAATCCCACGTCGGGCTCCCGGTGCATGGAGCCTGCTTCTCCCTCTGCCTGTGTCTCTGCCTCATTCTCTCTCTCTCTCTGTGACTATCACAAATAAATAAAAATTAAAAAAAAATGGTGTTGCAGGTAGGATGCCTGGCTGGGTTAGTCTGTAGAGCATGTGGCTCTTGATCTCAGGGTTATGAGTTCAAGCCTCACATTGGGCATAGAGCCCACTTAAAATAAAAATTAAAAAATAAATAAAAATGGTGTTGCAGGTGAATTTTAACATGGAAAGATATGTGGAATGTATTGTTATTTTTGTTTTGTTTCTACAGTAAAAATTCAGTTTATTCATCTGTTTATAACACAGTACAGGGGTGCCTGGGTGGCTCAGTTGGTTAAGGGTCCTGGGATAGATTCCTGCCCTGGGCTCCCTGTTCAATGAGGAATCTGCTTGTCTCTCTCCCTCTACCCCTCCCCTTACTCTCTCACTCTCTCTCTCTCAAATAAAATATTTTTAAAAAATAACAATACACAAGAAGCAAAGTGTTTCACATCATAGGTTTCACTTCCAATTCCTTGAACTGTTCATTTTTTGGCTGAAAGGAGAGACTAGTGGGGAAAGCCAGGCAATGCCTAGGCTACTAAAATAAGGCTGGGGTGGGGGGCAACGCTAACATCATCCTCACAGGGATGGCCACAAGGGGCTGTTCCTTACAAGCTGATTTCCTAGAACTGGTAGCAGGAAGCACAGGAGCACCACTTCTAGATGCTCACACTTCATTCAGCTCCACCACACAGGCAGGCACAGCAACACCTTCTGGCAGTTGCCCTTCCTGGCTTCCTAGATGTGGTAGTGCAGAGACATGGCATACTTTCTCTTGAATTCAGACCTAACTTTTAACACGTACCTTTCCTTCACTGTGGGCAACCATGTTTCTCATCAGGACCTTATCACAAGCCTCCTTACCCTTCATGGAATCCTAAAGTCAGTCCACAAAATAGGGGAGCTTGTTCTGAACACATTGGACTAGGGTCAGAAAAGCTTTTTCCAGGTCTCTTTTGACCTCCTCCTTGATCATAAGGGCTATAGCTCTCGTACCTTTCAAATTCTTTCTGGATGTGATACACACTTACTCAGTCATGATGCTGATCCCCTTGGGAACATCAGTTCCTTTCCTCTTCACTTCAGCATTAGAGATCATAGTATCTAGGCTCAAACAGTTCATAATCAATGACAGAGCCATCCTCTGCACTTCTACCTTTGCAAGGGCAACTGTCAGCAGAACTCACAGGATGTGTTAGAAACAGTATCCTTCTCCAAATCAGTCTTGTACATTTCCTTGTAGACTGTTAATTTCCCCTAGCACCTAATTAGTCTTTGAGCAGATGATCTCAGTGAGGGAGTCCTCATCAGTCCTCAGCACCTTCATGGGGGAGGCTTTCAGCTCGGAAGCCTCATACTGAGCAGGTGTTTCAGTAGGCTCCAAATCGCCTTTTCCAGGTGGCCAGGCACGGCTGAATTCAGTGCCCATGCAAATTCCTTTTTGGTCCTTGTCTGGTAGGTGAAGGCAATATGCTATGTCCCCTCATTGCTGTGGTTGGTCAATATGTTGGTGACAGTGACTTCATCCACACCTTTAGTCTTGATGCCATTTCAATGTTGAAAGCATTCCACTTAGCATCAAAGTAGGTGTATATTTTGACTGACCTGTATGCATATAGGGGTGTAGAGTCATCACCTTCCAAGTGGAGTTTGCACAGAATTTCATGAACAACAACAAAAAAGAACAAAAACAAACAAACAAACAAACATAAAAAGAATTTCATGAACAGTGGACATTTTGATAGATGCTGGCCCATAAGCTGAAAGCTGCAAGCATCCTCAGATGCAGAGCCAGAATGTGTTAAATAATTTTAAAAAATGGGGGGATCCCTGGGTGGCACAGCGGTTTGGCGCCTGCCTTTGGCCCAGGGCGCAATCCTGGAGACCCGGGATCGAATCCTACATCGGGCTCCCGGTGCATGGAGCCTGCTTCTCCCTCTGCCTGTGTCTCTGCCTCTCTCTCTCTCTCTGTGACTATCATAAATAAATAAAAAATTTAAAAAAAATGGGGCTTCTAGGTGATTCAGTTGGTTGAGCATCTGACTCTTGGTTTTAGCTCAGATCATATTGTCAAGGTCATGAGATCAAGCCCCATGTCTGGCTCTGTGCTTAGCACAGAGTCTTCTTGAGAGATTCTCTCTCCCTCTCCTTCTCCCTCCCCTCCTCCCCCAACTTGTGCTCTCTCTCTCTCCCAAATAAATAAAATCTTTAAAAAATTATAAAGAAAAAAATAAACTGCAAATAGTATGTGCAGTAGGATCCAGGTCTGGAAAAATAAACACCGAGATATTATTACTATGGTCATCTCTGGGTGGTGGGTGTTGCTGTTTTTTTTTCCCATTAATTACGTTTTATGCTGTGCTGTATAATGAGAAAAAAGTGAGTCAGTTTCTGTTGAAAAAAAAAAAAGATCAGGATGAGTAGATGGAGTACAGAGGGTTTTTAGGGCAGTGGAACTACTCATGATACTGTAATGATGGATATGGATCATTATACATATATCCAAACCTATAGAATGTATAACATGAAGAGTGAACTCTAATGTAGACTATGAACTTTTTATGGTAATGACGTGTCAGTGTGGGTTCACCTCTTATAACAATTTACCACTTTTTAAATTTTATTTATTCATGAGAGACAGAGAGAGAGAGGCAGAGACATAGACAGGAGAAGCAGACTCCCCGAAGGGAGCCTGATGTGGGACTCAATCCCAGGACTGGGATCATGCCCTGAGCTAAAGGCTGAGCCACCCAGGCATCCCACAATTTACCACTTTTGTTCAGCTTTTGATAGTCAGGGGAGGCTCTGCTTATGTGAGAGCAGAGGAAATCTTTGTACCTTCCGCTCAAATTTGCTGTGAACCTAAAGCTGATCTAAAAAATAAAATCTATTAGGGATCCCTGGGTGGCACAGTGGTTTGGCGCCTGCCTTTGGCCCAGGGCGCAATCCTGGAGACCTGGGATCGAATCCCACATCGGGCTCCCGGTGCATGGAGCCTGCTTCTCCCTCTGCCTATGTCTCTGCCTCTCTCTCTCTCTCTCTCTCTCTGACTATCATAAATAAATAAAAAATAAATAAAATCTATTAAAAGTAAATTAATTAAAAGATCAGATGGGAAAATGAATGAAGAATGCAGGGTAGCAAGGAATAGATATCCAAGTCTTATAAAGCTACCATATATAATTCTAGTTGTTGTTTATATGTCATTAAACATTTAATTCTAGAAATATTTGATGATGATGGTGATAATGGTGGTAGTGGTAGTAATAGTTACTATTTACTGAGCGCATACTATGTGCCAGTGCTATGTGAAACATTACATGCATTATCACCATTATCACATTTCATACAAATAGACACTTGAAACTCTTGTTACATTGCATATAACACTTCCATATAGCAACAAATAATATGTCCAATATATCTCTTTTTATACAAGTTTATGGAGAAGAGTTTCCTGACTTTTGTGAGAAGGGTCAGCTAGTAGCCTTATTGATTTAAATTAGGAATTTTTATTTTAACTATATTTTTTAGAGAGAGAGAGCAGGAGGAGGGGCAGTGGCAGAGGGAGAGAGAGAATCCTAAACAGGCTTCATGCACAGCATGGAGCCAGACATGGACCCAATCTCACCACGCTGAGATTGTGACCTGAGCCAAAATCAAGAGTTGGATGCTTAACTGACTGAACCACCCATGCTCCTTGAATTAGGAATTTTCTTGAACTATCAACCCTAGAACGTGATTAGTACAGGCTAGTCTGAATTTCTGGCCAGTGAGCAGTCATTAGCTGTCTGATACCTCCTTCTTCATAGTCATCCTCTGGATAGAAACTGAACCAGGCTCAGGCCAATGAATATGGACTGTGTCTCTTCCAAAGTTAAATAGACAGTGCTATTAGGTATAATCTGCTCATCTGTGTATACCAAAGTAGATCATTTAGCCACAGTTCAAAAAAAAAATTTTAAGTGTGCCATTCAAGGCTTTCCAGTATCTTCACCCCCTCATCCTCAGAATCTTCTATCTCTGCAGAGATACCTTGCATTACACTCACACAGGACTAGCAACCTTTCCTAAAACGTGTTTCCTAAAATAACTTTCTTAAAACATGTTTCTTAAAACATACCTAGAACTTTCCTTTTTCTGTTGCTTATGCTGTCAAACTCTTCACCCTGCGAGGCCCAACTCACACTGCCACTTTATGCCTTACCTGTCTCCCATCTCCCACTCCCTGTGCCCATTCCCTTAATCTTTGCTTTTTATCCCCCACCCCACTTTGCCTCCATTTGACACTTATTTCCTTGTCTCTTATGTAATAATTTGCTCTCATGTCTGGACTGTAAGGTGTCTGTGGATAATAACTATGGCTTATTTTTTTAAAGATTTTATTTATTCATGAGAGACAGAGAGAGAGAGAGAGAGAGAGAGAGAGGCAGAGACACAGGCAGAGGGAGAAGCAGGCTCCATACAGGGAGCCCAACGTGGGACTCAATCTTGGGTCTCCAGGATCACACCCTGGTCTGAAGGCAGGCGCTAAACCGCTGAGCCACCCGGGCTGCCCGGCTTATTTTTCTTTTAATCTCCCTTTCCCCTCTGAGTAGAAACACAGTTCCTTAAACATAGTATGGGCCCAATAAATAAATATTGAAATACTTAAGAGTTAGCCCTATTTTTCTGACAGTGGCTTGTTATGATAAGTAATTATGGCTCATTGTCCAATATAATTTAGATGTAGTGAATTTTCAGTGATCCCCATATGAATTTTCTATTATTACTTCTATAACCTTGGCTTCTAGCAAATGATTAGAAAAAAAAAACTGGTTTTAATGATTTCTTCAGCAAAATATAACTAGTGAGGGAAAATGCTCCTTAAAGAGTCATATGATACATTTAAAAATCTAATAAAAAAATTCAGACCAGTTACTTCATAAAAATACTTCTTTATCCAACACACCTTTTGAACACTCATTTCCCCACACACCAATTCACTCCTCTTACTGCCTTTCCTGGCTAGTACCCACCCATGGGTTTCAGCTAGGAACCTCAGACCAATCTGGAGCTCTTTGCACTCTATCTTACTTTTTTATTTTTTGTAAAAGATTGATTTTATTTATTTATTTATTTATTTATTTATTTATTTATTTATTTATTTATTATCATGTTAGAGAGGAAGTGCACGTGAGCTTAGGGAAGAAGGGTTAGAGTGAGAGAGAATCTTAAGCCGACTCCACACTCAGGGCAGAGTCGGACGAAGGGCTTGATCCCATGACCTGAGATCATGACCTGAGCCAAAATCAAGAGTTGAATGCTAACTGACTGAGCCACCCAGGCACTCCTAAGGATTTTATTTTTAAATAATCTCTACTCCCAATGTGGGACTCGAACTTACAACTCTAAGATCAAAAGAGTCCCGTGCTCTACTGACTGAGCCAGCCAAGTGACCCTCTTCTCACTTTCTCATCATTTTTCTAGTCTTCCTCCTCCTCTTCCTCCCACCCTTTTTCATTCAGACTTTCATTATCTTTTACCTGGCCTTTGATCCTGCTTCTAGTCCCTCTTCCCTCCACCCTCAATTTGTTCTGTATATGGTGCTAGGGTTGCCTTTCTAAAAGAGATATGATCTTGTTTAAAATGCCTTTGAGTTTTAAGAACTCAGAAGGATCTATGCTTCAGGTTTCCTGTTGGGCTCAAAGGCTAATGTCCAAAATCCATAATCTGGTTTCAGCTAAATTTCCCCAAATTTGCTTCCTTTCATGCCCTATAGTATTTCAGCCACCCTGAATCTCTCTGTTTCCCAAACATGCCTCTGGCCGAGCATCTCTTCCCACTCCCTGAATACCTGCTTCCTCTTCTCTGTCTACTGAATTCCTACCTTCCTCTGTGAAGCCTTACCTAGGGACCCCAGGCAGAGGTATAGTCTCTGTGCTTTGACTTCCCACAGATCATAACGTGTTCTGGCACTGACGTATGGCCTAATTTTCCCTAGCTACACTTTGAATTTCTCAAGGACAGGAAAATGTTTTATTTCTCTTTGGATCCTCGGGGCCTAGCACAGTGGTTTACCTCATTAAATATTTCTGAATGCACAACTCAATGTGGTCTTAAGATAGTAAAAGTAAGATATGGTAGATTCATTATCTGGCATTTCAAGAATGAACCAGGATACAGGTAGAATGGATGAGTTCTAAAGGCAATTTTCAAGCCTTATTTTCACACTTAGCTTTAAATCCCCCCCCATTCTTTCATTTTCCTCTTGTGTGGGTCCTCATATGCTTTGAGATAAGACAAAAAAGGAGAAAGTAGTCTATATGACAAGTATTGGAACAAGCAAGAGTAAAATGTGCTGAAATACTTGAAAACTATTGCCTTAAGCCATTATATATTATGAAAGTGTGGTTTCCTCACCTGGGTTCTAAGATACTTGATGGGGTTATTTTGTTTCTTGTAAGAAAAAACTGGCAAGAAAAAATGAGGTGATTTTAAGATCCATTGCCTTGAGAAGAGGAAAGTAGAGATAAAATGTTCTCTTAATGTTCTGCCTGGCATCTCTTATATTAAGTTATTTTGTTCTATTATATATATGCTTTTGATTAGCATCATTCTCAGTCATGAGTCAATTGGATTTTTTATTATTTCTTTAATTTTAAACTTAACTAATACTGTTGCTAACATGCATTAGGCACTCAGATATTTTAGATAACTTTCAACATTGACTTAATTAATGTTTAGAAATAATTAATCAGAAGCATTAAAGCCAGCTTGACTTCAATTTATTTTTTTATTGAAGTATAATTAACATTCAATGTTATATTAGTTTCAAGTATTGACTTCTTTAAATTTCAGTTTTTGCCACCTCCTTCCATCCCCACTCCCATGTGTGGTTCCTTTGGTCACCTTCATCAAATCAAACAGGTAAAAAGACTTTCAAAACCAACAACTGGTAAAAAAAAGGGAAACCTTATTTTTCTTTTAAAAAAATGCCTGTTCAGTAATTCCAATTGAGATCACATGTGATTCTGTTTCTAATTCCAGGAATGGTTTTTCTAAAAGAAAAACAACTAAGGAGTCCTATATTGCTTTGAGTTATTACCTATTTTAATAAACTGATAGTTTCCAGAAAAACTGTATACTCTTCTACCTTAGTCTGGCCTCTTTCAGAGATCTCAAAGAAAAAAGAATATTAATTTAATTTGTAGGTTCGTAATGACCATAATTATTATGCTTTTTTAAACCATCAGATGGAGAAATTTTTTTTTGAGAAATTTTTTTTTGACAGATGAAATGGCCTGTATGCTATCATTTTGTGTTAATTTCTTAGTGATCTAAGGGACACTTTGTATCTCACTGGCTTATGTTCTGTGCTGGCGCGTATGTGTGCATGTGTGTGGGCGATTGCGCACACACGCATGTGTTTAATAGCAAACACCTAATACACAGTTAAACCTTTTAATTATCCAAAGATTAGCCACAGAACTCAAAAGATCAAATCACCAGTCTGCCACAGGTGGTGGGATTTTTCTGACCCAAGTACAAGCAGACTTTTGTTCAAGGGGGGCTTAACTGTTATGAAGCACCTATTATTCACTATAGTGCTATAATGGGTACTTTACAACTGTGCTCTCATTTTGTCTCACAACATAAGGTCAGAAACTAACGATGAGAGAAATTTAGTAACTTAACCAATGTCCAGAGGTAGTGAATGTCAGAGCCAGGTTTAGCCCCAAATTACTGGATTCCTTTCCAGCTACCCTTTCCCTGTTTCAGTGGTCTAAAGCCATAGTATCTCTTAAGACTGGTGTTTAGGACTCCAACTCCTACTTCCTTTCCCTCTCTCCCTCTCACACCATGGCTTCCCTAAAGTCCAGCCTGTCATCCAGTAGCAAAAATGTATGGTAAAAAGATGTTTTTCCTTTTCATTAGATAAAACATTCTTTAACTGTCTTTGTGACTATGGAGCTCTTTTAGAAGTTCTTAGTGAAAGAACCTAAAATTTGTAGGTAAGATGACCCCTGGTTTATCTGTGCAATTTGTTTTGTTGCTTCCTCTAAAAGAGATTAATACTTAAAAATTGATTACATGTTGTTATTTGATTATGAAGCTTGAAATCAAGATAAATTTAACTGGTCAGTAATATAAATTGTAAAGCAATCTATTTCCATAGTGACAGAATATATGTTATAAACATTTAAAATGAAACACAAGTAGAAAGTGAATTAAATGGGAAAATAGAAATAATATTAGCTTTCAATCTGGGCACTGATTGAATGGAAAAATCAAGACTTATTTTCAGCAGCTTAATGGTCTGATAGATATCTTAAATTGCATATTTCTTTATATGCATCTTTTTTTTGATAGAGACAAAGAGTGAGCAGGGAGGGTGCAGAGGAAGAGGGAGTGAAAAAGTCTCCAGCAGGCTCCATGCCCAGCGTAGAGCTCAATGCAAAGTTCTAGCTCATGACCCTGAGTTCACGACCTGAGCCAAAATCAAGAGTCGGATGCTTAACGACTGAGCCACCCAGGTGTCCCTCTTTATATGCATTCTTTAACCATGATTTTTTACTTTTGGCTATTGAGCTTATTAACCTTTTGGGCAGGAGGATGCCTGAAAGTAAATTTCTGATCTCTTTTTACCCATAAACATTCAGTATGAATCTCTGAGAGATTTCTTACATTATCACAATGCCATTATTACATCTAGCAAAATTAAGTTATTCTTTAATGTCATCTAATAACCAGTCCATGTTAAAATTCTTACTGTTCTCAAAATGTTTTTTTAGTGATTCAAACATGTTCCAACCATGATCTCTCAGATCTCTTGTTTTTTAAGATTTTATTTATTTATTTGAGAGAGTGAGAGAGAGAGCTCACGTACAAGCAGCAGGGGAGGGGCAGAGGGAGAAGCAGATGCTCCACTGAGCAGGGAGCCCTACATGGGGCTCAATCCCAGGACCCTAAGATCATGACCTGAGCCGAAGACAGCTGCTTATCCAACTGAGCCACCCAGGCGCCTCTCAGGTCTTTTATTTAAAACAGCCTTCCCCTCCTGTTTTTCTTCCATGCCACTTATTTATTGAAGAAACCAGGCCATTTATCCTGTAGACTGACCCATATTCTGATTCTGCTTCCATGTGGTATTTCATGTTTTTTTGTTCACTGCATTTCCTATAAACTGATTTGATTACATTTTCCTTTACTTTTAAATAAGCCCACAGCCCACGCAATATTAGGTTCTGGGTCAACATTTAAGTCAATGTATGGTTTAAGTTGCCCCTTCCCTTGCAGGCAGTTAATGAATAATTTCTTCTCAATTGGGGCTGCTAGGTGTTTTCTAGGTATTAGGGAGCTTGAGAAAATGAAGCTGGAAGTTAATGTTCTGTTCCCCCTTAGCTTTATTGATATGTAATTGACATACAACATCATTTAAGTGTAAGGTGCACAACATGATGATTTGATTTATGTACATATTGTAAGGTGATGACCATGGAAGTTAACTTTCTAAATACATAGCAATTCCTAAGTGTTCAGGAACTATTCCTTTTATGTATTTTCCTTTCCTAGTAACAATTGAGTTTATGTTTTTTTAAATTATAGGCTTTAGGACTTTATTTTTTTATTTTTTAAAGATTTATTTATTTATTTATGATAGACATAGAGAGAGAGAGAGGCAGAGACACAGGAGGAGGGAGAAGCAGGCTCCACACCGGGAGCCCGACGTGGGACTCAATTCCAGGACTCCAGGATCGTGCCCTGGGCCAAAGGCAGGCGCTAAACCGCTGAGCCACCCAGGGATCCCCTTGAGTTTATGTTTTAAGAGGTTTGAAAGCACTCAGCTTTTAGGTCCTTATCCCAGAGCCCTAAACATAAGTAACCACCCTGTCGAAATAGCTTGTGTATTAGTTTGCTAGGGCTGCCATAACAAAGTACCACAAACAGGGGGCTTAAACAACAGAAATTTAGTTTCTCACAGCTCTAGAGGCTGGAAGTCTGAAATCAAGGTGTTGGCAAGATTGATTTCTTCTGAGGGCTATGAGAGAAGTGTCTGTGTGTTCCAGGCCTCTGTCCTTGGCTTATAAATAGCCATCTTTACCTTCACATGATGTTTTCTCACATATGTCTGTCTCCAAATTTCTTTTTTATAAGGACATATTGGATTAGGGCCAACCTTCATAAACTTATCCTAACTTGATTACCTCTGCAAATACCCTATCTCCAAATAAAGTCACATTCTGACACACTAGGGATCAGGACTTCAACATACTGGATTTTTAGGTGGGGGGCACAATTCCAACCATAACAGTTTGTTCACAGTATATGGTCTTTAGCTTTACTTCTATTCCCTGACTTGTTAAATAGGATATAAAATCATTGATACCTAGAACGTAACTTTTTTCTGCAGTACCTTAAGTAGCATCAGTTAAATTATCTACTTACATGCTAGCCCTGTATTTCTAGCATCTCCTCCTTTTGTATCTTTGCAAATGTAAACTTTCCAATACATATTACGGTCGTTTTATCTTACCTGGCTTGGATAAATTAAACTGGGTTGAGACACAAATGTAAAGGAACTCTATGAAATGAAGCCATTTAAAACAAATGATGCCAGGGTGCCTGGGTGGCTCAGTCAGTGAAGCACTTGCCTTCAGCTCAGGTTATGATCCCAGGTTCCTGGGATTGAGTCCTACATCGGGCTCCCTGCTCAGTGGGGCATCTACTTCTCCCTCTACCCCTCTCCCCTACTTGTACACTCTCTTTCATGCTTGCATGCTCTCTCAAATAAATAAATAAAATCTTTTTTTTAAACATTTTGCCAATTGCCAATTTCTTTTTTTTTTTATTTTTTATTCATTTATGATAGTCAGAGAGAGAGAGAGAGAGGCAGAGACACAGGCAGAGGGAGAAGCAGGCTCCATGCATCGGGAGCCCGACGTGGGATTCGATCCCGGGTCTCCAGGATCGCGCCCTGGGCCAAAGGCAGGCGCCAAACCGCTGCGCCACCCAGGGATCCCTAAATAAATAAAATCTTAAAAAAATAAAACAGATAATGCCAGCTGGAGTGCAGGGCATGTTTTTGATAGGGACCATTTAGATACCACAGTTTGATAGGTTGTCTTATGGACTTTGCTATCATTTCTAGTCTAGAAAAGCAAGGACATTAGATTTCAGTGATATGTCTTTCAGTCTTCCTTGAAACCTACTAGTCTTATTTTATGAAAAGATGTTCTTTAAGGGAATAGCCTGGTTTATTTTAAAAGACATTTAATTTGATCTTAGTTTACAAACTGTTTCATTCTTTCAGCAAGCATTTGTTAAGCAGTGTGCTGGCGCTGGGCAACTAAAATCTTTCAGGCATGCTCACCTTCAGAGAGCACAAGTGTCTAACTTACCATTTCCATTTTTACCCTGGATCCTAAAGACCTGAAAGCTAAGTTTAGTGCTTAAGTGCAGCAACTCTCCTTAACCTGAATTTCTAGCATAGAGTACTCTTTGCCCCTTGACAGTTATGTGGCTCTTGACCTTTTATCCTTAACCATCTTATTTCATTATAAGCATCTCATAACCGTTTTGGAAATAGGCAAGATATAAGCAATAAGAGTTAACCTGCTTTTACTAACAACCCTCAAAATAGCTGATGTTGGCTAATGGTCTTTCAATGGGAGGAACAATAGGCAAAATCCTAACTTACTTTGGGAAAAATTACTCTTGTTGGTTGACTAAATTACAAAATACTTTGAGCCTCTCACTACAGGAAAACACCTACATAAGTATTAAATGGAAGAACTATACTAACCTCACATTTTGTTGAAAAGATTTACTGTTATTCCACTGTTTTAAAAGACTAGCTTCTTAAACATCCTTTCCCAATTTCCCTCATTTTCCATAATGACTTTAGAATAACTCAAAGCTCTAGATTCACCCTCAGTTCTTCCTTATTTTTCTACAGTATCCAATTAAGCATTGAATCCTGTTAATTCTTCCTTGACAACATCCTCTCTGTTCCCACTTCCTCTGTCCCTTGGGTCCAGATTACTATAATAATATTCTAAGAGATTTCCTATTTTTGCCAGTTTAATCCAACTTCTACAACCACCACTAAGATAACTTCTTGAAGACTTCATTTTCACCTTTTCCTCCCCTGTGCAAAATGTTAAAGTGGCTTCCCATTACCTATTGAATAAGAGTAAGAATAAGAGGGGTGCCTAGGTGGCTCAGTCAATAAAGCGTATGCCTTCGGCTCAAATCATGCCCAGCATCAGTCTCCTTGCTCAGCAGAGAGCCTACTTCTCTTCCTCCCCTCTTACTCTGACTGCCACTCCCCCTGCTTGTGCTCACTCTCTTGCTCTCTCTGTCAAATAAATAAAATCTTTAAAAGTAAGAATAAGAATAGCTCAGTTGTAGTAAGTACTTACTTACATAGGTTGCCAGGCACTGTGGAAAAGAAATTGTACACCTGCTTTGTTATCCTCAAGTCTTATCATCATCCTCATATGGACAAGGAGACCGAGGCTCAGGTTCAGTCACTTGCCTAGGGTTGCACAGGTAATAAGTTACGGAGCTGAGATTCAACCCAGTTCTGTTTGGCTCCAAAGCCCGGTCCTAACTAACTATGCTATTCTGCCCAAACTCTTAAAGCTCAAACCCTTCAGTTATTTAAGATCCTGGAAATCTGGCCCTATTTTCCCTCTCCAGTTTTCTCTCTCACGACTTCCTAGTACAAACTGTTTCAGTCAAGCTAGCCTCACTACCCTGAAACCAGCCACGTGCTTTCCTGCCTCTAAGCTTCTGTTCACATGGTTCCTTCTGCTTGGCATATCTTCCACCCTTGGCTTGCCAGATTTGAAACCACCTTCAAGGCCTAGGTCACATTTTAATTCACACAACACAAGCTTCTCTTCTATTCCAGACCACCCATAACATATATTGTTTATGTAGGCAATACTATTTAAACTCTTCGGATCATACGCTGCACCAATGCAAAATGTTTTAGCGCATCCTTCTAATACATGATGGGCATGTACTACCAAACTAGTATATAATATGAATCATTGAATATATGCAAAATACGAATATAAAAAGGATGAAATAGGGACGCCTGCGTGGCTCAGTGGCTGAGTGTCTGCCTTTGGCTCAGGTCGTGGTCCCAGGACCCTGGGATCAAGTCCCAAATCAGACTCTCCTACAGGGAGTCTGCTTCTCCTTCTCCCTATGTTTCTGCCCCTATCTCTGTGTCTCTCATGAATAAATAAATAAAATCTTTTTTTAAAGAATAAGATAAAGATAAAATTATGGTTTTAGAACGTTTTAAATATTTTATTAACTATAGGTCATTATTGAGAGTGAATATGAATTCATATTTCCAATAGTCCTCATGATTTAAAATTACTTTAACCAGCTCCTTGATAGAGATTAGCTCAGCATTGTGTTTTCACAAGCAGATGGCAGATGATGTGTGCTGTGCTAGGAGCTTCACCTTTGTCATTTCCCTGTCATTCGCTTAGACTTGTATTACAAATCTTCTGTCCAACATTTCTTTATAGAAATCTTGTTAAGATACTTGTCTATTTTGTGGAACTCTGTTTAATTAAAACTAAATAATATATCCATATGGCCATCTAACTTGGAATTAGTTATAATTTAACTAAAAGCCAAAATCACGCTGGTTTCTTGCAAGATCTTTGGACCCTCTGGGCTGAATGAGGGCACCTGTATCAATCTGTATACTATTAGCAAACTTTCATTTCTTACTATCTTAGATTTTAAAATATATAAATTGAATTTCTATGGTTTTCTTTTTGCTTCTCGGTGGATCATCTTGTATACTTCCTTGTATACTTCCTGGGATCATGCTTACTTTGGAGAACACCAAATTAATGTGTATAAAATTTGTCTCTCTAATATGATTCTAGGCCATTTAGGGAAAGCTCATCTGCTTATTTGATGTTCTCCATAATATTTATCACTATATTTGCCCAGCACTATCCTAGGTACTTTATTATGTGTGAAATATGTTTTTAAGAATGCCAGGATGAATTTTGACTGTGGGAGGGATGCCTGGGTAGCTCTGGGACTCCTGGGTGGCTCAGTGGTTGGGTGTCTGCCTTCGGCTCAGGTCGTGATCCCGGGTCCAAGGATCAAGTCCTGCATTGGGCTCCCTATGAGTAGCTTGCTTCTCCCTCTGCATGTGTCTCTGCCTCTCTCTGTGTGTCTCTCATGAATAAATTAATAAAATCTTAAGAAAAAATTTAAAAGATTAAAAATATATTTGTTCTTTTGTGTTTATTTCAATTAATATTATGTTTGCAGTATTAATCCATGCTGTAGCATGTATCAGAACTTCATTCCTTTTTATGGCCAAAAGATAACTCCATTTTTTAATCCATTCATCTAGTAACAAACACTTGGGTTGTTTCCACCTTTTGGCTGTTGTGAATAGTGCTACTATGAACACTGGTGTACAAGTACCTGTTTGAGTCCATTGTTAATACTTTCGGGTATATACATGGAACAGGATTGGTGGATCATATGGAAATTCAATATTGAACTTTTTAAGAAACCATCAAACTGTCTTCCACAGAGTCTGCACCATTTTACATTCCCACTAGCAACATATAAGAGTTATAATTTCTCCACATTCTCATCAACACTTGTTATTTTCCACATTTTTAAATAATAGCTTTCCTAACGAGTGTGAAGTATTAGCTCATTGTAGTTTTGAATTGTATTTCCCTAATGACGAATGTTGAACATCCTTTCATGAACTCATTGACCATTTGTTTATCTTAATATTTTTAAGTTAATTTATTTAGTTTAGAGAGGGAAAGAGCACCAGCACAGTGGGGAGGGGCAGAGGGAAAGGGAGAGAGAGTTTTCAAACAGACTCCACGCTGAGCATGGAGCCAGATGTGGGGCTTGATCCCACAACCCTGAGATCATGATGTGAGCCAAAATCAAGAGTCAAACGGTTTTAACAGACTGAGGCACCCAGGTACCCCTATCTTCTCCAATTTCATGATTGTCTTTACACTTTCTTGATAGTGTCTTTTGATGCACAAAAGTTTTAAATTTTTATGAAGTCCAATTTATCTATTTTTTTCTTATGTTAACTGCGCTTTTGGTATTATACCTGAAAAATCATTACTAAATCCAATTCATGAGGCTTTTGCCGTATATTTTCTTATAAGAGCTTTATAGTTTTAGGTCTTACCTTTAGGTCTTTTATCCATTTCAAGTATAGATGGTGTAAGGAAAGGATTCAACTTCATTCTTTCATATGTGGATGTTCAGTTTTCCCAGCACCATTTGCTGAAAAGACCATCTTTTACCCATTGAATGGTTTGGCACCCTTATCGAAAATCAATTGACCCTATGTGTGGGTGTTCATTTCTGGGCTCTCTATTCTATCCCATTGGTCTATATGTCTCTCCTTATGCCAGTACCACACTGTTTTGATGAGTAGCTTTATAGTAAGTTTTGAAATCAGGAAGTGTGAGTCCTCCAAGTTTATTCTTCTTTTTCAAGATTATTTTGGTTATTCAGGGTCCCTTGAGATTCCATGTGAATTTTGTTTTTTTTTTTTTTTTCATGTGAATTTTAGGATGTTTTTCTACTTCTGCAAAAAATGCCACTGGGATTTTGATGAGGGTTGCATTGCATCTGAAGATCACTTTGGGTACTATTGCCATCTCAAAAATACTAAGTTTTCCAATCCATGAACATCAGATATCTTTGTATATGTGGGTTATTTTTTAAATAACTATTTATATGAGAAGTAATATTTGCATTTATTTTTTAAAAAGCTCAAACAATGTGGTAAAGTACAAAGAAAGAAAGAGGGGCACCTGGGTAACTCAGTGTTTGAGCATCTGCCTTCAGCTCAGGTCATGATCCCAGGGTCCTGGGATTGAGTCCTGCATCAGGCTCCCATAGGGAGCCTCCTTTTCCCTCTGCCTGTGTCTCTGCCTTTATCTCTGTGTCTCTCATGAATAAATAAATAAAATCTTAAAAAAAAAACAAATTACTCTAAATCTCACTACTCATTGATAAGTACTGTGAACTTTTTGGTGAACATCCTTTTGAACACCTCTTGTTTGTAATTTTACATAAATAGCATCTGAGCTTTTTTCTACTTAATATGTAATACATGTTTTTCTTTGTCAATGACTAGATTTAAATCATGTTCGCACCATCATTTACTTAAACAAACCGATACTGATAGACATTTAGTTTGCTTTGGACTGTGAGTGATATTTATTAATATCACAGTATTAATGGTAGGAAAAATAGTATAATAATGAATGATGTTTACTCTTTTAAATGAAGAAAGCTATGAAGTTCTTCATCTGAAAAGTTTCTGCATATTTGATGTACTGTACTGCATTAGTAATAGACCTTTGGTGTAGAAGTTGCAACAATGAAAAGTAGAGAACTACACAATTGTTTAAAGATTTGTTTATACTCCAGCTCTTCTGTAGCCCAGTAAATAATAATAAAAGTACAACCAAATGAAATAATTTTGTAAAGCCATAGGATCTGATATTCATTTATTCTTACATTCTGCCTTTCAGGAAGAAGGTATGGATTTAATAAATAGAGAAGCAATGCATGAATGGTGAGTAGTGTACTTTGAATTACCATTCTGAGCATCTCTATATTCAGTCATATCTTTTCTTCCAGTACTGATGTCTCTTCTTTTGCAGGAAGGTACAAACTGCAATACAGATAAATCGGTCTTGGGAAGCAAGTTTGAACCTGGTATGATATTAACACTTCAATTTTATAGAAAATTTGAAATTTTTACTGATTTTTCAGTGTTGGCCTTACCTAGTTTTGTTGTAATTTCTATAAATGTAAGCTCTCATTTGAAACTTAAATTTATATGCCTCGTAAGTAATTTTTGATTTCTCCTAAGAAACAGTTGATGACTTATTCATAAAAATAACTGACATCATTTGAAAGTGAGGTTCAAAGTAAATAGTTGTCTAATACAAAACTGTCATTGTTGTGGATCAGCTTTGTCTCTGTCCTGGTGAATCTAAGAAAAGTTCAGCTCTGCTGGTCACATTGCTTAGATGACAAAACAATAAATGATTTCACTCTTTCCTACAGAATTTATTAACTAGATATTAGGGTTTTAAACCACAGACAATGGTTTTCCTGGATAAATACTACATTTTTATGCCTGTAATGCATGTACTCCCACTAAAATTTTAACATACCATTTTTAATTTGAACATATTTGGAATTTAGTTACATCCCCTGCTAGCATCTTTAATGTTTCTGTACACATTATGATTACTTAGTTGTGGAAGTTGAATGATGTTTAGGTTTTTTTTCCATGGACATCTCAGATAATGATAGAATTGAGCTGAAATTTGCATAGAAGAGGTTCATCTTTCAGTTTGGGGAGTTATTAGATTAGGAAATGGGTCATCAGCAAAAACAGTACCATCTTATTTTCCTTTGAGCCCTGAGTGTATTAGATGGACATCTATCCCTGATTTAGGAGTAGGTCCCGAAGAATGAGTAGATAACCTCTGGAGCCTATCCCTTTTCATGTTTGGTGCTAATACAATTTATATATACTGTTTGATTCTCTTAACTGACCCAATTTTAATTATTCAGGTATTGGCACGAGTGAGTGAACCTATTATTGTGTTAGGAAAACGAAGAGAATATGCAACATAATTTTACTGTGTCTCGGAAAATAAAGAGCATATTTTAAAGTCCTGAATTATGCAGTACTGATTTTATCCACATAAAATCTATCAACAGTTTTTATATAGCTGCAGTAATTTTTGCTGTTACATTTGTTTTTTTTTTTTAATATATTTTTTTCAATTTTTATTTATTTATGATAGTCACAGAGAGAGAGAGAGAGAGGCAGAGACACAGGCAGAGGGAGAAGCAGGCTCCATGCACCGGGAGCCCAATGTGGGACTTGATCCGGGTCTCCAGGATCACGCCCTGGGCCAAAGGCAGGCGCCAAACCGCTGCGCCACCCAGGGATCCCTGCTGTTACATTTGTATCTTAGTTCTAACCAAATCCTTTTTGATTGTTTCCTTGACTTAATATTGTAGTTTTCAATAACAGAGCACAGGTCCAATGCAAAGAGAAAAACTTTATTTTTTTTAATTTTTTATTTATTTATGATAGTCACAGAGAGAGAGAGAGAGAGAAGCAGAGACATAGGCAGAGGGAGAAGCAGGCTCCATGCACCGGGAGCCTGATGTGGGATTCGATCCCGGGTCTCCAGGATCGTGCCCTGGGCCAAAGGCAGGCGCCAAACCGCTGTGCCACCCAGGGATCCCGCAAAGAGAAAAACTTTAAATTAGGATTTGTATATATATGGTAAGTATCACACAATATCAAGTACTCACATTCTAGACTTTTTGGGGACACTAGGCAAGCTCTTAGACTTGCCATGGAGCTCTCTTTGCCAAAAAGAGAAAATGAAGTGAATCTTGGGTCCCCTGCTTGCTTCAGGACGATGTGAGCTTCTCATCATGGTACAACCATGACTCAATAAAGATTCCCTTCCCCATGCAGCAGTTCTCTCCCTAAGTATGTGATAGGTAAGCAATTGGTGCTACAATTGTACACTGCTTTCTGCTGACACAGAGTGACGGTGATTTAGAGAAACCATCTTCAAAGTGCATCGATTTAATTCCAGTATCCCCAGCAACTTCTCCTACCAGGGGAATTGGGAAGGTAAGAACGGAGAGCCTAAGAAATTGTGTCCCTTGAAATATTTAGAAAATATTAATGCTTCACCACACACATTTTGGGGGGATATATTTTGTCATAGTACATCTGATTCTAAAGGACATTTTCCCTTCCTTTTAATTTCTTGAACTATTATTAACATGTAACAAGTCACCAGCTTTTAAGTATATAATTTGATTAATTTTGGTATGTGTACAATCCTGTAACCATAACCATAATCAACATATAGAATAGTTCCCACACTCTAAACAATGTCCTCGTGATCTTTTGCACGTGATATCCTCCTCCCCACCCCCCGCCCATCCTAGGAAACCACTGATCTGTTTTCTGAGAAGAGTGGTGGTTTTAAAACCTCTGTTCTAATTTGATTTTAGCAATGTTTGCCTCCATCGTTACAAACTTGTGTGGGTTGCACCACTTTGCCTCCAAGTCCTATTCCTAATCCTACACAACGATTTACAGTGTAAGTTCATGTTATATGAAAATACCAAATTGCTTATAAAATTAGAATTAAAAAAAATAAAATAAAATAAGAATTTTAGGAACTTAAAAGAAATTATAGCTCCATGTTCTGTGACAACCAAAGAAGTCATGTTTTTAGCTAAATTAAAATGTCATTGTTTTATTATTTTGTATGTTAAAAAGAATCAAGTGACTAAGAACATGTAAGAACATATGAACATTCGAAGAATCAGTAATTCATTAGCCCTGTTTGAACACAGTCTTCCTCTCCAAGCTTGGTAATAAGGATAAGAGCTAATTCTTGAATATAAACAACTGTACCTGATCATTTACCTATGATTTTCACCTTGAATCAAGGCATGTCACAACCAGAACTGTAGATCTTTCTAGTTTTTTTCCCTCACAATTTCAGAAAATCCTGAATCCTTATAAATTACAAGACAGTTTGCTATCCTGAGCATTCCTGTTTTTAACCTAGATTTAGAGAAAAGCAATAAAACGATGTAATACTACACAGTCTTTTTCTAGTGTATGTCCTTAGATCTATTATAATAAAATAGTCATAGCTGATTTTGTTCAAATTTTTTCTTGTAATGATTGTGATGATTTTATTTTAGAAGAAGTCAAAGCCCCAACAACACTATTAGACCAAGTATCTGTGGACCTTTAAAAAGAAAAGGTACTTTTATCTACCAGCAAAAACAAATATAACTTCGAATTATTTTTATAAAATATCATATAAAATCAAAGTGTTATAAGAAATTAATTTTAAAGGATTTATTTAAAATGTTTGATAAAGGGATCCCTGGGTGGCACAGCGGTTTAGCGCCTGCCTTTGGCCCAGGGCGCGATCCTGGAGACCCGGGATCGAATCCCACGTCGGGCTCCCAGTGCATGGAGCCTGCTTCTCCCTCTGCCTGTGTCTCTGCCTCTCTCTCTCTCTCTCTCTCTCTCTCTCTGACTATCATAAATAAATAAAAATTTAAAAAAATGTTTGATAAAAAAATAAAATGTTTGATAAGTTACTAGATGCCTTTCATTTTATTTAAACAAAACTGTGTAAAGACAACTTTAAAAGCTATAAAGTGCCATATAAATGTGAATTGAGAAATTTAAGTTTAGTCATCTATTATGATTTTCATTATAAAATTCACGAAGCTAGCTGCCTTAAATACTTTCTGAAACAAGATAAATGAGTGAATGAACAAACAGAATGAATCAGTCCTAGTATTCCACTGAATCTTGACCCCTGCCTGGCCTGCTGCCACACCTACTTATTGGCATCATATGAATAAGTTGACACAAATCAGATCCACTTAGCAAAAATATATGCTAAGGTGTGTGTTCTCTGATGTTTCACTTATTTATGGGGGTTAATTTGGTCGAATATATGGAAAATGACCCACCTACCCAGTAATAAAAAGGTGTTGAAAAAAAACAGAACTTTTTTTTTTAACTCCCATAGCCCTGGATCTCATTTCTCAAACCTGCCTCACTAAGCTAGGTTGTTCTTACTTTTTCGTTAATACCACTACTGAGTTAGTTAAACTTAGTACAAAAGTGCAGAAGGGGAGGTGAGGGGGTAGGCTAACTGGGTGACAGGCATTAAGGAGAGCACATGATGAGATGTGCACTGGGTATTATATGTTGGCAAATTGAATTTAAATAGAAAGAAAGAAAGAAAGAAAGAAAGAAAGAAAGAAAGAAAGAAAGAAAGAAAGAAAGAAAGGAAAGAAAGAAAAGAAAGAAAGAAAGAAAGAAAGAAGGAAGGAAAGGAAGGAAGGAAGGAAGGAAGGAAGGAAGGAAGGAAGGGAGAGAGAGAAAGAGAAAGAAAGAAAAGAAAGAAAGAAAAGAAAAGAAAGAAGAAAGGAAAGGAAAGGAAAGGAAAGGAAGGAAGGAAGAAAGAAAGGAAAGGAAAGGAAAGGAAAGGAAAGGAAAGGAAAGGAAAGGAAAGGAAAGGAAAGGAAAGGAAAGGAAAGGAAAGGGAAAAAAAGGAAAGAAAAGGCAAGGCAAGGCAACAGTGGCACATGGGTGGCTCAGTCGGTTGGGCATCTGTCTTTGGCTCAGGTCATGATCCTGGGGTCCTGGGATTGAGCCCCACATCGAACTCCCTGCTCAATGGGGAGTCTGCTTCTCTCTCTCTCTCTGCCCCTCACCCTGCTTGTGCTCTCTCTTGTTCTCTCTCTCAAATAAATAAATAAATAAAATCTTTAAAAAAAAGAAAAAAGCTTAGTACAAAGTTTATAATAGGGAAGGAGTAACTTGGGTGGCTCAGTTAGTTACGTGTCAGCCTTTGGTTCAGGTCATGATCCCAGGGTCCTGGGATGGAGCCCTGCATTGGGCTCCCTGCTTGGTGGGGCTTCTGCTTCTCCCTCTTCCTCTGCTCCTCCTCCCCGCTTGTGCATTCTTTCTCTCTTTTAAGTAAATAAATATATCTTTAAAAAACTAAGGAGGGAAAATGGATAGGAAAGAAGGTTAAACTTTTAAGATGTGTATTTGTGAAAAACCCATTAAGATAGGAAAGAAGAAGGAGAAGAAAAAAGAGGAAGGAAAAGGAGAAGAATAGGAGAAGGGGAAGAAGGAACTATAGGGAAAGAAATTAAAATCGAAATGTACTTTAATCTTGCTTGTATTTTGGATTTTTTTATTGGAGTTCAATTTGCCAACATATAGCATATCACCTGGTGCTCATCCCATCAAGTGCCCACCTCAGTGCTCATCACCCAGTCACGCCAACCCCTGCCCACCTCCCTTTCCACTACCCCTTGTTCGTTTCCCAGAGTTAGGAGTCTCTCATGTTCTGTCACCCTCGCTGATATTTTCACTCATTTTCTCTCCTTTCCCCTTATTCCCTTTCACTATTTTTTATATTCCCCAAATGAATGAGACCATATAATGTTTGTCCTTCTCTGATTGACTTACTTCATTCAGCATAATACCCTCCAGTTCCATCCACGTTGAAGCAAATGGTGGGTATTTGTCGTTTCTAATGGCTGAGTAATATTCCATTGTATACATAGACCACATCTTCTCTATCAATTCATCTTTCGATGGACACCGAGACTCCTTCCACAGTTTGGCTATTATGGACATTGCTGCTATAAACATTGGGGTGCAGGTGTTTCAACATTTCACTGCATCTGTTTCTTTGGGGTATTTTGGATTAATTAATGGCAATTGTCCTAACAACACATCTAACTCAGCTTGTACTTACTATATTCTAAGACTAAGACTAGATCAATTCAGGAAAACACTCTTTCAAACAAAGCATTGTTTTATGATGATAGATCAATGACCTAGCTTAAGGGACTTTTCTCTGTGCTGTGAAGTTAAGAACTCCTGTTGACAAAACATTTACATATGCTAATAGTTTGGGGCACCTGGATGGCTCAGTGGTTGAGCATCTGCCTTTGGCTCAGGTCCTGATCCTGGGGTCCTGGGATTTAGTCTGGCATCAGGCTCCCCTCCAGGGAGCCTGCTTCTCCCTCTGCCAATGTCTCTGCCTCTCTATCTGTGTCTCTCATGAATAAATAAATAAATAAATAAATAAATAAATAAATAAACTAATAGTGTAAGAGCTGTTAGAAAGTTGGGGTCACTTGAGTATTTAAAATAAAATATGCGGGGATCCCTGGGTGGCGCAGCGGTTTGGCGCCTGCCTTTGGCCCAGGGCGCGATCCTGGAGACTCGGGATCGAATCCCACATCGGGCTCCTGGTGCATGGAGCCTGCTTCTCCCTCTGCCTGTGTCTCTGCGCCTCTCTCTCTCTCTCTCTCTCTCTGTGACTATCATAAATAAATTAATTAATTAATTAAAAAAAAAAAACTTCAAAAAAAAATAAAATAAAATATGCTTAGTGACACCTGGCTGACTCAGTTGACGGAGTATGTGACTGTTGATCTTGGGGTTGTGAGTTTAAGCCCCATGTTGGTGTAGAGATTACTTAAAAATAAAATCTTTAAAATCAGTGAAATAAAATATGCTTAAATTGAAGACAGTGTTTTACTAAATTAAAATAATTCTCCTTTTGGGGTGTCTGGGTAGTTCAGTCAGTTCAGTATCCACTTCTTGATTTCCGCTCAGGTCATGGTCTCAAGGTCTTAAGATTGAAGACGTCATTGGACTCCATGCTCAGCACAGAGTCTGCTTTTCTTTTTCCCTTTCCCTCTGCCTCTCTCCCTACTTGCTCATGCTCTCTCACTCCCTCTCTCTCTAAAATAAATAAATAAATCTTTAAAAAAACAAATAAAATAATTCTCTAAGACATTTATGCATAAAATGTTTTATGACATTGAAAATTCCTGGAATTTTCTTAGAATTTATTATTTTAAAAATTGTTTTTATATTAAAATTTTGACATAATACACTGTTTCTACTCAGTATTTTGGTGGATGTGGCATGTCTCACACGACCATCTTGTACCTGGTTTTCAGGTGCTCTGGAGGCTGACCGCCTCTTTTCTTTGAATTATCCCTAAGAATGCCAAAGCAAATTCTGTATCTACTACATAGTCTATAGTCTATATTTTAAGTCAGACTTTTCCAAGCATAGTCTATATTTTAAGTCAGACTTTTCCAAGCATAGCCTGTATAAGTTTGGTCAGAATTCATCTGGAGTTTTAAATACAGTAAGAGATTAAACAGAAATTTAATTTCATTTATCTATTTGGAAATATGAATATCCACTGGGAAATAATAAATGATATCTTATTTGGAGCCTATTAATACGAATGAAATGTGGGGGGAAGAGGTATAAAAAATCCGAAGAGGTCCTGGGCGGGGGAGAAAAAAGAACGAGGACTATAAAATGGGAGAGAGTGTGAGATAGCAGTTAGAATCTCCAAGCACAAGAAGGTACATTGTATAATGATAAGCTGCATTTACTTCCACTAGAAATAGGCAAGGGCAAATAGGGCCTCAAGTGGAAATTCTAAGAAATCTGCAGAAAATCAGACAGCTATAAAGAGCATTTTACCAGTAATGATGGTTTCAGCAAAGAAGATTTCAATTTTTTTATATGATGAATTTGTCTTGATTTGTCTGGCTTTTAATTTAAACCCAAAAAGAAAGGTGAATAGTTTTTCTATAATGATGTAATTTTAATCTGGCATGAGACAAGATACCCAGACCTCTTTGGAGCTTTATGAGCCATGATTATACTCCTAAGGAAGGTCTGTAGAATTTCTAATGAGATATATATATATATATATATATATATAAAAATATATAGATTTTTAAAATCTTTAAATATATATTTAAAGATATATGCATATTTAAAGATTTTTAAAATTTATTTGAGAGAGAGAGAGAGATCGCGGAGCAGGGGAGGAGAGGAAGAGGAAGGCAATCTCTAGCATACTCTGTGCCAAGCACAGAGCCCCTCAAGGGGCTTGATACAACAACCCTGAGGTCGTGACCTAAGCTGAAACCAAGAGGCCAATGCTTAATAGGCTGAGCCACCCAGGCGCCCCAGGATATTTTTTAAACTTTTAAAATTTTACTTAAAAATTTTCTTAAAGATTTTATTTATTTATTTGAGAGAGAAAGCGTGGCAGAGGAAGAGGGAGAAGCAGGCTCCCCGCTGAGCGGGAAGCCTGACACCGGGCCCTATCCCAGGACCCTGAGCTGAGGACGGAGGCTTAACCAACTGAGCCACCCAGGTGCCCCTATTTTATTTTATTTTTAAGTAAATTCTATGCCCAACATTGGGTTTGTGCTTATGACCAAGAGTCACGTGCTCTACCAATTGAGCCAGCCAGGCACCCCTATTCCTAGGGATATTTTTTAATGAGTAGGTGGTCTTAATGTTCCACCTTATTAGTTATGGGCTTGAACATCAGTTTTCTCTCATCCAGATGGTGTAACAGTGTACAGATTTTAGCATTTACTTTGAGGTAACGATTATAGCAATGCAGTTTTTGAGGTTAGATATGTCTCCTTAATCTTTAAAAATATGTTTATTTTGTTCATTGTATGCTATAAAAGAATTGGTCTATTTAGTTAATTGTATATGCTTGGCAAAATAAAGATAGCAACAACCTAAACATTTAAAATAAGGAATGAGATTAAATTATTGTGTGGCCTTACTACATAGCTCTATAAAATCATGTTGAAGAATTTAGTTAATAATATGAAGAAATTATAATCATTAAAAACAAAAAGTAGATTGCATATCAGTATTATATATGATACAAATCCAATTTTGTTTAAAAACAATCATGTAAAAAAATAAATAAATAAAAACAGTCATGTATACACACATTTAGGAATTACTGAAATGTGATTATCTCTGGATAGTGGGAATATAAAACTTTTTCCTTTATGTTTTTATGTATCTTATAAATTATTTGCAATGAGCAAGTTTTACTTTTGCAATTAAAAGCAAACGCATGTTAGATAAAACATATCTATTTTGACCTACTTTTTTTGTCATAGGTGAAATATTTGAAGATCAGCCAAAGAGGAGTTTCTATGGCACAACCAACGTGGTTTCTTCTGATACTACCCAACAGTCTGATATGAATGTGGTGAGTATTAACATGAGGTTTTAAACATTCACTAGCCATTTTTCACTTGGTTTTTAAATCTATTCTTACTATTGTATATATTCAGAAGTATTATTAAATATTTTTAGAAGTTATAAAAAAATCCCAAATGAATGCTATTAACTTAAGTTCTTCTCCCTAACATTTATGTGTGACATTAATATATGCTGGATACATTTTTATTTTTTATTTTTTTTATTTTTTTATTTTTTTATTTATTTTTTTTTATTTTATTTTATTTTTTTTTGGTTTTTTTTTTTAATTTATTTTTTATTGGTGTTCAATTTACTAACATACAGAATAACCCCCAGTGCCCGTCACCCATTCACTCCCACCCCCCGCCCTCCTCCCCTTCCACCACCCCTAGTTCGTTTCCCAGAGTTAGCAGTCTTTACGTTCTGTCTCCCTTTCTGATATTTCCCACACATTTCTTCCCCCTTCCCTTATATTCCCTTTCACTATTATTTATATTCCCCAAATGAATGAGAACATATAATGTTTGTCCTTCTCTGACTGGCTTACTTCACTTTTATTTTTTTAAAAAGATTTTATTTATTTATTCATGAGAGAGAGAGAGGCAGAGACTCAAGCAGAGGGAGAAGCAGGCTCCATGCAGGGAGCCTGATGTGGGACTCGATCCCAGGGCTCAAGGATCACACCCTGCCCCAAAGGCAGGCACTAAACCACTGAGCCACCCAGGGATCCCTGGATACATTTTTAGAAGTGGCGTCTTGGCATTTGATTAAGAGGTATTAGAGAAGAGGTGCCTGAGCAGCTCACTTAGTTAAGTGTCCAACTCTGGGTTTTGGCTCAGGTCATGATCTCAGGTCATGAGATCAAGCCCCTTGTCCAGAGTGGGAGGTGCTCTGCACTCAGCATGGAGTCTGTTTGATATCCCCTTCCCTTTCCCTCTCTTTCTGCTCCTCTACCCTGTTTCTGTCTCTGTCTCTCTCAAATAAATAAAATATTTTAAAAGATGTATTAGAGAAATATATAAAAATACAAGCTTGGAAAAAAGTCATCTTCTGCCCATTCTTTCTTCCTTGGATTTTTGTATGCTTTGTTAGGCTGATCATATTATTGAAAAGCGTGCCAAGAAAGCATGTTTTAATAATCAAGATGGGAAATACAGTGAATGGGGTTTTATTTAATTTTACTGTTGGCTTTGTTTTACTGCTCTTGTGAAATTGCTCTTGTAACTAGTGCCAGTTCTTTGCTTCATATATTTTGTGTTTATTTGTAGACAAAGCAGAGTGCACAGAGATCTTTTGAATTCTGTTATGGACAACTGGCACTTTCTTCTCCAATCTTCAGATATTCTTGATAGAAACATTAGCAATACAGTATCTTCTTGTAATTTATCAGTTAGAATCAACACTGTCACAATCTTCCATATCATCTTCTGATTCCGTTCTCCATTTGTTTTAGTAGATGAACTTTCAACTAAGTGATTCACCCATCCCAAGACTTTCTCACCAGTGGAGAAACACATTTGTTACTCTCTCTCTCTCTCTCTCTGTCTCTCTCTCTCTCTCTGTCTCTCTCTCTCACACACACACACACACACACACAAGTTAGAGCAACTATTTATTACCTTATTTTCTCAAGTTTCTAAAATTCTGTTTATCTATAGAATTTGCATATCTAATTCCTCTGTATGCCCTTAAAAGCAATATAGTGATACTTTCAAAGATGTTTTCCAAATAAGAACTATATTGAAGATAAACCGTATATCTTCAAGCTGCTAGTGTGTAGACACATGCTGCACCTTGATTTTTAAAGACATAATTGAGAACTCTATTTATTTACATGAATAAGTAGATAAAATTATACATTCTGATGAAATATAATTGTTCCATTTAATAAATAAGTGAAATAATGTTTAGAATTATGTTGCTGAATGCCCATGCTAGTTCTTTTTTTCCCCCATGCTAGTTCTTTTTTTTCCCCCATGCTAGTTCTTTTTTTATTTATTTTTTAATTTATTTGTGATAGTCACACAGAGAGAGAGAGGCAAAGACACAGGCAGAGGGAGAAGCAGGCTCCATGCACCGGGAGCCCAACATGGGACTCAATCCCAGGTCTCCAGGACCACGCCCTGGGCCAAAGACAGGCGCCAAACCACTGCACCACCCAGGGATCCCTCCCCATGCTAGTCCTTAATGATATTTTCATAATTGCTAGTTTCCTCTTGGTAGGGAAAAATTACCTATCTTAGAGTAGTTTTTAAAACTGAGCTAGTTATACTATACAAGGATACAAGGATTGCCCATTTTGCACGTGAATCCTTGGATGTTTAATTTGTTGGGAAGGAATAGGTAGGGGAAATAAGATGAAAAGGCTAATTGAATAGCAAGAAAATAATATGTAATTGGGCTTCACTCAATTTCTACTGAACCTGATTATCCCTGATCAGTTTTGTATTCTAATTAAGTGTGGGGAAAAAAGTCACTATTGATAAGTTGTGGTCCTTTACATTTCTATGAATTACTTTTTATTCATCATCATGACTACTGATTTGATTAAATAAGGCTTAGTATGTTAGGGTTTTTCTGCAAGAATCATATACTTCCAGTTGTTCCCTAAGGGCTACAAATGTTTGTTTAAACCCCAATTTTCTATTCAAAAGTCTGAAGGGTTTCTGAATAAGAAAAATTATGTGTTAAAATTTTAAAATCTAAAGTGCGTGCTTTAATTGAGGATAACATTAACATTTTGAAAAATAGAAATGTATCCTCATGCAATGAAGTTCAGAATTAGTTTAAATTTCCTCAGTTAATTAAATACGAATGGCTATGTAAAATATTTATTAAAAGTTTTTCCTTGTCATTAGAAATAATCAGAATGACGGAAAATCTGATACAGGTATGCCCCACGTGGGAAAAAGATTGTCACACCAAGTATCGTTGACAGGGCACCTGGGTGGCTCAGTTGGTTAAGCGTCTGCCTTCAGCTCAGGTCATGATCCCAGAGTCCTGGGGTCGAGCCCTGCGCCCTGCGTTGTGCTCCCTGCTCCCACTGAGGCAGGGAGCCTGCTTCTCCTTCTCCCTCTCCCTCTCCCTCTGCCTCTCCCTCTGCTGGTGCGCTCTCTCTCTCTCTCTCTCTTTCGCTCACACGCCCTCTCTCCCAAACAAATAAATAAAATCTTTTTAAAAAAGAATGGTTTGACAGTGGCCCCAGTGGAATTGATTAGCATGGCTAGATATGTGGGGGAAGATTCTGTTCACCTATGAATAAATGAATATTTATGAGATGACTGGGATCATGATGGTCTTTGGAAACTAGGACAGTATTCTGCAAGTTAACTAAGGACAAGTGAACTATCAATATTGCCTTTGTAACTAAGCTTCTATACTTGCCAGACCCTTAGTGGACCAATTGTGAGCATATACACAGGCCCTCATGGGATGAGATGTGATTGCAGTAATGTCCCTTGCTGAAATTGTACATCATTGACAAAGTGTCCTCATGTATTACTGACACTTCAGCAAAGAAAAAAAAAAGTTTTGTGAAATATTCAGGTACAAAGACCAAGGATGGAGAAAGTGAACAATGGGTGCAGAACTACTACTGAGTTGTATAAGGAGCTTTTACTCAATAAATCTTGGTAACGTTGACAATCTGAATGCATTTATTTCAACTCAGACAATTCATTTCATTCTACTCAGTTAGTGTTTATTGTTTTGGTTATACTCCAGGATGCCACAGCTTAGTATGGTATGCTCAGAATCAAGGACTTTGTAGTTGGTTTTCCAGTCTGCTGACATTTGAGCTTTTGTATTGGGAGGATCTGTTTCTTAAATGATTTTCCATTTCTTTTTTTTTTTTTTGATTTTCCATTTCTTAAGTGGCTTTTAGTAGTTCTTTTACATGATATTTTTTGTAGCTGATTTTTTTTGTTTCAATTTTTTAAAAAAGATTTTATTTATTTGTTTGAGAGTGAGCAAGAGAAAGCAGAAGCAGGGGCAGAGGGAGAGGGAGAAGCAGGCTCCCCACTGAGCAGGGAGTCTAATGTGGGGCTTGATCCCAGGACCCTGAGATCATGACCTGAGCTTAAGGCAGCTGCTTAACCAACTGAGCCACCTAGGTCCCCCATTGGTTCAAATTTTTATTTAAATTCTAGTTAACATACAGTATAATGTTAGTTTCAGGAGTAGAATTTGGTGATGCATCACTTACATTTAACACCCAGTGCTCATCACAACAAGTGCTCTCTTTTTTTTAAGATTTTATTTATTTTTTCATGAGAGACACAGAAAGAGACAGACATAGGCAGAGGGAGAAGCAGACTCCCTCTGGGGAGCCCAATGCAGGACTTGATCCCAGGATTCCAGGATCATGACCTGAGCCAAAGGCAGACACTCAACCACTGAGCTACCCAGGTGCCCCAACAAGTGCCCTCCTTAATGCCCATCACCTATTTAGCCCATCTCTGACCCACCTCCTCTCCACCAACTCTCACTTTGTTCTCTATTGTTAAGAGTCTGTTTTATGGTATATCTCTCTCTCTTTTCCCTTATGTTCATCTGTTTTGTTTCTTAAATTCCACATATGAATGACATCATATGGTATTTACCTTTCTCTGACTTTTTTTTAAAGATTTTATGTATTCATTCATGAGAGAAAGAGAGTGAGAGCGAGGCAGAGAAACAGGCAGAGGGAGAAGCAGGCTCCCCACAAGGAGCCCGACACGGGACTCAATCCCAGACCCTGGGATCACACCCTGAGCCAGAGGCAGACACTCAACTGCTGAGCCACCCAGGTGTCCCTTTCTCTGACTAACTTGCTTCACTTAGCATAATATACTCTAGCTCCATCTATGTCCTTGCAAATGGCTGAGTAATATTTCATTATATGTATGTATGTATGCATACACACCAGACACACCGCATCTTTATCTATTCATCAGTTGAGGGACATTTTGACTCTTTCTATATTTTGGCTATTGCTGATAATGCTGCTGTAAACATCGGGGTGTATGTGCCCTTTGAAAGAGTATTTTTGTATCCTCTGGGTAAATACCTAGTAGTACAATTGCTGGGCAGGGAAATACATATCAAAACTATAATGAGATATCACCTCACACTTGTCAGAGTGGTTGATTATTTTTTAGTTATGGTAAGACTATATTTGTCATCCTAAATATGCCAAGGAATCATCATTTCAATTTTCATAGTAAAAGACATGTATTAGTTTTCTAGGGCTACCATAACAAAGTACCACAAACTGGATAGACTAATCAAAATAGATTATCTCACAGTTCTGGAGACTAAAAGCCTAAGATCAGGTGTCATCAGAGTTGGTTCTTTCTGGAGGCTCTGAGGGAGAATTTGTTAATGTCTCTCTCCTAGCTTCTGGTGGTTGTTGGAAATCCCTTACAGACATATCACTCCAGTCTCTGGCTCTGTCATCATATGGGCTTCTCCTTGTGTTCCTGTGTTTTCATGTGGTTATTATAAAGACACCAGTCATTGGATTTAGGGCCCAAGCAAATCCATTATGACTTCATCTTAGCTTGATTATGTCTGCAAAGACCTCATTTCCATTTAAGATCACATTTGCAGATACTGGTGGTTAGGACTTCAACATCTTTTAGGGTACACAATTCAACCCACAGTAGGATACTTTAGGAATTTTTATTTTGCTTGGTTCATTTTTCTTAAGTTAATTTTTTAAACTATCTATTTTATAACCCATTTTTTTAAAAAATATGAGAATAAGAGGTGACCATATTGAATATATAACATATGTTATAAATGTTTATAATATTTATATGTCATAAATATATGCTTATTAATAAATGTATCTGTATGTTTATATACAGACATATTAGTTTTCACACTGTCAATAAAAGGATAAATGAAAATGGAAGTATGTTTTTAAAATATTTTCAAGGCATCATTGTTAAGCCTTAAAAATGTATTTATGTTCAGTCAAATATTCCTGTTTTACTTATACTGTTATAAAAGACCAGCACTCCAGATTCATCCTAACATGAAGACTCACTGTAGTAGTAATTAAGATTCTCAGGTCAGGGGAAGAATATGGCTCTGAAGATTTATAATGACTAAATCAACCAATCAAGCTTGTTATTTCAAGCATATTCAATTAAGTATCTAATGAATACTTTCTCTGTACAGGAAACTATACTTAAAATTGTAGTATATATGAAGATAAGTGAAATACCATCTCTGTCTTCAAGCAGGATAACATAAGTACAAAAATAATACTGATACCAGGCAGTGTAAGATGACTACAGATACACACATATGAAAGAACCTCTAAACTATGAAAGTAGGAAAGAAAGACAACATTGAGATGATAGGATTTTAGAAGCCTTTTAGTCTACCTCTCAATGCAGAAATCCTTTTAAGAGTTCCAGACAAATGATCTTTTAGCCTTAGTTTGAAATCTTGTAGTAATGAACTGACTCTTCTCACATGACAGTTCATTCTGCTGTTGGACAACTCTCACTATCAGAAAGCTCTTATGTTAAAAGGGGGGATGGGGTGAGAATTTGTATCTAGGTGGCCTGTTTCATTGGCTCTTTAGAACTGAGACAAATCAAATGAGCTATTAAAAGCAGATGAGTTAAGATTCTAATTCTGCATTAATCTTTGTCCCTGCTCCTTGAGTTATTACTACTCCCACTACAGGATATATTTAATCTCATCTCCTAAATGAATTTTTAAAATTCACCTAGAAGCAACTATATATAAATATCTATGATGAAAATGCATATATGGTACTTTGGATATCTATGGAGAAAACTAATTACAATTTGCCTCAAGTGTTTTTAAATATTTTAGATCTTAAAAGTTGAGCTTGAAAAATCTATCATATAGGTAGGCTTCACTGTCAGATAGTTTAAATTGTGCATTTAGAAAAGGCCAAAGAACAATAAATACTCTGGCAAAAAGGTAGTTGGTTTCCCTTAAGTTCCATGGTATCTCACAGATTTCTTACAATGTGGTTCTTAACCCAAGAGTAAATGAGATTTCTTTTTATAAATGTCTATAGTGTATGGGTGGAGAGAGTCATCTATCATATAGGAATCTTGGAAACTTGTTCAACTTTCTTTTTTTTAAGATTTTTAAAATTTATTCATTCGTGAGAGACACACAGAGAGAGGCAGAGGCACAGGCAGAGAGAGAAGCAGGCTCCATGCAGGGAGCCAGACGTGGGACTTGATCCCAGAACTCCAAGATCATGCCCTGGGCTGAAAGCAGGTGCAAAACCACTGAGCCACCCAGACGTTCCTCAACTTTCTTAATAGTGGGAAATTTAATGACCATGGCCTCTCAGAAGAAATGCATTAAATTAATGCAGTTATTATCAGACCAATAACTTATATATACATGCAATTGGCAATCTCTGTGGCATCACTGATAGCAAAGTAAACTGTAACCTAACTATATCAACCTCTTAGAAGAGTGACCAGGCTACATTATGAGTGCAGAAGTCAGGAGATCTGACTTGTGGCTCTAACTCTGTCACTCTCTCTGTGTGACTTGCAGCAGGTCACTTCACCGATCTGGGCTTCAGATTTCCAATCTGTAAAATAGAGTTGAACTAGGTATTTACAAGGTTCTTTCTGCCTCTTAAAATTTTATTGATTCTGTTAAAGCATCTGCCTTCATCTTTGCTACTATAACAGTGTAAATCATGGTGACACTAGACTTCAGAAGACTTTAAGAAAATATTTAGGAAATTAGAGGGCTTTATGCCAAATATTTTTATTCTTTCTGGAAACAAGAAATTCATTTTGTTCAGCCTCATCAATAGTTTCCTCTCTTCTATGAATTATGCATGTTTTATGATGAAATGTGGAAAGCTAATTTCCCCCTGGTTTCTTGTTTTGTGTGGATAAATGGTCCTCTCAGGATTTCCATATTAATAACAAGTTCCCACTGACAAAGCATGCACAATAAAATCTTCTTTCTAGTAACTACAGCTTGAGACAAAACAAAATAAAGATACATTTGGTATGTTTGCTTCAGAGAAGCAAAGGAGACAGAGCAAAAAAGCTACATCAACTATAAAAACTTGGTCACAATTCACATTCGCACTTAACTAGTACTAAAAAGCTAACGACCAGCAAAATAGTTTTTCTTTTTCCTTGTTAATTATTATATGGCTGTAAGAAAAACCCTCTAACTTCAGTTTAGTTGATTTCATGGCCTGGCTTTCATGCTAGGTAACTCTCTACTGAACATAAACAAAAAAGAACACACTTGAAAGTCGCCAACAGCTGGTTTGTGACATTGTGCTAAGGAAGGAAATATTTTGAAATTACATTATCCTGTGGAGGAACCTAATTATACTTTCCATTTTTAGCCCAACTCTTAAGAGGGGGTGGGGTTAGTTTGCTTCCTCAACTAGACTTATATTAAGCTCTGCAGTACTTTACATTGAGTCCTATTCTTAGGTAATCTTTTCATAAGTGTGAAGCCTTTGGAAAGGCAGTTGCTGAGGCTAGTGTGTTGGGGCTATCAAGGCAAGTTCAGCTAAAACTCTCTTAAACTTTAACTGGAATACATTCCCATGCCATATGGATGAGCAGAGATTTAAAATTTGTTTGTAGTATACATGGCTATTGAGAGTTTGGTGAAAGTGGTGTTTGAATTCACTGTGGTGGGTTCTTAATGTCCTTTCAGAGGAAGTTTGTATCAGAAACCTTCATAATGTGCACATCTTTTGATATAGCAATTCTAGAAATTTTTCTTAGGGAAAAATATGGGACAGGTTGGAAAGGATGTTTACTGTAATGTTATTTGGAGCTGTGAAAAATGTAATGTTTTCAACAAATGGTGCTAGGGTAAGTAAATATCCACATGACTGATAATGAAGTTGAACTCCTACCTCACACCATATAGAAAAATTAACTCAAAAATAGATCAACAACCTAAATATTAAGAGCTAAAATCATTAAATTCTTAGGGGAAAAACAGGGGTAAATCTTTATGACCTTGGATTTGGCAGTGGATTCTTAGATATATCACTAAAAACATGAGCAACAAAAGAAAAAAATAGGTAAGTTGAACTTTATCAAAATTGAGAACTTCTGTGCATGAAAGGACATTAATAAGGCAGTGAAAAAGATAACCTATAGAGTGACAAAAATATTTATAAATCATATCTGATGAGTTTAATCTAGAATATGTGAAAAAGTTTTATAACTCAGCCACAGGGATGCCTGGGTGACTCAGCGGTTGAGCATCTGCCTTCAGTTCAGGGCATTATCCTGGGGTCCTGGAATCAAGTCCCACATTGGGCTTCCTGCATGGGGTCTGCTTCTCCCTCTGCCTATGTCTCTGCCTCTCTCTCTGTGTGTCTCTCATGAATAAATAAATAAATAAAACCTTAAAAAAATAACTCAGCCACAAAAAGACAACCCAACTAAAATATGGGCAAAGGACTTTATGAATAGGCATGTCTCCAAAGAAGATATACATATGGCCAATAAGCACATGAAAAGATGTTCCACATCTTTAGTCATCAGGGAAATGCAAATCAAAACCACAGAGAGCTATCACTTCATACCCACTAGGTTGGCTAGAATCAAAAAGATAATAACAAGTATTGGTGAGGATGTGGAGAAATAGAGGACCCTTGTACATTGCTGGTTGGAATATAAAATAATGCAGTGACTGTGGGAAGTTCCTCAAAATATTAAACATAGAATTATCATAAGATCCAGCAGTTCCATTCCTTGAAAACTAGGCCTCAAATAGATACTTGTGTGCTAGCGTTCCTTGTGGCATTAATTACAATAGCCAAACGGTAGCAACAACCCAAGTGTCCATCACCAGACGAATGGATAAAAATGTGTTCTATACATACAATGGGATTTGTTCATCTATAAAAAGGAATGATGTTCTGGTACATACTACCACATAGATGAAACTTGGAAACAGTATGCTAAGTGAAATAAGCCAGACACAAAAGGACAAATATTGCATGACTCCACTTATATGAGATACTTAAAATAGACAAATTCATAGAGACATACAGTGGATTACAGGTTACCAGGGGCTGGCGGAAGGGGAATGGAGAGTTATTCTTTAATGCTCATATAGCGCTTCTGCTTGGGATGATGAAAAGGTTTTGGAACTAGATAGTGAGGATGGTTACATGTTGTGAGTGTAATCAATGCCATAGAATTGCATACTTAAAAGTGATTCAAATGGCAAGTTCTATGTAAAAAACAAAAGCCCTAGTATTTAACATGAATAGATCAATTAAGCCATCATTTCTCAGGATGTTTTATAAAATGTGAATAAGTGTCCTGAAGAATGAAAGAAAGGGAAGGCCATGGGGGAGGGGGCAATCTATGGTCAAGTAAGTTTAGGAAAATGAGTTAAAATCATTTCTTAAACATTGTGAAAGCCCAAGAAAAGAGATATGGTATGAAGCATTTTTAAACTGTTTAACTTAAGTTCTTGTTTTTGAGGGTCATCTTGTGGGAGTATGTTATGTAGACCCTTTGGAAAACACTGGGTTAAACAAATAAGAGTACATTCGTTCCATGGAAATCTGTGTACCCATTAAGAATGATGACACGGTCATATATCACTTGACATGGAAAGATGTTTATACTATATTGTTGAGTAAAAAAGCAGTGTGATTAATGGGATTTCATTTTTGTTTTTAAAAAGTATATGTATATATTTTATACAGATATATAAAAGAAAAAAGTTTGTAAGGCTGTATGCCAAATGCTTAAGTTTCTGGGTGGTGGGAAGATGGATGATTTTGTTTTCATTTGTTTTTCTCTTTGCTTGTCTGTATTTTCATATTTTTCCATATGGAATATTGGTTACTTGTATAATCAAGAAATAATAGAAGTTAAAATAAATATTTTTTAGAAACCTATGGGCAATTATTAATTATATGAGGGAGAGGGTGAGAGGATCAGTACTCCCTTACCGCTTATTGGGCACTTCACTTCTACTTAAACTTTCACTAAAGGATAGTGAAAGGGCCTTTCAACTATTAGGAAGTAATACTAATTCAAAAATGCTTACTGATTTTTTTTTTGCTTCCTGATATTGAACCAAAATCTACTTTCCATCATTTGGTCCTAATTTGTCATAGGGAATGCCATAAAATAAACAAAATCCATCTCCTAGTAACAAGCATCGGTAAGGACGTGGAGAAATAGAGGACCTTTGTACGTTGCTGGTTAGAATGTAAAATAAAGCAATGTCTGTGGGAAACATTTTGGCAGTTCCTCAGAATATTAAACATAGAATTATTACATGATCCAAGAATTGCACTCTTTGAAAACCAGGACTCAAACAGATACTTTATACTAATATTCCTTGCAGGATTATTCACAACAGCCAAAAGGTGACAACAACCCAAGTATCTATCACCAGATATTTGGCAACAGCAATCATCATTTTACTCTAAGTTTCCACTCTAGTCTTTATGTGATGGTTCCCAGACCTTATTCATCCTAGCTATTGGCCTCTGAACATTTTCCAGTTTGTCAATATCCTTCAAGTGTGGTACCCAGAAATGACCACAACACTCCACACATTTCTTCTCACATATCGTTATCAGTTCCTTAAGAAATTTGGTATTTGATTTCTCTAATTAAAAAGTAATTTCAGAATACTTCCCAATTCAGTGTGACTGTACTCAGAATTCTATAAGATTATATATGAGAGATACTCAATTAGCTATTTTCCCATCTTTTAGTTTCCTTTTTTTAAAGATTTTTATTTATTTATTCATGAGAGACACACAGAGAGAAAGAGGCAGAGACACAGGCAGAGGGAGAAGCAGGCTCCATGCAGGGAGCCAGACGTGGGACTCAATCCCGGGTCTCTAGGATCAGGCCTGGGCTGAAGGCAGCGCTAAACCGCTGAGCCACCCAGGCTGCCCCCATCTTTTAGTTTCTAAGCTACGTAGCTAAATAAAATATTCCAGTTCAGTTCCTCATCCAGTCTCCTGCATTTATTAAAATATTAGTAGAACTCTTTTTATAAAGCACTGAAAAGAGCATGGGAAGAGCTTTCATACTGTTGGGGAAGGCAGAAGAGTCTCTGCAGTCTGGCCAAGGAATGTGAAGAACCTCTTGTCCTATACCATTTTCTACTGTTTTTCCAAGCCATTGGTTCCAGTTTTGGGAGGTCAAGCTGCATCCAGATTGACTGGCCTCTCTATTAAGAGGCACCTAACAAGATGACAATGACAAGCCAGGGTTCGTGGTGATGTAGAATATCATTTCTTGTCCTTTATCTAATCCCAGTTCCCCTAACCAACCTAGTCTATGCATGGGTCTTCTTTCCAGCCTAAAGAATCCTTTGCCTTTTATCCCTTTTGCCATGCCTCCCACATGGTGGGCACTATTTAAAAGATCCTGGTAAACTGTATATAGCAGCCCATTGCCTTCTACCAGGCATATGTGCCTGTATACTTGTTTTGTTTGTTGGTTGGTTTTTTGTTTTGGTTAGTGGAAGGGAAGCTTTATTGAGGCCACAGGGTCTTGGCGCTTGGGCAGAAGGCTGCCCTGCAAAGTACACCAGCCAGCAGAGGGGCCTTATTTGACCTTCATGGGGCACAGGTTGTTGGTGTGGCCTCACTTTTTCTTGGCAACAGTTGACAGCACCGGGGTGCAGACAAGAATAACTCTTGGGGCAGATCCCCTTGTCGCAGTTGTATTTCTGAGCCAGCTGGTGGAGGGCAGGCCTGATGATGCCACCCCACAGGCGAAGCACCAAGTGCACTCTGTCTGGCTATTGTAACCCGAGAGAGTATGGCCGTCCTCTAGCTGTTTGCCTTCAAAAATCACACTGCTGCTGGTCAGGTGGGATGCCTCTTTGTCTGGGATTTTGGCTGTGACATTCTTAATGATGTCATAGGGCTCGACCTTGAGGGTGATCGTCTTGCCCATCAGAGTCTTCACAAAGATCTGCATTTCTGTGTCCTCAAGACTGCCGCCACCACCCCACTCGCCCACCTTGTTCTGTGTGCTTCATTTTTTCAGGAGAGTAGTTTCTTCATTGTAGGGACTGCATTTTGGGGCATAGTTTACATAGGATGTTTAATACATGTACTTGCTAAGCAGAAGTAACTTTAAATTAGCTTCTGGGGGCACCTGGCTGGCTTAGTTCGGTGACTTTTGATCTTAGTGGTGTGAGTTTGAGCCCCACATTAGGCATAGAGATTTTAAAAATCATAAAATATATTTTGGGGCACCTGGGTGGCTCAGTTGATTAAGCATTTGCCTTTGGCTCAGGTCATGATCTCAGGGTCCTGGGATGGAGCCCCACGTCAGGCTTCTCAGCAGGGAACCTGCTTCTCCCTCTCCCTCTGCCCCTCCCTGCTTGTGTGTGCTCTCTCTCTCTCACTCTCAAATAAAATTTATTTTTAAATCATAAAGTATTTTAAAAAGTCTTCACATATTGAAGTTTTCCATTTACACTAATTCTTAAAATATACTTTATTGAGTTATAATTTACATGCTTATCACAGATTGCACCCATTTTAAGCTTATGTTCAAGATACAGACCACTTCCATTGCCACAGAGAATGCCCCTTTGTAGTTAATCTCCACCCCCACTGCTGGCTTCAGGCTGTCACTGATCTCCTTTTCGTTATCACTATAGATTAGATTCTCTTTTATAAAATTTCATATACATATATAATCTTATAATATGTACTCTTTTGTGTCCACTGGTTTTGCTTAGAATGTCCTTGAGAGGAACCCCGGGTGGCTCAGCGGTTTAGTGCCGCCTTCAGCTCAGGGCCTGATCCTGGAGACCCAGGATGGAGTCCCGAGTTGGGATCCCTGCAGGGGGCCTGCTTCTCTCTCTGCCTGTGTCTCTGCCTCTCTCTGTATCTCTCATGAATAAATAAATAAAATATTAAAAAAAGAATGTCCTTGAGATTCATCCATGCTGCTTCCTGTATCAGTAGTTCATTATTTTTATTGCTAAATCATATTTCATTGTATGTATAAGGCACAATTTGTCCATTCACCTTTTGATGCACACTTAAATTGTTTCCAATGGGGAGGCCATTACAAATAAAGCTACTATGAATATTTGTGTTGTAACTTTTGTATGGATGTATATTTTAATATCTCTTGAGTAAATACCTAGTAGAATTGCTATATTATAATGACGAGTGCATGTTTAGCTTTATTAAGAAATTGTCAGCCTGTTTTCCAAAGTGATTTCACCATTTTATATTCCCACCAGCAATGCATATTCACGTAAGTAGTTCATGTGTGTGGTTCATTTAAACAGTGTTTTCATTTTGAGATCCTGCTTTTCTAAAGGATTTGTTGTGTTAAAGTTGCTTAAGATAGGAAAGCCATCAGTGAAAATAAGGAAATTATTTAAATATGGTTTTTTTATAATAAATTTATTTTTTATTTGCTGTTCAATTTACCAACATACAGAATAACACCCAGTGCTCATCCCGTCAAGTGCCCCCCTCAGTGCCCATCACCCATTCACCCCCACCCCCCGCCCTCCTCCCCTTCCAACACCCCTAGTTCATTTCCCAGAGTTAGCAGTCTTTACGTTCTGTCTCCCTTTCTGATATTTCCCACACATTTCTTCTCCCTTCCCTTATATTCCCTTTCACTATTATTTATATTCCCCAAATGAATGAGAACATATACTGTTTGTCCTTCTCCGATTGACTTACTTCACTCAGCATAATACCCTCCAGTTCCATCCACGTTGAAGCAAATGGTGGGTATTTGTCATTTCTAATGGCTGAGTAATTTAAATATGTTTATTTAAAAATATTAACCGGATTATATTTGTTTTCAAAGAATTTACTTATAGATCTTGGGTTTTGTGATTTGGCCAAATATGATTATTCATTACTGTTTAAAATGATCAGCTAAAGGGCATACATCCTTCAAAAGATAATCCCATTTGATTTAGAAAATAAACTGACCTGACTTTCTCCAGAGTTTTCTAAAATTCTTAGAAATATCTTCATATGACTTCCTACTTCTTTTATTTAACTTCAAGATAAATTCATAAATAAATTATATTCAGAGAGAAACTATGGCATGCTAAGCACCCAGTAACGTAGTAAATGTGTATTGGCCTCCCAACCTCCCTCACTTACTGGCAAGAGAAGAGTCTGACTTTATAAATGTTTTCCAGTGTCCTGCTGCGGGTTATCTGGAAAGCTATGAAACATGGTATCAGCCTTTGGATCTTGGCGACAAGAAAGGAATTTTTTAAAAAATAAAACAACACATTAGATGTACTTGGTCTGTTTCACCTTGCCTAAGATTCAAAGGTTTATATAGAGCACATGTTACCAAGCAACAGGCTTCGCTAATCTCACTTTAGCAAATAGGAACTCCAGTGTAAGTGCCAGGGTTGTTTGGGTCTTGTCTGGCACTCCTCAAATGCTGGGCAAGGGGAAGGAAGCCATTCATGTACTAGAAAATGTGGTGCCACATTCACCAGACTGTCGACTAAAGGATTTTGATATCTCCTTTTCTACATTGTGAAATCAGGAGTAGTGTGCTTGCCTCTAGAGATTTCTATCCAATGATAGATGGTCTGATCTGCACAAAACAGATTTAATGACATTTTCCTCTGTGATACAGGACCTGCATTAACACATCACATTTGTGGGCTATTTGGGGTCATCCAGCAACACCTGCTCTGCACCAGATAATTGACCCCTTCTGCTCCTAGCTTTTTTGTTTCCATGAGAAACTTTTCTTTCATCTCCAATTTTCTCTAAGCCATTTAAAAATATATTTATTCTGCACAAGAGTTCATCTCTCCTTTATAAATCAAATATTGAAGAATTGCACTGATGCTCACATTCCAGGGTTACCACCTTATACTCATCTTTTCTTGGTTGTAAGCCTTTCAAGGAGCCTGGATTCATCTGTGTGGCTTTGTGGAATTATTATTCAATGGTAACTGAAACCAGGGAAAGACATCTCTGGTTCAAATTCTTCGATTGCATGGCTCAGAGTCCCATATTGTTTCCTATGAACGAAATGGCTTTTTTTAGAAATGAAGCACACTCCTCAGGAAGTTTGAATAACAGGAGTATGCTTTGAAAGATGAAGCAGGTTAAGAGAACCTAGGCAGAGTGTCTCTACCAATGTGTTATTTATTGTATTTGTACTCTGCTTGTTTCCCCAAAGGACTTGAAGTAGAGACATTTGAAGTTGATACAGTCTGTCTCCATTTCTTCCCACCTTGCTTTCTGCTGCCCGTATCTCCCCAGCTGTCGGTGCCAGCCTCCCCTCCACTTGTGTCTGCCCAGGTTTGCCCTCTTCCAGAAGGGTCTAGGGTCAATGCTCCAGAAGCTCATCTTCTTCCCTCTTCTAATCAAAACCCTCATCCTATGTGGAGAAAAAGGAACCCTCACACACTGTTGGTGGAGATGCAAACTCAGGCAGCCACTGTGGAAAACAGTATAGAGGTTCTCAAAAAATTAAAGATAGAGCTAGCCTATGATCCAATACTTCCGCTACTGGGTCTTTACCCAAAGAAATAAAAAAACACTAATTCAAAGGGATATATGCACCCCTATGTTTATAGCAGCTTTATTTACAATAGCCAAGATATGGGAACAACCCAAGTGTCCATTGATAAATGAATGGATAAACACACACAGAAATATTACTCAGTTATAAAAAAAGAATGAAGCCTTGCCATTTGCAACGACATGGATGGATCTAGCGGGTATAATGCTAAGTGAAATAAGTCAGAAAAAAAAATAAGTCAGAGAAAGACAAATACCATAGGATTTCACTCAGATGTGGAATTTAAGAAGCAAAATAAATGAACAAAGAAAACAAGAGACAAACCAAGAAACAGACTCTTAACTCTAGAGAACAAACTGGTGGTTCCCAGAGAGGAGTGGGGGGGGGTGGGGGAAAGAAGTGATGGGGATGAAGGAGGGCACTTGTGATAAGGAGCACCTGGATGCATGGAAGTGCTGGATCACTCTATTGTACATCTGAAACTCATATAACAGCATATACTGACCATTACTGGAATAAAAAAGCAAATCTCCCATACTAACAAGTCTGAAATCAATGTTGATATTCTGATTAATATTCTTCACAGGAAATTTAAAGTGACCAATGAAGTTAATCCTGTAGAGGGTTGTTTGTGTTTTCAAGCAGCAATTTAGTTCTAATCTCAGTCGTTGGAATTGAGGGGGCAGTGGTCAGGGGATGATGTAGCTGGGAGCTCTGGCCCTTTCCTGTCCCCTCTCCAACCTCCCCCTAGCACAATGAAGACTGGGCAGAAGCCAGGGACCTTCTCTCCTCTATCCCCACTATTGTCCCCATTTGTTTAGGAGCAAGCTGAGACTTGGGAGGGCTACTCAGCATCCAAGTTTCATCCTGGGGACAATAGTGACACCTATAGCACAGAGTTATTGTGAAGCCACAATTCTCTGCTGTCTGCAATACACTGAGCTACCTGGCAAATCCAAAGCATGCGATATTAAAAGTGCTTGTTGTGATTGTTCTTATTTACCAGCTGGCGTCTGAAAGGAAAGGAAGAGGCCAACCCTAGGTATCTCCCAGTCTCCCTTTGTAGACATTTGTGGCATGCCATACTGTGTTTCCACTTATACTGGTATTATAAAGCTTCCTTTAAAATAACTTTGAGGGATCCCTGGGTGGCGCAGCGGTTTGGCGCCTGCCTTTGGCCCAGGGCGGGATCCTGGAGACCCAGGATCGAATCCCACGTCAGGCTCCCGGTGCATGGAGCCTGCTTCTCCCTCTGCCTATGTCTCTGCCTCTCTCTCTCTCTCTCTCTCTCTCTCTGTGACTATCATAAATAAATAAAAATAAAAAAAAATTTATAAAAAAAATAAAATAAAATAAAATAACTTTGAGTGGGAAGAAGTAAGTTGATTCAAGCAGAATCATTAGGTATCTTGATGGTGGTATGTGGATGTGGCAGAGATGGTGGTGAGTAAGGTCAAACTCTGTAGTGGTGTGGCCACTCTAATACTGTAGTGAGAAATATTAATATTAATTATTATTGTTACTACCCCCCCAACTCCCAGCACTCCTGATCCCTCCAGCCTGATCTACTTTTTCTTTTTACTATAGGACTCATCACCTTCTTTTTTTTTTAAGATTTTATTTATTTATTTTTTGACATAGAGCACAAGTAGGGGGAGCAGCAAGATGAGGGAGAGGGAGAAGCAGGGAACTGGACACAAGACTCGATCCCAGGACCCTGGGATCATGACCTGAGCCAAAGGCACACGCTTAACCAACCAAGCCACCCTGGCGCCCCAGGACTTACCACCTTCTAACATTTTCTGTAGTTTACTCATTATCTTTATTGTTTATCTCTCTTTGCTGGCACGTAAGCTCCTCCAGGGCAGGAATCTTTTTCTGGTTTTGTTTAAGTGAACACAGTACCTAAAACAGCACATGGCCTGTTGGAGACCATCACTAAATACTTGATGACTGATGAAATGAATGACCATGGCATTCTCCGTCCTTTATAATCTGGTTCCACTGTTTTCTGACCTCACCTCTTGTCATCCTCCTCTCTGTGTTACTGATGCCAGCAGTATCCTGTGCACGCCATTTGTTCCTCCATCTCTGTGCGTTACTTACATTCTTTCCTCTGCCCTGAATAAATAATCATGGATCTATACAAAGATTTGGTTTTAAAAATGTTCATCACTGTCTGAGTTTGTATCGGTGAAAAATTTGAAACAGACTCAATATCCATCAATCAGAGTTAAGTTCGAGAAATCATGATTACTCCCACTTCATGGAGGACAATTTGGTACCATCTATCAAAATTACAAAAATTACATATGCGCATAGCCTTTGAATGAGCAATTCTGCTTTTAGGAGTTTATCCCACAGCTATACTTGCTCATATACCAAATGAATGCATGTTGGTGACTCACTGCGGTGCTTTCGTCACTCCTATTAGACACAACAATGACAGAGCTCATTGAATTATTATGTGGAACTATATTTATTGACGTGGGAAGATCATAATAGCTGGCATTAATTCAGGCACTGTGATAAGCGTTTTTATATATTTTTATCTCATTTAATCCTTATAACAGCCCTGTGAGGTAGTTACTATAATAGTCCTCATTTACACAGGAGGAAATGGATTCAGGGAAGTGAATTTACTTATCCAGGGTCAGACAACTAATAAGTAGCAAAGCTGAGATGTTTGAAATATTATGATGACAAAACAATATGTACACTGTGATCCACTTTTGTAAGAAAAAATGCATATAGATAAATGTATAGATGTGCATATAAAAAGCTTGGAAAGATATATATGTGATTTCTCTTTTCTTCTTTTTGCTTATAATTTTCTGATTTTTCTGTTAAATTTGGGGGATGACTTGACAGGAGGAAGTGCTGCCAGGAGGCATGAATTACTTGTGTAAATTTAAAGATGCCTACATTTCAAAAGTTTGGTGGTAGTGTGGAATAGTGACACGGATTTGTGGGAAGTGTTTCTAGAGTGAGAGGAGAAACACCAGCGGGAAGGGAGAGCTTTCCCAGAGGCAAAGAGGATGGCTCCTGGCGCCAAGTGCCAGAGTCCGGCGAGAGAACCTAGCGTCAAGGGCACGGGCGGAAGAGGCAACCTTAAGGAGGAAGTCCCTGGTCCCCATAAAGCTGAAGGGTTGGGGACAAGCAGGCATAGGGGAAAAGGCAGAAAACTGGAGGAGGGCAAGGAAAAGAGGGAGAAGTGGGGGAGTGTCTGCCCAATGACCTGTATCCTATCACTGAAATCCAGAGCCGGCCCTCTACTGAAGGGTTGGGCCGAGGGGGCCAGGTAGGGGATCTGAGGAGAGGGAGAGCGTTTGGAACAATCACGGAGAGAAATTTGATACAGATACATAAAAGGACTGCCTCGCAGCCCTTGGGGCCCTGCAGAGGCTGGCCGGCTGGCTTTGTAGCGGAGCCAACTTCATGACCTTCTCCAGCAATAGCTAGCAGCCTGGGAGTGGGGGGTGGAGGGAATGGATGGTGGGATTTTCATAGGGCTGCAGATTGGCAGGGCAGGTGCTGCAGAAGGTCACTGGGAGAGTGAGTCCAGGGGTCAGAGCTAGATGGCTGGATGGCTGGTTGTGGGGCTGACTCGGAAGGAAGAAGGGGTGCCAGCAGACTCCTGAAGGTGTCTGGGAAAGGAGGAGGGAGGAAGGACAGGCTGGGGGCCGAGAGTACAGAGGGAGACCCATAGGAAGCTGAGGGCAGAGTGGCGTTTCTGGGTCTGAGATGGCAAAGCCTCTCCTGTGGCGCCCTGGGAGGAAGTGGGAAGCACAGCAAGGAAAGCAGGAGGATAAAAGGGCAAGAAGAGGGGTGTTCCTGTGGCCCAGTGGTTGAGCCTCTGCCTTCAGCTCAGTTCATGATCTTGGGGTTCTGAGATCGAGCCCCATGTCAGGCTCCCCGCAGGGAACCTGCTTCTCCCTCTCCCCCCACCCCTGCTCGCGCTCTCTTGCCTGCGCTCTCTCTCTCTGCCTCATGAATAAGATCTTTTAAAAAAGAGGGTGAGGAGAGCGTTAAAATAACACCTAGCTGATGGAGGGCAGTTTGGCAGTATCTATCAAAAGTACAAATGCGTGTTCCCTATCATCCAGCAATTCAGTTTTGAGGAGTTTCTTATCCGATACACTTACTTGCTTTTGTGCAAGATGGATGTGTAAGGGGAGCCACTGCAGCATTGTCTGTAACAGTCACAGATTTTGGAAGCAGCCTAAAAGTCCGTCCATAGTGCATTAGTCACTTGAATCATGGTTCATAAAATGGAATGCTAGGTAGCTGGAAAAAGGAGGACGTTTCTCTTATTAAGTGGAAGAAGCAAGGTACAGATCCGTGGGGATAGTTCACAGTCTATTTGCTGACGCATACGTAAAACATCTCCAGAAGCATACATAAAAACTGTTCATGTAGGTTGCCTCTGAGGAGGGACAGCTGTTGGCTGGGTGATAGGATGTGTTTGGAAAGCAACTTTTCACTCGTCCTTTTGTTTTGTGGCTTTTTTTTTTCTTTATGGAAGTGTAATTGACAAAAATTGTGTATATTTAAGGTATACAAAGTGATGTACCTTTTGAAGCTTGAGCCATGTGGATATATTACTTACTAAGAGAATAAAGTAATTAACTAAAAACATTATATGTAGACATACATATATCTATGTATAATTTGGATCTCTTTTCTAGATATTAATTCATTAAAATAAAAGCACAACAAAAACTCCCACTGGAGAGTTTGTTTCAAACCAGTCCGTTTGCAGGGTAATGGGTGGGAATTTTGGATGCGATGAAATTGACCATGTGTCAAAATAATTGCTGAGCCTGGGCAACGAGTATATTGGGGGTTCATTTTCATCTGAACCATGAGATTGCCACTTTGGTTGGGTAAAAAATGGTCACACTGCAGCCATTTCATGCAGGTTAAGCTAATGCTGTTCTCATTATTTTTTGTGAATTTTCCATAATATAAAAGTTTTCAAAGAACGGAAAACAAATGAGCTCCCACCAGGTTCTTGCTAGGAATATTCATATTCTTTCTCATCCCAGCCCTTATATCTTGTAATTGAGTGGAAATTCCCATTCCCCCACCGACTTCTGAAACAGCAGTACTGCCTCCCTGATTCCTTTTATTCTGAGACCCAGTACTATTCTCAGGGTTTTTTCTGTTAACAACCTGTTGTGTGTTAATTGGGTACCACCTTCCCCTTATTGCTGGTCAAGCTCATTGTGTTCTCAAAAAAATCACTTCTTTAGTTTCTTAAGATCATTTGACGTTCTCTTCCTGCCTCACAGTCTATTAATAGCAAGCCTAACTAATTTGGGGCCATGCCCTTATCCAGGTGACGTATATTTATCAATCTGGAGGCTGATGACTCTGGGACACTCAGTATACAGCACCGCAAAGTTCATCCTATGCCATCAGTAAGCCCACTTATGTTCAACCTTTCAGTCTTAAGTTATTTTGCTTATGTCTGCACTACTTCTGTTACCTCAGGAGCTATGGGGACTTTGGCCTGGCCCCCAGCACCTGCTAATCCATGCCTTGTTGTCTGTCTTCGGGAGTCAGGTGGCTTCCCCTTGCTGCCTGCAGGCCTGGGCATCTTCCCGATGTCCCAAGATCTGTCATTCAGCTCTGCTTGCATATCCCACCGGCACCCCAGACTTAATTAGTTCCCCCAGCTTGAGGCCTCCTGTCTACTTCCTCCGGCCCCCTTCCCCAGGCAGTCTGCCCTTAGCCTACCTTCCTTCCTTGTGCTCTCAAAGCTTTTCTTTATCATGCTGGAATGTGCTGGTCTCCTTTTGTGTCCTGTCCATCCCAGACTGTGAGCTCCTGAGCTAAGGATCAAGATCATGCCTTATGCTCCCTTGAATATCTCACACTGAGCACAGCATCGGGCACACAGTTACATGCTCAAAATAATACATTTTTACAATTTTAATTTTCAATACTTTTGATGTACAGAAAATTGTACCCAAAAATAGGAAAAAGAACTTTCACATGCCCTTTATCAAGATTCATCTGTTGTTAGCATCTTGTTAAATTGACCATTCTCCCTAAACACACACACACACACACACACACACACACACATTTTTGTGTGTGAAGCATTTGAGAGTGAGTTGTAGACATCATATCCCTTTGCCTCCAGTACTTCAATACGTATTTCCTAAGAACAGGGGCATTCTGTTAGATAAACAAAGTAGAGTTGGCAAATCAAGAAATATAACACTGATACGGCATACTAGCATATAATCTTCAGGTCATTTTCGAATTTTGCTAATTGTCCCAAGAATATCCTTCATAGCTATTTTTCTTCTGGTCCATGATGCAGTTTAGAATCACACATTGTATTCAGTGGTCATGTTTCTTAACTCTCTCAAGTGTCCTTCAGTCTAGAACAGCTCCCAACCTTTCTTTGTCTTTCATGACATAAACCTTTTAGAAGAGTACAGGCCAGTTATTTTGTAGAATATTCCCCAGTTGAGGTTTGCCTGATGTGTCCTCATGATGAGAGGTTATGTATTTCTGGCAGGCGTAAAACATAAAAAGGCATACAATGATTGTTGTTGATGTTAACTTTAAATAATTAGTTAAATGCCCGCCATGTTTTTCCACTATAAAGATATGACTTTTCATGGGGCGTCTGGGTGGCTCAGTTGGTTAAGATTCCAACTCATGGTTTCAGCTCAGGTCATGATCTCAGGATCTTGAGATCAAGCCCCATGTTGGGCTCTGTGCTGGGGGTGGAACCTGCTTAAGATTCTCTCTCTCTGCCCACCTCCCTCTCTAAAAAAAAAAAAAAAAGATAAGACCTTTCTTTTCATATTTAATAACTAATGTATAAGTAAATACTTTGAGACTATGTAAATAACATGTTTCTCATAAAACTTTAACTCTCTAGTTTTAGGATCCATTGATGACTCTTGCCTGAATCAGTTTTTACTATGGTGGTTGCCAGATAGTAATTTTCAAAATAACATCTATTCATTGGTTAAATTAATTGCTTATTTGTCCTACAGAAGGGATGCCTCCTTTGCTAGGACAGCAGCCTCTGATTGGCTGCACGAGTGAAGTCTAGGTAGAGACAAGCTGGCAGTGCTTGGAAACCTTAAATGAGGCCGATTTTCCTCTAAGCCCCGCTGGCTTTTATCAGAACCTAAAATGGACCCCATGGCCTTCCCAAGATGGTCTCTCCATGCTGAAGGCCAACAGCAGCTGCCTGCTCGGTCAGGCCTATGCCTACAGGACCCATGCCTGCCTATTCTTCATATTTTCCATCAAACTTGAGGGCAGAGAGGTAGTAAAGGTAGGGAGCACGCTTGCCTTCCATTTTGACTTATTTGAAAAACATAAAACAGAACTCAGGATTCCACTCAACCTCTTCTGCCATTCTGGTGGCCCACATTTTTAGGCCCTGGGATCAAGGTATCATTTTCACGTGGGTTCTTTTAGAAAAGGTAAGTCACCATGACTACATGGAGAGTGGAGCTGTGTTTTGTTTGGGGACTGTATTCGTTTCCTAGGACTTCTGTAACATATTAGCACAAGCAGGGTGGCTTAAAACATTAAGATTTTTTTTCTCACAGTTCCAGAAGCTAGAGCTTGAAATCAAGGTGTGGCAGGGGCATGCTTCCTCGGAAGCATCTAGGGTAAGATCCTTCCTTGCCTCTTCCAGCTTCTGGTAGCCTCAGGCGTTTCCTGGCTTTTGCCTGCACGGCTTCAATCTCTGCCTCCATCTTCCTCTAGCATCTTCCCTCTGCATCTGTGTGTGTGTCTTCCGATGACATTCTCTCTGTGTCTGTATCAGTGTTCAAAGTTCCTTCTTCTTATAAAGGACATTAGTCATGTTGGAATAAGGCCCACCGTAATGACCTCATCTTAACATCTTACATCTGCAAACACCCTATTTCCATAAGGTCACATTCATAGGTACCCAGGGTTAAGGCTTCAACATATGTTTTGGGGGGACCTGATTCAACCCATAACAAGAACCATGCCTGAAATCTGACCCATTTGAGAACAGGTAGTGGAGTGCTATTCACTATAATGCTTCAGCCCAGTCTAACAGAGCTCTCTGTCCTTCATGCTCACTCTGGTCTTGGCTTGCCAACAGGTAAGGAAGGAAAATAAGATAGGCAGATGATCCTTAGCCCCCTTGAAATAGACTTTTTTAAAAAAAGATTTTATTTATTTGAGAGAGAGAGGGAGCACAAGTGGGGGTGAGGGGCAGAAGGAGAGGGAGAGGGAGAAGCAGATTCCCCGCTGACCAGGGAGCCTGATGTGGGGCTTGACCCCAGGACCCTGAGATCATGACCTGAACTGAAGGCAGATGCTTAACTGACTAAGCCACCCAGGCACCCCTTGAAATAGACTTTGGACATAATTTTCAAATGATCACAAGCTATTCACATGGCCATTACATAGAGGACAACAGTAGAGGACATTAACAGTCTGCCAGACTCTGGCCCCTGCACTCCTTCCTAGACTTCTCATTTGTTACCATTTGACAAATGGGGAGCATGAGACCCAGAGAGATGAAGTGACTTCACAAAAGTCACACAGCTGCTGATAGTAAATTTTGTACAGGGCAGGATCATGGCAGGCACTCAGTAAATATTTGTTGCCTGAATGAGTGAATGAATGACTAGATCTGAGACAGTATCTCTGGTCTTCATTTCCTGATCCATTCCTCTTCCCCTCATTAAAAATGACTGCAGACTAAGGTGTGGTCCCAAGACAATGGAGTATAGAAGTGACTGGGTCAATTTCAAATTCTTTTGCTATACTTAAGAACCTTCTGAATTCTCTGGTAAGGAGCATGTCAGTCTAGTTGATTTCTTTTCTTCATCCACTTCTGATGAACTGATCAAGATGCTATTTTGTCAAAATACTTGAGCAATGGCTTTAATTTTACCTGAGCTACATAATTGTCTAAAAATTATATTTTTTTATATTTTAAACTATAAATTATGAAATTATATTTGCACTAAAGGCAGGCCTTAGCACATAGACAGTTTTTACTGAAATGATATATCAAGGAAGTAAAGAATTCAGCATGTTACCTTCATATCTTTGAAACAGAATATTGATATTACCTTGTGCCCATTTCTGGGTCTCCATCTGGATCACTGAGGTAGCCAGGAAAGTTCCATTCAACTTAGCCAACAAGGGCTCATTAACACTGTGCTATGTGCCCAACCATATGCTAGGTGCTAGGGTCAGGGACGGGGAAGAAGAGAAGGAAGCTCTCCTAAAGAGATTCCAGGCTAGTGAAACATGTGCCATCCCCATGGGAAACAGCAAAGAGAAGTTGACACTTGCTAAGCACCTGTTAGGGGCCAGTCACTTGACAAACCCTGTAAGGCAGGTATTATCCCTATTTAACAGATGAGCAAACTGAGGATCAGAGAGGTTTAAGATAACTCACCCAAGATCACATAGCTAGTAAGTTATGGAACTAGGATTTGAACCCAGCAGCCCTGGGACTCAACATAAGAGAATAAGATGAGACAGCTTATAGTCAAGCATTTGGTTGCATGGGCCAGATGAGATGCACGCAAGAAGTTTTAGTGAGCTGTGTGGAATCTAGGAAGGCCAAGATGGGGCCTCTGGGAGAGAGAGTGTGTCAGGAAACTGACAGCCTGCAGCAGGTGCTCTCATGCCAAGTCCCTTTATAACCTGCCTATTACAACCACCTGTTCCCACTGAAGGGCTCAGGCTCTGTCCATCTCCTCTTCTGGTCTATTTGGGAAAGTAGGGAGAAGAGGCTGGGTCACATTTCTACCTTCAACACAAACTACCCCCTGTCCAAGGCTAGCTGAACTGTTACTGTTCCAAGTCCCTGACCTCCTGGGGCAGTTTCTCCATGCTTGTCAACCCAGAAGCATAGCTCCCTCAAAACTGAAAGGAGCCTCTCATTTGAGAACCACGAGACCCCACACCCCCCTGGCCTTCCCTCTCCCTCCTTTCCTACCCTTCTGCTTTTGTTCACAGAGAAGGCATGAAAGGAATTTAACATGTTTCTGCTTTTTTTTTTTCCATGGCAGGGAGAAGAGCTGGCCTAGTCAGATATAGAATCTTCCCAGTCTGCTCAAGCCATTACCACCAATCAAAGAGCCTCCATTTGAAACATCAGATCTGTAGAGTAAAATAAAAGAAGGGCACATTAATTCTCTGACTTTTTTTCCCCCAATGAAGAAAAGGAAAAGTTATTTCTTAAGTCTGTAGTTCTAATTCTCAACAGTCAAGGAGTTATGGTGTATGGGGCTGGCCTTCTCTCAAAAGAAAAATGGGATACATGAAAGTTTTTCTAGGTCACTTAAAAATGCAGAAGTGTACTCATATTTTTTAGAATTTTTATTTTTAAAGATTTTAGTTTTTTGAGACAGAGAGAGAGAGAACAGAAATGGGGAGGAGGGGCAGAGAGAGAAGGAGAAGCAGACTCCCCGATGACTAGGGAGCCCAATCTGAGGCTCGATCCCAGGACCCTGAGATCATGACCTGAGCCAAAGGCAGGCATTTAACCGACTGAGCCACCCAGGAGCCCCTAGACTTTCTATTTTGAAATAAGGATAGATTCACAGGTCATTGCCCTTCACCCAATCTCCCATAATGATTACATCACATGTAATTATAGTACCATAGAAAGCCCAGAAAATTGACATAGGTAGAATGCATGTATATAGTTGTATTTTTTATTACATGTGTAGATTTGTGTGACCCCCCACCCCAATCAAGATAAAAAGCTATTCCGTCACCACAAAGATCTCCCTGGTGTATCCCTCTATAGTCACACTCCCCTGCCCCTTACCCTACCCCCCACCGTCCCTAATCTGTGGCAACCATTAATTTGTTCTCCCATCTCTATAACCTTGTACTTTAAACACTACAGTTCCCTTAAGAAAATGGACTGGCATCTCCAGTTTTCCTTTTGCTTGAAGGAATTTCACAGAATTCTCCCGCCCCATTTTCCACCCTGTGCACAAACTCCCCCTATAGTTCTTCCAGGCATCCATCCACCCACTACAAGGTGCAAACCAGAAGTTTCTCTGGGATCTTGAAGTGTGTGATATAAATATTTAGAGCAAGGACATCGTTTCCTCCTACAAACTTACAATTATCAGTTTTCAGGGTAAGTTTAAACTCTTATCCTTAGATTAAATATTATGAAAGGCTCTCTTTCTCTCATGTGCTGATTTTCCCATATGTTCTATCCCAAGCTAGCATCTCCTTTTTCCATTCTTTTACCTAGTGAGAGGGATGAGATGCAGGAGGCCCGGAAGGCTCACAGAAAATTCCAGAAATCCCTTCCTTAACTATAGATTAAATAGTCTGGCCTCCAGCAGTTGGGGCCTTTCAAATATAATTGGTGCCTGTGTGGAATTTATTTCCCAGGCTGACTGTGATTGTTATCTCCATGACATCTACGAGTCATTCCTGGGGAGATAAAATCCAAACTGGAGCCCAGCTGCCCTGGAGCCCAACTCCCCAGGACTCACCGGTGGTGGGTAAGAGAGCTTTACAGGGCATTCTATAGCCTGCCACGTCAGAAAATAATGACTCAAAATCAGGCTAAGACCAGAAGGGGCTAGCAGAAGTCAACCCATGAGGGTTCAATGGCTGAGATTAATCTGGATCCCTCACCTCTTCTCCCCTGGACTGTTGAAATCTGTCCACTTTTCACAAACTGAACTTCTTTCAACAAAGAGCAGCTAGTTCTCGACTGGAGAGCAGCACATGCACAGAGCCAGACTCAGACCCCGTAGGACGTGCTCTTTGAAAAAATGACTTCAAGGATAGAGGCGCCTGATTTGGGGCTAGGAGACACTGCAAGCTAATGAACACCCTCCTTCTTGAGATATGGCTAACAGTACCCCAGCCCCCCCCCCACTCAGAAAGTGGGGGATTCCTGCCTTCGAGAAGACTCTGCACTTCTCCTTAGATGGGGAAGAGTATGAGCAGTGAGGGAGAGAAAGCGAAACCACAGCTTGCTGTGTGCCCACCACTCCCCGCCCAAGGGCCATTGCTCTGCGTCCCCATCACGGGTTCCTGCCCGAAGGCTGAAGGCCTGCAGGATGCATGGTGAATGCCGCTACTCACAGCTCCCGGTTTTCCCCTTGCACCAAATAACCTGTGTGTGTGATTTGTCATTTCCAAAGTGAAAACGTATCTCTAGCTGCTTTAATAATCCCAACACATGGGACGCCTGGGTGGCTCAGTGGTTGAGCCTCTGCCTTTGGCTTGGGTTGTGATCCCTGGGTCCTGGGATCAAGTCCTGCGACGGGCTCCCTGCAGGGGGCCTGCTTCTCCCTCTGCCTGTGTCTGCCTCTCTCTGTGTGTCTCTCATGAATAAATAAATAAAATCTTTAAAAACAATAATAATCCCTTGAGCAGCCCCGGTGGCGCAGCAGTTTAGCGCCGCCTGCAGCCCGGGGTGTGATCCTGGAGACCCCGGATTGAGTCCCGCGTCGGGCTCCCTGCGTGGAGTCTGCTTCTTTCTCTGCCTGTGTCTCTGCCTCTCTTTCGCTCTCTCTGAATAAATAAATCTTTAAAAATAATAATAATCATCATCATCATCATCCCAACACGTGCTTAGTTGCTTTGGTTTTTTTAGGGGGTAATTTCTGTGGCTCCTCTCCGGCTATTTCTTCAACCTGTGGCAGATGCACAGCCCCCAGGGCCCATTCATGGTTGGGAATCTGCTCATGGCTCTGCCCATTGCTAGCTGGACACCTCCTGGTGGAGAGCAGGTAACTTCCACCCTCCTGACCTCAGTTTCCTCATCTGCAAAGGACAGATAAATAATGGCCGCTCTCCTAACCTGATGAAGGAGGTCATGTAGATAAACACATTAGCAGCATCTTTGTGCAAGTTTCAGAGGGAAAATGTAGTGATTGAAACATTCCAATACAGTTTTAACGTTTTAAAATGTTCTTATGGTTTAAAAAAACATTATTGGATCCTTGGGTGGCGCAGCGGTTTAGCGCCTGTCTTTGGCCCAGGGCACGATCCTGGAGACCCGGGATCGAATCCCACGTCGGGCTCCCGGTGCATGGAGCCTGCTTCTCCCTCTGCCTGTGTCTCTGCTTCTCTCTCTCTCTGTCTATCATGAATAAATAAATAAAATCTTTTTAAAAAATTTAAAAAATTATTTTTTTTTTGTAATTCAAATGGTTACTTTTCTTTATTTTTTCTTACCAAGTTTTTCATTTTAATTCCAGCATAGTTAATGTACGGTGTTCTATGAGTGTCAGGTGTACAATATAGTGATTTGACAGGTCTATACGGGACTCCGTGTGCATCATAATAAGTGTGCTCTTTAATTCCCATTGCCTATTCTACCCATCCCCCCCTCCCCTCTGGTAACCTATTGGTTTGTCCTCTAGAGTTAAGAATCTGTTTCTTTGTTTCCCTCTCTCATTTTTTCCTTTGCTCATTTGTTTCTCAGATTCCACATATCAGTGAAATCCCATGGTATTTGTCTTTCTCTGATTGACTTATTTCACTTGGCGTTATACTCGCTAGCTCCATCCATGTTGGTACAAATGGCAAGATTTCATCCTTCTTATGGGTAATATTCCATTGTATATATCTACCACATCTTTATCGATTCATCTGTCAATGGATCCTTGGGCTGCTTCTGTAATGTAGCTATTGTAAATAATGGTGCCATAAGCATAGGGGTGCCTGTATCCCCTTGAATTAGTGTTTTTGTATTTTGGGGGGAAATACCCAGGAGTTTGACTACTCTATCATAGAGTAGTTCTATTTTTAATTTTTTGAGGAACCTCCATACTGTTTCCCAGAGTGGCTGCATCAGTTTGCATTCCCATCAGTAGTACACAAGGGTTCCTTTTTCTCCACATCCTCAGCAACACTTGTTGTTTTTTATGTTTTTTATTTTAGCCATTCTGACCTGTATGAGGTGATATCTCATTGTGGTTATGATTTGTATTTCCCTGATGATGAGTGATGTGGAACAACTTTTCATGTGCCTGTTGACCATCTGTAGGTCTTCTGAGAAATATCTTTCCACGTCTTGCCCATTTTTAATTGGATTATTTGTTTCTTGGGGTGTTGAGTTGTATAAGTTCTTTATATATTTTTAAGACTACCCCTTTATCAGATATGTCATTTGCAAATATTTTCTCCCATTTAGTATGTTGTATTTTAGTTTTGTTCATTGTTTGCTTCACTGAGCAGAAGCCTTTTATTTTGACGTAGTCCCAATACTTTATTTTTGTTTTTATTTCCCTTGCCTCAGGAGACCCATTCTAGAAGGATGCTGCTACAACCAATGTCAGACAAAATTACTATTCGTGCTTTCTTCTAGGATTTCTATGACTTCATGTCCCACGTTTAGTTTATTTTTGTGTGTGGTAGAAGGAAGGGGTCCAATTTCATCCTGTCCAGTTTTCCCAACACCATTTGTTGAAGAGACTGTTTTTCCCCATTGCATATTCTTTCCTCCTTTGTCAAAGATTAATTGACTATATAATTATGGGTTTATTTCTGGGTTTTCTGTTATATTAATCTATATGTCTGTTTTTGTGTCAGTGCTATACTGTTTTGATGACTAGAGCTTTGTAATATACCTTGAATTCTGGAATTGTGATACCTCCAGTTTTTTTCTTTTTCAAGATTGCTTTGGATATTTGGGGTCTTTTTTTTGGGAGATTTTCCCCTAAGGTCAGGAACAAGACAAGGATGTGCACTCTCACCACTTTTATTCAACATAGTACTGGAAATCCTAGCCACAGCAGTCAAACAACAAAAAGAAATAAAAGGCATCCAAATTGGTAAGGAAGAAGTAAAACTTACTATTTGCAGATGACATGATACTATATATAGAAACCCCTAAAGACTTCACCAAATACTGTAACTAATAAATGAATTTAGTAATGTCACAGGATACAAAACCAATGTACTGTTGCATTTCTATATACTAATAATGAAGCAGCAGAAAGAGAAATTACCAAAACAATCCCATTTACAATTGCACCAAAAATAATCAAATACCTTGGATTAAACTTAACCAATGAGGTAAAAGAACTATGCTCTGAAAACTATAAAACACTGGTGAAAGAAATTGAAGAGGACCCAAAGAAATGGAAAGACATTCCTTGCTCATGGATTGGAAGAACAAATATTGTTAAAATGTCCCCCAAAAAAATGTCTCTACTACCCAAAGCAACCTACACATTTAATGCAATCCCTATCAAAATGCCAGCAGTGGGATCCCTGGGTGGCGCAGCAGTTTGGCGCCTGCCTTTGGCCCAGGGTACGGTCCTGGAGACCCTGGATCGAGTCCCACATCAGGCTCCCTGCATGGGGCCTGCTTCTCCCTCTGCCTGTGTCTCTGCCTCTCTCTCTCTCTCTCTCTCTCTCTCTCTCTCTGTGTGTGTGTGTGTGTGACTATCATGAATAAATAAATAAAATCTTTAAAATAAAAAAAAATTTAAAAAACCAAAATGCCAGCAGCATTTTCACAGAGCTAGAACAAACAATCCTAAAGTTTGTGTGGAACCACAAAGATCCCGAATAGCCAAAGCAATCTTGAAATAGAAAAACATTCTTATTTTAAAGATTATTTATTTCAGAGAGAGAAAGAGAAAGAACGAGTAGGGGGAGGGGCAGAAGGAGAGGGAGAAGCACACTCCCCACTGAGCAGAGAGCCTGCCTCTGGGCTCAATCCTAGGACCCTGGGATTGTGACTTGAGCCACTGACTGAGCCATCCAGGTGCCCCTAGGAAAACATTCTTTTTTTTTAAGATTTATTTATTTATTCATGAGAGACACACAGAAGCAGAGACACAGGCAGAGGGAGAAGCAAGCTTGCCACAGGGAGCCTAATGGGGGACTCAATCCAGGATCCCAGGATCACGCCCCAAGCTGAAGGCAGATACCCAACTGTTGAGCCACCCAGGCGTCCCTAGAAAAGCATTCTTAAAATAACTCTCATTCTTATCTATTTTACCTGAGGCCAGGATTTTTGGCCTATTTGGACTCAATTCTTACTATTCATTATATTTTTTAGCATGAGGGTGAGGTTGGCCATAAAATATTACGAAATTGTAAGGATGTGGGATTAAAAAAAAAAAGTGTGGGATAGAGTGATCCAAACACTAGGAATTTGATCTCGTGCACAAAGACAGTTAACTTTGTTGAGCCAGTTGGTTGTAAAATGCCAAGTCAATCAGAATAACTCCTGTGGTGTCTATCAGCAGGCCAGTTTGTATGCCTCTTCACCTGGTCTTTTTTTTTTTTTTTTTTTTGTGAGGGCAGATTGCCCTGAACCGGATCCCTGGGGCTCTGAGCTGAGAACTTCATCAGGTTCCTGCTACTGGCTAATTAATCATCAAATCAACTCATTGCAAAACCAAGTAGCCATGCTGATCCATTAATGCAGGTCTCCAGAGTCAATAGGACAGCAGAAAGAGAAGAAAATGGCCTAATCTCCTCCCAGGATTACAGGGGAGAAGCTCCCAAGATCTGATGAGTCCCTGCTAAACTGGGGGTATGATCCAGGATTATGCTTTTTCTACCTTTTCCTGTAATATTCCTTTGAAAACGCTACTCAGAAAACAGAAGGACCTGTGGCATTGCCCAGCAGTGCTCAGCATGGAAAGGTCCCTTCTCTACGTAAGCAGTGCTCTTGCCCAGAGCTATAGGCTCAGACCACCCAGCTGCGTGGAAAGTGAAATCGCGGTCAACCATCTACCCTTTCTGGCCAGGTGATGTCAAAGCGGTATGGTTGATTTTTAAAATGCGTTGCCCAGCTCTTCGGATCTGTAACATCTTCCCTTCGTTCCAGGAGAGCCTGTGGTTGCAGTTTGGTTCATATTTGGGTCGACGGTCACTGTCAAGAGGGAGTTACTCTGATAATTGCTCCAGTTTTTTTTTTCCTGAAATAATTGAGCTGTCTACCTGATGCCATAATAATGGATTGAAAAGTGAAAAGGTCTTTCAGTGGAGTAAGTGATTGCTTGTGTGATAGCAGACGGTGTGGTTTTCTGTTGCTGTTGTTGCCGAGGTGGCTGGTTGTTTTATGTTGTGTAAATACATACTATCTCTTTTTTTTTCTTTTTGTTACTGAGTTGCCCCAAAAGTGAGCTTCCTAGTGGGGTGGCTGCATGGTATAAGTGATAAAATTATCAACTCTGAAGCCAGACGGATCTAAATGTATTATCTGTGAGATCTCAGGAAGGCCAAATCATATACCTGAGCCTCAGTTATCTCATCTGTAAATTGGGCAAGTTTATATCTGCTTTGAAGTGTTGTTGCAGGATTGTTAGGAGGCTATTTTAAGTGTCCACCCTGGGTCAGGCAGTCAGTATTTCTTAACTTGTAATGTACACACAGATCACGCAGGGATCTTGTTCAACTGCTGCCTCTGATTCAGTGGGTCTGGGGTGGGGTGGGAGGTTCTTCATCGCCAGTAAGCTCCCAGGTGATGCCCATGCTGCTGGTCCACGGACCATACTCTGAGTTGCAAGTATGTCGTTTGCAAAGTGCCCAGCACAGTTAGTAATTAATACATGATCATCCCCCAAATAATTCAACCAGTTCACTTAAAAATTACTGAGATGAAATTTCCTCAAAATATCCTCTTTCCTTAAATGTAATACTGGTCTGCCTGTAGCTATGTTCCCATAGCCTTTTCAAGATGGCTCTTTGAGATTGGCCATGGTTGGTACTTTCTGAAGGCTGGGAATAGGTACATGGGAGGGGTTCATTATAACTATTCTCTCTTCCTCTGTACATGTTTAACATTTTCCAAAATACATTTTTTAAATTAGAAAACCCCAGTGGAAGATTTTTAGGGCAGATAGTGTTCTGTATGATACTGCAATGGTGGATCATGTCACTATACGTTTGTCCAGACCCACAGGATATACACCAAGAGTGAACTCCAATGTAAACAATGGACTTTGGGTGATAATGACCTGTCAGTGGAGGTTCGGCCATTGTAACAAATCCACAGCTGGGGGATACAGAGAGGGGAGAGGCTTATGCATGTGTTGGGGGGGAAAGGGGTATATGGAACTCTCAGTACTTTCTGTTTATGTTTGCCGTGCACCCAGAACTGTTCTAAAAAATAAAGTCTATTAAGAAAAACCACACAAACAAACAAACACCTGTTTCCTAACAGCCTGAGAACAGTGGGAGACAGGTTACCTAGTACAGTGATTACCTCCCAAAGCATGTTCATTAGAAGAGAAAAAGCTTTCATTTCGATTCTGCAAATAAATCCATTCCCAACCTTGCCGTCTGTGACCTATGATTGTATAAAAGTAATTGACCCATCCACCCCAGGATTTAGCACAGTTTTTCCCTTACCATTAGCACGGTTCACACTTCATTTTATCACAACGCTTTGCACGTTGTTTTTCTCTGCCGTGCTGGACTAAAATCCATCCACATCCTCATAAAATCATTTATTCTTTTCACTTTGTTGAATCAGGGCTTTCCTCCACCTACCTGGATCACATCCTGATCTGCCTGGCTTGTGTGTTCATTAAGCCAGTGATTCACAAAGCAATTGCCAAGCTAATTGGAAAATGCATTTAGTGAGCCGGACATTCCCCATCATCATCTTCCTTGAACTGGGCCCAGTTTTTATTAGCTACTGAGCTGATTGACATAGCTCAGGATGGGTGTCATCAAACATTTGGACATCTTTTGATTAACCAAGTGACAGGGGCAAGTCAGAAAGAAACAAAATGAACACAGTAAGGACATGGCCAGCTTGAGCTTAGTCTGTTTGCAATTCTTTTTTTCTCTTGGTTATATAAAGCCTCTCTAAACCACTGTCCTAATCGATTCCTCTCTTTTCCGTGTATGGCTTACTTAAAGGGTCTTTGATGTGGTAACTGGACGAAGCTTCATCCCAATGGCCTGTAGCTGGGTCAACCCTTTGTTATTCTGTTTGGTATTTAATCCTGGAGAGTTATGTTCTGCTCTGGTATGTTGTTTATCACTTCCAGATTATAGGTGTAGCAAATATTTTCCTAATGAAATAATCACTAACTTGGCCTTCTCCTGCTGGGATAACACAACCAGGCTCTGCAGAGTTCTCCATCTGAATCTTCTAGTGGGACTGCGGGCTTCTAATTCCACCCCACTCCCTCCAATGTCCTTTGGGTCCATTTTAAATTGTTCCCTTTAATTGTCTTCTCTCCAAATGTCAGGGCTTTCGGTGCTACTGGCAATCCTCAATCTTTTCCATAATAATAAAGTTTTGAAATGTCAGCGTTCTGTTTCTGTGTGCATGCCGAAACCCGTAGGTGTGTCGCCTTGGCAGCTGCCCTGTCATCTTTGCGCTCCAGTGTTCTGGGAAGGAAAATATCCAGGAGAGACGCTCGTCTCCAGAATCCTTCCTAGAAACCCAAAACTTGACATGCTGACTTCATCCAGCTCCTTTTGAAGTTTACTTGGGTGGCAGGGCTGTGCAGGCCTCACCATCTCGAGGTGACAGAAACACCTGCAGCGACAGATAATTACAGCGCTCACCAGGCCTCTGGCGGTGCATTTCCTGTTTGCGGGCTGCTTGCAGCATGAATCGTGTTTGCTTGCGCGGTGACAACCCCTTCTCTACCTGGTTCCCGATTAAACTTTGTAATACCCGTGGCAGACCGCATTGGGTCCCCGCTCATCACCGCACGGAGGATGCTTTGTTCGTGGCAGACGGGAAATAAGGGCAACAGCCTCCCGGTCTCCAAGAGCACCCTAGAAACAGTTTGAAGACAACCTGCCCCCCCCTCGTGGCATGCTCACCCTGGGCCTCTTGTGAATCCAGCTCCTCTCTGTATCCGACCCAGGCCCACCCCTGAAAAGTCAGCTCCGACCCCTCCCAGCCCCTGCGGCCCCAGGCGGGGTGTGCCACCCGGGTCCCAGCTGTCCGAGGCGCATCGCTCCCGCCCTTGCCCCGTGCCACCACCCCGACGTGGCCTGCAGATCGGGCGCCGCAGACACGCTGTCCGCTGTCCGATCATTCACCGGTCACCCAGTTCTTGGCGAATACAGCCCGTCCAAAAGTGACAGGTCTCCAAGGAAAGGGAAGGATGTTATGCAGTTGAATGAAGGAATCTCTAACAGGGAAGACCCAACTGCTCGGTGACTCTGGGAATCTACTTCAGAAACTCCTTTGGCCCTTTTACAAAACTGGGAAATCACACACTACAGAAAGGAGAAAAGCTGCCTGGGAGAGACACTGCTTACGAATTTAGGCTTTGGTACGAAATCCTGCTACTGAGTCATCGAGAAAAAAACCCTTCCATGAGGATAAAGGAATAAATTCTCCCATACTGTTATCTAGCACCTTTATGGTGGTTTTTTGTTTTTGTTTTTTTTTGCATTTAAACTGTTGATCCATTTAGAGTTTATCCTGGTAGCATGCATCAGTGCAACCTCAATTTTTTCTAGATGGCTGTCCAGTTGTTCTCATGCCATTTACTGACCAGTATTTCTGTTTTTCTGTTGTGAGAGGACACCTCTAGCATATAATACATTCCTAGATGCTTTTGGGTCTATTTCTGTACTTCCAATTCTTTTCCATTAGTCTATTCATGGGCCAATGCCACAGAATTACTGGGATTATATAAATGTTTTAATGTCTGGAAGAATTTCTCCCATTAATCTTCTTTTTAAGAGTTTTCCTGGCTGTGCCTATCTCCATATGCATCTAGAATCAACTTGTCTAAATTAAGAAGAGATACCAAAACCTCCTGGTATTATTGGAACCATATTAAATTGATATAACTTAGAAACAAGGGAGGGGCACCTGGGAGACTCAGACCACTGAGCATCTGACTTGATCTCAGCTCAGCTCGTGATCTCAGGGTTCTGGGTTCAAACCCCGTTGTTGGGCTCCAAACCCAGCAAGGAGCCTAACTTAAAAAAAAAAAAAACTATTAAGGGATGCCTGGGTGGCTCAGCGGTTGGGCATCTACCTTTGGCCCAGGGCATGATCCCAGGGTCTGGGATCAAGTTCCGCATTGTGCTCCTTGCAGGGAGCCTGCTTCTCTCTCAACCTGTGTCTTTGCCTTGCTCTGTTACGTCTCTCATGAATAAATAAATAAACTCTTTTTTAAAAAACTGTTTAAAAAGAAACAAGGTAAGTTCTAATGATGTCAAAACTGTATATACAAGAATAAGATGTCTTCCCATTTTTTTTTTGCTATTGTAATGGATTATTCTGTTTGATCTTTAAACTGGTGTCTGTATGTATATGTTTTTAAGATTTTATTTATTTATTTATGATAGTCACACAGAGAGAGACAGAGAGGCAGAGACACAGGCAGAAGGAGAAGCAGGCTCCATGCACCAGGAGCCCGACGTGGGATTCGATCCCGGGTCTCCAGGATCACACCCTGGGCCAAAGGCAGGCGCCAAACCGCTGCGCCACCCAGGGATCCCTGTATGTATATGTTTAAATATGATTTGTAACCTTGCAATGGTCTGGGGTTTTCTAGGATTCAAAATCCAGAAGCCATAAAAGATTCATAAATTTAACTACCCCAGATTAAGTTTTATGTGGTAAAAATAACATAAGCAAAAAGAAAAATGAGAAACTAGAAAGAAATATTTGCAACTCATATTACAAAAAGCTCCCACAGCCAGTAAGAAAAAAACCACCCAGCCACCAGAAAGCAGGGGGTGGGGCAACAGAGGATATGAATAAATAGCTCTATGGAAAGGTGGTCAACCTCACTTTTGAGTTAATAAAAAAAAAGTACGCTGAGATGCCATTTCTCATCCATCAGATTGGCAAAACACATGGCTGATGAATGGTTGATGAGACTGGAAGATCAGGCACTCTCCTGCAGTGCTGGTAAAACTGGTCAGGAGGGAACTGGCTAAGTGAATTAGGCTACAAGCCACACAAGAAAACACTACACAGCTGTAAAGAAAAGAATGAGGATACTCTCCAACTACTGATCTAGAAAATTCTCCTGGGTATAGTGTTAAGTGAAAAAGAACTAGGTGCTGTATAATATATAGAAGAGGCTACCATTATATATATAAAACCACAAAAATGAAAATATGTAAGAAACAATGGAAGCATATTTAAATCAACAACAGTGGTCACTTGAAAGGGCCTCAGTGGACAGAGAATGGGGGTGGAGAGGGGGATGGCAAGCAGTGTTTTGGTTTTTTTTACTGTAACCTTTTTATTTTTTTAAAAAAGTCATCTCTAACCCCAGCGTGGGCTCAAACTCACAATCCCCAAGATCAAGAGTCGCACACTCCACCAACTGAGCTGGCCGGGTACCCCTGTATACATTTTTATAGTTGATTTTTGAAGCATGTGACTATTACCTATTCAAAAATTTAAACAAATTAATTCCCTTAGTAAATTAAGGAACTTAAGGCATTTTAGTGCATCTATTTCACTTATTTTTTCTGTTTAACTCACAGGAATAGGAGACAGCTCTAGGAAGCAGGAAACGAAAAGGGAGTTCCTCAGAGGTAACCAGAATAAAGTGTGTAAGTCAGTGTGAAACTCAGGCCTCCATTTTCTTTTATTATTTTAAAGTGATTTCTCTCCTTTACAAATATGTTATCTCACACACACACGCATGCGCTCACAAGCATACGTACACACACTTGCACACACACATACACACACAGAGGACTTGAAAGGGACAGAGAAACAAGGAATAGCCTCCAAACATATTTTTTTACAAAGTTTAAAATAGATTACATTTCTGTGCTCTTCAGTCATTACACAATGTACAGACATGATCCATTTAATGATTCATCCTCCCCAAATTGGTAAACAATGAGGATTTTCTATGAAAGAGTATACATAAAAGCTTTTACTTTCAAAGCTAAAGCACTATTTTCCTGCAAAAACAAACCTCAGGCATATATATTATGTTTATGTATATTCCTTGAGAACACTACAGTAGCAGTGCATAAGTTCGTTCTATAAAAAGATCTGAAAGATGATTTTCAAGAGACTCAACGCATTGTGCTCTCAGATAAAAATCCTAAGTCAAAAGATCAGTTATTATGACAATAACAGTTAAAACTGCATATTTATGTTAAAGATCAGAAGAGGCTATAAAGAAATGTAAATAGTTGTGCTTTGGGGACTTTTTTTGGTAAAGTTGTTTTAATAAATATAAACTTAAAAAATGTCTCAGTGACTAATATAAAATAGACACATATCAAGGATTTTCTATACTTGGCTTAGAGTTTAAAGGTGAAAAACATCTCCACATAAAACATCCAGCATCTAGTAATCCCAGTGTGGGCTAGTTGCTTACAGTCAGGAAAAGGGCTAGGAAGAAATAAGTGATTTTTCTCTTCCTATTAACATAAAGCATGATCCAGAGGTAAAGCCAGGGTGAATCGAACAACTAAATAAATGCCTACCTTCCTTTTAAATTCTTAAACCAAATAGAGAAGTCATGCTACTTTTATGAGGGCTAAAGAAAAAAAAACCCACATGCTTGGCATCTGGACCACTACCTATTCTGTAGTTCACCAGATAAATTAAGAATGTCTGGTCTTCTGTGAGATCCTAGGATAGGATAAGCATGATCCCTCAGTACTTTACGCTTTTTTTTTTTACCCTCCACATATTAACTGTAAAACTTATTTTAGAAACACCATGGCAACTGTTTATAATGACAGAAGACAAGGTATAATTTACATAGTAACATTGATGTTTGTAATTAGGAAATAAATGTCATTTTATGTTTAGGCTGGTCAGTTTGTTCTTTCAGGCCTTTCACTTGGAAGGACATATGACCTTAATAATCAAGATAAATTAGAAAAAAATGTGAGAAAATAGCAGATGTTTTAATTAAAGTCTTTTGCACAATAGCTTTAGATATAAAAAGAATTTCTTCAGATAATTTCCTAGGTGTCACTCAGAAGCATCTTTGCTGTCTGTAACATAATGTGCTAGAGTCCTTCCAATAAAATTAGAGAGTAATTTAAAATATATATTATACATTTGCAAGTCTTATAAATCACTCAATAGTTTGTAGCATGTTAATGGAGTGAAGGAGAGATAAAAGGCAGTCCACATTCTTATTTGCAAGATAAATTTACTTCAGAAGTCAACTGAATTTCTTGCTCAGGTTCTAAGTATAGCCATTGTGATAAGACCTGAAAGAAAAAAAATTGGAGAACAGTTAAAGTCCTGCATTTTACAAAATCTTCCATTCAATAAGCAATTGTTTAGGTCTCGATGAGCAAATAAAATAGAGCACATAGACAGGCACTCTACCAAGAATTCAAAAGTCAGTTTGAATTCAGTTGATATTATACAGAAGAAATACAATTTATAGCAATGGACAGTCACTGGATAGATTTAATTAAATCGCTAATGTCTGGCCATAGCTAATTTTTTAACTATCAACTATTCCTCCCACTTTACCCAGTCACATCAGCTATGATAATAGCAGACATGGCACTTTAAAGTGTCAGTAAAGCCAGCCAACTTCATCAACAAAAACACATTGAACCACAAAGAGAAGCATAGTATTCCTGCTTGGTTTGTCTCTTTTGAAGAGACTCCATACAAGAAAGCATAAAAATTTAATAAATTAAGAATATGCTCAGTGCTAAGTGGTATAAACAAAAGTGAGTGATAAAGTACAGAAAAGAAGGACAATCACATAGGACCAGGACAGGTAGAAAAGATGCCCCAAAAGGTAAAGTTGAAATAAGCCTAAAAGATGGACAGGGATGATAAAAACAATGAGGTCAGCAAGCATTTCAGGTGAGGGAATGGCAAGAGCCAGGACAAGGAGGTTGACCAGACTCTTGAGCTTTTCAAGGTGAATAAATAATCTCACAGGCTGTGATCAAGGATTTATAGAGGGAATCAGCTAGATGAGATTGGCAAGGCTCAGAGTGAAGAGCTGGAGATGCCCAACTACAGAGTCACATTTCTTTCTGTGGACTATGGGGAGGCTCTGATGATTCTGGAAGAGGCAGTGGCGGTGGTGAAACCAAACCAGAATGGAAATCCAACTGACAGCAATGTGATGGAGCATTTGGAGGGTTAAAATAATGGGACGGGGTAGGGGGTGGGGGAAATGGGAAGAGAAAGGACACACATAGAAGGTACAAAGTCAAATTTAGAATTTTGAAATTTTGTTTTTTAATATTTTATTTATTCTTGAGAGGGGTGGGCAGAGGGAAGAGCAGGCTCCATGCAGGGAGCCCGACGTGGGACTCCATCCCGGGTCTCCAGGATCACGCCCTGGGCCGAAGGCAGGCAGGCGCTAAACCGCTGAGCCACATGGGCTGCCCGAGAATTTTGAAAGTAAAGAAAAGAGAGCATAGCGGCAGTTGGGTGGCTCAGTTAAGTGTCTGTCTTGGCTCAGCTCATGATCACAGGGTTTCTGGATCAACCCCCGAGGGGCTCTGCACTCAGGGGGGGAGCCTGCTTCTCCCTCTCCCTCTCCCCTTGGCTTGTGCTTTTCCCCGGCCACCCTCTCTGTCAAATGAATAAATAAAATCTTTTAAAAAATAAAAATAAAAAAAGAGTATACCAAGGAGTACTGAGAGAATCCTGAAAAGAGCTGGCATCTCAGAAGAGGTGACAGGAGACTAGAAGACAGGGTCAGTCATGACTGGAGCCCTGATCCCTGACACATGGCAGGCACTGAGTTCAGTTAAACTAATGAGAAGATTCCAAGCCAGGATGCCTGAGAGAATGATTTAACAGGAAGTATGGGAATGGGTTTAAAGAGAGAGGTTCACCGTATTAAATCAGGACACACTGTTCACCTTTGTCACTGTAGGCGCTTTGTCTAAGTGTCTCCCTAGGACTGAATCCTAGAAGTAAAAATGCTGGATCGTGGAACATAGCCTTTTACATTCTTATACATGTTGTATACCATCCAAGTCAGCAAAAGGAAAACAACTGAATACAGGATCAGGTGCTAGATCAATAAGCTACAAAAAACTAGTTGGGGGGGTGGGGGGGGTGCCTGGCTGGCTTAGTTGGTAGAGCATGTGACTCTTGCTCTGACTCGTGAGTCAGAGCCCCACGTGGGGCGGAGTAGAGATTACTTAAGTAAATAAACTTACAGAGACAACAAGAACTAAATGTAAGCCAAAAATTAAATCTTGAAATGCACTTTACCTCAACACATGCTTTGGAAGCAATCTTACCTGTTTTTCAAATAAATAAAAAAATAAATAAATAAACAAACAAACAAACCAGCACCAGCACCATTACCATCACTATCAACTCCATACACATGTAACACCAATACCACCCCTGAGCCTACGCACATGCCCCACATGGGCCCCAAATGCAGCTCTAAAACACTCACCTAAGATATAAGCAGCCACTAATTTCTGATTCACACTCAAGTGGAGGTAGAGAGGCACCAGCGATTCCACATCCCCCAGCGTAGGAAGCATCAAAGCCGCAATGCACACCACTCCCAGGAAGACAGTCAGTAAACTAGGTCCTGAGGAGACAGCTCTGTTTTCTGTGAAAGAGAAAAACCCCTGAGCTTGTTTCTAAAAATGATCTAAGACCAAGTTCATTCACATTTACTGTCTACCACTCACCAGGATTCTGGTTTTGTCTTACTCCTCTGACTCTTTCCCCATCATTTCCATTCCAAGGGGTTGTACCTGCTGGACTTATCTGGAAGCCCATAACTCCTCGGAGTCATTATGGAATGTAATGTTGAAAGGGCATTGTGAGGCAGCAAGTTCCTACTGAAAGATCACCATCCTCCCCCTCCCCCCACCTCACCATAATCAGCAGAAAGTACTCAAGCACGCAGCATCTGTATAGGTTTCTAAGATAAACAGAATTTTTAAAGAAGGGGCTAGAAATAGAAATTGAAGTCCTGATATTCTCCTCCTGTACCCCTGGGGATGGCTTGTGTCTTACTCCATTTCGGAGCCCAGTGCCTTCTGAGAGGAGCTTAGGTACACAGGTTTGGTCCTAATAACTGTAGCATCCTGCTACCATTTCTGAAAATATTAAAAGCTGCAGAAAGGCACTACTTGAGTGTTTTAAGGCTACCCATGGGGGCACCTGGGTGGCTCAGCTCAGTCAGTGGAGCGCGTCTGTCTTGGGCTCAGGTCATGATCTCAGGGTCCTAGGATGGAGACCCATGTCAGGCTCCCTGCTCCATGGGGAGTCTGCTTCTCCCTCTTCCCCTTCCCCCCAACCCTACTTGTGCTCTCCCTCTCTCTCTCTCTCAAATAAATAAAATCTTTTTTAAAAAGCTACCTGTGAAAATTCTTGTCCTCTGCTCTATCCCATTTACAGCAAAGAAAGCAGAAACTATCTGGCAACTATTATGCTAAATGAAATAAACCAGTCACAAAAGGACAAATACATCATGAATCCACTTACATGAAGTATCTACAACAGTCAAACTCAGAACCAGACAGTAGAATGGTGGTTACGAGGGACTGGGGGTGTGTTTAAAATGGGACTTACTAGTCATGGGCATAAAGTCTCAATTAAGCAAGATGAGTAAGTTCTAGAGATCTGCTACACAACACTGTACCTATAGTTAACAATACTGTATTGTACACTTAAAATTTTGTGAGTGGAGTAGATCGTATGTTAAGTGTTCTTACAACAGTAAAATAAAATTTAAAAAACGTCATTGGGCCTGCTACTCTACAGTTCTTGCTGTATGTGTGCAATATTCATACCCATATTTTTAAGAAACCCAACAGCATATTCTGTCCTATAGTTGTTCCCACTACCCTTCTTTCATTAAAAGGAATAGCCAACAGCAACATAATCTTGTGTTTTATTAATGAAATAACACTGTTCATTTTATTATTAAATGCAACTTTTCTAAATTATTAATACCTTAGCTGTTGTGTGAAGTTTAATTGAGCCTTGCCAAAGCCAGATAGGTAAAAACAAATTCAAATTTTATAGTAATTACTGCTTGAGATGAAACAACAGTATAAATATCTAAAAACAAGTCTTATTTCATTTAATAAGTGAAGTATCTTTGTATTTGTTGCAGAGATAAGCTTTTAAGGAAAACATTTATGATTACTACACTGCTGGCTGCAGACCCACAATAAAGATAATTTCAAGGAATTTTTAGTATTTAGAGAAATTCCAAATGCATTTGCATAGATGCCTGCATTTTTTCAAAATGGAAATAGCTTTTCTCCTGATACTACAAGACTGTTGTAAAAACTTTATGGAGATATAGAAAACAAAGTTTCCTGATCAGTCTCATTCTCCTAGACATAACAGTTAACAGGCTGGTATAGATCCTTTCAGATTTTACAAGACCCACATAAACATGTAAACAAAATTTTTTGACATAAATGAGACCACAATATATGTACTGTTCTATAACTGCTTTTTCCTCTCAGAAATATGGTTGCACCTCTTTCTATGTCAATGCACAACCATCTATCTTTCTATCAGATCTTTGTAAATAAATGCCTGCCTGGCATCCCATCTTATGAATATTCATAATTTAATCCAATCTCCAGTCCAACTGATGGACTTTTAGGTCATTTTTGATCTTTTCTTATTATAAACAATAATAAAGAGTGTAATTTTCTTAAGCCAGAGGGCACGGACTGTGACACTGCATCAACACACCAGTTCATTAGTAATGTAATTAAGACAAACTCACTAAGATTCAGCTGCATCTTTTTAAAACATCTTTTTAATAACCTGGGCTTTGGTATTTTGTTAAAGTATGCTTTGTGGGTTTCTCTTAAATTTCTGTTAAATGAAATATATATATATATATACATATATATATATACACACACATACTTCTGCACACAGACAAGGCCTGGAACACTTACATAAGCAGATCTGTTAAGTGTGTGGGATTGTAGGTGCTGCTTTCCTTTCTGAATTTGTTACTGCTATGTCTTTTATAGTACAATCAACTCGAGAAGAAATTTCTTATTTTCCTGCCTTTTGATACATTTATAGAAATATATTTATAAAATCTTTCACGATCTAGCCTCTGACCATCTTCTGGCTGGTTCACATAGCCGTGCAACATTGCGCTCGTGATACATCTAATAATCATCTCTCTAAGCTAAAGATGGGCAAAAATAATGATATTTCAAACCCCACACCCCCTGACAATCTCAATTTGCTTCTTTAGTTTAGAGAAACTTGATGAACAAACCAGAGAATTCTACATACTGGCAACCACACATAACTTACTATTAATTCAAAAAACGGAAGTGAAAAATATCAGTTTGTCAACACAGGCTAAATCAGTCACCATCATACTCTATTACAGAAGAATACCTTACTCCGTTTCTGGCCACATTATTAGAAACATTGGGGTATAACTACTCGTAAACTGGACATGCTCTACTGTGCTGCTGCCCTTGCTCTCAAGAGTGGCAAGAGCCATGGAAACCTCGTAAGACAAAGAAAACCAATCCAACAGACCCTACCAGATGAAACGCACACATATACTACTCTGCACTAGTGGACAAGGACATGACAGTTAACCAGACAAATGTGCTTTCGTTGAGCTTCCTGACATGGATGGCTTAGAGAGTTGTTTTTTTTTTTTTTTCAAAAGAGAAATCACCTCATTTGTTAACCTACTTTGATTTTACAATTAGAAGAATTCACTAATATACTTTCGATACCAAATGCTCACTGTCAAAGTAAAATAAGAGTAAAATGCTCAATTAATACAATTGTCATTATTTATTCTTTTAGGATGATTTTCACCTGAATTCTAATAAGTTTTAAAATAAAGGAGGGATGCCTGGGCAGCTCAGTGGTTGAGTGTCTGCCTTCGGCTCAGGGCATGATCCTGGGGGTCTTGGGATCGAGTCTGCATTAGGCTCCCTACAGGGAGTCTGCTTCTCCCCCTGCCTGTGTTTCTGCCTCTCTGTGTCTCTCATGAATAAATAAATTTTTAAAAATTAAAATAAAAAACAAAAAAGGAGAAAATATAAAACTAAACTTTTAATCCTTTTGGGGAGGGACTCTTTAACTGGTCTGTTAAATACAGAAATTAGCCAGTGACCATTTTTCTTTAAATTATGAATTTAACATCAAAAAACAAATACTCATTATATCACTTTTCTTATTCTAGAGGAGGCATTTTAAAGGGAGAATCTTGTATTTCCATAAACATTTATAAGCCAACCTCACAATACTGATCAGAGATCAAAGTGACATTTACCAGAAGCTCTCTCTCTCTTTCAGCTTCTAAAGAGGAAAATCTGATCCTATCAGGCAATAAGAGTTGCTGAGAAGAAGCAATCTACTGGCTACTAGCTAGGCCCTCGTCTTAGTGTCACCAGAAAATCTGGGCACTCCCTACACAGACGGAGGAGACTCTTGCCCACAGCAGTCAAAGAGGCATTACTCCCTGTGTTATCCAAATAAATACTCTAAGATGAACAAACTGATAAGGATATGCGAATTCATGTAATGACAAGTAGATTTGTTTTTAATTCCTCATAGATAATGTTGCAATTTCAAGGACAGCTGCTATCGCATTCATATATCACTATCAAAAAGTTTCCATGTTTTTCTATGGAAAATTTTATCTTCCTCCCCTTATAATGGGGTTGGAAGGAGATAATGAGACGTTAAGAGGGAGGAAGAATGACGTCCAAAGGGTTGAATATGAGGATAGTGTCAATGTTGAAAGAATATATCATAACACTTCTGAATATCTAAGCTGGAAGGAAATGAGGAATGGAGAGGGATTCAATTAATAGCCCACAGGGGATATTATAATCTACTTAGTTTAATTAACTTCAACTTTAATGAGATTTTTTTTTCAAAATAATATGAACAGTGCACCAGGCTTGGCCTATTGCCAAACACAATCTCTTTCCTTCTTCGAACTAATTAAATGAGAAAGGATACAGGAAAGTCACAGAAACAAAAGTAAGGGGGCTGCATTCTCAGGTCTACACATTTCCCAGGCTTATAGCAACACAGTTGCTATAAGCTCTCTCAGAGGCTGAGAGCTTTTCTCCCCACTTTGGGTCCAGCTCTAGGCCTCCTGGTGTGATTTTAGGTACCTGATCTCTAGTTAGGTTCCATTTTGAAGCAGTAGGTTAGGTGGGAAAGTGGCAGATCATTTCTCTAGTAATTATCCTCAGTCCTTGATTATTTTCAAGTTAGAAATGCGTGACAACCGCCAGAGGGCTTTCCAAGCAACCCCAAACTACCTGGTTGGAAGGACTGCTCAAAAAAGAAACTTTCAGTTAAATGTTCCTTTATTCTTTTTTCCTCTTCTTCCTTTTGTTGTTCTTTTGCAGATGGGAGAAGAATAGCCACAACCTCTTTCCTTCCTAAAGCCTTCCTCTGGCTCTGTTCGGACACTTGGAGACGGAACTTGTCTTTCACGCCATAGTGACAGGACTGAACATCTCTATGACGAATCACACTGAAAACATTAAAAAATAGATGCTGTTTAGGTTTCTGGGGGCCCGTCAAACAGAATTCAGCCAGAGATTTCATACAGGAGAACATGAACTAACTGTAACCAAATACCCAAGTAGAGAAATTTGCTACTGATGCTAAAAAAAAAAAAGAAAGAAAGAAAGAAAGAAAACAACAAAAAACACAGCATAACCCAAAAGGAAATGGGTGATTCTAAAATATTTGATGAAAACCACATACTCTACAACATAGAATAAAAGTCTGAAGTAAAAGGACGATAGGTAAAGAAAATTCCTTTGAGCAATGAGGTTTTTTTCCCCTTGGGATCTACAGGCAGCAACAGTTACCAAATAGGGTATATGAAATGGTTTATTCCCCACAAAAGTATCATGGATTTCTAAGGCCACTTATTTATCATGCAACTAACAAGCCTCACCTAGACTCAAAACCAAAAGCCGTGCACACAGGTAAAAACAAGCAATTGAGTAAGTAAGTAACCAGTATGACCAATGCCACGGAAGGCTAACAATACATTTATGTATTCCTCTGAAAAGAGTATAAAGTAGTTCACATTTTATGAGAGTGATCTACAATTCCACGTATCTTACTTTGTTCATAATAGAGAACACAAACCAATTAGGCTAAAGATAACACATTTCTTTGGCAAGAGACTACATTTCTTTGGAATAGTTCTTGCTTATTGTGTATTGAATGGAAATCAAACCTGTGAAAACACGTCCTCTAAAGATATATCATTTCATGGATATGGGAGGCTGAAAATATATTCAGAGGAAAAAACTTCTGCTTCTCATTCTCATGGAAGATTTAAACAAATACAGTTTACTTGGTAGCTTAAATTAAGAGTTGGTCAATGGATCCATCTGGTCACCACTAGCTCTAAAGTGAAAATTAAATATGAACAGCTTGAACAAACAACCATTTATCTGACACTCTAAGACGAAATTATCTGGAAGAGCTCAGATAACCTTTTACAGATGAGTAGTTACACACTTGCTTCCTGTTTGCAGAGATTAACTTCCAGGCTTATTAGCTGAATCATTTCAGATGAACTTCTATTACCATTGTTCTGTGAATGTAGTATTATTAGTTTCCCAAATGTCACTATAATAGGATGTTCCAAAGAAAGCTAAAGTCCCTGTTACAGCTAGAGAAATTTAAAGGAATGAGTTAGAACTTGACCTTCATAAGCGACCCCACTATAATGACAAGTACAACAACTGAGATGTTCACAGAAATATTAACATACACGTCAGCTCCAGCATCATGAAATATTACTAAGTATCTGGTCGACCTGTTTGGAATCTTAGGGGCTTCTTTAAGAATTGTGAGGGACTGAGGTTTCTGGGTGGCTCAGTCGGTAAAGCATCTGCCTTTGGCTCAGGTCATGATCCTGGGGTCCTGGGATTGAGTCCCACATCGGGCTCCCTGCTCAGTGGGGAGCCTGCTTCTCACTCTCCCTTTGCCTGCCACGCCCCCTGCTTGTGCATTCTTGCTCTCAAAGAAATCAACAACTTTTAAAAAAATAAATAAAATAAAAAATTGGGAGAGACTCAAACTTCCAGCAAAAGATTCAATATGGCATAAATGCCTATGGGGGAATGGCTTCAAGAGATTCTTTACAAGTTAAACACATAAATATTAACACACTTAAAACATGTTACCAGGAAGGGATTTTTGACTTACATATCCACACAACACTGAGGCTTTACTGCACCTGCAGCATCAGCGACAACATACTTATTTGGAGTAGTACACAAAACTGAAAGAAAAAGTCACAATGGCCATTAGTGTCTTTTAAAATTAGTTTCTACAAGTAAACAATTAGTAGGGACTAGTTACAATCCATGAGAGAGACCTAGGAGACTCACCTTTGAACTTTAAGGCAAACTCATAGGGATTATATAGCGTCAACACTTGCTTATGTGTTGACTGGTCATCTGCATAAAATATTAGCTCCGTGGGAAACACAAAAACGGGAAGATTTCCTTCCACTAACTCTGGCTGTCTTTTTTGTTGATGCATTGGCTCTGAATCCCCCTTGCTGCAGCTTCTGTTTTTACAGTCTCAAATCTATTTTGGACTTTCCTTAAGTCAGTTAGTTAAAAACTCCAAAGCATTTTGGCAATCTAGAAAGAGAAGAAGAGAGAAGGAGGTCGAATGATACCCGTGTTCATTGGTCATCTCTCCAACAAAAAGCATGCTCAGCTTGCATTAAAATAGGTCCCCAAGTCATTTAAAGATGCCTATGGACTCTTCCTCTTGGCTTACTTGTACAGGTTGTACAAAACTATGCAAAGAAATTTACAGATGCTCCTTTCACATTCAAAATTTCAACCTATGATAGGGCACCTGGGTGACTCAGTGATTGAGCATCTCCCTTTGGCTTAGGTTGTGATCCGAGGGTCCTGGGATCTAGTCCGGCATTGGACTCCCCACAGAGAGACTGCTTCACCTTCTGACTGTGTCTCTGCCCCTCTCTGTGTCTCTCATGAATAAATAAAATCTTTATATAAAAAATATTTCAAGCTATGATAAATTACACAAATACTGGAATAAAGAAGTCTTTCTACCTCAAATTAATCACCCTCTTTCAAAGAGGTGAGATCAAAGGGACATGGCTTTTTTTTAAAACCCCAGTGCCTGGGTGGCTTAGTCGGTAAAGCGTCTGCCTTTGGTTCAGGTCATGATCCTAGGGTCCTGGGATCGAGCCCAAGTTGGGCTCTCTGCTCAGCGCAGAGCCTGCTTCTCTCTCTCCCTCTGCCCACCACTCCCTCTACTTGTGCACTCTTGCTGTCTCTCTGCCAAATAAATAAAATAGTAAGAAACAGATTAAAAAGAATAAAACCTTGGATTTCTTATAAAGTAAGATTAAGTATTGTCACAACTGATTTTATGTGAGCTCGTCAGAATTCTCAAAGACTAGAAAATATAAAACAAAGTAAGTTTCCATGAGTTATGGGAGAAAAACCATGAGACTGACTTTTACACTCATTTCTTTTTTTTTTTTATTTTTTTTTTATTTTTTTTTTTTTTTACACTCATTTCAACAATGCCTTAATAGTGTCTTCTGGCAGCATGGGTGGAAGAGTGCTTTTCATCTTTTTCCTACCAAAAACCCAAGACAAGCAAAAATGTCTCGAAGGGAAGCTGAATATCACACTTGTGAAGGAGTTCTTGGGAGCTTCCTATGAGAATTCAAAGTCAGTAAGGAGGCTCTGGCATGCAAGTGGCACCGTGCCTTCCCCCCTACATCAAGTACACAGGCTACATGAGAGCTATTTTCTTCTAACTTAGAGACCTTTTGGATTCCTTCTGGGGTTCTTGAATATGTTCTAAATAGTGTAGCTGGGAGAAGTCTGTCTGATAGGTGTGATGTTTCTATGTTTATTTCCTAAGCTAATTTTAATCAACAACATTGTTATTTAGCCTGCATCCTAAGAATGTGGCTTTTGAAAATGCAAAAGCTAAAACAATACAATCACAGAAAATGTTTTATTTTTCTCTCTGTAGATGACACCTTTAAAACCGGCCATAAACCATTTAATACTTTGTGTCCCAGTTCCCACACCTGTAAAAAGCAATAGAACACAAGATTAAACTGTTTGCTTTTACCAGCCAGAAGTGGCTGCTGTGCAGATTCTGCTTGAGGCCTTTCCAACTTTTATCAAATATGATAGGGTATAATCATGTATGCAAATTGTTAGTTTCTTTCAGCTGAACACCTATTATAGGTCAGGAACTATGTCAGGAGCTGGGCAGAGATATCACGACCACCCTGCTCTTGAAAGACTCAAATTGAGGGGCGCCTGAGTGGCACAGTTGGTTGAACGATCAACTCTTAGTTTTGGCTCAGGTCATGATCTCAGAGTCGTGAGATTGAGCCCTGTGTCAAGCTCTGCGCTTGAGTGCAGAGTCCACCTGAGATTCTCTCTCCTCTGCTTGTGCTTGCTCTCTAAATAATAAAATCTTTTTTTAAAAGACTCAAATCTAATTGAAACAATATTTAAGCTATCTCTAGGAAGCTTAAATACTTTTTTTTTCCTGGGGCTCTGCTTTTATTGGGTTTGAGGATTTTGTGGGCTCATACTTTATTGGTGGATTCAGAACATCAGAGTGGAAATTTAAAGTGTAGGAAGAGAAACAAAAACAAAAACAACAAAACAAATGACCCAACCAATCAGTTACTGAAATCAACCAAATCTTTAAAACACTTGGGGGGAGGGGGCCTGGCTCTCTGTCCTGTCCTGTGGCCGGCAATCTCTGAAGTGGATGCTTCAGCCATCAGAGCCTAGGTGGCTCAGCGGTTGGGCGCCTCCCTTTGGCTCAGGGCGTGATCCCAGGACCCAGAACAGAGTCCTGCATTGGGCTCCCTGCGAGAAGCCTGCTTCTCCCTCTACCTATGTCTCTGCCTCTCTGTCTGTGTCTCTCATGAATAAATAAATAAATCTTAAAAAAATAAGCTACCTCTATTATAATGCATACCACTATATATGTATTTAAGTGCTTAGGGAACTAGAAGATTACATGAATAATTCTGCCTGGAAGAGAGGCCCAGAGATGACACTGGAGGTAGTCCCTAAAGGAAAAAAAAAAAGGTATACACTCCTGGGGCAGGGTGGGTGGCACAAGGAAAGGCATTCTGACCTAGGGAATAGCATACGCCAAGGAACAGAAATGTGAAGGTGAGGGACAATGCTAGGAAGATCATAATCCACAAGCTATCCCAGATCATCCTTCTACTTCCTATCCGTACACTTTACAGCATGCACACATGTAGCTTATGACAGTATTGGATTGGTTTTTGTTTTTGTTTTTGACCGAGCTGAAAGGGCCTATTAATATTTTTATTAGTAACAACATTTAATATGTATATCAGTCATAACAGATTACAAACTTTTTTATTAATTAAATATACAGAATTAATTAATACATGCAATGCTTTAGCACTTACTGTAGACCAGGCAGTGTTCTAAGTGTTTGCTGTTGTTATTAAATTAGGAAGAGACAAAGACAAATAATGTCAGCAGGCCTTCTGCCTGCAGTCCAGCATTTCTACTCTAGCAAACTGTCTGTTGTAATACAAAAAACTAAGATTATTCTGAAGAGCATCTGATAAAATCATTCTAATTTTGAGTTTTTATTTGCCACAAATTTCTTTCTTTTGCTAAGGGCCATACACACTATTTGGATAATGTGCTCTAAGAACTTTGTTTTTTTTTTTTTCCAGTAGAAAATAATTAGCTCTATTACTTTCTTAGTAAGCTTGGCTATAGAAACACAACATCCAAGTTTGCCACTACTAAATAATATTCAACATCTCATTCAAAACATTAGGATGAGGGGATCCCTGGGTAGTTCAGCAGTTAGCACCTGCCTTCGGCCCAGGGCATGATCCTGGAGTCTTGGGATCAAGTCCCACATCAGGCTCCCTGCATGGAGCCTGCTTCTCCCTCTCCCTTTCTCTCTGTGTCTCTCATAAATAAATAAAATCTTTTTTAAAAAAATAAATAAAACGTTAGGATGAGAATTTAGCTTAGGATAAAAGGTGACATGGCATCTCTGATTTCTGGAAAATAGTTTAGTCAGTAAATGTTGGTAAAACCAGGTATCCACCTAGGGAAAAGAAAGTTGAATTTATCCCTTACTCCTTACAAAATTCCAACAGTTTATTAAAGGGTAAATTCCAAATGCACCAAAGTTTTAAGTGTAGAAAAAGAAAACTAAAATACTAGAAACTATGGGAAATCTTTTTTTTTTCTTATAGAATCTGAGGCTTTCTAACAACCAGAAACCAAAAAGTATTGCTAAATGTGACTCTATAAAAACACTTATAATGCTGCCAGGTACAAAAACTTTTAAGCAAAACCAAAATGACTTTTTCAATCACAGGCTAGATCTGATTTCCCTACTATATGTAGAGGAAATACAAATTATTATGAAAAAGCACTCATTATAAAAATGAGCAAATGCTGGGACACCTGGGTGGCTCAGTGGTTGAGCATCTGCCTCCAGCTCAGGTGGTGATCCTGGAGTGCATCAGGCTCCCCCCAGGGAACTTGCTTCTCCCTGTGCCTATGTCTCTGCCTCTGTGTGTCCCTTATGAATAAATAAATAAAATCATTAAAAGGAAAAAAATGAGCAAATGCTATATTTTATAGACAAGGGCCAATTGTTTTTTAAACTTACCAAAGGAGATGTAATCTCACAAGAGAAGAACAAACTAAAGCTATACTGGAATACATGTTTTACTTGCCAGATTGGCAAAAATCAACAACTCTGACAGCACATGGTGGGAGCAACCAGGCATATTCCTAACATTGCTGGCGAGGATATAAATTGGCACACTGATTCTACCTGCCAAAAGTAAACATGCATGTCCTCGGATCTAGAGATGCTACTTTGAGGAATTCATCGAGCATAAATATTCCTCTTGTGTGGAAGTATGTACGTGGAACTGTTTTAATCTCAGTTCTGAGGATTAAATAAAATGATGTATGGGAGGCGCCCAGAACAAAGCCTGGTGCTCAGTAAGGGTTAGCTGTTGTGGCCAATAGAAAACTGGATACAGCTCAACTGTCCCTTACAGGGTGTTGATGAAATAAAGTATGATGTAGCCACTCGTTGGGACACCAGGTATCTGTCAAGAAGAAAGAGGAAGCTCTTTGTGTAGTATGGGTACAGACTGAACGTCAAGTGTAGTGTTAAGTGAGAAAAGCAAGGTACAATGCAGAGTAGAGAGTATGGCACCATTTGTGTGGGAGACAGAGGTTTCCTGGCTCTGGGTAAACGATCTGTGGAAGGATGGCCAGGGTTGGCCCCAGAGAAACCCACTGAGTAGCCAGGAACTGGGGTAGAAGGGGAATTTCCTCTGGATACCTTTTTGTATCTTTCGAATTCTGAACCCTATGAATACCTATTCAAAAGTTTTGTGTAGGGCAGCCCATGTGGCTCAGCGGTTTATGCCATCTTCAGCCCAGGGCGTGATCCTGGAGACCCAGGATCGAGTCCCACGTCAGGCTCCCTGCATGGAGCCTGCTTCTCCCTCTGCCTCTCTCTCTGTCTCATGAATAAATAAATAAAATATTTTAAAAAATCAAAAGTTTTGTGTGGGGTTTGTTTTTCTAGTGGAATTGAACAACTCCTCCAGGGCCTGATCTGAAAAAGGTGCCAGTTTTGAAACTCAGGAAGAAATTTAGAAACAATGTGTGAAAAACCTCTGTTAATTGCATTTTCCAATTCATGATCCTTTACTAACACCGAAAATCTTAAACTATGTCTTAAATACCATGATTTCAATTCTTTAAAATCATTTTATATGCAACAGAATCTCATTACAGTGAGAAAAACAAAGGTTTAAGAGGACTGGAAAACTGATGAAAATGTGCAACTTTTTGTTATAAAGGAGTATGACAGTTTATAAATTGAGCTGGGAAGTCAAAATTACGCACCCAAAACAAGCACTAAACTCTTGGTTCCAACCTGAAGAGGGGGTTAGTTGGCACAAGTCAGAGTAGGAATTTCGCTCGCTTTACATAATGGTTTAGAAGTCTTTGTTTTTTATTTTGAAGCTTTCCCTTTACAAGTTGAGTATGTATACTTTTCCCCATGAATTGTGAATAAATAGGTTGTCTACCCCCGGTCACTGCTACAGAAGCATTTCATCGGTTTTAGCAGTTTATTTCTTTTTGTACCCCTGTTTCCATTTCTCACTTATCTCGGCTAAGAGATACATTGCCTCCTGAACTCCGACCAATAGAAATTAGGGAGGAATTTTTTTTAAAGATTTTATTTAATTATTCATGAGAGACAGAGAGAGAGAGAGAGAGAGAGAGAGAGAGGGGGGCAGAGACACAGGCAGAGGGAGAAGCAGGCTCTTCACAGGGAGCCTGACGTGGGACTCGATCCCAGGTCTCCAGGATCACGCCCTGGGCTGAAGGTGGTGCTAAACCGCTGAGCCACCTGGGTGTCCCATTAGGGAGGAATTAGCACCAGGTCACCAGAGCAATATCCAAGATTCTGCCAACAAACATAAGGAAGCAGAACACCTGCCTCTAATTGATGGTCTTCCGGATAACACTTTCTCTTTGCTCCTGTCCATACTGCAAAATGATAAAGTGCAAAAATTCTGGGGAGAGATTATACACTAAACCAGTAAAACCTTACTACAAATCGGTTTATGAGGTTGCTTTCCAAAAGTCAAACATTAACATGAAGTCAAAGAATGTGCGCTCCCAGCCCTTCTCATTGTACCTATGGGAAAGCAGGCCCAGGATAGTTAAGGGACTTACTACCCAAGGTTGCACGAGGTACCGGAGACAAATCTCTGGTCTCCAGACTCACCCTTCCCTATACGGTACCTACCATCTCTTCTGTGTCTTTTTCAAAAGTCCTGCCTCTGAGGCTCACTGTCACACATGCCCTCATCCCTAGAAATGGTCCCTGCTTTTCCAGAAGAGTTCTCAAAGGATGATCCAAAATTCCAAGTCTTTTTTTTTTTTAAAGATTGTATTTATTTATTCACGAGAGATGGGGGGGGGGCAGAGACACAGGCTGAGGGAGAAGCAGGCTCCATGCAGGGAGCCCGACGTGGGACTTGATCCTGGGTCTCCAGGATCCCTCCCTGAGCTGAAGTCAGCGCTAAACCGGGGAGCCACCCGGGCTGCCCTAAAATTCCAAGTCTTGATGCATGTGCTGCCTTTTCAGTTTTATAAAGAACAAATACTAAGAGACAATTTCACTTACTAAGTTAGGCATGCTTTCTTTTCTTGATTCAAAAAGAAGACCGACGGCTATCAGGAGCTAACCATTAGGGCATTGGTAACTAAGGTTTATTTTATTCTACCTCTCTGGATGCCAAATGTCCCTCCATCCTTCAAAGCCTCGTTCAAATTTCCCCTCTTTGTGGTCTTCCTCTACTTCTCTGATCTATGGGATCTCATTAAGTTTATGACATGGTCTTTTAATGTACTTGCCAAATTGATTGAATATACTAACATTTGTTTTGTGTGGATTAATTTGGACTCCCCAGATGTCAAGCAGAATGCCATATTGTTTTTCTGTGGGGTTTGCTTGTTTGTTTTGGTTTTTGGCTTTTTTTTTCACCCTGCATAGACCCAAGCTCGGTGTTAGGCACTTAGCAGATACTGAACTGATCAGTTTGCCGACAGGTGTTTACTAATAATGGTCTCCTCCATCCAGGAGCATTCCTCTTCCTCGTGGCTAAACACACTTTGTCCATAAAATAAAAGGGAAAGAATCCCCATTAAAGGAACAGGAAATCTACAGTAGCTGCTTACCATGGGCTGGGGCGGGGGGGGGGAGTGGAGAACAGAGAATCTGCACTTCCAGCTGCCTCTCCCCATCCACCCCCACACACCCCCCCACCTGCTTCCCTCTCATCACTAGCCTGGCTCCTAGGTGCCCAGCTAGGCTCGGGCACAGCCCTGACCTTACAGAGACACCATGCAGCTGGCAGCTGGTAGTGCAGGAACTGCCTTGTCCGTTTCCTCTGCACCAAAGGCCCAGAAATGCAATCATGAATGAAATTTGTAAGGAAACCTTATGTGTGTACACCACCTTGTGACCAGTCTGCAAACTACTCTTACACACACACACACACACACACACACACACGCCTGAACATGTGAAGTCCTCACCCTCCACCATCAGTCCTGGGAGAGCAGTGCCCAGAAGTGTGATTATTTTTTGTCTTCCTCACTTTAGATTGACCAGAAGGAGGAAAAGATCAGACTCTGAGATATGTGGGAGTTTCAATACCTTTGCTCACCACAGATTCAAACTGGAGATTTAAAACAGAAACCATTTTAAAACTATATGGTCATGGGATGCTTAGGTGGCTCAGTGGTGGAATGTCTGCCTTTGCTTCAGGTTGTGGTTCCAGGGTCCTGAGATCGAGTCACACATCAGGCTCCCCAAAGGGAGCTTTCTTCTCTTGCTGCCTATGTCTGTGTCTCTCATTATTAATTCTTTTAAAAAAAGAACTTCTACAAAAATAAAAGCATATTGTCTTTTGCCCTCTCCCCTACTTTTTTTCTTTTTTTTTTTTTTTTTTGGAAAGAGGAGGCTCCAAGAAAATCAAATAAAGTAAGTGGTCCTTGGAGATGCTTGTACTCAAGTGGTTTAAAGTCTGAAACTGCTAAGGATAATTGGGGGGTACAGACTTCCCCAGAAACTGGTGACCCATCTGCTTGGCCACAGTGCCCCAGCTCCTTACTGCCTCTCCCTGTCTCTCACTTGTGTTTATACTGATTAGGGTCCCCAGCTCTACCTCGGGGCCAGCTCCCACTTATCTGGGCACAAGGGCTATCTATCTCCTTCCTCCATACCTGGCACACTCTGCCAATGGGCAGGGAAAATATTGAACAGTTATGAGCGATAAGCTCTCTTTGCTTTAGTCTCACTATTATCCAAGCCTCTTTTTTCCTTCCATTTCATCAGCTTGGCTCTCTTCCTCCATATATCTCCAGTACTGTCCATTAGGATTTTTAATGGTTGGTATATTCCTTTTTTAAAAAAAGATTTTATTTATTTATTAATGACACACACACAGAGGCAGAGACACAGGCAGAGGGAGAAGCAGGCTCCATGCAGGGAGTCCGACGAGGTACTGATCCCAGGTCTCCAGTATCACGCCCTGGGCCAAAGGCGTTGCTAAACCGCTGAGCCACCCAGGCTGCCCTGGCTGGTATATTCCTAAAGTCTTTCACAAGCAATGTCCTAATGTCCACTTTATAGGTTCAGCTGTTCATGGCACAATATGAGGCCATTTTGTTTCTACACACGTTCTCGGGGTTTTTTTTGTGTAATTTGATGCCTTTCCAAAGAGACCTACCTGCTATAAATAATGTGGTGATGGGCTATTACATATTCAAATTGGAAAAGTTGAGTCGTGTATCATTTAAGATTTTGAAAAATAAGGATGCCTAGCAGCGTGTCTTAAAACCATTTTTCTTAAAGCTAGGTATTTCCCATCTTTGTTTTACAGTATCTCAATGTCTTCAGGTATTTTAAGATGTATGTGCAATTCTCAAAGCAAAACCTATATTAACTCACTATATGAAGGACACATATTGCTACCTATATGGCACTCTCCAGAGTTAGGATCACAAATTCATTCACGGAACATTAACTGAGCACTTATTATGTGCTAGGCCCTGCACTGAGGATATGCAGAAGAGATGAAAACATAGTCTTAGCCCTTGAAAAACTCAGTCTGGCAGGAAAAACACATATCCATGGTAATTAGGATATGATGTGACAAGTGTTAAAATGCTGGCAGATAAAAAAGCTCTAGGAGCATAAAGAAAGTGACGGTCTGCCTTAAATAGGAGGTTGCAGTAGGAGTGGAGATGGGGGTGACTTCCAGGAAGAAGATGTGTAGAAGCATGAAAGGGACTCTTAAGATGAGCTTTGGCACTGCACATGGTTAAAAAATAGCATGTATGGGGGAGTGGCAAGAGATGGTGAAAAATCCTGCAAGCCAAGTTTGGGGGTGGAGGCTGGATTCTGGCTGCCAGTGGTTCTCAAAATGAGTTACCGGACCAGCAGCAGCAGCAACTTCACCTGGGAACTTGTTAGAAATGCAAATTCTTGGGTCCCAGGCTGGACCTACTGCCCCCACAATTCTGGGACTGGGGCCCAGTCATCTGTATTTTCACAAGCCCTCTGGATGATTCTAATGCAGGCTGTCCTTTGAGAACCACTGCGTCTGATGATGGGAAACCCCTCTGAGAGGTCTTAGGCCCAGAACGGACTGGGTAAGATCTAGAAGTAGGAAACTGGTTGCTGCTGACCAGTCAAGCACACCACCAGAATCCAGAGTAGCTACAGTAAAATCCAAGTGTAAGTCTTGAATCAATGTGGCATGAAGGAATGAGGGCCTAGATGAAGGCAAGAGGAACAGAAGGAAACAGATTTTAGAGAGGTTTTCCAGGTGGCCCAGATTCAATCAGGTGAGTAGGATAGATAGATCCATACAAAGGTGTGACTGAAAGGGTTTTTACATAAAAGCTGTAACCTTGTCAAAGGTATCGACCACTAGGTGTTTTAAGAAAGAAGTGTTCCAGGGTGACTGGGGGGCTCAGTGGGGTAAGTGTCTGCCTTTGGCTCAGGTCACAATCCCAGTGGGATCAAGCTCTGCATGGGACTCCCTGCTCAGCAGGGAGTCTGCTTCTCCCTCTCCCTTTGCTGCTCCACCTGCTTGTGTTCTGTCAAATAAATGAATAAAATTTTTTTAAAAAGGAAGGAAGTGTTCTACACAGTCCCTAGAAAACGAAGGCAAGATGGAGCACAACGTCTGTGTTTCCAGTGTCAAAAGGGGTGCCCAGGCTTATCCCTGAATCTTCTGGTCAGCTTCTACTTCTCACTGGAAGTTAGTCAACAGGCATTCATATTAACATAGTAACCTTTCGTGAGTTTGGTTAGATTGAATCAAACCTTGAGACTGATACAATTTTGAGGATGTGCTGGCAAAATCAAATCTCAAATGCTGGAGAGCTGAAAAAAGGCATTGGTTCTGGGGATCTTACCAAGGCACTGCCAAGGTAAGACTCAATGCTAGAGCCTTTCTCTTCCTCCTTACTTCGTCACTGATCACATAGCCCACTTAATTCAGGAAGAAGCTGGAATGAATGAAAAGAATCACCCTGTACTATGCCCTGAAGGCCAAGAAAGTCAGGCTTAACTGTTCTAATTTTGGAGGTAGGATTTAGCTGAGGCAATCTTCAATTTCCTGATCAAGATGAGAGAGGGGTACAGGTCAACCCATCTGGCTAATTTACCTAATGAGAATTTTGTAAAGCACAATCCCTATTTCTGTTAGGACTCTGGATACTTCCTGTTATGCATGGCATGTTCTTCCAGCTGATACCAATAACTTGGCCTATCTGAGCACCTTATTTTGTCCAAGAATAATTCCCAATCAAAACCTGCACTATTTTATGAAATTTGAGAGCTCTAAGGGACTCTGGAGATTAAAACAAAACTTTCATATTATAGATAAGGAAACAGAGGGCCTTAAAGAGTAAATCACTTCATCTATTTATTGCAGGGCAAGATTCTCTAGAATACTACAAGATAGGAAAACAAGATTCAGAGCAACACAGATAATCTCATTTAAATTTTAGACAATATTTAAAATTCCTCTATTTTCCATTTTAAACGTCTTAAAAACAGAAAGAGTAGCAAATAACTTACTTTATTGGGCTATTACAGGATGGGGAAGCTTTTCTTGTAGTTTCTTAACTGCTTTTCACAAATTAGAGTTTAATGGGCACCTGGGTGGCTCAGTTGGTTAAGCATCTGACTCTTCATTTCAGCTCTCAGGTCATGATCTCAAGGGCGTGGGATCAAGCCCCAACTTGGGCTCCTTGCTGGGTATGGAACCTTTCTAAGATTCTCTCTCCCTCTACCTCTGCCCCTACCCTCTAAAAAAAAAAGAAAAGAAAAGAAAAGAAAGAAAGAAATTAGAGTTAAAATGTCAAAGCTTCAGGAGAAATTAATTAAAAATAAAAAATTGGAGAAGAAAATGTGCACGAACAATTTAAGGGGAGACACATGCATTATTTTATAAGCTATTTTGACTTTATAGAAAGGGCTGACTTTATACTGAATATTGTCCATTACATCTAATTATATATTACATGTAAAGGGACTCTATCACCACTACCCCTTACAGATTTGAGAAACTCCAAATTTTCAAATATCCCGGGATTTGAGTAAACCTTGTATTCTGAGAGTTCTAGAAATGCTTCAGAAACTACTTTATCTTGTATCCTGTTTGGGTATGTAGGCATGAACAACTTGAAAGACACATTTGGCTCGGTTTCCTGTTTTCCAAACTCCCCACAGCTTTCTACCAAATACATAGGTAACCTAGAAGCTGGTGTCCACTCCCTGGTCAATATCCTGTATATAGCACTTTATAGGCAGATTTCCAAGTACTTAAAGGAAACATGGACAAGACTTTCGTCAATGAGAATATATTCAATTCCAGGTGTGCCTTTGCTGAAAAAAAGTAGACTTTTCCCCTTCTCTCTGGAATTCACATTAAGAACGCAACGCATTCCAACAGGACAGGACTGCTTTTTAGGCAAGATCCAAAGGATCCCATTTTCCAGGTCTGCGTCCATCTCTTATTTCCCTCAAAGGTCAAAAATCCGGGGCCATTTTCATTTAATATTTCGCCCTCTCGCTCCCCGATGTGAGGTCTCTTGGATTCTACCAGGGCAGAAAAGCGACTTCTGTCGGAGAGGGCAGATGTCAGTTACTTTACCCAGAGGGGAAACCGCAGAACATCGATTAAGGGCTGGAGGGCAGGAGAGGGAGTATCAAACGGTCCGTCCTGGAACTGGAGCTCCACCTGATTGGGGCCCAGCCTTTCCAGCCTTCGTCCCCATACCGGCCCGCTCCATGTGAAACCGGTCATGTGAGCCTGTTTACAGCCGAGCAGCTGGTGCAACCATCAGGATCCGTGCGGAGGTCCAGGAAGGGGGACGGATGCAGGCCACGTCTCCCCGCAAGCCCCCGCCACTATCCCACGAAGTCGTTCGCTCCCCCTCTCCGCCTCTCTCCAGCCCACTTTCACCTCCCTCCAGCCATCCCGGGACGCCCCACTCCAGCCCCACCGATCTCCTTCCAGTTGATCGCCCGGAGGAACTGGCTGGGTTGGGGAAAGGAAGAGTTAGGGCGAGGACGGTGACACCTCGAAGGGGGAGTCAGCCTCCCTCCCCTAGCCCTCCTCGCCACATCCGCCAAAGAGTTGTCCCCGGAGTCTCATCCCCGGGGCAACGGAACTCTGCCGGGCGGGCACCGGGAGGATCCCGAGCCCGCTGCCTCCGCCTGGGCACGAGAAAGGCAGGCACGGGCCGGCCGGACCCTGGGGCCGGGCTCCGCGGGCGGCGGGGCAGCTGACAGTCAGAGACGGGGCAGAGAGGGCTCCCTCTGCCCGCTCCCCACCTTCCACCCACAGCCCGGCGCCGCCGAGCCCCGCTGCCAGTCACAGAGCCCAGCTCGGGGGTTGGGTCCGGCTCGTTCTTTGCGCGGGGTCTCCCGGTAACGTAACTTCCACGTCTTCCCGAAGTCGGAGGAAGTGGGTGACGGGACGGGGGGAGGGGGATTCTCACCTCGGCAACACCGGCTCCTCGGAAAGCAGCTGCGACTGCTCCTCCGGTCCTTTGTCAGCGTCTCTAAGCTGCACTGCCTGCTGGGATACCGGAGGACTCAAATGCCACCTCTCCCCGCCCCCGACGAAGAGCTGCGGTTGGGGGCGGGTAGGAAGAGGGAGAAGAGGCGGAGCCGGGGGGCGGGCCGGGACCCGGGGGCGGGGCCTCCTGCCAGCCACCTGGCCTCTCGGGTTTCTTCCTCCTCCGTGCTCCAAACTTCATCCTGCTGTCCAGGACCTGTCCCTCCTCCCTCCTCCCCTCCCTCTCCTCCTGCCTCCCCTTGAGGAGACCGGAGACGCTGAGGGTCATCTCTCTTTGCACTTGTCAGGCAGCACGTTCCATTCGCTCCCCCTTCTTCCTCCCCTACGTGCACGCGGCGCGCACACAAGTACAGGCAGTGAGTACCCAAAGCTAGCCGATTCTATCGCTGAGACACCTCTTACTGCCCACCCTTCGCCACTCCCTCCTCAGTGCTACAGGCTCAGCATAGGCCCCATGACTTTTGTGGCCTCCTGGTTGGGCTCTCTGCCTCCACTCCTGCCTTTGCCCACACCATCTCATCTCCCGGACAGCAACCAGAGGGATTTATCTACCACGTATAGGTGACCTGCTACTGTTCTACTTAAAACCTTTGGATGTCTCAGAAGTGCCTACAGCCCCTCAGCCTAGTATAAAAGGTCCTCTGTAATCCTTTTCTGATGCACCCAATACTCTAACCCAATATACTAGGCATCCCTGGAAGGCAATGGGGCTAGGGACAACGCTGGCCTCAAATACTCCCCCTTGAAAGGAAGCCGCGCTGTCTGTAATGTTCATAGGCTCCTTGAAATATCATTAAAGATGGGATACTCAGAATTAAAAGTTAATGCTGTTCAGAAAGGCAGAGTAAGTTGCCACTGCCACAGGTGCCTTCCCTGAACGGCCCAGAGAATTCTCCCCAGTTGCCCCACATGAGCAATGGGCTGCCAATAGATCACCCTTGGGCTCAGGCTTCTGATGCCTTTGTTCATGGAATTTCTTCTCAGTCTTTGGAATACCTAACCATCTTTCAAGGCCCAGTGGAAATGCTACTTCCTCCAATAAACCTTACAGGATCTTCCATGAGAACTATCACCTCCAGCTCCATCACCATAGAATGTTGCTTATTCTGCTTTGCAATTCTTCCTGACTTAGGTAATCACCAGTTGTGTATTATGTCTTCCTTTCTCTACTACCTAGACTATGAATTCCTCAAAGTGACCCACAGCTGCCAGCACGATGCCTAATCCAGAAAAGGCATCAGTATAATTGGGTGAAATGAAATCCTTCATCTCCACTGTATCTGGAGCCCTAAGTAGGCCCAGAAAGGAGCCTAGGCAAGGCTTCACTAGGACATCTTCATCTTGACCCAGCCACATGTCACTTTGCAAACACAAACTGGTTAGACAGCAGAGCATTGCAATTGCAAAAGGCCCAAAGCTTGTACTTACCCCGCAGGTCAGACTGGTTTGTGGTATAATATATGGTTGTGGAAAATGTAACTGGTACAGTTCACATGAAAATCCAATGTAGACAGATTTCATGGTGACACAGAAAATGACTGAGTTTCCCAAGGCAGAAATATCTCCTCCTTTGGGAGGCTTTGGGCTCCTATTTGCCTCAGGCTATACCCTTGGGCCCCATATACCTTCAAACTTTGTATGCTGTGTTATACAGTCTTCGTTTGCAAAATCAGGCATCTTGCTTTGTGTTGTTCTTGCATCATTTAATACATATTTGTTTTTTCTCCAATTATATTACAAACTACACTCTGACAGGTTTCCTCACCCCTAAAATGGGGACAAGAATCCTTGGCTTACCCAGTTTACTAGGCTTTTAGGAGGTTCTAATGTGGTGATATTTATAGTATACTTGATAATGTAACTATAGGATGCTCTTCAAACATAAGGTCTGTTTTATTATTAAAAGCCTTTACACTCTACTACTTAGTATGTGTGTTTGAGATTCCACATTAGGACTCAGAGCCTTCATTGCAAATTCCTGGGGTAATGTTTTACATCATGGTTCCCAAATTTGCCTGAAGGGAATAGTCACCTGGAGCCCTTGTTAGAAACATTCCCGGAACCTCCCCAGACCCATTGAATAAAAATTTCCAGGTTAAGATTCTGCTCCAACAGTTCTCTTTAAAAAAGAAAAAAGATTTTATTCATTTATTCATGTGAGAGAGAGAGAGAGAGAAAGGCAGAGACAGAAGCAGGTTCCATGCAAGGAGCCGGATGCGGGACTCGATCTGGGGACCAAGGCAGGCGCAAAACCGCTGTGCCACCCAGGATCCCCGAGTTCCAAAGGTCCTAAAGTGTAGGTTTTTTCTATACCACCAAAGCAATTATCTGACACTGTCCTACAATTCATCTCAATTCTGACACTATTGTGAAAATCGATACAGGGAAACCTCAGTAAAATGGAGCCAGGAGGTTGGGCAGGGGTGGCTCTCAAACCCTACCAGTGCTAGTCAATTACTGAACCAACAGGAAGAGAAGGACCTTGCGCATGGGTACTGCTTTACTGCGCCTGGAGGAGGAAGGAAGACTTCCTCTTCCCCCTGGCAACAGCCCAGCCAATGAGAGGCAGTCACAGCTCAGCCACTGAGAAGCCACAATACTTGGAACTCCCAATTTCCTCCAATGGACTTCTTGTTTACAACTGTCCTGTTCATCTCTAAGCTTACCTATGGTTTTGCTGAGGTTGATTCTCCTGGGTTGCAATTCTCTGCTATTCTTGAATAAGTCTCCTGTTGGTTAAATGATAGGTAGTTTAATTTTTTAAGGGTAACGCTATCTACCTGGAGATGGCATCAGATACCCCAGGGTAAGGGTACAGTCCTATAAGACTGTCCTCTGCTTCAGATACCACCAATTGGGAGTCCAGATTGTTACCTACTATACTCTTACTAACTGGCTATAAATCAAAGGTGCCTATGCCTCCCTCCTTGGGCTCAGTTAATTTGCAGGAGCAGCTCACAGGACTCAGGAAACCAGTTTACTCACTAGATTCCCAGCTTCTTAAAAAAGGGTGTGAAAGGATACATAAGGGGAGGTCCCCCAACAAAGGAGCTTCTGTTCCCCTGGAGTTTGAGGCCCAGCATGGTGACATGTAGAAGTGTTCTGGTTCACCAACCTGGAAACTCTCTGAACTCCCTCCTTTTTGGTTTTTATGGAGGCTTCATTACGTAGGCATGGTGAGTAAAGGACGTGTGGGGCTAGGTAGGGAGAGATAAGTAGGAGGCCATAGGATCAGGCTCACAAAAATCCCAAAAATGGAGATGAAAGGAAACCAGAGATAAACAACCCAGACTGTCCTGTCCTAGCTATCAGAGTGGGGTTTTGTTATAACTGATACTTGCGACCAATAGAGAATTACTGGACCCTAACAGGGAAATGGGCCATTAAGAATGCTATCACTCTGGATGCCTGGGTGGCTCAGTGGTTGAGCATCTGTCTGCCTTTGGCTCAGGGCGTGATCCCGGAGTCCCCGGGGTCAAGTCCCACATCGGGCTTCCTGCATGGGCCCTGCTTCTCCCTCTTCCTATGTCTCTGCCTCTCTCTCTCTGTGTCGCTCATGAATAAATGAAATCTTTTTTAAAAATGCTATCACTAGTCTTTAGTTGTGCTATCAATAAAGTTAAAAGGATTTAGGTTCCCTGGTTGGCTTTCAATAAAGGACCAACCCTGCAAGCCCCCAGTGGCAACCCCGTCAGAACCCCTCTCATTCCTGAGAGCTTCCTCTGTATCGCTGCTTAATAAACTATCCCTTTACTCACTCTCCTTTGAGCAAGATTCATTCTTTGATTCCGTGAGACAAGAACCTCGCTCTCCCGCATCAATGGTTGATTAAATCATTGACTATTGGTGATTGATTCAATCTCCAGTGCCTCTCTCATCTTGAGAGGTCTGTGGGGCAGGACTGAAAGGTTCAAACTTCCAATCACAGGGTTAGCTCCCCTGGCATGTAGTCCCCATCCTAGTGCTTCCCCCCCCCCATTACCTTATTAACATAAGCTCCTACATGATGGGGGTTTGTTATAAATATCAAGCCACCTTTACCACTCTCATAGCTTGGGAAATTCCAACGGTTTTACGAGCCCTGTGCCAGGACTGGGGAGGAAGACCACGCATGTTTTTCTTATTCCAACTCACAATATCCCACCAGGAGAAAAACAAGGTCCACAGCACGATTAAGGAATAACACAGGTGAGACGCCTGGGTGGCTCAGTGGTTGAGCATCTGCCTTCGGCTCAGGGGTGATCCCAGAGTCCTGGGATCAAGTCCCACATCGGGTTCCTTGCATGGAGCCTGCTTCTTCCTCTGCCTGTGTCTCTGTCTCTCATGAATAAATAAATAAAATCTTTTAAAAAAAGGAAGGACACAAGTGATTTTTAACTTCAGGCGAGCCTGGGAGACACTGCCATTACCAGTTTAAAAAAGGCATTCACCTATCAGAGTGAATTTGTTTAGGACCTTTTCTGGTAGGAGCACCTGGGTGGTTTAGTCGGTTGAGCATCTGCCTTGGGCCTGGGTCATGATCCCAGGGTCCTGGGATCGAGTCCCACGTTGGGCTCCCTGCCCAGAGGCTTCTTCTCCCTCTTTCTGCCCGCCACTCTGCCTGCTTGTGCTAACTTGCTCTCTCTCTCTAATAAAATCTTTTTTAAAAAAAGATTCTTTCTGGGAAAGGCCTTCACAGGACAAGGAGGTGTCACCATGGGAGCACAACTTTGGAGGACGCTCCAGGAGGACACATCCCAGTCTGCGTCACAACTTGTAGTCTGCAACCCCTTCAGGCAAAACCTTCCCTTTGAAGTTCCTCACCCTTGCCCCAAGCTCTCAGAAACTGGCTTGAGGCTAGGTGGCTTGCTTGCATCTGACTTCCTGGCCAGACAAAGAGTGTTTAACCTTTCATTTTAAGGCCTTTGCCCTCTCAATCCAGCTGGTGGCTTCCCAGGATTTTCTTGGTGGTGCAGTGGTTTCGTGACCAAGGCTCCCTTTAGATCTCTGTCTGCCGAGTTGCCTCCCCTCCTAAGCAGACCTCTTTCGAGACAGGTAAACCCTGTTATCGTCATTGTTTTCCTGTTTGTGTTGGAGGCAACCATGAGGGCTGGATTAGGTCTTGTCCATCCCCATTTTCCCGGAGTAGTAGCATTGCACCTGGTGCATTAGATGGAAGCACTCCTGTTGAGATGATCTGTGAAGCTATCGACTGCTTCACCTGCTTGACTGGGAAGCATGCCCAGGGCAACCACAGGTCAGTTTTGTACCCTCCTGTCATCGCCTCATGCCATGCAGGGTCATGGGTCGGTAGTTTACTGAAAAGTGAATGATCCCTCTTTTTGGTAGAGCCCCTGTTAGCTCCTTTGGAGGGAGGCTGTCTGCGAGGTGTCCATGCTGACAGCCTTGGGACTAGGGCCCGGGGAGAAGTGATTGCTCGTAGCCTTTTTATATATATATAAATTTATTTTTTATTGGTGTTCAATTTGCCAACATATAGAATAACACCCAGTGCTCACCCCATCAAGTGCCCACCTCAGTGCCCATCACCTAGTCACCCCCATCCCCCGCCCACCTTCCCTTCCACCACCCCTAGTTCGTTTCCCAGAGTTAGGAGTCTTTCATGTTCTGTCTCCTTCTATGATATTTCCCACTTATTTTTTTCTCCTTTCCTCTTTATTCCCTTTCACTATTTTTTATATTCTCGTAGCCTTTATACATGTTTGCTCCTTGTGATCCCAGGTCAGTTGGAGAAGGGACTTCCGAGAGGAGTGGGCACTATTGCTGAGCTCTCCCATTACCTTGAGACAGGGGCCCGGACATCAACACAGCTTCAACTGGCTTCTCATCAGCTGACAAACTGGACACGTGGCGAACCCAGGCCTACAAAGGTATTAGAGGTCGTGCTTTAAGTCTAGACTCTTCAGACATACTGCATTGCTGTTCCTTTTGGAATTCATTCTTGCTGGGGACACCTGAGTGGCTGGCTCAGTGGTTGAGCATCTACCTTTGGCTCAGGATGTGATTCTGGGGTCCCGGGATCAACTCCCACATCAGGCTTCCTGCAGGGAACCTGCTTCTCCCTCTGCCTATATCTCTGCCTCTCTCTGTATGTCTCTTATGAATAAATAAATAAAATCTTAAAAAAGGAATTAATTTTTGCCATAGCTCATTTTTGGTGGGAAATAATAAGAATCATAATAGCAGGCATCTGGTGGCAGAGAAGAGAGATGGTTTGAATTTCCTACTTTTTGCAAAAGAAGGAACTGATTTCCATTGTCCCTCCAATTAGCCGTTATGACCCTTGGGCAAACCCTCTCTTCCCCCTTGGGCCTCAAAACTCACCCATCAGTACAATGAGGTGGCTGGACTACCACAAGTCTGTGGCAGGCCTGGCCAGAAATAGCTGGTCAACATCCCAATAGATGGTCACCTGCCCTGATTCCTCACCCAAACTTACAGAATCAACCACAGAAATGCAGTTCTGTAGTTCTCACCTACTTCACCCAATGACCCATATTAGAAAAATAAAAATGGCTAAATTGCCAATTAGTGGAGAACATTTACTGGATTGCTGGCTAGATGTCACCACTCTGTATGAATGGTTTTGTTTTATTCTTTAGGTGGGAGCATTTTTAATGCTCCAGGAGCTTGAGGTGGCCTCAGTGAGCCTGTAGGCAGAGCCCAGGATGGTTGTTACCTTCTGTTGTGGTAACCAGGGCACCTGTACTTTTTGCATCTGTCGGGTTACAGCACTGTTACAGAGGGCTATTTACCACCCTGGAGAAAACTGACCAAAACAGGAAGATGGTCTGAGGCACAGTGGTCAGGGGAAAGAAGCAAAGGTCAGGAATTCCTTTTGACTATAGAAGAAGACTACGGGACAGGGCATGTGAGGCAGTGTGGTTTATGGGAAGGAGCATAGAGTAATGAGAGGTGGAAAGTGGGGGAAGTTGCTTAACTTCCCTGGGCTCGGATCCATCCTTTGGAAAGCCTTCCTTCAGATGATGGCCTGAAGAGAGGAAATAATGCCATGCTTGAAAAGAGACTACAACATCGAAGGCACTCAGGACATGATAATTATTATTATGAAGAAGTTGAGAGCTGATGAAAGAAAGACAGAAAGACCCCGGGCCACTGAGACTGGTCAACTGGACCACAAAAACACAAGGGCAGTCCATATACCTTATGGTGGTGTAGTCCAGACACTGGCTTGGGTCAGCCCTGATTCCACCTTCTGTCTCAGTACTCTCCAGGGCATTTGTATGCTTTTACCCCTTAATACTTTAGCACCTCTGCACTCTCTGACATTTGTGAGGGCCACTTTGGTTCTGTCCCCCATCAAACCCAGATGAGGCTCACCACTTCCCACAAGAAATCCTGACACACATGGCATTTTTAAGTTGGGTAACTTTCCTGGAAATTTTAGGGATTCTCATGAAGACCCTCCACATCATACTCTAAGTAGCTTCCTGCTATCCTGCTGTCCTCACTCTTTCTCACTCTTTCCAATGCTGGCATATTGGATGACTCAACCCTTCACGATTAACTCCTTGCTTCTATCATCAGTGGTACCACCGACCTGGGATTTTTCTGAGAATCTGGTAGGTGCTCCCTAAAATATATTTCTATTTTTTTAACTGCAGTTAGACTTTGGGGATACCCTGTCGAAGAAACAGGCCAAGGGGCAGCACTAAAATTTCATTAAGCTTCCAGGATGTATAACTCATCACGCTCACCTGCTTATCAATTCATTTCATGGGCAAACTTGGAAGGCAGACCAAAGTTAATATACCTGAAAACCATATTTTCAAGGTAAGCATGCACGCCACAGCACATTTGGGAACATGTCATCACAGAGGCGCAAATGATTTTAATGATCAGGATGAGTAAAACCATGGCAGGGGGATCTTGCAATAACAGCTACTTAAGATGGAGGTTGTATATAATTAGACTTCACTTCAACCCATAGGATTTCCTACTTCAAAAGTGACAGCCCTGTAATTCAGTTTTAAGTATTTTTCCAAAGGTCCAATGCCAAAGGCAGGTACACTATACTGCCATGCAAGTGTTAAGAGCATTGACAAGAAGCATTCAGATCTAAGTTAAATTGTGATCTTTGCCACTTACTAGCCGTGTGTGAACTTGAGCAAGTTAGCCTCTTGTAGCCTCAATTTCCTTATCTGTAAAATGAGAGTGTGATTATATACATATGGAAGTTCTTTAATGCTACAAAGTCATTTTTAATGTTGGCATTTGAGGTAAAATCAGAGGTGAGATGTATATTGAGGTCAGTAACTTCACTAAAAAAAAATGAAAGCCAACGTTTAAAACACCTAAACTCCATGTTTAAGAAATAAGTTCTGGGGACATGTGGATGGCTCATGAAACGCCTGGGTGGCTCAGTAGTTGAGCGTCTGCCTTTGGCTCCAGGGGGTGATCCTGGAGTTCTGGGATGGAATCCCACATCAGGCTCCCTGCATGGAGCCTGCTTCTCTCTTTGCCTATGTCTCTGCCTCTCTCTCTGTCTCTCATGAATAAATAAATAAAATCTTAAAATAAAAAGAAGCCAGTTCTGGTTTAATCAGGTTGCGCACACCCAAATGAGCTCCTCGTCTTTGAAGCAAAACCTCCAAATAAAACCGTGTTGAACTCATAAAAACTAAAGTACAAGTGATTGCTTCATCAAAGTACACTTTGATTGGCCAGTGCGTATTTGAGCTTGCATAAGCTTGCGTAACTGTACAGTCTTGGCAGTGATCGAGAGCCCATTATTGCCTGTCCCTTTGTGGTTGCAAAGGACCAAGGAGTTTTGGGACTAGTGCTACTCATCTGTGGCCACATTAGCAAGCCTCTGGAAATAGGCAAGAAAACATTGCTAGGGTAATTTACTCATAAGAAACTCTAACCAGGTCCATGCCTTTAGGTCATTTATCAGTGCTGCAGCATTTTAGGTAAAACTGACCTCTGTGGAAGTAATTCGTTGGAATCATGTCACACCTTAAAAACATCATGACAGGGGCACCTGAGTAGCTCAGTGGTTCAGCAGCTGCCTTCGGCTCACGTTGTGATCCTGGAGTCCCAGAATTGAGTCCCACATCGGGCTCCTGCATGGAGCCTGCTTCTCCCTCTGCCTGTGTCTCTGCCTCTCTCTGTGGGTCTCTCATGAATAAATAAAATATTTTTAAAAATCACGACATACCAAGTGACTTTATTCAGGTTAAAACTATAGAGATTAGGGGCAGCCTGGGTGGTTCAGCGGTTTAGCGCTGCCTTCAGCCCAGGGCCTAATCCTGGACGACCAGGGATCGAGTCGGGCTCCCTGCATGGAGCCTGCTTCTCCCTCTGCTTGTGTCTCTGCCTCTCTCTCTCTGTCTCTCATGAGTAAATAAATAAAATCTTTAAAAAAAAACTAGAGATTATTTAGGTATAGGTGATAAACCCCATTTTTTGGTTTGATTGGTGCAGTATCTTCTTTTATTCATTTATCTATCTACTTATTTATTAAAGGTTTTATTTATTGATTGATGAGAGACACACACAGAGAGAGGCAGACACACAGGCAGAGGGTGAAGCAGGCTCCATGCAGGGAGCCCGACGTGGGACTCGATCCAGGAACTCCCAGATCACACCCTATGCCAAAGGCAGACGCTCAACCGCTGAGCCACCCAGGCGTCCGTCTTCTAATATTTAAATGGAGAACAATCCTGGCTCTTTTTCCTCCCCTTGATGATAGTAATCTCATTGTCTTTAAAAAAAATTATAGCGGTGAAGGGCGATTTGTTGTAACTGAATAGGTGCTCTGTAGAAGGCCCTACAACTTGGAAATAACTCGAATGAGCTTGTTAGAACCTGGAGAAGTTCCTGTCAAAGATGGAAGCATTTCCATCTCTTAAGACGTATGGATTTGCATACTTCCAGGCAGATACTCCTTTGTCTGGAAGAAAAAAAAAAACCAAAACAAGGATAGTGTCCTTTAGTTTGACAAAATACAAGATGGTCAGTTCCCAACTATCCCGCTCCATCCTGCTCCAGTATCCTCAAGACTTGATTACCTCATGGCCTTTCTTCCCAAATCTAGGCTGAATTCTGGAGGTCTACATTGTTACCCTAAAAAATACACTGCCAGATACTTTGCCAGTAAAAAATTGGTTTATTCGCCAATAGAGGGCAATTGGAATCTGGAACAATCAAACTGCAGTAAAATCGTAAGCAAGTCCAGAGAACAAAGTAGAGGAAGGCTCTTTAATAGAGGGAGTGGGGGAGTTGGGAGGGCTGTTGTAAACAAGAAGTTCATTGGAGTAAACTGGTAGTTGCAGATATAATCTCATTGGCTGGCTGGACTGTGCCTCTCATTGGCTGGCTGGGCTGTGCCTCTCTCTCTCATTGGCTGGCTGGGCTGTGACTGTCTCTCATTGGCTGAGCTGTTGCCGAGGGAGGCAGAAAGCCTGCCTTTCTCCTGCTGCCATAGAAAGATAGTATGTGTGCAAGATCTTCTCTTCCTATCAGGATTGCTATTGAGAGGAATGGTAGGGTGTGAGAGCTCTCCGTGTCGAGCCTCCCCAGTCCATTTTAGTGAAGTTTCCCTCCATTAATTTTTATAGTCTGTTCCTCCCAGAGGCTGTCAGGGCTAAGTCTAGGGTAATTACAAGCTTATTTTCAGAGTTCTTTTTTTCCCCAATTCTAAGTCCTTCTAGTCATATATTCCTGCTCCTCGATCTCCCAAATATACTTCTCACCAAAAAAGTCCATATTTTCTCATTACCCAAAGTTCTATTCTTGTCTCAGCAAACAAAAAATTCTATCATGCCTATTTTGGAATGGCTGCTACATAATCATCACATTTCTTTATATCCTCATCATCTTTTCTGAACAATTTTTTCCATCTCCTTACCTTAATGGAAATCTGATTTTCCTCTGAGAACACCATTTCCTTTGCAGCCTGCTCAAATAGTGTTGACTTCATCTCTCAACACCCCACATTCTATAGGATGGGAGGAGGATTAGTGTCCTCCACTTTGAGGAACACCACTTCCAAACCATTACTCTTTCCTTTCAAGTTCATCCTGTTTTGCTGTGCTAATGCTTCCCCATCTTGGTCCCTGATTTGATTGAATTTCTAGCCACTCTTTTGTATCCAGTGCAGACTCTAACAACAGGCTTTTAGTCTTCCTTTCTGCTCTAAGTTCTGCTGCCATTATCCAGGGGCCTTCAATGTCCACGTGGTCAACCCACTCATCCTTGATCTCCTTGTTTCCAAAGACCATATTCTCCACTCAGCCACCCACTCCAATGATTATATTCTAGATAACCCTTGTAATCAGCAAAATTTATCTGAATTCGAACCTTTCATCATGCCAACTCCCCCTTAACTATCCCACTAAATCCGCTTTGTTTTGTGAATGAAGAGACCTTTGACTGGCTATTGTTAAATAGAAACAAATGCCCCAAGGTCCAAAATGGAGTCACTTACTTTAAGCTCCAAGACTCAACTCCTAATTGCAGCTTCAGCCTCTCCCAAGAGTGGAGGTTTAAACCAATCAGTCTGGAATTTCCTGATCAGCTCTAGTGAGATAATGTGCACCATAGATAAGATCCCTACCCTTCCCTTTAGGGAAAAGTGACTTTTCCAGAAAATAATTCTCTTTTTCGTTTACCAATAACTTCCTTTTCCCACCCCATTCCTACCTATAAAAGCCTTCCATTTTGTATAACTACTCTAAGCATGCTTCTTTTTACTAGAAGGGATGCTGTCTTATTCATAAATAACTCAAGGTATTCAATTACGTCTTTGAATTTACTCAGTTGAGTTTTTGTTCTTTGACACTTTCAGCATGACCTGGTTCCTCCTCCATGTCAACAGAACGCCACCTTTTCCCACTATCCACCTCTCAGGGATGTGATTCATCAGGGTAGGGGTAAACATTGATGAATCTAAAGGGATGATTTTCCAATTGTTGTCCCTGGAGGTCCCTTTCCAAGGCCGCACAAGGTCAAAACCCTTTGCATAATAATATTTTTGTTGTTGTTGTTCCTGTGTGGACATTTTCAATGATGGTGCAAAAGCATTGGTGGATAAACCTGCTGGTGCCCTGACATGAATCTAGGGAGTGGCATTAGGCTGCACTAATAGTCATTGTACTTTTTGTCACCACTCTTTTTTTTTAAAGATTTATTTATTAATGATAGACACAGACTGAGAGAGAGAGAGAGAGAGAGAGAGAGGCAGAGGGAGAAGCAGGTTCCCCGCAGGAAGCCCAATGTGGGACTCGATTCCGGATACTGGGATCACCACCCCAGCCAAAGGCAGGCAGTCAACCGCTGAGCCTTCCAAGCATCCCTGTCACCACACTCTTGAAGACAAAAGACAAATTCACTTTTACCTGAAGAAGCAGTGAGGCAGTGTGCCTGGCTGGCTCAGTCAGTAGAGCATGTGACTCTTGATCTTGGGATTGTAAATTTGAGCCCTATGTTGGATATAGAGATTACTTTAAAATTTTTTAAATCTTTTAAAAAAAGAAGCAGTGAGAAGTATTAATCTTATTAAATCTCAACCCATAAGTACAGGTCTTTTCAATATTCCGTGCAACAAAACAGAAGTATGCATAAAGCACTTCTGTCTAAAAAAGTATGGAGTAAGGGCCAGGCAAGGCTAGGGAGGGAGGGAGGACTAGGGGACTAGGGGACTACATGACTAGGCTCAAGTAAGGGGCTATGTGACCAGGCTCACCAAAAATCTCAGAAACGCTGAGGTGTAAGGAAATCAGAGTTAAGGGAACAAACAAGACCACCTTACCCTAGGCATTAGAGGTGGGGTCTTTTTATGGCAGGCACATTGTGACCACAAAAAAAATGACCAGTACCCTAAAAAGTGAGCCATTAAAGATGTTATCACCAGTCCTTAGTCAAACCAAGATGTCACAAGAATGTGCAGACCACAAGCTCCAGGGCTGATTCTAAATAAAAGACTATCAGTGAGGGCCATGTTGGCAACTCTTTTGGGTCCCCTCTCACTCCTGAGAGCTTCCTTTGTATCCTTGCTTAATAAACTTCTATTGCTTTGCTCACTCTCCTTTCTCTGAGAAATTCATTCTTTGACTCTGAGACAAGAACATCGCTCTCTTGCTTCAGTATGATGGTAGAGGTGATGTGGGAAACAAAGGTAAATGAAAAAAAAATAAGATTTCTTACTCCCTACAGTCCATTGACAAGTCCTTGAAACAGGCAGAGTGACATCCCTTTAGGGGACTCAGCTGCTTCAATGTTGACATTTTGCTAAGGGCAAAAGGCGACCTTAGCCTGACCCAAGGACCCTGTGAGTCTACTTTAACATATAGAAATTCCTTTGGAAACTTCTTTTATCTCTACCCGCCACAAGTTACATGTTGGCAATCATCCCCCAAGTATATGACATACCAATATACATTGGAAGAAGGGTCTCATAACTGAAGTTTTACTAAACAGTGACAAATGACCTTTCCTAAGAACAGCTAGCCTCCTCAAAGTCCTAGAAACCTTTCCAAAATGCCTTTGAGGCTTGTACTATCCATCACACCCTCCCAACTTGAAAATCTATAATGGGCCTCTCCTCATGACCTTAGTGCAGCTCTTTCTGCCCACAGGTTCTGTCCCCGTGCTTTCATAAAGCCACCTTTTGCACCACAGACATCTCAAGAATTCTTTCTTGGCCATTGGCTCTGAGACCTAACCAATATCCTACATCAGAGGTGCCTGGCTGGCTCAGTCGGTGGAGCATATGGCTCTTGATCTCAGGATTGTAGGTTTGGCCCAACCTTGGGTGTAGAGATGACTTAAAAATAAAATCTTTTTATTTTTTAAAAATATTTTATTTATTTACTCATGAGAGATACAGAGGGAGAGGCAGAAACATAGACAGAGGGAGAAGGAAGCTTCATGCAGGGAGCCCAATGTAGAACTCGGTCCCAGGACCCCGAGATCATGATTTGAGCTGAAGGCAGATGCTCAACCACTGAGCCACCCAGGGAGCACCAAAATAAATTTTTTAAAAAAAGTTTGATGATAGTGTCAAAATAAAAAAATAACGTGCTCAGTGGAGTTATAAACTGAACTAGCTGCTTTTTTTTATGGACCTCCACTTTCACCTGAAACGAAGACACGCGAACCCTGGTCATTTAGACTTGAGTATTTGTCAGATACTTTTCTCAGAAATGACTGGCATGAGCCTGGAACTTGAAGAGAACCACCTTTGTTCTCAACTGCCGTCAACTGTTACAAATGCATCTGAGATATCAGGGAAGATCACAATCAAAAGATGCCCATTAGATTTAGGAACATGGAGGTCCTGCCAACTTTCTTGAAAGACTTCATTGGATGGTGGGGGTGGAATACAGGTTAAGGTCATTTGAGAAGTGAGTGGGAAAGAAAACAGAGGCAGTGAGAATAGACCCACTCTCAGGAAAAGTGTAACAATGAAGGGGAAAACAGGATAATAGGGGGAGGAGCGGGGAGTAGGGTGAAGGAACATTGTTCCAAACATGTGAAAAGCTTGAGCGTGTATCAATGATGATGAGATGCAGCAAACCCAGAGGGATTGAGTGAAGATACAGAAGAGAGAGGGAATCATGGGCAAGATTCAGGAGAAGAGGTTGGGATCTGGGACTCAGCTGATGATGGGGGTGGTATGTTCGTGTGTTGGTTGAGCAGGGGTAGTAGAAGGTTTGAAAAAGGTGGAGAAAGTGTGAACTTGCCACTGCAGGGATTGGGAGAACAAATGGAGCAGAGAAACACCGTCGTCTTGCCTGGCATGGTTAATCTGTTTACCATTTCTATGTTGCTGATTCCCAGACCTGTGCCTCTGGCCCCTGTGTTCCTTCTGACCTCCAGGCCCGCATAGCTCACGGACCAGTGGGTATCTACCCTTGCCCATCCTACAGGCGTTTCACTCTGCGCGTCCAAAATCAGACTCATAATCCTCTCTCCCAGGACAGGTCCTCTGTTAGTGTTCCTGATCCTGGTGAATGACACCATCATCTGGCTTGTTTTGTCCTTTTTCTTCATCCTCCGTATTCAATCCATCACCAAATCCTATTGATTCTGTTTTCTTCACGTACCTTAAATCCATTCACCTCAACCCATCCCCTCCTACCGCCCTAGCTCAAGGTGGTATGACCTCGAATCTGGACCATTGCCATATCCTTCTACCTGTCTCCTCAGTTCTATACTCTATTTTCCATAAGCAGACTGATCTTTCACAACAACAAATATCATGTCATGCTGTTGTTTAAAACCTTTCGATACCTTTGCATGTTCCTCCATGGTAAGGAAAAAAACTTGCATTTCTCCATTACTTCCATCCCTCCGTCCACCTTCTTTTTAAAAAGATTATTTATTTATTTATTTATTTAGCTATTCATGAGACACAAAGAGGCAGAGACATAGGCAGAAAGAGACGCAGGCTCCCTGCAGGGAGCCCCATGAAAGACTCAATCCCATGATCTTGGGAACATGAGCAGAGCCAAAGGCAGACACTCAACCACTGAGCCACCCAGGTGTCCCAGTCTATTCACTGTTATTACCAAGTAGCATTTGATTGTATGTACACACCACAGCTCATTTACCCCTTCGGAAGTTGATGGACATTTCTCCTGTTTATATTTTGCAGCTATTACAAATACAGCTGGTATGAACGTACACGCACAATTAGCTTTAATAGTATTAGTTTCTTGGAAATGCTTTGGTCTCCCAGATTAAGTGAGGGCCTCCTGTTCTGCTCTCTCATTTATTCATGTCTTCTGTTTTTTAAGTGTGTTTGCTTAGGAGGAATATGTTGATTTGGAAGAATGACTTTAATAAATCACTCTGAAGGAAGAGAGTGAGACCCACAGTGAGACAAGAAGAATTAATGTCACTCTCTCTTTTTTAAAGATTTTATTTATTTATTTGAGAGAGAGAGGGTACACAAGCGGAGTTTCAGGGTCAGAGGGAAATGTAGACTCCCTGCTGAGCAGGGAGCTGGATGTGGGACTCAATCCCAGGACCCAAGGATCGTGACCTGAACCAAAGGCAGACATTTAACCAACTGAGCCACCCAGGCACCCGGAATTAATTTTTGTCTTCAGTGAGATGGAGATAAGAGGAAGCAGAGAAAAAGATCTTTAGATCTATCTGTTATAATTTGACAAATACACAGTATTTGGATCATTTCAAATGTAATGGGATTTTTGTTTGAGAGATTGGTAACAGACCATAAGATCAATTTTAACTAGCCTTTTTTTTAAACAAAGGAAGTGTCTAGGACTGTGAAGTTTGCTTGCTATGTGGTCCTACCCTTTGCACAACCTTCCTACATGCTTTATCCAAATACCCTCCAGCTATGGGCTCCTACTCATCCTCTCCTCCGTGTATTCTCTCTACCAAAACGACCAAACGTCACCTCCTTTCACGACTCCGATGTGCTCCTCTCTGAGTTCTCTCCCGTCTTCTGTGACTGGCTGCTGGATTTGATCCATGAGCTCGGAACCCAGCAACCCACTGGAGGTGAGAGACCCCCCCGCCCCCAGGAACCTGGCTCAAGTTCCAAGCATACAGAGTCCTGTTTCCAATCCTGCTGGTCCTAAAAATATACCAACTGTTGGCAGGTGGCTAGGCTATTTTCAACCTTGGGGGCCTTAAGAATCAAGGGATTCATGCCAGGCCAGGAGGCCAAAAAGCATGCCCGTATTGGTGGGCTTCGGATAAAAATAGCTGTCTTGTGGCCAGGCTTCAACTGACTTTCAATGTCTGTGTACTGGATTGCTAATTATTTCTCTTTTCAGGCCCCATCAGTCCCCACTCCCTCTCTAAGCGTAAAGCCAGAAGAGTAAATACAGGTACCGGGAGGGTAGGGAGGGAGGCCAGAGAAACTGTTTTTATTTTTCTACTTGCCCAACTCCGTGTGGTTCTCGGGTCACAGGGGAGTTCAGAAATACGCTAGAGCCGCTCTGCTCTGAGGTGTCTCTCCAGTTTCAGGCTTCTGCATCACGCATGTCTGGAAAGTGGGTCATGGTGTCTGTCTCCGATGAAGAAATTAAAGTACTATTATTATCATCTGTGTTCTAGAGATGAGGAACCCTGAGGAACAGAGAGGTTAACAATCTGTGCGAGTGGAAAGTTAACAACTCAGATCTGCTGGACTCCAGAGCTTAGGCTCTTAAGCGCTAGCATTTCCAAACAGGGGGTCTTCAGGTCATCTGCCAGAATTGCATTGAGTGAGTGGTCACCTTAAAACCAAGTACAGTTGACCTTGAACAACGCGGATGCACTTCTTGAAGATTTTTTTTTTTCCTGATAAACACTGTGTGCCATACTGGAAATGTATTTCTTCTCTCGTAGGACTTCCTTTCTTTATTTTTTTATTTTTATTTTTTTCTTCCTTTCTTTTTTAAAAAAGATTTTATTTATTTATTCATGAGACACACAGAGAGAGAGACATAGGCAGAGGGAGAAGCAGGTTCCATGCAGGGACCCCAATGTGGGACTTGATTCGGGCTCTCCAGGATTGCAGCCTGGGCTGAAGGCAGTGCTAATCTGCTGAGCCACCCCGGCTTCCCTCTCAAAGGACTTTCTTAATGAAATTTTCTACTCTCTGGCTAACTTATTTCTAAGAAGACAGTATCTAATACATAGAGCATACAAAATATGTGTTACTCGACCCTTCCTGTTTTCAGGAAACCTTCCCATCAGTAGTAGGCTATTAGTAGTTAAAGTTGGGGGTGTCAAAAGTTACATGTGGATTTTCCACTGTACAAGGAATCAGTGCCCCTAGCCCCTGTGTTGTTCAAGGGTCGACGGTTCTGTCATGCAATTTCAGCTTCAGAATTTGCATCTCAATTTCAACTGTAGTAATACAAAGTGTACCATTTTCAATGCTTCGGATACAAGAGAAAATAACAGAGATCTAAGCATAAATGATGCATTTGCTTCAAATCAAGGCAGCTAATATCATAGTTAATTCGGAGGCAGTGTGTTTTAATAAGGCACGTACCAATATTCACTTGGGGAAAGTGATTTAGTTTCAGCAAAACAACATGAGTCATCAAGTGAATGGTAGTGATTTTGAATTTTATTGATTTTGTGGTATTGTTTGCATTTAATATGCAAAATAGTTATGGTTTTATAGTTTTTTCACTATTATAAGCAAAAGGAGGCAGTCTCATTTTTCATTAGCATATATTTAAGTAATATTTTTTCATCATTTCTTCTTTTTTTTTTTGGAGTTTGATTTTCCAATATATAGAATAACACCCAGTGCTCATCCCGTCAAGTACTGCCCTCAGTGACCATCACCCAGTCACCCCAACACCCCACCCACCTCCCTTTCCACTACCCCTTGTTCGTTTCCCAGAGTTAGGTGTCTCTCATTTTCTGTCATCCTCACGGATATTTCCCACTCATTTTCTCTCTTTTCCCCTTTATTCCCTTTCAATATTTTTTATATTCCCCAAATGAATGAGACTACCTAATGTTTGTCCTTCTACGATTGACTTATTTCACTCAGCATAATACCCTCCAGTTCCATCCACATCGAAACAAATGGTGGGTATTTGTCATTTCTAATGGCTGAGTAATATTCCATTGTATACATAGACCACATCTTCTTTATCCATTCATCTTTCGATGGACACCGAGGCTCCTTCCACAGTTTGGCCATTGTGGACATTGCTGCTATAAAGACCGGGGTGCAGGTGTCCCGGCATTTCACTGCATCTGCATCTTTGGGGTAAATCCCCAGCAGTGCAATTGCTGGCTCGTAGGGCAGATCTATTTTTAACTCTTTGAGGAACCTCCACACAGTTTTCCAGAGTGGCTGCACCAGTTCACATTCCCACCAACAGTGCAAGAGGGTTCCCATTTCTCCACATCCTCTCCAACATTTGTGGTTGGAGGAACGAGGGGTGGTGGAAGGAGAGGAGGGCGGGGGGTGGGGGTGAATGGGTGACAGGCACTGAGGGGGGCACTTGACAGGATGAGCACTGGGTGTTATTCTGTATGTTGGCAAATTGAACACCATAAAAAATAAATTTATTATTTAAAAAAAAGAAAGATAAAAAAATAAAATAAAGAGAGAACATCAGGAATGCTACAGAGAGAAGGGTTTTTGCTTCTTACTAGTACAACTCGTTTTTAGCCACTCTGCACTGAGCAAAATGACAAGAAAGAACTCACCACAAAAGAAAGAATCAGAAACAGTAATCTCTGCCACAGAGTTACATAATTTGGATTACAATTCGATGGCAGAAAGCCAATTCAGAACCACAATTATAAAGGTACTGGTGGCTCTGGAAAAAGCAAAAAGGATTCAAGAGACTTCATGACTGCAGAATTTAGATCTAATCAGGCCTAAATTAAAAAATGAATTAAATGAGATGCAATCCAAACTGCAGGTCCTAACAACGAGGGTTAATGAGGTAGAAGAATGAGTGAGTAACATAGAAGACAAGTAGATGGCAAGGAAGGAAACAGGAAAAAAGAGAAAAACAAATGAAAAGATCATGAGGAAAGGCTAAGGGAAATAAGTGACAGCCTGAGAAGGAAAAATCTATGTTTAATTGGGGATCCCGAGGGCGCCGAAAGCAAGAGGACCAGAAAGCATATTTGAACAAATCACAGCTGGGAACTTCCCTAACTTGGGGAGCGAAACAGGCATTCAGATCCAGGAGATAGAAAGATCCCCCATAAAATCAACAAAAGCCATTCAACACCTCGACATTTAATAGTGAAACTTGCAAATTCCAAAGATAAAGAGAAAATCCTTAAGGCAGCAAGAGATAAGAGATCCCTAACTAATATGGGAAGAAATATTAGATTAATAGCAGACCTCTCCACAGAGACCTGGCAGGCCAGAAAGTGCTGGCAGGATATAGTCAAGGTCCTAAGTGAGAAGAACCTGCAGCCAAGAATACTTTATCCAGCAAGGCTGTCATTCAGAATAGAAGGAGAGATAAAGAGCTTCCAAGATAGGCAGAAACTGAAAGAATATGTGACCACCAAACCAGCTCTGCAAGAAATATTAAGGGGCACTCTATAAAAGAAAGAGGACGCCCAAAGAAATAATCCACAAAAACACGGACTGAATAGGTATTATGATGACACTAAATTAATATCTTTCAATACGAACTCTGAATGTGAATGGGCTTAATGACCCCATCAAGAGGCGCAGGGTTTCAGACTGGATAAAAGGGCAAGACCCATCTATTTTCTGTCTACAAGAGACTCATTTTATTTATTTTTTAAGAGACTCAATTTATTTTTTTTTATTTTTTTTATTTTTTTTCTTTTTTTTCTTTTTTTTTAATTTATTTTTTATTGGTGTTCAATTTACTAACATACAGAATAACCCCCAGTGCCGTCACCCATTCACTCCCACCCCCCGCCCTCCTCCCCTTCTACCACCCCTAGTTCGTTTCCCAGAGTTAGCAGTCTTTACGTTCTGTCTCCCTTTCTGATATTTCCCACACATTTCTTCTCCCTTCCCTTATATTCCCTTTCACTATTATTTATATTCCCCAAATGAATGAGAACATATAATGTTTGTCCTTCTCCGACTGACTTACTTCACTCAGCATAATACCCTCCAGTTCCATCCACGTTGAAGCAAATGGTGGGTATTTGTCATTTCTAATGGCTGAGTAATATTCCATTGTATACATAAACCACATCTTCTTTTTTTTTTTTTTTAAAGGAACCACTTTTATTATTCTTGCTGAGGTTCTTTTAAATTTTTTTTTTTTTATGATAGTCACATAGAGAGAGAGAGGCAGAGACACAGGCAGAGGGAGAAGCAGGCTCCATGCACCGGGAGCCCGACGTGGGATTCGATCCCGGGTCTCCAGGATCGCGCCCTGGGCCAAAGGCAGGCGCCAAACCGCTGCGCCACCCAGGGATCCCTAAACCACATCTTCTTTATCCATTCATCTTTCGTTGGACACCGAGGCTCCTTCCACAGTTTGGCTATTGTGGACATTGCTGCTATAAACATCGGGGTGCAGGTGTCCCGGCGTTTCATTGCATTTGTATCTTTGGGGTAAATCCCCAACAGTGCAATTGCTGGGTCGTAGGGCAGGTCTATTTTTAACTGTTTGAGGAACCTCCACACAGTTTTCCAGAGTGGCTGCACCAGTTCACATTCCCACCAACAGTGTAAGAGGGTTCCCTTTTCTCCGCATCCTCTCCAACATTTGTTGTTTCCTGCCTTGTTAATTTGCCCCATTCTCACTGGTGTGAGGTGGTATCTCATTGTGATTTTGATTTGTATTTCCCTGATGGCAAGTGATGCAGAGCATTTTCTCATGTGCATGTTGGCCATGTCTATGTCTTCCTCTGTGAGATTTCTCTTCATGTCTTTTGCCCATTTCATGATTGGATTCTTTGTTTCTTTGGTGTTGAGTTTAATAAGTTCTTTATAGATTTTGGAAACTAGCCCTTTATCTGATATGTCATTTGCAAATATATTTTCCCATTCTGTAGGTTGTCTTTTAGTTTTGTTGACTGTATCCTTTGCTGTGCAAAAGCTTCTTATCTTGATGAAGTCCCAATAGTTCATTTTTGCTTTTGTTTCTTTTGCCTTCGGGGATGTATCTTGCAAGAAGTTACTGTGGCCGAGTTCAAAAAGGGTGTTGCCTATGTTCTCCTCTAGGATTTTGATGGAATCTTGTCTCACATTTAGATCTTTCATCCATTTTGAGTTTATCTTTGTGTATGGTGAAAGAGAGTGGTCTAGTTTCATTCTTCTGCATGTGGATGTCCAATTTTCCCAGCACCATTTATTGAAGAGACTGTCTTTCTTCCAATGGATAGTCTTTCCTCCTTTATCGAATCTTAGTTGACCATAAAGTTCAGGGTCCACTTCTGGATTCTCTATTCTGTTCCATTGATCTATGTGTCTGTTTTTGTGCCAGTACCACACTGTCTTGATGACCACAGCTTTGTAGTACAACCTGAAATCTGGCATTTTGATGCCCCCAGATATGGTTTTCTTTTTTATAATTCCCCTGGCTATTTGGGGTCTTTTCTGATTCCACACAAATCTTAAATAATTTGTTCTAACTCTCTGAAGAAAATCCATGGTATTTTGATAGGGCTTGCATTAAACATGTAAATTGCCCTGGGTAACATTGACATTTTCACAATATTAGTTCTGCCAATCCATGATATGGAATATTTTTCCATCTCTTTGTGTCTTCCTCAATTTCTTTCAGAAGTGTTCTATAGTTTTGAGGGTATAGATCCTTTACCTCTTTGGTTAGGTTTATTCCTAGGTATCTTATGCTTTTGGGTGCAATTGTAAATGGGATTGACTCCTTAATTTCTCTTTATTCAGTCTCATTGTTAGTGTATAGAAATGCCACTGACTTCTGGGCATTGATTTTGTATCCTGCCATGCTGCCAAATTGCTGTATGAGTTCTAGCAATCTTGGGGTGGAGGCTTTTGGGTTTTCTACGTAGAGTATCATGTCATCGGCGAAGAGGGAAGGTTTGACTTTTCCTTTGCCAATTTGAATACCTTTAATGTCTTTTTGTTGTCTGATTGCTGAGGCTAGGACTTCCAGTACTATATTGAATAGCAGTGGTGAGAGTGGACATCCCTGTCTTGTTCCTCATCCTCATCTTAGGGGAAAGGCTCCCAGTGCTTCCCCATTGAGAATGATATTTGCTGTGGGCTTTTTGTAGATGGCTTTTAAGATGTTGAGGAATGTTCCCTCTATCCCTACACTCTGAAGAGTTTTGATCAGGAATGGATGCTGTATTTTGTCAAATGCTTTCTCTGCATCTATTGAGAGGATCATATGGTTCTTGATTTTTCTCTTGCTGATATGATGAATCACATTGATTGTTTTACAAGTGTTGAACCAGCCTTGTGTCCTGGGGATAAATCCTACTTGGTCATGGTGAATAATTTTCTTAATGTATTGTTGGATCTTATTGGCTAGTATCTTGTTGAGAATTTTTGCATCCATGTTCATCAGGGATATTGGTCTATAATTCTCCTTTTTGGTGGGGTCTTTGTCTGGTTTTGGAATTAAGGTGATGCTGGCCTCATAGAACAAATTTGTAAGTACTCCATCTCTTTCTATCTTTCCAAACAGCTTTAGGAGAATATGTATGATTTCTTCTTTAAACTTTCGATAGAACTCCCCAGGGAAGCCATCTGGCCCTGGACTTTTGTGTCTTGGAGGCTTTTGATGACTACTTCAATTTCCTCCCTGGTTATTGGCCTGTTCAGGTTTTCTATTTCTTCCTGTTCCAGTTTTGGTAGTTTGTGGCTTTCTAGAAATGCGTCCATTTCTTCTAGATTGCCTAATTTATTGGCGTATAGCTGTTCATAATATGTTTTTAAAATCGTTTGTATTTCCTTGGTGTTGGTAGTGATCTCTCCTTTCTCATTCATGATTATATTAATTTGAGTCTTCTCTCTCTTCTTTTTAATAAGGCTGGCTAATGGTTTATCTATCTTATTAATTCTTTCAAAGAACCAACTCCTGGTTTTGTTGATCTGTTCCACAGTTCTTCTGGTCTCAGTTTCGTTGAGTTCTGCTCAAATCTTTATTAACTCTCTTCTTCTGCTGGGTGTAGGATCTATTTGCTGTTTTTTCTCTAGCTCCTTTAGGTGTAAGGTTAGCTTTTGTATTTGAGTTCTTTCCAGTTTTTGAATGGATGCTTGTATTGCGATGTATTTCCCCCTCAGGACTGCTTTTGCTGAATCCCAAAGATTTTGAACGGTTGTATCTTCATTCTCATTCGTTTCCATGAATCTTTTTAATTCTTCCGTAATTTCCTGGTTGACTCATCTTTTAGCAGGATGGTCCTTAACCTCCACGTGTTTGAAGTCCTTCCAAACTTCTTGTTGTGATTTAGTTCTAATTTCAAGGCATTATGGTCTGAGAATATGCAGGGGACGATCCCAATCTTTTGGTATCGGTTCAGACCCGATTTGTGACCCAGTATGTGGTCTATTCTGGAGAAAGTTCCATGTGCCCTTGAGAAGAATGTGTATTCAGTTGAGTTTGGATGTAAAGTTCTGTAGATATCTGTGAAATCCATCTGGTCCAGTGTATCATTTAAAGCTCTCGTTTCTTTGGAGATGTGTTTAGAAGACCTATCGAGTGTAGAAAGCGCTAGATTGAAGTCACCAAGTATAAGTGTATTATTATCTAAGTATGTCTTAACTTTGGTTATTAATTGATTGATATATTTGGCAGCTCCCACATTCGGGGCATATATATTGAGGATTGTTAAGTCCTCTTGTTGGATAGATCCTTTAAGTATGATATAGTGTCCCTCTTCATCTCTCACGACAGTCTTTGGGATAAATTTTGGTTTATCTGATATAAGGATGGCTACCCCTCCTTTCTTTTGAGGACCATTTGAATGGTAAATGGTTCTCCAACCTTTTATTTTCAGGCTGTAGGTGTCCTTCTGTCTAAAATGAGTCTCTTGTAGACAGCAAATAGATGGGTCCTGCTTTTTTATCCAGTCTGAAACCCTGCGCCTTTTGGTGGGGTCATTTAAGCCCATTCACGTTCAGAGTTACTATTGAAAGATATGAGTTTAGTGTCATCATGATATCTATTCAGTCCTTGTTTTTGTGGATTGTCCCACTGGACTTCTTCTTAAAGGGGAATTTTAAGAGTCCCCCTTAAAATTTCTTGCAGAGCTGGTTTGGAGGTCACATATTCCTTCAGTTCCTGCCTGTCTTGGAAGCTTTTTATCTCTCTTTCCATTCTGAATGAGAGCTTTGCTGGATAAAGTATTCTTGGTTGCATACTGGTTTTGGAATTAAGGACCCTGAATATGTCCTGCCAGCCCTTTCTGGCCTGCCAGGTCTCAGTGGAGAGGTCTGCTGTTACCCTAATACTCCTCCCCATAAAAGTCAGGGATTTCTTGTCTCTTGCTGCTTTAAGGATCTTCTCTTTATCTTTGGAATTTTCAAGCTTAACTATTAAATGTCGAGGTGTTGAACGGTTTTTATTGATTTTAGGGAGGGATCTCTCTATCTCCTGGATCTCAATGCTTGTTTCCCTTCCCAGATTAGGAAAGTTTTCAGCTATGATTTTTTCAAATATATATTCTGGACCTCTGTCCCTTTCAGCGCCCTCGGGAACCCCAATTAAATGTAGATTTTTCTTCCTCAGGCTGTCATTTATTTTCCTTAATCTATCCTCATGGTCTTTTAATTGTTTGTCTCTTTTTTTCCTCAGTTTCCCTCTTTGCCATCAACTTGTCTTCTATGTCACTCACTCGTTCTTCCTCCTCGTTAACCCCCGTCGTTAGGACTTCTAGTTTGGATTGCATCTCATTCAATTGATTTTTATTTTATTTTATTTATTTATTTTTTTAATTTACGATAGTCACACACACAGAGAGAGAGAGAGAGGCAGAGACACAGGCAGAGGGAGAAGCAGGCTCCATGCACTGGGAGCCCGATGTGGGATTCGATCCCGGGTCTCCAGGATCGCACCCTGGGCCAAAGGCAGGCGCCAAACCGCTGCGCCACCCAGGGATCCCTCATTCAATTGATTTTTAACTTCTGCCTGATTAGCTCTAAATTCTGCAGTCATGAAGTCTCTTGAGTCCTTTATGCTTTTTTCTGGAGCCACCAGTAGCTTTATAATAGTGCTTCTGAATTGGCTTTCTGCCATTGAATTGTAATCCAAATTATGTAACTCTGTGGCAGAGATTACTGTTTCTGATTCTTTCTTTTGTGGTGAGTTCTTTCTAGTCATTTTGCTCAGTGCAGAGTGGCTAAAAATGAGTTGTACTAGTAAGAAACGAAAACCCTTCTCTCTGTAGCATTCCTGATGTTCTCTCTTTAAATATCAGTTCAAATTCGTAGGTTTTCAGGATGATTTGAAAGTCATCTAGGTAAGTTGTTTGGGGCAGGTGAGTTGGGGAACCTACCCATCCGCCATCTTGCCCTGCCCCCCTAAGTAATATTTTTGAAGAGATTATATATTTATTTATTCATAGACTCACACACAGAGAGAGGCAGAGACATAGGCAGAGGGAGAAAATAGTCTCCATAAAGGGAGCCTGACTTGCGACTCAATCTGGTACTCTAGGATCATGCCCTGAGCTGAAAGCAGGCCCTTAACTGCTGAGACACCCAGGCTGTCCTATTTAGGTAATATTATGATCAGGATCAACAATGTGTTCTGAAGCAATTTTTATCCAATGGGAAGTATCCACACAGGGGCACCTGGGTGACTCAGTAGTTGAGAATTTGCCTTTGGCTCAGGGCACAATCCCTGGATCCTCTGATCAAATCCTGCTTTGGGCTCCCCACAGGGAGCCTGATTTTCCCTCTGCCCATGTTTCTGTCTCTCTCTGTGTGTCTCTCATGAATAAATACATAAATATTTTTTTAGAAAAAGGAAGCATCCACACATTGTTCATATTTGAGAAACTGCCATCCGGGTGTTGAAGACTGGCAAAAGCTGTGTGACCAGCCGGGGATTCCTGTTATTGTAATTTTGTTTTTGTTGCTGTTATTACCTCAGAGATATTTCCAGGGTCCAAGGTGGCCTCTCTTCAACCACTGGTGGGAGCATGCGATGTAGCTGTGGGTCCTTGGCATTCCTTGACCACTGAGTCGAATTACCCTATCTTAGCAATTTGTGTTCTTTTTTTTTTTTTTAGCAATTTGTGTTCTATGCCACTGCTATTACACTGTACTATTTCCTCTGTTGTTTCTTTGAATAAAAATGATGCACTGGCAAGGCTTCAGGTGAGCAAAGAGAATGAGAAAGAAGAGTCACTATTTTCTTTCACTTCTTCTAACTTGCATGTGACTTTTCCTCTCTCTACTGCTCTCTCCTTTGAAACCTGGAAGTAGTTATGGAATTGAGCAAAAGAAGATGGCAAGTGATTTTCCATTTCCTACCCTGCCCCAAAACAGAGAAATGGAACCAAATCAAAGATCCTTAAGGATGAGCTGGAAGGCAGACACGTGAAAAATGCTTAAGATACAATGTTAAAATCTTTCAAAAGGAGGGAGGAGTGCCTGGGTGCCTCAGTTGCTTAAGCATTTGCCTTCAGCTCAGGTGGTGATCTCAGGGTCGTGGGATCAAGTTCCACGTCTGGCTCTCTGCTCAGCGAGAATCTGCTTCTCCCTCTCCCTCTGCTCCTTCTCCTGCTTGTGCTCTATCTCTCTCACACATAAATACATGAATTCTTTAAAAATAAGTAAATAAAATATTTTTTAAAAAGATATAATGTTATTCACCCCCGCCCCCCAGAAAAGGTGAGGAGGTGCAAAGGCACATGGACACAGGGCTTGCAACCAGAGGTGGGACTCTGTGGTCCTCACTGCTCCATATTTGTTTCCTAGAGCATTGAGTGCCTAGGACCTGACACGGCCTAAGAAATACCTGTGGAATGACTAAATCAACTGTGGAAATATCTAGAAGCTGCTGAACAAGAACTGAAGGAATCACCTCAGAATGACAAATGTTGGGAAAGTGTTAAAGCAGAGGGTCTCTCTCTGTGTCTCTGTCACTCTCTGTGCCTTCCTTCTTCCCTTCTGTCTCTCTCTCTGAAAGATTTTAATGTTATGTTTATAATTAAAGCACAGGAAAATAAATGTGTCCTGTTGGTCTTGCAGATAAATGCACAGTAAATATTGCAGGAAGGTGCTCCGAAGGAGCCAAGGATGTATTATTAAAGTGTAATCCGGCACTAAGCAGGCTTTCCTGGGAATGTTCCTTGGTCCTTTTATTGTGCTCTAAGGAGAAAATATGCAGAACATTTCGAAGCCTTCATGCTTGTCAGTGAAACATCAAAGAAAGGGGCTCTTCTGCGATGGGTGAGATGGCACGTGTGCTTCAACACGTCAACCTAATCGACCTGCTGCAGAGAGCTGGACAAGTGACTTCATCACGATCTGGTCTTGAAATACTTTACTTTATGGTGTCTAGGCAGTAGGCCTTCCTCCGGGCTATTGTACTTAGGCCCTGAAAGACTCCAACCCTCCTACTGTACCGATAAGAAAACTCAGCCCAGTTTAGGGATAAGGTTTGCCCAAGATACCATTGGTATTTCTATCCCTAAGGGTATTCATCTGAGCCATCTACTACATCTGTGGGGCACTTTCAAGTTCTCAAAGTGCTTCTACATGACCTTTGAGTCTCAGATTCTCCTGGAGTAAATTGGAGATAATTACAGGCACTACCACATTCGAGAGTATTGTGAGAATTCGGGGCACCTCTTGATCTTGGGTTTGTGAATTCAACCCCCGCATTGCATGTAGAGCTTTAAAAAAAATAATAGGGTTCCTGGGAGGCTCAGTCAGGTAAGTGTCTGCCTTCGGTTCACGTCATAATCTCAAGGCCCTGGGATCGAGCCCCGCATCAGGCTCCCTGCTCAACAGGGAGTCTGCTTCTCCCTCTGCCCTTCCCCTCTGCTCCAGGTCTCTCTCTCACACTCTCTCTCAAATAAAGAAATAAAATCTTAAAAAATAAACAATAAAGGAATAAGGAGCATTGTAAGAATTAAATGAGATAACTTAGCCTTCAGTAAGTGTTAGCTATTACCGGTATCTTTACTGTGATAGTTAATGTCTTGGAGGGTCTTTTCCACAATCTGGGAAAGCAGACAGCATGGGCAGGCTGTCACCTAGCCTGTGAGCACAGTGACAGGCAGAGAGGGTAAGTGGCTCATCTGGCTTATAAGTCGCACACTCACATCCAAAACTCTGATATTCTGCTATACGGTACATGAGGCGACCCCTTCCAGAACGTCTCCAATGCTAAAATTCCATGCTGTCTATAGAAAGGACTCTCATGGTCGGCCTTTTACAACTTCCAGTCTGTTTCGTCTCAGAGAACAAGAAAGTAGCAAAGTCTAGGGCTCAGAGGTCGATGACATGGAAGGGAACAAGTGTCCTAGTATTAATAAATCAGAGATGTCTCATCTATGGTATTTGATTTGTGTAAATTTCACCATGTGTGCCTGCGAGATTTATGGGAAATCTGTAGGACTTTTCAGGAATAGTTATTTTTTAAAAGATTTTATTTATTTATTCATGAGAGACACAGAAAGAGAGAGGCAGAGACATAGGCAGAGGGGGAAGCAGGCTCCATGCAGGGGGCCTGATGTGGGACTCGATCCCATACTTCAGGATCACGCTTTGAGTTGAAGGCATGGGTTCCACTGCTGAGCCACCCAGGTGTCCGTCAGGAATAGTTTTAATGTGGTTTTGACTTGACATGCTGGCTTTGCAACTTATTTTCCCATTAGATATAACCTTGCTACTACCGCTCATAGCTCCTACCATTTACTGAACAATTACACCCTGCCAAAGTGCATTCTCTTGTCTAATTAGCAGAACAATTCTAGGAGGTAGGTACTTAATTATCCTCGCTTTAAGTGGGAATATATAATAATAGTAATAATAATATAACTACAAAGACTTGGGAGAAAGCGCGAGTGCAAGGGGGTAGGGGAGGAGCAGAGGGAGAGAAAGAATTCCAAGCAGACTCCCTGATGAGCATGGATCCCCCCCCCCAACATGCAGGGCTCAATCTCATGACTCTGAGATCATGACCTGAGCCGAAATCAAGAGTTGGACAGCCAACTGACTGCACCACCCAGGCACCCTGTTATTCATTGTACTTCCTAATCGTATCATTATTTATCTGACAACTTTCTCATTTTATTTTTTTATAACTTTCTCACTTCCTGATTGCTCTTTTTGGTTTTATGTATGTGATATATTCTCTAATCTTTCTGTGGGTGATAAATAAGGGATCTTTTTTATTTTATTTTTATTTTTTTATTTTTTATTTTATTTTTTTTTTAATTTTTATTTATTTATGATAGTCACAGAGAGAGAGAGAGGCAGAGGCACAGGCAGAGGGAGAAGCAGGCTCCATGCACCGGGAGCCCGACGCGGGATTCGATCCTGGGTCTCCAGGATCGCACCCTGGGCCAAAGGCAGGCGCCAAACCGCTGTGCCACCCAGGGATCCCTTATTTTTATTTTTTAAAAAGATTTTATTTATTCATGAGAGACACAGAGTGAGACAGGCAAAGACAGAAGGAAAAGGGAAAGGCAGGCTCCATGAAGGGAGCCTGATGTGGGACTTGATCCCGGGACTGCAGGATCACGACTGGAGCCGAAGGCAGGTGCTCAATCGCTGAGCCACCCAGGCATCCCAGGGATCATTATAAAGATAATTTTGATCCTTTGTGGCCTTTGATCTGTTTCCTTCAAGCTATTTATTTTTTTTTCCTTCAAGATATTACTTTGTTCATCTTAGACTTCTCTTGTTGCAGTTTCCTTCAAATACTTGGTGTTCCTTGGTTTCCCATTTATATTTATGACTGGGGGAGTTTGATGAATAGGAGATACAGCTGGGCCTTTGAATAGAACCATTTACCCCAAGATCATCTTCCTTGAAGGGACCATTTGACTGCATCTCTGTATAAGTAAATGGAACCCCCAGGAAGAAGGCTTCCCTTTGGGTAATGAGCAGAAAAGCCAGCCAGGTCATCCTCCCAACACCAACATTGTTGATACAAGATGAAATTTATTCTTTTTTTAAAAAGATTTTATTTATTTATTCACGAGAGACACAGAGTTAGAGAGGCAGAAGCACAAGCAGAAGGAGAAGCACGCTTCATGCAGGGCGCCCGATGCGCAACTCGATCCTGGGACTCCAGGATCACGCCCTGAGCTGAAGGTAGATGCTTAACCACTGAGGCACCCAGCCGTCCCAAGGTGAACTTTATTCTTAGTGCACTTTCTCCCTGGGTGCAGCTATCTTTTCTTTAATTCTGGGGCTGCTGTGAACCCCAGGCTCTGTGCTGCCTCTCTCCCTTGTCCCCGTACTCATTCTGGGGGCCCACCCAAGGTACATTTTCTGCTCTGTTAAGCCAGCAGCCACTGGGGTGGTAGCTGGTTACAAATTCTATTTCTTACACCTTCTGTCCCAGCTGTTCCACTCCAACTTCCATCCCTCCACCCACTCTGCTTTCTGTACCTGTCAATTCCAAGACCTATGAGCTAGTCCCTATTAGCTTTTTGTCACATCACTCCGGAGCCTCCAGAATCTAGAATGCTATCTGGTATTGAGCAGGTGCTCGTGAACTGCTTATTTCATGAGCAGATGACAAGTGGACAGGGACCAAATTATAGAGAGCAGAGCTTCAGTGTCAAGTTTTTGAGTAGATATGCCATTTATAGTATTATTTTAGAGAGGGGTGGAGGGGGAGAGAGAGAAAATCCCAAGCAGACTCCCCACTGAGCATGGAGCTGGATGTGGGGCTTGATCTCACGACCATGACATCATGATGTGAGCTAAAACCAAGAGTCAGACGCTTAACCCAGGTGCCCCTGGATGTGGCATCTTAGAACAAGAAGCTGAGCTCAGGTTGGTTGATTGGTTTGGGTGCTATAATCTTGGACCCAAATATAAAAAAAATAGTGAAAGGGAATAAAGGGGAAAGGAGAAAAATGAGTGGGAAATATCAGAAAGGAAGACAGAACATGAAAGACTCCTAACTCTGGGAAACGAACTAGGGGTGGTGGAAGGGGAGGTGGGCAGGGGGTGGGGGTGACTGGGTGGCGGGCACTGAGGTGGGCACTTGACGGGATGAGCACTGGGTGTTATTCTATATGTTGGAAAATTGAACACCAATAAAAAAATACCTACCTAATGGTTTTTGAGCTGGGATATTGGCTTTTATCCCACCTTCAGACTCAAATTGGAAGAGCTGCTCTTCCTGTGCCTCAAGCCGGCTGGTCTTTGGACAAGAACTCTATCCTTGGCTCCCCTCTTCTCAGGCATTTGTACATGCACTAGAATTAAACCGTCAGCACTTCTGGGTCTCCACCTTGCCAACTCACAGATCTTGGGACTTACAAACCTCTATGATCATGTAAGCCAATTCCTTATGATGAATCTCTCTCTCTTTCTCTGATATTGTGATTTATAATAAGAAATACATACTTGGTCTTTGTCTCCAGTCCCTGACACAGGGCTCTGGAAGTTCCTGAGCACTAGAAATATCTTTTATTCTCATGAGAGGACTCTGGATCTGCTCCTGGATCTGGGCTGGTCCAGAAAGACCAATCCAAGATTAGAAGCTTGGTATTTTCAGCTCCACCTCCATCAAGAGAAGGGAGAAGAGATGGAAATGGAGTTACTGATTGATCATGCATATGTGATGAAGCCGCCTTAAAACCCGAATAGTAGCAGGTTAGGGAAGCTTCCAGGTTGGTGAGCATATCCGCATACTGAGGGGGTGACACATCCCAACTCTACGGGGATGGAAGCCCCTGTGCTCACGACTCTCCCAGACCTGGTCCTATGCTCTATGAGCCACTCTAGCACATTAGTCAAACCCAGGGGGAGGGGTCTCTGGCATCCCCAATTGATAAACCAATGGTCAGAAGCACAGGTGATTTGCTGGACTTGCTATTAGTATCTGAAATGGGACTGGAGCAGTCTTACAGGTATTAGCCCTCAACCCATGAGATATAATGCCATCTCTGGGTGGATGCTGTAGAATTGAGTGAAATTGTAGGATACTCAGCTGGTTCCAGACGGGGTTGCTTGCTAGGGGAAAACCACACCGTATCTGGTTTCAGAAAGTGTGAGTATTCTGAGTAATAGTAAGGAAAGACATGAAACAGTAGGTTTTTTCAATTCTCTCAATCTGTTACTGGTCGCTTCATCCTTCTACTGAATAAAGAAAAGAAATATTTAAAAAAATTAAACAGTTTGTATGACAGTTTCAGTTTAACACCATTGACCTCGAGGCTAGGGGTCCTAACTAACTATGAAGAAGTCAAAATCATAGGAGTTAAAGCCGAGAAGCCATCCACAGCTGAGGACAGGCAAAAGCAGAAAGAAGGAACACCAGTGGTTTCCAGAAGCCACACTCACCTCCCTTACCTTGCTTCCTTTCTCCCAAAGCCATAAAGCTGCAGGTCCTGACCTCTTCCGTAGTTAGCAGAAGCTGATGAAAGCCACGGACTCACTTCCCAGAAATACACAGCGCGCGCGCGCACACACACACACACACACACACACACACATCCCATGTCAAAGGTTTACAAAATGTCCGTGAACATCCAAGGGCCCTCTATGACTGTGCTGCCCCATACGATAGTGCACGTCCCGTGTGGCAGTTTCAGTTGAATTAATCTGAAAGATTCAGTTTCTCATTCCCACTGGCCACATTTCAAGTGCTCTAGAGACAGAATTTCAGGAAGTCCTATGGGACAGCTCGGCTTTGAAACTCCACAGGCCTAAGGCTAAGGACCCCACCCCTTAAGCGAAGCCCTATCCATCTGGTGGCTTGTAACCCCACTGCCACTCTACTGTTGGCCGTCTTCTGTTTCTGTATATAGGCGGGCCGACGCACAAGTGGGGGCAGCGTATGCATAGGCCGGGTCCCCCAGCCCTCACCCAAAGCTCATGCCCGGAGTCCAGAGGAGGGGCCTGAGGCTTGTGGCTCAGGAGCACTGAATGACGCGTCCCAGGTCACACAGAATATGCCAGAGGGTTATGGCGACCGGGCTAGAGTGGATAGCCCTTGCAATGCTCACGTGTAGCAACATCCAAAGGTTCTTAGTGCAACGTCTGGGGCCAGGCTGGTGGACACAGGGGTGGTCACGTGCACGTCAGCACAGGTCTCCAGACCTGTACCGGCCCCCACCCGCGCCCCCCACATGCTCTCCCTCTCTTTGCTCACAGCCCTGGGGTCCCCGGCCTCGTCCCTGGAGGCCATGAAACAGAAAACGACTCAGGACTCTTCCTGCCCAGTCTTGGAAGACAGCGCTGTTCCCACCCCATCCCTGGGCAAGTTTCTTTTGCACAAGGAATGATTTCTTCCCTTGAGGGAGGGCGGGTGGCAGAGGGAGAGGGAGGGAGAGACTGACAAGCGCGGGAGATCCTGACCTCAGGACCCTGAGTTGAGGGCCTGAGCTGACCCCCAGGATCCCAAGCTCAAGCAACTGAGCCGCTCAGGCCCCGCCCGCCGCCGCGCCTCTGCCCCCCCTCCCCCCACCTCGGGGAAGGTATCTGCAAGGACGCCCAGGGTCTCTCCTTGAACCTTCAGTTTCCCCAGGTTTCCCGCGGCGGCGCATGCAGCTGCACGGAAGCCACGGGCAGCAGGCCGGCCTGGCCCAGAGGAAGCGCTCCTGCAGGGGGATTGCTCGCGAGCACCCATTCCTTGAGAGCGTGCGCGGTCGCCCGCCCTCAGCCCCGAGCCTTCCTCGCGGCTCCGAGGCATCCAGGAAGCGGGCCGCTTGGGCTGTGGACATACGTGCCCTGACCGTGCTGGGCCTCAGAGCTGGCAGCCCTCCCCACACGGGCCCCAACCCTCCAGCACGACCACCAGGGAGGGCCCAGATGGTCCGGCCGTCCCTCCATGCGCTCTCCCGCAGGGCAGCCTCACTGCATGCACCGCGGCTTCTCCCCAAAGCCGCCTGAGCGAGCCCGCGCTCACTCGGCCCCGGGATAAGAAGGCTGCGTGCAAAGCGGGCACGCACTCGGGGAAAAGCGAGGGCCACGCGTCTCGGGAACGTCCAAAATCCGGTTACCAGGCAGCTGCCGGGGCGCCGGGGCGGGTGCGGGTGCGGGTGCGGGTGCGGGTGCGGGTGCGGGCGCGCTCCCCACCAGGATGACCCAGGGCCCCGCCGGGCGCTCCTCGCCCCAGACAACCTGGGCAAGGCCCGGCCTGGGGCGCAGGGAGCGGCGGCAGGGAGTCCGGCGGGCGGGACAGGGGCGGGCCGCGCGTGTCCTTCGTCCACGCACCCGCCGCCCATCTTCCGTCCACGCGCCCGCCCTCTGGCCACGCGCCCCCCACGTGTCGCTCGTCCTCGTCCTCGCGCCCGCCGCCCGTGCTCGTCCACGCGCCCATCATTCTTCCACGCGCCTGTCCTCTGTCCCCGCGCCCCCGCGTGTCCTTTGTCCCCGCGCTCGCCACGCGTCCTTCGTCCACGCGCCCATCGTTCCTCTACGTGCCAGTCCTCCGTCCTCGCGCGCGCCCCGGGTCCTTGGTCCAGGCACGCGCGCGGGGAGCCGCGCCTCCCGCGTCCCAGAGACCCACGCGCCCTCCGGTGGCTCAGACAGGTACTGCGTCGGGGCGCACCACTTTCCCAGGCCGGCAGTGCCCGCCCTGCGGACTCCAGCTCCTGGGCAGGCCCTGAGCCTCCCGCCCCGCCGCCAGGGCCCCAGACGAGGCTGGGCCCCAGACGACGCTGACGTGGGTCGGGCCTCCTGCCGCTTCGGAAGCGTCCCCGTTTCCGGTCTGAAGCGCTTCCAGAGCCCAGGGGCTGCCTGGGTGGCACATCCCCCGTTTTTGATCCTAGCGAGGGCTTCTCTGCCGTCCAGTCGAGAGGAACCGGAGCGGTGGGGACCCCCTCGGGCTCTTCCGCCCAGGTCGCTGATTCTCAAACGTCTCAGTGCAGGGAGAATTTCCTGGGAGGCCCTGCACGGAACACTGCACGTCTCTGGGGCCCCCCTTCCCGACACCCCGACACCCTGACGCACCGCATCTCGCAGGAGCTGGACAGTTGGCACTTTCAGAAGCTCTCCTGGGCTGATGCCTCTGACCTTGGTCTGGCGGGTCCCAGTGGCCTTGAGCTACCTTCCTACTTTCTTCCCTTGGACACCTGAGCTTCCACCTGGCTAGCCCGGTGCTCTCCTCTCCGCCCTGGGCCGCCAGCAGAGGGCTCGTGGGGGCTGGGGTTGGCCTCGCCGCCCCGCCTCTTGTCTTCCAATTGGTCCCTGGCGGGCGGGGCGGGGCGGGTCGGGGCGGGGCGGGGCCAGTCCCCGCCCCGCGGCTGGGGTCCCATTTTTTCCCTCCTGGCTGAGCCGGCGCCAGGCAGAGGCTGTCACTGAGGCCAAGTGGTGCACACGTTGGTCCGCAGCTCAGCTGGAGCCCTTGGTGTTCGGACGCCAGACTTTAGGGCTGCTGCCACTTCCCTGGTGGGAGCAGGGCCTAGTGGTGCGTGGGTCCCGGACAGAGAGGAGACAGCCGCCCGCGATGGGGCCTCCCAAGGCCACGCAGAATCGGGTCGAGGGGGCGGGAGCCCCACTCCCCGAAGCCACACAGGCCGCGGCCCCTCCGGGCTGTGAGTGGGAGCCCGGGGCACGGCGGTCGTGCACCTGCTTTTCAAGGTCTGGCGCCCGCCAGCCCGCCCCGGGCGCGGGCTCCTTGGTCGGCGGCGGTCGCGCCTGCTTTCGGGGTCACGAGGGCTCGGAACCTGACCCTGGCGTCTGGCCCGTGCTCCCAGGAGCCAAAGGCCTCCTGACTGTGACAGCCCGGGAGTTACTGCACCTGCCGCCAGGAGCTGCCCCCAGCCCAGCCCAGCCCAGCCCAGCCCAGCTGGAGGGCGCAGCCTGGTGGCCTCCTACCTGCCCCTGTGGATCGTGCCGCTGGGCCCCAGGAAACCGTCAGGCGGCTCCTGGAGCTTTGCCAGCGGTCGGTGGCTTCGGCCCGAGATGCGCACCCTGGAACGGGTCCTAGGTCCCTTGGTGTCCGTGCAGCTCCTGGCCCTCCTGGCCCAGGAGATCCACAGCCGCGTGCAGAAGCTGCTTCTGCAGAGCTGCGAGGAAGCTGTTCCTGTCCTAGGGCAGAAGGAGTAGCAACCGGGGACCCCCTCGCCCTCATTCACACTGAGACTCCACCTCAGATATGGCGTCTGCTCTAAGGTATTGACTCCTAAAACCTCAGGGCACTTGTTCTTCCGAATTCTCTGAGCTGTCTCTTCTCCGTTCATATCTTTAGACCGTTCTCCAGTGACTCCCCTTTCAGGGGACCCGGCCCAGTGTTCCAGCTCATCCGTTGTCACGGGTCTAAAACATACAGCAAGGAGGGTCTGCGTGCCCAGGCGTTTCCATCAAGCGTGACTTAGAGGTTTGGAGATGTGGAACCAAGGGCTCTATCCAAAAGAGCCGGTTGTTTTCATAAAGTGCGAGACATCCATGCGATGAACTATTTCATAGAAAGTTTTTAAAATGTCCATAAGGTATGACAGAAAGCTAGTGGCTGGACTGTGGTGGGAGGCCTAGAATGGGCGCTGCGCACTTAAAAGGTGCTCCCTTTGTAAAAAGCTTATTTGCCTCTGAGTCCTCTCCTCACTGAACGAGGGGCTCATGCTCACACCCCCGAGTTCAAGGGTCACACTCTATTCCTTTCCTAAAAAGGATTGCATTGATTGATTCATGAGAGACACAGAGAGAGGGGCGCCTGGGTGGCTCAGCGGTTGAGCATCTCCTTTGGCTCAGGCCGTGAACCCCGAGTCGTGGGACAGAGCCCCGCATCAGGTCCCCTGCTCAGTGGGAGCCTGCTTCTCACTCTCCCTCTGTTGCTCCCTCTGCTTCTGCGCTCTGTCTCTCTCTGCCAAATAAAGAAGATCCTAAAAAATATAAAACCGCAGGATGCATCAGAGTCTGAGCTTCACACCAGAGCGCTTTGGGCTAGCGGTCCTAGCCTGCTGGGAAGAAGTCAACGACGTAGGAGCTCATCCCGAGAAGCCAGCCACGGACAAACGCAGAAAGGGGCAACCGCAGTGGTTACCAGAGGACACACTCACCTCCCTCACCTTGCTTCCTTTCTCCCAAAGCCATAAAGCTGCAGGTCCTGACCTCTTCCGTAGTTAGCAGAAGCTGATGAAAGCCACGGACTCACTTCCCAGAAATACACAGCGCGCGCGCACACACACACACACACACACACACACACACACACATCCCATGTCAAAGGTTTACAAAATGTCCATGAACATCCAAGGGCCCTCTATGACTGTGCTGCCCCATACGATAGTGCACGTCCGGTGTGGCAGTTTCAGTTGAATTAATCTGAAAGATTCAGTTTCTCATTCCCACTGGCCACATTTCAAGTGCTCTAGAGACAGAATTTCAGGAAGTGCTATGGGACAGCTCGGCTCTGAAACTCCACAGGCCTAAGGCTAAGGACCCCACCCCTTAAGCGAAGCCCTATCCATCTGGTGGCTTGTAACCCCACTGCCACTCTACTGTTCGCCGTCTTCTGTTTCTGTATATAGGCGGGTCGACGCACAAGTGGGGGCAGCGCTCACACCTCTGCTGAGCAACCCTGAAGGTCCAGGTGGCTCTGAGTGACCCTCGGTCACCTTGCGCCACGGGCATCATAGCTGCAGCCATGCCTCCAAAGGCTGCAAATCCACAAGGCTTCGTGCCTCTCCGCTCAAGGGGTGGGTCCTTCAGCCGCATCAGCGTGACCGGCCTCCTGCTAGGGCATGCGGGGCTTCCTCGGGCCGGGGCGGGCGGGGGACGGCTTGGGGGGTGGCGGAAACAGACCGCAACAGGGTGGGCCACCGGCCATCTGGGCTGCGTGAAGAACGAAGGACACGGATCGTGTCACGCTCGTCCTGCTGTGTCCAGGTGCTGCTCTAAGCCTCGTATGCATAGGCCGGGTCCCCCAGCCCTCACCCAAAGCTCATGCCCGGAGTCCAGAGGAGGGGCCTGAGGCTTGTGGCTCAGGAGCACTGAATGACGCGTCCCAGGTCACACAGAATATGCCAGAGGGTTATGGCGACCGGGCTAGAGTGGATAGCCCTTGCAATGCTCACGTGTAGCAACATCCAAAGGTTCTTAGTGCAACGTCTGGGGCCAGGCTTGTGGTCCCTCTGGGTCTGGACCTGGGGTAATTGGCTGTGACTTGGATCCTGGGGCAGGGCCGTTCTGTACCTGCGTTTTAATGTGTCTCGCCCGCCTGCTCCACGTGCCCTGCTCCTTGGAATCGGGCAGTAGCGGCGGGTTCAGGGTCACGAGGTCTAGGAACCTGGCCCTGGCTTCCCGCCTTGGCTCCCACTCCCCAAAAATGCTCCTCACTGCAACAGCCCAGCAGGTACTGCACCTGCCCCCAGGAGCTGCCTGCAGCCCTGCCCAGCCCAGCGCAGCCCAGTGCTGCCCGATGGCCTCCCACCTGCCCCCGAGTCTTCTACCGCTGGGCCCCAGGAAACAGTCAGGCGGTCCCGGAGCTTTGGCAAGGGTCCGTGAATTCGGCCTGATATGAGCGCCCTGGAACGGGTCCTAGGCCCCTTGGTGTCCGAGCACTTCCTGGCCCTCCTGGCCCAGGAGATCCACAACCGGGTGTATTATCTAGTCTGGGTCCGTCCTGGAGACTGACAGCCCTTGGAATCTTACTTGCCGTTTTCGTTTTCTTGATTGTTCCAGGGAACCTGACTTGGGCAAGTGACAGTGTGGTTTCGTCCGCCACTTGGATCCCGCAGACTTTTTCCTGGGCGCACCTGTCTCCGCAGGCAGCCGGTGTTGCTCCTGAGATTGTCATGGTGCGCTTCGCTGCCCTCTCTACCAGGATGTCCCGGTGCCCAGACAGGTGCTCGCGTTCTGCGGGGCGTTGGGAAGGCCCAGACGGATGGCTCGCATTGCTGCAAGGGAGTCAGGCTACCAGGGTCAGGCCGTGTAGCCTCTGTCCACGTGCACACCGCCCGTCCTCTCTCCACGCTCTCCCCTAGTGTCATTCGCCCACGCGCCCGCAGCCCGTGCATCGTCCATGTGCCCATCTTTCTTCCTCACCCCTGTCCTCTGTCCACGCGCTCCCCCAGGCAGGAGTCTTCCGTCCGCGCACCCGCCACCCCTCCTCCGTTCCCGGGTCCACCGCCCGTCCTCCCACCACACGCCTCCCACCCTTCTGCGTCCCCGGGCACTCCACGCGTCTTCCGTCCATGCATCTGCCTCCTCTGCCTCCTCCAGGCACCCGCCTTTCATCCATGCGGCAGTCCTAGTCCACGCGCCCGCCGCCCTTCCATGGTTCTCTCGCCAGCAGGGAGCCCGGCCGCCCATTTGAGGAGACCAACGCGCCCTCCGGTGGCTCAGAGAGGTACGGCACCTGGGCAGTAACCTCATTGGCTGAATGTCACTTCCTCTCTATGATTGGCTAGTTGGTCCGTGCCTTTCTCTGATTGCCTGAGGGGGGCGGTGCCTTTCCCTCATTGGCTGGAGGTGCCGTGACACTCTCTGATTTGCAGGGTGGTCGATGCCTGCCCCTGATTGGCTGTCTGTCTCCTGGCTGTCTCTGATTGGCTCGCTTGCCCATACCTCTCTCTAATTGGCTGGATTGGCTTTGCCTCTCTGATTGGCCGAGTGGGCGGTGCCTGTCTTTCATTGGCTCGCCAGGCTGCGCATTCCTCTGATTGGCTTGCTGCCTCATGCCCCTCTCTGACTGGCTGGCTCGCCCTTGCCTATCCCTCATTGGCTCACTGGGCCATGCTGGTCTCTTATTGGCTGTGAAGTCTTAGCCTGTCATTCATGGCTTGCCGAGGCTGCACCTCTCTCTGATTGGATGACTGGGTCCTTCCTCTTTCGGATTGGCTGGGTGGCCCTTGCCTGTCCCTCATTGGCTCTCTGACTCTTGCCTTTCTCTGACTGGCTTGCTGGGCTGTAGCACTCTCTGATTGGCTTCGTGGTCTGTTCCTTTCGTTCATTGGCTCTCATTGCCATGCCTCTGCCTCATTGGCTGGCTATCCCGTGCCTCTCGCTGATTGTTTGCCTGGGCATTGCCCTTCCCTGATTGCCTCAGTGGTCAGTGTCCGTCCTTCATTGGCTGGCCGTGCCGTGCCGTTTTGTGATTGGCTGGCTACGTCGTCCCTCTCCGATTGGCTGTGTGGGCTGTGCCTGTCACTTATTGGCTGGAAGAATTGCGCCTCTCTCTCATTGGCTGGCTGGGCCATGCCTCTTCCTCATTGGCTGCCTGGTCTATGTATGCATCTCGCTGATTTGCTGGCTGGGCATCGGTGTCTCTGATTGGCCGTCTGGGTGGTGTCTGTCCCTCTTTCGCTGCTGGGTTTGTGTCTCTCCCTGGTTGGCTGGGTGGATCTTTCCTCTCCAATTTGGTGGGTGGATGGTGCCTGTCCCTCAATGGCGGGGCAGTGCCTCTCCCTGTTTGGGTGGCTGGACCATGCCTCTCTGATTGGCTGGCTGGGAGATGCCTGTCCCTCACTGATTGGCTGCCTGGCCCGTGCCCCTCTCTGTTTGCCTGGGTAGAAGATACCTGTTACCCAATGACTGGTAGTCTCTTGCCTTTCATTGGCTGGCTGGGCCCTGCCTCTTTCTCCTTGGCTGGCTGGCCTGTGACTCTCTCGAATTGGCGGGCTGGGCTGTGCCTCTCTCTGATAGGCTGGATGGGAGTGCCTGACTCTCACTTGCTGGCTGGCCTCTGCCTCTTGCGGATTGCCTGGCCGCACCGTGCCACTTTCTAATTGCTTGCGGGGCTTTGCCCCTGTCAGACAGGCTGGCTTGGCACGAGCTATTTCTGATTGGCTGCTCAGACGATTCCTGTCCTTCATTGGCTGCTGATGGTCTGGACCTCTCCCCGATTGGCTGACTTGGACGTATCTTTCTCTGAGTGGCTGGCTGGGCCGTATTTCCCTGTCGGGCTGGCTGCTCCCATGCTTCTTTCTGATTGGCTGGCTGGCCGGTGCCTATCCCTGATTGGCTGGTTGGGTGGTGCTGTTCGCCACTGGATCGCTGGGCCGTGCCAATGATTTTTAGGCTGGGTTGGCCATGCCCGTCTCTCATTGGCTGGTGGGACCATGCCTCTCCCTGACTCGCTGGTTCGGCCATGGCTCTTTCTGATTCGCTGGGTGGGTGGTGCCTTTCACTCATTGGCTGGTTGGTCAGTGCCTCTCTCTGATTGGCTGGGTGGGCGGTGCTTCTCCCGAATTGGCTGGTGGGGCCTTGCCTCCCTCTGAGTGGCTGGTTGGCCATACCTTTTTCTGATTGGCTACGTGGGTGGTGCCTGTCGCTCACTGGCTAGCTTGTCCACGCCTCGCTCTGGTTGTCAGGCTGCACCGTGTCTCTCCCTGATAGCCAGATGGGCCATGCCTCTCTCTGATTGGTTGGGTGGGGAGGATGCCTGTCCTTCCTTGACTGACTGATCCATGCTCCTTTCACACGGGCTGGCAGGCATGTGCCTGTCTCTGATTGGCCGAGTGGGCAGTGCTTCTCCCTGGTTGGCTTTCTGGGCAGTGCCTTTCTCTCCTTGGCTGGCTGGGATGTGGCTCTCTCTGAATGGCTGGGTGGGTGGAGCCTGTTCCTCGTTTGCTGGCTGAGTTGTGCCTCTTTCTCATTCTTTGCAGGCCTGCACCTGTTTCTGATTGGCTTCATGGGTGGTGTCTTTCCCTCATTGGCTGGCTGGGCTGTGCCACTCCTTGACTGGCTGGGTGGGCCGTGCCTCTCTGTCATTGGCTGGGTAGGCGGTGCCTGTCGCTCATTGGCTGCCTGGGCCGTACCTCTCTCTCAATGGCTGGCCGGGCTGTGCCTGGGTATCATTGGCTGGTTGTCCTGCGCCTGTGTTTCATTGGCGGGCTGGGCTGTGCCTGGTATAGGTATAGGTAACCCCATTTTTGGTTTGGTTGGTGCAGTAGTAGCTTCTAATATTTAAACAGAGAACAATCCTGGATCTTTTCCTCGCATTGATGATAATAATCTCATTGTCTTTAAAAAAATTATAGCGGTGAAAGGCCATTTGTTGTAACTGAATAGGTGCTCTGTAGAAGGCACTACATCTTGGAAATAACTCAAATGAGCTTGTAAGAACCTGGAGAAGTTCCTGTCAAAGGTGGAAGCATTTCCATCTCTTAAGAGGTGTGGATTTGTGTACTTCCAGGCAGATACTCCTTTGTCTGGAAGAAAACCAAAACCAAGGGAAGTGCCCTTTAGTCTAACAAAATACAAGATGGTCAGTTCCCAACTATCCCGCTCCATCCTGCCCCAGTACCCTCAAGACACAGAGAGAGAGGCAGAAACATAGGCAGAGGGAAAAGCAGGCTCCCTGTAAGGAGCCGGATGTGGGACTCGATCCCAGGACCCCTAGATCACCACCAGCTGAGCTGAAGGCAGATGCTCAACCTCTGAGCCACCCAGGGTTACACCAAAATAAAATCTTTTTCAAAAAAAGTTGGATGGTAGTGATGAAATAAAAAAAAATACCTTGCTCAGTGGAGTTATAAGCTGAACTAGCTGGCTTTTTTTATGGACCTCCACTTTCACATGAAACGATGACACACAAACTCTGGTCATCTAGACTTGATTGTCAGATACTTTTCTCAGAAATGACTGGTGTGAGCCTGGAACTTGAAGAGAACCACCTTTGTTCTCAACTGCCATCAACTGTTACAAATGCATCTGAGATATCAGGGAAGATCACAATCAAAAGATGCCCATTAGATTTAGGAACATGGAAGTGCTGCCAGCCTTCTTGAAAGACTTCATTGGATGGTGGGGGTGGAATACAGGTTAAGGTCATTTGAGAAGTGAGTGGGAAAGAAAACAGAGGCAGTGAGAATAGACCCACTCTCAGGAAAAGTTTAACAATGAAGGGGAAAACAGGATAATAGGGGGAGGAGCGGGGAGTAGGGTGAAGGAACATTGTTCCAAACATGTGAAAAGCTTGAGCGTGTATCAATGATGATGAGATGCAGCAAACCCAGAGGGATTGAGTGAAGATACAGAAGAGAGAGGGAATCATGGGCAAGATTCAGGAGAAGAAGTTGGGATCTGGGACTCAGCTGATGATGGGGGTGGTATGTTCGTGTGTTGGTTGAGCAAGGGTAGTAGAAGGTTTGAAAAAGGTGGAGAAAGTGTGAACTTGCCACTGCAGGGATTGGGAGAGCAAATGGAGCAGAGAAACACCGTCGTCTTGCCTGGCATGGTTAATCTGTTTACCATTTCTATGTTGCTGATTCCCAGACCTGTGCCTCTGGCCCCTGTGTTCCTTCTGACCTCCAGGCCCGCATAGCTCACGGACCAGTGGGTATCTACCCTTGCCCATCCTACAGGCGTTTCACTCTGCGCGTCCAAAATCAGACTCATAATCCTCTCTCCCAGGACAGGTCCTCTGTTAGTGTTCCTGATCCTGGTGAATGACACCATCATCTGGCTTGTTTTGTCCTTTTTCTTCATCCTCTGTATTCAATCCATCACCAAATCCTATTGATTCTGTTTTCTTCACGTACCTTAAATCCATTCACCTCAACCCAGCCCCTCCTACCGCCCTAGCTCAAGGTGGTATGACCTCGAATCTGGACCATTGCCATATCCTTCTACCTGTCTCCTCAGCTCTATACTCTATTTTCCATAATCAGACTGATCTTTCGTAATGACAAATATCATGTCACACTGCTGTCTAAAACCCATCGATAACTTTGCATGTTCCTCTAGAATAAAGAACAAAACTTGTATTTCTCCATTACTTCCATCCCTCCCTCCACCTTCTTTTCTTTAAAGATGATCTATCTATCTATCTATCTATCTATCTATCTATCTATCTATTCATGAGAGACACAGAGAAAGAGGCAGAGACATGGGGAGAAGGAGAAGCAGGCTCCCTGCAGGGAGCCCAATGCGAGACTCAATCCCAGGACCCCAGGATCACAACCTGAGCCAAAGGCAGATGCTCAACCACTGAGCAACCCATGTGTCCCAGTCCATTCACTTGTATTACCGAGTAATACTTGACTGTATATACACACCACGGCTCATTTACCCCTTCAGAATTGATGGAAATTTCTCCCGTTTATAGTTTGCAACTATTACAAATACAGCTGGTATGAACGTACACACACAATTAGCTTTAATCGTATTACTTTCTTGGAAATGCTTTGGTCTCCCAGATTAAGTGAGGGCCTCCTGTTCTGCTCTCTCATTTACTCATGTCTTCTGTTTTTTTAGTGTGATTGCTTAGGAGGAGTAGGTTGATTTGGAAGAATGATTTTAATAAATCACTCAGAAGGAAGAGAGTGAGGCCCACAGTGAGACAAGAAGAATTAGTTTCCTTCTCTCTCCTTTTATTTTTTTTTATTTTTTTTATTTATTTATGATAGTCACAGAGAGAGAGAGAGAGAGAGAGAGAGGCAGAGACATAGGCAGAGGGAGAAGCAGGCTCCATGCACCGGGAGCCTGACATGGGATTCGATCCCGGGTCTCCAAGATTGCGCCCTGGGCCAAAGGCAGGCGCTAAACCGCTGCACCACCCAGGGATCCCTCTCTCTCCTTTTAAATATTTTCTTTATTTATTGGAGAGTACACAAGCAGAAATTGAGGGGCAGAGGGAGAAGTAGACTCCTTGCTGAGCAGGGAGCTGGATGTGGGGCTCAATCCCAGGACCCTAGGATCGTGACCTGAGCAGGCAGACATTTAACCAACTGAGCCACCCAGGCACCCGGAATTAATTTTTGTCTTGAGTGAGATGGAGATAAGAGGAAACGGAGAACGAGATATTTAGATCTGTCTGTTATAATTTGACAAATACACAGTATTAGGATCATTTCAAATGTTTTGGGCTTTTTGTTTGAGATATGGTTAACAGACAATAAGATCAATTTTAACTAGCCTTTTAAAAAAAAAGGAAGTGTCTAGGACTGTGAAGTTTGCTTGTTATGTGGTCCTACCCTTTACACAACCTTCCTACATGCTTTATCCAAATACCCTCCAGCTATGGGCTCCTACTCATCCTCTCCCCCGTGTATTCTCTCTACCAAAGCGTCCAAACCTCACCTCCTTTCACTACTCCGATGTGCTCCTCTCTGAGTTCTCTCTCATCTTCTGTGAATGGCTGCTGGATTTGATCCATGAGCTCGGAACCCAGCAACCCACTGGAGGTGAGAGAACCCCCCCCCAGGAACCTGGCTCAAGTTCCGAGCATACAGAGTCCTGTTTCCAATCCTGCTGGTCCTAAAAATATACCAACTGTTGGCAGGTGCCTAGGCTATTTTCAACCTTGGGGGCCTCGAGAATCAAGGGATTCATGCCAGGCCAGGAGGCCGAAAAGCATGCCCATATTGGTGGGCTTCGGATAAAAATAGCTGTCTTGTGGCCAGGCTTCAACTGACTTTCAATGTCTGTGTACTGGATTGCTAATTATTTCTCTTTTCAGGCCCCATCAGTCCCCACTCCCTCTCTAAGCATAAAGCCAGAACAGTAAATACAGGTACCGGGAGGGTAGGGAGGGAGGCCAGAGAAACTGTTTTTATTTTTCTACTTGCCCAACTCCGTGTGGTTCTTGGGTCACAGAGGAGTTTGGAAATACGTTAGAGCCGCTCTGAGGTGTCTCTCCAGTTTCAGGCTTCTGCATCACGCATGTCTGGAAAGTGGGTCACGGTGTCTGTCTCTGATGAAGAAATTAAATACTATTATTATCATCTTCGCTCTAGAGATGAGGAACCCTGAGGAACAGAGAGGTTAACAATCTGTGCGAGTGGAAAGTTGACAACTCAGATCTGCTGGACTCCAGAGCTTAGGCTCTTAAGCGCTAGCATTTCCAAACAGGGGGTCTTCAGGTCATCTGCCAGAATTGCATTGAGTGAGTGGTCACCTTAAAACCAAGTACAGTTCACCCTTGAACAACGTAGATCCACTTATCGTAGATTTTTTTTTTCCACGATAAACACTGTGCCATGCTGGAAATGTATTTTCTCTGTCTTAGGACTTTCTTAATGACATTTTCTTCACTCTGGCTTACTTCTTTGTAAGAAGACAGTACCTAATACATAGAGCATACAAAATATGTGTTAACTGACTGTTCCTGTTTGCAGGAAACTTTCCCATCAGTAGTAGGCTATTAGTAGTTAAAGCTGGGGGTGTCAAAAGTTATATGTGGATTTTCGACTGTACAAGGAATGGGTGCCCCTAGCCCCTGTGTTGTTCAAGGGTCGACCGTACTGTCATGGAATTTCAGCCTCAGACTTTGCATCTCAATTTCTTTTTTTTTTTTTTTTTTAAATAGATGGCAGGCTGTTGTTTTTTTTTATTTATGATAGAGAGAGAGAGAGAGAGGCAGAGACACAGGCAGAGGGAGAAGCAGGCTCCATGCACCGGGAGCCCGATGTGGGATTCGATCCCGGGTCTCCAGGATCGCGCCCTGGGCCAAAGACAGGCGCCAAACCGCTGCGCCACCCAGGGATCCCTGCATCTCAATTTCAATCATAGTAATACAAAGTGTACCGTTTTCAGTGCTTTCGATCCAACAGAAAAGAACAGAGATCATAATGCATAAATGATGCATTTGCTTCAAATCATGCAGATAATACCATAGTTAATTCAGAGGCAGTGTTTTATTAAGGCACGTACCAATATTCACTTGGGGAAAGTGATTTAGTTTCAGCAAAACATCATCTACCAGGTGAACGGTAGTGATTTTGAGTTTTATTGATTTTGTGGTGTGGTTTGCATTTCATATGCAAAATCGTTCTGGTTTTACAGTTGTTTCACTATTATAAGCATAAGGAGGATGTCTCATTTTCTGTCAACGTATATTCAAGTACTATTACAATAAAAGATCAACACTGAGTTCTGAAGCAGTTTTTTTTCCAATAGGAAGCATCCACACAGGGGCACCTGGTTGGCTCAGTGGTTGAGCATCTGCCTTGAGCTCAGGGTGTGATCCCTGGATCCTGGGATCAAGTCCTGTATTAGGCTCCCCACAGGGAGCCTGCTTCTCCCTCTGCCTATGTCTCTGCCTCTCTCTGTGTGTGTCTCTCATGAATAAATAACCAAATAGACTTTTTTTTTAAAAGAAAGGAAGCATCTGCATATTGTTCATAATTGAGAAACTGCCATCCGGGTACTGAAGACTGGAAAGAGCTGCATGACCAGCCAGGAATTCCTTTTATTGAAATTTCTTTTTGTTGCTATTATTACCTCAGAGATACGTCCAGCATCCAAGGTGACCCTGGCCTCTCTTCAACCACTGGTGGGAGCATGCGATGCAGCTGTGGGTCCTTGGCATTCCTTGACCACTGAGTCGAATTACCCTATCTTAGCAATTTGTGTTCTATGCCACTGCTATTACACTGTACCATTTCCTCCGTTGTTTCCTTGAATAAAAATGATGCACTGGCAAGGCTTCAGATGAGCAAAGAAGAGAAGGAGAAAGGAAGAGTTACTATTTTCCTTCACTTCTTTTTTTTTCTTTTTTTTTAAATTAATTTTTATTTATTGATGATAGTCACACACACAGAGAGAGAGAGGGGCAGAGACACAGGCAGAGGGAGAGGCAGGCTCCATGCACCGGGAGCCCGACGTGGGATTCCATCCCGGGTCTCCAGGATCGTGCCCTGGGCCAAAGGCAGGCGCCAAACCGCTGCGCCACCCAGGGATCCCTCCTTCACTTCTTCTAACTTGCTTGCGACTTCCCCTCTCTCTACTACTCTCTCCTTGCAAACCTGGAAGTGATTATGGAATTTGCAAAAGACAATACCAAGTGATTTTACACTCCCTACCCTGCTCCAAAACAGAGAAATGGAACCAAATCAAAGTTCCTTAAGGATGAGCTGGAAGGCAGACACGTGGAAAAATGCTTAAGATATAAAGTTAAAATCTTTATAAAGAAGTAGGGAAAAAAAAGCAGGGAGAACCTGGGTGGCTCAGTTGTTTAAGCATCTGCCTTCAGCTCAGGTGGTGATCTCAGGGACCTGGGATCAAGTTCCACATCTGGCTCTCTGCTCAGTGGGAATCTGCTTCTCCCTCTCCCTCTGCTCCTTCTCCTGCTTGTGCTCTATCTCTCTCTCAAATAAATACATGAAATCTTTAAAAATAAGTAAATAAAATCTTTTCAAAAATGATATAATGTTAAGCGCCCCCAACCCCCAGGAAAGGTGAGGAGGTGCAAAGGCACATGGACACAGGGCTTGCAACCAGAGGTGGGACTCTGTGGTCCTCACTGCTCCATATTTGGTTCCTAGAGCACTGAGTGCCTAGGACCTGACACGGCCTAAGAAATACCTGTGGAATGACTAAATCAACTGTGGAAATATCTGGAAGCCGCCAAACAGGGACAAAAGGAGGCACATGGGGATGACAAATGTTGGGAACGTGTTAGAGCAGAGGGTCACTCTCTGTGTCTCTGTCACTCACTGCGCCTTCCTTCTTCCCTTCTTTCCTTCCTTCCCTTCTCTCGCTCTCTCTCTCTTTCTCTCTCTCTCTCTCTCTCTGAAAGATTTTAATGTTACGTTTATAATTAAAACACGGGAAAATAAATGTGTCCTGTTGGTCTTGCAGATAAATGCACAGTAAATATTGCAGGAAGGTGCTCCAAAGGAGCCAAGGATGTATTATTAAAGTGTAATCCGGCACTAAGCAGGCTTTCCAGGGAATGTTCCTTGGTCCTTTTATGTGCTCTAAGGAGAAAATATGCAGAACATTTCGAAGCCTTCATGCTTGTCAGTGAAACATCAAAGAAAGGGGCTCTTTGGCTATGGGTGAGATGGCATGTGTGCTTCAACACGTCAACCTAATAGACCTGCTGCAGAGAGCTGGACGAGTGACTTCATCACGACCTGGTCTTGAAATACTTTACTTTATGGTGTCGAGGCGGTAGACCTTCCTCCGGGCTTTTGTACTTAGGCTCTGGAAGTTTGAGATGCACCCTGAAAGACTTCAACCCTCCTCCTGTACTGATAAGAAAACTCGGCCCAGTTTGGGGATAAGATTTGCCCACAAGATCCCATTTGTATTTCTACCCCTCGGCATCTTCATCCAAGTATCCCCTACATCTGTGGAGCACTCTTGGACATGCCCTCTGGTGTCTCTGGATCTCCTTGAGTAAACTGGAGATAATTATGGGCACTACCACATTCCAGAGTATTGTGATAATTCGGGGCAACTCCTGATCTTGGGTTTGTGAATTCAACCCCCGCATTGCATGTAGAGCTTTAAAAAAAAAAAACAACAATAGGGCTCCTGGATGGCTCAGTCAGGTAAGTGTCTGCCTTCGGTTCAGGTCATAATTTCAAGGCCTCGGGATCGAGCCCCACATCAGGCTCCCTGCTCAACGGGGAGTCTGCTTCTCCCTCTGCCCTTCCCCTCTGCTCCAGGTCTCTCTCTCACACTCTCTCTCAAATAAAGAAATAAACTCTTAAAAAATAAACAATAAAGAAATAAAGAGCATTGTAAGAATTAAATGAGATAACTTAGCCTTCAGTAAGTGTTAGCTATTACCGGTATCTTTACTGTGATAGTTAATGTCTTGGAGGGTCTTTTCCACAATCTGGGAAAGCAGACAGCATGGGCAGGCTGTCACCTAGCCTGTGAGCACAGTGACAGGCAGAGAGGGTAAGTGGCTCATCTGGCTTATAAGTCGCACACTCACATCCAAAACTCTGATATTCTGCTATACGGTACATGAGGCGACCCCTTCCAGAACGTCTCCAATGCTAAAATTCCATGCTGTCTATAGAAAGGACTCTCATGGTCGGCCTTTTACAACTTCCAGTCTTTTTCGTCTCAGAGAACAAGAAAGTAGCAAAGTCTAGGGCTCAGAGGTCGATGACACGGAAGGGAGCCAGCGTCCTAGTATTAATAAACCAGTGGTGTCTCTTCTACGGTATTTGATTTGTGCAAATTTCACCATGTGTGCCTGTGAGATTTATGGGAATTCTTTTTTTTTAATTTATGGGAATTCTGTAGGACTTTTCAGGAATAGAATTTTTAAATTTTATTTATTTATTTATTTACTTATTTACTTATTTATTTATGAGAGACACAGAAAGAGAGAGGTGGAGACATAAGCAGAGGGAGAAGCAGGCTCCGTGCAGGGGGCCTGATGTGGGACTCCATCCCATACCCTGGGATAATGCCCTGAGCCGAAGGCAGAGAGAGGCTCCACTGCTGAGGCACCCAGGCGTCCCTGAGGAATAGTTTTAGTGTGGTTTTGACTTGACATGCTGGCTTTGCAACTTAACGTTCCCATTACATGTAACGCTGCTACTGCTTCTCATAGCTCCTACCATTTACTGGACAATAACACCCTGCCAAAATGCATTATCTTGTCTAATTACTAGAACAATTCTAGGAGGTAGGTACATTATCCTCACTTTAAGTGGGAATCGATAATAATAGTAATAATAATATAACTACAAAGGCTTGAGATAGAGCGTGAGTGCAAGGGGGTAGGGGAGGAGCAGAGGGAGAGGGAAGGGAGAGAAAGAATCTCAAGCAGACTCCCTGCTGAGCATGGACCGTCCCACCTACCATGTAGGGCTCAGTCTCATGACCCTGAGATCATGACCTGAGCCGAAATCAAGAGTTGGACACCTGAGTGACTGCACCACTCAGGCACCATGTTATTTGTTGTACTTCCTAATCATATCTTTATTTATCTGACAACTTTCTTATTTTCTTTTTTTTTTCAGAACTTTCTCATTTCTTGATTGCTCTTTTTGGTTTTATGTATGTGATATATTCTCTAATCTTTCTGGGGGTGATAAATAAGGGATCATTTTTTTAAGATTTTATTTATTTATTCATGAGAGACACGCAGAGAGACTAGGCAGAGACAGTGGCAGAGGGAGAAGCAGGCTCCAAGCAAGGAGCCTGATGCAGGACTCGATCCAGGGACCACGGGATCACGACTGGAGCCGAAGGCAGGTGCTCAATCGCTGAGCCACCCAGGCACCCCAGGGATCTTTTTTAAAGATCATTTTTGATCCTTTAAGGCGTTTGCTCTGCTTCCTTCAAGATACTACTTTTTTCATCTTAGACTTCTCTTGTTGCAGTTTCCTTCAAATACTTGGTGTTCCTTTGTTGGCCATTTATATTTATGACTGGGGGATTTTGATGAATAGGAGATACAGCTTGGCCTTTGAATAGAACTATTTACCCCAAGATCATCTTTCTTGACTATCTGACTGCATCTCTGTATAAGTAGGTGGGGGCCCCGGGAAGCAAGCTTCCCTTTGGGTAATGGACAGAGAAACCAACTCGGGTCATCCTCCCAACACCCCCATTATCGATGGAAGATGAAGTTTATTCTTTGTTTTAAAGATTTTACTTGTTTCTTCATAAATTAAGACACAGAGTTAGAGAGGCAGAGACACAGGCAGAGGGAGAAGCAGGCTCCATGCAGGGAGCCTGATGTGCAACTCGATCCTGGGACTCCACGTTCATGCCCTGAGCCCAAGGTAGATGCTTAACCATTGAGCCACCCAGGGGTCCCAAGGTAAACTTTATTCTTGGTGCAATTCCTCCCTGGGTGCAGCTTTCTTTTCGTCTTTAATTCTGGGGCTACTGTGGAGGTCAGAAGTGAACCCCAGGCTCTGTGCTGCCTCTCTCCCTTGTCCCCGTACTCATTCTGGGGGCCCACCCAAGGTACATTTTCTGCTCTGTTAAGCCAGCAGCCACTGGGGTGGTAGCTGGTTACAAATGCTACTTCTTACACCTTCTGTCCCAGCTGTTCCACTCCAACTTCCATCCCTCCACCCACTCTGCTTTCTGTACCTGTCAATTCCAAGACCTATGAGCTAGTCCCTATTAGCTTTTTGTCACATCACTCCGGTGCCTCCAGAATCTAGAATGCTATCTGGTATTGAGCAGGTGCTCGTGAACTGCTTATTTCGTGAGCAGATGACGAGTGGACAGGGACCAAATTATAGAGAGCAGAGCTTCAGTGCCAAGTTTTTGAGTAGATATGCCATTTATAGTATTATTTTAGAGAGGGGTAGAGGGGGGATAGAGAGAGGGGGAATCCCAAGCAGACTCCTCACTGAGCATGGAGCTGGATGTTGGGCTTGATCTCACAACCCTGAGATCGTGACCTGAGCCAAAACCAAAAGTCAGACGCTTAGCCCAGGTGCCCCTAGATGTGGCATCTGAGAATAAGAAGCTGACGTCAGGTTGGTTGGTTGGTTTGGGTTCTATAATCATGGCCCCAAAAGCAACAACCACTTTCCAGGCAATCCCGAAAAGAAGAAATTCTGAGAAGATAATGCTGGCTAAGTAGGGATCTGGAAGCCAGAGAGTTGGGAGGGTTCCGCCTTGATCCAGGGAGCCAGTTTCCCTCTGGAAATTGGTGAGCAGCATGAAGACAGAGGTTCTCTCAGAGATCTCTGACAATAATATTGTTGTAGGTAGAATAACGTACCCCCAAAGATGTACATTTCTTAACGCCCAGCACAGGTGGATACATTACGTCACTTGGCGAGGAGGCATTAAGACTGTAGACAGAATTAAGGTTGCTAATCAGCTGACTTTGAGATGGGGAGATAATCCTGGATAATCCGGGTTGGCCCAAAGTACTCACCAGAGTCCTTATAAGTGACAGAGGGAGTCAGAAAGGTCTGCAATGGAGTGATTTGATGTGAGAAAAACTCAACCCATCTTGCTACCTTTGAAGATAGAGGAAGAGGGTTGCAATCTGAGGAATGTGGGGGCTCCAGAAGCTGGAAACGGCAAGGAAGCAGATTCTACCTTGGAGCCTGCACAAGGGAATGAAGCCCTCTACCTAAATTGAATCAGTAAAGGAAGATCAGTAACATCAAGGGCTTTCCTATCTCTGACTTCAAGTTTCTCATCAGTCGAATGGTGGATGCTTCGTAGGCCAGTGATGTTCTTAGTCCTCCTTAGTCACTGTGATGGTTAATTTCATGTGTCAACTTGACTGAGCGCCTGGGTGCTCAGATGTTTTGTCAGGTATCATTCAGGGTGTTGCTGTGAGGATGTTTTCGGATGAGATTAACATTTAAATTGGTCAACTAGGTGCTTGCTTCCCCAGCACATACATTAAATTGGTAGACTGAGATTGCCCTCTCTAGTGTGGGTGGGCCTCGCCCAATCAGTTGACGGCCTGGATAAAACAGATATTCTGGCCCACCCCACTTAAGAGAGAATTCTTCCTACCTAATGGTTTTTTATTTATTTTTATTTTTTATTGGAGTTCAATTTGCCAACATATAGCATAACACCCAGGGCACATCCCATCAAGTGCCCCCTCAGTGCCCGTCACCCAGTCACCCCCACCGCCCACCCACCTCCCTTTCTACCACCCCTTGTTCCTTTCCCAGTTAGGAGTCTCTCATGTTCTGTCTCTCTTTCTGATATTTCCCACTCATTTTGTCTCCTTTCCCCTTTATTCCCTTTCACTATTTTTATATTCCCCAAATGAAAGAAACCATATCATGTTTGTCCTTCTCCGATTGACTTATTTCACTCAGCATAATACCCTCCAGTTCCATCCACGTTGAAGCAAATGGTGAGTATTTGTCATTTCTAATGGCTGAGTAATATTCCATTGTATACATAGACCACATATTCTTTCCCCATTTATCTTTCAATGGACACCGAGGCTCCTTCCACAGTTTGGCTATTGTGGACATTGCGGCCATAAACATCGGGGTGCAGGTGTCCCAGCGTTTCACTGCATCTGTATCTTGAGCTGGGACATTGTCTTTTCTTCTACCTTCAGACTCAGATTGAAAGAGCTGCTCTTCCTGTGCCTCATGCCTGCCGGCCTTTGGATGAGAACTCTATCCTTGGCTCTCTTGCTTCTCAGGCCTTTGTACATGCACTAGAAGTAAACCGTCAGCACTTCTCGGTCTCCACCTTGCCGACTCGCAGATCTTAGGACTTATACACCTCCGTGATCATGTAAGCCACTTCCTTATGATAAATCTCTCTCTCTCTTTCTCTGATATTGTGATTTATAATAAGAAAAAATACTTGGTCTTTGTCTCCAGTCCCTGACTCAGGGCTCTTGAAGTTCCTGAGCACTAGTAGTATCTTTGCTTCTAATGTGGAGACTCTGGTTGGCCTCCTGGATGGGGGCTGATCTCCAGAAAGACCAAGCCAAGCTTAGACGTTTGGAATTTTCAGCTCCACCCACATCAAGAGAAGGGAGAAAAGCTGGAAAATGGACTTACTGATGGATCATGCCTATGTGATGAAGCCGCCCTAAAACCCAAACACCAGCAGGTTTGGGAAGCTTCCGGGTTCGTGAGCACATCCACATACTGAGAGGGTGACACACCCCAACTCCACAGGGACAGAAGCCCCTGTGTGCAGGAGTCTCCCAGACCTGGCCCTTTGCTCTATGAGCCACTCTAACACATTAGTCAAACCCAAGGAGAGGGGTCTTTGGAATACCCAAATTATAAGCCATTGGTCAGAAGCACAGGTGATTTACTGGACTTGCTATTAGTATCTGAAATGGGACTGGAGCAGTCCTATAGGAATAAGCCCTAAACACATGAGATATAATGCCATCTCTGGGTTGATGCTGTCAGAATTGAGTTAAATTGTATGATACCCAGCTGGTTCCAGACAGAGTTACTTGCTAGGGGAAAACCGCACTGTATCTGGTTTTAGAAAGTGTTGTGGGTGTTCTGGGTGAGAGTAAGCAAAGACACGCAACAGTAGGTTTCTCCAATTCTCTCCCTCCCTACCTCCCTCCTTTCCTCCCTCCTTTTTCCTAGAAACTTGGATTAATTCAGCCATCAAAGCCTGATATAAATGACAGATAATAGTGAAAATCCTTCAGCTGTAGCAGCTTGAGTGAGACTGGAGCCCCATCCACTCATAGCCCTCTCTCCTACTAGGCTCCAAAGCCTCGATTAAAATTATTTGTGTAAGGTCATCACTTAGCTCTTAAACTTGAGGAATTTGTTTCATTTTTCTCTTAAAGAAGGGTATGTACTGAAAAGTAAAAATATCTCAGGGTATCCTCTTGCTTCATTTTTCATTTATATTAGTATCATTTTGCTGCTGTAACAATTTATCCAAACTTGGTGGCTTCAAACAACCACTGATTATCTTACAGTTTTGTAGCTTTGAAGTCCACGATCACTCTGACCTGATTAAAAATCAAGGTGTCAACAGGAATATCTTCCTTCTGCAGGGTCTAGGGAGAATCTCCCCAGCCAACTTTCCTGCTTGTGAAATCCACTTGGATTCTTTTGTTCATGGCCTATTTCTCCATCTGAAAAGCTACCAACATAGCAGCTTCAAATCTCTCCCTTACTCTGGACCCTGCTTTCCCTACCACACTATTCCCTAATGCTGGCCACTGAAAACGGAATTTTCCATAAACACTTTATGCATATACAAATGCTAACTCATGCACAGTCCTCACAACTGTACAGGGGCAAAAGACAGCACATAGTAGACTGGCAGGGGGGTTAATGCCACCAGATGGATAGGGCTTCACTTAAGGGGTGGGGTCATTAACCTTATGCCTGTGGAATTTCAAAGCCGAGCTCTCCTAAAGCACTTGCTGCAATAATGTCTCTAGAGCACTTGAAATGTGGTTAGTGGGAATGAGAAACTAAATCTTTCGAATTAATTAAACTAAAACTGGCACATGGGACATGCACTATCGTATGGGGCAGCACAGTCGTAGGGGGTTCTGGGATGTTCTTCAACATTCTGTAAAATTTTGTCGTGGGATGTGTGTGCGTGTGGCGTGTCTGTGTGTGTGTGTGTGCGCCTGTCTGTGTGTGTGTCTGTGTGTGCGTGCGTGCGTGTGGGGTGAATTTCTGCGAAGTGAGTCCATGGCTTTCATCAGCTTCTGCTAACTACGGAAGAGGTCAGGACCTGCAGCTTTGTGGCTTTGGCAGAAAGGAAGCAAGGTGAGGGAGGTGAGTGTGGCCTCTGGTAACCACTGCGGTTGCACCTTTCTGCGTTTGACTGTGGGTCGCTTCTCGGGATGAGCTCCTACGTCGTTGACTTCTTCCCAGCAGGCTAGGACCGCTAGCCCAAAGCGCACTGGTGTGAAGCTCAGACTCTGATGCATCCTGCGGTTTTATATTATTTAAGATCTTCTTTATTTGGCAGAGAGAGACAGAGCGCAGAAGCAGAGGGAGCAACAGAGGGAGAGGGAGAAGCAGGCTCCCACTGAACAGGGGACCTGATGCGGGGCTCTGTCCCACGACTCGGGGTTCACGGCCTGAGCCAAAGGAGATGCTCAACCGCTGAGCCACCCAGGCGCCCCTCTCTCTGTGTCTCTCATGAATCAATCAATGCAATCCTTTTTAGGAAAGGAATAGAGTGTGACCCTTGAACTCGGGGGTGTGAGCATGAGCCCCTCGTTCAGTGCAGAGAGGACTCAGAGGCGAATAAGCTTTTTACAAAGGGAGCACCTTTTAAGTGCGCAGCGCCCATTCTAGCCCTCCCACCACAGTCCAGCCACTAGCTTTCTGTCATATCTTATGGACATTTTAAAAACTTTCTCTGAAATAGTTCATCGCATGGATGTCTCGCACTTTATGAAAACAACCGGCTCTTTTGGATAGACCCCTTGGTTCCACATCTCCAAACCTCTAAGTCACGCTTGATGGAAACGCCTGGGCACGCAGACCCACTTGCTGTATGTTTTAGACCCGTGACAACGGATGAGCTGGAACACTGGGCCGGGTCCCCTGAAAGGGGAGTCACTGGAGAACGGTCTAAAGATATGAACGGAGAAGAGACAGCTCAGAGAATTCGGAAGAGCAAGTGCCCTGAGGTTTTAGGAGTCAATACCTTAGAGCAGACGCCATATCTGAGGTGGAGTCTCAGTGTGAATGAGGGCGAGGGGGTCCCCGGTTGCTACTCCTTCTGCCCTAGGACAGGAACAGCTTCCTCGCAGCTCTGCAGAAGCAGCTTCTGCACGCGGCTGTGGATCTCCTGGGCCAGGAGGGCCAGGAGCTGCACGGACACCAAGGGACCTAGGACCCGTTCCAGGGTGCGCATCTCGGGCCGAAGCCACCGACCGCTGGCAAAGCTCCAGGAGCCGCCTGACGGTTTCCTGGGGCCCAGCGGCACGATCCACAGGGGCAGGTAGGAGGCCACCAGCCTGCGCCCTCCAGCTGGGCTGGGCTGGGCTGGGCTGGGGGCAGCTCCTGGCGGCAGGTGCAGTAACTCCCGGGCTGTCACAGTCAGGAGGCCTTTGGCTCCTGGAAGCACGGGCCAGACGCCAAGGTCAGGTTCCGAGCCCTCGTGACCCCGAAAGCAGGCGCGACCGCCGCCGACCAAGGAGCCCGCGCCCGGGGCGGGCTGGCGGGCGCCAGACCTTGAAAAGCAGGTGCACGACCGCCGTGCCCCGGGCTCCCACTCACAGCCCGGAGGGGCCGCGGCCTGTGTGGCTTCGGGGAGTGGGGCTCCCGCCCCCTCGACCCGATTCTGCGCGGCCTTGGGAGGCCCCATCGCGGGCGGCTGTCTCCTCTCTGTCCGGGACCCACGCACCACTAGGCCCTGCTCCCACCAGGGAAGTGGCAGCAGCCCTAAAGTCTGGCGTCCGAACACCAAGGGCTCCAGCTGAGCTGCGGACCAACGTGTGCACCACTTGGCCTCAGTGACAGCCTCTGCCTGGCGCCGGCTCAGCCAGGAGGGAAAAAATGGGACCCCAGCCGCGGGGCGGGGACTGGCCCAGCCCCGCCCCGCCCCGCCCCGCCCCGCCCGCCAGGGACCAATTGGAAGACAAGAGGCGGGGCGGCGAGGCCAACCCCAGCCCCCACCAGCCCTCTGCTGGCGGCCCAGGGCGGAGAGGAGAGCACCGGGCTAGCCAGGTGGAAGCTCAGGTGTCCAAGGGAAGAAAGTAGGAAGGTAGCTCAAGGCCACTGGGACCCGCCAGACCAAGGTCAGAGGCATCAGCCCAGGAGAGCTTCTGAAAGTGCCAACTGTCCAGCTCCTGCGAGATGCGGTGCGTCAGGGTGTCGGGGTGTCGGGAAGGGGGGCCCCAGAGACGTGCAGTGTTCCGTGCAGGGCCTCCCAGGAAATTCTCCCTGCACTGAGACGTTTGAGAATCAGCGACCTGGGCGGAAGAGCCCGAGGGGGTCCCCACCGCTCCGGTTCCTCTCGACTGGACGGCAGAGAAGCCCTCGCTAGGATCAAAAACGGGGGATGTGCCACCCAGGCAGCCCCTGGGCTCTGGAAGCGCTTCAGACCGGAAACGGGGACGCTTCCGAAGCGGCAGGAGGCCCGACCCACGTCAGCGTCGTCTGGGGCCCAGCCTCGTCTGGGGCCCTGGCGGTGGGGCGGGAGGCTCAGGGCCTGCCCAGGAGCTGGAGTCCGCAGGGCGGGCACTGCCGGCCTGGGAAAGTGGTGCGCCCCGACGCAGTACCTGTCTGAGCCACCGGAGGGCGCGTGGGTCTCTGGGACGCGGGAGGCGCGGCTCCCCGCGCGCGTGCCTGGACCAAGGACCCGGGGCGCGCGCGAGGACGGAGGACTGGCACGTAGAGGAACGATGGGCGCGTGGACGAAGGACGCGTGGCGAGCGCGGGGACAAAGGACACGCGGGGGCGCGGGGACAGAGGACAGGCGCGTGGAAGAATGATGGGCGCGTGGACGAGCACGGGCGGCGGGCGCGAGGACGAGGACGAGCGACACGTGGGGGGCGCGTGGCCAGAGGGCGGGCGCGTGGACGGAAGATGGGCGGCGGGTGCGGGGACGAAGGACACGCGCGGCCCGCCCCTGTCCCGCCCGCCGGACTCCCTGCCGCCGCTCCCTGCGCCCCAGGCCGGGCCTTGCCCAGGTTGTCTGGGGCGAGGAGCGCCCGGCGGGGCCCTGGGTCATCCTGGTGGGGAGCGCGCCCGCACCCGCACCCGCACCCGCACCCGCACCCGCCCCGGCGCCCCGGCAGCTGCCTGGTAACCGGATTTTGGACGTTCCCGAGACGCGTCGCCCTCGCTTTTCCCCGAGTGCGTGCCCGCTTTGCTCGCAGCCTTCTTATCCCGGGGCCGAGTGAGCGCGGGCTCGCTCAGGCGGCTTTGGGGAGAAGCCGCGGTGCATGCAGTGAGGCTGCCCTGCGGGAGAGCGCATGGAGGGACGGCCGGACCATCTGGGCCCTCCCTGGTGGTCGTGCTGGAGGGTTGGGGCCCGTGTGGGGAGGGCTGCCAGCTCTGAGGCCCAGCACGGTCAGGGCACGTATGTCCACAGCCCAAGCGGCCCGCTTCCTGGATGCCTCGGAGCCGCGAGGAAGGCTCGGGGCTGAGGGCGGGCGACCGCGCACGCTCTCAAGGAATGGGTGCTCGCGAGCAATCCCCCTGCAGGAGCGCTTCCTCTGGGCCAGGCCGGCCTGCTGCCCGTGGCTTCCGTGCAGCTGCATGCGCCGCCGCGGGAAACCTGGGGAAACTGAAGGTTCAAGGAGAGACCCTGGGCGTCCTTGCAGATACCTTCCCCGAGGTGGGGGGAGGGGGGGCAGAGGCGCGGCGGCGGGCGGGGCCTGAGCGGCTCAGTTGCTTGAGCTTGGGATCCTGGGGGTCAGCTCAGGCCCTCAACTCAGGGTCCTGAGGTCAGGATCTCCCGCACTTGTCAGTCTCTCCCTCCCTCTCCCTCTGCCACCCGCCCTCCCTCAAGGGAAGAAATCATTCCTTGTGCAAAAGAAACTTGCCCAGGGATGGGGTGGGAACAGCGCTGTCTTCCAAGACTGGGCAGGAAGAGTCCTGAGTCGTTTTCTGTTTCATGGCCTCCAGGGACGAGGCCGGGGACCCCAGGGCTGTGAGCAAAGAGAGGGAGAGCATGTGGGGGGCGCGGGTGGGGGCCGGTACAGGTCTGGAGACCTGTGCTGACGTGCACGTGAGCACCCCTGTGTCCACCAGCCTGGCCCCAGACGTTGCACTAAGAACCTTTGGATGTTGCTACACGTGAGCATTGCAAGGGCTATCCACTCTAGCCCGGTCGCCATAACCCTCTGGCATATTCTGTGTGACCTGGGACGCGTCATTCAGTGCTCCTGAGCCACAAGCCTCAGGCCCCTCCTCTGGAGTCCGGGCATGAGCTTTGGGTGAGGGCTGGGGGACCCGGCCTATGCCTACGAGGACACAGCAGGACGAGCGTGACACGATCCGTGTCCTTCGTTCTTCACGCAGCCCAGATGGCCGGTGGCCCACCCTGTTGCGGTCTGTTTCCGCCACCCCCCAAGCCGTCCCCCGCCCGCCCCCGCCCGAGGAAGCCCCGCATGCCCTAGCAGGAGGCCGGTCACGCTGATGCTGGCTGAAGGACACACCCCTTGAGCGGAGAGGCACGAAGCCTTGTGGATTTGCAGCCTTTGGAGGCATGGCTGCAGCTATGATGCCCGTGGCGCAAGGTGACCGAGGGTCACTCAGAGCCACCTGGACCTTCAGGGTTGCTCAGCAGAGGTGTGAGCGCTGCCCCCACTTGTGCGTCGACCCGCCTATATACAGAAACAGAAGACGGCGAACAGTAGAGTGGCAGTGGGGTTACAAGCCCCCAGATGGATAGGGCTTCGCTTAAGGGGTGGGGTCCTTAGCCTTAGGTCTGTGGAGTTTCAGAGCCGAGCTGTCCCATAGGACTTCCTGAAATTCTGTCTCTAGAGCACTTGAAATGTGGCCAGTGGGAATGAGAAACTGAATCTTTCAGATTAATTCAACTGAAACTGCCACACGGGACGTGCACTATCGTATGGGGCAGCACAGTCATAGAGGGCCCTTGGATGTTCATGGACATTTTGTAAACCTTTGACATGGGATGTGCGTCTGTATGTGTGTGTGTTGTGTATTTCTGGGAAGTGAGTGCGTGGCTTTCATCAGCTTCTGCTAACTACGGAAGAGGTCAGGACCTGCAGCTTTATGGCTTTGGGAGAAAGGAAGCAAGGTGAGGGAGGTGAGTGTGGCCTCTGGTAACCACTGCGGTTGCCCCTTTCTGCGTTTGTCTGTGGCTGGCTTCTCGGGATGAGCTCCTACGTCGTTGACTTCTTCCCAGCAGGCTAGGACCGCTAGCCCAAAGCGCACTGGTGTGAAGCTCAGACTCTGATGCATCCTGCGGTTTTATATTTTTTAAGATCTTCTTTATTTGGCAGAGAGAGACAGAGCGCAGAAGCAGAGGGAGCAACAGAAGGAGAGGGAGAAGCAGGCTCCCACTGAGCAGGGGACCTGATGCGGGGCTCTGTCCCACGACTCGGGGTTCACGGCCTGAGCCAAAGGAGATGCTCAACCGCTGAGCCACCCAGGCGCCCCTCTCTCTGTGTCTCTCATGAATCAATCAATGCAATCCTTTTTAGGAAAGGAATAGAGTGTGACCCTTGAACTCGGGGGTGTGAGCATGAGCCCCTCGTTCAGTGCAGAGAGGACTCAGAGGCAAATAAGCTTTTTACAAAGGGAGCACCTTTTAAGTGCGCAGCGCCCATTCTAGCCCTCCCACCACAGTCCAGCCACTAGCTTTCTGTCATATCTTATGGGCATTTTAACAATTTTCTGTGAAATAGTTCATCGCATGGATGTCTCGCACTTTATGAAAACAACCGGCTCTTTTGGATAGAGCCCTTGGTTCCACATCTCCAAACCTCTAAGTCACGCTTGATGGAAACGCCTGGGCACGCAGACCCTCCTTGCTGTATGTTTTAGACCCGTGACAACGGATGAGCCGGAACACGGGGCCGGGTCCCCTGAAATGGGAGTCACTGGAGAACGGGCTAAAGATACGAGCGGAGAAGAGACAGCTCAGAGAATCCAATCCAGAAGAAGAAGTGCCCTGAGGTTTTAGGAGTCAATACCTCGGAGCAGGCGCCGTATCTGAGATGGAGTCTGAGTGTGTGTATGGGGGCCAGGGGGTCCCCAGTCGCTATTCCTTCTGCCCTAGGACATCCACCAAGGTGCAGCTCCCCTTCCTCCAGCTCTGTCAGATGAGGCTTGAGTCCAAGGCTACTAGGCCCCTTGGCGGAGGGTGACCTGATCCCAGACAAGGCCACATGACATCCAGGTCCTGCTGCGAGCACCGTCTGAAGAGAAGGTGCACGTAGCAGCAAGGGCCCCAAGGAGAGGAGCAGGCAGCAAGGAGGAGGGGCACCGGCGGGCGGGGGGTGTGTTTGTGATGGGGGGACACAGCAGCACCTTGCACACCACCCGGTTCCATCATCTTGTCCCGCGAGGCCCCCCTGAGGGGGCAAGAGAGAAGTCAGGGGACAGATAATGATGGAGATGAGAGAAATGCCCAGGACAGCAGCGTCCCTACTGGGTAGCATCCCGCAGATTAGTAGCACGTGGTGTGCCTTCCCCAACCCCTGGGCCCTGCCCCGTAGGACTCAAGTCTCCTAAGAGAAGGCAACTGTCGGGGGGAGGAGGGGTAACCATACCTGAAATGATGGGGACACAGTAAAGGAATAACAGGTCCCTTCCCCGCTGGGCTGCGGTGCTCCAAGCCTCCTATGGTCCAGTCGGCCCTCCGCCAAGCTCCAAGAGGACTCCACTCCCCACCAACGTCCGAGGTTCCCCTCCTGACACGGAGACACCTTGTCACTGGGTCACATGCAAAGGACACGTCACCACAAGGGGCATCCCGCCTGGGAAGCACTCTCGTTTTCCACCTAGCCTGAGATCCCCCCCTCCGACAAGGACACGCCCAAACCATGGGACTCCAGCAAGGGGGATCCCGGCACAACAAAGCGCCTGGCCCAGCAACCCTGTCCTTCCCAGCTGCGCCCGAAAATGCCCTCCTCCACCCCACCCCGAGACGCCCTGCTGCCCGCAGGCACCGACGCGACGCGGCGAATCAGGCTCCAAGCGTTTGGCCCAGAATGGTCCCCTTCTTCCACTGGTAGAGGGCATCCTGCCTCCCAAAGTTCCCAACACTGGAAACGGTTGCTTGCCCCGAAGGCACTGGAATCCTTTGCCCCACCGAGAATCCTAAGGTAGCCTGGCCTGGGGAGATCTCTTCCATTTCCTCCAGCAAGATCCGCAGGGACAAGTGGAAGTCCCAGCAGCAGCATAAACCCAGGCGACCAAAGGAGCACCGCCAAGGCCCCAGCGCCCCCCGCCCCCCAAACGCTGGCTCAGGCAACCCTTGGTCTCCGGGTCCCGGCTGCCAGCCGCACGCGCGTAGCTTGAACAGATGTCTGTAAAACAGATAATTGAGAAACAGCGCCACGCGGACTTGGAAAATCATCTCGTCCTTGCAACCACCGCCCACAACACTAGGCCAGCACCTGCAGGCCAAACCTCCACAGGACGACTGCTTGCTCAAATACCAAGTGGAAAGAGAGCCCGGTGTGTCCTCCCGTACTATCCGAAATGGCTAGGACACGATGGAAATTCATCCTTCGTACGAAGAACCAGGAAATCCTCCACTTGGACGACAACAGTCAAGTGATACTAACTCCAGAATTAAGGAGATGTCAGAATGAACTCATAAAGCATCGATCCTAAAAATAACACTTACGAGTACACGGCGCCAGGGGGCGCCTGGGTGGCTCGGTCGCTGAAGCGCCTGCCTTCAGCTCAGGTCATGATCCCAGCGTCCTGGGTTCGAGCCCCGCATCGGGCTCCCTGCTTCTCCCTCTCCCTCTGTTTGCATCTCATCCGCCCTGTGTTCTCGCTCTCAGGCTTTCTGTCTCTCCCTCCCTCTCTCTCTCCCTCTCCCTCTCTCTCAAACCAATGTAACTCTTGTTTTAAAAATTACAAGTACATGTTCATACCAGGCTCTTTGTAGTAGCCAACAGCTCGAAACAACCCAGCGGCCCTTCACTGGATGACTGTTGCAACACCCCTGCGGTATACCTACACACCCATACAAAGAAACAAATGTGGTTGGTTACACAGAATGACTTGGAGAAATCTCCAGGGAATTGTGCTGGGTGGGGGCGAAGAAGCCCATCTCCAAAGGCTACAGACCATAGGATTGCATGTAGAAAACATTCTTGAAATGACAAAATGATGTGAGGGGAGAACAGAGTGGAGCACCTGGGGAACTCATTGGGTGAGCGCCTGACTCTTGATCTCAGCTCACGTCTGGATCTCAGGGTCGTGGGTTCAGGCCCTGCACTGGGTTCTGCACCGGGCACGGAGGCTACGTTTAACAACAACAACAACAACAACAACAACAACAAAAGGAGATCGGACACATTAGTGGTTGCCAGAGGCCAGAGAAGATCGGGGACTGTGTCAAAGGGGTGGATGGGCAGGACAGGGTGCAGGTGAGTAGAGCCAGGCCTTCCTCATGCCAATATGCTGGATTGGAAGTAGACTTTTTGCGATTCCTATTGGCCAGACTCCTGGAAGGGTAAAGGAGACCCCTCTCTTTGTTCAACTGCAGGTCAGCTACAATCATGTCAGAATGAAAAGTTGAATTGAAAAGAGGGACGCTACCAAAAGATCTGCCCCACCTCCAGCAAATTCCGAACCACCATTTCCGAGGCCCTTGGGTCCACAGACAAGACACTGACTTTAGAAATTGCCTCTCTTTAGCAGCTAAAGAGAGTCTGAGCCACCGAAAGGCACTTTGGTCTCTCGAATGGGGAGGCTGAGCTCTGGATCAAGGAAGGCGTGTGGGATATTGGAAGAAGGAATGATGGAAGGGGCGTTGGCCGAGGTACAGGAATGATGGTCACGTGGATGATCGACTCGTGGGAGGCGCGGGGACCGTGGACCAGTGCTTGGACTGATGTTGGGCACGTGGCCAGAATGCGGGCATCAGGCTTGCAGGGGAAGGACACGTGAGTGTCACTGGACAGTGGGAGTGCACGTTCAGGGATGAATGTACCCAATTCTTAAGCTGGACACAGGATAATTTTTTATTTATTTTATTTATTTTTTTGAACACCTGAGTGACTCAGTGGTTGAGCATCCTTCTTTGGCTTAGGTGTAAAACTTGGTTCCTGGGATTGAGTTTTGATCCCACTCCCTTCAAGTGACTGCTTCTCCCACTGCCTATATGTCTGTCTCTCTCTGTGTATCTCTCATGAATAAGGATATAAAATCTTTAAAAATAAAAAAATGATTTTATTTATTTTTTCCTGATAGAGTGGGAGACATCACGGGCAGAGGGAGAAACAGACACCTGCCTGAGCACAGAGCCCTACGTAGGGCTCGACCCCAGGACTCCAGGATCAGTATCTGATCTCAAGGCATACTCAACCTACTGAGCCACCCAGGGGCTTCAACATGTGATAACTTTTAAAACTATCTGTATGAATTCCTGGGTGCTAGGTAGAGTACTACAGGAGTCTAAAGCTGCCTGAGGCCATCCCTATTTTAATTCCTGATTCTAAAGGAGGACACATCTTCTTCTATTATTGATCTCTTGGTTTGCATTGATCGCAGAACCCTGGACTGGACAAACATACTTGCTGACCTTTAATTGCATTCCATTGTTACATTTTTGGGGATGATATTGCATTCCATGGTGACTCAACTACCTAGAAAATACCATCATTCAATAAAACCATCTTGTTCATTTAAAATGCTGGAGAAGGATGCCTGGGTGGCGCAGTGGTTTGGCGCCTGCCTTAGGCACAGGTGGTGATCCTGGGGTCCTGGGATGAAGTCCCACGTCGGGCTCCCTGCATGAAGCCTGCTTCCCCTTCTGCCTATGTCTCTGCCTCTCTCTGTGTGTGTCTCTCTCATGAATAAATAAATAAAATCTTTTTTTATTTTAAAAATAAAAAATAAAATAAAATGATGGAGAAAACAGACCTAGAGCATTAAGAGTTTTTGGATTGGTCAATTTTTTTCGTCAAGGAAAAAAAAAAGATTATAGATAGAGGCTGTACCATTTTCACCAATTTGTATTATCTTCACAGAGTTTTGTTACTTTTCCTGGCACCCACCTTTTAACAGAGAACAGCCCTGGGCCTAGTGAATCCTGATGAGACAGTCTTCCCATTGCTTCAGCAGCACCTATGAAACTGGATTGGATTAAGGATTGTGTTACCCCTAGTCTAAAATCATCATAAATGAATGCTGGGTTTTTGTTTCCATTCATTATGTGAATGCTCTGAAGAAAGGAATTTAATTTTGACATTAATGGAATTCCTGTAAGTACTTTAAAAAGTCCTAAGGTAGGTAGCAGGTACTTAACAAGGAGATTAGGGGTGGAGGTGTTTTTTTTCTTCTAAGCCTACAGTAACCATTTTTTTAAGATTTTATTTTTAAGTTATCTCTGCACCCAACGTGGGGCTTGAGCTCACCACCTCAAGATGAAGAGTCACATGCTCTACAGACTCAGCCAGCCAGGCACTCCTAGAGTAACCATCTTTTTAAGATGGTTATTTTCTATCACGGAAGAGAGTGTTGTTACGTACACACACTGAATAGCACATAGCTGTGGTTTTTTTTACCTATCACTTTACACTGAGTTATACCCTTACACCGAAAAGAAAACATTTATATCAGATCTGAAAGCAAGGCCCAGCTTACTGCCATGGGACCACACAGACTGAGGATCTAAGAAGTGGAGCTGGAGTCTCCCCACAAGGAGTGGGGACAGGCATAAGGGATGGGGAGTGGAGTTACAGCAGTTTGAGTCCCAAGGAAGGAGGCAGCTTTAGGTTTGGGTGTGTAGTCAGAATGAACTTGAACTGACAAGAAGTATATCAACAGGGACACCTGAGTGGCTCAGTTGTTGAGTGTCTGCCTCTGGCTCAGAGCATGATCCTGTGATCCAGATTCGAGTCACACATCAGGATCCTTGTAGGGAGCCTGCTTCTCCCTCTGCCTCTCTCTCTCTCTCTCTTTTTCTCTGTGTGTGTGTGTCATGAATAAATAAATAAAATCTTAAAAAAAAGAAGTATATCAACAGAATCTCAGAGCAGGGAATGAAATGGAATCTTTCACAGATTTGTTCTGAAAAGCCAGGCCCCTTGTAGCTAAAGGGGGAGGAAGGTCACCAGGTGGGAAGGAGAGAGAGACCTAACACTTCTACTGGCCACCCTTGAGTCTACCCTGGAGTCTCGTCACTACTGCATGCTGTCTCCTCCACTCCACCTTCTTGACACACAAGTAAGGAAGCCAGATGTGCTGGAAGGAACATCGGTTTCAGAGATGAGCAGAGCTGGCTTCAAGTCATGGTTCCGTCATTTATTTACCTGCTGGGTGACTTTTGACACACGACATGCCCTCTTCTTTCTTTCTTTCTTTCTTTCTTTCTTTCTTTCTTTCTTTCTTTCTTTCTTTCTTTCTTTCTTTCTTCTTTCTTTCTTTCTTTCTTTCTTTCTTTCTTTCTTTCTTTCTTTCTTTCTTCTTTCTTTCAAAAGATTTTATTTATATGATAGGGCACACAAGCTGGGGGAGCAACAGAGGGAGAAGGAGAAGCAGACTCCCTGCTGGGCAGGGAGCCCAAAGCAGGGCTCCATCCCAGGACCCTGGGATAATGACCTGAGCTGAAGGCAGACATTTAACTAACTGAGCCACCCAGGAGCCCCTGCTCTCCTTTCTTTAATTTCCTCATCTATAAAATAGGAATAACAAGAGGACCTACATTCTTAGGATTCATGGAGGCATTGAAAGTGTCACAGGTTTATTGAGGTGTCTCAACTCACTGGTAATATATGTATAAAATGGTCTCATTTTATTTATTTTCGACTTCCCATGAATATCCCTCAACAGCGCTGTGGCTCTGATGGAGGCCCAAATACCACATTTCACTAAGGTGTGAGACTCGTTGCCCTCATACTATGGTAAATTGGGGCCAGACCATGGGCCCCAATCCCATGTATCCTTTTGTGATAATTCCTGGGCTTGCAGACTTAAGCCACATATACCTTACTTACTCCTCAAGAATCAGGACATCGAGGGGCCCCTCCTTGGCTCCCTCTCTACTGTCCCATCTCCCAGGCCTCTATGGCTCCTGAAAGCCCTTCCTCTCTGCCGGGGCAGCACCAAGTACTGTGCCAGTGTGTTTGCTCCCCACGTTTTAGAGAAACCCTGTCTTAGGAAGGTGCTGGGTTGCCTCCAAGCCTTATTTTTATGAGCGGTTCCCTTAGAGCATCTCCTCTGTCTGCTTGAGGGAGGAAAAGATCGTGGAACCCCAAACCAGCCCTCTTACATCTACCAGGCAGTGGGGCGGAAAGCTGGTTTTTCCCCAGCGAGATTTGTGGGCTGGAGGCTGGCTCTAATAGTTGACGGTCCTCTAAACTCAGTTTGGGATAATGAATGTCTTTTGCTTTAAAAGTTTCAGGTCCTTAGCTGTAATCCTAAAGTGTAGGGAGAGGAACCAAACCTGTGGTTACCAGGGGCTCCAGGTGGGGTCAGGGGATTAACCCTGAATGGGGGATGCAGAAACTTTCAGAGGTGATGGAGCATTCTGCACCTTATTCTAGCGGTGATTCTATGATAAGATTCATAGGTCTGTGCGCCTAATATGGGTGGATCTTACTGAATCTAAATTATACCCTAATCAAAGGAAAACAACCAACCTCCAGGGGCCAGGGAAAACAATCTCTCTGGGTACCTAACAGGACCCTATCCCAAGAGAATGTAGTAGTGCCTGGAACAAAGCATTCAATAACTAGTAGCTGCTGTTCCTAGAGTGGGCCAGCTCGGCTGGAACCCTGCCAGCACTGCGCTCTCACAAAGCTATGTACCTAATAATCCCATCACTACCTCTCCTGGGTTTTTCCTGTTCCCCGTGACTGCTGGAGTGGCATCTCTAATGCCCACACCTGTGAGGTTCCTATTTCTTTGGGTCGCCGGGCAGTGGGTCCCTGAAGGCTTAGTGCCAGGTGGAGGTGGACAATCCCTCCAGAGAGGACTGAGTCACTGCTGGAAAACAAAAGGCCCATGACCTGCCCAGACACTGGCCAGCAGGGTCCTCTGGGCTCCACTGTCCACATAGTCTTTCCTGATGTCCCTGCAGAGAAGCCTGACCTTACCTTGAGCCGACTCACTTATTCTTGTCCATAAAATCCCTGTACTCAGCACAGAGGAGACAAGGAGATAAAGCCAGAAAAAGAGGTTTGTTTTGGTTTTTACTGAGTCCCAGCTTGGGAATAGTGACTGATTGGGCCTCACTTATGGAGCATGCCTCCCTGTTTTCATCATAAACTTTAAAATATTTCATTTCAATATTTCAAGCACTTAAGGCTTGACACTTTGGCAAAGGAGGTCTTGCCCAGGACTTTCGAATAGCAGTTATAGGGAAACGAGGAGCCATCTGGGGTGGGCCAGGGGTCCGCGTAAAAAAGATGTCAACTCAGATCACCCTGTCACTTGAGATTCCCATATAATTGACTTAAACCCTTGTCCTGTATCCAGAGGAGCCACACACAGCATGGGTCTAGGCATTCTCAGGAGAACTCGCTTTTCTACTAATTACACTCTTCTGGCTCCAAGTTCTTGCTGAGGCTGAGTTAGGTCAGGAAACAGATGTTCTCATGTCTCACCCACACTGACTCTTCCTCACCCTGGAGATAGGGGAGTGTAGAAATTAAGAGCTCAAGGGATCCCTGGGTAGCTCAGGGGTTTAGTGCCTGCCTTCAGCCCAGGGTGTGATCCTGGAGTCCTGGGATCGAGTCCCACATCAGGCTCCCTACATGGAACCTGCTTCTTCCTCTGCCTGTGTCTTGGCCTCTCTCTCTCATAAATAAATAAAATTTTAATCTTAAAAAAAAGAAGTTAAGAGCTCTGCCTGCATATTTGCGTCACCTGAGGAAGTTTTAAAACTCCCAATGCCAAGGCTGTGACCGGGGCAACTTCCCTCAGAATCTCTGGCGGTGGAACCCAGGCATCAGGATTTTATAAAAGCTCCCCCAACTGCTTATGTTGGGCAACCAAAGTTGAGAAATGGCACTTTTTAAGTTCAAATAGATCTGGGCTCATTTATTTCTTTTTTTAAAGATTTATTAATTTATTTGAGAGAGAATCTCAAAGACTCCACACTGAGTATGGAGCCTAACATGGGGCTTGATCCCACGACCCTGAAATCATGACATGAGCTAAAATCAAGAGTCAGACACTTAACCAACTGAGCTACCCAGGGGCTCCCTGGGTTCATTTTTTCCTTCTTTTCTTCTGAAAGTCGGCTCCATGCCCAGTGTGGGACTTGAATTCACGACTCTGAGATCAAGGGCCACATGCTCTATCAACTGAGCCAACCAGGTGCACAGACCTCAGTTCATTTCTTACAACTACATATGAATCTACAATTAAGTCAAAGTGAAAAAATTTTCTTAAAAAGATTTTTATTTATTTGAGAGAGAGAGAGAGGGAACACAAGTGGAGCAGAGGGCAAAGGCAGAGGGAGAAACAGACCCTTTGCTGTGCAGGGAACTGGCAGATGCAGGGCTCGATCCCAGCACCCTGAGATCATGACCTTAGCTGAAGGCAGACACTTAACTGACTGGGCCACCCAGGTGCCCTGAAAAGTTTTTTAAAAATAAAATTTCACAAAGAATTAAGTGTAATATGACTCGCTTTGTATTTGTGCCCTCAAAAGGATATATACATATATATGTGCTTCTCTATGCACAAAAAAATTTCTAGAAGTCCCTACAAGGTACAGCTAATAGCAGTAGTTTTGTTGGCCAATGGTAAGAAGAAGACCAACATTTCACTGTATACCGTTTCAGACTCTCAATTATTTTAATACTGCGTATATTTTCTATTTAATTTGATTTTTTTTTAATTTGATTTTTAAAAGTTTATTCATTTATTTAAGTAATCTCAACACACACCCACCGTGGGGCTCAAATTCATGACCCAGAGATCAAGAGTCACATGCTCCTCTGACTGAGCCAGCTAGCCACCTCTCCTTTTTAATTTTAAACAAAAATTATGGGGTGCTTGGGTAGCTCAGTAGGTTAGGCATCTGCCTTCAGCTCAGGTCATGATCCCAAGGTCCTGGGATCAAGTAGCACATCAGGTTCCTCGCAGGGAGCCTGTTTGTCCCTCTGCCTGCCTATGTCTCTGCCTCTCTGTCTCTCACGAATAAATAAAATCTTAAAAAAAAAAAAAAAAGACTGCGATTCCTGAATATGCCGCCAGGGGGACAAAATTGCTTTATTTTAGTAAATTAGAATTGTCTCTTAGGACAAAAGCAGGAGCCACCTTTGGAAAATACAAATAAACCAATAGTAGAAAATAAAAATCACCTGATGTCTCATGCCTCAGAAAAGCACACAGAGCACTGTGGTATTTTATCCACATTACATTTCCCCTTTACCTAAATGTAAATACAATATTTTAAATGTGGTATTTTGCTGCATATTATCTTGATTCCACTTTGCAACATAAGCTTGTAAAAACCTTTCCTAGGTGTTATATATCCTTCTGCAGCATTATTTTCTATTGCTTAATTATTACCAAAAAAAAAAAATCATTCTACCTTGTGTTAAATTTTGTACATACAAAAGGGGAGGAAAAATACTTTTCCTTCTAAACCTTCTAGATTCTTACTTGAGAAACCCTACCCACAATAAAAGACAGGTTAACAGAAAAAAAAACAAGCACATTTAATAATATGTATATTTCCGGGGCGCCTGGGTGGCTCAGTTGGTTAAGCATCTGACTTAAGTTCAAGTCATGATCTCAGGGTCCTGGGATTGAGCCCCTCGTCATGCTCCCTGTTCAGCAGGGAACCTGCTTCTCCCTCTCTATTGCTCCCCCCTCTGCTCATGTTCTGTCTCTGGCTTTCTCTCAAATAAAGAGCCTTTAATAATTATTATAACTATAATAATTATAATAACAAGTGTATCTCCTGTGTACATGGGAGAGACCCAAGAAAACTTAGTCATTCCCCCAAGTGGCCCAAACTACCACATTAAATACTGTCTTCAGACAAAATATGTTAGGGCTAGGGGGTGCTGATGATGAGAGGCTCCCCAGAAAAGCACAGGAAGCTAGAGCAAAGCTGCTCTGCAGATTTAAGTTGCTGTCTTTTCCTTTGATAAGAGTTTCTGGAGATTCAGAGACATTGCCTTCCCAGTATACCTACAGAAACACCCTTACAAAAGGAGATTTCCCTATAAATGTAAATGTCTCTGGGCACCTGGCTGGCTGGCCCTGTAGGAAGAGCTCTTGACCTCAGGGTGGTTAGTGGGACCCTCAGGTTGGGTATAGAGATTACTTGAATAGATAAATAATCTTTAAAATAAATAAATAGTTAGATGTAAACGTCTCTTACAAAAAGATAGCTTCTACTAGGGTTTTCAGAGCTTCTCCGATGTCTTCAGGCTCTCAGAAATAAGCAGCCACAAAGAAATATGCCAAAGAGGCATATTTTGGGAAAGCAAACTCTGCTCACTCCACAGCATCATTGATAAGTCCTTTATTTTAGGTAAGCAATGACTAGAAGAGGAATGTCTGGCTCAAAGGCAATGAGATCCTTTTAGGTTTGGGACACACACTGCCAGGTTGTTTCCTACCAAAAAGTGACAGATACTCTTCCCAGAAGTGTGAGAGAGTATTGCTCTGGCCCCTGTCAGTTACAACACTGTTCCCCTTGTTAGAAAAACAAACTTGAACTGGATAAATTTTAAAGATCTAGTTGGCTTAATCAAACGATTTATGATTCAAGCAGATCCCATCTAGCAAACAGAAAGGAGCCCCAGGGGGCTACAGAAAGGGAAAGGTTTTCTAAAGGCAAAGAGGGAGAGGAAAAGAGGAAATTATTAGCAAAGAACCCATTGTTTTAGGCAAGGTCACCCACCCCTAAAGGGAGCAAGCAGAAAGGGTCTGTCAGTAAATTTCCTAGTGAGTGCTGACCAGGAAATTCTCATGTTGAGGGGCTAAAGGTCAAATTCCTAGGATAGTTGCAACTGCAGTTAGATTAGGTATTAGGTCTTGGTTTACTGATTTGGGGCATGGGTTTAATTGGCCCCATTATAGCCCTGTGGTTTTCTTTGCAACACTACCTTTTGAAATCTGTGCCAAGGTGACAGGCAACGTATTACGTCACAGTTATTTTAAATTGTACCTCTTCAATGATCAAATGTAAAACAAATACTTATTGAGCATTGATTCAGTCTCATGCTCTGTATACTGGAAACCCGGCAGGGAACAAGACAGGTACTGTTCTGCTGTCCCAGTCTCAGGTTCTCAGGAGATGGGACATGCCCAACCAAGGTCAACTGATAAACCAGCAGTCATGGCTTAGAAAGGATATCAGCAAGGTAGCATGTGTAAGGGGCATGCTCTTTGGCTACTGTTGGGAAGAAAAAAATTCCTTTCCACATTCTAGGTTCCTTGGCTGCTCTAATAATTCAACTGAGGTAAAACGGATATAAAAGTAGATTTGCAAACGGAGCAAGCAAGCTTAACTAAAACAATCTCTCTTAAAATAGGGTCAGGAGGCCATAAAGGAGGAGGAATTTATGCACGCTCTCAGTGGGAGAAACCATAAACGTCTTAAAAACTTTTCAAACTAACTTGGGGAGGGAAACAGGCATTCAGATCCAGGAGATAGACAGATCCCCCCCTAAAATCAATAAAAACCATTCAACACCTTGACATTTAATAGTGAAACTTGCAAATTCCGAAAATAAAGAGAAAACCTTAAAGCAGCAAGAGACAAGAGATCCCTAACTTATATGGGGAGAAATATTAGATTAACAGCAGACTTCTCCACAGAGACCTGGCAGGCCAGAAGGGGCTGGCAGGATATATTCAGGGTCCTAAATGAGAAGAACGTGCAGCCAAGAATACTGTATCCAGCAAGGCTGTCATTCAGAATAGAAGGAGAGATAAAGAGCTTCAAAGATAAGCAGAAACTGAAAGAATATGTGACCACCAATCCAGCTCTGCAAGAAATATTAAGGAGGACTCTGTAAAAGAAAGAGGAAGCCCAAAGAAATAATCCACAAAACAAGGACTGAATAGGTATTATGTTGACACTAAATTCATATCTTTCAATAGTAACTCTGAACGTGAATGGGCTTAATGATCCCATCAAAAGATGCAGGGTTTCAGACTGGATAAAAAAGCAAGACCCATCTATTTGCTGTCTACAAGAGACTCATTTTAGACCAAAGGACACCTCCAGCCTGAAAATGAAAGGTTGGAGAACCATTTACCATTCGAATGGTCCTCAAAAGAAAGCTGGGGTAGCAATCCTCATTTCAGATAAATTAAAGTTTATCCCAAAGATGGTAGTAATAGATGAAGAGGGACACTATATCATACGTAAAGGATCTATCCAACAAGAGGACCTAACAATCATGAATATTTATGCCTCTAATGTGGGAGTGGCCAAGGATATCAATCAATTAATAACCAAAGTAAAGACATACTCAGATAATAAAACACTAATACTGGGAGACTTCAACACGGCGCTTTCTGCAAAGGACAGATATTCTAAGCACAACATCTCCAAAGAAACAAGAGCTTTAAATGATACACTGGACCAGATGGATTTCACAGATATTTACAGAACTTTGCATCCGAATGCAACTGAAGACACATTCTTCTCAAGGGCACATGGAACTTTCTCCAGAATAGACCACATACTGGGTCACAAATCAGGTCTTAACCGAAACCAAAAGATTGGGATTGTCCTCTGCATATTTTCAGACCACAATGCTTTGAAACTTGAACTCAATCACAAGAAGAAATTTGGAAAAAATTCAAACATGTGGAGCAACCTGCTAAAAGATGAAAGAGTCAACCAGGAAATTAGAGAAGAATTAAAGATTCATGGAAACTAATGAGAATGAAGATACAACCATTCAAAATCTTTGGGATACAGCAAAAGCAGCCCTGAGAGGGAAATACCTCGCAATACAAGCATCCCTCACAAAATTGGAAAAACTCAAATACACAAGCTAACCTCACACCTAAAGGAACTGGAGAAAGAACAGCAAATAAAATCTACACCAAGCAGAAGAGAATTAATAAAGATTCGAGCACAATTCAGTGAAATAGAGACCAGCAGAACTGTAGAACAGATCAACAAAACCAGGAGTCGGTCCTTTGAAATAATTAGTAAGATAGATAAAGCATTAGCCAGCCACATTAAAAAAAAAAAACTCAAATTAAAAAAAAATCACGAATGAAAAAGGAGAGATCACAACCAATACCCAGGAAACACCACCAATTTTTGAAACATATTATGAGCAGCTATATGCCAATAAATTAGGCAATCTAGAAGATACGGGTGCATTTCTGGAAAACCACAAACTACCAAAACTGGAACAGGAAGAAATAGAAAACCTGAACAGGCCAATAACCAGGGGGGAAATTGAAGCAGTCATCAAAAATCTCCCACGACACAAAAGTCCAGGGCCAGATGGCTTCCCAGGGGAATTCTATCAAAAGTTTAAAGAAGACTGTATCCTTTGCTGTGCAAAAGCTTCTTATCTTGATGAAGTCCCAATAGTTCATTTTTGCTTTTGTTTCTTTTGTCTTCGTGGATGTATCTTGCAAGAAGTTACTGTGGCCGAGTTCAAAAAGGGTGTTGCCTGTGTTCTTTTCTAGGATTTTGATGGAATCTTGTCTCACATTTAGATCTTTCATCCATTTTGAGTTTATCTTTGTGTATGGTGCAAGAGAGTAGTCTAGTTTCATTCTTCTGCATGTGGATGTCCAATTTTCCCAGCACCATTTATTGAAGAGACTGTCTTTCTTCCAATGGATAGTCTTTCCTCCTTTATCGAATATTAATTGACCATAAAGTTCAGGGTCCACTTCTGGGTTCTCTATTCTGTTCCACTGATCTATGTGTCTGTTTTTGTGCCAGTACCACACTGTCTTGATGACCACAGCTTTGTAGTACAACCTGAAATCTGGCATTGTGATGCCCCCAGATATGGTTTTCTTTTTTAAAATTCCCCTGGCTATTCGGGGTCTTTTCTGATTCCACACAAATCTTAAAATAATTTGTTCTAACTCTCTGAAGAAAGTCCATGGTATTTTGATAGGGATTGCATTAAACGTGTATATTGCCCTGGGTAACATTGACATTTTCACAATATTAATTCTGCCAATCCATGAGCATGGAATATTTTTCCATCTCTTTGTGTCTTCCTCAATTTCTTTCAGAAGTGTTCTATAGTTTTGAGGGTATAGATCCTTTACATCTTTGGTGAGGTTTATTCCTAGGTATCTTATGCTTTTGGGTGCAATTGTAAATGGGATTGACTCCTTAATTTCTCTTTCTTCAGTCTCATTGTTAGTGTATAGAAATGCCACTGATTTCTGGGCATTGATTTTGTATCCTGCCACGCTACCGAATTGCTGTATGAGTTCTAGCAATCTTGGGGTGGAGACTTTTGGGTTTTCTATGTAGAGTATCATGTCATCGGCGAAGAGGGAGAGTTTGACTTCTTCTTTGCCAATTTGAATGCCTTTAATGTCTTTTTGTTGTCTGATTGCTGAGGCTAGGACTTCCAGTACTATGTTGAATAGCAGTGGTGAACTCAAAGACAACCTACAGAATGGGAGAAGATATTTGCAAATGACATATCAGATAAAGGGCTAGTTTCCAAGATCTATAAAGAACTTATTAAACTCAACACCGAAGAAACAAACAATCCAATCATGAAATGGGCAAAACACATGAAGAGAAATCTCACAGAGGAAGACATAGACATGGCCAACAAGCACATGAGAAAATGCTCTGCATCACTTTCCATCAGGGAAATACAAATCAAAACCACAATGAGATACCACCTCACACCAGTGAGAATGGGGAAAATTAACAAGGCAGGAAACAACAAATGTTGGAGAGGATGCGGAGAAAAGGGAACCTTCTTACACTGTTGGTGGGAATGTGAACTGGTGCAGCCACTCTGGAAAACTGTGTGGAGGTTCCTCAAAGAGTTAAAAATAGACCTGCCCTACGACCCAGCAATTGCACTGTTGGGGATTTACCCCAAAGATACAAATGCAATGAAACGCCGGGACACCTGCACCCCGATGTTTATAGCAGCAATGGCCACGATAGCCAAACTGTGGAAGGAGCCTCGGTGTCCAACGAAAGATGAATGGATAAAGAAGATGTGGTTTATGTATACAATGGAATATTACTCAGCTATTAGAAATGACAAATACCCACCATTTGCTTCAACGTGGATGGAACTGGAGGGTATTATACTGAGTGAAGTAAGTCAGTCGGAGAAGGACAAACATTATATGTTCTCATTCATTTGGGGAATATAAATAATAGTGAAAGGGAATATAAGGGAAGGGAGAAGAAATGTGTGGGAAATATCAGAAAGGGAGACAGAACGTAAAGACTGCTAACTCTGGGAAATGAACTAGGGGTGGTAGAAGGGGAGCAGGGCGGGGGGTGGGAGTGAATGCGTGACGGGCACTGGGGGTTATTCTGTATGTTAGTAAATTGAACACCAATAAAAAATAAATTAAAAAAAAAGTTTAAAGAAGAAAAAAAAAGTTTAAAGAAGAAACAATACCTATTCTATTAAAGTTGTTCTGAAAGATAGAAAGGGATGGAATACTTACAAACTCATTCTATGAGGCCACCATCACCTTATTTCCAAAACCAGACAAAGACCCCACCAAAAGAGAATTATAGACCAATATCCCTGATGAACAGATGCAAAACTTCTCAACAAGATACTAGCCGATAGGATCCAACAATACATTAAGAAGATTATTCACCATGACCAAATGGGATTTATCCTGCGGATGCAAGGCTGGTTCAACACTCGTAAAACAATCCACGTGATAGATCATATCAACAAGAGAAAAAACAAGAACCATATGATCCTCTCAATAGATGCAGAGAAAGCATTCGACAAAATACAGCATCCATTCATAATCAAAACTCTTCAGAGTGTAGGGATAGAGGGAACATTCCTCAGCATCTTAAAAAGCCATCTATGAAAAGCCCACTGCAAATATCATTCTCAATGGGGAAACACTGGGAGCCTTTCCCCTAAGATCAGGAACAAGACAGGGATGCCCACTGTCACCAATGCTATTCAACATAGTACTAGAAGTCCTAGCATCAGCAATCAGGCAACAAAGAGAAATAAAAGGCATTCAAATTAGCAAAGAAGAATTCAAACTCTCCCTCTTTGCAGATGACATGATACTGTACATAGAAAACCCACAAGCCTCCACCTCAAAATTGCTAGAACTCATACAGCAATTCGGCAGTGTGGCAGGATACAAAATCAATGCCCAGAAATCAGTGGCATTTCTATACTCTAACAATCAGACTGAAGAAAGTGAAATGAAGGAGTCAAGCCCATTTGCAATTGCAACCAAAAGCATAAGATACCTAGGAATAAACCTAACCAAAGAGGAAAATGATCTATACCCTAAAAACGACAGAACACTTCTGAAAGATATTGAGGAAGACATAAAGAGATGGAAAAATATTCCATGCTCATAGATTGGAAGAATTAATATTGTGAAAATGTCAATGCTACCCAGGGCAATTTACACATTTAATGCAATCCCTATCAAAATGCTATGGACTTTCTTCAGAGAGTTGGTACAAATCATCTTAAGATTTGTGTGGAATCAGAAAAGACCCCGAATATCCAGGGAATATTGAAAAAGAAAACCAGAGCCAGGGGCATCACAATGCCAGATTTCAGGTTGTACTACAAGGCTGTGATCATCAAGACAGTGTGTTACTGGCACAAAAACAGACACCTAGATCAATGCAACAGAATAGGGAACCCATAAATGGGCCCTCAACTCTATGGTCAACTAATATTTGACAAAGCAGGAAAGACTATCCACTGGAAAAAAGACAGTCTCTTCAATAAATGGTGCTGGAAAAATTGGACAGCCACGTGTAGAAGAATGAAACTAGACCATTCTCTTACACCATACCCAAAGATAAACTCAAAATGGATGAAAGATCTGTATGTGAGACAAGAATCCATCAAACTCCTAGAGGAGAACACAGGCAACACCCTTTTGAACTTGGCCACAGCAACTTCTTGCAAGATACATCTATGGAGGCAAGGGAAACAAAAGCAAAAATGAATTATTGGGACTTAATCAAGATAAAAACTTCTGCACAGCAAAAGAAACAGGCAACAAAACTAAAAGACAACCTACAGAATGGGAGAAGATATTTGCAAATGACATATCAGATAAAGGGCTAGTATCCAAGATCCATAAAGAACTTATTAAACTCAACAGCAAAGAAACAAACAATCCAATCATGAAATGGGCAAAAGACATGAACAGAAATTTCACAGAGGAAAACATACACATGGCCAACAGCACGTGAGAAAATGCTCCGCATCACTGGCCATCAGGGAAATATAAATCAACACCGCAATGACATACCACCTCATGCCAGTGAAAATGGTGAAAATTAACAAGACAGGAAACAACAAATGTTGGAGAGGATGTGGAGGAAGGGGAACCCTCTTGCATTGTTGATGGGAATGTGAACTGGTACAGCCACGCTGGAAAACTGTGTGGAGGGTCTTCAAAGTATGAACAATAGAGCTACCCTATGACTCAACAATTGCACTGCTGGGGATTTGCCCCAAAGCTACAGATGCAGTGAAACGGCAGAACACCTGCACCCCAATGTTTATAGCAGCAATGGCCACAATAGCCAAACTGCGAAAGGAGCCTCGGTGTCCATCGAAAGATGAATGGATAAAGAAGATGTGGTTTATGTATACAATGGAATATTACTCAGCCATTAAAGACAACAAATACCCACCATTTGCTTCAATGTGTATAGAACTGGGGGTATTATTCTGAGTGAAGTAAATCAATTGGATAAGGACAAACATTATATGGTTTCATTTATTCCCAGAATACAAAAAATAGTGAGAGGGATTATCGGGGAAAGGAGGGGAACTGAGTGGGAAATATCATTGAGGGTGACAGAACATGGGAGACTCCTAACTCTGGGAAACGAACAAGGGGTGGTGGAAAGGGAGGTGTGGGGGGGGAGGGGGTGGGGTGACTGGATGACGGGCACTATGGGGGGCACTTGATGGGATGAGCACTGGGTGTTATACTATATGTTGGCAAATCGAACTCCAATAAAAAATATACAAAAAAAGAATATATAGAAATTACATTAAAAAATAAATTGAAGGAAAGGAAAAGAAAAAAAAAACTTTTCAGCCAGGTACAGCTCTGGGCCTGGCCTTAATTCCCTCCTCACCATGGCAACTAGATTATTTGTATTCTTCACTTCGAAAGCCAATGCCTTTCACAAATTTCAATCCCTCATTGGCAAATAAATCCAACCAATCCCAGTTCAGCTAGTTTCTTTCTTTCTTTTTATTTTTCCTTGTTTTAGTTCAGTTAGTTTCGATCCCTGTTTTGTATGGAGAACCTAAATGAGAGCTACACTTGTCACTTCTCACCTTTCTAACCCAGCCCCCTCTTTGTCTTCCTTGGAACATTGAGTCTGATTTCCACCAGAATTAGTGTCTCCCAAACTGCAATTTTAATTGCCCAAATAAATGCCCATTTGCTTATCTTCTCAGTGCATTCTTTCTCAGTTGAGACAGGTTAAGCTGCATAAAAACAAGTTTCATGTGTTCTTTTTTTAAAGATTTTATTCATTTATTTGACAGAGAGAGAGAGCACACAAGCAGGAGGAACAGCAGAGACAGAGAGGGAGAAGCAGGCTCCCCACTGAGCAGGGAGCCTGATGCAGAGCTCCATTCCAGAACACTGGGACCATGACCCAAGCTGAAGGCAGACACTCGACTGACTGAGCCACCCAGGTGCCCCTCATAATGTGTTCTTAAGAAAACCACAGGCCCAAAATGGTGTCAGTTAGACCAAGTTCCCAAACTGGGGCTTCCTGCCTGACCTAAATGCAGTTTCAACCTCCCCCAGAAATTTAGTCTTTTTAAGATTTTATTTATTAATGAGAAACACAGAGAGGCAGAGACAGGGCAGCCCCAGTGGCGCAGCGGTTTGGCGCCACCTGCAGCCCAGGGCATGATCCTGGAGTCTTGGGATCGAGTCCCACATCGGGCTCCCTGCATGGAGCCTGCTTCTCCCTCTGCCTGTGTGTGTCTCTCTCTCTCTCTCTCTCTCTCTCTCTCTATCGATCATGAATAAATAAATAAAATCTTAAAAAAAAGAGAGGCAGAGACATAGGCAGAGGGAGAAGCAGGCTCCCCATGGGGAGCCGGATGCAGGACTCTAACCCAGGACCCCGGGATCATAACCTGAGCCGAAGGCAGATGCTCAACCGCTGAGCCACCTAGGTGTCCCGGGACTTAAACTCTTATGATGGTTTGCAACAGGCATCCAAGTTACTGTCCTACCTTGTCCTCTGGCAGCAGAGGACACTGGTCGAGGAGTCGGCCGAGAGCATGAGGTGTCCCAGCTAGAGCTGTGGCCTGTGAGGAGGCACAGGGGGAAGAGGTGGATGGGCAGGTACCTCCTGGGGCCAGGAGATGAAGGAGAAAAAGTTCAAGCCCTTTCCCTCAAGCTGGCCCCCTCCAGTCCTATCCCTCCTTGTTCCCTCCTCCCAGGCAGAAGGCCCAGAGTTGCCATTCCACTCCTTGGCCCATGTCCCCATAGGGCACAAAAGGAGCCCAGATTCTATCAATAGGGTTTGAGCAAAGCTCTCAGTGAAGGAATGCAGTTCAAGTGACCTTGTGGACAGGGCCCTCTGTGCCAATTCAATCTACTGTTGTGAAACTGTATAAAGACAGAGATGTGTCCTAGGCTTGTATTACAGATGCTCAAAAAGCATCGGAAGAGAATCTCTCGTTGAGGACACCAACGCAAGTGGAGAATTGCTAGCAGGATAAAAGCCCCTGCTACTTGTCACAGTGTGTGTGCGAAGGGGCTAGCTATCAGCATCTAGTGTGAGTGCCTTTGTCCTCTGATGTCCAGAGCTGCCACTGCATACATTAATTATATCCTGGTGGTTGGCACATCAGAACTACAACAAATCAACAGCCCTGTTGGCAGCATTCCACACTCTTGCTCAATGGGCAGGACTCAGCTGCTCTCACACGTCTGGCCAACTCCCCTCTGCCCGTCCCCGAGATGAAGCTGGTTATATTTTTGCTCATTCTGGGGCTGTTGCTGATGACCTAGCTATTTGATCAGTCACATGAAAGAGTACCAAAATATAATAATAATAATTATAAAGAAAATAAATAACAAAATAAATAAATAAATAAAGTACAGACTGGCAAATTATTTTTTTAAAGATTTTATTTATTTATTCATGAGAGACACAGAGAGAGTGAGAGGCAGAGACACAAGCAGAGGAAGAAGCAGTCTCCATGCAGGGAACCCAACATGGGACTCAATCCCGGGACTCCAGGATCACACTCTGGGCGGAAGGCAGGCACTAAACTGCTGAGCCACCCAGGCTGCCCCAGACTGGCAAATTAAAGACACTTCTCTTGGGGCACCTGGCTGGCTCAGCTGGAAGAACATGTGACTCTTGATCTCAAGGTCATGAGTTTGAGCCCCACGCTGGGTGTAGAATTACTAAAAAAAAAGAAGAAATACCTTTCTTTGGGGTGACAAACTGTGCAAACCAACTCTGAATGCTTATGAGACTGTCAGGATCACTTACCCTCCAACTCCTTCTCCCTGACCTCGGCCTACATCTCCCTCACCCTCCGCCTGCTTTTCCTTCCACCTTGGATATTTTCCCTCTCGACCTCAGGCTCCTTCTCTCCCGATGGCCTCCCTCTACCTTCCCCTTGGCCTCCTTTTCCCTAGCCCTTCACATCCTTCTACCTCGACCTCTGAACCTTCTCTCAGGATATCAACCGACTTCTCCCTCCACATCAGCCTCTTTCTCACCAGACCTCGGCCTGTTTCTTTTTTTTTTTTTTAAAGATTTTATTTATTTATTCATGAGAGACAGAGAGAGAGGCAGAGACACAGGCAGAAGGAGAAGCAGGCTCCATGCAGGGAGTCCGACATGGGACTCGATCCCGAGTCTCCAGGATCATGCTCTGGGCTGAAGGCAGCACTAAACTGCTGAGCCACCCGGGCTGCCCCCTCGGCCTGTTTCTCACCTACAAACGGCCACCTTTTCCCTAGCCCTTGTCCTCCTTCTCCCTTGACCTTGGCCACCTTCTCCCTCCACCTTGGCCTGCTTCTCCCTAAAATTTGGCTGCCTTCTCCATCTGCACTTGGCTTCCTTCTCTGTTGCCCTTGGGCTCCTCCCTCGACCTTGGCCTCCGTTTGCCTTGACCTCGGCCTCCATCACCTTCTCCCTCCACCTCTTTCTTCCTCAACTTCAACCTCCTTCTCCCTCCACCTGGGCCTATTTCTCTCTGGAATTTGGGCCTATTTCTCTCTGGAATTTGGTCTCCTTCTCCCTTGACCTCGGACTGCTTCTCCATCAACCTTGGCCTGCTTCCACTTGACCTCAGGCTCCTTTTCCCTCTCTCTTGGTATCCTTCTTCTGTGACCTCTATCCCTTCCCTAGACCTTGGCCACCTTGTTTCTCCACATCGGCCATCTTGTCCTTTGACTTGGCCACATTTCCCTCTGCCGTGGCCTCTTTTTCCCTCGACCTCAGACTCCTGATGCTTCTCCCTCCACCCGCTTCTCCCTCGACCTTGATTACCTTCTCCATCTGCCCTTGGACTCCTTCTCCCTCATCCTCAGCCAACTACTGCCTTGACCTCAACCACATTATCCCTGGAACTCAGCCACCTACTGCTTCAAACTCAGCCTGCTTCTCAATAGAATTCGGCCACCTTCCCCCTACCCATCCACCAACTTCTTCCTCACCCTCCACCTCACTGTACCTTGCCCTAGGCTTCCTTCTTCCTCGACCTCAGCCTGTTCTCCATCGACCTTGGGCTCCTACTACTGTGACCTTGGCCTCCTCCTTCCCCGACCTTGACCTCATTCTTCCTCGAACTCAGCCACCTACTCCCTTGACCTCCGCCAGCTTCTCCCTCAACGTAGAACGCCAATATCCTCAACCTCATCCTCCTTCACCCTTGACCTTGGGCTGCTTGTCCCTTGCCCATGGCTACCTTTCTCCCTCCCTCCACCTGTTTGTCCTTCAACCTCAGCCACTTTCTCTCTAGACCTTGGCCTCCTTCTCCTTCGACCTGGGCATCCTTTTCCCTAGACCTCGGCCTCCTGCTGCTTTGACCTCAGCCACCTTACTCTCTCCCTCAGCCTCCTTCTTCATCAACCTTGGCCTCTTCTTCCCTTGCCTTCAGGCTGTTTCCCCAATGAACTTGGACCCCTTTTCCCTTGACATTGGCCACCTTCTCCATTTGACTTGGCCTCCTTCTCTGTAGCCTTTGGCCTCCTTTCCCTCCCCATTAGCCTCCTTCTCCCTTGACCTCGGCCTGCTTCTCCCTCTCTCTTACATTGCTTCATCATTGACCTTGGACTGCTTATCCCTCGACCTGCGCCTCCTTCTCCCTAAACCTGGACCTTCTTTTCCATGGACCTCGGCCTCCTTTTGCCTCGAGCTCACTCTCCTTCTCCTACAACCTCAGCCATCTACTCACTCTATCTTGACCTCTTCTCCATCGACTGCAGCCTCCTTCTCCCTCACCCTGGGCCTCCTTTTCTCTCACCCTGGGTTTCAGGCTCCTTCTCCCATGTCCTTGGCCACCTACTCCCTAGACCTCTTTCTTTCTCAACCTCGGGCTCCTATTTCCTAGACCTCAGCCTCCATCTACCTCGATCTTGGCCACCTTCTTCCTTGACTTCAGCCTCCTCCCTCGACCTCGGCCTCCTTCTCTCTCTCCCTGGGCCTCCTTGTCACTTGACCTGGGATTCCTTCTACCTCAACCAAAGGCTCCTTTTCACTTGACCTTGGCCTCCTTGGCCCTCAAACTTGGACTGCTTCTGCCTCACCCTCGCACTTCATCTTCCTTGACCTCAGCCACCTACTCACTTGATCTCGGCTTCCTTCTCCCTCTCCCTCAGCCTGCTTCTCCCTTGCCCTCGTCTTGCCTCTCCCTGTCCTCACCCTGCTTCATCTTCGCCCTTGGCCTGCCACTCCCTCTTCTGTTCCCACTGCTTCTGCTCACTCTCTTTTTCTGTGAAATAAAATCTTTAGTATAATTCAAAGTTGACTAAGAAAATGATAGAGTAACAGTTGCAGTTTCAGGAGAGTCAATGCACCATTGGTTGTGATTCCTTCACACTTTTTTTATTGGGCATGACAAGATGGCTGACCCTGACTACTCTTTTCCTGGCCAATTTTCAGGGTTGTTTTTGCATTAGGGATAACAGCCCTGAAGAATGAGGTGATTTCTTCCCCTACAAGAGTGGGCCTTTTTCCATCTGTTGTAAAACTAGCGAATTCCCCAAATCCTCTCCTATACTGTAGCCCACTGCATGTGCCAACACTGATGACTGGCCCGTTGCATCCCCTCCATGAATGTAAGGCACTCAGTGAACCACAAAAAGCACTCTTTATATCCTCTAGCTTCTGCTTTGCCATTTTATCAGACTCTAGATTCTCATTTCTTTTTCCAACATCCACAAAGCAGTAAGAAATTAGCCTTTTAGCTGATAAGTAGGATAAAATCTCATATCCTATAGAATTCCTGACAATACCTAGTCTTTTCATTTCCTTACGAGTGACTTCTAAGAAGTACAAGTTTTTAATTTTGATAAAGCCCAATCTATCAGTTATTTCTTTCGTGGATCATACTTCTATGTCACATATAAAAATTCTTTGTCCAGTCCCAGGTCACACACAGCTTTTCCTGTCCTTGCTTCCAAAAAGTTTTACAGTTTTGGGACCCCCAGGTGGCTCAGTCAGTTGAGCATCTGACTATTGGTTTCAGCTCAGATCATGATCTCAGAGTGGTAAGATCAAGCCCCACATTGGGATACGCAACCAGCAGAATATGTGTGTCCCTCTCCCTCTGCTCCTCCCCTGCCCTCACTTTTTTTTTCTCTCTCTCTCAAATAAATACATACATAAAAATCTTTTTTAAAAAATAAATAATTTATAGCAGCAATGTCCAAAATAGCCATAATATGGAAAGAGCCCAGATGTCCATCAACAGATGGACAGAAGATATACCACAGAAGAAGTGGTATATATACAGAATGGAATATTACTCAACCATCAAAAAATCAGATCTTATCATTTGCAATGACACGGTTGGAACTAGAAGGTATTATGCTAAGTGAAATTACTCAATCAGAGGAAGACAATTATATGATTTCACCCATATGTGAAATTCAAGAAACAAAACAGGATCATAGAATAAGGGGGAGAATAAAATAAATTAAATCAGAGAGGGAGAGAAACCATAAGAGACTGTCAACTCTATGAAACAAACTGAGGGTCACTGGAGGGGAGGGAGCTGGGGAGATGGGGTACCTGGGTGACAGGCATGAAGGGGGGGACGTGATATAATGAGCACTGGGTGTTATATGCAACTAATGAATCACTAAACTCTACCTCTGAAACTAATTTTTTAAAAGTGAAAATAAGTTAATAAATAAATAAATAAAATCTTAAAAAAGAATTTTTACAGTTTTATGTTTTACATTTAGATCTATAATCTGGTTTTAATGAATTTTTTAAATAAGGTGTCATTTTTAGGTCGAGTAACTTTTTTCTTTTTTTGCCTATTGACGTTCAATTATTTCAACATGTTTGCTAAAAGGTATCCTTTCTCCATGGAATTGCTTCTTCATCTTTGTAACATATCAGTTAGCCATATGTGTGTAGTTCTGTTTCTCAAATCTATTTTGTTCCATTGATATGTGTGTTTATCTTTTCTTCACTACCACATTGTTACATTATAGTATGATAATATACAAAATAAAATAGCTGAAATGCAAACTTAAGACATGATCCTATATATGTTAGACTGTGTTTTCTGCAGTATGAAAGGAGAGTATAATTCATATTCCATACTGTATGATATTGTCATACTGCATCATACTACATACCTATAAATCAGTTCATGAAATATTAAATAACTAGGTGGTTGGGTTATAAGTGCTTTATATCATGCAGAAAACTTTGATATTTTGGTGACATTTAGGAAAACTGATTTAGATGAGATGAGAAACTTTATTTTTCCCATTTAAATTAAGAAAAGAGAGTTTTGCTATCCAAAAATGTGGTCTCCAGCATATTTTCAGGAACAGTTTAGATTCAAGTCATGATGAGTGCATATACAATCTTTTTCCACTCTTAAAATTCTAAATAACAACAATGGAAGCAACAATAATGATGGGGCTCAGGGCACCTGGCTGGCTTAGTTGGTAGAGCACACACACCACTCTTAACCTTGAGGTTTTGAGTTCAAGCCCCATGTTAGGTATAAGGAAGACCTTTAAAAAAAGATGGGGTTCAGGGCAGACTGCTCCAAAATATGCCACTTTGGCATATTGATTATTTTGAATTAAAGGTACTTAAGAGGGAGGAGGCAGGGGGAGGGAAATAATAAAAGTTACTTCAGAAACAGCCAGTGCAATAACACTCTGATCCTCCTCTGTCCCCCTGAAAATAGAAAATCAATTTCTACTGGTAGACTAATCATCAGACCTCTAAGTCAGCAGAACCTAAAATCAAAGCCTTGCAAATGGATCTTGAATAGGCAATCCACCCTTCCAGCTGATAAAAAAAAAAAGATATGACCGGGGTAAGGTATGGCCAGTGTGAATTCTGTTGAGTTCTTTCTTGCCTTCTTTTGCTGTAAAATGAGGTCCATCGTCAGAAGCAGTGTTGAATGGGATATCATACTTGTGAGTATGCTCATGAAAGTGGTATCAGTTGAGGTGCCACAGGCAGGGAAGGAAAATCCACACGCAGTCCCCTCCATGATGGAGGGGGATCCATGTAATCACCCTGCCACCAGATGGCTGCTCCTCCCACAGCAGGAAAATGGTATATGTTGGGGGTTTTGGCACTAGCCTCTGCTATTGGCAGGTTGGGATTGGACACTCAACTTTTCTGATAGCCAGATCAGCTATCAGAAAAGGAGGAGAAGTACACATAAGGAGGAGAGAAGTACAGGAGAAGTACACATAACTGAGCCCATGCAGAGACTCCATCTCTGCAACCATTGTCACTTTGTACATGGGCCCCTGAGCAAGCTTCAGAGTAGCTGGAGGAAAAGGTTGACATTCTTATGCAAGTCATCTTATTTACATGATTATTGAGTGTCTTCATCACAGTTGATGACCTCTATTGGGCATTTATATGGAATACAAATGTGTTTATATTCTGTGGCCATTCCTAGAGGTCCAACCACATATTACTTTTCCCAAACCTTCTCGTCACCAGTACTATAAATTTTGTTCATTCCAAGTCCCTGAACATCAGGCCATTTCTCCTTCTAAGCAAAGTGAACAACCAGATATACCACTTGAAACTATGTTCCCAGGTAAGATTTTACTTCTTTTCTGTCCTCTGGGCTACGTGTGTGGGGTTGTAATGCCACAGCAGTACGATGTCACACAAGCTGTATTTACATAGCTTTGAATCATCTACTCTTCAAACAACTGGTGCGATAGTTAATTTTCTGTCTATTTGCTGGGCCAAGGGAGGCCAAATAGCTAGTGAAACATTATTTCAGGTTTGTCTATGAGGGTGTTTCTGGAAGAGATTAACATTTAATTTGTGACTGAGTAAAGAGATCACCCTCACCAATGGAGGCTAGCAGCTGCCAATCCTTCAAGGGCCTGAATGGAACAGTAAGGTGAAGAGAAGGAAAATGCAATTTTCTTGAGCTGAGATGTCCATCTTTTCCTGCTCTCAGACATTGGATGAAGCTCCTAGTTCTCAAGCCTTTGGACTTGGGCTAAATTAAACCACCAGCTTTCCTGGTTCTCCAGCTTTCAAACAGTAGATTGTGGGACTTCTTGGCCTCTATAACCTTGTGTGTGAGACAATCTCTATCATAAATCTCCTCTTATATATCTATATATCTATGTGTATATATATCCTATTGGTTCTATTTGTCTAGAGAACACTAATACAACTGGTTATAGAGAGGTCCCTGCATTACTCTGCTAGGGCTCCCATAACAAAATATCACAGAGTAGGTGGTTTACAAAGTAGAAATTAAAAGTTATTTTCTCATAGTCCTGGAAGGTTAGAAGTCAGAGATAAGATATCAGCAGAGTCAGTTTCTTCCGAAGGTCTCTTTCTTTGGCTGGTTTCTCCATGTATCTTCACACAGTCTTCCCTCTGGGCCTGTGTCCTAATTTCCTCTTCTTATAAGAATACCAGTCCTATTAGATTAGGATTTACCTCAGTGACCACATTTCACCTTAATTATCCTTTTAAAGACCTTAGCTCCAAATACAGTTACATTCTATCATACTAGTGATGAGGATTTCAACAGATGAATTTGGCAGGGTCACCAGGTCAGTTCATTAGAGTCCCCATGAAACCATACGTGTGGGTTGAGAAGGGGAAGGCAGTGTGGGAGACAAAGCCACACGAGGAAAGTGAACCACTGCTCATGAACCTTACACATGCCTCCATAATCTGCTGAAAGCTAAGTCATAGTGTTGCAGGATTTCTTTTCCTCCATTCTTGGTCACGCCACTTGCAACAACAAAGACGTAGAGGAGCCGAAGAGCAGTAGGCAGCAAGGTAAAGTTTATTGAGCAATAGTACAAAGCTCCAGAAGAGGGAGAGGACCCGAGAGGGTTGTGATTGGAATTTCTAAGCCTAGGAGTTTTTATGAGGTTGTGGGTGGGCCATTTTGATCTGATTCACCCTCCATGCTCCTGCCACCCTATGAGGTTTTCGTCCCCACACTCATCTACCTATCAAGTCATTCATTGTTCACGTGGGCAAGGGTGGAGGGCTCCTCCCAGGGTGGTGTAGAATAACACGATAGGGGCTTTTCCTTTTTAAGTAGTTTACTCTTTTTTTAAAATTTTATTTATTTATTCATGAGAATACACAGAGAGGAGAGAGAAGCAGAGACACAGGCAGAGGGAGACGCAGGCTCCATGCAGGGAGCCCGACATAGGACTTGATCCCGGGTCTCCAGGATCACACCCTGGGCCGAAGGCGGCACTAAACCGCTGAGCCACCGGGGCTGCCCAGTTTACTCTTTAAAAAAAAAGATTTTATTCAGTCATTCATGAAAGACACACACACACACACACACACACACAGAGAGAGAAGTAGAGATATAGGAAGAGAGAGAAGCAGGCTCCATGCAGGGAGCCCGATGTGGGACTCGATCCTGGGACTCCAGGATCACACCCTGTGCCGAAGGCAGACGCTCAACCACTGAGCCACCCAGGTGACCTTAGGTAATTTACTCTTAAGATTGGGGAGTCCCTTGCCTCTGCCTTTCTCCCGATGATCCTCCATTAATATATAGCACATCTATTTCTAGTTCCCCCTGTATTCTTCGTGACTCAGACAGGTATGTCAAATGGGGATGTGACAGGGATCCCTAAACTGGAATTTTTTAGTCGTGAAGATGACCCTAATTTCTGTGAGTCTTCCATGCCTGTAGTGTTGGTTTTAGTTGACTCTTTTGAAAGGAGAGCATAGGGGTTAAGAGCATGGACTCTGGAACCAGTTTCTGGTTTCATTTCTGGTTCCGCCAATTATTAATGGGTAAGTGATTTAAACTTTCAATTCCTTATTTACCTTTTCTGTAAAGGTGTACAATGATAGTGCCTACTTTGTAGGGTTGTTGGGCTTTTTTGTAATGTTATTTTGAGGAGTAATGTGTTAATATATGCAAAGTGCTTGGAAGAATGTCTGCCAGAAAATAAGCGCTTTGTATGTTTGCTGTGACTACTGTCATTGGAAGGGGAAGGCAGTTCCAGCCTTCCATCTGGCCCTTCTTTTTTTTTTTAAATATTCTTTATTCATGAGAGACACACAGAGAGAGAGGCGCAGAGACACAGGCAGAGAGAGAAGCAGGCTCCATGCAGGGAGCCCAACGCTGGACTCGATCCCCGGTCTCCAGGATCACACCCTAGGCCAAAGGCGGTGCTAAACCACTGAGCCAGCCAGACTGCCCCCATATGGCCCTTCTTAACAGAAAAATTCTCACTGCACAGGTCAGGAAGCCAGTTAGCATGTTTGGCTAGTTGCTGGTGCTATTACAACTGAAAACCCAGGAACAGGGGAAATTACCACAGCGTGAGTTTGTATACCCACTGGGCCTACTATACATTGGATTTAAGCCAAAACTCCATTTATTTTTTAAAGATTTAAAAATTTTTATTTATTAATGAGAAACACAGAGAGAGGCAGAGACACAGGCAGAAGGAGAAGCAGGCTGATCTGAGGGGCTGTGACACTATCGTGGTGACCCGATTGTTTGGCAGAATTCTTTTCTTTTTTTAAAAGATTTTATTTATTTCTTTTAGACTGAGAGATCATAAGTAAGCATTGGGGAGGGGCAGAGAGAGACGGAAACCAAAGCTGACTTCCTTCTGAGTGAGGATCCTGATGTAAGACTCAATCCCAGGATCCTGAAATCAAGATCTGAGCTGAAATCAAGAGTCAGACACTTAACCGACTGAGCCACCCAAGCGCCCTTGTTTGCCAGAATTCTTTTCATGAAATGGGACATGCTTCTATTTCTGTCATAGGGCTCCCATATTCCAGTAATCACCACCAAAGATCACTGTTGACCAAACCACTTTGATGGCCACTCTACCCAGTAACTCTATTCTGGGGCATGGTTATCAGTTAGCTTTTGCTGTAAAACAAACCCCTACAAGCTTAGAGGCTTAAAACAACAACCATTTCTTTAATTAACAGTTGTTAGGCATTGGCAGCTTGGGCTGGGCCATCCTGCTTGCGTCAGCTAGACTCTCACGTGTCTGTGGTCAGTTGCTGCTGGTGGTCTTGGTGATAGGACCACTAAGGGTTGGTTGGCCATCAGCTGGGGCTACAGGGATGATTGTGACCTAAGTCTCATCTGTTTTGTTCACATGGTGGTAGCAGGTTTCCAAGACTAGCAAGAGTACAGGCCCCAGTGCATAAGCACCTTCCAACCCTGTGCTTGCACTATTTTTGCCAATATCCTGTTGACTAAAGCAAGTCATATGGTAGATTCAAGAAAAAAGAAACAGACCACCTCTTGTTGAGAAGATCTGCAAAGTCCATGCAAAATGGGATTCAGGAAAGGGAAACATTTGTTGCTATTTTTACTCTCTACCACAGGCACCAATTCCAACCCCCACCCCCACCCCTTCTGGACCCCTCTCCCTTTCAAGCACATCACCTAATCTCTTTAGAGAAACACTGTCCATTTTCATCCGGAGATAACTAGGTAGGAGGGTGGGCGGTTGGGGGGGGGGGTAGAAATGCACTTATTCAGCCATTTTTCAATTAGATTTTAAAAATTGTTTTAAAGATTTTATTTATTTATTCATGAGAGACACATAGATAGAGAGGCACAGAGACACAGGCAGAGGGAGAATGCAGGCAGCCCGACGTGGGACTTGATCCAGGGACTCCCAGATCACGCCCTAGGCTGAAGGCAAGCACCAAACCGCTGAGCCACCCAGGGATCCCCAAGATTTTATTTATTTGAGAAAGAGGGTGCACAAGGTGGGGAGCAGCAGAGGGAGACGGAGAAGCAGACTCCCTGCTGAGCATGGAACCCAATGTGGGGCTTGATCCTACAATCCTGAGTTCATGACCTGAGCCAATGGCAGATGTTTCACCAACTGAGCCACCCAGGCATCCCTCAAATAGATTTCAAATAACCAGCTCCTTTGATGCCATCTTCCCACTTCCACTCTCCATACTTGGAGAATGAAGGTGCTTCCTTCAGGAAACTGGCTTCTGCCTCTGCCTCACCCAGGTTTTGCCTGAGATTTGCTGGGCCCTGGTGCCCTCCCATAAGACTGATCCTTCAGATGGAGCCCATCTGCATTCATTCAGAGAATTTCTCAAACACTTGGTCCTTTATCCTCACTCTTTCTACTAATTTTATGAATGAATCTACTTGGTACTTCTTTCTAATTGCTTCTATTTGATTTGGAGAGGTAAACACCTGTCTTCAATTTGGTGTCTTCTACTACAAAAGCCTTCAATTACATTTAAATCTATTATCTCTAGACCCAATATAGCAGTTAAAAAAATGTGTTCCTCCCATATGTACTAAGAGTGGGTAATACAGATAGAAGACTTAAGGTATATGTACCTTATCATGGGAAAGAAGAGCCAGGAGACTTGTACACTTTCCTAAAGACAATAATTTAGCCTATTGCTGTTTATTGTCAGTATGTGGTGTGAGGAAGGAGGCATTTCCTTTACTTAATGCGTCACTACAGACTATTTTGTCTTCTCTGGTTTCTCCCAGGGTCATGGTTGAGATTTTATCATTCCCAGGCTGCTTGTGTTGTTCTGCCTGTCTTAGGCAAAATTTTTATTTTATTTTTTTAAGATTTTATTTACCTATTCATGAGAGACACACACACACAGAGAAGCAGAGACACAGGCAGAGGGTGAACCAGGCTCCACACAGGGAACCCGACGTGGGACTCCATCTGGGGTCTCCAGGATCAAGCCCTGGGCCAAAGGTGGCACTAAACCGCTAGGCCACCGGGGCTGCCCTTAGGCAAAAATTTTAATATAAAAATAAGCAAAGGGGCCAGGACTTACTACTAGGCATCCATTAGGAATACTACCTAGCCCATAAGGTATCAACATGGAAATATATGCAAGATATATTATGTTTAAAAGCAATTGTCAGGGTGCCTGGGTGGCTCAATCCGCTAAGCGGCCAATTCTGGGTTTCTGCTGGGGTCATGATCTCAGGGTCATGAGATCAAACCCTGTGTGGGGCTCTGTGCTCAGTGGGGAGTCTGTTTGTCCCTCTCCCTCTGCTTCTCCCCCTGCTCGCTCTCTCTCTAAAATAAATATATAAAACCTTAAAAAAAGCAATTGTCAGGGCAGAAGGTTTATGATTCCATTTTTTGCTCTGTGACTTGCGTGTGATATATGTATATGCCTTGCTTATTAATATATGTAAATAATTTTTTAAAGATTTTATTTATTTATTCATGAGAGACACAAGGAGGGGGGAGGAGGCAGAGACACAGGCAGAGGGAGAAACAGGCTCCATGCAGGGAGCCCAATGTGGGACTTGATCCTGGGTCTCCAGGGCAGCGCTAAACCCCTGAGCCACCGGGGCTGCCCCAATATATGTAAATAATTGATAAAAAACATATACCAATCTGTTAATAGTCTTTCTGATGAATTGTACCATTCTTATACTATATTTTTATAATATTTCAAGGTTTTACAAATTATCAGTAAAATAATACTAAAAGATTAAGAGATTTAGAAAAGTTGCTCAGCAACTTAATTGATAATTAAAGTGAATGCAAATCAGAGGAGTCATGAATCTTAATTATTACCTTACATATTGGTGAAAAAATTCCAAGATTAACACTCAATGTCGTATACAGCCCTGGTCCCAAAACTTTTTTGATCAACCACATGGATTAAAAAATAAAACTTCTTTGACCTGGAACACTAAACATATATGTTTATGTGATTGTTTGTGTAAATAAAAACGGGATTATATTCCTCATTCTTTTCTGCCACTTGAAAATTTATACTTACGGTAACATTCCCTGTGACAATGTTTGGCATAAGAAAAACCGGAAACATTTAGAATGTTCATCAATAGGGGACGGGTTAAATAAATGATTGAACATTATTAGGCAACATAGATGTTAGGGTAGTGATCAGTCGTCCAAGAGAGTGAGATAGTTATATATTATTGACTCTGAAAGAGCACTGTATGAACATACCAAGTCTGAAAGTATATACAGTAAACGGAATGGTAGTTCTGGTGGGGGCGGGGTGAAGAATGTGAAACTAAGCAGGGAATCGGCTTCCCATTGTTCTTATTGTTTGTGTTGTTGAAAATTTCTAACCGCTTGTTTGCATAACTTTTCCCATTAGAAAATACTAAAGATCTAAAACCAAATTTTCAAAGTCGTTTGAATCATTACAGCAGAAGGCACACATTTTACAGTTGAGAAAATAAAGAGGTTTTGTGTGTTCCTACTAGCTCACAGTTGAGGATTGAAAAAAAATTCCTAAAGGGATTTGAGGCAACAGGAAATGGGTTCACGCTTCTAAGCCATTAAAGATCATGTTTATGAAGGAACTCTTTTAACGTTTGGAGCAAGTTTCGTTTTGCTTCCATTAAAAAGGACCACCAGGAGGAGAAAGCCCAGTCTCCCTTGAAAGCCATGCGCCCCTCCTCCTTCCCTCCCTCCTCAGCCTCCAGCCTCGGGTCCTCCCACCGCGCCCGGTCCCCTCTCCTTCCCAAATCCAGGGGCTCACGCACTACAGTGCACCGCTCGCCCCCGAGGCAGCTCAGCCTGGCGGCCCGGCGAAGCACCAACAATCACGGATTGCCGCTGCCCGAGAACAGCCAGGAAGCAGAGCGTGTGTGGTGCAGCGCGGCTAGCATCTACCGGAGCCCAGTGGGCCCCCCACGCGGATTGCCCCCGCGCGCATCCCTCGGTCCGTCGATCGGTGGGTCAGCACTGCTGGCTGGAAGCCCTGAGCTCCCTGCACTCGTTTGGGAGGCGACATCAGACCGATGGCGGCAGCGGCGGCCCTATCGGGCCTGGTGGTGCGGCTGTCGCGCTCCAGGGCGGCTCGTGGCTCCTACGGCGCCTTCTGCAAGGGGCTCACGCGCACGCTGATCATCTTCTTCGACCTGGCCTGGCGGCTGCGCACCAACTTCCCCTACTTCTACGTGGTGGCCTCGGTGATGCTCAACGTCCGCCTGCAGGTACATATTTAGAGCAACTAACTTTGTGGCTTTGGGGGGGGGGGTGGCAAGGATGGCTGGCTTCCACCCAGCGGCCCGCCCGCCCTAGGGCACAGCACGCGCAGACTGGCGGGGCAGTCTCCCCACTGCCTGCCTTATCTTTTCATGTACACGGGTGGCTGGAAATCATCATTTGCGGAAAGTCTACCGAATATCCAAAAAAGCCACATAGAATGAAAAAGTGATTCATCAGGCAATAGATAGAGGAACAGGAAAGAACTCTAAACTCTGAAAGTCTTCAGAAATACTCGAGAAGTTCTTTCAGCCGTAAAACGTAAAACAGCCAGAACGGGAGGAACCTTCGAGCCACAGGATGCTAGAAGTGGGTCGGGGGGAACAAGAGGAAAGGTTACTCAACCGAAAGGTAAACCTGAACAGCACAACAGTCCCGTTAGGAAGCAGATCTTCCCAATTAGGATAAGATGTGAACAGACTTCCAACTGAACGGAATGAGCAATAGATGGATTGAGTTAGAAGCTGGAAGAAATTAACAACGTGATCTGAAGGGCAAACGCTTCTTCATCCCCAAAGCCAAGGCAATGGCGAACAGAAACTACAGAGGGAAACAAGTATCTCAAACTGTGCAAGGAAAGCAGGCTTCGGAGAGGAAGCAACCTCAGTTGTGGCCGGGTTTTGAAAAGCTGCCAGGAGTGGGAGAAAGGGAATCCGCTCCCACACTAATTTGTGCAGCAAAACTCTGCGCCCGCAGAGACCAATCATCCAGTTCAGCTCTGCTTTGCACTGAACCATATTTGAAGAATCACTTCGACGGAGACAGAAGTTACAGTTTTCCATTTTTGGACCAAATCTGTCAGCGAAGCAGGGAAGACTTCATGATGGTTATAGAACCGGATGGCAACATTAGCCACTTGCACAGTGCAGGGTCCAGGCAACAAGTGGGAGGGAAAAGAGGAATTGGAACTGGGCTGGCGCGGGGGGTGGGCAGGGGGTGGGCGGGGCGGGGGGGGGGTCGCTATTCTCATAAAGCAGGAAGTCCAGATTCTGTCTCTAGTTGAAAGAATAAGGCAGATTTAGGGATCATATTGTTAAAGTGAACAAGGTAGCTAATGGGAGATTTAAAAATAGTGATTCGACCATACTGAGGGAGGGGGAGGTGCTGGAACAGCAGGAAGACAAAATTCCTCATGTTATCAAGTTAAAAAAGAGTAAAGCATGTTCTTAAGGAAGAAAGGACGTAACTGCTAAACAGGTGTAAACATTTTTGCCTCTGGCTTGGGAAACTGAGCTGAGCAGGATGGGCAGGGATTTACTACTTTTCATTATATGCTTTTTTTTAGTATTTTATTTTATTTTTTGAAAACTATGTATTGCTTTGATTAAAAATTAAAACTTGGGATCCCTGGGTGGCGCAGTGGTTTAGCGCCTGCCTTTGACCCAGGGCGCGATCCTGGAGACCCGGGATCGAGTCCCACGTCGGGCTCCCGGTGCATGGAGCCTGCTTCTCTCTCTGCCTGTGTCTCTGCCTCTCTCTCTCTGTGTCTATCATGAATAAATAAATAAAATCTTTAAAAAAAAAAAAAAATTAAAACTTAATAAAAACTGAATTGACTTCAAGTAGAAGGAAATTTGTGGGGGGAGTAGGAGCTGGGGATGGGGACAAGGCCAGGGAGATTCTGCCTTCCTATCTTTCTGCAGAAGTGTATATGCAGAAATGTATGTGTATGTGCCTCATACACATGAGTGTATGTGCCTCAAATGTGCCTGAACGGTCCCATGAAGTACGATTTTTTGGCTTTTCACACCAAACTTAGACCCCAGGGAAAAGCTTTAAAAATAAAAATGGGGCAACCCGGGTAGCTCAGCGGTTTAGCGCCGCCTTCAGCCCAGGGCGTGATCCTGGAGACCCAGGATTGGGTCCCACGTTGGGCTCCTTGCATGGAGCCTGCTTCTCCTGCTTGTCTCTCTCTCTCTCTCTCTCTCTCCCTTTCCCTCTCTCATGAATAAATAAATAAATAATCTTAAAAAAAATAAAAATGGCTGGGACACCTGGGTGGCTCAGTGGTTGAGCATCTGCTTTGGCTCAAGCCATGATCTCCAGGTCCTGGGATCGAGTCCCACATCAGGCTCCCCACACGGAGCCTGCTTCTCCCTCTGCCTGTGTCTCTGCCTCTCTCTGTGTGTCTCTTATGAATAAATAAATAAAATCTCTTTAAAAAATAAAAATTAAAAAATTAAAGTGGCCAGTAATCTTCAAGTAGCCCAGAACCTCCTCACTCTGAAATTGCACATTTCTGCAGTGCTTTAGTTAAGATAAAAATATACATTTATTTATTTTGTAAAACTCACAATTTTTCAAAACCGTTTTCCAGGTTTATCAAGGTGTAAGTGATATATAACACTGTGTAAATGTAAGCTGCACAGACTGTTGGTTTGATACACTTCTAAACTGTGACATGGTTGCCACCAGCATCAGCTGACTTCTCCTTCACATCACATAATTACTGTTTTTTTGTGGTGAAAACATTCAAGATTCGTCTCTTACTTGGTAACTTTCTTTCAAGTATATGATAGAATATTAACTGATCTCAACGTTGGGACTTAAATCCCTAAAGTTTCTTCATCTTTGTTTTTTAAGATTTTATTTATTTATTCATGAGAGAGAGAGAGAGAGAGGAAGAGACACAGGCAGAGGGAGAAGAAGCAGGCTCTCTGCAGGAGCCTGATGTGGGACCCTATCCTGGACCCTGGGGTCACACCCTGAGTCAAAGGCTGAGCCACCCAGGCGTCCCAGTTTATTCATCTTCTAAGTGGAAGTCTGTACTCTTGGACTAACATCTCCTCACTGCCCCCGCCCCCAACCCTCTGGTAACCAGTCTCCTACTCGGTTTCTCTTTTGGCTTTTTCAACTCCATGTATAAGTGAGATCATACAGAGTATTGATGGACACTTTGACGATTGCCTCCAGATGTTTAGACGAGGTGCTGATTTTTTTTTAAGATTTCATTTATTTATTCACAAGAGAGACACACAGAGAGAGGCAGAGACACAGGCAGAGGGAGAAGCAGGCTCCATGTGGGGAGCCCGACATGAGACTCGATCCCCGGACTCCAGGATCACGCCCTGGGCTGAAGGTAGGCGCCAAACCGCTGAGCCACCCAGGGATCCTGAGGTGCTGATGTTTTAGTGTTGGTCATATTAAAGAGCAGGTGTTCTAAACTAAATGCCCCCACATTAGTATAGGGATGCAGGGCAGGCCGCCCCAAGATGAGCCATTTTGACATAAACATCACTTTGAGTCAAAAGCTTTGAGAACCCAGTAGAAGCCGCAAAAGCTCTTTATCTCCCCCTCAACTGCCTGCCCTTACCAGGCAGAGAGCTGGGAACAGAGTATCCTCTTTATCTAAAAAACTTATCTGTATAACAGAGCAACCTTTGTTTTCCAAACATCTCTCCCCTTCCTGCTAATGGTCTTTCTCCCCCTTTCTTTTCAGATCCTACCCCTCTCCTGAGCTCCTAGAGGCCTTGTGTTGCCTCATTGTTTCTGTAATCTCCTGTCTGTGTGGGTTCCTCATTGGTCCACCATTAAACTTGACTTTCTGCTCATCTGTCTCATGTCAATTTGATTCTTGGTCGGTGGGGGGCGGGGAGAAGGTCCTTGAGGGTCAGAGGAACTTCCTCCCCAACAGTAGGAGCTTGGTTCAATAAAAATAGCACAACTAAAAAAAATAGCACAACTATGCAACACCTGGGTAGCTCGGCAATTGAGCATTTGTCTTTGGCTCAAGACGTGATCCTGGATTACCAGGATCAAATCCCGCATCTAGCTTCTTTCATGGAGCCTGTTTCTCCTCCCTCTGCCTGTGTTTCTGCCTCTCTCTCTGTGTCTCTCATGAATAAATAAATAAAATCTGAAAAAAAGATAGCACAACTATATAAAGGAGTACCATGTAGTCCTTAAAAATAAGGGATTCTTTTATCCAAGTGGAATTAATCTAATAGGTGGGAAGTGAGAGGCAGAGAGAGAAGCAGGCTCCATGCAGGGAACCCAATGTGGAACTCGATCCTGGAACCCCAGGATCACACCCTGGGCGCAAGGCAGGCACTCAACTGCTGAGCCACCCAGGCATCCCATGGTGATGATTAGTTTTTAATCATGTTTTTATTTAAATTGTGAGAACTTTATATTTTTGGTATAAGATTCATTATCTGGTGGGTGCCACAGATGCTAGAATTTGGGGAAAGCTTAAGGTAGACCCTTGATTCCCAGAAGCCTTACCTTGTGCTGCCAGGGCCCTATGCTGGTCATACAAGAGGCTCAGACAGAGCTCAGCCACTTACAGAGGATTTGAATTCTAACCAAGGAAACTTGTTTTAATAAAATATTAAAAGCATTATTTATACCAAATACTCAACATAAAAGCAAATCAGTTTCAATGTGGAAACTGTAACTAATTAAATACCACTTTCTTCCCAGAAATCATATCTTGCCCATGAACAAAGATCAAATGCATACATCTCTAAACAATAAACAGTTTATAATTTTTAACTTGCAAAGAGCACAAGCTTTTGGTTTTGTGTTTCACTTTTCAAGTTATTTCCCCTAATTCATTGCAGGGATAATTTCTCTCACCTCACAGAAAAAAAAAAAAAAGGCAGTGTAGCTACAACATCCTCAGATTTATTAACCTACTCCCTTCCGTGCTCATCAGTCCTTCGAGAGCTGAATATCTCTGGCAACCTTTACATTGACTTATTGTAGTTCGATGCAGTTCTCTTGAGCATGGCTAACACTACTCTAGAGCAACAGACTTTAACTCACACTTTCCTACGGAATTCTCTGAAAGCACCAGATGGGAAGGGGCTCCTCTCTTACATGCCAAATATTTTCTCCCTTGACTCTATCATTTCCTCTTCCCAGGGCCTCTCCTGATAATACCAATCATCTGACTTGAGAGGCACAGATGCAGATTCCAGACCAGGGACTTCCTCAGCCTGGGCCTTCTCTTGTGACCCTTAACCCCCCTCCTTGGACGCAATTCCTAAATTGCATTCAGACTCAGACTGGTTCTGGTCTGAATAACAACTGCATGGGCACCCTTCTCCAGAAACTTAAAGAGACTGTCTCTGGCATCTTTGTCCCCAGTGTAGGGGTAGAAGTGGTTGGAGAGTTATAAACATTGTCTTTCGGGATCCCTGGGTGGCGCAGCGGTTTGGCGCCTGCCTTTGGCCCAGGGCGCGATCCTGGAGGCCCGGGATCGAATCCCACATCGGGCTCCCGGTGCATGGAGCCTGCTTCTCCCTCTGCCTGTGTCTCTGACTTCTCTCTCTCTCTGTGACTGTCATAAATAAAAAAAAAACATTGTCTTTCAAGACATGACTTACCAGAAATCCCCCTTTTGATGTTTTACTGCGAATCTAAGAGCTTCACTTAAAATCCTTCTCTTTCCATCACCTGTATTTCTACCCTAAATACTGCTGAGGCCTGGAGTAATGAATCCTGGGAATTTTCAGCAGTTCCCAAAAGATAGGGTGTTAAGTAGATAGAAAAGTAATGTAGAGAATAATAACCTTGTCCTCCTTAAATTCCTAGCAGGTACAAACAGCCTTCTTCCATTCATAGGATTCCAAAAATACTCCCCCCTGGCATAAATTAATTGCTCAGTGTACAACCAAGAACTACACATATAAGCATTCCTAGTCATCCTAGTTGGAGATGAGGTCTTGGGGCCTCTGTTTATAGTTCAAGTTCTCCCAGTCATGATCCTTGATTGCTCTAGCTCTGCGACTATCCCAACTTGATACTGACATTCTGCAATACCATGACCTAAATGTTGAATTCATCACCACCATGCTATCCTATTTACAAATGGAAGAGGTGAGAGAATTTAAAAAGCAAGTAAACAATCATCAGGGACACACAGATAGAGGGTACAGTCCTGATTTCTGCAAAAGCCACGAGGTGGTCCTGTCATTTATGATTTCTCTGTCAATCCCATGTTCTCCTTCATTCCTGAAAAGTCTGAACCCTAGATGATCCTTTGTAGGGTTGCAGTACTCTGTCGTGTGCCCCCTTGGGCTTGTAGTGAAGAATTAGGGGATTAGGGAATACCCTAAGTCTCATCCATATTCATGCTTGTCCTCATTTTACAGCATAAACACCATGATCACTGATTTTGAGTGACTCTAGGAACTAAGAGTGGCTTTATGGAGTGGAACCACGGCTTCAAACCATACTGGATGTTTTTCTCCTAGAGAACTAAAACCTCTAAACCAGCAGAGTAGAAGTAATGAGAAGTAAAACTTGCAGATGGGTCAAGTGCCATGATGAGAAGCACTTCCTTTATTCCCACCCCTCATTCCTAGTCTTGCAAGTCTTGGGAGTGGGAGAAAGAGCACGATATATTGGTTGCTGGTTCATGCTATTCATTACATACTAGCAGTCTCTGCTGTAATTCTCTCATCAGGGCTTGCCACAGCTTCCATATAGCATCCTGATTTACCCCAAACTTTTGGGGGCACCGTTGTATCTGCTAAGGGCCAAGGTGGAGTCTTCCTAGCATGGGAGCCTACAGCAGGTGGAAAATCTGTTTTAGCTGTGTGTCCACAGTAGCCTGTGTGTGGCAGAGATAACATCTCCTTTTTCAAGTCTTGGATGGCAGCAAAAAATTCTTTGCAATTCCCATAAGGATTTTACTTCCTCTGTTGATAAGGAGAAGGAACTCTAATTGACTCCCTTTGCCCCTTTCCCTACCCTATACCCTCTTCTCCAAGAGCCAGGGAGCCAATGTGACAGTATAGAGGAGGCAGATTTGAGTCTCTGGCTGGAGATGTCTGAAGTCAAAAGGCTTGTTGGAGCAGCCTATAGCCACAGGGTGAGTAGGAAGTCAAGGGTGGGGAGGGGGGAGCCTCCCACTCCATGCCTCTCTACAGCTCTCAGGGACGTGCAGAAGATAACTTCAGTGCTTTCTATCACACCATGTGTTCCCTCACAGAGCTTAGAGGAACCAACAGAACCCAGGGGAGCCCTGGAAGCTATCAGCCAGATAAGGAACATGCCATTTGAGGGGACAGAGGATTGAGGACTTGGTCTGATGGGTTTCAAAGGACACCTGGGTGTGCCTGGTTGGCTCAGTCAGTAGAGCATGTGACTCTTGATCTCAGGGCCATGAGTTCAAGTCCCATGAGGGGCATACATACATACATAGAAGCACACTCAGATGTCCCCCCCCTTTGAGAGGGTTCTCAGCCACAGTTGAGGGGGGCACACCCAGAGGCTGAATATCAAACAGCAAAAAACAGTAGCTAAATACTCTAAGCCATGTGCTGCCCAATGCGAAGTCTACCCAGGAATGGTAGAATCATACTGGGGAAGGACCTCAGGGTCTCACTGGGCCTACTGAGTGGCGGACTCAGGGAAGAGCTCCATTTTTCCCCTAAACTCCATCAGCACTCTGTCTACTCTGCAGTAGGTACTCCTCCAGGAGTATTCTGAGTCCTTCAGTGCTCGCATTCCCTGAAGGCACTTGATAATTAGCCTCTGAAAGGTTTAAGGCTGTCCTGATCCCAGCTGTAAGTCGCCAAGGTCAATGTGTACAGGTGCTTTCAAGGCAAGGCCAAGGGGAAGGTTCACAAATGTAACAACAAATTTCTTGCTCAGGGGACACCTGGGTGGCTCAGGGGTTGAGCAACTGCCTTTGGCTCAGGATGTGATCCCAGGGTCCTGGGATCCAGTCCCACATCAGGTTCCCCACAGGGAGCCTGCTTCTCCCTCTGCCTATGTCTCTGCCTCTCTGTGTCTCTCATTAATAAATAAAATCTTTTTAAAAATTATTGCTCAATTTCACCTGTCTTTTTTTTTAATTTTTATTTATTTATGATAGTCACAGTGAGAGAGAGAGAGAGGCAGAGACAAAGGCAGAGGGAGAAGCAGGCTCCATGCAGGGAGCCCGACGTGGGATTTGATCCTGGGTCTCCAGGATCACGCCCTGGGCCAAAGGCAGGCGCTAAACCGCTGCGCCACCCAGGGATCCCCTGTTTCCCCATTCTAAGGACTCTAAGTCTATGTAATTAGTGATTCAAGCCTGGGCCCTGTGTGGGAGCTATTCCTCTAGCTGTTAGATTGGTATGGTGACTCAAATGCTAGATGCCTCTGTTGGCCATACCTAAGCATCTTTCTGGTTATAGAGATCAACTAAGGCCTTGGTAGATGGTCTAAAGATTTCATTCTTGGGAACTCCAAGCTTAGTTATCTGTAGTCAGAGATCTCTGTATGTGTAGTAATCTGTTTGGGCTGCCATGATGATATTCCATAGCCTGGGGAGCTTAGAAAATAGACATTTATTTTCTCATAGTTTTGGAGACTCAAAGTCCAAGATCAAGGTGCCAGGAGAGTTGGTTTCTGGTGAGTCCACTCTTTCTGTTGTAGAAACTGAAGGCAGGCCGCCCCAAAATGGACCACTCTGGTGTGAAATTATTTTGAGCTGAAGGCCACCGAGACCCTGCAAGCTCAAGGGAAAGTTTTGCCCCTTCTTTAACTACTTAGAAGAATCTAAATTGAGGGTCTTTCCCAGAATAAGAGTTATTACCAGAGATAAATTTTATCCAGAGTTACCCACCTGGATGGCAGGCCAAACATCTAATTACCAATATCTGCCCCATGAAGTATATTCCTTTCCTCTAAAGTCCCAGATCTCTACCCTCTTCTGTTTAGTTCAGGATGACAGATAGACCTCAGATTGCCTGCTGTCTTTGGAATTTCCATGTCTGTATGGATTCCCCATAGGTATGCTATTATATGTGATTTTCTCCTATCTCATGTCAACCTTTCTCTTGTTCATTTGATTCTTAATCCATCTAGAAGGACCCTTGAAGGAGAGGGAAATTCTTCCTTTCCAACAGTGTCTTATAGATGGCTGCCTTCCCATTGTGTCCTTACATGACTTTTTTAAATGTGTGTGTAGAGAGAGATCTCTGGTGTCTCTTCTTCTTCTTATCAGGACCCCAGTCCTGTAGGATAAGGGCCCATCCTTATGACCTCACTTAACCTTAATTACGTCCTTGAAGTCCCTATCTCCAAATACAGTCACCTTAGGAGTTAGGGCTTCAACATATGAATTTAGGAGGTTGGGGAAGCACAGTTCAGTGCATAACAGTGTGGCAGAACACTCCCAGATGTCTTTTATAGTAACAATACCCACTTTGCTGCTGATGTTAACTGCCACCACCTAGACTCTATTCTTGTCTCTGTGCAACATGCTACAAACCAGACAGCCCATTTTAATGGCATCTACTTTTTCACCAGCATCCTCAGTCTAGAAAGAACAGTCAGCATAAGTGCTTTTGAAAGTTTCTGATGCTTCACTCACCTACTAGTTTCCTGAGGCAAAGGTAACAGGACAGACACTTAAATTTCTTTGGAGGGTAAAGTTAGGGAGTGAATGGGGAGGATGCTCATGGGATCTGACACAGTATTCTCATGTTTAGAACTTTTGAATCTCTTCCTCTACCTTATGCCAGTGGGTTCTAGCCCCTCAGTGCCATATATCACAGGGTAGCATGTGGGCCCAGTTTGCATTAGACAACCCAGAAATAGAATCACAGCCTGCTGCTTGAGCCTGGCCCAGGGAATAAAATTCATGAATGTTTATCACTCATTCTGCATTTAACTCTGTTCCTTGACCAACCTTGCATCTCACTTCTGACTCCTGGATAACATGCCTTAAGTCAATCTAGAAGGATGACAGAATCTTTGGATGGTGGATATCATGTTCTCCGTGAGGTGGCTCCTCCCTGTCTACACACAAACACAGAATAGACAGCCATTACTGGCTCACATTATGAATTAAATGACCATTGAATCCTTCTTGGTGGATTTGGAATAGCCTCATCTTCACAGGATACGATATTATCTTCTCTACGTGAGGAGGAAGGAGGGTTACAAGCAGTTGACTTCAATATTTATTGCCCTCCACAATGATTAGTGCAAGCTGATCATGACTCTACCATTCCCTTTGTCAGTAGATGGGAAAAAAACCACTGATCCAATTGGGACCACTGAAATTTGAAAAGTGCACTAGGGTGCTTCCAAAAAAGATCCCCTCTCTCCTAAGAAGTAAATTTCCCTGTGGACATTGTTAGATCTGTATATGACCCCTGTGAACTGCTGTAGCCATCTTGCCAAGATCCGGCCAATAATGAAGCCGGAGAATGTCATCTGGAGGATGACAGATCCACAGAGAACTCGAGCTGGAGATCTGTGTCTGGAGCCTGCTATACTTCTGGACTCCTTCCCTGATGTCACTAAAAAGGGGGAAGCTCTTACTAAGTGTATAACAGGTGACTTAAATACACACGTGCATTTCCTTTGTGTGTGAGAGGCTCTCTCTTGCCCAACATAAACTATTTGAGTTGTTGAGGTCAAAGCCATCATTCAAATTGTCACTAATTCACCGAAGGAGTTCAATGAAAATAAATCAGATTGTGAAACTGAGACTGAGGGAGGGGAGATGGCTTAGGAAAAGCGGTTGTTTCGGCACATTAATCTGTGCCTGTCTGTCAGGACTCCAGAGAGGGTGGTGTGGGCAGAGTAGTTGGCTTTGCTGCCACAAAAGCTTCCATGGCAAAGGGACTGCTGCCCTCACCTCCCCCTTCCCCAGCTAGACGTCATTTTCTGTCAGCTCTCCTCGTCCCAGGCTGGAAACCTGGCCTGTGAGGCATACACACAAACAGCCCAGGACTTCCCTGGTACAAGCATCATGACAGACACTCATTTGACTAAACCATTGTATATCCACACTCAACTTCATCCAGTTCCAGCTTTCCAGCCTGTGCAAACACAGCCTAAATCAAGAAATAGACTGCCATCTAGAGGTCATTCATATCAGAGGAAAAAGGATTCAGACATTATTTGCTGGGTTCACACTTAGGGAAGTTCTTTTCCTATTGGGGCCTAAATTTTGTTGCCTGGAAAATAAGGGGGTCATTCTAGGTCAGTGGTTCCCAAAGTCATCTCCACAAAGCGGGTATGCCTGTAGTGGCTTGTAATTAGGGTTGTGCATCAGAATTTTCTATGATCTTTGAAAAAATATATATGCCCATGCTTCATCCCCAAATATTCTGGCTCACTGAGCATGGAGCAGAGTTAGGGCCTAGACACATTTGTAAGACAAAAGCAAAAAACATTCCAGGGGTACCTGAGTGGCTCAGAGGTTGAGCATCTGTCTTTGGCTCAGGTCAAGATCCCGGGGTACTGAAATCGAGTCCCAAATTGGGATGTCTGCTTCTCCCTCTGCCTATGTATCTGCTTCTCTCTGTGTGTCTCTCATGAATAAATAAATAAAATAAAAAACATTCCATGGGTGCTTCTAAAGTACTCCCATGTTAGGGATTTGTGATGTAGGTAGTGATAAGAGCTTCTCCAACAATGCTAGCCAGGCTTCCCTCACTACTGGGATCTGGAAACCTTTAATATTCCACTGTACATTGTGGATTTCCAATAAGTGTTAATAATATTTAGCTTTCTCAAAGGTGCTTGACCACAAAAACACCTCCTAACAATTCAGACACACCAGTGTTTCTTAGATCGCGGTCAAGAAAATCCTAGATTGGTCACCTTGGATTGCCAGAACAAAATACCATAGACTGGGACACCCGGGTGGCTCAGGGGTTGAGCGTTTGACACAGGGCATGATCCCGGGATCTGGGATCGAGTCCCACATAGGGCTCCCTGTATGGAGCCTGCTTCTCCCTCTGCCTATGTCTCTGCCTCTCTCTGTGTGTCTCTCATGAATAAATAAATAAAATCTTTAAAAACAGAAACAAAATACCATAGACTGGGGAGCTTAAACAATAGAAATTTACTTCTTGGAAGTCCAAGATCAAGGGGCCAGTCAAATCAGTTCCCAGGGAGAATTCTCCTCCTGGCTGGTAGATGATTGCCTTCTAGCTATGTCTCCCATGGCTCTTACTCCGTGTGTGTGGACACAGAGAGAGAGACAGAGAGAGAGAGACAGAGATACAGAGAGAGACAGAGAGCTCTCTTCTTCTTTTCCTAAGAACACCAATCCTATGGGATTAGGACTCCCACCCTCATGACTTCATCTAACCTTAATTCTCTCCTAAAAGCCTTATCTCCAAATACAATCATGTTGGGGTTAGGGCTTCCACATATGAAATTGGGCAGAGGAGTGGGGGAGTACACAAGTCAGGCTATAGTGCAAGGAGGTATCCAAGACAATCTGAGGATACATCTTAAGATTCTTAGTGAAATATGTTTTTTGATGAACCATTTGTCATGATATTAAGGAACTTCCCAGGGGAAGACAGCATAAAATGACCCCAAAGGGGTGTGTTTTCAAAGTGTTCTGATTGCCTCTGATGAAAGATATTGACAAAGAACAAAGTATTACTGTGATGACCAACAGGAACCAATATTCTGAGCCTGCTCAGAATGCTAGTCCATGTTGATGTGGGGAACAAAAGCAGAAGAAAATGTATTAGATTTCCTTACTGCTTACAGCCCACTGACAAGTCCTTGAAACCAGCAGAGTGGGGACACCTGGATGGCTGGCTCTGGTTGAATGTCTGCCTTTTGGCTCAGGCCGTGATCCTGGATTCCCTGGGATCTGAACTCAGTACCTTAGACCGCTCGGCCATCCTGATATGATTCCCAGGGATCTGATCAGCATTGAGATGGAGTCCCACATGGGGCTTTCTGCAGGGAGCCTGCTTCTCCTCTGCCTATGTATCTGCCTCTCTCTGTGTATCTTTCATGAATAAATAAATAAAATCTTTAAAAGGAAAAGAAAAGAGAAAAGAAACAGGCAGAGTAACATTGCTCCAGGGACTCAGCTGCCTCCATTTTTAACACTCTGATAAGGGCAAAAGGCAATCTTAGACTGACACCCTCACCCCCACCCCACCCCAGAATCCTGTAAGCCTACTTTAACATATAAACATTCCTTTAGAAATTTCCTTTATCTCTATCCCCCAAGATATGAGTTGGCAATCATCCCACAAGCATATGGCCCACCTATATATATCTGAAGGGTCTCATGACTAAGGTTTTATTAGACAGTAACAAATGACCTTTTTCCCAACAATAGCCAGCCCCCTCAAGGCCCTGGAAGCTTTGCTTTCAAAATTCCTGAGACTTACACTCTCCCTAACCCCCTCCCAACTTGAAAGTATACAATGGGCCACTCCTCATGATCCCAGTGCAGCTCTTTCTATCCCCGGGTCCTGTCCCCATGCTTTATTTATTTACTTTTAAAAGATTTTATTTACTTATTCATGAGAGAAAGAGAAGCAGAGACACGGGCAGAGGGAGGAGAAGCAGGATCCATGCAAGAAGGTTTACATGGGACTGGATCTGGGTACTCCAGGATCATGCCCTGAGCCAAAGGCAGATACTCAACTTCTGAGCCATCCAGGCGCCCCTGTCCCCATGCTTTAATAAAATCACCTTTTTTGCACCAAGAATATCTCAAGAACTCTTTCTTGGCTGTCAGCTTCAAATCCTAACATCTTTCCTACATCACATAACACATTCTCACTCCTAACCTAGATGGATCCATGCCATGCCTTATTTATTATCACAAAGCAAAAAGTTTTACCGATCCCACTGTCTGGGATCGGTAAAACTGTATTCCTGCATCTGAACTTTGCACAACATTCAAGATGTGGGCTAGATATTTATTTTCTTCTACTCTCCTGGAGGTAGACAGGAGATTCTCTTTATTTTTTTCCTCTCTCTTTGGGTACAAGAGGGAAGGCTGAGTTGAAATTCCAACTCCTTGTAAACTCACAGATGGTTCCTTTATGCCCAGTTTTGGATTCAATATTCACCATTATTAGGTTAGAAGAGATTCATATCCCACACATAGACATTGTCCTTATATATTAGCTCATGTCCTCTTATGAGTCTATGTTCTGTTTTTGAGACTCTGCTTTAGGTATTAGCTCATATTTCCATGCATAGGCTGTGTTAGGCCACAGCTGCAAAGGCCATAGCAATACCTCCCAGCCCTGGATGCACAGCGCTTTGTTCTGGGATTTTGCCACTCCTTCCATTAGGAAGTGGAGCCTATATCTCCACCCTCTTGAACCTGGGCTGGCCTGTGGCTTGCTTGAACTAAATATAAGGCAGTGGAAGGGACACTGTGGGATTTCAGAGCCTCATCATGGAGACTCTGAAACTTCCATTCTTGTTCTTCTGGATCCCTGAGACCTCCATGTCAAGGAGCCTGGGAGCCTAAATCTCTTGGGAACTATGAAATAAATAGACAACTGAGCCATACTTTAACCAAAGCTACTGAGCACGAGGCCAGGCTAAGCATGTTCACCTTCAATCCAGAGTCTAAAGCTACCCTGGAAAAATACTAACTTGCTATCTGGATCTGACACAAAGGACCAATGATTCTTGGCCCTGTGCTCTGTAAGGCCCCATATTGCTGGCAGTTGAGCAGTGACTCAGTGTTCTAAGAGGGCAGAGAGAAGACTCTGAACCCAATCTTCATATAAACAGTCCACAAGCCCTCCTCAGGGTGGTGAGATGCAGAGCTAGGGCTGGGCTCGCTCCATCTTCCAGGCTGCCTATTGTCATTTTTCTGGATTCTTGCTGTTTGTCAAAGCCATCCTGAAGGTTTTATCCCACCAGAACTCATTTTATAAACACATGTGTGAATAGGCAGGGCTGAGGGGAAGAAAAGTGAGGAAAGAGTAGGCATGGTGGTCAGCCCAGGCTCTGCCCTGCCTGAAACACAGCCTTGACCCTCACATCCTAGGAGAGGCTGTCCTACCCATCTTGGCCCACAGGATCTGGTCTATTCTGTTCTGTGGGCTTGTGCTCAGGGTCACATCCCACTGAAGCCTCATGGTCTACCACCAATGGCTACATAAACATCATCTCGATGCCACTGTGCCATCCTAATGGCACAAATAAAGCACGTCCCAAATGAAAATGACAGAAAAAATGAATACACTGATGCACTGAAAACGTGGGATTGTGGCCGTGTTTTCCTCTCTTGCACAATTGCTGTCCTTGCCTTTACTGTGAAGTTAAACTGCTGATGGGAGTGTTAATTAGCACAACAAATGAGGAAACCTGGGATCCCTGGGTGGCGCAGCGGTTTGGCGCCTGCCTTTGGCCCAGGGCGTGATCCTGGAGACCCCGGATCGAATCCCACATCGGGCTCCCGGTGCATGGAGCCTGCTTCTCCCTCTGCCTGTGTCTCTGCCTCTCTCCCTCTGTGTCTACCATAAATGAATAAATAAAATCTTTAAAAAAAAAATGAGGAAACCTGTTCAGCAGTATCTACTGAGCTAAACATAAGCATCCCTTGTTACCCAGCAATTGGAACCTTGAATTCTCTGCCTCACAGATAAATGTGTATAGATGTTAAAGGAAAAAGGTGCTCAAGAACGGACTTTGGAGAGCAAGAGAAGAAGCAGAGAGACTAATTAGGAGGCTGTTAGATTATTGATCCAGGAGAGTGGTAAAGGCAGTATGGACAAGGGTAGTAACAGTGGAGGTGCAATGAAGTGGTCAGATTCTGGTTGTAGGTTGAAGGCAGAGCTGAGGATTTGCTGATGAAGTTAATGTGGGGGCATGAAAGAAACAGAGTCGAGGAAGACACCAAGGGGTTTGACTTGAGCAATAGAAAGGAAAGAATTACCCTTTACCAAGGAAGGGAAGATGGAAGAAGAGCAGGTTTGGGAGGGAAAAACAAAGCCTTGAAAAAAAAAAAAAGAAAAAAAGAAAAAAGAAAAACAAAGCCTTGAATAGAACCTTCACAAATACAAAAAAAAAAATTTATTTTTAAAAGTAAAACTATAGGGGAAGCCTGGGTGGCTCAGCGGTTGAGCATCTGCCTTTGGCTCAGGGCGTGATCCCGGGGTCCCAGGATCAAGTCCCACATCAGGCTTCCTGCATGAAGCCTGCTTCTCCCTCTGCCTGTCTCAGTCCCTCTCTATGTCTCTCATGAATAAATAAATAAAAATTTAAAAAATAAAATAAAATAAAAGTAAAACTATAAAATCAGTGAAACTAAGTTTCCTTTAAATGTTCCAATATAGGGATGCCTGGGTGGCTCAGCAGTTGGGCGCCTGCCTTCAACTCAGGTCATGATCTTGGGATCCAGGATTGAGTCCCACATCAGGCTCCCTGTGAGGAGCCTGCTTCTCCCTCCGCCTATGTCTCTGCCTCTCTCTCTGTCTGTGTCTCTCATGAATAAATAAATATTTAAAAAAATAAAAATAAATAAATGTTCCAATATATAAGCCATCTATAAACTTAGTAAGAGTTCTACTTAAGGGGAACCTTGGGTGGCTCAGCAGTTGGGCGCCTGCCTTTGGCCCAGGGGGTAATCCTGGAGTCCTGGGATCCAGTCCCACATCAGGCTCCCTGCATGGAGCCTGCTTCTGCCTCTGCCTGTATCTCTGCCCACCCCGCCCCGTGTGTCTCTCATGAATAAATAAATAAAATCTTAATAGAAAAAAAGATTTCTACTTAAAATTCCAACTCCAAACCCTTTATTCGATTACATATTTTAAATTGGAATGTCAGGGGCCACATCATGTTTGAGCCAAGTTGTTGTGAGCATGCAGGAAGGGGTGATCTGCAGCATTATTTCATAAAAAAACCACGATTTACAAAAGACACTGTAGTGTCATAGCCCTAACTAAATGATGAGTTACATGCATACATGTGATTATGATATTAGAGAAGGTAATGTCATACTCAGAGTGGTAATTCAACGTTGTGGTGTTGGTCATAGACTAAAGCACATGCCTCTCATAAAATCATATGATCCCTTGTTTTTCTCTTTTCAACATTTGTGGAGATGACCATATGATGAGCTTCCTTGGGACTCTCATTATAGCAAATTAAGCGATCCCTTAAAATCTAATTCTCCGGGATCCCTGGGTGGCGCAGCGGTTTAGCGCCTGCCTTTGGCCTAGGGCGCGATCCTCGAGACCCGGGATCAAATCCCACGTCGGGCTCCCGGTGCATGGAGCCTGATTCTCCCTCTGCCTATGTCTCTGCCTCTCTCTCTGTGTGTGTGTGACTATCATAAATAAATAAAAATTAAAAAAAAAGAACTTCTTAAAATCTAATTCTCCTTATATTCCCTCATCATAGTGCATCACTCTTTGACTATGCTGCTCCGGATTATGTTGGCTAATATTTGGGGTTTTCTCATTAATGTTGCAAGCAACATCTGCAGCCTGGATGCCAGTACCTCTGCCTGAGAGATGCATGAGTAAGCAGGAAAATGTGTCCACAGAACCTCGCGCAAGGGGCGTCCAGAGACGTAGGGTCCGCTGAGGAACTCAAAAGGATGAGAGGCCCGCAGAAAAGGTGTGCACCAGGCCGACCTCTCAACTCCAAAACTTTGGGACCTTCCCCTCTCCAAACATAGCGGGCTCCGCCCCCGGCCCCTTCCGTCACCAGCAGTCAGTTCCGGGGACCCTAGGCCTCACTCCTCGAATTCCACCCAGCCTCCTCTCTCTAACGTTAGGCCCTCCCCCGCCTTCTTCCCACTAGCGGCCTTGTGGGCAGAGCCTGCGCAGACGTCAGGTACTGCCCATGGCCCTGCTTGCCCTGGCCCTGACCCGGACCCCGCCCCCCGGAAGAATGCACCTCTATAGAGGCCTAGGAATGCAATGATGGAAAGTAATGCCATTTAGTGGTGTTTGGTAAGGACTATAAGTAAATACCTCGGGTAAAATCATACCCGCCGACCTAAAATAGGCCCAACAGGGAATGGGTCACAGCCTCATGTGAGACACATTCTGTAATACGAGAGGATAATAAAAGGGATATAAAGTTCCAGCTGTAGTTTGAGAAAAAGAGAAGTGATTTAAACTCTGGGTACTGATGAACCTCTCAAGCAGGAGGAAAATGAGACACTGCAACTGGGGCCCCTCTGGACTGGACACCAAGAACAGAGCTGCTGATGCCCAGTCATCTCATATATTTACAGACAGAACATACTGCCACAGGCTTGCTCTCCTTTCCCTTGGGACGTTTTACCACAGTAATGATAAAGCTATTCGTTGGGATATTTTGGTAAAGATTTAAGTAATCTCTACAACCCAATGTGGGGCTCAAATTCAACCCTGAAATCAGCCAAGCACCCCTGCTGAGATGTTTAAACCATTGAATGCTGTGGGGGAGACATGTAATTTTAGTTAACTGGAAATTTTAAACAAGCACTGGAAACTGTATTGATATGTTTATGGAACAAACTTTCAAAAAACATCTTCTACCCACCTAACTAATTTAGTTCTGCTGTTACTAAGCCTTTATTAGACCTAGTGGAATGTTGTAATGAAAGATGCCTCAGATATAAGGGACCAAGATTCTAATGCTGACATCACTGGTGAATTACTGAGGACTTGCTGCTTCTAGTTTTGATCCTACTGATTTCTGGACTGATCTGTATAATCATGCTGGTCATTGTACCTCTGCCTTACCCTTGGGAGGACCAGGAAAATCCCCCATCACTTCCCCAATCCCCAAATATGTGTCTGTGGCCTGTAGAAAGTGCTAAAAGGACCACTTTTCCTAGGGAGCTATTGGATTGTTTAATAACTTCAGGTGAGTACTTTTGTAAACAAAGGGTAGAGCTTTACAAAGAGAGGGAACTTTTTAATCCCGACTCTCAGAGACCTCATTCCCTTGCCACACCCTGCTGTTAATGTGTCAGATTCTATAGTTCAGAGCTCTTCCCCAGTTCAGGTGATGATGCACATGGTAGAGCTATAGCTTCTGTGATCATCCTGGTGTTAATTGTGAATAAGAAAAAACTACAAATGAGATTTTCTAAAGCAAATAGATTTTATTAGAACACAAGTATTTTACAAAATGTAAGAAACTTGAGCAACAGACCCATTTTATTTTTTTTATTTTTTAAAGACTTTATTTATTCATGAGAGACACACACAGAGAGGCAGAGACACAGGCAGAGGGAGGAGAAGCAGGCTCCATGCAGGGAGCCTGATGTGGGACTCCATCTGGGGAATCCAGGATCACGTCCTGAGCCAAAGGCAAACGCTCAACAGCTGAGCCACCCAGGGGTCCCCACAAACTCATTTTAAAGACAGAAATGAAGATATAGCTCAGGGGAACTCAACAGTATATCTTCTAAATTATATTCTTTGCAGTGAAAGAATACTAATGAGCCTTTTGAGGGAATTATCCCTTCTTTTTTTTAAAAAGTTTGTTTTAAAGATTTTATTTATTCATGAGAGACACAGAGAGGCAGAGACACAGGCAGAGGGAGAAGCAGGCTCCATGCAGGGAGCCCGATGCGGAACTCGATCCCCGGTCTCCAGGATCACGCCCTGGGCAGCCTCAGCCAGCGCTAAACCACTGGGCCACCAGGGCTGCCCTTTCAAAAGGTTTTTTAAAGTAATCTCTACACCCAATGTGGGGCTTGAACTTAATAACCCTGAGATCAAGAGTCACATGTTCTACCGACTGAGCCAGACAGGCACCCCCAAGTTATCCTCATTATTGGGGCCTAGTCCCAAACTCTAAATATAACAAAAGTATCACTGGCTCAACTATGATAGGCTGAAAAGTATAAAACCACATAGATATGGTTAGGGAACTCAGACTGGGGAACAGGCTCAAAGAAAAGTACCTACTGGTGAGACCAAATGGCCAGAGACTATGGCCCTCCACCCTGTAGAATACAAATACAGTACACATACACATTTTTACATGTTCTCATATACAAAATATTTTGAAAGATTTCTTGCATAAGCACAAAATCACAATTTTAAACAATGAAAACAACCCCCAATCCACGCCAATCCCAAAATCACATTAACCCAAAGTCCAATTTCTGGTTATATGACAAATAGCTGTTGTCACAGGGCCACTCCTTGAGTCCAAGTCCTCCAGGTGAAGTTCATGGCTTCAGTAGAACGGCTATAATTCAGTGACATTTAAAATCCTATGGACTAAAGGTTACCCTTATACATAGCCAGGGCAAATGCCACATGGAAATGGAACAATCAAGGCAAAACAATAATAAAGAAGCAGTATTTTCCCATTTCCCTGCACAGAAACTTCCTTCCCTTTCAGTTTACAAATCTAATAACATTTGAAGGGAGCACTCATCTGTAATCATGGGAGGGGTTTTATTTTATTTTATTGTAAGTGTGTCAGCACCCCCACTGGTACCACCTGTAGTCTTTGAGCAGAGAGCAGAGTGGCGTCTATGACAGTCCTTTAGCATTCTGTAAAGCTGCTGTCTGATGGGGGAAATCGAGGCAATCAGTGAATCTCCTCATGAGTAACTGAATACAGCCCACTGCTGTTCTTTTCTGAAACTGATAAGAAGCAGTACAGTAGGGTCTGTATAGGAATAAGAAAAGACAAGGGAAGCTCAGAAGCCCCACCCGAATCTCAAATGCTGCAGGCTGCCATCTAATCCATAGACCGCACTCCTGAGACAGCACAATGGACAGAGGGGGGTAAACTCAAATCCAGAGGGGCCCAGAGGCCATTGCTTAAGCTTTCTAAGGGTATACACGTTTTCAATGCCATTCCCACCCGGTTGAGAGGCCTGCACACTAACTATCCCTAACACAGGCCCCGAGTTCTCCCCTCCTAACAAGTATTCTGTCAGGTCCTCTGTTTCACGAGGTAGGCAAATGACCCCTCCGGCCCACCAGTACACTTCAGAAAGGGAAGTTATGAGCTGCTGGGAAGTACAGCTCAAATTGCCAATGGACCCCTGAGGGCAGCCTATCTAGTCAAACCGTCTCCAAATGAGGTTTGTAGTTCCAATCCTCATTGCAGTGGGCTCTGTGGGTCACAGAGAGCTCTTCCAAACAAAGGCAAGGCTAAGAGCATAAGCATAAGCAGGAGAAAGGACAAACAGTTGCTCACACTCATTAACCATCTCTCAGGTGGTGCTTCTGGCACAAGATGCTCTAGAGGGAGTTCTCTGCACGGGCCTAACTTTGGCCAGTACTCAGGACTCACCAGTCCGGGGGGGGGGGGGGGGCACACAAATACCCAGGGGACCTGGTATCTCCTGGTAGCATGTTGTAAAGGCAAATAAAATAAGAATTAAAGTTAAATTATCCCCGTCAAAAGGAGGGAGAGGACCTCCTTATTCATAAAACTTGTAAATCTGAGTTCCCTGTCTCTTTGCATGGTGCATGGTAGGCAAACCTTTTTAAAAAGTTAGATAAGCCTCTTGCCAATTTTGCAACTCAGAAACTTCCCCAAGGGCCCTGCAGGGCCTAAGAACTAGGTAAAGGGGGTGGGACAATTTAGGCAGCTGAAGCCCGAGAACTCAGTTACCCCCTTGAGAAAAACAGAAAGGGGAATGAACACCACAAGGTAGTGCCCAAGAGGCAACAAAGAATGTCTCTGGACAACAACATCACTGTAAGCAACAGAAGCTCCTCCTCAGAAGGAGGCCTCAGATTATTGTGACATGCAATAAGATAGCAGGTGAGGGGCTGCAGATGCCTTTGTTCATAGGCCTACGGTAACACAGAATTAAAATGAGACAGCAGAACCCACACCAGTAAGCAAAACCATCACTTGGAAAGTGGAGAATAATCCTCTGTCATTCTAATGAACGTCTCAACTATACAAGACAGTCATAGTTTCTCATAGTGTATCCATCAGTGGTCTCCTGTCCCCCAGCTATGCTGACCCAAAGGGAGTATGGGAGAATAGAGAAATGCAGGAGACACACTCCTGAATCTACAGTGCCCACCACAACTTCCACACCAAGTCCCTTGTCCCCCACCACTGTAAAGTTTCCTTACCCTCTTAGAGAGCACTCATAGCCCTGCTGGACCCCATATTTCACTGATCAAGTGACCAAGAAGCTGCAATGGGGAAACTAGAGTACCCCCAACTCAAATTCCAACTCCCCCTTCTGCTTTCACCCCTTTGGTATTTGGTAGCCTCAGTACAACACACAGATGCATGAATCCTTTACTGTTGTGCTTACAGCACTTTGTTTCCTTGACTGGAAACAAAATCCCCTTAAAGCAGTGTCTCCAGTATCATGTCCAGTCCACTGACAGAAACCATGCGCTCTTCTTGTCTTCCCACCAATGTGCAGAGTTTAGTCAGCAGAAGAGTGTAGGAAGTTAACAAGAAAATGCTTGGACAAAATTCCAACCACATTCCCATATGCAAAATCAGGATTCCTATTGATCCCAAATATGCCATTGCTCTGCATAGTAGACCTCATTTGTTCAGCACCTTTGTGTCAGAGCACAGAAGCCTAACAACTGCCCATAGACAATGTTTTCCCTGTGACCCAATATTTCCCAAGCCCCAGATGCTGCCATTGCCAGTATGCACTTCCTGTAGGAGTTTAACAAGGCATTTGAGCCATGGGCATGTCGAGGGAAGAAGTGTCTGGCCTGTGTATTAGAAAAACATACCAGCAACATCAGTTCACCTTCATTAGTCTCTCCCTGGCAACACAGGTCACTATCAATTTGAAATACTGAGCAGTCAAATCAACCACACACAATTAGTCACCAGAAACAACAGCAGTTGCCTCTAAAAAGACTCCCTCAGAGTACTGTTCTAGAAGACAGTATGGGGGAAGGGCCACCATTCCTTGAGCCACTTTTCAAAGGCTAAAGCAATGCACATAATGAGGGAGAAACAACAAAGCCTTCCTCAGCAGAGTCCAAAATTCTCAGGGAAGGTGGAAAAATAAGGAAATTCTATCATAAAAATTCTATCTTTGCCAGAGGGTCATATGTTCTCATGTGACATTCAACAATGTGCACTGTTGTCTTCTGTCCTTCAGCTATGCCAATCCCAAGTAGTGCCAGGGATGGGGAAGTGGGCAGAAGACACTGTTGAACACAAAGTCCAATACACCTTTCACACTGGGGACCCATATCCCCCTGTCCTCTGAGAGCAGCTCTACAGAGGGAGGGCCTCTCTCTTCCCAGCCCTCTCCCCATCTCTAGGTTTTAGGCACCCGAAGGAAGGAGCACATCTAGTCAGTCATTCCAGCTCTCCTGATCAGAGAGTCCCTTCCCCTTTTTGAGCCCCTAACCCCTACAGTTCTTCTCCTTAAAAGAACAGACAATCAGAAGTGGCTGGAGCACCAACCATGAAAACCATTTAGTTAAAAATGTGTTTACCCACATAAATCAGTAGAGCCACTATGGAAAACAGTATGGTGGCTGCTCACACAATTAAAAATAGAACTACCATATGATCCAGCAATCCCAGATCTGGATATTTATATAAAGGAAATGAAGCCACTATCCCAAAGAGATATCTACATCCCAGAGTTCATTGCAGCATTATTCACAATAGTTAGGACATGGAAGCAACCTAAGCATCCATCAACAAGATAAATGGATAACAAAAATGTGGTGCATTTATACAATAAAATATTATGGAGCCATCAAAAAGATTGCATGTAACAGGGAACCAATGTAACAATGAATATACTCCATTTCAAAGGTTGTTCCTTAAAGTGTTCAATATTCATCCTCTTTCCATCACCCACATAAACCAGAGGAATGAAAAAAACACTTAAGGCAAACACAAATTTGACATGGAATACTTTACACTAAGAATTTACAGCACATTAACATTCCTGCTGCTAAATAGACATCTACTGAGTACAGGCCTCATGAGGCAAATAATATGGGCTCCTGGGAAAGAACCACCAAGTTAGATCCTCCCTTAAATTCTGAGAAGGGTCATTTTCTCTTTCTCTGAGGGTCCTGGTTTTGAGAATGCAACCAATTAGAGTTACTCTCTTGGAATCCTTAACATGTGACTTATTTTTAACTTATTTTGACTTATTTTAAGTCAATAAGCCAAGAGTAATTCATATTTGTATTTAACACTCTCGCACTCAACTGTCAAAAGTCTTCACCTGACTTTCAACAAATGAACCACTGCCCAGAAAGAAGTAATTTTATACAGGGAAGGAAAAAGATAACTTTTTGGCACTGCCAGTTAACAAGCACCCTGTAGCCCCAACTTGATGCTGAGCCACATCAGCTTCAATGTAAGATGTCCACGTGAGCCAGAAAAGACAGCAGCTCAGAGCAAGGTAAAGTCTGTGTTGCCCAGCAACCTCCTGGCATCATAGCAGAATTAAAGAGGTTGATTTCCAAAGAGATGCTCAATACTCTCTGAGGATACTTGCTGGCCCTGTGAAAGGAAACAAACACTTAACTGAAACTATGGAAAAAAATCTAAGAAATGAAGTGGAAGTGGGGTCTGGACAGGTAGGGAGAGGGAGAGGAGCTAAACCAAGCTATAATGTTCTGCTCCAATATATGGATTCTGAAAATGTATTCTAATTCCTTTGGTACCTCCTGTGTGCTGAACGCTTACTAACGATTATCACTCTTGATCTTCACAACATCCCTGATAGCAAGGTGTGACTTCCATTGTGCAAATGTGGAAGCTGAGGCTCAAAGATAAGAGCAAGAAAGAGCCAAGGGTCTTTCAGACTCAGATACTAGAAATTTATTGTGAATGAAACACAATGGGTGGTCTCAGCAACATCTACAAAGCAAATGAGCAACATCTGCAAGCCTCCTCCACCCCAAAATAGCTAACAGGGTATGGAAGGGCAAATACTTAAAGAAGTATTAACCTACATATTACCTACCACTGAGTTAATAAGTAGTGCCTAGAAACTGATCCTGCCACTGTTTAAAGTTCCTATCTAGAGACTCATAGAAGGCATATCAACAACATCTTAAACAATGATACAATCGAGAGGAGACAGGTGCTATTCTCCACTCAACACCTGTGGCCTCAACACAACAACATAAGTTTGTACTTACCTGCATGGCTACTCTGGATTACTAGGTCTAGGTGCTCTCCTCGCATTACAGGCCTATAGGCTGACCAGATTGCATCACAGATCCTAAAGGAAGTGGTGATTGTACAAATCTACAAAGAGACTTACCTGTGGGAGGCCAGCTTAGCACCACTGCAGGAAAATTAGGTAACTTTGAAACTCATAAGATGAGTGGATGGGGCAAACTTCCACTTTCCCTTATCCAGAGGAATTTCTGAAAGTGGTTGGTGGGGCCAGAGTACCCAATCATGCAGCCTGTGTGAAGTAGGCCAAAAGAGTGAAAGATAATGTAAGAGAGGAACTGCATGAATCAAACCACAAGATAAGACTGCTGCTTTAGAGGCCTGATTTTCCCCTCAAAATGAACCATAGTTCATCCTGCTTTAATCAAACATCATAGGGGAATTACTCAGTATTATATTGAGAAGTATCATCAGTTATTTGCTAGAAGGGGGAGGGTCTCAAAATTCCATTTTTTCTATCTGTGGTTTGATTCAGTAACAAGGACAGATAAAGTAAAACCCAAATACCAGCAATGAATCTTTCACATGTCTAAAGGTAATCAAGGTACATTTAGAGATCTATAGTGTTCCACCAATATGAGTCATTAAATCATTTCTACAGGAGATAATATGCATAATTCAAGTCAGTATCAAGAACTGACCAGCAAAAAGGCTAATAAGGCAAACTCAACTATCACACATTATCAAAAGGAAGTAACTTTCTTACTTAATACCAAGTATCAGGTTACTCTTAGTGATTAGGGTTTTGAGCAAAGCAACAGCTTTCCTTTAATTCTCCCCTTGAATACACATTAGGTGTCACACATAAATAGACTGGCACTGACTATTTCTTAAGCCAATATGCTAGCACTAGAGGCATTAAGGCACAGTCAGCTCTTGTGGCTGAAGAGGCAGGGACCTCTGTGTTTGGGGTGGGGTAGGAGGAAAGGAGACTAGCAAATCCAGTCTAGCCCAGGACCTCAAACAAGGAGGATTGGAGTTGTCCTGGGCCAAACTGTTCAGGACATAAACCAGTGTGTCCTTATTTGTAAACAGAAATTACATAAGTAATTTTTTTTCCTATGGGAGAACACCTGGGAAGGAGCACATAAGCCATCATTTAAAGAAATAACAATATGTCACATGCACAATTACAGTTCTTTTTTTTCCCACAATTACAGTTCTAAAATAATTTTCAAAAGTGTGCAGGATGACCAGCAAGGGCCATTCCCTTCTAGAGAACAGAGAGCACTCATTCTGGGGATGAATTTCCTTCTTAGTAAATGAAAATGCTCCACGATTTTCAAAGGAAATGCACTAAAGAACACTACTGAACCTCATAAAGTTGATAATCAACGTCAATTATTGTGAGAAATAGAACCCCAGAAGGAACTCAACGACCTCTGGCAACGGCCGGTGACAGGCACTTCCCGGAATTCAATGGCCGGTGACAGGCACTTCCGGGAATTCACTGTCGTAAAACAACAACCGCCCAGAGAGTCAATGTCTGTTAAGTTTTTACATTTAAAACAAAAACTTTATCTTAAGTACAACTATGAAATAAAAGACACAGGACTCGGTTTTTTTCACACATTTTAATGGCAAAATAAAATGAAACATTTTAATGGTAAAATGAAAAGTTGGGCTACCGGACCGCCGGCAGCCAGTAACTGTCGTAAAGCAAGAAGCACAAAATTAAAACACTTTTTCTCATTTGTAAGTGAAAAAGTTTTAACACAAAGCTTATGAACCAACATTTAATAGAATAAAGTGATACCAGACACAATTCTTCTGTAAAACACAATCCCAAACTCTACTAACGGCAGGCATCAGATGGTTAAAAGCATTTATTGTCATAAAACGTCAAAGACTTAACCAACTGATTACAATTACTGCACTGTAACTTTAAAGTATCTCAAAACGTTTATTAATATTGTTTAAGATTTTATTTTTAAGTAATCTGTATACCTAATGTGAGGCCCCAACTCCCAACCCGGAAATCAAGAGTTGCAGGCTCTACCCACTGAGCAAGCCAGCCCCCGCACCCGCACCCGCCCCCCGCCAAAACGTTTATTTTTCAGAGAATTTATCAATATAGAACAAGACCAGAATTTAACAAAATAAATTATGTCAAACATTAAAGTTTATATTATAAACTTAAGGCACTCAATCAGACGTTAAATTACTCCCCTGTAAATTGAAATTTACACCAAACCATTTAAAGGAAATATATGAGAAACACTGGGATCAAAATCCAATTGAATGCATTAAGATGAACATGTAAACTTAAACGCCAACACAGTGCTCAGCGTTAGCTAACAAGAGCGGCTAAGGGACATTCAGAGTGTAAAACTTTTAAAGTCCAGCTGGACAGTTTATTTCCAAAAATGCACACTGAGAATACTTTCATTTGGAGAATATTTCTGAAACACAGCCAAAATAGAAATTAAATAAACTCAAATACTGCAACGTTGCGAATCATAGGGGGGAAAAAACCCACCGCTGTTATATTATAAAATAAAATAAGAACCAGGACCCAGGCAGGCATGATTCCCATCAGGGATTTAAAGCAACAAGGTCTTGCCAACCAGACTGCTTTTTTTCTTATTCGAAACTTGTAAATAACATGACACTTTTTTTTTTTAATGGAAAACACACGAAAAAGCTTCTGGACAACCCTCGGCTGAATACCATGATATTAAATACACAATTACATAAAAATGCAATGTTCAATGATGCCTGAAGAAAATTCCCATTGGTCAGTGAACAATCCCTGAGCCACCCTTGTGGATGTTTACTCATTTCACATTATCAGGATTGTTTCCCCTTTTAAGGCAACATATGAAGAAGACCATTCCAATTTTGAAGCAAATGATATTAAACAGTCATGTTGTTAAATGAAAAACAAAACTGTGCTTTTTTTTCAACCGTGCTTTTCAAAGGCAAGCATCAGCCATCCGAATCACACACATGCTCCTTAGTGCCTTACTTTCCCTTTTTTTCAGATCGGAAGTAACAAATTCTGTCACTAAGATACTTCATTAAAATGGCTAAGACCAAGATTTCAACAATTCCCGGTGACAATATCTATCCCACAACACTGGATAATCAAAAGCAAAATCAGCTCCCTGGCGGCCAGCATGTTGTTAGGTAAATGGTAACATTTCGACCGGAGGCCGCTAATGGGCCTTCTCTTGTCAATTGAGAAGCCCAAAAGACACATCTGTCAAAGTATATTAGGACCCACCATCTACCCGCTTCTCTCAAAATCACACACACAAACAGCCAAGTATGAAATAAAGTAAATTAAACTTACATTTTTTGAGATCGGAGAAAAAGCAACCGCCATTTTCCGTCAGCACTGACTGGAACGGTCTACGGAAGCTGCACTGTACAATCCAGATTTGAACGCACTTGGTCACGTGACAGAGCTGTTTTAACCCCCTTTCCATGGCCCCGCCCTCAAACGTCACCATTGGAGAGCCTGCAATGATTGACAGCAGCCTGTCCACTCTCCTCAGGTCTATGAGTAGAAACCGCCATATCTCCAGGTCCAGCTAAATTACTCCAATCTTTGCTCATATTAGTGTCTTTCTACATCTCTGTCCAGCCCTCAATGCCTAACTCCTGCATTTAGTCTTATGCACATGCCTTTTCCTTTAGTTCTAGACATCTCAGACTTTGGAAATCTCCCTAACAGATTTTATTCCAGTCTATCTCAATTGCACCCTCCTCCAGGAAGCCTTCCATGCTTTACTCTTCCCATCCCTAGAGGTCAATGTGAGTTCTTCTTTTCTATTAGATATGGACATGAAGAAACATCAGAGCAGAGAGGCAGGGACATCATGTGGGCTTTGGGATTAGACAGTACCAGGCTGGGCACAGTGTGAAGGACCCAAGGTTTGCACCTGGAATTTTGGCAAAGTCAGTGAAGGCTGCAGAAATCCGGAGAAAGTCAAGGGAAAACTGACAACAAGGTAACTCACAGGAGCCTCCTACGATTCATCCCAGCAATAAATTCAAACTCCCAACCACCCTTTTCAGGATTTTCATATCCTTTCTGCCCTTTCCCTCTGTGAAAATCATGCCATCTCTTTTTATTTATTTATTTATTTTTATTGGAGTTCAATTTGCCAACATATAGCATAACACCCAGTGCTCATCCCACCAAGCTCCCCCCTCAGTGCCCATCACCCAGTCACCTCAACCCCCTGCCCACCTCCCCTTCCACTACCCCTTGTTCATTTCCCAGAGTTAGGTGTCTCTCATGTTCTGTCACCCTCACTGATACTTTCACTCATTTTCTCTCCTTTCCCTTTATTCCCTTTCACTAATTTTTATATTCTCCAAATGAATGAGACCATATAATATTTGTTCTTCTCCGATTGACTTATTTCACTCAGCATAATACCCTCCAGGTCCATCCACGTTGAAGCAAATGGTGGGTGTTTGTCATTTCTAATGGCTGAGTAATATTCCATTGTATATATACCACATCTTCTTTATCCATTCATCTTTCGATGGACACCGAGGCTCCTTCCACAGTTTTTGCCATCTCTTTAGGGCCAAGACATAACTCAGTTCTCTGATTCCTTCCCTGATTTTATGTTCCCTCCCCCAATCGCAAGAAAAATTATATCTTCTGCTGCTATAGGATGAACCATAAAGGGACTTCCTATCTTTGCTGCAAAGGCCACTAAATTTCACAATTATTGAAAGTGAGATTGAAAGTCCACTTCTTTTCGGGAGGCTATCTGCTGAGTAATTTTTGCAGCTCTTCTCAATTTATAAGCTGTACAAGCTAAGGGGTGCAGCTCCTCTGGGCTTGACTACCTTGAATGTTCAACTCCCTATACTTTATCATGGCAGGTGGACACCATAGCCACTGGGTCACATTAGCTGGACTTCACACTCACCGTGCACGCTGGCCCTGGGAAGGACACTCTCTTGCTAGCACTATCCTTCCCGTATTCATCAGGGGCTGGGGATAGTTGTGATGCTTCACTGTATGAACAATGGTTATGCAGTGGTTGGTGTTATGCATGTTATGCAATGTTTGGTGATGTCACCTTACTCGCTATGACGATTAATTATCTGTGTCACCTTGACTGGTCATGGGATGCCCAGATTCAGTGTTATTTCTGGTTGGACCTGTGAGGGTGTTTCTGAATGAGATTTGCATTTGAATGGGTGACTTAGTAAAGTACATTATCTTCCCCAGTGTAGGTGAGCATTATCCAATCCAACGAGGCCCTGAATGTAACACAAGGAGGAGGAAGGAAAGAGTGTCCTCTTTTCTCCTTCCTCACTACTTGAGACGGAACATCTCATCTCATCTTCTCTTTTTTTAAGATTTTATTTATTTATTCATGAGAGACACACACAGAGAGGCAGAGACACAGGCAGAGGGATAAGCAGGCTCCATGCAGGAAGCCTGATGTGGGACTCGATCCCAAGACTTCAGGATCATGCCCTGGGCCGAAGGCAGGCACCAAATCGCTGAGCCACCCAGGGATCCCCTTCTTCTGCTCTTAGACTGGGGTTCATATCCTGTCTCCCCTAGTTCTTAGGCCTTCAAATTCAGACTGAATTACACCACTGGCTTTCCTGGGTTTCCAGCTGGCAGAGAGGACTGTGGGACTTTTTTGGCCTCCATGATTGTGTGAACCAAATTCCTCATAATAAATTTTCTGTTACATTTATCTCCCTCAATCTAGGCCTAGATATATATCGCTTATTGGTTCTGTGTATCTGGATAACGCAAATGGACTTGGAGTATCTCAGCTAGCTGCAGCTGTTAAGAGATGGCTTCAGAGGCTGCAAATAGAACTCTGGAGAAACAGCAAAACCCAATAAAGTAAAATGAGTTCCAAACTACAGGTGAGGAAACTAAGACAGCAGAAGCAGACAGCCTGATAGTTGACAGTGCTAAGGACACAGCCATTGGCCCAGATGGGTTTCTTATCCACTAGTCTGGCCACTCGTTTACAAACTCAGGGAAGGTTTATGGTTGAACTCTTCCAGGGCTGGGGTTGGGAGTAAGGATTTTGCAAAGATCTAGAGGGCAGAAGAGTTGTTGCCTGCTTTGTCCAGCAACCAGTGGAGGGATGGATTTGGGAACTTAATCCACAGGGGAAGAGAAGAGAAGAGAGACAAGAGCTGTTGATGTGAATCCTGTCCCAGGATCTGACAACCCTTTCAACATCTGTCACAGAACCCTCTGACTGGTTCTGTGGGTGGACACATGCTGGACCCTTTCAATGCCTGGCATGTGATGACCAACACCACACAGGTCCTCTTTCTAAAATCACCTTTGTGTCACCAATCACTGTATCACCAATCATTCCTGTCCCATTCACACTTTATCTCAGGCCAATGGCTGGGCTTTCTACCTGTCTGGGAAGCACTACCAATCACTACTTATTGACTAAGCATTATGGCTAGTGGTCATGTTTTTAGGCTGGATCTTTGCTGCTTGGATTCACATACCAGCTCTTCCTCCTATCAGCTGGGTAACTTTAGATGATTTTTGTGCCTCAATTTTTTCATCTGTTAAACAAGCATGCCAGTAAGAACCATCACGTTGGGCTGTTACAATACGGAGTTAATGCAAAGCCCATTCTGAGTGTCTGGAGCCTTCCCATACCAACGTGGCTCATATAAATCTGCATTTTCTAATTACCAGTCAAAGCACATAATCTGCAATCAAACAACACTATCCAGTTCTCCCATTGTTGCTTCGGCAACTTTATCATTTTCATCTGTGTAAATTCTCCATGCTACTTAACAAATCAACTAGTCCTAATTTTTCAGGTCACGTGCCTCATGTCTCCTTTCTAAATGTATCACCAGGGACACCTGAGTGGCTCAGTGGTTGAGCATCTGCTTTTAGCTCAGGTCAGGATCCAGGGTCCTGGGATGGAGCCCTGATTCAGGGTCCCTGCTCTGCAGGGAGCCTGCTTCTCCCTCTCCTTCTGTCCCTGCTTGTGTGTGCTCTCTTGTCTATCAATAAATAAATAAAATATATTTTTAAAAATCTGAACCTGTGTTGTACCTGTCCCGCTGCGGTATGGAAAAATAAGTCTGTCTTCCAGTCCTGAGCACCCATACACTCTGATATATTTGTGATATATATATCTCACAGATATGCACAATACAAAGACATCACAAAGGAACCCTGGAACTACCATCCACTAAAAGAAATACAATTTACCAACCCCCTTGAAACCCCACACCTGGTCCCTCTTAATCACAATATCCTTAATCCCTCTCAAAGGTCACCATGATCCTAACTTTCATAATAATCTCTTCCCTTTTAGTTTCACTGACAAAGCTTGCGTCCGTAAATACTAAGCTTTGCCAGAGTAAAAAAAATTAACCTCCCCTCATTTTTGGATATATGACTCATAGGAAAGTATTCAAATGAAAATGAGGAGAGGGGATCCCTGGGTGGCGCAGCGGTTTGGCGCCTGCCTTTGGCCCAGGGCTCGATCCTGGAGACCCAGGATCGAATCCCACATCAGGCTCCCCGTGCATGGAGCCTGCTTCTCCCTCTGCCTGTGTCTCTGCCTCTCTCTCTCTCTCTCTCTGTGACTATCATAAAAAAAAATTAAAAAGAAAAAAAAAATTAAAAAGAAAATGAGGAGAACCCTCTACTCCTGTCAAGAAAGAAAACATTTCCATTATCCCCAAAGCCTTCCCCCACTGCCTTGTAGTCTCCTATTCAATTGCTCCTCCCACCCTCAAAGAATATACATTCTTTAGTCATTGTTTGTGTTGCTCTATGCATCCCCATTAGACCCCATTTGCTATGAAAAATATTTAATTTCCTTGCTGATTCCTTTTCTGTTTGTTCTATCAGTCACTGAGAAAACTGTATTAAATATCTTCCACCATGATTGTGGGTTTATAATGAAATTTCTCCTAGAGGTTCTCTCCAATTGCCATTTTGAATTTTTAATTTGTTGAGACGCATTAAACAGTAATTGTTAAATATTACTAATGAATCGAATCTCTTAATATTATCATACTTTTTTAAAGATTTTATTCATTTATTGGAGAGAGAGAGAGCAAGCTGGGGAAGAGGCAGATGGAGAATAAGAGGCAGACTCCCCACTGAGCAGGGAGCCCACATGGGGCTCCATCCCAGGACCCTGAGATCATGAACTGAGCCTGAAGGCAGATGCTTAACTGACTGTGCCCTCCCAGGCACCCCACCACTATACTTATTAAGTGAGCTTCTTCATTTTCCACCTTAAGTTTTGTCTTTAAGTTGTTTTGTTTGTTGCTACCTTATTTCATTTTATTTAAATTCAATTTGCCAACATATAGGATAACACCCAGTGCTCACCTCATCACATGCCCTCCTTAGTGCCCGTCGCCCTGCTACTACGTTAGCTGCACTCGATTTCTGTTAGCCGTTATTTGTGTAGTACGGTTTTACCCATCCTTTTCCTTCCTACCTCTATGCAAACTAAAATGGAGGATTTTTCTAGTAAACAGAATATTATCAAATTTTCTATTTTTAATCTATTCTGACAATTCTCATATATTGACACATTCAGTGCATACATATTTTTTTCAAGAATTTTTTTATTTTTAAGTAATCTCTACTCACAACCCCAAGCTGAAGACACACACTCCAGCAACTGGATCATCCAGGTGCCCCTATTTAGAGCACTTACATTTTATGACTTTACTGATATATTTGGATTTAAACTTGTCATCTTACTAGGTGATTTCTCTTTGGCCTACCCTCCTGGTCTGTGTTTCCCTTTCTTTCTTTTCCTGACTGATTCTGAATTTATTGTTTTCCTGTTTCCTCCCCCCACCTTCATTCTCATGGAAGCTTTATGTCTGTTTGCAGCTCTTAGTGGTTTCATTCATGATTACAATATGCCTTCTTATTGAGGTCCCCTCCTGCTGTGGTTGTGCAGAACCCCCGGGGAGCCACGGTAAAAGTGACCCTCGAGAGGACCCTCAATACACCTTCTTGATTGATCAAACCCTCATTTTATGTGATACATCCAACATCTCCGCATGCAAAGCAAGATCTTAGAAAATCTTACTTCCATGTATTCCCATGCTGACTTCTATGCACCATTTTTATGTATTTTAAGGATCTCTAATTTTTTAAAATTTATTTATTTATGGGGTGCCTGGATGGCTTAGTCAGTTAAGTGGCTGTGACCCACTCTGGATTTTGGCTTAGGTCATAATCTCAAGGTCAAGTGATCAGTGGGGAATCTGCTTGTCCCTCTCCCTCTGCTCCTCCCTACCCCACCTGCCACTCTCTCTTACTAAAATAAATAAATAAAATATTTTAAAATTCTTATCTATTTATTTATTTTAATTCCAGTTAGTTAACATACAGTGTTGTATTAGTTTCAAGTGTACAATACATTGACTCAGTGATTCCATACAACACCTAGCGCTCATCATGACAAGTGTACTCTTAGTCCTCATCCCTTATCACCCCCATCCCTCCAGCTACCTCCCCTCTGGTAACCAGCAGTTTGTTCTCTACAGTTAAGAGTCTCTTCTTTTGTTTGTCTCTTTTATTTCCCTTGCTCCTTTGTTTTGGTTCTTAAAACAAAGAGTGAAATCCTATGGTGTTTGTCTTTCTCCGCCTGGCTTATTTCACTTACTCTTCAGCTCCATCCGTGCCGTTGTCTCTCTCTGCATTTTAAACCCACAAAGTTGGAGATTGCTGGGTGGCTCAGTGGTTTAGTGCCTGCCTTCATGCCCAGGGCATGATCCTAGATTCCCGGGATCTAGTCCCACATCAGGCTCCCTGCATGGAGCCTGCTGCCTGTGTCTCAGCCTCCTCTCTTTCTCTCTCTGTCTCTCATGAATAAATACATAAAATCTTAAATAAATAAATAAACCCCATAAAGCAGTATTCATTCAGATCTGCCCACATATCTTCCCAATCTATTACTTTTCACTCATCTGAAAATTTTTCTTTGGCCCAAGGAATATCTGTTAGTATTCTCTTGAAGTCCCACATTGGGGCCCTGTGAGGAGCCTGCTTCTCCCTCTGTCTATGTCTCTGCCTCTCTCTGTGTGTCTCTCATGAATACATAAATAGAATATAAAATAAAAATCTCATTCTGAAACATTGTTTATTTAACCTGAATGGGAGGTAGCTGTGAGAAAGCACTATCATCAGGGCATTTACTGAGAAAAAAGACCTCAGAGGTAATTGTTTAACATTATGATCACCTGAGGTTGCCAGCATCTTGTATTTTATTCAGAGTAAAAGATAATGAAAACAAATAAATAATAATATATTTGCGAATACCTGTTAAAATCATTCATCCTTCATTGCCCTTATGTTTTATGTTTCAAAAATTTCCACCCTAATTTTGGTTGTTTATTCTTCCATGTGAATGTTAAAATCAGCTTGTCTAATCAAAAATATCCTCTTTGTGTTTCTGGTGAGATTATGTTGGAGGGGAATAGTGCACATAATTGGATTAGAAATAATATTGGCAAATCACCTAACCATATCACTGGTTATGTATTGGAAGTATAATTTAACTTGGGAAAACTTAATATTTTTATGATGGTGAGTCGTCCTATCACAGATCTGTGGGTATCATTCCACTTCTTACAATATTCTTTTATAGAGAGAGGCAGAGACAGAGGCAGAGGGAGAGGGAGAAGCAGGCTCCACTCAGGGAAGCCCAACAAGGGACTCAGTCCTGGGACTCCAGGATCATGCCCTGGGCTGAAGGCGGCACTAAACGGCTGAGCCACCTGGGCTGCCCCAATGGCAAGCATATTAAGAGACTTCTTAACTTTCAACATTTTTTACATTTCCTAGTCATGTTGCATCATTCCTAAATATGCTCTCTGGATCATGTTGGCTAATATTCAACGTTTTCCCATTAATGTTGCGGGGAACTTCTGCTGCCTGGGTACCAATAGTCTCTGGCTAAGAGATGCACGAATAAGCAGGGAAAATGTGATGCAGAAGTTCATGCAAGGGATATCCAGACGCTAAGGGTCCTCTAAAGAACTGGAAAAGATGAGTCTCCCCCAGAGATGGTGCACACCAGACTGACTCCTCAAAACCAGAGCACTTGGCTCTCCCTCTCTACCTGCATCAGCCCCGCTCACACCACCAAAGACTTGGGGTCCTGGGCTCCTCCCCTGGCCCCGCCCCTCGCGCACCGCCCACGAGGGGAGCCACGGCCACGCCCCTTCATTCTGACTCCGCCTTCTCGACCAGTCGTTAGGCCTGGCCTCCCGCGCACGCTCCCACCCGGTGAACAGCTCCCGCCCGAGCGCCTGCGCCCTAACGACCACCCGGCCTCATTGGCCGGGCCCGCGCCAGCGCCCGGGCTCACGCCAACCCCGCCCCCGGGCCCGGGCCGCCTCCGCGCGCACGCACTTCCCGCCACGCCTCCCCGCCCACCTCGGCCACGCCCCGCCCAGCCCAGCCCTGTGAGCGCGAGCGCGGCGCGATGGACGGCCGAGTGCAGCTGATCAAGGCCCTCCTGGCCCTGCCCCTGCGGCCCCAGACGCGGCGGTGGAGGAACCCGATTCCCTTCCCCGAGACGTTTGACGGCGACACCGACCGGCTGCCGGAGTTCATCGTGCAGACGGGCGCCTACATGTTAGTGGACGAGACCCTGTTCTCCAGCGATGCCCTGAAGGTGACGTTCCTCATCACCCGCCTCACCGGGCCGGCCCTGCAGTGGGTGATCCCCTACATCAGGAAGGGGAGCCCCCTCCTCAATGATTACCGGGGCTTCCTGGCCGAGATGAAGCGGGTCTTTGGATGGGTGGAGGACGAGGACTTCTAGGCCGAGAGCCCGTCGGGCCTGGGGGCGGGTGCTCGGGGGGAGGGTCCGCTGCGCCCGTCGCCCCGCCGCGCCTCCCCCTCCCTCACCTTCGCGGCGCTCGAGTGGCCGCGCTCTCCCCCGCGCTGCTGTCCCCTCCCGCGTAGTGCTTGCCTTTGTTCCAGGAATAGCGCTCCAGGTCCCCGCCGCTGCCTCTGGGCCCCGCTCCGGAGCTCGCCGCCCCTGTGCGGCCAGCCGGGCCCCTCCCGTGCACACTTGGACTCGGGCCCGCGCTCCAGCTGCGGGCCTGGCTCCCGTTACACGCCGGGCGGACCACCCACAGCCCGGCCGCCGCGGGCCGCCTCCGCCAGACTGACCGCCAGGCCTGCAGCGCGGTGCCAGGAGACAGACCCGCGCCGTGGCTGCCGCCGCCGCCGCTGACGCCCCGCACCGTGCGCCACCACCAGACTGCGGCCTCCAGCGATCTGAGCTCAGCCAAGAAGTATCTGAGCCGGCCGCGGTCCCCGGACACTGATTCCAGCAGCTTGCCACCCACCCCCGCGGAGGGGCCGGCCAGCCTCTCGCCTCCAGTGAGACCCGTTGCACCCCTCTCCACCCAGAGACCTCTTCTGCTCCTGCCAGATGGCCACCAGGTCCCAGGGGTGCCTGGCAGTCGGGTCCAGTCACTCGTTTTCCTTCTCCTGTGGACCTGTGCGTTTTGCCCAGGTTCCTTTCTCAATTCGCAGCTGTCTCTCTGATGTGTGCCTTTTGTTCAACACAATAATTAACCCCTGCACTCTGCCCAGCCCTTCCACACTACCTGGACAAACGTCTTTTCCTTCTTTACAATAAATGTCAGACGCTATTAAAAAGAAATTGAGTCTCGGTTAATGTGGCACCTCTCCCTTCCTCAGACAGGTACTTGGGGTCCGTGGGTCTAGCTCAGCAGGGGTGTGCCCTGCTGTTTTGTGCCTGATGTGGAATCTTTGCAAATAGAGCAAATGGTCCTGGGGACGGAGAGCCCACCGACTCTCACGCGGGGCCATATGCTGACTCTTCCAATCCGGTCAACTCCATGCCCCCTAAGAAATGGACCTGCATCTGAGTTTGGCCAAGGGAATATCAGGACAAGGCAGCTACGAAGCTCTGGAAAACATTTCCTTGTTTCCAAAGAGCTGCTGGAATGCATAACATCTTTCTGTGACAAATCATGAATCTCACACATAGGTTGCTGAACACCTGTCAAATTTTATTTAATGCATTATTCAGGAAATCAGCAGAATGACAGGTTCTTTAGAAAAAGCATTTACATTTATAGAGCCTTGGTTGTGTGAGTAGTAGAGAAGGGAGTGCAGAAGTGTGATTGTTAATTTAGTCTGAACCTGGTTGATGAAATTACAAGTTTCTCTGAAAGGCAGAAAAGGAAAAATGTCACTTCTTACTGTTCTCTGCATGTTCACCTCTGAAATCCACAGTGGCTGAGAAAAGCCTCTGCTACCTCATCTATGGCTGGAAAGGTTAAATATCCCATTAGTGTCAGATAAAAGGTGGGCTTCCCTGGCAGCAATGTCAACTCTGCCTCACTTCTAATTTTGGAATCTCAAACTACAATTAGATTTTCACCCAAAGAGGTTCATTCCACAAAGAAAAATTTAATGTATGGTCATGTATTATTTTGCTTGAGTGACCATGGCACAGCAACACACACTGAGGCGCTTAAATAGCAGCAATTGTTTTTCTCAGGGTTCTAGAGGCTAGAAGTTGAAAATCAAGGTGTGAAAAAAGTTCCTTTGAGGCCTGTGAGAATACGCCCTTCCAGGCCTCTCCTTGCCTCCAAGGAGGCAAGATGGCTGCCCTCTCCCTCAGTCTCTTCACATTTTCTTCCCTTTATGTGTCTCTCTGTTTAAATTTCCTCTTTTTATAAGGAAACCAATCCTGCTGAATTAGTGCTGCCTTATGACCTTATGTAACTTGATTACCTTTGTAAAGACCCTATTTCCACACAAGGTCATGTTCTAAGGTACTGTGGGCTAGGATTACAACATACTATTTGGGGGGAGAAACAATTTTTACAAAATTCCTCCCATATTCATAACAGTATCTTTAGGAGATCCCCTTCCTCAGCCTGTTCTGTCCACGTGGCTCCCTTTATTCTAGATCCTGTGTGTCATTTCACTCTGAAATGAATAGAAGGTGTGAGGTGGTTCACCACCCTTTAAATAAAAAGAGCCTTTGGCTCCTTTCAGTGTAGCAGGCCTGTGGTAGGAGATAGAAATCGAGACAATGACAGAGAGAAAAAGAATTAATCTCAGGGGGGTCTGGTGGCTCAGCTGATTAAGCTTCTGTCTTTGGCTCAGGTCATGATCCCAGAGTCCTGGATTGAGCCCCATGTTGGGCTCCTGGCTCAGCAGAGTGTTTCTCCCTCCGCTCTGCCTCTTCCCCCTGCTCATGCTTGCTCGCTCTCTCTGTCTCAAATGAATATATAAAAATCTTTAAAAAATTAATCTCCATGCAAGTCAGACCTTTAATCTCTGTATTGGCCTCGTAAGCATGTACACATTTTTTTTCTGGTTGGGTTTGCACAGTTCTTCAAGAAAACGTTTTAGAGAAGCCAGCATACTCTGCAATCCTCTCCTCCCCATCAGAACGGTCCCCTAGTGAAATAAGTCAGACAGAGAAAGACCAATAGTGTGTGATTTCACTTGTATGCGAAATCTCAAGGCTAAAACAAACTAGCAAACAAAACAAAACAGACTCATAAATATAGAAAACCAACTTACTGACTCGTCAAAGAGGAGATGAGATAGGTAAAGGGGATTAAGAGATACAATCTTTTAATTTAAAAGTAAATTTTAATTTTTTAATTTTAACTTTTTAATTTAAAAGTAAATACATTGGGGATTCCTGCGTGGTTCAGCGGTTTGGCACCTGCCTTTAGCCCAGGGCGTGATCCTGGAATCCAGGGATCGGTTCCCACATCGGGCTTTCTGCATGGAGCCTGCTTCTCCTCTGTTTGTGTCTCTGCCTCTCTCTCTCTGTCTCTCATGAATAAATAAATAAAATCTTTAAAAATAAATAAATAAATAAATACATCATAGGGATGTAATGTACAGCATAGGGAATATGGTCAATAATATTGTAACAACTTGGTTTGGTGACAGATTGTGACTAGACTTATTGGGGTGACCATTTCATAATGTATATAAATATCAAATCACTATGTTGCACACTTGAAACTATTATAATAGTGTATATTATTTATTTTTCAATTAAAAATAATTGTCCCCTAGTTAGTAGATCTGTATATTGGTCTGGGTACTTATATAATTTTTGGAGTCATGAATTGTCCTAATAATTTCTTATACATTCCAAAATCTCTGTATGAAATTATAATATATAGACACAAGGGAGTGTTAGCAACACAAATATGTGTTTTTACAGCATCATCTTTGCAATCTGAAACATTATTATATTGTTGGTGAATTACATTGTTGCATTCAGCCTCTAATCTTTAGCTGGTTATATACCTTAGTTGGTTAACATATGACATACTTATAATGCCTGACATTAGTATAATGTTTTCACAATTCATTTGTCATCCCTTTTAATTTTCTCTGCAAAATCTTGATTGATTGACTTTTTCACTCATTTGTAAGTCAGTCACTTATCATTTATTAAGTACTTCCTGTGTCCCAGGCACTTTACTATGAACTATGGATAAGTCTTTGCAAAAGTACAGTCCAAGTCTTCCGGGACTTTAGAATCCATTTGGCTATAATGTAAAAACAATATGTGTATGGCATCTCAGTTTGGGATTTGTTTAATAAAGTCCATGCTCAGTCACACTGGCTGAATGACAATAGGCGAACTTCATAACCTCCCTAAACCATTGTTTTCTCATACGAAAAGTAGGTGAAACAAAACATATATATTAAATTCCTAATGAGAATTCAATGAGATTAAAAATATAAAATCTGAGCATTCAGTAAATGGGACTTGCCAAAACCATAATAACAACAATCATTCGTATTACTTTTTTTTAGTATATGATAATGAACTGGTGCTTGTATATGTCACAGTGGGACTACAGGATAGAGAATGTAGGGTTTTTTTTTAAGATTTTATCTATTTCCTTGACAGAGATAATGAAATAGCACAAGGAAGGGGAGCATCTGGCAGAGGGAGAGGGAGAAGCAAGCTCTCCACACAGCAGGGAGCCCGATGCTGGCTCTCTCTCAGGGCCCTGAGATCATGACCTGAGCCAAAGGCAGTCACTTAACCTACTGAGGCACTCAGACACCTCTAAAGAACAATTTTTTAAATTTTATTTATTTTATTTTAAAAAATGTGTTTAAAGATTTTATTTATTTATTTGAGAGGGAGCGAGGGAAAGGACAGAGGGAGAGGGAGAAGCAGGCTCCCTGCAGAGCAGAGAGCCCCACATGGGGCTCGATCCCAGGACCTCATGATCATGACCTGAGATGAAGGCAGACGCTTAACCTACTGAGCCACCTAGGCACCCCAAGAATGCTTTTTAAAAAGATTTATTTATTTGTGTGAGAGAGAACAAGTTCAATAGGGAGAGGGCAGAGGGAGAGAGAAAGAGAGAGAATTCTTTTTTTTAAAGATTTTATTTACTTATTCATGAGAGACACAGGAGAAAGGCAGAGAGAGAGGCAGAGACAGGAAAAGCCCAATGCAAGGGGCTTGCAAGGGGCCCAATATGGGACTCCATCTTGGGACTCCAGGACCATGCCCTGAGCGGAAGGCAGCTGCTCAACCGCTGAGCCATCCAGGCATCTCAAGAGAAAGAATTCTTTTTTTTTTTTTTTTTTTCAAGAGAAAGAATTCTTAAGCAGACTCCCCCTGAGTGTGGAGTTTGTCAAAGGGCTCGATCTCACCACCCCAGGATCATGACCCTGGGATCATGACCCTGGGATCATGACCCTAAGATCATGACCTGAGCCAAAACTATGAGTTGGAGGCCTAACCGACTGGACCACCCAGATGTCCCAGATAAAGAACAGTTAAATCTGCCCCAGTTGAGGCAGGGACCATCTCAATAGAGGAAGTAGTAAATTTGTTGAGACTCGATTCCAATCTAAGAGGGCCACCTGTATCTGAGGTTCGGAAAAATGAGACAGTGTGGCTAGAATATAAAAGTCATGAACAGGATATGAGGGGACAAGTAGAAGGCTACATTGTGAAGACTCTTGTACGCATGCAAAAGCACATATCACTTATCCTATAGTCACCAGGGGAACAGCGGGAAGATACTGACTGGAGCACTGATGGGATTAGATTTGTGTTTTAACATTAACTCTGGGGATGACATTGAACATAGATTGTGGAGGGATAGAACATGGGTCAAGACCAGCAATGAGTATTTTGCAGGTGAAAGCTATCCAGTGCTTCAAGGTAAAGAGGATACGAAGATAAAAGTGACATTTACATTCATTTGAACTCTCAGTAATTAGTTGAGAAGTGGAAGGTGGGGAGAAGAGGAATCTGGGATGGGCTCAAGTTTCTGGCTTAAGAATTGGACCATTCCTGGACCTGATATGGGCCAGGCTCTCTCTAGCTTGTTTATTCTTTTGCCTGGGATATTTTGTATTTCTTCTTTGCTTTTCATATATTTTAAAGATTTTATTTTATTTATTTATTTGAGAGAGATAGGGAGAGAGAGAGAGAGAGAGAGAGAACAAGCAAGGGAAGGGGCAGAGGGAGAGAGAAGCAGACTCCTCGCTGAGCAAGGAGCCCCACTTGAGGTTTGATCCCATGACCTAGCCAACTGAGCCCCCAGGTGCCCCTGCTTTCCCATAATTTTCACCAGGCTCATAAGACTATTTCCTACTCACTGGATCTGTTCCTTTCATTCAGAAATTCTTCCAGTCCCAAGCCTATTTGAGTGGCTCCTCTAATGGGCATCCCATGGGTCCTCAAACATTCAGATGGCATCATATTGAGATAGGACAAATCTCATTAAATTGTAGATATTCAATCCATGTTGTGGCAGGTTTAAAAATCAACCTTAGGGGTGGCTCCTACCTGGGTGGCTCAGTCGCTTAAGCATCCAACACTTGATCTCAGCTTAGATCTTGATCTCAGGGTTGTGAGTGCAATCCCTGAGTTGGGATCCATACTGGGTGTGGAGCCTATTTCAAAAATTAATAAATAAAAATCAAATCAAATCAAAATCAATTTTAAATGGGGTTATACTTTACATGCAGTAAAACCACTCTAAAGTATGGGTTTCAATGCACTGTGCAATGCATCCAGACATGTTTGGCTGTATGAGTATGTTTTCATTGCTTCCAATTCACCCCGTTGGTTATAGAGTGATTTCTGCTCTAGGGTTATGGAGATGGCTGGACACACAACACCTGACACTGGATAGACAATATCAATGGTTTTATTAGTCACAGAAACTCACAACCCGGAGGAAAAATGGCATACTGCAGAGATAGGGGCGGGGATTGCACTTGGACACAGAGTGTACAAACAGGGAGTGTTATGGTGGGCTTTGTGGCATCAAGAAGACATGGTGGGTCCCAGGAAGAGATGTGATTGGCTTCTTTGAATAATTCCTCGCTGAATTGTTCCTCATGCTGTCAGGAAACAGAAACCCGGTACTTAGGGATAAGCAAAGACTGCACTTGGTCTTTCGGAGAAGAGTTGTTTGGCTGGGGGACCCTGTCTGTGGGAGCAAAGAGGGGAGCAGAATTCATGGTCAGGACATTTGAGGTCTTCCTGATTTCCCTGAATGTCAAGGCAGTACATAATACTGGGCTGCAACGTTAGGCCTTAAATCACAGTATGTATGTATATAGCTACATATATGTGCGTGACTCAACACCCAGAGTTGAGATATAGAACATTTCTATCTGGTGCCTGGGAGGCTCAGCGATTGAGGGTCTGCCTTCTGCTCAGGTTGTGATCCCGGGGCCCTGGGATGGAGTCTCACACTGGGCTCCCTGCAAGGAGCCTGCTTCTCCCTCTGCCTATGTCTCTGCCTCTCTCTCTCTGTCTGTCATGAATGAATGAATGAATGAATGAATGAATCTTAAAAAAAGAACATTTCTATCACTCCAAAATGTTTGATTATGCCCCTTTGAGACCACTCACAGCCCTAGCCCAAGCAGTCTAGCACCATAGATTCATTTTGCCTATTCTAGGATTTCATATAAATGCAACTGTACAGTATGTACTATTTTATTCCAGCTTCTGTAGGGGCCAAGGACAGGCCACCCCAAATCTACCACAATGGCATACTGATGATTTTGAGTTGAAGCTGTTGCGGAACAGCCAGTACAATGATGGTCACTAAGACCCTCTTCTGTCCTCCTGAAAGCAGGAAATAATCTCTCATATGAAAACTACCCTCTCTGTCCTAAGAAATAGAGAAATATCCTTATTACCAGAGATAGGAAATTTACAGCCAAGAAGGCTGTAGAGACAAACCTTGTTACTTTTTTACTTATCTACTGCCTCAGACCAAATTCTGCTTAGATTCCTTAAGAATTGGGCAGCCCAAGTGGCTCAGCGGTTTTAGCGCTGCCTTCAGCCCAGGGCCGATCCTGGAGACCTGGAATCGATTCCCACGTCAGGTTCCCTGTGAGGAGCTTGCTTCTCCTTCTGCCTATGTCTCTGCCTCTCTCTTCCTGTGTCTCTCATGAATTAATAAATAAAATATTTTTAAAAAATTCCTTATGAATTAAAATCTCCCAAGCATCCATTTACGTCATCCTGTTAATTCCTCACATATTTATTGTCAGTTTGTCTAGAAAGTATAAAAACTAGGACTCCTGGGTGACTCAGCGGTTAAGCTTCTGCCTTCGGCTCAGGGCGTGATCCTGGAGTCCCGGGATCAAGTCCCACATCGGGCTCCATGCATGGAGCTTGCTTCTCTCTCTGCCTGTGTCTCTGCCTCTCTCTCTCTCTTTCTGTCTCTCTTGAATAAATAAATAAAATCTTAAGAAAAAAACTGCCTGCCTTGGTAATTTCTTTAGATCTCATTTTCATTATTGGGCTTCCATGCATGTGTAAGAAATTTGTTTTTTTTTTTCTCCTGTTAATCCATTTAATTTAAATTTAATTTTTAGGGGATCCTGGGTGGCTCAGTCAGTTAAATGTCTGACTCTTTTTTTTTAAATTATTTATTTATTTATTCATGAGAGACACACACAGAGAGAGGCAGAGACACAGGCTGAGGGAGAAGCAGGCTCCACGCAGGGAGCTCGATGCGGGACTCGATCCTGGGAGTCCAGGATCATGCCCTGGGCCGAAGGCAGATGCCATAACCGCTGAGCCACCCAGGCATCCCAAATGTCTGACTCTTGATTTCAGCTCAGGTCATGATCTCAGGATTGTGAGACCAACCCCGCTGTCAGGCTACATGCCTGCTTGAGATCCTCTCTCTCCTTCTGCCCTCCCAAACCTGACTACTCCGCTTAAAAATAAATAAATTGAATTTGTAGTTCAGCTGAACGACCTTGAAAGGTAGAGGAAGTATATTTCTTTCCCTACACTTCTTTCCCCGCTACATAATGTTTTTATATTCATTCATATTATAGCATACAGCAGTCGTTCATTAGCTCATTCCTTGTTATTGCTAGGTAGTATTCCAACACATAGATATACTAGATTTGTCTTCTTTATTAATCTGATGAAAATGTGGGCAGTTTCAACTTTTATGCATTATAAATAAAGCTACTATGACTTATTTTAAGGAATTTATTTATTCATGAAAGATAAAGAGAGAGAGGCAGAGACACAGGCAGAGGGAGAAGCAGGCTCCTCGCAGGGAGCCCAATATGGGACTCGATCCCCAGACACTCAGCGCCTGAGCCACCCAGGTTTCCCAATAAAGCTACTATGAAAATAATTATGCAAGTCTTTGTGCAAGTCTTTTTTGAGCATATATTTTCATCTCTGGGGCAAATACTCAGGAGTGGAATTTCTAACTTACACAGTTGGTGTATATTTAACTTTGTAAGAAAATGCTAAACTGCTTCCTAAGATGGTTTTACAATTACATACTCCTGTCAGCAGTATATGAAAGTTTCATTTTTCCACATCCTTACCAACACTTGGTATTGTCATTATATTAATGTATTAATTTAATTTTTTAAAGATTTATTTATTTATTTGAGAGAGAGAGTGGAAGGAGAGGTAGAGGGAGAGAATCTTCAAGCAGACTCCCCACTGGGTATGGAGCCCAATGTGGGACTCGAACTCACAACCAATGAGATCATGACCTGAGCCAAAACCAAGAATCAGATGATTAACTGACTGAGCCATCCAGGCACACCTATAATTTTTAATTTTAGACATTCTAGTGTGTGAGAGACTCGTTTTATTTTTGTTTTTTATTTACCTGATTAACAGTAATATTAACCATATTTCTAATAGCCTTATCATCTATTTATATATCTTCTTTTGTGAGGAATCTGTTCAAGTCACTGAGCCATGGTTTCTTAAATAAGCTCCTCACTGGGTGTGGAGCCCAATGTGGGGCTTGAACTCACAACACTGAGACCAAGACCTAAGCTGACATCAAGAGTTGGACATTTAATTGACTGAGCCACCCAGATACCCATTGCTGGGCCATTTTTAAATTGTTGTTTTTCTTTGATTTTTAAGATTTTATTTTTTAATTTTTAAAAAAGATTTATTTATTTATTTATTTATTTATTTATTTATTTGAGAGACAGAGAGGGAGAGAGAGGGAGAGAGAGAGAGAGAACTTGTGCATGGGGGTGGGCAGAGGGAGAGGGAGAAGGAGAGAAACAGACTCCCTGCTGAGGTTGGAGCCTAGTCCAGGGCTCCATCCCACCACCACAAGATCATGACATGAGCCAAAATCAAGAGCTAGATGCTTAAGTGACTGAGCCACCATGGTGCACATTGGTGGGTCATTTTTTAATTGTCATTTTTCTTCTTTTTTAAGATTTAATTTTAAGTAATTTCTATACCTGATGTGGTGCTGAAACTCACAACTCCAAGATCAAGAGTCAGATGCTCCAGTGACTGAGTCAGCCAGGCACCTCCATTTTTCTTATTACTATTGAGTTATAGTAGTTCTTGATATATTTTGTATAACACCCCTTTGTCAGATATATGTACGCATGTATGTATGTATTAGATACATGTATTTTGAATATTTTTCTCTAGGCCTGTACATTGGCCTTCAATTTTCTGAAAGCTATCTCTTGAAGTGTAAAATTCTTCATAGTTTATATGAAATCCAATTTATAATTTTTGACTTTCGTTATTTGAGATCCTCTGAAAAGCAGATGCCAAGATAGAACTAGACAGTCAAGAAATTTATTGAGGGAGGGGCACCTGGGTGGCTCAGCAGTTGAGTGTCTGCCTTTGGCTGGGTTTGTGATCCGAGGTCTCGGGATGGAGTCCCACATCAGGCTCTCCTCAGGGAGCCTGTTTCTCCCTCTGCCTCTCTCTGTGTGTCTCTCATGAATAAATGAATGAAATCTTAAAAAAATAAAATACAATGAGATTATGGTGATACTTGCATAACTCGATAACTTAAAAAAAAAGCCATTGATCTGTACACTTTATTTGGGTGAATTTTATGGTATGTAAATTATATGTCAATAAAGCTGTTAAAAATCAAAATGGCCCTCGGACAAAAAGTATATTGGTTTTGAGTGCAGGGCTCTGGTGCCTTCACCGTCAGTCCTAGCTCTACCACTCTGTAACTGTAGGACCTTGGGCAAATGATTTGGCCACGTCAAGCCTCAGTTTCTTTTTTTTTTTTTTTTTTAAGCCTCAGTTTCTTTAACTATAAATGGTGCTTACCTCGTGGGGGATGTTGAGGATTAAAGGAGAACATCTGTGTAAATGTCTGGGGCCATAGAAGGTGTTCAAACATATCCAGCTGTTTTGTTATTATAGCGATCTTTATCTCTAATCCAAGGACATCCTTTCAATGAAATAAAGTCCGGCTTTGTGAAAATTGAAAACATACTGTAGATTTAAGAGGTTAATTTGTAGAAATACAGAAAGAAGTGCCGTTTTACGGGACATCAACCAGGCTTGTACCTAAATTAACAATTGTCTTCCTGCATCCCTCTCTCCACACTTTGAAGTAGCTGTCTTTCTGATTTCCTGGATAGTAAATTGAATGAGATTTTGACAGTTGTTCATCACCAAGCTATGTGAGAATTAGGGTTGTAACGATTTGAAAATTGTACTTTCAAGCCACTTATTACACAAGTTCTCTACCAGGATTGCCCAGCAACCCAAGATCTCAAGACACTAAATAGGTCACTACGTCCTCTCTATGTCTACATCTTAAATTTTTTGTCCATCTTAGTCACAAAATTTGTGCCATGTTATCTTAAATATAGACTTTATTTATTTTCTTTTAAAAGTATTTTATTTATTTATTCATGAGAGAGAGAGAGAGAGGCAGAGACACAGGCAGAGGAAGAAGCAGGCTCCATGCAGGCAGCCTGATGCGTGACTTGATCCCAGGACTCCAGGATCATACCCTGGGCCAATGGCAGGCGCTAAACCGCTGAGCCACCCAGGGATCCCCTTAACTATAGACTTTAAATCAATATTGGCTCCAATCTCAAAAAAAGGGTTAATTGCCTTTTCTCTCTCAGCCCTCATATATTACCCCTTAAAAAAAATCTTTATATTTCTCCCTCCTTTAGTGTTCACTTCCAATTTGGGGCCTCAGGGTGAGGCAGACTCAATTGATGAGAATAAGGGGAGGGAAACAAACCAAGGACAACTGTCATGGTTGAGGTGGCAAAGTCACTGCACATGCTAAATGCATGTAACCTTCCCAAATCTGCATGTCAGAGCCCTACTTGGCAGTGTGATGGTATTAGGAGGTAGGGTATGGGTGGAGGTTATTGGCATGGATGAGGTCATGAGGTTGGAGCCACCATCCTGGGATTAGTGCCCTTGTAAAAGGAAGAGACCAGAACTCTCTATCTACCTCTTATGACCATGTGAGGATACCGAAAAAAGGCAGCCATTTGTAAACCTGGAAGTGAGCCCTTGCAGGACGCCTAATATATCAGTGCCCTGACTTGCCTTTCCCTGCCTCCAGAACTGTGAGAATTAATGTTCTTTTGTTTAGAGCACCCAGCTTGTGGTATTTTATTTCAGCAGCCTGAACTGAGACACAAATGAAAAAGAGAGCTTCCCTTCTGCCCTTACACATACCATTTCTTCCTTCTCTCCCTTTATGAAATCTTGTGAAAATGCTCATGATTAATTCTTGAGAAGTATTAACCATCTCCCAGACATTTTTGTCACAATAAAGGACTGGGGATGATAGAACCAGAGTAGACAAAGGAACAATCCCAAACGGAGCCACGCTGGCAGGACGAAGAAAATTGCAAGAGCTTTTGTTGAGAGGGGAAGGGGGTTACTGACACCATTCATAACAGATCCAGAAGCCCCTGCCATTCCTACCTACCTTTAGAGCCAGGTGGACACAGATTGTAGGGAATACACTGGACCGACTCTATAAAGTGTTTCCAAACTCTTTTCAAACCACTTTAGCTAAATCTAGGTTTATTTTTTTAAGATATTATTCATGTATTTGAGAGAGTACACGGGTGCAATAGAGAGAGAGCGCATGGGCGGGGGGTAGGCAGAGGGAGAGGCAGAAGTAGGCTCCCTGTTCAGCAGAGAGCCCTAAGCAGTGCTCCATCCCAGAACCCTGAGATCATGATCTGAGCCAAAGGCAGATGCTTAAACAACTGAGCCACCCAGGAGTCCTATGTTTAAAACTAAACAGTGGATATATGTAAAACAATACTCTTTTCTACCCATCCAGAAGGCCAATTGCCACCACCTTAAATTAGAACCTCACAATAAACTTGCTTTCAATTATTTTAAGAATGCTGAGAATTATAAAAACATTTCATTAAGCAATTCAAATTCTTCCTCTGACGTCAAGACTTTGACCTATTATGTGCCAAATTACAAATTAATGGTGGTTCCACTATTTGGAGGAATAAAAAAAATAGTCAAAGCACATCCTATAGGTAAGGTACCTCCAGTTCAATGTACAGTCCTGTGAATCAGAACAAATGACTAGCAAATGCTTACATGTTCAAATGAAGAAAGAGATGGAGAGAGGAATAAGTCAAAAAACACTGGTGTGATTTATTCTACTACCTTGTGTTCTGGAAAATCACCAAAACTTAGAAAAGAGACAAAAAGATGGTGGTACAACCTTTACACATCACATCAAAGAACTGTGTATAAGCCCATCTATGGGTCATCTGACTCAGGATATTTAATTTTGATGACCAATAACTGGTGAGGGAGTGCAAGCTTTTTACAGTACTAGATATATAAATGGTTAAACTGTAGATAAACAGCAATGACTTTTCCCTGCTTATTAGGTAAGTTTACATGTTTATTGTTCTACAGGTCAATAACCAAGTTTGTACATAAACAAGCTCATTTCTGCATGCTTTTCCCCAACCCCAGTACCCACATAATGAAGGCTGTATAAATGTTTTTTAAAGCACCTATATCATTCTGCTGGTTTCTTGAAAAATGGGTTAAATAAAGATTTGATATTGTTCACCATCTATATGGGATTAATGGTTTTTGACAATTTAGGAGCATTCAAATGACTTTTTGGAAAAGAAACCTTTTAAGAGTAGCCTCCTGGTTAACTTTTCACACTGTCTTAGCCAAAGTAAAGATCCATTTCTTAAGAGGCTTGGAACAATCCTAAATCGTTCAAAGGAGTCATCATCTGGGATTGACCAGTTATCAGTGGGGTCTCCTTCCCCAGGACTACCTAAGGATTCTAACGTTGATGTTTTATATGCAAGAGTCAACAGAGAGGAGAGAGAGAGTCTCTAATATTAACTCATGGAACTGCAAGGGAAAGCTCTTCTGCACAAGACATGGACCCCTTTACAGAAACAAGGAAGGAGAAATGTCATATTTATTGAGATATTTCTTTTTCAATAGCGTCTGACATTAACTGAGAAAGAAAAAACGTTTATCCAGGTAGTGTCGAGAAGTTGTGTAGAATGTAGGCGTTATAATGCTGACCAACAAACACGTAACTAAGAAAATAATGCGATTTGAGAAGAGAACCTGGGCAAAAAGAACCTGGGCAAAACGCACAGGTCCACAGGAAAAAGAAAACGAGTGCCTGGATCTGGCTGCCAGCAACCCCTGGGGCCCGGCGGCCATCTGGCAGGAGCAGAAGAGGTCTCTGGGAGGAGGGGGGTGGAACGGGTCTCACTGGAGGCGAAAGACTGGCCGGCCCCTCCGCGGGTGTGGGTGGCAAGCTGCTGGAATCAGTGTCCGGGGACCGCGGCCAGCTCGGATACTTCCTGGCTGAGCTCAGATCGCTGGAGGCCGCAGTCTGGTGGTGGCGCACGGTGGGGGGCGTCGGGGGCGTCAGCGGCGGCGGCGGCAGCCACCGCGCGGGTCTGTCTCCTGGCACCGCGCTGCAGGCCTGGCGGTCAGTCTGGCGGAGGCGGCCCGCGGCGGCCGGGCTGTGGGTGGTCCGCCCGGCGTGTAACGGGAGCCAGGCCCGCAGCTGGAGCGCGGGCCCGAGTCCAAGTGTGCACGGGAGGGGCCCGGCTGGCCGCACAGGGGCGGCGAGCTCCGGAGCGGGGCCCAGAGGCAGCGGCGGGGACCTGGAGCGCTATTCCTGGAACAAAGGCAAGCACTACGCGGGAGGGGACAGCAGCGCGGGGGAGAGCGCGGCCACTCGAGCGCCGCGAAGGTGAGGGAGGGGGAGGCGCGGCGGGGCGACGGGCGCAGCGGACCCTCCCCCCGAGCACCCGCCCCCAGGCCCGACGGGCTCTCGGCCTAGAAGTCCTCGTCCTCCACCCATCCAAAGACCCGCTTCATCTCGGCCAGGAAGCCCCGGTAATCATTGAGGAGGGGGCTCCCCTTCCTGATGTAGGGGATCACCCACTGCAGGGCCGGCCCGGTGAGGCGGGTGATGAGGAACGTCACCTTCAGGGCATCGCTGGAGAACAGGGTCTCGTCCACTAACATGTAGGCGCCCGTCTGCACGATGAACTCCGGCAGCCGGTCGGTGTCGCCGTCAAACGTCTCGGGGAAGGGAATCGGGTTCCTCCACCGCCGCGTCTGGGGCCGCAGGGGCAGGGCCAGGAGGGCCTTGATCAGCTGCACTCGGCCGTCCATCGCGCCGCGCTCTCGCTCGCGCTCGCGCTCTCTGGGCTGGGCTGGGCGGGGCGTGGCCGAGGTGGGCGGAGAGGCGTGGCGGGAAGTATGTGCGTAGGAGGCGTGGCTGGGTCCAGGGGCGAGGCCGGCGTGGGTCCTGGCCGGCCCGGCCCACGAGTTCAGGTGGTCGCTAGTGCGCAGGCGCGACACGGGATGGGTGCGCAGGCGCAGCACGGGTGGGTACCCTTGGGCTTGAGTTGACGGGGGAGGGGTGGCTAGGGTTTTCAAGTAGACCGGAGGTCACAGTAGAGGGGCATGGCCCAGGTTCCAAAGGCGGGTAGTAGGTGAGGGGTGGGGCCATGGGAGGGGCCCAGCCCCGCGGCTTCTAGGTGAAGGTGGAGCTAGTTGCAGCTGGAGTGGGTAAGTCCCAGTTTTAAGGAGCTGAGGAGCGCGCCCTTGTACACCTCCTGTGCGGGCCGTGCACCTATCCTTGCGTGTTCTTTAGCCCAGCTTCGATGATGGCACTTTGGAATATTATAGATGGATCATTTTGAGAAATGTCCCTCTGCATTTGCTTTGGTTATTTTTGCCAGTTAAAAGATACCGTATCTCTCATATCTCATGGGGCTGGTAATGTGTTATTACTGATGATGTTATTACTAATGTTATTAATGATGATGTGTATCATGATTACTTGTTCTATCTGCTGTGTTACAAGGCCTGAGGAGCCTGACTTCTGCCTGCATCCACCTAGACTTTTCAATAAAAGTGTTTACCATGGGCACCTGCATGTCTCAGTGATTGAGCATCTGCGTTTTGTCTCAGGTTGTGATCCCAGGATTCTGGGATCGAGTCCCGCATCAGCGTCCCCGGGTGGGGGGGGCTGCTTTTACCTCTGCCTATGTCCCTGCCTCTCTCCATGTCTCTTATGAATAAATAAGTAAAATCTTTTTAAAAAGTGTTCTCCCAGTGCAACTGAATGTATTTCTTGCCTCCAAAAATCCCAAGATGCTCTCCATGAGTTTTATCTATTCTTTAATAGTAGGAAATGAAAGATGTCAAATAGGGGCAACCCAGGTGGCTCAGCGGTTTAGCGCCGCCTTCAGCCAAAGGCGTGATCCTGGAGTCCCGGGATCGAGTCCCACATCGGGCTCCCTGCATGGAGCCGGCTTCTCCCTCTTCCTGTGTCTCTGCCTCTCTCTTTCGCTCTGTGTGTCTCTCATGAATAAACAAAATATTTTTTTAAAAAAAGAAAGATGTCAAATATAGTTTCACTTTCTCTTGGGATGATCACATGGATTTCTCTCTTAGAGGAGAGAGAGGGGGAGAAAGTGACAAAGGCAAGGGCGAGAAAATCCGTGCCAAGCATAAAGTCTGACCCCCTCAATCTCACAATCCTGAGTTCATAACCTGAGCCAAAATCAAGAGGCAGCGGTTTAACAGACTTAGCCACCCAGGCATCCTCCTCCCCTCTCTTTTTAAAAACATGTTATTAAAAAAATAATAAAATAAACACATGTTATGTATTTGTTTGTTTGTTTATTTATTTATTTATATTTCATTTATTTGAGACAGTGAGAGGGAGAGAGTGAGCAGGGCAGAGGAAGAGAGAATCTGAACCCGACCCCTTGCAGAGCCCAACTTGGCTGAATCCCAGGACTGCGAGATCATGACCTGAGCTAAAACCAAGAGTGGATCACGGAACAGATTGAGCCACCCCAGAACCCCTTGAACACTGTATTTTATGTCCTCTCTACACCCAAGGTGGTGCTGGAACATACAACCCCGAGATCAAGAGTCAAATGCTCTACTGACTGAGCCAGCGAGGTACCCTAGATTTTTTCTTTTTAAATTAGTTGTCTATTGCTGTCTTAAGAAATTATCACATATTTGGGATCCCTGGGTGGCGCAGCGGTTTGGCGCCTGCCTTTGGCCCAGGGCGCGATCCTGGAGACCCGGGATCGAATCCCACGTCGGGCTCCCGGTGCATGGAGCCTGCTTCTCCCTCTGCCTGTGTCTCTGCCTCTCTCTCTCTCTCTCTGTGACTATCATAAAATAAAAAAATAAAAATTAAAAAAAAAAAAAAAAAAAAAAAAAAAAAAAAAAGAAATTATCACATATTTATCATGAGTTTTCAGAAGTTTATCATCTGACAGTTCTGTACGATAGAAATTTGGTATGGGTCTTTCAAACAAAATCCTGGTATTGTCTGACTATGTATACCTTTTTGGGTTCCTGGACCCTTTCTTCTTAAAAGTCAACAGTGGTGGACTCTGTTTCTCACATGGTATTTCTCTAACGCACTCTTCTGCCTTCCTCTTCTGTTTTTAAGAGTTACCTGATTAAGTAATCCAGGATAATGTCACTATTTTAAGATAAACTGCTTAGAAACCTTAGTTCCATCTGCAACTTTATTTTTATTTATTTTTATTTTTACCATCTGCAACTTTAATTTTCTGTTGCTGTATATTCTTAGGTTGTGGGGATTAGGATGCAGACATCCTTGAGGCATCCTTGTAAGGATGTAAGACTACATCCTTATTCTTGGTTACTATAGCAAATTACATGTTTGATTTTCAATTAATAAAGCAACATTGCGTTGCAATGTGGGACGTCTGGTTTAGACAGTTGGGCTTCTGCCTTCTGCTTGGGTCGTGGTCCCTGTGTTCTGGATAGAGCTGCATACTGTGCTCCCTGCAGAGAAAGGAGCCTGCTTCTCCCTCTTCCGCTGCCTGCCACTCCGTTTGCTTGTGCTCTCCCTCTCTGTATGTGTGTCAAATGAACGGATAAAATCTTCAGAAAAAATAAGTTTGATGTAGTATTTTTAATATATTACTAGATTAGGCAAATGGATAAAAATGTGTTATATTCATACAGATGAATCCTAGCCAATATTTAAATAGGAACTACTACCGATGACTCACAGCAATATTGATGACTCCTACAGAAAATATATTCGGTGTATAGAAATGCCACTGACTTCTGGGCATTGATTTTGTATCCTGCCACACTGCCAAATTGCTGTATGAGTTTTAGCAATCTTGGGGTGGAGGCTTTTGGGTTTTCTACGTAGAGTATCATGTCATTGGCGAAGAGGGAGAGTTTGACTTCTTCTTTGCCAATTCAAATGCCTTTGATGTCTTTTTGTTGTCTGATTGCTGAGGCTAGGACTTCCAGTACTATGTTGAATAGCAGTGGTGAGAGTGGACATCCCTGTCTTGTTCCTGTTCTTAGGGGAAAGGCTCCCAGTGCTTCCCCATTGAGAATGATATTTGCTGTGGGCTTTTCGTAGATGGCTTTTAAGATGTTGAGGAATGTTCCCTCTATCCCTACACTCTGAAGAGTTTTGATCAGGAATGGATGCTGTATTTTGTCAAATGCTTTCTCTTCATCTAATGAGAGGATCATATGGTTCTTGGTTTTTCTCTTGCTGATATGATGAATCACATTGATTGTTTTACGAGTGTTGAACCAGCCTTGTGTCCCGGGAATAAATCCTACTTGGTCATGGTGAATAATTTTCTTAATGTACTGTGGATCCTATTGGCTAGTATCTTGTTGAGAATTTTTGCATCCATGTTCATCAGGGATATTGGTCTGTAGTTCTCCTTTTTGGTGGGGTCTTTGTCTGGTTTTGGAATTAAGGGGATGCTGGCCTCATAGAACGAATTTGGAAGTACTCCATCTCTTTCTATCTTTCCAAACAACTTTAGTCGAATAGGTATGGTTTCTTCTTTAAATATTTGATAGAATTCCCTTGGGAAGCCATCTGGCCCTGGACTTTTGTGTCTTGGGAGGTTTTTGATGACTGCTTCAATTTCTTCCCTGGTTATTGGCCTGTTCAGGTTTTCTATTTCTTCCTGTTCCAGTTTTGGTAGTTTGTGGCTTTCCAGAAATGCGTCCATTTCTTCTAGATTGCCTAATTTATTGGGGTATAGCTGTTCATAATATGTTTTTAAAATCGTTTGTATTTCCTTGGTGTTGGTAGTGATCTCTCCTTTCTCATTCATGATTTTATTAATTTGAGTCTTCTCTCTCTTCTTTTTAATAAGGCTGGCAAATGGTTTATCTATCTTACTAATTCTTTCAAAGAACCAACTCCTGGTTTTGTTGATCTGTTCCACAGTTTTTCTGGTCTCGATTTCGTTGAGTTCTGCTCAAATCTTTATTAACTCTCTTCTTCTGCTGGGTGTAGGATCTATTTGCGGTTTTTTTCTCTAGCTCCTTTAGGTGTAAGGTTAGCTTTTGTATTTGAGTTCTTTCCAGTTTTTGAATGGATGCTTGTATTGCGATGTATTTCCCCCTCAGGACTGCTTTTGCTGCATCCCAAAGATTTTGAACGGTTGTATCTTCATTCTCATTAGTTTCCATGAATCTTTTAAATTCTTCCTTAATTTCCTGGTTGACCCTTTCATCTTTTAGCAGGATGGTCAACGTTACCCAGGGAAATTTACAAGTTTAATGCAATCCCTATCAAAATACCATGGACTTTCTTCAGAGAGTTAGAACAAATTATTTTAAGATTTGTGTGGAATCAGGAAAGACCTCGAATAGCCCGGGAATTTTAAAAAAGGAAACCATAGCTGGGGGCATCACAATGCCAGATTTCAGGTTGTACTACAAAGCTATGGTCATCAAGACAGTGTGGTACTGAAAAAAAAAAAAAAAAGACAGTGTGGTACTGGCACAAAAACAGACACATAGATCAATGGAACAGAATAGAGAATCCAGAAGTGGACCCTCAACTAATATGGTCAACTAATATTCGATAAAGGAGGAAAGACTATCCATTGGAAGAAAGACAGCCTCTTCAATAAATGGTGCTGGGAAAATTGGACATCCACATGCAGAAGAATGAAACTAGACCACTCTCTTTCACCATACACAAAGATAAACTCAAAATGGATGAAAGATCTAAATGTGAGACAAGATTCCATCAAAATCCTAGAGAAGAACACAGGCAACACCCTTTTTGAACTCGGCCACAGTAACTTCTTGCAAGATACATCCACGAAGGCAAAAGAAACAAAAGCAAAAATGAACTATTGGGACTTCATCAAGATAAGAAGCTTTTGCACAGCAAAGGATACAGTCAACAAAACTAAAAGACAACCTACAGAATGGGAGAAGATATTTGCAAATGACATATCAGATAAAGGGCTAGTTTCCAAGATCTATAAAGAACTTATTAAACTCAACAGCAAAGAAACAAACAATCCAATCACGAAATGGGCAAACACATGAACAGAAATCTCACAGAGGAAGACATAGACATGGCCAACAAGCACATGAGAAAATGCTCCGCATCACTTGCCATCAGGGAAATACAAATCAAAACCACATTGAGATACCACCTCACACCAGTGAGAATGGGGAAAATTAACAAGGCAGGAAACCACAAATGTTGGAGAGGATGTGGAGAAAAGGGAATCCTCTTACACTGTTGGTGGGAATGTGAACTGGCGCAGCCACTCTGGAAAACTGTGTGGAGGTTCCTCAAAGAGTTAAAAATAGACCTGCCCTATGACCCAGCAATTGCACTGTTGGGGATTTACCCCAAAGATACAGATGCAATGAAATGCCAGGACACCTGCACACCGATGTTTCTAGCAGCTATGTCCACAATAGCCAAACTGTGGAAGGAGCCTCGGTGTCCATCAAAAGATGAATGGATAAAGAAGATGTGGTTTATGTATACAATGGAATATTACTCAGCCATTAGAAATGACAAATACCCACCATTTGCTTCAACGTGGATGGAACTGGAGGGTATTATACTGAGTGAAATAAGTCAATCGGAGAAGGACAAACATTATATGTTCTCATTCATTTGGGGAATATAAATAATAGTGAAAGGGAATAGAAGGGAAGGGAGAAGAAATGGGTAGGAAATATCAGAAAGGGAGACAGAACATAAAAACTCCTAACTCTGGGAAACGAACTAGGGGTGGTGGAAGGGGAGGAGGGTGGGGGTGAATGGGTGACGGGCACTGAGGGGGGCACTTGACAGGATGAGCACTGGGTGTTATTCTGTATGTTGGCAAATTGAACACCAATAAAAAATAAATTTATTTTAAAAAGAAAATATATTCAGTACAAGAAGTGAGCACAAGAAAATATAGGTTTATGATTCTTTTTTATATCAGTGTCAAGAAGGGACAAAACTAAATGTAGAATTCAGAATAGTGGTTATATCAGAAAAGGGGGAATAATAGTCTATAAAGTTGCATGAAGCAATCTAATGAGATGCCAATAATATTTTCCAAAGCAGTTCTACTATTCTGTATCTCCACCAGCAATGTATGGGATTAATTTGCTCTTCAAATTCAATGACACTTAGTATTGTCAATTTTTGTTTTTTTCTGTTTTGTTTTTACTTTAGTTCTTCTAATAGGTGTGAAGTGGTCACTCATCCTGGTTTTAATTTGAAATTTCCTAATTATTAATGATACTAAACATTTTTTTTTGTGTGTGTACTTATCTACCATGATATCTTTTCTTTTATGGACTGTCTGTTCAAATATTTTGACCTTTTTTAATTGGGTTGTTTACTTTTTGTTATATCCCATATTCCAGTCTTAATCAGATATGTAATTTCAACTATTTTCCTCTAGCCTGTGCTTTCTCTTTTCATTCTCTTAAAACTGTTTTTTGAAGAACATCAAATTTTTAATTTGATGAAATCCAATTTACCTAATTTTCCTTTTATGCATTGTTTCTGGTGTCATAAGTAAGAAATGTTCAGTTAATCTGAGGTTGCACACACTTTTCTTCCTGTTTCCTCCTAGTTTTATAATTTTAGGTTTTACCATTAGAACGATTAATCATTTGGGTTATTTAAAAAATATTCAATTAATTAATTTATTTGAGAGAGAGAACACACACAGAAGAAGGAGGAGAGAGAGAGGGAGAATCAGACTCCCCACTGAGCTGGGAGCCCAATGCTGGGCTCCATCTCAGGACCAGGAGATCATGGCCTGCCCTGAAACCAAGACTCAGATGCTCAACCACTTGAGCCACCTAGGCTCCCCTACAGTGTTTTGTGGGCTTTTTGGTAAATGAATATTTAATTGTTCCTGTATCATTGTTGAAAGGACTAGCTTTCCCCCATAATTATATTTACATCTTTGTCAGAACTCACCTGTCCATATAAGTATGGGTCTACTTCTGGATCCCATTTTCTCTTCCACTAATCTATCTTGTGACAGTACGACACTGTCTTAATTACTATAGCTTTACCACAAATCCTGAAATCAAATAATACTAGTTCTTCAATTTAATCATTTTTTCAATGCAGTTTTGCCATTGCATGTCTTTTTCATTTTGAAATGAATTTTAGAATCAATTACTTTTTATATGTTAACATTTTTGCTGGGACTTTGAATCTATAGATGAATTTGGGGAGAATTAATATTTTAACAATATTGACTCTTCCAAACCATGAAAATATATCTTTCCATTACTCAGATTGGCTGTAATTTATCTCAGGAATGTTTTATAGTTTTCAAATATTGAAATAAAATATGTAAAAACACTTAAAAATATTTAAAAAATATTTTTGTCATATTTAACTCTAAGTTTTACACATTTCTATGGTGTTAAATTTTTCCTAATTTCAAAGGTCTTTTGTTTATTACTAGAAATATGACTGATTTTTGAATATTTACTTTGGGTCTTGCAACCTTGCTAAATTCACTTATTAGTTATACTTTGTTGTTGTTGTTCATTCTACATCCTAGAGAATCTGTTTTCTACATACATGATCATGTAGTCTGCAAAAAACAAGAGTTTGTCTTTTTCTTCCTGCCAATATGGGTGCCCTTTCTTTGTCTCCTGTTCCTTTCTTCCTCCCTCCCTTCCTTCCTTCCTTCCTTCCTTCCTTCCTTCCTTCCTTCCTTCCTTCCTTCCTTTTCTCCTTATTGCACTGGCTAGAACCTCCAGCACAGTATTTAATTCAGATGTTTGACAGTGTGCATGCTTGTCTTGTTCTTGATCTAAGAATGGAAGCATTCTGGCTTTCACCTAGAATTATGATGCCAGTCTTATGTTTTCCTAGGTCCTTTATTAGTTTGAGGAGTTATATTTTATTCCTAGTTTAATGAGAGTTTTCTAAGAACAATATGATATAGAAATCCTCCTTCTAGGTATTTACCCTAGAGAAATGAAAACATATTCTCACACAATAATCTGTACTTGAATGTTTATAGCTGACTTATTAGTAACTGCTAAAAATGTGAAACATGCCCAAGGCCCTTGAACAGATGAATAGATCACCAAACTGTGGCACACACATTCATACTATGGCAAACATTAAAGTGGCCCCATGATCCCGACCTACTGATGATGCCTTTGAGTGTGCATAGGGACGGTGAATTGCTTTTAAACAAAGAACATGAGAGAGGTGATGGAATGTCGCTCTTGTGATTATGTTACATTAAGCATATCTCCATCTTGAGAACTGACTCCCTCTCCCATTGCCATGAGGAAGTAAGCTGCAGTGTTGAACTACCTATTGAGAGAGCAACACAGAGTACTGCCAGCAAGCTTGATACAAAATTAAGAGGTTTGTATCACTATACCTCTTTATATTAACTGACCATGGTGCATTATACTTTAAATATGCTACTTTGGATTTTGTTGGCCAGTATTTGGGGCTTTCCCTTTATGTTGCAATGCAACCTCATCAACAACGAGCGGTGCAATACTTCTCTGGCTGAAAGGTTCACGAGTAAGTACAAAGCAGCAGGAAAATGTATTCACAGAATCTCAAGTGAAGTCAAGAGACAAGGTCCGCAAAGGATACAGCTGGACTGAGACTGAGGGGCAGAAATGGGCAAAATGGAAGGGACGTTCAACCCACATGACAGGTGAATGTCCGGCAGGGACAGTATACACCAGACGGACTCCTCAAAACCAGAGCGCTTAGCCCTCCCTTCTACGCAAGTAGCTCGCCCTGCCCACACCAAGGGGGCCTGGGCTTTTCCTCTGGCCCCGCCCCTCGCGCACCGCCCACGTGCGGAGCAACGGCCACGCCCCTTCATTCTGACTCCGCCTCCTCGACTGGTCGTTAGGCCTGGCCTCCAGTGCACGCTCCCACGCAGTGAACAGCTCCTGCCCGAGCGCCTGCGCCCTAACGACCACACGGATTCATGGGCCGGGCCCGCGCCAGCGCCCGCGCCCACCCCGCCCCCGGGCCCGGGCCCGCCTCCGCGCGCACGCACTTCCCGCCACGCCTCCCCGCCCACCTCGGCCACGCCCCGCCTGGCCCAGCCCAGAGAGCGCGAGCGCGAGCGCGAGCGCGAGCGCGAGCGCGAGCGCGAGCGCGAGCGCGAGCGCGAGCGCGAGCGCGAGCGCGAGCGCGAGCGCGAGCGCGGCGCGATGGACGGCCGAGTGCAGCTGATCAAGGCCCTCCTGGCCCTGCCCCTGCGGCCCCAGACGCGGCGGTGGAGGAACCCGATTCCCTTCCCCGAGACGTTTGACGGCGACACCGACCGGCTGCCGGAGTTCATCGTGCAGACGGGCGCCTACATGTTAGTGGACGAGACCCTGTTCTCCAGCGATGCCCTGAAGGTGACGTTCCTCATCACCCGCCTCACCGGGCCGGCCCTGCAGTGGGTGATCCCCTACATCAGGAAGGGGAGCCCCCTCCTCAATGATTACCGGGGCTTCCTGGCCGAGATGAAGCGGGTCTTTGGATGGGTGGAGGACGAGGACTTCTAGGCCGAGAGCCCGTCGGGCCTGGGGGCGGGTGCTCGGGGGGAGGGTCCGCTGCGCCCGTCGCCCCGCCGCGCCTCCCCCTCCCTCACCTTCGCGGCGCTCGAGTGGCCGCGCTCTCCCCCGCGCTGCTGTCCCCTCCCGCGTAGTGCTTGCCTTTGTTCCAGGAATAGCGCTCCAGGTCCCCGCCGCTGCCTCTGGGCCCCGCTCCGGAGCTCGCCGCCCCTGTGCGGCCAGCCGGGCCCCTCCCGTGCACACTTGGACTCGGGCCCGCGCTCCAGCTGCGGGCCTGGCTCCCGTTACACGCCGGGCGGACCACCCACAGCCCGGCCGCCGCGGGCCGCCTCCGCCAGACTGACCGCCAGGCCTGCAGCGCGGTGCCAGGAGACAGACCCGCGCCGTGGCTGCCGCCGCCGCCGCCGCCGCTGACGCCCCCCACCGTGCGCCACCACCAGACTGCGGCCTCCAGCGATCTGAGCTCAGCCAGGAAGTATCCGAGCCGGCCGCGGTCCCCGGACACTGATTCCAGCAGCTTGCCACCCACCCCCGCGGAGGGGCCGGCCAGCTTCTCGCCTCCGGTGAGACCCGTTCCACCCCCCTCCTCCCAGAGACCTCTTCTGCTCCTGCCAGATGGCCACCAGGTCCCAGGGGTGCCTGGCAGTCGGGTCCAGTCACTCGTTTTCCTTCTGTGTACCTGTGCGTTTTGGGCAGGTTCCGTTCTCAATTTGCAGCTGTCTCTCTGATGTGTGCCTTTTGTTCAACACAGTAATTAACCCCTGCACTCTGCCCAGCCCTTCCACACTACCTGGACAAATGTGTTTTCCTTCTTTTCAATAAATGTCAGAAGCTATTAAAAAATTCAGTCTTGATGAATGTGGCACCACTCCCTTCCCGCGCCGGTACTCGGGGTCCGTGGGTCTTGTCCAGCAGGCGTGTGCCCTGCCGATCTGTGGCTGATGCGGAATCTTGCATTATGAAACAGAACCGGAGGACACTTGGGTGGCTCAGCGGTTGAGCGTCTGCCTTTGGCTCGCGTTGTGATCCCAAGGCCCTTCGGATGGAGTCCCACATTGGGGCTCCCTGCGGGAAGCCTGCTTCTCTATCTGCCCATGTCTCTGCCTCTCTCTGTGTGTCTCTCATGAATAAATAAATAAAATATTTAAAAAATGAAACAGCAAGTGGTCCTGTGGTGGTCCTGGGGATGGAGATCCCTCCGACCTTCATGTGGGCCCAGATACTGACTCTTCCAATCCGATCAGCCCCATGCCCCCTAGGAAATGGACCTGCATCTGAGTTTGGCCAAGGGAATATCAGGAAAAGGCAGCTAGGAAGCTTCTGGAAAACATTTCCTCGTTTCCAAAGAGCTGCTGGAATGCACAACATCTTTCTGTGACAAATCATGAATCCCACACATAGGTTGCTGAACACCTGTCAGATTTTATTTAATCCATTATTCAGGAAATCAGAATGACAGGTTCTTTAGAAAAAGCATTTACATTTATAGAGACTTGGTTGTGTGAGTAGTAGAGAAGGGAGTGCAGAAGTGTGATTGTTAATTTAATTCGAACCTGGTTGATGAACTACAGGACAATAAAATTATAAGTTTCTCTGAAAGGCAGAAAAGGAAAAATGTCACTTCTTACTATTCTCTGCATGCTCACCTCTGAAATCCACAGTGGCTGAGAAAAGCCTCTGCTGCCTCATCTATGGCTGGAAAAGTTAAGTATCCTACTAGAGTTAGATGAAAGGTGGGCTTCTAAGGCAACATTCTGGTACGATGTTAAATGTTCATGGAATCAACCATCTTCTTATTTCTGATTTGGGTTATTTTCCCAGAACATGGGAAGGTAGTGGGAAAAGGCTGAGCTTGGCTTGTACATGAGTTGCCTGACATGCTGTAGAAAACAAAACTGGACTCTGAGCAGCATGTGAAGAGGACTAATTCTTATAGGCCAGTCTTCCCTCAGACTACCTTCTGCCTGCAGATGGGACCCTTGGCTTTTGAGCCTAGGTTAGACTGGTGTTAATCACTCCTCACCTTTCCTTGTCTTTCTCCAGTGCTATAGCAGCCTCTTTTTACAACCATCTCTTTTCACAATTGTGAATCATTTCTACTTCCTCTCAACCAGTCAACCCGAGACATTGCACGTGTAAGCAAGTTTCCATCCATTGGTGTCCTGTCTCTCGTCACCACTAGTGACAGTTTTGACAGTGACATCATAACTACGTCATGGGTTATCAGCACTTCCCTTAAAGCCAGTGGCCAGTGATGGAGTCCTCAATCCTAGTCCTCACACCTAGCTGGCAGGTAACCACACTCCAAAATCCCATTTCAGAATCTGCTCCTAGGACAACTTCTAACTCCAAATACACTTTAATAAGTTCCCTCAGAGACATATCTCATGGGACGCCTGGGTGACTCAGCGGTTGAGTTTCTGCCTTTGGCTCGGGGCGTGATCCTGGATTCCTGGGTTCAAGTCCTGCATCGGGCTCCTTGTGTGGAGCTTGCTTCTCCCTCTGCCTGTGTCTCTGCCTCTCTTTCTGTGTCATGAATAAATAAATAAAAATCTTAAAAAAAGAAACAGATCTCATGACACTTGTAAGGGAGGGAAGAAAGCAGGATTGAGAAGAGGGAGGATTTAAAGAAACACAGCAAAAAAAAAAAAAACACAGCAGTTACAATAGAGGATTCAGTTGATTCTACAAGGATATGTAAAACTGAAAGAGCCATTCAGCAAAGTTCTGGATCTTGTAGTTGAGGCCAAGTCCTTGCTATCTCCACACTGACTAGTCCTTGGGTATGGTCTTACCTGAAGGCAACAGGGTACCCCCTGGGCAAGGAAGCTCCCTGCAACACATAGCAATTCCCGGGGAGTGATTCAGCTATGGTTCTCAGCAGCCCAGGCTCCTAGCAGCTGGGGGAAGGAGGCCCCTTAGTCCCTAATGGTGGGGTCTGGGCAGTACTTCATACATAGCATTTACTTTGCTCATCAATAGTGGAATGGAACCAACATGGTGGAATATAGTTCAGCATTTTGAAGGAATAAGAGGGATTGAGGCAGCTGACTTTGGGAGATTTTGCAAGGTTTTAAGTAAGAAGAAGAATATGTAGAAAACTGCATCATGTTTTTATTGTTAAATAGATGTTAACTCAAAAAAGCTTACAAATGAATGCGCACGCCCATGTGCATGTGCATGTGCTCACACACAAGAGACCTGCTAGGTTTGGAGAAAGCTATAGAAATAAACATACTAAATCGTTAGCATGAGTCACAAGAGGTGGGAAAGGGTTGGTGTCAAAGATAGGGTAGGACGTCTGGGGAGGAGGACCCACACAAAAAAAGAATGCAAAAAGGTCTGCTACAATGAGAGAGAGGTACTGCATGCCCCCTGCATACTGGCAGAATCCATAGAAACTTGTGAGGATGGTGCAGTTGTCATCAGAGTCCCAAAAAGAAAGAGGTGCTACACACAAATGGGGAAATAGAGGAGAAGTAAATGAAGAGACTGTGACAAAGGTGTGGGTACGGTTAGAAGAAATTGTGATAGATTAGATAATTGTTCTGCAAATATTTACTGCTCCCCCCTCCAACTCCCAGGAAAGAGTGTACAAACCTGTTCTTCTACATCTAGGCTTTGTCATGCACTTGCTTTTTTCAGTGCAATATGAGAAGACATGGTATGAATAGAGGATGTCAAAATGCTTGTGTGGTTTTGCTGGTCCTCTTTCACTCCTGTGATTGCCGTGAAAAGAGCTTACCCCAGGTAGTTGCTGATGCATCAGCCTGCACTACACCACTGTGATTCATGTGGAGCAGATCTGAACACGATTTGTATCCTTGAGCCCAGTCCACCCTAACTGCATCCTGAGGTAGAATCGCCCCAGACAGGGACATCTGGGTGGCTCAGCGGTTTAGTGTGTCTGCCTTTGGCTCAGGGCATGGTCCTGGAGTTCCAGGATCTAGTCCCCTCGTGGAGCAACCTGCATGGAGCCTACTTTCCCTCTGCCTATGTCTCTGCTTCTCTCTTTCTGTATCTCTCATGAATAAATAAATAAATAAATATCTAAAAAATTTTTTTAAAAAATCACCCCAAACAGCCCAGGGCACATGAGCAAGGAGGCATGGGATTATTTCAAGTTTTGAGGAATTCCTGATACATCATTATTGGAACAATAGCTGACTAAAACTAACACCAAGAAGAGATTTTGAAATGCCCCAGAGCTCATAATGGTGGGGAGCTGTGACCTCCCACCAGAGCAGGAAGGGGTAAATTCAGGGAGTAGTTATCAGAACACAATAGCTATAAAAGAGAATCCCTGCCACAACATGGATGGACCTGGAGGGTTTTATGCTGAGTGAAGTAAGTCTAACTGAGAAAGACAAATATCATATGATCTCACTTATAAGTGGAATCCAAAAAACAAAGTAACAAAAAAACAAGACAGAAACCCATAAATAGGGGGTCCCTGGGTGGCTCAGTGGTTGAGCGCCTGCCTTCTGCCCAAGGTGTGATCTTGGAGTCCTGAGGTTGAGTCCCACATTGGGCTCCCTGCATGGAGCCTGCTTCTCCCTCTGCCTGTGTCTCTGCCTCTTTCTCTCTCTGTGTGTTTCTCATAAATAAATAAATAAAATATTTTAAAAAACAAAACCCATAAATACGGATAACAAGCTGATGGTTGCTGGAGGGGAGGGGGGTAAGGGGATGGACAAACTAAGTGAAGGGGAGTGGGAGGTACAGGCTTCCGGTTTTGGAATGAATTAAGTCACAAGGATGAAAGTCACAGCATAGGGTATGTCGTGAATGGCACTGTAATAGGACCCTTAGGAGATATGTGGCTGCTACATTTGTGATGAGCACAGCATAATGTCAGAGTTATCTTCCAATCACTATGTTGTACACTTGAAACCAGTATAACATTGTATGTCAACTATACTTTGATACAACAAATAATAATTTAAAAATACACATTGAAGAGAATCCCTGGAGAGCCTTTGTGGTCTTTGGTTAAGAAACTCAGCCACAGGGACGCCTGGGGGGCTCAGCGGTTGAGCATCTGCCTTTGGCTCGGGGTGTGATCCCGGAGTCCTGGGATCAAGTCCTGCATTGGGCTTCCTGCATGTAGCCTGCTTCCTCCTCTGCCTGTGTCCCTGCCTCTCTCTCATGAATAAATAAATAAAGAATCTTTAAAAAAAGAAACTCAGCCACAGCCACCTCAGTCTGGTAGAGATGAAGCTCTCTCATTGGCCAAACTCAACCAGAACTCAACAATCTCGACAATTCAACAACTCAACAAACTCAACCCTGAGCCAAAGGACAAGGAAGTCATTCATGCTGTCCCAAAAGGTCAGCTTCCTGGGCATAGAGTAGTGCGGGGGAGAGTAGTCACAGAAGGACAAATGGAAGATATCCAAAGCATACATGGACAATCAAAAGATGCACAATCACAACATTAGTCATCAGAGTGGTGTGTGTGTGTGTGTGTGTGTGTGTGTGTGTGTGTGTGTGTGTTAAACAACAGACATTTATCTCTTGCAGTTCTGAGAGTTGAAAGTACCAGATCATGGTGCAGGTAGATTTGATTTCTCCTGAGCGTTCTCTCCTGGCATCTAGAGAAGCTATGTCCTCACATGGCCTTTACTGTGCAAGACATCACTGGCTTATCAAAGGATATACTTCAGGAATCGCCAGATGGAAGAGATGCATAGGGCAAGGTATGCATTGGAAGGAGCACGGAGCTTCTGGGCCCTCTCAGAGGGTGCCATTCTCCCCAAATCCCCACATGTTCATCAACCAGGAAGCTCCCAGACAGATTTTATTTTTATTTTTTTTCCAGACAGATTTTAAATAGAACAAAAATGGGGTCTCATTTCAAAACTATTTGATTGGTAAAAGTAAACATAAAGACAACATCAAGTGTTGAAGGGATATGGGAAAATGAGAATTATCATAAGATGAGAGTGGTAATACCTGGTAAAGCTTGTGACATACATGCCCTATCAACAAACAATTCCAGGAGGATGTTGACTGCAGCATTTTTTTAAACAGTGTATATAATTAGGACTTCGGCTAAGCTGTATGGCTCCTTTGTGGAAATTAATAAAAGGTGCCCCCTAGTGGTGGAAGCAGCCTCATGTGTGTGGAGCAGGGCAGGCAGATATTTTTATGCTTAAAAAAAAGACCAATACTGGGTGTTATACTGTATATTGGCAAATTGAATTTAAATTATATATATATATATATTTTAAAAAAAGCAGCCCTGTGGTCGCTTCAGGAGCACATATCCTAAAAAATAAAAAGAGCAACCCTTAGTACGTCTGGGTGCACTCTCATTGTTTGGCTTGGTGGCTCGGTGGGCTGGGATGGGGCTGGATTGCAGTGCGAGTCACTCACTTGGTAAGGGGCATCGCAGAGGTGAATAACTACAGGACCATAAGCAGCAGCCCTGTTTGTAATAGCTGAAAATTGAAAACAACCTAAGTAGTATCAGTAGGAAAATGAATACACATATACACACATATATACATTTCCATTTATCCTTTCCCCGCCTTCTTGTCTTCCTTTGAAAGTGTAGATAATAATTTTAAATTTCAAAAAAAGTTTCAAGAATATTTCAAGCAACTCCTAATTCCTTTTACCCCATTCAGCATTTCTTTCTCTATTTATCCACCTATAAAATAGATACATTTGAAAAGCAGGAAAAACTATCCACTGGAAAAAAGAAAGTCTCTTCAATAGATGGTGCTGGGAAAATTGGACAGCCACATGCAGAAGAATGAAATTAGACCATTCTCTTACACCATACACAAAGATAAACTCAAAGTGGATGAAAGATCTAAATGTCAGACAAGAATCCATCAGAATCCTAGAGGAGAACACAGACAACACTCTTTTTGAACTTGGCCACAGCAACTTCTTGCAAGATACATCATTAGAGGCAAGGGAAACAAAAGCAAAAATGAACTATTGGGACTTCATCAAGATAAGAAGCTTTTGCACAGCAAAGGATACAGTCAACAAAACTAAAAGACAACCTACAGAACGGGAGAAGATATTTGCAAATGGCCTATCAGATAAAGGGCTAGTTTCCAAGATCTATAAAGAACTTATTAAACTCCACAGCAAAGAAACAAGCCATCCAATCATGAAATGGGCAAAAGACATGAACAGAAATTTCACAGAGGAAGATATAGACATGCCCAACAAGCACACGAGAAAATGCTCCGCATCACTGGCCATCAGGGAAATACAAACCAAAACCACATTGAGATACCACCTCACACCAGTGAGAATGGTGAATATTAACAAGACCAGAAACAACAAATGTTGGAGAGGATGTGGAGAAAGGGGAGACCCCTTGCACTGTTGGTGGGAATGTGAACTGGCGCAGCCACTCTGGAAAACTGTGTGGAGGTTCCTCAAAGAGTTAAAAATAGATCTGCCCTATGACCCAGCAATTGCACTGCTGGGGATTTACCCCAAAGATACGGATGCAGTGAAACACAGGGACACCTGCACCCCGGTGTTTATAGCAGCAATGTCCACAATAGCCAAACTGTGGAGGGAGCCTCGGTGTTCATCGAAAGATGGATGGATAAAGAAGATGTGGTCTATGTATACAATGGAATATTACTCAGCCATTAGAAACGACAAACACCCACCATGTGCTTCGACGTGGATGGAACTGGAGGGTATTATGCTGACTGAAGTAAGTCAATCAGAGAAGGACAAAAATTATATGGTCTCATTCATTTGGGGAATATAAAAAATAGTGAAAGGGAATAAAGGGGAAAGAAGAGAAAATGAGTGAAAATATCAGTGAGGGTGACAGAACATGAGAGACACCTAACTCTGGGAAATGAACAAGAGGTATTGGAAAGGGAGATGGGCGGGGGGGTTGGGGTGACTGGGTGAGGGGCACTGAGGTGGGCACTTGATGGGATGAGCACTGGGTGTTATGTTATATGTTGGCAAATTGAACTCCAATAAAAAAATAATATAAAAAATAAACCTAGGGTAGGTTCAAGTTAGTAGCCACTAGACAGGCATGATTATTTTAGCTAACTGCTTTCCTTCTCTTACTCTTCCTTCCTTCACTCTTTCTCTCCTTTCTCCTTTCCTTCTTTCCTATCCTCCTTCCTTCATCCTCCTTTCATTCTGTTATTCTGTCATTCCAAACCACTTCCTCTTTTTCATGGTTCCTCTAGAATTTATATTATGCAATTTTAAATGATCACATTCTAGTCCCTTCAAATAATATTATACCATTTCTCATGTAACATGCTGAAATTCTCTACCCTCTTACTCCTACAGTATTGTCATGTCATACTTTTATTTGTACATATTATAAATGTAATAAATTGCCATTACAGCTTCAAAAAATAAAATAAAATAGATACAATGTATATTTTTGGAATCACATTTACCTTTATATACAGATATACAAACATATGTGTAATTATACATATGCCTTACTATGCATATCTATTTTTTATGAATCATTTGACAGTAAGTTCATTAAAATGATAAAGTATATCTAGGAAAAACTACAACTACATGGAAGGATGTAACATAAAATCTTCTATTTATTTATGAGAGACACAGAGAGAGAGGCAGAGATACAGGCAGAGGGAGAAGCAGGCTCCATGCAGGGAGCCTGATGCAGGACTCAATCCCGGGTCTCCAGGATCAGGCCCTGGGCCGAAGGTGGCACTAAACCACTGAGCCACCCGGGCTGCCCTAAATAAAATCTTTAAAAAATAATTGACACTTGAAATACACAGCATAGGTGAATCTCACAGACACACAGAATACATACTATATAATTTTATTTATGAGAAGTTTGAACACAGGTGAAACTTATTGATGGTGACAGAAGTCAGAAGACTGTTTACAGGGCACATGAGTCTGCCTCAGTCAGTTAAGCATCTGCTTTCAGCTCAAATCATGATCCCAGTGTCCTGGGATGGAGCCCTACACGGAACTCACTGCTCAGTGGGGAGACTGCCTCTCCCTTTCCCTCTGCCTGCCACTCGCCCTGCTTGTGCTCTCTCTCTGTCAAAATAAGTAAAATCTTAAAAAAGAAGAAGAAGAATGATTACACTTGAGGGGCGCTGCCTGAAAGGGAGCATGAAAACCCATTTTTGAATGTTAGAAATATTCTATACATTGATCTGGATGGTGGTTACACTGATGTATGCAAATGAAAAAGTCATCTAGCTGTACACTTAAGATTTTTATCCTTTTCTGGATGTAGCTTATATTTTATTTTTAAAAAATACAAGTAAAAGAATGTGCATTTAGATAAATAGAAAAGCTGCAGAACATCAAATACAAAGAAATTATCTTCAAAACAACCAACAAAGAAGCACAAAATTAGGCCAATAACTGATTTATGAACAGTAAAATGGAAGCTGGAAGACCACAGAATAATATTGTTTTCGTCAATTCTATGACTCATATTTTCACATTTTGACATTTCCAATAGCTGAGTGCTTCTTACAATAAATCGTAGTCTTAAAAATTACCGTTGGCCAGGTGGCCATTGTGACAGACTCACTCCTTGCTCATGTGCAAACATCAAAAGCATTTGTATCAGAACTGGAGGAACTGATGCCCATGGATGAAGGCAAAGGTCTCAGAAATAGCAGAGGAATAGTCAGCTGAGAACTACTGCATCACTATCATCTTAGGCACACAGAAGAATATCGTGTAGAAAAAAACAAAGATCTGGTGATTCTGTAAATGGAAGAGACTCAAAAATGATTTGTAGGGGCACCTGGATGGCTCAGTCGGTTCAGCCTCCAACTCTTTCTTTTAAAGATTTTATTTATTTGACACAGAGAGAGCATACAACATAGGGAGGAACAAAGGGAGAGGGGGAAGCAGCCTCTTAGCTGAGCAGGGAGCCCAACATGGGACTCGATCCCAGGACCACAGGATCATGACATGAACCAGCCAAAAGCAGATGCTTAACGGACTAAACCACCTGGATACCATGAGCCTCCAACTCTTAATTTCGTATCCTGTCATGATATCGGGTGGTGAGATCAAGGCCTATGTCGGGCATTGCACTAGGTGTGGAGCCTGTTTGAGATTCTCATTCTCCATCTCCCTCTACCCCTCCCCCCTACTTGTGCTATCTCTGTCTCTCTCAATATAAATAAATAAATAAATATTTTAAAGATGGTTTTTAAAGGAGGTAAACATATGGCTAAATATATACAAGCAGTAGTACGAATATTGAATTTTAAGATTAAAAACAATAGATGGAGGCACCTGGCTGACTCAGTTGGTAGGGCATGACACTCTTGATCTTGGGGTGGTGAGATAATCCCCACATTGAGGGTAGGGATGACTTTTTTAAAAAGCTTTTAAAAACTGGGTGGGTTGGGACACCTAGGTGGCTCAGCGGTTAAGCATGAGGCGTGATCCTGGAGTCCCGGGATCGAATCCCACATTGGGCTCCCTGTGAGGAGCCTGCTTCTCCCTCTGCCTGTCTCTGCCTCTCTCTGTGTGTCTCTCATGAATAAACAAATAAAATATTTTTTAAAGTTATGTACTATATTTATCTTGTTTTAGTGTATCTGAAAAGTTAACATGCATATTTAACGGTATACAAAGTTTCAGCTGACAAAAAATTAGACTCTAACAATACCAAGTACTAGTGAGGAAAAGGGAACACATATATTAAAGTTAAGAATGTAAATTAAGAAATATTTTGGGGCAGCCTGGGCGGCTCAGCGATTTAGCACCGCCTTCAGCCCAGGGCGTGATCCTGGGGACCCAGGAATGAATCCCGCGTGGGGCTCCCTGCATGGAGCCTGCTTCTCCTTCTGCCTGTGTCTCTGCCTCTCTCTCTCTGACTCTCATGAATAAATAAATAAAATCTTTTTAAAAAAAGAAAAGAAAAAAGAAATATTTTTGAGGGGCTTCTGGCTGGTTCAGTTGGTCTGGCATCTGCCTTCAGCTCAGGTCATCATCCCAGGGAACTGGGATGGAGTTCCAGGTCAGGCTTCTTGCTCACTGGAGAATCTGCTTGTCTCCTTCTCCCTCTGCTGCTACCCTTGCTTGTGCTCTCTCCCTTGCTTTCTTTGTCTAATAAATAAACAAAAATCTTTAAAAAAAGAAATATTTTGGAAAACACTTTGGCAATTCCTTTAGATTGGATTCCCCGTGAGCTGATTTTGACCAAGAATTCATGTAAAAGTGATAAAAAAAATAAAAATAAAAGTGATACAACAAGACCACAAGAAGTGGTCCAAATAAAAGTACACTGATGGGGAGTAAGGGAAGAAAGCTAAGCAATGTTTTGATATCAACTGAAGTCTCACAGAGGGTCACTTGACAAAATCCATTGTATAGGCAATGTAGGTCACACCTCAAACTTGTTCCAATCAGGGACATGAGAGCTAAGGTTTTTATAACTACACATCCATCAGTCATTGGCTAAAGGCTGCTCTCTCTGGAGAACTTAAATTACTAGCTACTAGCTCTTCATGCTTGCAGACAAAGGGGATGTTGGTAGACTGTGGGCAAAGAGCCACAGATACTAGCTGTTGGGAGGAAAAGCACAAGAGAAGCTGATGTGCAATGAAAATGGTTGAGAGGTCCAAGGGGGAGAAAGACAGAATGTTCATAGCATCTGCTTCCATGGGCATTAGTTTTAATACTGTTAATACCATGAAAAATAATATGACAGCTAGAATCAGCCCCTCCAGCCCTTCTTATAGTTATTTGAACTAACTGCTTAAATACACCTGCTTAAAATACCTGGGGTATATTGTTTGTTTGCAAATGCCTGTTTCTCCTATCTGTGCTATTCTAAAAGAGTAGACATAAACATGATCTTCATCTTAAGTTAATGAAATGTGCACAAGGCACATCTAACATTTCTTTGTACATAGTAGGAGCCCAAAACATGCAAGTCTTCAATACTTTTAAGTATCAGATATTAATATGTTTTCTTGTAGGCAGAATGGACGGGGCTGGCCCTGATGTTATGGCTACTCACATAGCAAATTCTTTGCTCCTCATCTTTATGACCTTGATCAAACAAATTGTATGGATGTGAATTCATTATTTTTTAAAGACTTTATTTATTTATTTGTGAGAGACACAGAGTGAGAGGCAGAGACACAGTCAGAGGGAGAAGCAGGCTCCCTGCCAGAAGCTTGATGCAGGACTCAATCCCAGGACTCCAGGATCATAATCTGGGCCAAAGGCAGATGCTCAACCACTGAGCCAACCAGGTGTTCCATGACCAACAGTTTAATAAACGCCATGCTTCTCTCTAAGCGATTGGCCTGTGATGGCCACCTGACACTTCTCCTCAACAGCCTTTGTTAAACCAGTAAGAGAATCAATGCCTAGAGGATTACAAACATAAATGCAAAGTTCAGGTCATTGCAGTACAGACTTAGTGATTAGCTGTAGTGATGATAGGATCCAGGGGTCTTGATGCCCTCACTAGGTATTCATTGGTCAGTAGACTGGTTTTTTTCTTACTGTCCAGTTGTGACCATTTCCCCATGTCATTAGGTAGTTTAAAATCATAATGGGCTTTCATTTTACTTTATTTCATTGAGTGTCTTTTGATTGATCACTGTCCTTTCCATGCCTGGTCCCATTAGATGTGTGACATTTCATTTTAGATGTATTGCTCAGAACAGCTTGATGAAGGACCTAAGTTCTCACAGTACCTCCATGATGGAAGACAAAGAAGTGTCTCAAGCCCTGAAGAAGCAAGCAGAGTACCAGAGTACCAGAAAATGCTCCTGGAGGAAGCTTCAGGGCTCCCCAGATTTCTGGTACTCTCTCAGCCTGCCCCTTCAGCTCCAAGCCTCTGGTAAACAGATGGATCAGGAGTATTCACAAAGAGTCCATCTGAATTCCATTCCTACTCTGTCTCTGCCATAGGGCAGGGTCTGGATACAGGGGTATACTTAGCACTCCGGGGATAAGGGAAGAGAGAGCCATTTCACCACTATGTTCTACCACAATTCCCCTGACTCGGACACTCAGGACCCTGAACCACCCAAAGGCCACTTCATTACTATTTTAAATTTTTGTGAATTTCACCGTCACAAAATCTCTGTAATGTTGTCTTAATTACAGATTTCAAGTCATCATTGGCCTCAACTACCAAAAATAAATAAACAAAAGGTTAATTGCATTTCTCTCTTGTCCCTCTTATATGCATCTTCCGTTTTCTCAGTTTTTATAATGCTCCCTCCTTCTAAGGTAAAGTTTCTTGGTGGATACAGAGTTGAGTGCTAGAAGGAGGTCAGGGAAACAAACCAAGAATGATAACCTCAAGGCAGAAGCGTTGGATTGCAAAGTAATGAGAAAGAACCACCTTCCTTCCTTACAAATGCTGTTCATTTGTCCCTTTGTGGACTCTTACTAAAGTATCTAGGATTGATTCTTGCAAACTAAGACCGTCTCCAAGACATTTTCCTCATGAAAAATGACTGGGGATAATACAACTAGAGTACATGAAGGCATGATCCCTAACAGAGCCATGCTGGTGGGAGGATGATAACTGCCAGGTGTTTTTGTTGGGAAAGGCGGGCTGGGGCGGGCTGTTAAGTACATTGTTCGAAGGATACTCAGAAGCCCCTGCCCATTCTACCTAGCTCTCCAGCCAAGTGGACACAGATCATAGGGATAATGCTAGACGGAGTACATAAACTGTTTCCAAACACTTCCTAGAACCACTTGAGCAGGGTCTATGTTTAAAACCAAACAGTGAGGGTAGCCCAGGGGGCTCAGCGGTTTGGCTACGCTTTTAGCCCAGGGTGTGGTCCAGGGGGGTTCTGGAGACTCGGGATCTAGTCCCACGATGTGCTCCCTGCATGGAATGAGCCTGCTTTTCCCTCTGCCTGTGTCTGTGCCTCTCTCTGTGTGTGTTTCTCATGAATAAATAAATAAAATCTTAAAAAAACAGTGAATATGCTTAACACAGTCATCCTTGAAACCCATGCAGGAAAGCTGACAGGTAGCACCTCAACTTGAGATCTCATAATTAGACAGCGTTCAATTGTTTTAAGAACTCTGCGAACCATAACAACTTTATTAAGTAACTTAAAAAAAACCCTCTGATTTCAAGATTTTGATCTATTATAAGCCACTATGAAAGTTAGTGATGCTTCCATGATTTCTTGGAATAAAAACATTATCATATATGTAACACAGATGTTCCTCTAGTTTCTGTACAGCCTATGAAAAACTGTATATATACAGCAAAAGTTTACCTGTTCAAAAGAAGAGAGATAGAGAGAAGGGGAAAAGTGAAAAAAACACTGGTATGATGGATTCTTTTGCATGTTCTTGAAAAATCACCCAAATTAGAAGTGAGACAGAGTTGACAGTGCTGCCTTAGAAGCCCACCTTTCATCTAACTCTAGTAGGATACTTAATTTTTCCAGCCATAGATGAGGCAGCAGAGGCTTTTCTCAGCCACTGTGGATTTCAGAGGTGAGCATACAGAGAACAGTAAGAAGTGACATTTTTCCTTTTCTGCCTTTCAGAGAAACTTATAATTTTATTGTCCTGTAGTTCATCAACCAGGTTCGAACTAAATTAACAATCACACTTCTGCACTCCCTTCTCTACTACTCACACAACCAAGGCTCTATAAATGTAAATGCTTTTTCTAAAGAACCTGTCATTCTGATTTCCTGAATAATGGATTAAATAAAATCTGACAGGTGTTCAGCAACTTATGTGTGGGATTCATGATTTGTCACAGAAAGATGCTGTGCATTCCAGCAGCTCTTTGGAAACGAGGAAATGTTTTCCAGAAGCTTCCTAGCTGCCTTTTCCTGATATTCCCTTGGCCAAACTCAGATGCAGGTCCATTTCCTAGGGGGCATGGGGCTGACCGGATTGGAAGAGTCAGCATCTGGGCCCACATGAAGGTCGGAGGGATCTCCATCCCCAGGACCACCACAGGACCACTTGCTGTTTCATTTTTTAAATATTTTATTTATTTATTCATGAGAGACACACAGAGAGAGGCAGAGACATGGGCAGATAGAGAAGCAGGCTTCCCGCAGGGAGCCCCAATGTGGGACTCCATCCGAAGGGCCTTGGGATCACAACGCGAGCCAAAGGCAGACGCTCAACCGCTGAGCCACCCAAGTGTCCTCCGGTTCTGTTTCATAATGCAAGATTCCACATCAGCCACAGATCGGCAGGGCACACGCCTGCTGAACAAGACCCACGGACCCCGAGTACCGGCCCGGGGAAGGAAGAGGTGCCACATTCATCAAGATTCAATTTCTTTTAATAGCTTCTCACATTTATTGAAAAAAAGAAAAGACGTTTGTCCAGGTAGTGTGGAAGGGCTGGGCAGAGTGCAGGGGTTAATTACTGTGTTGAACAAAAGGCACACATCAGAGAGACAGCTGCAAATTGAGAACGGAACCTGCCCAAAACGCACAGGTACACAGAAGGAAAACGAGTGACTGGACCCGACTGCCAGGCACCCCTGGGACCTGGTGGCCATCTGGCAGGAGCAGAAGAGGTCTCTGGGAGGAGGGGGGTGGAATGGGTCTCACTGGAGGCGAGAGGCTGGCCGGCCCCTCCGCGGGGGTGGGTGGCAAGCTGCTGGAATCAGTGTCCGGGGACCGCGGCCGGCTCGGATACTTCCTGGCTGAGCTCAGATCGCTGGAGGCCGCAGTCTGGTGGTGGCGCACGGTGGGGGGCGTCAGCGGCGGCGGCGGCAGCCACGGCGCGGGTCTGTCTCCTGGCACCGCGCTGCAGGTCTGGCGGTCAGTCTGGCGGAGGCGGCCCGCGGCGGCCGGGCTGTGGGTGGTCCGCCCGGCGTGTAACGGGAGCCAGGCCCGCAGCTGGAGCGCGGGCCCGAGTCCAAGTATGCACGGGAGGGGCCCGGCTGGCCGCACAGGGGCGGCGAGCTCCGGAGCGGGGCCCAGAGGCAGCGGCGGGGACCTGGAGCGCTATTCCTGGAACAAAGGCAAGCACTACGCGGGAGGGGACAGCAGCGCGGGGGAGAGCGCGGCCACTCGAGCGCCGCGAAGGTGAGGGAGGGGGAGGCGCGGCGGGGCGACGGGCGCAGCGGACCCTCCCCCCGAGCACCCGCCCCCAGGCCCGACGGGCTCTCGGCCTAGAAGTCCTCGTCCTCCACCCATCCAAAGACCCGCTTCATCTCGGCCAGGAAGCCCCGGTAATCATTGAGGAGGGGGCTCTCCTTCCTGATGTAGGGGATCACCCACTGCAGGGCCGGCCCGGTGAGGCGGGTGATGAGGAACGTCACCTTCAGGGCATCGCTGGAGAACAGGGTCTCGTCCACTAACATGTAGGCGCCCGTCTGCACGATGAACTCCGGCAGCCGGTCGGTGTCGCCGTCAAACGTCTCGGGGAAGGGAATCGGGTTCCTCCACCGCCGCGTCTGGGGCCGCAGGGGCAGGGCCAGGAGGGCCTTGATCAGCTGCACTCGGCCGTCCATCGCGCCGCGCTCGCGCTCACAGGGCTGGGCTGGGCGGGGCGTGGCCGAGGTGGGCGGGAAGGCGTGGCGGGAAGTGCGTGCGCGCGGAGGCGGGCTTGGGCCCGGGCCCGGGGGCGGGGTTGGCGCGGGCGCTGGCGCGGGCCCGGCCCATGAGTCCTCGTGGTCGTTAGGGCGCAGGCGCGACAGAGGGAGGGCGCCCTCGGGCCCCCTGGGAAGTGTAGTCAGTCCTAATGCCGCTCGAGGAGGCAGGGTCAGAATTGAGGGGCTTGGCCGAAGGTCACTAGACCAGTGGCCAGTGTGGGGCGGGGCCAGGAGAAGAGCCCAAGATGTCTGGGTCTATGTAGGTCTCTCTGTACCCATGTCTCTATTTGGTGCAGGCAGGGCCTGCTGCATGTGGACATCGGTATGGCTCTCTTGTGGGGGTTGAGGAGTCCTTTCTTTTCAACTTTTCTGCCTCTGAGGCCTATATTTGTGGAGTCTTGCATCTGAACACCACTTGAGAAAGTTTCTTTGAACAGATTCCTGCTTAATCATAGCTTTCTCAGCTAGAGTAGTTTTACTCGTAAGGTTTAGATGTAGTTGCCTTGCAGTATAATGGGAAAGCTCCAAATATTAGCAAATATTATCCAGAACCTTGTAACCAAAGAATGATGCTCCATGACATCATTAGTGTAAAGAGGGTTAAATACAAGAAATCTCTTGGGATCCCTGGGTGGCTCAGTGGTTTAGCGTCTGCCTGCAGGGTTCTGGGATTGAGTCTCACATGGGGCTCCCTGGGGAGCCTGCCTCGCCCTCTGCCTATGTCTCAGCCTCTGCCTATATCTCTGCCTCTGCCTCTCTCTCATGAATGAATAAATAAATAAAATATTTTTTAAAATGTTAAGAAATCTCTGAATTTGGTTTATACAAGATCAAAAGAGGATTATCAGTAACTCCTGGGTGGCTCAGCGGTTGAGCATCTGCCTTTGGCTCAGGGCGTGATCCCTGAGGCCTGGAATTGAGTCCCATATTGGGATCCTTGCATGGAGCCTGCTTCTCCTGTCTCTGCCCCTCTCTCTGTGTCTCTCATTAAGAAGCAAATAAAATCTTTTTTATAAAAAAGAGGATTATCAGTATAGAAACCAAGAGACAAAAGAAGAGGTATTGAATGCTTTCCAAACCTGACTTACATTTCCATGCCGAAAAATAAAGGAAAGAAATAACAGAGATTAATCTATTGAAGGAGGGGAAACTATTACAGGTTATATCTGAATTCATTTGTTTGGTTGAATACAAAAGTAATATAAATTCACCACAAGCTTTCATATATGGAGAAAATAAGCTAGATGAGGTTGTTAATGACCAAATTTGAAAAAGCAATTAAAAAGAAATAGTACCAAAAATAAAAAATAAAAAAATAAAAAGAAATAATACCTTGGTATGTACTTGAAAAATTATAAAAGCCATGTAAAGAACATTTTTAAATGCTAAAGAGGTATACGAAAGAATACTCAAGCAGAAATGCATGCTCAGGTCTGGTACAGAATAGCACAACTTCTTAAAGATATTCATTTTCCATGCGTGAGGAAATGTGGACTGGGTGGCACCCCAAGACGTGCAATTGCGGCCTTAGCAGTTAGAGAAGGTGAAGAATTGACCCAGCTGGAACTAGATGAGCTATAGAGCCAGCTGCTGCCCATACCAATAAGGTGACAGCAAATTTGCTTCAACCTGCTTGACTTGCAACAGTGCCCAGAGCCCGCATGATCTTCCAAGGGCAAAATATCTATTGTAGACCTAACCAATCCAGAGTTATTTACAAGAAAAAAGGCCTTTAAAATATATAAAATGACAGACAGCCCGGATGGCTCAGCAGTTTAGCGCCGCCTTCAGCCCAGTGCCTGATGCTGGAGACCCGGGATCGAGTCCCATGTCGGGCTCCCTGAATGGAGCCTGCTTCTCCCTCTGCCTGTGTCTCTGCCTCTCTCTGTGTTTCTTTCATGAATAAATAAATAAATAAATAAAATCTCTCTCTCTCTCTCTCTCTCTCTATATATATATATATATAATATGCCGCATATAAAATGACAGTTTTCTGATATCCAGCAGCCAGGGTAGTGTTCCCTAAGAGTGAAACACTACCTCAGGTGAACCCTTTCATTGCCTTGGCTTACTGTCAAGAGCATACACCCAGGCTGCCTGTTTCATTTATTTGTGTGTATATGTGTGCGTCTGTGGGGGACTGTTTATCCCTGCTGACCCCAAATGGGAAGCAGATGTGAGAAATCCCTGTCTCCCATAGTTTTGCTTAGCTTCTTGCCCTGCAGATCTTATCTCTCTATTGAGGCCAATTAATAACATACTTCTCTCCCGCTCCAATGTCTCTTTCTCCAGGTCGAGACCACTCCCTCCCAATCCAGGCTGGACTTCTCATTGGCACTTAAAATCTCTCTGGAGGAGTTAGGGCCGGTGCAACCAACCCTAAGCACTCCCTGGTATGTGCATGGTGACAGCTCAGAGAATCTCTAACAGCTGAGGGAAGACACTTGGCTGGTGTCCATAGAAAGTGAACAAACCTTTTACAAAATATTTAAAGAGAAAGGAAAAGCATTTTATTCAAGCTCAGGATAGGCAGCTGCCCTTCTTCACAAAGAAGGAAATGCTCCGGGAAAGGAACATTTGGTGCAGGGTTAGACATATTTTTTATATAAAGAGTTACAAGTTGTAATGAAGAAAGCCATTCCAGAAAGTTACAGTCCTTACCTTATGTTTTTAGTATGTACAAGGCCATATGATGATAATCTCATGGGAATCAGGGAGGGGTGTTGTTGTTGTTTTTCTTATCTTTATGTTTAGAATTCTCCTTTTTGGTTATTTATTATTATTTTTTTAATAAGGCAGACATACGATGTGGGCTCAGGGCAGAAATAGAGCCCATGCATTGAGGCTTTGTTAAGCCGTTTAACCTCAGTAAATATTCAAGCACAGGTTCCCTGGGAGCCCAGGAACAGGTTCCACAAACATTAAAAGTTGAAAATTTCCTTTATCACTGAACAGCTAGTGGAGCCAGGCATCCAAGCCACATCTGAATTGTGACAAAGATTCATTACTGAGTCCCCATCAGAAGCTTGGAAAGACCATCTGTTGCCACTTGTGGCTCTGCCAGTGCTGAAATGCTGTCCTGTGAGTTAAAATACCCCATGTGTCACTGACCGTCTGCACACATAACCCCTAAGTCCCTCACAAACTGGTCACCACACGGAAGAGCATTTCTGAGACTCACAGGGACACACACTGTGGAGACAGTGTACTGTTTGCAGTGCGGGTGAGCATAGCTGGGTAGGAGTGGCTCACAGCTCCATGGACAACCCATTCCTTACCCCAGAGAGAGTAATAATGGGGATATTTATAAATACAATTCCAGCTACCCTGGGAGACCAGAAAGGAGGTGTTTTGTCTTCCGCATGCTAAGCAACCCCTCCCACAGCACGAGAGATGTGGCAGACGGGTCCCTCTTGACTGGGAGGCAAGAACAGAGCTGCTCACACCTATGGACCAAGATCCTTATGAAATCCCAGGGAGAGACCTGTGTCCCACAGATGGCCACAGTCTTGCTGTCTCTTCTCATGGGGGGGGGATTTTATTTATTTTTATTAAGATTTTATTTATTTATTAATGAGAGAAACACACAGAGAGGGAGAGGTGGGGGGCAATCAGAGACAAAGGCGGAGGGTGCCTGATGTGGGACTCGATCCTGGGACCCCAGGATTATGCCATGGGCCAAAGGCATGCACCAAACCGCTGAGCCACCCAGGCGTCCCGGGGTGGGGGGGGATTTTAATCATGACAATGATAAGGCTATTTGACAAATGTTTAAATCATAGTCAGCTGTATAGAGGACATGCAATAGTAGTTAATTGAAAATTTTATACAAGTAGTGGGAAATGTTTTGATATCTATTTTTAAAGATTTTATTTATTTGAGAGAGAGAGAGCACAAGCAGGTTAGGAGCAGAGGGAGAAGCAGACTCCGCATTGAGCAGGGAGCCCAATAACAGCTCAATTCCAGAACCCTGGGATCATGACCTGAGCCAAAGGCGGATGTTTAACAGAGTAGGCCACCCAGGCACCCCTATATTGATATTTTTTTTATATAGATATTTTTAAAGGACAGTGTCACAGATAATCTTCACTGACCTGACTCTCCAGATTCTGCTCTTAATAAGACTTTCTGAGGCCAGGTAGTGTAGAATAATGAGAACTATTTCATATTTTTAAGGGACCAAGATTCTAACACAGGCTTGACCGGGAATTACTGCATGCTTGCTGCTTCCAGTTTTGAGTCTCATGACTTCTGTACTGTTCTTGGGCAGAATGGGTTGGTCACCCTACCTCTGCCTTATTCTAGCAGGAAGAGAAGATGCCCCATCACTCCCATAGTATCTGAACATGTATTTATAATCTTCATGAAGTGGCCACTTTTCATAGGAATTATATGTTGGATTATCTACTACATTTCTTACCTTAGGCCCCTCACCCTGCCACCAACCACCTGACATCAGTGCCTCAAATTACAGAGCTGGGAGTTCTGCCCTGGCATATACCCTTAATGGCAGAAGCACATGCTGCCTTGATCACATTTGCATTCATTGCAAATAATAAAAATCTCCAAATGGGAGCTTCTCCAACAGCAGCAAAAAAATTTATTAAAAGAATGCAAGTATTTTACAAAATCCAATTGGAACCAAGCCAATGAACAAGTGTCACAAGGACAGGAACAAGGGTAGCTCAGGAGAAACCAACAGTAGGTCATCTAAGTAAAATTCTCAAAAGAAATGATGTTAAAGAGACTTAGCAGGAAATCACTCGGGGTCCAGTTCAATACTCTAAAATTCATGGGACAAAGACTATGATTGCCTTAACTAGGGTGAGGAAACCAGTATCAAACCAAGTTGCTATGGCCAAAGGACTCTGTCACACAACCAGGAGAATGGTGTATTTGCAGTGGACAGCTCTCAGAGAAAAGGTGGGGTAGTTCAAACAGCCTATGACCATTGCCTTCACCCTGTAGGATACAAATAGGGCACAGATACGTTTGACATCTTTCCATGTATAAAATTCCAAGATCCTTTGTCTAAGCACAAATGGACATATTGTAAACAATGAAAGCAACCAAAAGACAGAGACAAAGCCAAAGTCACAGCCTCCCCACCCCGACAAAAGACAAATCACGTCAAACCCATCAAGAGCTGTTTTAGAAGGTTTTCTTAAATGAGTGTTTCTTCATTTACTGCATTCCCTTAGCCCCATTTCCAAAGACTTTAAATGGCTGGTTTTGAAATAATTTTCACCAGTTTCACATGGGAGCGGGCCCATGGAGCTCTTCACGCCGCAGTGCGGGAAGCAGACCTCTGACTTACCTATTCTGAATCTGGCCTTGCAATGATTTTGTAAAAGCAGGCACTGTGATGTAATGGAAGATTCTTCAGAGTTAAAGAACCAAGGTTCTGATACCAGTTTAAACAGGATTTAACTGTGTGCCCACTTTTTCCAGTTCTGTCCTTCCTGAGTTCTTTCTCTTTTTTTTGGCATCAAAGTGATCCCGTAATCATAGGACCAACTGACCAGATTTCAGCAGGAACCTGGGTTCTGGTTCAATACCATTGTCTGAAGTTGAATCTGAATTTACATGCATCTGAAAACATCTGAGCAGGGGACATGTGTGTGTGAGTGTGTGTGTATCCAATATATGACTTAGAATGTATACTGTCTCCCTATAAAAAAGATCAAATAGGTATGCTGAAAGCACTTGCACAAAACAACATTCCTATGAAGATCTTATAAAAATTATAGTATCTGAAGAGAGCAGCAGAACTTGCTAAATTTGGTTTCACTTGGCAGTTTCCTGATTAGGTCTCACTACACACTCTGATTTACATGGTTGACTTCAATACATCTGCAGAGTTGAATAACATGCACTAAATCCATTACCCACTTTCAGTCCATAATCAACACAAGTCTCCTCATTCCATGTTAGTTTATTTACATTAAAACAAAATCCAGGGATGCCTGGGTGGCTCAATGGTTGAGCATGCCTTTGACTCAGGGCGTGATCCTGGAGTCCGGGGATCGAGTCCTGCATAGGGCTTCTTGTATGGAGCCTGCTTCCCCTCTGCCTATGTCTCTGCCTCTCTCTGTGAGGCATGAGATAAATAAATAAAATCTTTAAAACCTGAAAAAAAATCCAGTTCTTTTCATGGAGAGAAGAAAATGGAGGGTGAGTTTTTAAAAAGATTTTATTGATTTATTTGAGAGAAGGAGAGAGACAGAGTACGAGAGAGGTGCAGAGGGAGAGTGAGAAGCAGACTCCCTGCTTAGCAGGGAGCCCGATGTGGAGCTCAATCCCAGGACCTTGAGATCATGACCTGAGTCAAAGGCAGATGCTTAACTGACTGAGCCACCCAGGTGCCCAGAGGGTGTTTTTATTTTTCCAAGAATGTGGAGAACAAAGCAAAAAAGAAAAAAGAAAAACTGGTAGATTTGACAGTGAGTTGAATCCAAGTAATGGCTGTGAACAGATATGTGTGTGTGTGTGTTTAATGGCCCTAAGAATGTATATACAAAAATACAAGAAAAAGAAATTAAGACTCTAGAAAATTAATGATAAATAACATGTTTCTTACGGAGCAGTTTTTAAATTTTCAGGAAGCTGAGATAATGCCTGAAAGTTGTCACGATTCCAGCAATTCTGCCCTGAGTATACTTGCTCATTGTAATATTAATCGCAACTATGCTGTTGGAGCTGCCAATTTGGATGATTTTATATAGAGCCTCAAAACAAACTCCACGGCTGCCAAATCCAAGTGAAAACCAAAGTTGTGTCTACATGAGAAGTTAGAGTTAGAAAAATAATCAGTTAGGCACTTTTCCAAGGCTTATCTGTGTTAGGAGAAGCAGGAATCTAAAAGGCTGGCTTCACTGTTCAGAGAGCTATCTGGACAAACCAGTGAACTGCACTGCACAAAATCTGTAGACATCACCCTAAGAGAGACCAAGAAAAAGGCTGATTTGCATCAATTCAACACAGAAAAAAAAGTCACACCCTGAAATCCAGTACAGTTATCTGTCATAAAATTTATTAATGACAATAATGATATAAGTTTTACCCATTCCAATATATACTGCCAATAATCATATGAATTCAAGGGGTGTCTGGGTGGCTCCGTTGGTTAAGCGTCAGACTCTTGATTTCAGTTCAGGTTATGATCTCAGGGTCATGACATTGAGTCCCATGTAGGACTCATGTGCATGGAGTCTGCTCTAGATTCATTCTTCCTCTCCCTCTGCCCATCCTTTCTCTGCCCCCCTTCTAAATAATAATAATATGAATTCAAATTTAATTTTATCATGGAAATAAATCTCAGTTATGGAATTTCTAAGATTTTTCTTTTTAAAAATTATTTATTTATTTGACAGGGAGGAGGAGAGAGAGAGCACAAGCAGGGGGAGCAGGAGAGGAAGAAGAAGGCTTCCAGATGAGCAGGGAGCCTGATGTGGGGCTTGATCCCAGGATCCTGGGATCATGACCTGAGCCAAAGGCAGACACTCAACTGACTGAGCCACCCAGGCACCCCAGATTTTTTTCTTTCTAATGAGAATTACCTAAATTCATACTTTCATGTTCATCAGTGCACTCTTGTGTTTAATATTTTGCCCCTCGTTTATTGTGCTTAATTTTTATTTTTATTTATTTTTTTAAAGATTTTATTTATTCATTCATGAGAGAGACAGAGAGAGAGAGAAGCAGAGACACAGGCAGAGGGAGAAGCAGGCCCCATGCAGGGAGCCCGACGCGGGACTCAATCCCGGGACTCCAGGATCACGCCCTGGGCCAAAGGCAGGTGCTAAACCGCTGAGCCACCCAGGGATCCCCATGTGCTTAATTTTTAAAAGGATTTTATTTTTAAGTAATTTCTAAACCCAATGTGTGGTTCAACCTCCTGACCCAGAGATCAAGAGTTGCATGCTCCACCAACTAAGCCAGCCAGGTCCCCCAACTGTACTTACTTTTTCAATTGAAATATAATTGACATACAATGTAATATTAGTTTCCAGTGTACAATATACTGATTCCACAATTCTATACATTACTCAAGGCTCATCACAGGTGTCACCACAAAACATTATAAAAATTGACTATATTCCCTATGCTATACTTTTTACCTCTGTGACTTATTTATTTTATAACTGGAAGTTTATACCTCTTAATCTCCTTCACCTAATTTGCCCACCTCCAGTTTGTTCTCTGTATTTAATAGTCTGTTTGGGGGAGCCAGGGTGGCTGAGTCGGTTAAGCATCTGCCTTCAGCTCGGGTCATGATCATGATGTCCCAAGGTCCTGGGATCAAGCTCCATATTGGACTTCCCACTCAGTGGGTAGCCTGCTTCTCCCCCTCCTCCCTGCTCCTGCTCTCTATCTCTGTCGCTATCTCAATCTCTTTCTCTTAAATAAATAAAATCTTTTGAAAAATAGAGTCTGGGGACACCTGAGTGGCTCAGTGGTTGAGTGTCTGCCTTTGGCTCAGGGCGTGATCCTGGAGTCCTGGGATCGAGTCCCATATTGGGCTCCTTGCATGGAGACTGCTTCCCCTCTCTGCCTCTCTATCTGCCTCTAATGAATAACCAAAATCTTTAAAAAGAAACAGAGTCTGTATTGTGCTTATTTTTATTATTACTTCTCATCTTCATAGTAGTTAGTGCTGAGCAACACTAGAAAGAACTTTGCTCATCTACATAGTAGAATGCATCAATTAACAACTCAAATTATTTCTTCAACTTTATTTGAACTTGAGAATTACAACATCCATACCTCAGGGAGCTTTCTCTGATAGCGTAGCTGCTTTATCAAAAAACATAACTAATTAAGAGGGGTAAAAAAACAGACAGATATCCCCTTTGGAAACTACTGGAATTCAAAGGTGCCCTCTCTACCCCTGGCTCACTAAATATGAGGCTAAAGAAAGTATATATGCTTAGGCCTTAAAAAAAACTCTCATTCTCTCTTTTTTCTTTCCTTTCATTAACACAATGTTCATTTATGTAAGACCTTAGATTTATTTATAAAAGCACCCTGTGTAATGAGTTCTCATCTACTAGGGATCTGAGACAACCATCTGGAAGAGAGCATATGAGTCAGTAGGCCCCAATAGCTGGCAATGATATACAACCTTCTGCCACTCTTCTTTGAATTTTCAATGCTAAGTAATTGTACTTCTTTTATTTTCTTTAAAAATTGTTTTATTTATTTATTTATTTATTTATTTATTTATTTACTTATTTATTTATAATTTAGAGAGCATGCGAGCCAGGGGGGACAAGCAGAGGAAGAGGGAGAGAATCTCAAGCAGGTTCCCTGCTGGGTGCAGATCCCATGGGGGCTCAATCTCATGACTCTGAAATCATGACCTGAGCCAAAATCAAGAGTCAATCACTCAACCTACTGAGCCACCCAGGTGACCCTTAAGTTATTATATTTCTACATATCTATTGCTGGGATCCCTGGGTGGCGCAGCGGTTTAGCGCCTGCCTTTGGCCCAGGGCGCGACCCTGGAGACCTGGGATCGAATCTCACGTCGGGCTCCCGGTGCATGGAGCCTGCTTCTCCCTCTGCCTATGTCTCTGCCTCTCTCTCTCTCTCTCTCTGTGACTATCATAAATAAAAATAAACATCTATTGCTTCTTTTTTTTCAATTTTATACAAACTAAAAAATAACCTTAAAACAATTGACCCATTTCTCCCACCCCTAATCCCCTGCTTCTGGCAACCACAAATATGTTCTCTGTATCAATCTATAAGGTAAGTTTTTTTTGTGTGTGTGTGTATGCAAATATATATATTTGTTTAATATGTGTATATATGTCATATGTGTATAGTATTACATGTATATATATCTAGATTCTCCATATAATAGAAATCATATGGTATATGTCTTTTGCTATTTGACCTATTTTAGTTAGCACAGTGCTCTGGAGGTCCATCCATGTTGTTGCAAATGGCAAGATTTCCTTTCTTTTTTATGGTTGAATAATATTTCTGTGTGTGTGTGTGTATCTCAATTTCTTATTTTTTAAAAAGATTTTATTTATTTTATCATGAGAGACACAGAAAGAGAGACAGAGACACAGGCAAAGAGAGAAGCAGGCTCCATGCAGGAAGCCCCATGTGGGACCTGATCCCGGGACTCCAGGATCATACCCCGAGTCAAAGACAGACAACCACTGAGCCACCCAGGCATCCTTGTATCTCAATTTCTTTATCCATTCATTCATCAGTGAACACTTAGGTTGTTTCCGTATCTTGTCTATTTTAAATAATACTGCAATGAACATAGGGTTGCATCTATTTTTTCAATTAATATTTCTGTTTTCAAAAAAAAATTCTGTTTTCCCAGAAATGGAATCGTTCAATTATGGTCATTATATTTTTAATTTTTTGAGGAACCCCCATACTGTTTTCCATAATGGCTGCAATTTACATTTCAACCAACAGTGCACAGGGGTCCCATTTCTCCACTTCCTGACAACACTTGTTAATTCTAGGCTTTTTGATACTAGCCATTTTAACAGATGTGAAGTGATATCTAATTGTGGTTTTGATTTCCATTTCCTGATGATTAAATGATGCATAGTATATTTTCATGTACTTGTTGGCTATCTGTATGCATTCTGTGCAAAAATATTTATTCAGATCTTTGCCAATTTAGAAATCAAATTGTTTCTTCTTTTTACCATTGAGTAGTATGGATTCTTTATATATATTTGGATATTCATCACTTATAAGATACATGATTTGCAGATACCTTCTCCCATTCAGTAGGTTGTCTTTTCATTTCACTGACAAGGTTTCCTTTGCTGTCCAGAAGCTTTCTTTTTTAAAGATTTTATTTTTATGTATTCATGAGAGACACAGAGAGAGAGGCAGAGACACAGGCAGAGGAATAGTGGGCTACCTGTGGGGAATCTGATGTGGGACTCAATCCCAGGACCCCAGGATCACGACCTGAGCCAAAGGCAGATGCTCAACCACTAGGCCACCCAGGCATCCATATGCAGAAGTTTGATGTAGTCCCATTTGTTTATTTTCCCTTTTATTGTTTTTGGTGTCATATCTTCCTGTCTTTTTTTTTTAAGTATTCTTTTTTTAAAGATTTTATTTATTTATTCGAGAAAGAAAGAGAGCATAAGAGAGTGGGAAGAGCAAAGGGAGAAGCAGATTCTCCACTGAGCAGAGCACCTGAGGCATTGACCCCAGGACCCTGGGATCATGACACAAGCCAAAGGCAGACATTTAACTGACTGAGCAACCCAGGCGCCGCCCACTCCTGTCTTCTTAGATGACCTTTTCTAAGACTATACTAGTCATGCTAGCTCTGTCTTGCTTTAGCAGGGTCAGGAGATTTCCCTCAACACCTCTACAATCTTCACATATTCATCTATGGCCTTCATGTAGTGGCCCAAAGGATCACTTTTCACAGGGACCTATAAATTTACCTACCTTCTTCCTTTCCTTAATAAACTACTAAACCTCAGGCATCACCAGTAGGGGAGGACAGATTATGGGATCTGGTTTCTCATGATGGGGCATTATGTCTCCTAGTAGCAGGATCTAGTATTAATCCAAGAAAGGTAATGAAAAGGTAAAAAGGGCACGGCTTCACCTAAAAATATGGGGGAGTGGGGGTAGACGCCTGGATGGCTCAGTTGGTTGAGCATCCAACTCTTGGTTTCAGCTGAGGTTGTGATCTCAGGGTCATGAGATACAGCCACGAGTCTGAGGAGTCTGAGCTTTGTGCTCAGCATGGAGTCTGCTTGGGATTCTTTCCCCCTCCTGATCCCCTCCTCTGCTCCTCCCTCCCACACCAACTCCATAAATAAATAAATAAATACATAAATAAATAAATACACACAATCTTTAGAAGTATGTGGCAGGAAGAATCCCATCCTGTTGCTGGCCAGAGACTTCATACAGCAACCCAATATGCAGTGCATCATACCACCTGCTATATTTGCTTGCATCACAGCCAGAGTCAGATGCAAAGATTTATTCTCCTTTGGATCTGGGTACCTAGAAACCTAGGTACCCAGCTACTTTCCCATACCAGAAACTCAAAAAATTATCCCTGCATCAGCCACCCTAGCAGCCCCATCCTGGCTTTGGGGATGTCTGAAGTAATTCACAAGCCAATAAAATGGATGAATACAACAGATCTGATAATTGCATACTTGGAGTTCTTTTATTTTATTTTATTTTATTTTATTTTATTTTATTTTATTTTTTTACTTGGAGTTCTTCATAAGGCTTTTCTGGCCCTCTTTTTGAGAGCTATTTCCTATACATATTTATATGTAATGTATAAGATTCATGTAAAAATAATCCTGTGGTAGTAGGAAAGGCAGAGATCAAGTGTGATCAAGTATGGGTTGATACTAATTGTCAACAGATGATGGGAACATGGAGTTTCTCATATTATTGTTCAACTTTCCTGTGCTTGATCATTTCCATGACGTTTGTGAAATGCAATCTGCCTTGGAGAGCAACCGCAAATCCAGGTCCTCCTGAACATCAAGTGCTTTATTAAGCTTGTGATTCTCTGGAGAGCAAGAAAACAAACCTCAGTGTGGCTCTATGCATTGGAAATTAGACTCAGAGAAGAGGCATCAGAGGCTCTGGAGAGAAGTGTCCCACTCCTAAATGCTGAGATTTCTCGAAAGATGTTTTTTTTTTAATTTTTATTTATTTATGATAGTTACAGAGAGAGAGAGAGGCAGAGACACAGGCAGAGGAAGAAGCAGGCTCCATGCACTGGGAGCCCGACGTGGGATTCGATCCCGGGTCTCCAGGATCGCGCCCTGGGCCAAAGGCAGGCGCCAAACCGCTGCGCCACCCAGGGATCCCTCGAAAGATGTTTAAAGGAGAGTGGCATGGCCATATTTATGTTTTTGGTGAATCATATTATCAGGGATAAGGATGAATTTTGCATTGGCAGGGGGCAGGGCTGAAAACCTGGGTGGGGGTAAACAATGACAGGAAACGTCGAGAAGCAATGGGGAAATAATCTCTGTCTAAACCAAGGCAAGGTTGATGGGGATTGGAAAGTGGGGATGGATTCCAGAAGCCATGGGAAGGGGAGCTCTACTAACTGGATACTTGAGGAAGAAGGATACAGTTGACTCAGAGATGATTCCTGATTTCTGGGTGGATAGTTTCTGACACCACCCAAGATAGGGAGCCACAGAAGAAAAGAAATGTATTTTTGATTTTTAGTAAAGACAAGTTCAGGGGCACCTGGGTGGCTCAGTGGTTGAACGCAGAGTCTGCCTTTGGCTCAGGTTGTGATCCCAGCGTCCTGGGGTTGAGTCCAAGGAGCCTGCTTCTCCCTCTGCCTATGTGTCTGCACACATGTGTCTCTGTGTCTCATGAATAAATAAATAAAATCTTTTTTTAAAAAAATGAAAAGTTCAACTTGGAGCATTTTGAGTTTAAATATTTGAGTGTTCCATTAGCAGTTAGATTCTTTTTTTTTTTTTTTTTTTTTTTTTTTTTTTAGCAGTTAGATTCTTAATCACAACTGCTGTGGTTACCATGTCTAAAGCCTGGTCCTTGGCATTGCAGGGTAATGAGTTCATTTTTACAAGTCAAGAATTGACGTAAACTCACGGGAGATTGATCTACAAACTAGGACGTCAACCACCTGTCATGATGGAGAACTATAATGGTCAGGATACACTACAAACATGAATCTAGAGAATAGAAGTTATTCTCAAGGGGAGGGTTTCCCAGGACAAGTGTATTTTAACTGAGTAGTGCAGACATAAAGACCTCAGGAGCCCCAGGTCAGGCATAGGAATCTAAAGTTATGTGATGGTTCCCCAGAAAGAAATGTGGCTGACTTTGCAATTTTACACCCTCTGTAGCATAGGAGGCTGAGGAAGTCCCTGTGCTCCGTGGGAGCCCCACATGATGGAAATGCATAGAAGGGGATGAGTGGAGGACGGCGGCAGACAGAGCAGGCAGGGATGTGACCAGGCTGTGGAGGTCGTCAGCCTGTTTCCCCTTTGTTTCATGTTTTCCTTTCTCTCCTGCTGCGAGGGCGACCCCCGCGTCCAGCACCCCCAAGCCCCCTTGCGCCCCCCCACCCTACCCCCCTAACACTGACCCCTGCGCTTCCCACACCCACACGCCCCGCTGCCCCGCGAGCCCCCACCCCCCTGCAGCTGAGAGCCCCTGAGCAGAAGTGAAGCACCCCACGCGCACCCGTTGGAAGGAAGGGGGCGTTCCTGGGGGACCGCGCGTGGCAGGCCAGGCTCCTGCCCAGCGGGGTGCCACAGCAGCCGTGACCCTAGGGGCCCCTCCCACGTGCCCCCCCGCCCCCCGCCTCCGTGACAGCCTGCCGGGACCCTGTGGCACCTGCCAGTGTCACCATCAGTCACGAGGCTGGGGCTCCGGCCGGCGCAGGGCGCTCCCCACGGCCCCTGAGAGGTGGTGCAGCTGTGGGACCCCCACCACCAGGTCTGTGGCCCCGACGCGGACACGGGGCTGCCTTTTGGCGTCCCTGACCCCGCACAGCCTGTGTGACTAGCTGCCCACACGGCTAAGCGCCGATAAAGACTAGTCTTCGTTTACCCCACGGCTTCCACGTGTCGGCCCCGCGCGATGCTTGTTCATTGACGGACATGTCCTCACCGACTCCCCACAGGACCCTGGGTCACTAATCCTTGTGCAGACGAAGAAGGGGGGGCAGACAGAGAGTACGCGGGCCTGGCAGAAGTCCCCGCTCACAACCCAAAGAGCCAGGGTCCAAACCCCGCTGCTTTCCGCTTCCCCAGCCTTCCAGGACCGCACGGGCCCCGGTTTAAGGATGGGGCTGACCATCTCCTGGTATTAACGGGGTTCTGAACAGACCCTGGTGACACGGGGGTGCCCTGCTACCCCCGTGTCTGAGAATCATGGTTGCAGCATGCCTAGAATCGGCAGCACATCATCCGTTCAGGGGTCTTCGTTGCTCAAGATCTTGCACCTCGGGTAACTGGGAAACCCCTATCTCATCTTCAGGGGTTCCTAGTTTGCAGGCAGCTTAATTCTGTCAAAGCTGGATGAAAGGCCCTTTGTGCTCCCGCGAATCTGGCCTGTGCTGAGCGTGGCGCCATCTCCTGGCGAGTTCCTCGAACTACATCAGAAAGCCTGGCGGGGCCGTTGCTCTCGCCTTCCACTAAGGGGCGGCAGTCAGCCATGCGGAGCAGTTTTTAAGGGGAAAGGTCTTGGGGCACCAAAAGGGGGTTGGGGATGTGGGGGTCAGTGTGAGCCTGTGGGGCATCTGCTTTAGCCCTATCGCCAGGGTGATGTGGTATGACTTTTTTATTAAATTTGACATCGGAGAGAAGCACAACCAGCAGCAGTTCAGCTGAGAGCTACAGTAACCCACAAGTGGCATGTATTACAGTTTTGTCTCTTACATGTATGCCATGGTTTTGAATTAATTTTTGTATAGGATGTGAGGTTAGGGTCAAGTTTCATTTTTCCAGGCAGGCCTTTCCGATGTGCACAATACTATTTCTTGAAAATATTATCCTTTCTCTATTGGCTTGCCTTGACGCTTCTGTCAAAAGGCAATTGTCCACCTAGTTCTGAGTACATTCTGAACTCTCGTCTGTTCATTGATGTCTTTCTGCAATACCACAAGGCCCGGATGATGGCTTACATTCTATAGTAAGTCTTGAAGGCGTCAAAGCCCTGGAACTCTGCTCATCTTCAAAATTGTTTGGCTGTCCTAAGCCTTCTGTATTTAGTATAAATGTTGGAATCACCTTGGTAATTTCTTTTAAAAGTCCTGCTATGATTTTGTTGGGAATGCGCTGAATCTATATGTCAGTTTCATCAGTCTTCAAATCTATGAGCATGGCATAGTTCTGCATTTATGTTCATTCTTGAATTTCTTTTCAGGTTTTCAGCGTACAGGTCTTGCATTTCTTTTGTCAAGTTTATCCCTAAGTACTAAACTTTCTACAAAGTTATACAAATGGCCGACAGGCAAATGAAAAGATGCTCAACATCCTTAGTCATTAGGGAAATGCAAATAAAAATTACAGTGAGAGGGATGCCTGGGTGGCTCAGCGGTTGTCTGCCTTTGGCATGACCTGGAGTCCAGGGATCTAGTCCCACATCGGGCTCCCTGCATGGAGCCTGCTTCTCCCTCTGCCTATGTCTCTGCCTCTCTCTCTCTCTCTCTCTCTCTCATGAATAAATAAAATCTTAAAAAATTACTATGAGATACTACTTCACACCCGCCAGGAGGCCATAATTTCAAAACAGGAAAATAACAGTTATAGGGTTGGATGTGGCAAAATCATAAACATCATACATTACTAGTGTGAATATACAGTGATGCAGCCTCTATGTGAAATAGTTTGGTGGTTCCTTAATAAGTTAAACGTAGAATAACCATGTGATCCAGAAATTCCACTCCTAGATATGGATCCCAAAATTTGAAATCAGGTGTCCAAACAAAATTTGTACATGAAAAAAAAATTGTACATGAATGTTCCTAGCAGCACTATTCAAAAGAGCCAAAAGTTCTAAACAACACAAATCTCCAACAGCATATGTGAATGGGTAAACAAAAGTGGTATATTCATCCAGTGGAATATTATTCACCTCCCAAAAGGAACAAAGTACTGACACATGTAACAATGTGGATGACTCTCCCAAACCTTATGCTAAGTTAAAGAAACCAGACATAAAAGTCACATATCTGTGATTTCATTTTTATCAAATACCCAGAGGAAGCATATCTATAGAGGCAGAAAACACATTTTTGGTTGCCAAGGGCTGGGGTAGGGAGGGAACAGGGATTGACAGCCTCATGCATATGGTGTTTCCAGTTCAGGGTGATGAAAATGTCCTGGAACTTGAGACTGGTGACAGTTGCAAAATATTGTGATTGTACTCCATGCCACTGAATTGTATACTTTAAAATGGTTAAAATGGCAAATTTCATCTTATAGGTACTTTGCCACAATAAAAAAAATCAATGGATCATAAATGTAAGGATTTCTTTAAAGTCTCTCAATCTGTTCCAATGATTAATACACATATCTTTGCTCCAATACCACACTGTCTTTCTTACTATAGTTTATACTAAGTTTTGAACTAGGTATGGTGAATCCTCAACTTTTTCTTTTTCAAAATGTTTTAGTTATTTAAGGTAATATACATTTCCACCTACATTTTGGGTTCAGCTTGTCAGTTTCTACAGGAAACTCAGCTGAGATCTGGATAGAGCATCTGTTCAATCTACAGATAAATTTGGGGAAGATTGCCATCTTTGACAATATTCAGTCTCCAAACTATGAAATGTCTTTCTATATACCTTCATTCTTCATTTTATATATATACATATGAGAGAGAGAGAGAGAGAGAGAGAGAGAGAGAGAGAGAGAGAGAGACAGTGAGCTGGAGCAGGATTGTGGGGGAGATAATCTTCAAGCAGACTCACTTCTGAGCACAGAACCCACGCAGGGCTCATCCTAGGACCCTGAGATCATGATCCGAGCCAAAATCAAGAGCCTGCCGCTTAAACAACTGAGCCACCCAGGCACCCCTCTATCCAGAGCTTCTTTAAATTTTCCCAGCAATGTTTTCTTTTTTTAAAGATTTTAGTTATTTATTCATGACAGACACAGAGAGAGACAGAGACATAGGCAGAGGGAGAAGCAGGTTCCATGCAGGGAGCCCGTTGCAGGAGTTGATCCCGTGACTCCAGTATCACACCCTGAGCAGAAGGCAGAAGCCCAACTGCTGAACCACCCAGGCATACCCCAGCAATGTTTTCTCATTTTTAGTATGCAAGGTTGGTACATATTTTATCTGCTTTATCCCTAAGTGTTCTACTCTTTTTAGGCTATTGTGAATGAAATAAAATATTTTCTTTATTCCAATTTTTAAATTTCTGTTGCTAGTATTCTGAAATGTTCATCTCATGAGCCGAGCATTTGTCTGGGCCAAGCCCTGGGCACAGGGCCAGAAGACCCCACAAGGAGGGGGTTTTATTGTCATGTCCACTTTACAGCCAGGTCAGGGAGACATGACCAGGGGAAAGTGGGCACCCGACTGGTATTATCCAGACCCAGAGGCCCAGCAGCCATTCCCTGCTGGGTGTGCCCCCCCTCCAGCCTCTGGGGCACCTCCTTCCACAGGATGAGTGAAGGGCGGGTTCCGGGCACTGGCAGGGACTGAGGTCCATCTCTCCCGTGGTGGCAGATGTCAGGAGGGTCTCTCTCCTGTCAGGGTGCTTGGACCCCCAGAAATTCCCAGCAAGGGGAATATACCCAAGGCCCTTGCCCCAGGCTGTGCTCCTCCTTGTGACCATTGCCCTGCTTCCTCAGCCGCCTGCCCCCTGGGGACCAAGAGCCTTCCTTTTTCTACCTGGGCCACTGTGCTCCCCAGACCCCCTCCACCAGGCCTCTGCCTGCGTACCCACCCTCAGCTCTGCAGCCCGTGGAGCCCATGGCCAGGCCTCTCTGAGGAGTCACCAGGCTGGGGCTCTGAAGGGACAGGTGGGGCCTAAGCTGGGGGGAAGGGCAGCAGGCTCCCAGTCCCCATGCTTTACCTTTCCCAAATCTGGGCACCCACCGGACTAGCAGGGAGACAAGGGGTCCTCGCCACCTGCTGTGGCTTTTGGGGGCCCCAAAAAGATGTGCAGAGAGCCCACTTCACCCCACCTCCCCCAGCCCATCCTCAAGCCTCCAGGTGTTAAGTGCTTTCTGAAGCCCAGCTCGAAAATGGAGAAAAGACCGAGGTGCTTGGTCATTCAGATAAAGGTTGTGAGTAGGACAAATTCCCACTCCTCGGGCCAGGCCCCACTGCTGCCTTCTCCTCAAGGAGCAGTGGCCCAGGCCAGCCCATCTCCCCACACCTCCGGAGCAGGCCTCCACCCCTACCGCCACCCCCACCCCGCAGCCCTGCAGCGTGATATCACCGCTGGCCCCCTCCTCGAAGGCTACTGCGCCACACCAGAAGGATGGCCTCCACTTGTATTTCATTTTATTGAACTTAGGGAAGGTTTTCTTTTTAACTTAGAGTGACAGGATTTGACAGCAGAAACGAGCCCATTCCTCTGAGCAGAGGGCGCTGACCAGCAGTTAATCACACACGGGAAAGTGACAGTCATCATATTCAGCCCGTGGCTCTGATGCTGTAGAAGCTCTGCCGCCTGGAACACAGACTGCAAATAAATAAAGTGCATGGAGAGCCTGTCAGGCAGCCAGGGCCCAGTGCGGGAGAGGGAAGGGGTGGGGAAGAAGCGCGCTAAGTACTCAAGGCCAAACCGGTCAGGAAAGCAGTGGCAGGAACACGGGGCGAAAGACGTGCATCCCCTCCCCTGCCCCTCCCCTGACCCTTGAGGGCTGCGCAGGGACACCCTGTACCCTGGGGGAGGGGGTGGCACAGGATGGAGCTTTCTGCAGGGGAGGGGCCGCGGGCCAGGGGCCCTGAGGCTCCCCCCAACCCTCTCCCAGCCGGTAAGAGATGTCACAGGCCCCAGGCAGCTCCACCTGAGCCACAAGGCTGCAGCTGGGGAGCCGGTCGCTCGAGGGTGAGACGGGGGTCTTGAAAGGGGCACATCAGTGGATCAGCCCTAAGGAGGCCCCTCGTCCTCTCCTCTCAGACAGCCTCAGGTGGCTGTTGAAGGCTGTCCCCAGACATCTGTAGATGGAGTCAGCAGGCTGGCAGGCTCCCCGAACTGGACCTCGGTGGAAAGGGTTGGGGTATGGGAGGTTCCACCCGGATCAGGGACCCCAGGGCACTAGGCACAAGGAAGGAAGCCATCACACCCTGTGGGGAGCTGCAGGGGACACATGGTGGCTTCGTCTGGCCTCAGTCCCCGGGGTGAGGCAGGCAGAGCTCTTCAATCAGGATCAGGCTTCCAGCTTGGCAGCTGAGGAAAGCAGGAGGTGTGACACTGGGCCACTCTGTCCCTGGGGCTGACCAGATTGCTTTGGTTTTCAGGTCCAGGAATTCAGAGCGTGGGGACCAAGAGCAACCAGTGGCAGAGCAGCTGTGGGACAGGGGTCTTTCCTGGCTCCCCTTGGGGCCATGCCTGGCCATCCTGGTGCACCAGGTAGCAGTACACCTGGGTCCTCCGGGACCAATCCAAGCCCATCCAGAGAAGGTTCTCTGAGTGATCCTGGGCTTGGGGCCCTGAGCCTGGGGACAGAGAGACGGAGTCACACACGGGTCCCAGGCTCATCTTAGGTTTATCCCTTCACCCTCCTGATTCCGTCATGTCCCCAGGAGCCATGCCACCACCCACCCCCACCCTGCCACCCAAACTAAGAGGCTCCTGCCACTCAACTGCTGAGGAGCCCTTGGTCAAGCCTGGGGTGGGGTGCTGGGGAGGCCAGGCCGTGTGGGTAGACGTCAGCTCCGCAAGGGGTTCTAGGACTCTCCTGAGTCCACCTCAGCTCTCGCTGTCTCCCCTGTGACCTCCCATAGCACTCCAAGAAAAGCCAATCCCCCACATTCCCTACCCTGGACCTCTCTCTTTCCCCTTAGGTCCCTCAGAGGGGCCCTGAGTTCCCTCCCACATCCACCCTCTACCATGCCAGGTTTTCCCAAAGTCTGGGGGCAGATCAGATTCAGCCCCACCACTTCTTATCTGTATGACAAGGACAATCTCTCCCTGTCCCAGAACTAGTCTTTCCAATCATCAGGTGGGGAGAACAGAACTCCTTCAAAGTGTTGCTAGGAGATCTAGTGCTGAGATGACAGGGTCGAGTCCTTCCCCATGCAACAACTGGACCACTGGGTACCCCACCCCTCAGTGCCTCTGCCTGAAAGGTCCTTTCTCTCCTCCTGGCCCAGGCCTTTTGCCCAGCTGCTCCCCAGGCGGCTGTGGGGCCAGGGGCACCCCATGGGCAGGGATTGGAGTCTCTTGACAAGGCCAGAGAAGGGGTGGGTCACCACTTACAAACACTGGCTCCTGAAAGACAGAAAGAGATGGAGATTTCACAGTGGCCTCCCCACGAAGAGTGGTGACGGCTTCCCCAAGTGCTGTCTCCTCCCAAGCCCCTCCTCCACCTGCTTTTGCCACGCGAGCCTGAGAACTGCCTGCCGTCTGCTCAAGGAGATCCCCATTTCCCCGGATGCTCTGGGTGCACAGAGGCTGCTGGAGGCGGCACTCAGTAGCATCGGGAGGGCAGAGGTAGAGGCTGGAGGGAGGGTGGCTGTGATGGCGCAAGAGAGAGACTGTGGGGGCAGGGATAGGGCGGGGCGACCTTTCCACTCTAGGTCTCCAAATGTCCAAATGCCCAGCGCCAGAGGATGCCCCTGGGGGTAGGCGAGCAGCAGGCACAGCAGAATCAGGCCCAGAGCAGTCCCCTGGACACCAACACGGGGCAGATGCAATTCTGCCAAGCGCTGGGCGTGAGCTGCCCAGACCCCAGGGGCCTGAGGGATGGGAAGAGGCCTGACCAGGGCTTTGGCCAAGAACACAACCAGCTTTCCTGTCTGGTCCCCCAAGGGGGCAAAGGGTGGCAGCATCTTTTCCTTCTACAGTCTTCCCTGGGGCCTCCCCCAGCTCATTCCCCTCCATTCCCTGGGGTTCAGGTGGCAACGCCAGGCCTCTGGGCAAAGCGGGGCGGGGATGGGCTGACCTCCCAGATGCCCAGGCCGCCGCTGCCCCTCACCCTCGTCTGGGAATGAGGACCAGGGAGTTTGGGGTGCCTGCGGCCCCCTGCCTGGGCAGCTCCGGGGCTAGCTTCCCGGCGTCCCGTCCACAGTTCCCCCTGCCACCAAGATGTCATGGCAAGCGCCGCCGCCAGCCCATGGGTCCTCCATGGAGCCTCGGGCCTCCTACCTTGAAGACTGAGGCCAGTCAAGTCCCTGCTGCAGAATTTTTCCTTGCTGCTTCCCCGCCTCTGGCCAACGTGAGGCAACAGGTCGGCGGCACTTAAATCGTTGTTTTTTTTTTTTTCTTTCGAGCTCGACGGAAAGGGCCCGTTTGTGGAGTTTCTGTGCAATCGGTCACCGGCCATGCTGCGGGCGGGGGGGTCGCGGCCAGGGCCGGGCAGGGTGGCCCCGCGGCCGGGTGGCCGGCGTCCTCCTGCGGGGGTCTAGGGCCCCGGGGCCCGGGCCGCCCCGCCCCCTGCCCGCGCCGCGTCCCGGCGGCCGTCGTCCATGCCCGCGCCCCTGCCCGCGGCGGCCCGGCCCGCGGGACCCTCTGGCCGGGGCTGCGGCGGCGCGCGCTCACTCGATCCGCACCTGCAGGCGGACGTTGAGCATCACCGAGGCCACCACGTAGAAGTAAGGGAAGTTCATGCGCAGCCGCCAGGCCAGGTCGAAGAAGGTGATCAGAGTGCGCGTGAGCCCCTTGCAGAAGGCGCCATACGAGCCGCGGGCCGCCGCCGAGCGCGACAGCCGCACCGCCAGGCCCGACAGGGCCGCCGCGGCCGCCGCCGCCGACAGAGCCGCCGACGCCGCCATGGGCCCGGGCCGGCGCGGGCCCGCCGACCCAGGGGAGCCCGAGCTGCCGGGCAGGGGGACGCGAGGCTTGAAGCGCCCCGGCCCGCCTTCGGTCACCCGTTCCCTGGCCGGGCCGGGGATGCAGCCTCAGCTGCTGTCGCCTCCGCCTCCGCCACCGCCCCTCTCCAGCAGCCTATGGGGAGCTCCGCCCACGGAGAACTCCGCCCCTCGCCGGCTGCCAGGGCAGCCGCCGCCAGCGGAACCCCGCCCCTGGCTTGGCCACGCCCCCTCCCGGGCGCCACAGAGCGACGGCCCGCGGGACCGCCCCGCCAGCAAGCCCCGCCTTCTCCTGGGCTCCCAAGGGCAGAGCCCGAGGGCGGGAAGAGATTGGAAGGTGACGTTCCCCAGGGATCGCTTCTGGGGCGTGTCCTTGAGCGCGGCGGACGGCCAGAGGGTCTAGAAAGCTATACTGATGACGTGCCGAAAGCCCAATGGGCACTTGAAGGGATGAGCACTGGGTGTTATGCTCTATGTTGGCAAATCGAACTCCAATAAAAAAAAATACTAATAAATAAATAAATAAATAAATAAATAAATAAATAAATAAATAAATGGAAAGCCCACTGGGAAGGCTCCGCCTGTTTAATTTATCCCTTCTTCTGCACTGTCTACACAGAAAACCCAGCCAGGCAACCCATTGTACCATTAATTTGCATTTCTCTGCTAACTCAGCACTGTAGAGGTTCACCAAACCCACAGACGCATTTTTTTCTTTTTGGTATATTTGCTGGTTATGTGTATTTCTTTTTTTTAAGATTTTATTTATTTTTCTTTTTTTTTAAAGATTTTATTTGTTTATTCATGATAGTCACACAGAGAGACAGAGAGGCAGAGACACAGGCAGAGGGAGAAGCAGGCTCCATGCAGGGAGCCCGACGTGGGATTCGATCCCAGGTCTCCAGGATCACGCCCCAGGCCAAAGGCAGGCGCCCAACCGCTGTGCCACCCAGGGATCCCAAGATTTTATTTAATGTTCATGAGAGATACAGAGAGGCAGAGATGTAGACAGAGGGAGAAGCAGGCTCCCCACTTGAAGCCCTAGGTGGGACTTGATCCCAGGACCCTGGGACCACGCCCCAAGCCAAAGGCAGATACTCAACCACTGAGCCACCCAGGTGTCCTTATTTTTTTTAATTTTAAAAAGATTTTATTTGAAACAGAGAGAGAGCAAGCATAACTGGGTGGAGGGGCCGAGGAAGAAGCCTATTCCCCGCTGAGCAGGAAGCCCAACATGGGGCTCATTCCTGGGATCCTGGGATCACAATCTGAGCTGAAGGCACATGTTTAACCAACTGAGATACCCAGGCACCCCAAAAGATTGCCTTCTGAAGTTTCTGGGGGGATCAGAAGGGTCTGCTGGACTTGATCAAAATAGCTCAATAAATCCACTGGCAACTCTACCAGCCTGCCCACACACCATCTGATTATGTGTATTTCTTTATTAAATTTCCCCATTGTCCTTCCTTTAGCTGTGAGGGAGAAAAATTTCCCTCTATACTCTTAGAGCCTATTTGTACACATCTCTTAGGTCTATGAAATAAATCAACAATATGCAAATTAACTGCAGAAAAGGTATTCACATTTATTAATTTTTAATATTACCTGCACGGGGACATCACAGGAAAATAAATGTAAACACCCAGAGAGGCAGTGAGATTTGAGAGCTTATATACCATCTTAATAGAGGAAGGGGAACGAAGATGTAGGCAATTTAGGGAAGTCTAAATGATTTTTGGGAAACATGAGTGAGTTCTTAGTAGAATAAATGGAAGATGTGATAGTTTGTGACAGAGTTTGCATGTGGTGTGGACTTCTCATCCATTTACCTTTTGTCAGAATCAATTTCCCGGGGATCCCTGGGTGGCTCAGCTGTTTAGCGCCTGCCTTTGGCCCAGGGCACCATCCTGGAGTCCCGGGATCGAGTCCCACGTCGGGCTTCCGGCATGGAGCCTGCTTCTCCCTCCTTCTGTGTCTCTGCCTCTCTCTCTCTCTCTCTCTCTATGTCTATCATGAATAAATAAATAAATGATCTTTAAAAAATAAAAAAAAGAATCAATTTCCCTGGTTGATGAAATTTCTAAGGAGGGATTTTCACAATCGAGTTCCTCTTGGAGGATCTTTCTTTAGGCCCATAAGGGGATATTAATCTTAAAAATAAAATGGTCAGTTATTCACCAGCCAAAATGTTTATTTGGGAATCAGAGTGAATTACAACTAAAGACAAGCAAGCAAGAACATAATGATAAGCAAATCAGTAGAACAAAAGAGAGGAAGCCTCTTTTTTTAAAAAAAAGATCTTATTTATTTATTTGAGAGAGAGAGTGAGTGAGAGAGCACATCAGCAGAGGCAGAGGGAGGTGAGGGAGAAGAGGAAGAAGCAGACTCCACTACAAAGCAGGGAGCCCCAGGCAGGGTTGGATCCCAGAGCCCAGGAATCATGACCTGAGCAGAAGGCAGTTGCCCAACTGACTGAGCCACCCAGGTGCCCCAGAAAAGCTCTTTTATAAAGGAAAGGAGGAGGCTGGGGTAGCTATTAGAAAGGACAAGTCCATTAGAGTAAACTGGGAGTTCCAAGTATACTAACTTTTCATTGACTTGAGTTATGACTGTCTCTCATTGGCTGGGCTGTTGGGGGAGAGTGAAGGGAAAACAGCTTTTGTTTTTCCTGCCGGGGTAGTAGTAACAAAAGTAGTGTCTATCTGCATGATAAGTCTCTTCTTGTTGAAGTCTGCAATTTATAAGGAGTGGTAGGACCTAAGAGCCCCCCCTTCTGGTCTCCCAACTCCACTTTAAATGAGGTTTCCTTTTATTAATTTTTACAGGGATTTCAGCGAAAGCCTCTCCCTGCATTGGCTGTTTTTCAAGTGCTTTTTGAGCTCAAATAATATACCAAAGTAGTGTATTTTGGCGTGGCATGTCCTGAACTCCTTCAAACCACACAGTGATTTCTAAGCACCCCTCTTAACCCATTATTGGTCCTGGTTACTCTATGGGATCTTCTCAGGTTTTCATTAGCCCTCGTTCATGACAGTTCTTGCTGATGTGCTTCGAAGCACTTTTGTGGTTTCATCTAATCTTTATTCTAAGCCAAATCCAACTCAAGCTTGATCATTTTTTAAGACCATTTAATAAATTGTAGAAATGTTCATGCTTGATTATACACATAACTTTTATTTTTATTTATTTTTAATTTTTTAAAATGTTATTTATTTATTTGAGAGAGAGAAAGAGAATGAGCAGAGGAAGGATGACTCAGGGCTCAATCCCTGGAGCTACTTAATGGGATTGAGCCTCTAGCCATCATGAGATCATGACCTGAGCCAAAGGCAGATGCTTAATTGACTGAGCCACCCAGGCACCCCAGCTTATACACATAACCTTTAAAAAGCTATCTTCAAGAAGTAGATTCACAATCATCCTGCCCCAGTTTTAACAAGGAGAGCTGGTCTGAGTATTTAGATTCTCAAAATGCCTGTTCCCCACAAGACTTGAGCATCCCTGTAGCCTCTCTATAACTGTTTAAGGAACTCAACAAAGTCATATATACTGATCTGGCAATTCCTTCCTACTCAGTCAAGGAAAAAAAGGCAAACCTGAAGCATCAAAGAAACTGAAGGTGGTGGTAAGGAGGAAGACTAATCAGTGGTTCACTTCAGTACCCAAACACAAATTCTATGTGAATACATCCTTCAGAAATGATGAGGAAATAATTCAGAAATGAAGAAAAATTAAGAGAAATTTTCATCATTAGACATACCCTTACCTTACAACCCAGCAATTGCACTGCTGGGGATTTACAACAAAGATACAGATGCAGTGAAACGTTGGGACAGCTGCACCCTGATGTTTCTAGCAGCAATGTCCACAGTAGCCAAACTGTGGAAGGAGCCTCGGTGTCCATCGAAAGATGAATGGATAAAGAAGATGTGGTTTATGTATACAATGGAATATTACTCAGCCATTAGAAATGACAAATACCCACCATTTGCTTCGACGTGGATGGAACTGGAGGGTATTATGCTGAGTGAAATAAGTCATTTGGAAAAGGACAAACATTATATGGTCTCATGCATTTGGGGAATATAAAAATTAGTGAAAGGGAATAAAGGAAAGGAGAGAAAATGAGTGAAAATATCAGTGAGGGTGACAAACAGGAGAGACACCTAACTCTGGGAAATGAACAAGGGGTCGTGGAAGGGGAGGTGGGCGGGGGTGGGGTGGGGTGACTGGGTGATGGGCGCTGAGGGGGGCACTTGGGATGAGCACTGGGTGTTATGATATATGTTGGCTAATTGAACTCCAATTAAAAAAAGAAAAAAAAATACCTGCACCTTAAAAAAAAAATCCTGGGTCTCTAACATCATGCCCCAGGCAGAAGGCGGAGCTAAACCCATAAGCCACTGGGGCATCTTGATCAAAAGAGGGATATGTGAAAATTATTGAAGGCAACCGTATTTAATATGGAGCAGGGAGCTCTAAAAGGAGAGCTCTCACACACCACCACTCTTAAACAGCCTTTGCAGCCCCCAACAGGAAGGAAGATTTCCTCCTGGCTCAGCAACAGCCCAGCCAATGAGAAACTGCCACAACCCAGACAATGAGAGGCCATCACAACCTTGATTCTCACTCTCCTCCAATAACTTTCCTTGAAAACCACCCATGGCAACTTCCTGTCTGCTAGGACAAAAAGAAAGCTTTTCGTTGTACTCTGTATTTGCTTACAGTTCGCCATAGTTCACGTGTCCTGAATTGCAGTTGGTCTCCTATTTCCAAATAAACTCATTTTGCTATTAAAATATTTAATATTCTTTTTTTTCCATTTAATATTTTAAATGTGATGTCTGCGTGCTACCCAGAAGAAAAGAATAGGGACGCAATCCGAACTCTGCTTCGTGCCACATCTCCTCGCCCTCCTCATCTAATCATCCTCATTTCCAGATCGTACTTCAGTGTGGCTCTCGGCACCATAGTGAGTGCTTTGGCACCGTTGGCTCCCTTCCAAGAGCAAGACACAGGCTACATTTTGAGACCCTTGTAGACGTGCAAGTTAGGCCTTTTCCACAGGATCTGTGGTTTCATTTAACACTGAACAGAAAGCCGTTGCTTAGAGCTGACCACCAAGTCTCCCTGAGGAGTGAGTGTAGGGGTGAGGAGGTGGGGCTGGTGGTGGTTGTGTGGCCGTGGAGGGCACTCAGAGGCAAAGGAAGAGAAAATAATTCACTCCGTGAGGGGTAGAGGCTGCACGCCTGGGGGCATGCTTCCAACCTGGGGACAAGTTGCTGTGCCACCTTCAAACAGGCATCAGGCCCTCCCTTAGAAGCCCACAGAGACCACAGAGTAGAGCCCACCTCTACTCTAAGAGGTGCAAAACGAGGTCTCACTGGAAGTGATTTCTGGTGGGTCACCGCATTTCCGCCCTTGCCTTGGTGGGAGGAGCCCATGAAGTCCCGCCCATCAGCTCTCAGCCTCTGAGTGGCTGGCACTAAGCGCACTGGGTCCTCATTGGCTGGATGATGGGCTGGGGCATGTTAAGGCCCTTCGCGTGGTAGCCTGAGCCAAAGCTCATGAAGGCACCTGACTAGACGTCCCGCGGTGCGGAGGAACCAGCGTGTGGTCTGAGGGGCTGCTGGGGTCAGAGTGCGGCTGGGTGGCAGAGACGTGGACAGAAGCAGGCTTGGTGCTGTGTTTGGGGGCCGCAGGCTGCCCTAGCAACGGGACCATGCTTCGGCTGATTTCCAGGGCTCTTGCCGTCTTCCGGAGGAAGATAGACTCGTCAGAGGCAGAGAGGGAGCAGCATATGAGGCTCTTGGAATTGGAAGGTATTTAATTTGTCTTCTCCCTCCCACGGGCCAGCACCTAGTTCAGAACTTCCGGGGCTCAGAAGGGCGCCACATAGCCATGCCAGCGCCTCCTTGTGGGGAGAGGGGTCCCTGAGTCCCTGAGCATGCCCGGAACCATCCTGCCCAAAGTGACGGTGGTGTAAACAGGGAAGGCCCCTGGGGAACTATGCACCACCCTTGCATTACCTCCCGGCCCCATGCCTTTGAAACTTACATTGTGTGTATGGTATGTACAACAGATTCCTTTTCATATTTCCAGTAGTAGTGGATCTCTCTGATTTGAGGGTGCATTTGATCTCGTTTCCCAAACATGCGTATATTTGAATCCAAGTGGTCAAGTCGCTAGTAGGAGGCTGGGGGCCACGGGTTAACTTGCTCACCTTTGTATCCTGACACAGTCCAGGGTCTGGCACTGAGGGGGAGACTCAGGAGGCCCGGGACAGGCATCAGGGTGTCGGTGAGTCCCCATGAAAACTGAGAGGGTGTGCTGAGGTGGATGGTGGTCCTGTTCTGAAGTGTTCCTCTCATGAGCCGAGCATTTGTCTGGACCAAGCCCTGGGCTCAAGGCTGGAAGACCCCCACAGGGAGCGGGGAGTATTGTCACGTTCACTTTACAGCCGGGTCAGGGAGACACAACCAGGGGAGAGCCGGCACCCGGCTGGTGTTACCCAGACCCGGAGGCCAAGCAGCCATTCCCTGCTGGGTGTGCCCCGGTCCCGCCTCTGGGGGGCCTCCTTCCCCAGAATGAGTGCAGGGCGGGCTCTGGGCCCGATTCTGGAAAGGGTCATCTCTGGTGGATGCAGTCCTCCCAGCAGGGCCCCAGCCTTCCTGGTGCCTGACTGGGCCTGCAGCTCCTCTGCCGGAGGAGTGTGAGCCCTGCAGAGTTGGCGGATTCTCGGCCCAGTGGGCCAAGGAGGGCTGCTGCCGAGCTTGAGCGGGAAGCGCTGCCGCTGCATCCCTTAGCCGGTAGCCATATTTTTGCCAATGGGACGATGCAGAAGAGTTTCTGATTTATTTTCATGAGCCTAGGTGGCAGTTGTCACCCTTGTACCTTCCATTTCCATATGTTTTGTGATTTCACTTGACAAATTTGACCCATTTTTTAAATAGTTTAGAAGAGGCTCCTATGGGGCTCTGTTGGGTTAAGCGTCTGCCTTTGGTTTGGGTCTTGGGTCCAGGGATTGAGCACCACCTCGGGCTCCCTACTGGAGGGGGGAGTCTGCTTCTCCCTCTCCCTCTGCTCCACCCACCCCCTCTCTTGGGTGCTCTCTCTCAAATAAATAAAATCTTTATTTTTTAATTTTCTAAGCCCTCCTCAAATAAAATCCTTTAAAAAAAAGTTTTCAGGGGATGCCTGGGTGGCTCAGTGGTTGAGCATCTGCCTTTGGCCCAGGGCGTGATCCTGGAGACCCGGGATCAAGTCCCACATCGGGCTCCCTGCGTGGAGCCTGCTTCTCCCTCTGCCTGTGTCTCTGCCTCTCTGTGTGTCTCTCATGAATAAATAAATAAAATCTTTAAAAAAAAAGTTTTCAGGATCTTCTTGGCTTCTGAAATCAAATTGTAAGCAATGTTTCTCCCAGCCTCACTTTGGCATGGCACCTAAGGCGTTGTGGTTCATAGTGGGCCCTGTGGGCTTATTCTCTAGGTTCAGATATCAAATTATGGCTTATTAGCTGTGTTTGTTCATGAAATAAATAAATAAGTAAACCTGAGTGTTTTGGATCCACATTTGGGCTAGATTTAAACCCCCAGATCTCTTTGTGTGCTTTGTTCGGTGAGATGTTTCAATAATCTCCAGGTGCTGCTGCTGCCGCTTTTGTTGATGATAAAATTCTATAACAATAATGGCTGTTTAAAGACTCTCTAGATGCAGAAACCATGACAACTAATGTGTAAGCTCTAACCTGTGGGAGGCATTCAATTTTAAGCAGTTGACATGTATGTGTCAGTTAATAACTGTAACAACCCTTTCTCCCCTGCTTTATTGAGACATAATTTGCATATAAGGTATGCATGACAACTTGTTACCTATATATTGTGAAATGATTGCACAATAAGATTCATTAACACATCCACACCTTATATAGTTACCCTGTGTGTGTGTGTGTGTGTGTGTGTGTGTGTGGAGAGCTTATAAGATCTACTCTCCTAGGCAGACATTAGTAATGCCCTGGTTTTCCAGATGGAAACAGATTCAGGGAGGTTAAGAAATGTGCCCAGGGTTACAGAGATGGTAAAGGGAGGAGCTGTGTTCACAGCTAGGCAGTCTGGTTCCAGACTCAGCACCTACTACAAGTCCCACTACCAAGGGCACTTGGCCACTGGGCCTCGCAGAGAAATGGTGGGATCAGCCTTTCAGCATGAGCACTCTGCTTCCCAAACAATCCCTATGCTCCTCAGTCATTATCATCTGTGTCTCAGAGCAAGCCCAATTTGTTTCTAGACTTAGATCATCGTCTCCCATATCTTCCCACGGTAGGGCTTATTTCTTGTGTGTAATTTGCTTTGGAGGTGAGTTAATGAAACATTTTTTTGACCTATCTTTTAGGTGACACCAGGTTAAAAACTGTACAAGGAGTAGTGACACAGTTCTGTAGTGATTATGGCCTGATTGATGAGTTGATCTACTTCACCAGTGATGTTATAACTGGCAACGTGTTCCTGAAAGTTGGACAAGAAGTCACCGCCATTGTGGAAGAAGATAAAGCATATGGATTGAAAGCGATCAAAGTAAGATTACTATGAGTTTGAGGATCGGCTCTATTTCCCCGGGGGGGCTTTCAGCCTTGCTCCTGATTTGTTCAGCCTCTCTGACGTGACCTGGTATGGTGGATTTGAAGTCCAATCCACTGCATTGTGTGAGACACTTGTTCTTTTTTTTTTTTAAAGATTTTATTTATTTATTTATGAGAGACACAGAGAGAGAGGCAGAACATAGGCAGAAGGAAAAGCAGGCTCCATGCAGGGAGCTCAATGAAGGACTTGATCCCGGACCTGGGAATCAAGCCCTGAGCCAAAGGCAGATGCTCAACCGCTGAGCCACCCAGGCATCCCAGAACACTTGTTCTTATCTTTGTAGTGGTTTCTGTTTATAAAAGTCTAAATTATATATCTATTCTTCAGCATTTAAAACTATGGTAAACATTAATAATTATTAGAGTCTATATTATTCTGCAATGTCCTTTTTTCTTTTTTTAAAAAAAGATTTTATTTATTTATTCATGAGAGACACAGAGAGAGGCAGATTCATAGGCAGAGGGAGAAGCAGGCTCCCCATGAGGAGCCCCATGTGGGACTTGATCCTGGACCTGGGATCAGGCGCTGAGCTGAAGGCAGACATTCAACCACTGAGCCACAAGGGGGTCCCTGCAATGTCCTTTTCTCAACCAAGTAAAGGATTTTTTATTTTGTTGTAATGTAATTGCTGGGTGAACAGAAATGCATTTTAACCACTTTTTTAAAGTTTTTTTTTTAAGATTTTATTTATTTATTCATGAGAGACACTGAGAGAAAGAGGCAGAGACAGAGGCAGAGGGAGAAGCAGCCTCCATGCAGGGAGCCTGATGTGGGACTTGATCCTGGGACCGACGGATCACGCCCTGAGCCAAAGGCAGACTCAACCGCTGAGCCACCCAGGCATCCTTAACCACCTTTTATTTTTTTAAGAGACATTTATTCATGAGAGACAGAGAGGCACAGAAACAGGCAGAAGGAGAAGCAGGCTCCATGCAAGGAGCCCGATGTGAGACTCGATCCCGGGTCTCCAAGGTCAGGCCCTGGGCCGAAGGCGGCACTAAACCACTGAGCCACTGGGGCTGCCCCTTAACCACTTTTTAAATGCAGCTTTGGGCACCTGGGTGGCTCAGTGGTTGAGTATTTGCTTTGGCTCAGATTGTGATCTCAGGAACCTGGGATGAGTCGAGAAACAGGTTCCCCACAGGGAGCCTGCTTCTACCTCTGCCTATGTCTCTGCCTCTCTGTGTGTGTGTCTCTCATGAATAAATAAATACAAACTTTAAAAAAATAAATAAAAGCAGCTTTATTGAGATACAATGGATGTACCATAAGATTCTCCATTTTTTTAAGTAGGCTCCATTCCCAGCTAGAGCCCAACACAGAGCTTTAACTCACAACCTTGAGATCAAGCCCTGAGCCGAGACCAAGAGTTGGATGCTTAACCGACTGAGTGCCCCAAAAGCCCCAAGATTCTCCACATTTAAAGCCATAGTTTGATGACATTTTTAGTAAATTTCACATAGTCATGCAACCATCACCTCAGTGTATTTACCATTTCAATAGATACTGTCCAATTATGCTTCAGCTGTATTGTACCAGTTGGCACTGTCAACAGCAGGCTCTGGAAACTACCTGTTTGCCAATATTAAGAAGAATGGAAAGATTCCAATCTTTGAAATCTTTGCCAATCTTAAAAAAAGGCAGTCTCATAATTTTATTTTGCATTTCTTTAAGTGTTGGGGAGAGTACAGCAATGTTTCTCTTCTTACAGCTATTTGTACAGTAGGAACATTAGAGCTGTTTGTATGTTACGGAAATGAGAGGTTTGTTAGGAAATTTCTCATATGAACATTTTGCGAATGTTTCCTCCCAAGCTGTCTTTCACTTTGTGCCATTTAATTTCTGTATACCAGAATGCATCCATCTTGTCTAGGTGAGATGACTTGCCATTTTCTGAGATACAGAAGATGGGGGGGAGTACAGTTTTTTCAGGGAAGTTCAGGATACATTAAATTTTGTCTATGTTAAGCTAAGATTGAGATACCAATGGAACACCATGTCTGTAACTTGGTGTATTCAGTTCAGCAACAGGAAACAAGAAGAGAGTGTTAACAGAGGAGGTTGAGATGGAGCCTCTCCAGGAAAGAGTGGTCACACAGAAGCCAGGCAAAGTTTTACAACTGGATCAGATGCTAAGAGGTTGAGTGATAGGAGCAGAGAAAATTGACTGTGGGATTTGGCAACCTGGAGGATGCTGGTGATTTTAAGAGCTTTAGAGCTTTAAGAGCTTTAGAGGCATTTGGGATACAAGGCCTGATTGGAGAGCAGTGAGGAGCAAATGGGAGATAGGGAAATGAGTATAGATTATTTTATTTTTTTATTTATTTGAGAGCGAAAGAGTAAGAGCAGGGGGAAGAGCAGAGGGAGAAGCAGGCACCCTAATGAGCATGTAGCCCGATGTGGGACTCTGTCCCAGGACCCCGGGATCATGACCTGAGCCAAAGACAGACAACTAACTGAGTCACCCAGGCGCCTTAGATGATTCCTTAAATATGTTTTACTGGTGGGGCACCTAGGTGGCTCAGAGACCATCTGGATTTTTTTTAATCTTTTAAAAATTTTTTTAAAAAACTAAAAAAAAATAAAGATTTTATTTATTTATTCATGAGAGACCCAGAGAGAGAGAGAGGCAGAGACATAGGCAGAGGGAGAAGCAGGCTCCACGCAGGGAACCCGATGCAGGACTTCATCCTGGGACCCTGGGATCATGCCCTTACCCAAAGGCAGATGCTCAACTGCTGAGGCACCCAGGTGTCCCATAAATAAAATCTTTTAAAAAATAAACTATGGACTTGAGGTCAATATACTGTACCAATATTGGTTCAACCAATCAAACAAATGCAAGGTGCTAATAATAGGGCAAACTAAGGACAGAGAAGTGGAACGTGTGGGAAATTTCGGCTCAAGGTTCCTAAACTGCTCTAAAACATAAATAAAATATATAAGGCTCAGTCATTATTTTATCATCGTCTCACGTCTACAATGTGGTCAGGTGAAATGTATTCACCAATGTTTGTTGTAGTTGTTTAAGCCATTTCTTGAACGACAATGTTTTAAGCATGTTTCTGCTTTTTAAACCTGTGTTATGTTTGCTATAATGGTTTCGTTATCTCACAGGTGGATGCTCTCTGTGATAGTTGCCATGGCAATGGACCTGCAGACTCCTATGCTAGAATCTCATTTGGCTCTATTACCTCTCTAATGGAAGGTGCTAACTACGTTGATCACACAACTTACTTCTCTCTAGATGTCATTTGTAAAGGTATAGTTTACTTTTTAAAAGATTTTATTTATTTATTTATTTATTTATTTATTTATTTATTTAAAGATTTTATTTATTTATTCATGAGAGACACACAGAGAGAGAGAGAGGCAGAGACACAGGCAGAAGGAGAAGCAGGATCCATGCAGGGAGCCTGACATGGGACTTGATTCTGGGTCTCCAGGATCATGCCCTGGGCTAAAGGTAACGCTAAAGTGCTGAGCCACCAGAGGTGCCCAGTTTACTTTTTTTAATTTAAAGCTAGATTTTGCCTGTTTTTTAAATTTTATAGATTGGCTTTGCTGATGGTTACAGGCATCATTTCTAGGGTCGAATTTGGAACATGCTATTTAGCAAGAGGATTTTCGGATTAGAACTACTTCTCTAAGTGTCCTTATCTCCAATAAGAGGCTCTTTGATACTTGAGGTGGACCTTTGCAGTTGAAAATAATGCACCGCAGTACATCATGTTCTTAAACACTCATGCTATCTTTTGTTGACGTTTTATTTATTGGATGCAACTGCTAGTATTTGTGTAATTTTTCTATTTGTACAGGCACTGAATTTCTAATCTAACAGAAAAACATTATGGGTATACAGGGATATTCTTTTTTATTTTAATTTTTCAAAGACTTATTTTTTTTATTTATTTATGATAGTCACAGAGAGAGAGAGAGAGAGGCGCAGAGACACAGGCAGAGGGAGAAGCAGGCTCCATGCACCGGGAGCCCGATGTGGGACTCGATCCCGAGTCTCCAGGATCGTGCCCTGGGCCAAAGGCAGGCGCCAAACCGCTGCGCCACCCAGGGATCCCTCAAAGACTTATTAATTTGAGAGAGAGAGAGAGCAAGTCTTGAAGAATGGGAGACAGAGAGAGAGTCCTGAAGCAGACTCCCCACTTAGTGCAGAGGCCCATGGGAGGCTCTTACTCAGGACCCTGAGTTCATAACATGAGCAGAAACCAAGAGTTGGATGCCCAACCAACAGATCCACCCAGGCGCCACACAGATATACTCTTTAAAAAAATATATCTCAAAGGGCGCCTGGCGGCTCAGTGGTTGAGCATCTACCTTGGGCTCAGGTCTTGATCCCGGGGTCCTGGGATGGTGTCCTGCATCAGGCTCTCCACGGGGAGCTTGCTTCTCCCTCGGCCTGTGTCTCTCATGAATAAACGAATAAAATCTTTTAAAAACTAATGAAAATAGGGATCCCTGGGTAGCGCAGCAGTTTGGCGCCTGCCTTTGGCCCAGGGCACAATCCTGGAGACCCGAGATCGAATCCCACGTCGGACTCCCAGTGCGTGGAACCTGCTTCTCCCTCTGCCTGTGTCTCTGCCTCTCTCTCTCTCTCTGTGTGTGACTATCATAAATAAATAAATAAATATTTTAAAAAGTTTTAAAAAAATAATGAAAATAATATTTCAAATGCCTTGGAGAGATAGCCTTGTACCTTTCTGTTGGTTTGCAAACTGCCCCCACTACATAGAACCGAGGAGAGACAAAAAAATGAGGCAGGCCACTCTTGATTGGTAAGTGGCCAGTGTAGTAATCAAGGAGACTTACACATGGGTCTTGTCTGGGGGGACCTGAAATGAATTGATCTCCACACCCACCTGCCAGAATCTTAAAAGTTTACATAGATGCCTTAATTGGGCTCAGTCACGTACACTGTCCAGATGGTCTCAGCCACACCTTACTCTCTAAAGCCTTAGGCCTCCAACTGTTGGAGTGATGGGTGGAACACACATTCCCAGGACAGGGGTGGGGTGAGGAGCCTCAAGCTGGACCCCAGGGTCCAGCTCATAGGTCCACTGGTAATCACACCCTCTTGATGGCCTCCTCCAGCACTTTCTGTGTGTGTGTGTGTGTGTGTGTGTGTGTGTGTACACTGTTGTTGAATTCTATTTGTAATTATCAGGTCTAACATTTAGTTGTTTTATGCCTAAAGCAATATGTTGTTATTTTGTTTATGCTATTTGAGTTTAGCTCAGTTCACAATAGAGTGCTAGGTATTGGCAAGACAAGATAAATAAGACTTTATTTATTTATTTATTTATATTTAAAGATTTTATTTATTTATTCATGATAGTCACACAGAGAGAGAGAGAGGCAGAGACATAGGTAGAGGGAGAAGCAGGCTCCATTCAGGGAGCCCGATGTGGGATTCAATCCCGGGTCTCCAGGATTGCACCCTGGGCCAAAGGCAGGCGCCAAACCGCTGCGCCACCCAGGGATCCCTAAATAAGACTTTATTAAACCCTCCCTGTAAAGAGCTCATCGTCTAATTGGGAAAGACAGACATGTGGAGACATTAAAAGAATATAGTGAAAACAACTCTACTGAGCAGACAAGTTAGAATGACTATCTGCTATGGGGAGACTTGGGAAGGCTGCCTGTGTGAGATGCTTTCCCAGCTGGACAACTTCTGCTGGGCTGGCTTTGGAAAGATGACTAGAAGTAAAAATTCTGTACTTGTTTATGCCCTATCAGCTGCTATGTAGCTTGAATATAAAAAGGGGGAACTTAGTTCAGCCACACCAGGCAGCTTTCCATTTAATTTTTCTGGGATTTAAAAGCCAGGACTTGACCTTATTTGATAACCATGGAAGTCCCCAAGGATGATTATCTGGTGGCATCTGGGATTTTAAGACATGTTTAGTTAGAAATACCCAATTCTAGGAGAAAAAGCCCCTGTGATTGCTAAGCTCCAAAGTCAATTTCCTGGTCCCTATAACCATGCCAGTGGGAAGTCACCACCAATAGTAGCCCTTGCTAGAATTCTTCTCAAGATGGGAAACACTTGAGCATGTTTGTAATGCCAAAGGGAGTGATGGAAAAAACAAAAACAAAAACAAAGGGAGTGATGGAAGGTGTAAGGGAGAGCCAGAAGGATGGATGGAACCAGGGTCCTGAGGCATAAAGAGGCCGGGACCCAAAGCACAGGTGAAGGGATTTACTGCTGCAAAATAAATTGAGTGATTCAAAGAGAGTGGATTAAAAATACTTGACCCCAGGATGCCTGGGTGGCGGATGAGTGGCTGCCTTCTGCTCAGGGCGTGATCCCGGAGTTCCAGGATCAAGTTCCACATTGGGCTCCCTGCGAGGAGCCTGCTTCTCCCTCTGCCTGTGTCTCTGCCTCTCTCTAGTGAATAAATAAAATCTTAAAAAAATTTTTTTAAATAAAAATACTTGAACCCTAATCAGTCATACTTAGCATTGTCAAAATAGCTGCTGTTAATCTATTATGACACCTAATGAAAATGGCAAAAGACAATTCCAATTTAAAACATAATGACAGGGGATCCCTGGGTGGCGCAGCGGTTTGGCGCCTGGCTTTGGCCCAGGGCGCGGTCCTGGATATCCGGGATCGAATCCCACGTCGGGCTCCCGGTGCATGGAGCCTGCTTCTCCCTCTGCCTGTGTCTCTGCCTCTTTCTCTCTCACTGTGTGCCTATCATAAATAAATAAAAATTAAAAAAAAACCACTAATAAAACATAATGACAACATTGAGCATAACACCCAGTGCTCATCCCGCCAAGTGCCCCACTCAGTGACCATCACCCAAAATGTTGGCAAATTGAACTCCAATAAAAAAATTTTTTTGGGATCCCTGGGTGGCGCAGCGGTTTGGCGCCTGCCTTTGGCCCAGGGCACGATCCTGGAGACCCGGGATCGAATCCCACATCAGGCTCCCGGTGCATGGAGCCTGCTTCTCCCTCTGCCTATGTCTCTGCCTCTCTCTCTCTCTCTCTGTGACTATCATAAATAATTAAAAATTTAAAAAAATTTTTTAAATAAAAAATAATAAAACATAATGAGAGGTAGTTTAAGCATTTTACTGTTGATTTCAGCTCAGGTCGTGATCTCAGGGTCATGAGATTAAGCCCTTGTCAGGCTAAGCGCTCAGGGAGGAGTCTTCTTGAGATTCTTTCTCTCTCTCTCTGCCCCCCCACTCTCACACGACCCTCTTCTCTCTCCTCCCTCCCTTGCTCTCTCTCTCTCTCAAATAAATAAATAAATCTTTTTTAAAAAAGCCAAAAACATAATGGGAATTGGGGCACCTGAATGGCTCAGTTTGTTAAGCGTTCCACTCATGATTTCAGCTCAGGTCATGGGTCCTGAGATTAAGCCCCACCACCGGCTCCACCTTCCTTGGAGAATCTGCTTGAGATTCTCTTCCTCTGCCCCTCCCCCAGTCTCTCTCTGTCTCTCAAATAAATAAATATATTTAAAAAAATAATGACCTGTGATGCCCAGCTGATACTTCTCCCCAACAGCCTTTGTTAAACCAGTGGGAATCAAAGCCTAGAGGATTACAAACATCCTTTCTGGCAGGAAGACTTACAGGTTACCTGTTTTTAAAAGGTTCAAAGGTACTTTTGATGTAATAGACATTATTTTAGGGTATTAGAACATCAAAGTCACTGTGAAACTGAACATTACCAAGACTAAGACATAATTCTTTTTTTAATATTTTTTTAATTGGAGTTCGATTTGCCAACATATAGTATAATACCCAGTGCTCATCCCATAAGTTTCCCCTCAGTGCCCATCTCTCAGTCACCCCATCCCCCCCGTCCACCTCCACTTCCACTACCCCTTGTTCATTTCCCAGAGTTAGGAGCTAAGACCTAATTCCAACTGGATTTCTCTCTGTGGCTGTTTTAGTGTTTGTTGTTGTTTTTAATTTAAATTTAATTAACATAGAGTGCATTATTAGTTTGAGGGGTAGAATTTAAGGATTCATCAGTGGCATAGAACACCCAGTGCTCATTCTCTCACATGGCCTCCTTCATGCCCATCCTCCAGTGACTCCATCCCCTCAACCCCCTCCCCTCCAGCCACCTTCAGCTTGTTCCCTAGAGTAAGTTAAGTCTCTTACAGTTTGTCTGCTGTTTTAGGTTTCGAGCCTTACCAGGGGGACCGAGTAGAAGTTGAGTTTTGCACCCCATTGGATGCGCTGAGCCGAAAGGCCCTCTCGGTGAAGCCTCTGAGACATAAGCATGTGCATGAGGTAGCTCCTTTGTGGGTAGCTCTTGTTACTCGGTTCTACTTTTCCCTCTAGTGATCCTTGCTGATTCTCGGGATTTCATGGGGTGTATTGGCAAAACCATTCTTGGCCAAAGAGTCTATTTCCTTACTAAACAAGACAAGCTCCACAGTGGGCATAACCCCAGAATAATATACAATATGCATATATTTAAGGTCAAAATTAGGTAGTTTACTTGAGAGGTATTTAAATGCCCTGAATAGAAAGCAAATTGTGTTGAGAGAATTGTGGGGGAGGAAGGAATGGCCTAGTGGGGAGAACGAGAGCATGCAGTGAATGCTGGGTGTGACTTGGGTCCTATGGACTAGAAATGAGTGCAAGAGTCAGTCTGCACAAAGGCACAGAGGGTGCTTGGGATGGGACCCAGGAAGTGGGGAGATGGCCTTCTCTTGGCCACCACCATTCTTTTCTCATTCTACCGCTTTTCCCTTCCTCAACCATCACTAGAGAGGTTAATGGACATCATGTAGTGTATTTAGAATAGAGTTTCTAATCTAGAGCAGGACCAGCTCTGTAGGGGTTCTGACTTAGCTGTTGTGAGGAAGGGGCCACCATGGGTAGTTTCACAGGGTGCTCCTGGGATTTCTGACATGGCAGCTAGGTTGGGAAAGGAGTGACCTTCAGACTAAGCCAGAGCAAGGTGGTACAGGCTTTAGGACAGCAGACGATGCTTTTACATAAACATTTCTATTACCTGTAATTACAGGTCTGCATTACCAGCCTTCATGGAAGAAATGGGGTGATAGATGATAGCATCTTTTTCACCTTGGAATCTCTGAAGCTACCTGATGGATACACACCTCAAATATCTGACATTGTTAATGCTGTTGTGGTGGAGAGCATTCAGTCCTGCTACATTTGGAGAGCCATTTCTATGTCTCTAGTGAAAAGGCAGTAATAAGAAAACAGCAGTTTTATTCCTTGTGCAGCTTCTCTTCTCTCATCAGTAAAGGGCCTGCTTTAAATGTGTTCTGTGAAAAATAGCTTGTAAACCTCAACAATTAATTCAAGCACAACGTTTTGAGTTTCATGTGGGTTTGCTAAATGGGAGGGTACCTTTCTGGAGAGAGGCTAGCATTTTTCCTTGTTGATTAAAGACATTTTCATTTTAATCTTTTTAATAATCTTAGGTTTGTGATTTTCTTTTTTTATTGGATCTGTTTTTTAAAGATTTTATTTATGTATTTGTTTTAAAAGATTTTATTTATTTCTTCATGAGAGAGACAAAGACAGAGGCGGAGGGAGAAGCAGGCTCCTCATAGGGAGCCTGATGTGGGACTTGATGCCTGGACCCTATTTTCACACCCTGAGCCAAAGGCAGATGCTCAACCTCTGAGCCACACAGATGTCCCAACATTTTTTTTTAAGATTTCTTTTATTTATTCAAGAGAGACACAGAGGGAGAGGCAGAGACACAGGCAGAGAGAGAAGCAGGCTCCATGCAGGGGGCCTGATGTGGGACTCGATTCTGGGACTCCAGGATCATGCCCTGAGCTGAAGGCAGATGCTCAACTGCTGAGCCACCCAGGCATCCTCCGACAGTTTTTTTTTTTTTTTTTTTTTTTTTTTCTAATTTTTTTATTTATTCATGATAGTCACACAGAGAAAGAGAGGCAGAGACACAGGCAGAGGGAGAAGCAGGCTCCATGCACCGGGAGCCCGACGTGGGACTCGATCCCGGGTCTCCAGGATCGCGCCCTGGGCCAAAGGCAGGCGCCAAACCGCTGCGCCACCCAGGGATCCCTCTCCGACAGTTTTTTAATTAAGATTTTATTTTTGGGATGCCTCGGTGGCTCAGCATTGAGTGTCTGCCTTCGGTTCAGAGCGTGATCCCAGGATCTGGGACAGAGCCTGCTTCTCCCTCTGCCTGTGTCTCTGCCTCTCTCTCTCTCTCTCTCTCTCTCTCTCTCTCTGTGTGTGTGTGTCTCTCATGAATAAATATTTAAAATCTATTTTTAAAAGATTTTATTTTTAAGTAATCTCTACAGCCAACATGGGGGATCAAACTCACAACCCTGAGATCAAGAGTCACAAGGTCCACCAGCTGAGCCACCCAGATGCCCCTCATTTGTTAATTTTTTAAAGCAATCATGTTACATGTTCAGCCAATGCTGGTGAGAAAGATGAAAAGGCACAGTTCTTGTTCTTACCTGGCTCACTTCTCCGAAGCTCTCATCAGCCCATTCCTGGGATCTGAGGGGAAGCTGAAGCAGGAACGCCTCCAACATTTAACTGTCCAGAGAAGGTCCACTCTACCCTAAGACAGTGAGGACACCCAAGAACTCTGTATGTTCCTGGCAAGTCCTCCCACCTTTGCCTTACATGTCAGTACTCTCTGCCTCACCACAGTCTATCTTGAGACCTTCACTTCAGTCACAAAAAGCCTGGGAATCCTGGGATCTCACCAGCCCCTGGACCATCATCCTCATGAGACTCTATATATTCCCTTTTTTTCTTTTATTTTCTTTTCAAGATTTTATTTATGTATTCAACGGAGAGAGAGAGCACAAGCAGTGGGAACAGGGGGAGTAGGAGAGGGTGAAGCAGGCTCCCCACTGAGCAGAGAGCTCTATGTAGGGCTTGGTCCCTGGACCCTGGGATCATGACCTGAGCCAAAAGCAGACACTTAACCAACTGAACCACTCAGGCACCCCAGGAGTTGAGATGTTTAGAAAATGGATTTAGAAAAGAGGCTATGGGAGCATCTGGGTGGCTCAATCAGTTAAGTGTTTGCCCTTGGTTCAGGTCATGACCCCAGAGTCCTGGGATCCATCTGCACATTGGCTTCTCTGCTCATTCGGAAGCCTGTTTCACCATCTCCTGTTCCCCCGTTGGTGCTCTCTCTCTCCTCTCTCTTTCTCTGTCTTTCTCTCTCTCTCTATCCCCCATCTCTCTGTGTTAAATAAATAAAAAATATACACTTTTTAAGGATTTTATTTATTCATGAAAGACACAGAGAGAGGCAGAGACATAGGCAGAGGGAGAAGCAGGCTCCATGCAGGAAGCCCAATGTGGGACTCCATCCCAGGACTCCAGGATCATGCCCTGAACTGAAGGCAGAGGCTCAACCGCTGAGCCACTCAGGCATCCTTAAATGGAATATTTTAAAAACACACATCTCAAATCCTGTGACCCCTCCCCTATGTTCTTTTCTACTCTGTTCATAGAAAGACTGAGAAAGTTCTTAATTCCAAAGATGTTTATTATGGAAAACGTGAAAGAAAAGCCCTTGAAATACAGGTAAGAGTTTCATGGTCAAACATGGAGGCAGGGATCCCTGGGTGGCGCAGCGGTTTGGCGCCTGCCTTTGGCCCAGGGCGCGATCCTGGAGACCCGGGATCGAATCCCACATCAGGCTCCCGGTGCATGGAGCCTGCTTCTCCCTCTACCTGTGTCTCTGCCCCTCTCTCTGACTATCATAAATAAAAAAAAAACATGGAGGCAAAGCTGATTCCACAATGGGAATATAGTGACTGTATTGGGGGAGTGAATGCATGCATCAAAGTGTATGCTTGGGGGATCCCTGGGTGGCGCAGCGGTTTAGCGCCTGCCTTTGGCCCAGGGCGTGATCCTGGAGACCCGGGACCGAATCCCACGTCGGGCTCCCAGTGCATGGAGCCTGCTTCTCCCTCTCCCTCTGCCTGTGTCTCTGCCTCTCTCTCTTTCTCTCTGTGTGTGTGACTATCATAAATAAAAAAAAAAAATTAAAAAAAAAAGTGTATGCTTGTATTTTAACATCAAGGATGGACTCAAATAACACGTTTAATATTTAAATATGAAAGTTAATTGACATGTGGATTATTACACTCACCTCAGAAATTGTATTAATGAAAAGATGTGAGGAAAGCAACATAAAGAAGCCTACAAATCCCAGCACAAGAGCATTTATAAGCATTCACGGAAAGCAGAAGATCTCACTGCAGCTTGCATGTGTCTCTTTGGTGGTCACACAATACAGCCTGCAAATGCTGTGTATGTGGGGAGAATGCATCTTGTCATGACTCCTTCAAATCAAGTGTATCAACAAAGTAAGGATATGCTTACATACTTAATGCAAGTTGCAAGTCTTGGTTTCTTTGCATATTCTGCTCTGTCAAAACCAAATTAGGACTATAAACTCTTACACGATATCATATTTATTTTTTTATTTTTTAAAAATATTTTTTATTTTTTATTTTTTTTAAATATTTATTTATTTATTCATGAGAGACACACAGAGAGTGAGAGGCAGAGACATAGGCAGAGAGAGAAGCAGGCTCCATGCCAGGAGCCCGATGTAGGACTCGATTCTGGGACTCAGGATCATGCCCTGAGCCTAAGGCAGAAACTCAACCACTGAGCTACCCAGGCGTACTACGATATCATATTTAGCTTATGAATAGTGTTCTCAATTGAAAGATCAGCTGCGTCTGTCCCCAAATGTCACAGGTGACTTCTGTTTCTGTTGTTTATAAATGGTTTTGTTAATTATGAGAACATCTACATAATGTAAAGAAGGTCCATACCATGCCACGTTGAGTTTTCACTCTACATACAATACTTGGTGCGTATTTGGATTTGACTGCACAGATGAATTTTTTGAGATTTCCATATATTGCTTTACATTTTTATTTTGGCTTGTATTATGTACAAACTTCATTAGTTATCAACCAGGTGGTAGTAAGCTTTAAAAAAAATACTTGTTAGGGATTCAAAAGGCACAAACCGGTACCTTCTGATATTGTTTTATTCAAAGAAAGTTCTCTGCAGCTTTAACTTTGCACAAAGACAGATTCAGAAATGACCAAGTGAACACATGAGTGTCCACTTAAGCTCTAGGCAAACCAGAGAGTACTGAGGAGCTCAACATATTTTATAACTGGATTGGACATTATTTTTCTTTCTGTTTATACGGGTCTATACTATCCATAAGGCCTTGTATGTACCTTGTAATGATTATTTATGAAATGAATAAGGATATTGTAATACGTAGGAAATAGGGAAAAAAAACTGAGAACTAAGTAAAACCTGTTTCCAATCCCTGATATTGGGAGAGGAAGTCATTCAGAAGGTAGTACAGTATGGAAAACACTCAAAAAGGAAAGCCATGCATGAATTATATCATTAATGTTTTCATTTTATAAAAGATTTTTTAAAAGTATGCTCTGTATCCAACATGGGGCTTGAACTTGCAACCTTGAGATCAAGAGTCACGGACTTGACTAAGCCATCCACGTGCTCCATAATGTTTACATTTTTTAAAGACTTGTTTTAGTGACAGAGGGGGCAAAGGGGCAGAGGGAGAGAGAATAACCAAGCAAATTCCTGCTGAGCATGGAGCCCACTCAAGCGCTAGATCTCCTGAACCATGAGATCGGGACCTGAGCCTAAACCAAGAGTTGGATACTTAACTGGCTGGGCTACACAGGTGCCCCACTGTTTACACTTAAATGACTGTACTATTATCTCATCCTGAAGGATGATGTGAAAATTAATAAAAGGAAATCTCATTTATTTTTTTAATTTTTTTTATTTATTCATGACTGAGAGAAAGAGAAGCAGAAGGAGAAGCAGGCTCCATGCAAGGAGCCCGATGTGGAATTTGATCCTGCGATTCCGGGATCATGTTATGAGCAGAGAGCAGACGCTCAACCACTGAGCCACCCAGGCGTCCTGGAAATCTCATTTAAAATGGAGTTTAGGAAAAAAAATGGAGTTTAGACATCTAGAGAGAGCTCTCAGGCCCCATCACTGGTCAATTGCAGATCCAACAGGAAGAGAGGGACGTTGCATATGGATACTGCTTTAAAAACAGCAGAAGGAAGGAATTCTTCCTCTTCCCCTTGCAACACCCCAGCGGTGAGAGACAGCCACAGCTCAGTCAATGAGAGGTCACTATACTTAGAACTCCTGGTTCTCTCCAATAGATTTCTTGTTTGCAACAGCCCTCCCAACCAACCTCTTTCTTCTATAAAGAAACCTTCCTCTCCTTCCTTCTCTGGGCTTGCGTATGGATTTGCCATAGCTTGCTTGTTCCAGATTGTAATTTTCTTCCATTCTCCAATAAACCCATTTTTGCTGGTAGAATAACTGGCAGTTTTATTTTTAAGATTAATGATGACTATCATATTATAAAAGATATAAATAAAAGATCAAAAATATCGGGGATCCCTGGGTGGCTCAGCAGTTTAGCACCTGCCTTTGGCCCAGGGCATGATCCTGGAGACCCTGGATGGAGTCCCACATCAGGCTCCCTGCATGGGGTCTGCTTTTACCTCTGCCTGTGTCTCTGCTTCTCTCTTTCTCTCTCTCTCTCTCTCTCTCTCTCTCATGAATAAAAAATAAAATCTTTTAAAAAAATCAAAACTATCATTCAGTTTATGATCAACATACCCTGGAAGCTAAAGCACGTTTTTGATCACTATTTGTAACTTTTGCACAAGACTAGGATAACTTTATAGGGTGCAAACAGAACTTGATTCTCCCATCTTGCACTTGACCTCCCAAATTTGCCTAAACCTCTGTGGGTCCAAATTGGGTATCCTCCCGTCCTTAGGTGATGATATTGATTACTATTATTTTGATTACTTTTAGATAGTAAAATCTCTAAGTCTTTATCATAAAAATAAGATAATTTCAACAATTAAAATGTCCAGTCTCTTTTTTTAAAGATTTAAAAAAAATTTTTTTTTATTTTATGATAGTCACAGAGAGAGAGAGAGGCAGAGACACAGGCAGAGGGAGAAGCAGGCTCCATGCACCAGGAGCCTGACGTGGGACTCGATCCCGGGTCTCCAGGATCACGCCCTGGGCCAAAGGCAGGTGCCAAACCGCTGCACCACCCAGGAATCCCCTGTCCAGTCTCTTAACAAAATCTCAAACTATGGTAGGAGCCAAAGGCGGGCTTCCCCAAAATGTGCCACTTTGGCATATTATTTAAAACAAAAGTTGCTTAAGAGACAACCTATGAAAGGACATTCAGACTCTCCTCTGTTCCCCTGAAACAAGAATAAATTTCCCATGTGAAAAGTGCCCTTCCTGTACCAAGGGGTAAAGAGACATCTGATCACCAGAGGTGGAAAATTCAGAGCTGAGAAGGTTGTAAAAACAACACTTGTTACTTTGCATTAATGTACAACCCCAGGCCAAAATCTTTTTATAATTCTTTAATAATCGATGCTTCCAAAGTTAAATTTTCTTTTCCTGCCAATTCCTCACAGACTTATTGTCTCTTCCTATAAAAGCAAAAGTGCCTGCTTTGGTCATTTGGGGTGGTCTCAATTTCAATATTGGGCCTCTGTGTGTAATAAAACTTTGGGTTTTTTTCTTCATTAATCTGTCTCATACAAATTTAATTCTTTTTAAAAAAAGTTTTATTTAAGTAATCTCTACACCCACTGTGGAGCTCAAACCCATGACGCTGAGATCAAAAGTCACATACTCTTCTGAGTGAGCCAGCCCGGTGCCCCTAAATTTAATTCTTAATCCAGCTGGTAGATCTTGAGGTTAGAGAAAAACTTTTCTTTCCCTTAAAATATGTAAAATTTAGTCATGTTTCGTCCCAGTTCGGATCTACTTAAGTAGGAAATTCTCTAGTAGAAAAGTAGAGATGTGGTTGCTTTCTAATCTATTTTCCTGCCTTGCAATATTTTTCTTTACACCTGTGCTTGCTGAATGGGGTCACACATCTCCAGGGTCAAGGTGGGACGGAGGAAGAGTGAGTGTTGAGGATGGGAAGGTCTTATTTAAAGAGTAGTGCCATGACTTGGCTTTGATGCTGCCTGGTCTAGATGGCTCTTGAGAAATGATTCTTTCCTCTGTGGAATGCATTTCAAGGATTTCCTTGACATTCTTACACTAGGAACATCTAATGGCCATTCCTTCAACATGGAACCTGGGCAAACCCTCTCCTCGGTTCCACCCAGAAGACACATTCCCACTTCACATCTGACAGTACACCTCAGCTTTTTCTGCTAAGCTTTCCTTGCTCCAGGCAGTTCTCTTGGGTGGGGTCCTTTCCCAAGTGACTAAGTCCGTAAGACTTTCACTTGGAGTCCACATTTGGTCCAGGCTGGGAAACATCCCCCCTTTTTCATCCTCAGTCCCAGAGGCTGGACATTTTTTTCTTCTCATTGCCCTCTACTCTGCTGCCATGGATCCCTTCCTCCAGTTTCTTGCCTGGAGGCATTGTGGAGGCTTCAGTTAGTGTATAAACTGGTGGAATAGGGGAACCTGGGTGGCTCAGCATTTGAGTGTCGGCCTAGGGCTCAGGGTGTGATCCCAGGGTTCTGGGATCAAGTCCCACATCAGGCTCCCTGCAGGGAACCTGTTTCTGCCTCTGCCAATGTCTCTGCCTCTCTCTGTGTCTCTCATGAATAAATAAGTAAAATCGTTTTTAAAAACTGGTGGAATATTTATGTGAAAAGACTGTTGATCCTTCTATGAAAACCAAATTGAGGGACGCCTGGGTGGCTCAGCGGCTGAGTGCCTGCCTTCAGCCCAGGGCGTGATCCTGGAGTCCTGGGATTGAGTCCCACATCCGGCTCCCTGCATGGAGCTTGCTTTTCCTTTTGCCGTGTCTCAGCCTCTCTGTCTCTGTGTCTTTCATGAATAAATACATAAAATCTTTTAAAAAAATTAAACTAGATTGAAAGTCTTTAGAAACACTGATTACTATGCTGGAATTAAACATTTTAAAAATAAATAATAAAAAAGTCTTTGGAAATTTGTTCTCTAAAATCATTGCATTGTTATGACAAAGAAATAGGCAAAAGATCGAAAGAAACCTTAAAAAAAATAAAGAAGTTCTCTGTATTTGAGTTTCTTCACAGGGGACGCTAAGGTCTGCATCTCTTTAAAGAGACCCAAATCAGGGTACCCGGCTGGCTCAGTCACCGGAACATGTGACTCTTGGTCTCAGGGTTGTGAGTTTGAGCCCCACAGTGGGTGTAGAGATTACATCAAAATGAAATTTTTACCAAAATAAAAAGAAAAATAAAGAGACTCAAACTGGAAAGGGTGGAGGCTGTATGTGAATAGTGGTGATAGGGGCAATCAATGAGGAAATGCAACTGGCAGGTCTTTGTGCAAAGAAAAGGCCTTGGCTGCATAGCAAAAAGTTGGTAAGTGAGCGAATATTTACAGTTTTCATATTAAAATAAATGCTTAATGTATGCAGGTATTGTTATCTATATGATTTAGCATTTGAATCCACATTTTCAATTACCTGATCATTTACCCATCAAGTCTGATTTTGTAAGAACAAATGGCTTCCACTTTGCATAGAATACCCTACCCTCAGGCTCTAGAATCAGAACAACACTTGTGAAGCAGAAAGCAGAAAACAGAACCTTCCCTTTGATTCTGGCTTCTCGCTTCCTCTTGTCTCTGCTTTTCTGTTTATGCTCAAAATTCTGAAGTACTGTTAACCCTTGAACAACATGGGTTTGAACTGTGCAGGTCCACTTATATTTAGATTTTTTTTTCAATAACTACAGTGCAGGGGACACCTGGGTGGCTCAACGGTTGAGCATCTGCCTTGGGCTCAGGTCATGATCCTGGGGTCCTGGGATCTAGTCTCCCATCATGCTCTGTACCAGGAGCCGGTTCTCCTCTCCCTATGTGTCTCTCTTGAATAAGTAAATAAAGTCTAAAAAAACTACAGTGCAACCACTGTAAATATATCTTCCCTATCTTGTCATCTCCTTAATAACAGGTTCTTTTCTCTAGCTTACTTTATTGTGAGAACATAGGGTAGAATACACATGACATGCAAAATACTTGTTGACTGTTTATGTTATCTGTAAAGCTTCCAGTCAACAGTAGACTATTTGGAGTTAAGTTTTAGGGAACCCAAAGTTATACATGGATGTTCCACTTCACAGAGGGGTGGGCACCCCTAACCCCTGTGTTGTTCAAGGGTCAATTGTACATTGGTTTACATCTATCTTCACATTTTCCTTTCATATTCTCTTAAAAAATTGTGATAGGCCAGTTGCTAGGAAGATAATTCATTACACCAAAAATTATAAAATATAACAGCTCCTCTCAATCTTCTTTAATTGTTTTCTGGAACACTTCACAGAGTTGGCCACTCTTTCCTTAATTCTCTTGCCACCTGGGTTGAGTTTTCTTCCAATTTCTCTACTTATTTTTCCTCTTCTTTTTGTTTTTATAAAGTTTTTTCTTTCTTTTTTTTATTCATGACAGACATAGAGGGAAAGGCAGAGACATAGGCAGGGGGAGAAGCAGGCTCCCCATGGGGAGCCTGATGTGAGACTCAATCCCAGGACCCCAGGATCACTCCCTGAGCCCAAGCCAGACGATCAACCACTGAGCCACCCAGGTGCCCCTATAATATTTCTTTAAAGATTTTATTTATGGGGGGAGGAGCAGAGGGAGAAGGACAAGCAGACTCTTTGTTGAACACTGAGCCTCACATAGGGCTCAATCTCAGGGCTCCAGGATCATAATCTGAGCCAAAACCAAGGGTTGGGTACTTAACCAACTGAGCCACTAGGTCTCCCTATTTTTTTCTCTATTTAAAAGAAGATTTTATTTATTATTATATTATTTTTAAGATTTTATTTATTTATGAGAGACACAGAGACATAGGCAGAGGGAGAAGCAGGCTCCCTACCGGGAGGTCCATGCAGGACTTGATCCCAAGACCCTGGGAACACAACCTGAGCCCAAGGCAGACGCTCAACCACTGAGCCATCCAGTTTCCCCAAGATTTTATTTATTTTTTTGAGATACTGAGAGAGTGAGCAAGGGCGGAGATGGGGGGAGGGCATGTGAATTAGCCAGGGGAGGGGCAGAGGGAGAGGGAGAAGCCTAACTCCTAGCTGGGTCCCAGGACTCTGGGATCATGGCCTGAGCCAACAGTAAATGCTTAACCAACTGAGCCCCCCAGGCTCCCCTTTTTCCTCTTCTTAAGTGTTGTCTATTCATGTTCCCAACCCAGGATTCCTTAGCTTCTTCTCTTCCCATTGCTCACACTCATTGATTCAAATCCTTTATTTTAATTTTCACTTTTAGGATCATGCCAATGGCTTTTGTGTGCTTGAAACTCAGAGCACTGTACTTGGGCCTTGGCAGCAGTTCAATAAAGGCTTGTGGAATAAAGTTCCGAATTTACTTGGGAAGCCCTCATTTCTCTCCCAAGCTCCACATCCCAGGGAGCCAATACAGGGTAGGGTGGTGGCCCATCAGGTAGGCCATATAGTAGGATTGCTTGGGTTTCAACCTTGGTTCAGTTACTAGCAAGTATGTGGTTTAGAAAAGTTACTTAACTTTTCTTTTTTTAAATTTTATTTATTTATTCATTAGAGACACAGGCAGAGAAGCAGGCTCCTCACAGAGCCTGATGCAGGACTCGATCCCAGAACCCAGGATCTCACCCTGGATCAAAGGCAGACACTCAACCACTGAGCCACGCAGGCATCCCAATTACTTAACTTTTCTAAGGCTCATTATCTTGATCCATGAGATAGAGATAATTACAAAACCTTCCTCATAATATAAACATAAGTTTTAAGCAATGTAATGCATGTCAAGGGCTTAGCAAACTGCCTGACACATAATAAACCCTCTATAAATAGGAGCTTTTGTTTAATTGCTTGGTAAATATTGCCTCACTGATGTCTCCCACTTTATCTGTCCAAAACTTAACCCATTACCTTAAACTCAAATATTGCTTCTCCTTGGATGCCTGGGTGGCTCAGTGGTTGAGCTTCTGCCTTCGGCTCCAGGTGTGATCCCTGAGTCTTGGATCGAGTCCCATATTGGGCTCCCTCCATGGAGCCTACTCCTCCCTCTGCCTATATCTCTGCCTCTCTCTGTGTCTCTCATGAATAAATAAATAAAATCCTTAAAAAAATTGTTTCTTCTTTCCTGTCCCCTACTTTAGCTAACAAATTTCTATGATTTTAGACAGTGAGGTCAATAATTGATTTCTGAGTCTTTATCTACTTTCTACTTCCTTCTCAATCTTCACATCTAGTGAATTGCTAAGGCTTGTACAAATTTTTTTGAAATATTAAATCTTAAAGCTGATTTGTGCTCATCTTCCTTTTTATACAGTTATCAGCCTAATTTGGGCCCCCATTATCTTTCATCTGGAGCACTCTGATAGACTCCGAACTGGCATACTTATTAAACTTATATTACTTCATAGAATTAATATTTTTTTAAATTTGTTTGTATTTGTTACAACCTCTTAAAGCAGAATGTGACTTGAGCACTACACATTTCCACTCACAAAACTTGTGGAGTTACTTCTTGAACAGCTTTACAACACGCCTAAGGAGGCTTAGAATTTTGCTACTCTAAACAACGCTCTTCTTTGGAAAACAAGCCCTATCCGTGGCTACTCCCATCCAGTTGGTTCAGTTTCACTACTAGTTTCTAGAGGCCTGGTACATGCAGTTGAGAACTACAAGGGACAGAAGATTTAAAAAGTAGATCCTAGAAGGTGAAAGTTGTTTTAACCAGTATTTCTTCTTTTACACATCAAGGTACAGCTCAGAACACCTCAGTGACAAAAACACTTGGTCTTACTACGGAATCCACACTTGAGACCACACGGCTAACATTAGGTTAAGTACACCTTACAACATATGTTACCTTGAAGTAACATAGAATACCTAGCCCATCAGAGTTTCCGTTTGCCTCTAATATATCCTTTGTTAGCCTTAAAAATAAAACTGCCAATTACTTTATCAGCAAAAATGGGCTTCTTTGAGAATAGCAAAGAATTGCAATGTGGAACCAGTCACCTAGGGTAAAACCACGATTGGAAAGAACAGTTGTACACAAGACGTCCATTCGAGGGAACTGGGAGTTCCAAGTATTGTGGATCTCATTGGCTGAGCTGTGACTCTCACAGTTCCTGCCTGTGCTTGAGTATCCTGCACAATGAGACAGGAGACTAAAACGTTGGGATGAGGTCAGATCATTGAGTGCTTAGAAACCTGAACTTGATTCTTTAGGCAGTAAGGAGTCACTGCAAGTTTCTGAGTTATTTAAAAATATTATATAGGAACATTATTGGTAACAGTTCAGGAGGTTTGGCAGGGGCGCCTCTCACATCCTACCACTCATAGTCAATTGCAGACTCCCCAGGAAGAGAAGGACCTTGCACGAGGATAGTTCTTTGTTATCCCAGGAGGAAGAAGTAACCCCTGGCAACAGCCCAACCAGTGAGAGACATCACAGCTCAGCCAGTGAGAAACCACTATACTTCGAATTCCCAGTTTTCTCCAATGGACATCTTGTTTAAACAACCTTCCTAACTAGCCCCACTCTTCTATAAAAGAGCCTTCCTCTCCTTTCTCTAGACTTGCATATGGTTTTGCCTGTAGCTTCCCTACCCAGGTTGCAATTCTCTGCTCTTCCTAAACCCATTTTGCTGATAAAAATAAATGCCATTTTTATTTTTGTAAGCTTACCAGGACAAAAACAAGCATCTGTTTTGATATGTTAAAGGTTCTTTCACAGATGCATTTGAGTCCAAGTTTTAGGCTGCTGTGGGACCTGATTTACTTGCATTTATGTTGTCGTTCTGCTAAGCAATGACCATGTCTGTGAGATTTCCTGTTGAGATAATAGGTGTACAGCAGAGAGGAAAGATGCTTTTTCTGCTTCTGATATCAAAATGTAAGAAGACAAAATTGATTTCCCTTAATGTAGCCCCAAATATATAACAAAACATTATCAAATACTGACACTGGTTGGATGACTTCATACTGAGTTATAAATTACTATGTAACCATGGATAATTTGAACTTTGATAATATCTAGAGTATATATTTATAACATCACTTTTTACTGGAAATAGTTATTAAATGATGATAATGGTTCTTTCACAAACCTGGCACATGGTAAATAGCACATCAATTATTAAAAAGATTTATTTATTTGAGAGATAGAGAGAGAGAGAGAGCATAAGTGGGAGGGGCATGTCTCAACTCTTTTTTTTATGATAGTCACACAGAGAGAGAGAGGCAGAGACACAGGCAGAGGGAGAAGCAGGCTCCATGCACCGGGAGCCCGATGTGGGATTCGACCCCGGGTCTCCAGGATCGCGCCCTGGGCCAAAGGCAGGCGCCAAACCGCTGCGCCACCCAGGGATCCCCATGTCTCAACTCTTAAGCGTGGAATCCAACATGGGGCTCCAACTCATGACCCTGAGACCATGACCTGAGCAGAAACCAAGAGTCATAGGTTCACCTGACAGAGCCATCCAGGCACTGCAGCACATCAATTCTTTTTTTTTAAGATTTAATTTATTTGTTCTCTCATAATTTATTTATGAGAGACACAGACAGAGGCAGAGCACAGACAGAGGGAGAAGCAGGCTCCCCATGAGGAGCCTGATATGGGACTGGATCCCAGGCCCCTGATCATACCTGAGCCAAAGGTAGACACTCAACCATGGAGCCACCCAGGCACCCTGGCACATCAATTCTTAAAATGGTTTTTTGTTTAATTTGGTGATTTGGCTATAACTGTATCAATATTTGATTCACTGAATAAAGTGAACTGATACTTGTGGGGCTAGAGATAAATTATTACTTTGTTTCCTACATATAATTCTCAAACTTAAAATTTTAGCTAAAATCATGATAAAAGACAATGCTAATAATGAAAGGATTTTAAAAATAAATAAATTTAGTTTTCATTTTTAAAATTTGATCCTTTCTATATTGTCTGCAAAGGAATGGTCTTTAAATACTTCAAAACTATCATCTAGGCAAACAAATATAAAAAGTCACTTTTCTTGTTCCCAGGCAATAGTGCAGACAATTCCAGGGTTTCTATTCATCTTCTCCCTCCCAACACCATGGTGAAAATGAACAATAGATGAACTTTAAAAAAATCACAAATGCAAAAAAAAAACAAAAAAAAAATTAAAAAAAAAAAATCACAAATGCAGTGGAAAATCAGTGGCAAAATGTAAGGACAATGAATTAATATAGTTTCTTTAAGATTTTACTTATTTATTCATGAGAGACACAGAGAGAAAAGCAGAGACACAGGCAGAGGGAGAAGCAGGCTCCATGCAGGGAGCCTGATACGGGAGTTGATCCCAGGACTCCAGGATCACACTCTGAGCCAAAGGCAGACACCCAACTGCTGAGCCACCCAGGCGACCCCCTTAATGTAGTTTCACTTCTATTTTCATATGTAAGCAGTTTAAAAGAAAGTAAAGCAGGATGCATCAGAGATTTCACAAGCCAAGTGGTCCCCATCCTAATAGAGAAAAGACTAGATTTCGGCCAGGAACAAAAGTTTCCGCCACAACAGTGGATTTAGATGCCCATTAGCATCATTGGTGGACCATGTATCACAAAAGATCCAGGCCACAGCCTACCTAGCAAAGTTTAGTTTTCTAATCTTCCATTGCTTTGCCCTGAATTTCTACCTGGATCCCCCGTTAACTATATCTTACTATTTAACCCCCCTACCCCAGGCAGCCCGGGTGGCACAGTGGCTTAGCGCTGCCTTCAGCCCAGGGCCTGATCCTGGAGACCCGGGATCGAGTCCCACGTTGGGCTCCCTGCATGGAGCCTGCTTCTCCCTCTGCCTATGTCTCTGCCTTTCTTGCTCTCTGTGTCTCTCATGAATAAATAAATTAAATATTTTTAAAATAAAAAAATAAAATTAAAAACAAAGAACACCAGGAAATTGTATACTTTTAAAACTGAATTTACAGCTTTGTGTCCTTGGTTATTCAAAGGCAAGAGATAGATTCAAGATTGGCTGGTGTTCATATTTAAAGCCAGTTTATTTTTTTTTTTTGTTTTAAAGATGGACAGCTGTTTAACAAACATGAGTTTATTCAAATTATTTCATTTTTTGAAATAAGATTGCAATTCAATAGAAGTAAAAAAACATAAAATCTAATCAAGCAAAAGGCTCATAGAAAAGACAATTTGTTTGGATGCTGAGGTTATGCGAAATTTTATATACTGACATCCACTCACATTGACATCTAGCATTATTAAATACCTCAAAGAACTCCCTTTGAGTGTTCTTTTCAACCAAGAAGAACTCTATTTTAGCCAAGACTTTCACAATCATTTTTCAGCAAAATGTTTTAAACACATTTTAGTGAACTGTGTACTAAATGGATTCCAAGTTTATATTTTATAGCTAAATGATCTGAAGCAAGATATTAAAATTTTTTTATTTATGATAGTCACAGAGAGAGAGAGGCAAAGACATAGGCAGAGGGAGAAGCAGGCTCCATGCACCGGGAGCCTGATGTGGGATTTGATCCTGGGTCTCCAGGATCGCACCCTGGGCCAAAGGCAGGCGCCAAACCGCTGCACCACCCAGGGATCCCTGAAGCAACATATTTAAAACAGTGTTAACATACAAACACCAATATAATTAGGTTGCTATGAATAATAATATGATATTGCAAAATTACTCTTACAATTCTATAGCAATATACTAATATAGATTGTTAGGATGATATTTGATGTTTTTCAAAGGACACAGTGCTCATTTGAAAAGACTTGTATTTAGTATTACTAGATCAACTAGAACTAAAATGACTTTAAAATACAGGGTTTTTTTAAAAAGATTTTATTTATTCATGAGAGACATAGAGAGGCAGAGACATAGGCAGAGAGAGAAGCAGGTTCCCTTCAGGGATCCCAATGTAGTACTCAATCCCAGGATCCCAGAATCACGACCTTAGCCAAAGGCAGATGCTGAACCACTGAGGCACCCAGGTGCCCCCCAAAACCTTTTTTTTTAAAATTTTTATTTATTTATGATAGTCACAGAGAGAGAGAGAGGCAGAGACACAGGCAGAGGGAGAAGCAGGCTCCATGCACCGGGAGCCCGATGTGGGATTCGATCCCGGGTCTCCAGGATCGCGCCCTGGGCCAAAGGTAGGCGCCAAACCGCTGCGCCACCCCAGGGATCCCAAAACCTGGTTTTGATGATAAAATCATCAAAAGTTTACGTATCTCCTTTCCAGGGCCACAGAGTACCCAGGTCAAACATTATTCCAGGCATGTCGCTGAGGGTGTTTTGAATGCAATTAACATCTCAATTGGGGCAGCCCGGTGGCTCAGCGGTTTGGCGCCACCTTCAGCCCAGGGCCTGGTCCTGGGGACTCGGGATTGAGTCTCATGTCAGGCTCCCTGCGGGGAGCCTGCTTCTCCCTCTGCCTATGTCTCTGCCTCTCTCTGTGTGTCTCTTGTGAATAAATAAATGAATAAAATATTTAAAAACAAAACAAAACATCTCAATTGGTAGATTGAGTAAAACAAATTGCACCCTAATGTGGGTGGCCCTTCGTTCATCAGTTGAAGACCTGAAGAGAACAAACAATGCTTCCCCTCCTATGAATAAGAAGGAACTCCTCCTGCCTGACTCAGCAAGGACATTGATCTTTTCTGGCCTTCCAACCTAGACTGAAGCATTGGCTTTTCTTGGGTGTTAAGCCTGCCAGCTTTCAGACTGGAACTTTCATCATTGGCTCTCCTGTGTCTCCAGCTTGCTGAATGGAGATCTTGGGACTTCTCAGCCTCCATAATAAAACAAGCCACTTCTTTCTGATAAATTTGTCTCTATCTTCTTATCCTCTATCTGTTTATACGTCCATCCACCCAATGCTAACATCCATCCATCCATCCATCCATCCATCCATCCATCCATCCTATTGGCTCTGTGTCTTCGGGGAACCCTGACTAATACACTTCTAAGAAATGCTAGATCTTGCCTGCAAACTACCAGAAGCTTAAGCAAGAGGCCTCCAACAGATTTCTCCCTCACAGCCTTTTGAAGGAACAACACTGCTCACACATGATCTGACTTCCAGTTTCCAGAACTGGGAGACAATCCATTTCTGTTGTTTAATCCACTGAGTTTGTGGCAAACTAGTAAACCTTCAGACACTACAAATTGCAGAAGAGAATTGAAAAAGCAGCCTGCTAGTTCCCCTTTGTAAAACAATGACTTCTCCAGTTGCAAATTGTTGTAAGGGTTACTACAATCCCTAGGTTAAGGCACTGTTCTCTTCCTTCCACATCTCTGGTTTTGAGTGGTTTTATTTCTTTGTTTTTTTTTCCTTTTATATTCTATTTCCTTCTACCAGTCCTCCATTTCTTCTGTTTTTAGCACTCTCCATTCTGATTCCTCATGCTTCTAATGTGGTTTCATTTAAGCAGTGGCTTTATTTCTTCCTCTTTTTACAGGGGCTTTGCTAGCTCATTGTTATCTGTCTATTTCCTTTTTTATCTTAGTTCTTCTTTAATTTCATTTTTTCCGTGATTTAAAATTTCTTAATTCTATTAAAAAAGAATATCTCTAATTTTCTCTTACACTACCTGGGAGTAATTCTTTTTCCAGAATTATACTTTCTCTGTCTTTTGTATTTTGTTGTGTTACCTTGCTCTTCTTATTTCTTTGTTTCTTACTTTTTTTTCTAATAACATCAATCCACTATCTCCTTTATTTAAACTTCCGCTTACTACTTAATTTGAATCACAGCAACCCTAACTCAGCCTGATATTGTTTAATAACAGGTTTGGGTGGGGAGGGGATGGGTGTAGAGTATGAACAAAGGGAAGGTCACTGGTAGTTAAAAAGGTAGTTCTTAAGTGGTTCCCACCTCTGATTTTATTCCCTTTTGTTGGAGCTAGAACTTTTTGGGCTCTCTGACCCCCCGTCTTCCTGCCTGTCTTCATGCTTTCTCTCCTTCTTTTTTTTTTTTCAAAGTGTTTTTTATTTATCTAAGTCATCTCTATACCTAACATGGGGCTCAAACACAACCCGGAGATCAAGAGTTGCAGGCTCCTCCAACTGAGCCAACCAGGTGCCCCCTTCTTTAGTCTAATGAAATCTGCACATTGCATAATATCTGAAAAGACTAGTCGGAGCTCTGCATTATTCCTTTATATGTGGTTTGTAGCTGATTGTATTCCTACCATTACTGTAGATGGAATTTTATTCCCAATATTTTAATTTTTGATTCACAGCTATCACAATGAGGAGTTTTGTTTTTCTTTTTTTCATTTAACATACCGGTTTAAGGGACACCTATGTGATTCAGCAGTTAAGCTCCTGCCTTAGGCCCAGGGCATGATCCTGGAGTCCTGGGATAGAGTCCCACATCTGGCTCTCTGCATGGAGCCTGCTTCTCCCTCTGCCTGTGTCTCTGCCTCTCTCTCTCTCTCTGTGTCTCTCGTGAATAAATAAATAAAACCTTAAAAAAATGCCAGTTTAATTGCAAACATTTTTTAAAATTGTGATGCTTCACCCCCTTTGCTGAAAAACTTGTGCCTTGCCCTGGTCCTCCTGTATTGTGCATTCATGGCTGGCTCCAACAGTCCCTCTACCTGAAAATGTGTTCTTCTGCATCTGAGCCCCAGCAACGGGCAGCCATTTGAGAACTTGAGCAGTGGCCACTGGACAGAAGCTGACCCAACAGAGGGTTTATCTCAGACCCAAGAGGGCCCCCAAATGTCTAACTTCTTCAGAGATAAGGAACTTGTCTCCCCACCATTCCACCAGGGGAAACAAAGGTCTAGAAGAGAGAATGGCTCTCCACCTTTATTGGAGGAAGCCCTGCACTGCCACTGCTTTAAAGACCGCAAGCCCTGCCTCACCTGGGTGCCTGGTGGGCTCAGACCATCTCTAGCTGCCAGGCATACTCAATGACCTGTGTAGCCAGTTCTGTGGAGGGGATGGTGGTACCTTCTGGCTTCTGCTGCTGGCTGACAAAGCTGTAGTAGTTGCTAAGGCCCAGAACCCACCCTCGCTTCTTCGTGCAGTCTGCCTTCTTTTTGGGTGTGTTAAAGAAGAGGATCTGGGTGGCCTCAGTGAAAAGCATTTGCTCATAGGCCTCCTCGATGCACCCAGCAATCTCATCAGAGTGTCAAGCAGGATGTCAGTGAAGAAGGTATAGCTCTCAGCAGGAATGTTGCCTTTGGCCAAGAAAACCCTGTGATAGCTTCTCTCCATCACGTATTGCTGCAGGGACACAGGACGCTTGATGTATATACCTTGGTCTGCATGTCCTTGGCAGGCAGCTGCTCCAACTCTTGTGTGGAACTCAGCCACCCGGTTCTGGGACAGCAGGAAGAGGAAGTTGAGGCCTGAGAGTTGGTGCATGTCGGCTGACTCGGAGAGTTGCTCCTCACAGTTGAAATAGTAGCATTTGAGCTGGGTCATGTAGTGCTGAAAGGAGGGGACGTCCTTGCACAGGATGCTCCACTGAGCCCCAATCTCCAAAATGTTACCAGCCAGAATGAACTGCTGTTTGGTCAGTTGGGTCCCTGTGGTTGACAAGAAGTTGAGCTCCAGCAGAACCAGCTTGAGATGGCCTTAGTTGTTCACTGTGCTTGTAAGACTGGAGCTTTTACGGTTCCACTTGCCCTTAAGTGCTGCCACCCACAGGACTGCATCCGAGGCCACCCAAGGCCAGTGCTCGAGGCACCCTGTGCCCATTCATGGCCGTGGGCATCACCTGCCATGATGTGGTTCACAATGTATTTCTTTTTTATTTATTTATTTATTTATTTATTTATTTTTTCACAATGTATTTCTAATCTCTATTCTACAAAAAAACCACTTGCGATCAAGTTGTGTAGACTTAAAATGCCCATTGCAATCCTGTGGAGAAACAAAGTTTAGAGTTCTAGGCAATAGGACCGAGGGCTTCCATCTGGGTATTTGAGCAACAGACCATGGACCGATCACTCCAAGTCTTAATGCCTTACTTAAGTCTCAGCTTTTTATGCATAACATGTGGCGTTAAGAGGAAATATATTCTAAGATTTCAACAATTCTAAAATGTTATGACAGTAAATGTAATTTCATGATTTCATGAATAATAATTGACTTATTTCAGGGAAAAGAGACACAGGTTTGAAAGATTTGTGTAACTGTTCTATGTCCAGGAAAACGAGCAGGCAAAAGTGTATCGCCTATGTTTGTTTGTTTGTTTGTTTGATTGATTGATGGCCTGCCTCACATTGACCTGTACTCAACTTATTAGAGAAGAGAATAACCAAAGGAACAAAGTGCTTTTTATGGCAATTTTGCTTTCAAAGAAGGTATCTTAGAGTCTGTACTTGATGCTAATAGAACTTTTGTTCCTAGACAGTTGTATGTTTTCCTTTTCAAAAAATTACTTGTTTCTTTATTTTTGAGAGAGAGCTCTCATGAGTGTGGCAGAGGGTGGGGAGGAACAGAGAGAGAGGGAGAGAATTTCAAACAGGCTTTGCACCCAGCACTCAGCTCAAGGCCAGTCTGGATCTCCCAACCTTCCCTCCCTAGATCTTAACCCATGGCCAAACCAAAAGTCGGCCTCTTAACTGACTGAGCCTACTAGGCACCCCCAGATGTATGTCTTTTTTAGAAATATTCCTTACAGACATGCCTGGGTGGCTCAGCGGTTGAGTGTCCACCTTCGGCTCAAGGTGTGATTCCAGGATCTAGGATCGAGTCCTGCATCTGGCTCCTTGCAGGGAGTCTGCTTCTCCCTCTGCCTGTGTGTCTGCCTCTGCCTCTCATGAATAAATAAATACAAATAAATACAATCTTTTTAAAAAGAAAGATTTCTTTTTTTTTTTTTTTTTTTTTTTTTAAATATATTTTTTTATTTATTTATGATAGTCATACAGAGAGAGAGAGAGGCAGAGACACAGGCAGAGGGAGAAGCAGGCTCCATGCACCGGGAGCCCGACGTGGGATTCGATCCTGGGTCTCCAGGATCGCGCCCTGGGCCAAAGGCAGGCGCCAAACCGCTGCGCCACCCAGGGATCCCAAAAAGAAAGATTTCTTACAGTTATAAACATATCCATGATGCACAGGCAGTGTGTCCACGTACCCTTCTGCTATAGGGTCTCTGGTAACACTCAGTGCATGGGCATCTTTACAGACTTCAGGGAGCCTCTTCCTCCTCTTTTCTTCCAGCTAGCTCTAACTTGGGGTGGAGGGAAGGGGCAGAGGGCAGCCATTTGAGAAGATCGAAAGAGAGGTGGCCCACCCCTCCCCAGTTTCGTTTTCACATCTTGTTCCTGTTCCTTTCTCCAACCCCAAGAAGACAGAGGAGGGGTGGTCATTATGTTCCCTCTTCCAGAGCCTTTTGGAGTGATGTAGTGTCTTCCCTGGATGTTTGGCAGTGATTCTCCAGACACTGGACAGGGTTACTGTCAAACCCCATAGAGGACTCTTCTTGGAAGAGGGTCTGAAACACTAAACAAACTAAAAGTCGGAGTCTCTCAAGGGAGGATAGCTGTGGATGTGACGAGCCCATGCAAAGGACCCAGGATTGACTTCTGGGGTCAATTTCCTTTTCCTTCCCTCCTTTCCATCGCCCTCTCCCTGTCTGTCTCTTTCTGTCTCTGCCAGCCCCTGCCCTTTTGAATGTTGTATTTGTGCTTCTAATTTATGGAGACACAAAGTGAGCCCTCCACAGGGACACTGAAATGCATTCCCCCAGTAACTTTGTGCGGGAGGGATGTTCCTCTAGTACAATCAGCACACAGTGGAAGCTCTGTAAGGAGGTCTCTCTAACTTCCAAGCCTCCTGCCCTGGCCTCTGCCCCATGAGCGTGGCCTTCAGTGGGTTTACAGTCAAGAGTTGCCACCGCGTGTGTCACTGCCTCCGGTAGGCCTCCACTGAGGATCAGGCACTCCGGGAGATGCGTGGTAGGCGGTGCCAGCGGCTGCCCCAGGGCGGGGACCTGCGTGCACGCTTCCGTGCTCCATGCTGCCCAGCACCAGAAGGCACGTTGCGATGGCCCCCAGCGCGGCTCATCCCGTTGCTCCAGGTGATGACAGTGACACTCGGCCCAAGCGTCCAGGTCTGTGGCACCTCCGTTTGCTATGAGCGGTGCGGGACCCGGGGCAAAAAGGCGCCCTTCCAGGGATCCCAGAGGCCCGGTCAGACTATGAGTGGTCAGGCACGGGGACCAGAGGATGGGATGCAAAGGGCCGGAGTTGTCCCAATTAAGTGACGGACAGGGAGGAGCTGGTACCCTGAGGTGCTGGCAGGCGGGAAGGGAAGTGGTGGGGGGACCATCCCCATCCCCGACTGACAGCGGTGAAGGAGGGGGCAGGGGACAGGCGGTGGCCCCCACCACCCAGGATAGGCATGCCCGCGGCTGCGCTGCTCCCGGCTCTACTCCCGCTTGGGTCCCCGGGCTGCCCCCCACCCCGGGCTGGCTGCTTCCCCATGCCCTGTAGGTCCTTCATCCCGCACCCTGTTCCCCCAGGCATCCTCACGCCCTGCAGCCTCCTGGAGGGGGGGCGGGGGGGGGCGACTTTCTCTTGTGCCCCTGTCTTGCTGAAAGGAGCTGGGGCCCTCAGTCCGGTATGTTCTCCACTGCCAGCCACCGCCCACCTGGCTTCACCCCACCAGGCCAGAGAAGGGCCATTACCCTTCAGGAGGCCCTGAAGGTGCCATGTTCCCATATTAAAATGCCATGTACTCTGATTTTTTTAAAAATATTTTATTTATTCATGAGAGACACGCAGAGAGAGAGAGGCAGAGACACAGGCAGAGAGAGAAGTAGGTTCCATGCAGGGAGCCTGACACGGGACTCGAACCCGAGTGTCCAGGATCACAACCTGGGCCGAAGACGGTGCTAAACCGCTCAGCCACCCAGGCTGCCCTACTCTGATTTTTTTATATGAAATAGAGCCAACAAAAACATAACGCTGTAGTTTCTAAATGGTATCCTCATGAGGCTCAGAATAAAAAATATGGATATCCTAAACTTCCTACGCTGCGGGAGGCCCATTCTTAAACTTTCACCAGGGTAGCAGCCAGGTTTTCCAGCGAGAAACAGCGGGTGTCTCCTCAAATGCTTAGGAGAGGGGTCTCGGTTCCCGGGGGTCCCCAATTCTGCATCACTGCCCCCTTGATTTTGTTTCAGGTTAAGGGTGGAAGAAATGTGACCTGCACTGTGACCTCACCGCCTTGCAGGCTATGAGAGCTCCTGTGTTCCAGGTTACCGTGGTGAAATCCCCTGTCCCATATTACTAACCTAAAAATGCTGTTTGGGCAATAAAAACATACCAAACCAAATAGAGTGAAAATGCAGCTTTTGTTGTAGTAGCTGAAACAAGGAAGTTGTTTTGTTATTTTAAATCAATTTTTTTTTTGCATTTTCAAAAATTGGGGTAAGCATAAGCAGGTAAGACCCATGCTTTTTTTTTTTAGCAAGGGCCACCTCTACCCTGGTGTGGCTATGTCAGCATCCACAGCCACCTAGACAGATCCACATCACTCTGGTGCCTCCCCAGCTGCCTCTCCAGTAAAAAGTGCAACACGTTCTTGGTGGGCAAGGTTTGCTTTGAGCGTCCACTTGTCTTCTCATTTTTTTCATCACTGGTTGTAGATGGGCTGGGTTTGAATTCAGGGTTTTCTTTCTCCATGTCTGGCTAACACCACAAATGGCTTCACAAAAGGAACACAATGGAGTAAACCTGAAAAAGTTGATGAAATTCAGTTGATTCTATGCCCCCCGCAAGGGGCGCTTCCTCCTGCCACTTCCCTGCCACACATACTTTGTTTCCAGCATAGTCCTATGAGATGGTTTTATCTCCCTTATTCCCCACATCAGACAAGAACCATTAGTTAAAGAGAAAAAGGATTTCAAAGAGGAAAAGATCTAAGGCTGGGGAACTAGGTGCTGAAAAATCTGTTTAAGGTCTGGAGGACCAGGGCTATCTGTGAGGCTAATGACCAATTGTGTTTGAAGACTGCACTCACCCCGATACCGGACCACGAACTCCATACTCCTAATACCTCACTGCATTCCCCCAGACTGCCCTCCCCCATTTTGTGCAGTATTTTTTGAATCTGATGCAGTGCTATTGCTGGGAGCAGGTACTTATTGTGTTCTCAATCCTTGACTCAGAAGAGAAATTAAGGCACTTGCTCAAGGCTACACAGACCTGGGACTAGAAGTGAGAAAGCCAATATCTAGGGGCTGTGCCCCTCCTCACTTCTCTACAGAGCATCTCTGGGCCAGTGTGAACAAATGAGAGAGTCCTATAACCTCTCCCCTTCTGGATAGTTGGATTGGGGTTCACCAGGTGGGTTAGTGTGGTAATGGCACAAAACCACATTACATTATATTGGATGGCTTACCTCACAGACTACTCAGGTTTCTGTAGAGGATGGTCTGGAAGAGGACGGGGATGAGAGGGGAAGATCCTTACCTTATATTTTTCTTCCCTGAGCCCTCAGGCCTTATTGGCTAGGCCCCAGAGGTGACTCACAATGACTCTCAGAACCTTGTGCCCGCATGCAAGATCTGAATACTTAACACTATCACTTGCGTTACAGCTGGTTAAGGGCTGAAAACAGTGAGAGGTGCCAGAGGACGGGAAGTTATTATCCTTATTCATGTAACACCTGATGCAGTTGAACTGATGAAAGGTACGCACTCCTTTCCTTGAGAGGCAGGGAAGGCCCACTCACCCCACTTTCCTGCCACCCCCTATAGAACCATGTCAAGACACTCAGATACTGTGTTCAAGGACTAAAAGACAACAAAAGGGAGAAGAACTATGATTAGTGTCCAGTATTATGTTACCTAAAGAAAGTAGCAAAACTGCCTTTCTCTAAAGGGATTTCCTCAGAAAAAACAAAGCCATCACTCAGGAAATGGATCAGGAAAGGTCAGTTGATATAAGTTAAACACATAAAAACTTTAAATTTTGTGTACACTTCTACTAGAAAATATAATAGAAATACAATGTCCAATTCAAATTAGTCACAAGCACTGTGAAACACAACTATAATGAAATAAAAAAAAAAACAGGGAAAATGTACATGAACCTTCTTATGTACTTCATGTTTGGACATTAAAATAATATTTTAAATTATTTTGGGGAGGGAGAAGGAAGCAAGACTAAGCTTTGAAATGATACCAATTCTCCTCTAAATTTCTGATTTCAGTGTAATCCCAATCATAAATCACAACAGGACTTTGAGTATATATTTGGAACTAGAAGAGAAAATGTGAGGAATTATCCAAAGGGGGAGCTTGTCATACTGCCTATTGAAACATACTCTATAGGGTTAGCAGTTGAAACAGGAATTGAGAAACCTGTAGATGGAATAAAATTGAGATTCCAGAAATATTTTCCAATATATGCGGGGATCAAATAAATGATAAAGCTGGCATTTCACAGCAGATGTCAACCTCAAAGCAGTATCTGACTAAATTGGTGTGTGTGTGTGTGTATGTGTGTTTGCATGTCCGTGTGTTTGGATACATGCACACACATGTGTAAGTAGATGGAGGTGCGGAGGGGCTTCTGGGGCACTTGTTATTTCTCCAATAGGTCATTCTCGATTCCATCCACTTTTACAGTTTTTTTTCCCAGTTGTGCTTCTTCCTAAAGCTGTTTGTGGTGTCCCAACTGGTCATGGAGAAAGGGCGCTCTGAAGTGGGTCCCAGCATGCCCACACAGAACACCAAGAAGAAGGCAGATGAATACCTAAAACCCATATTGGCCTCTAAAAACATGCTGAGCTTTTTACTGGGGAGGCAACCGGGGAGGCACAAAAATGATTAAGATCTGATGGAATGGCTTGTGGACACTGACACAAATGATGCCCGTGTGGAGATGGCCTTTGCCAAAATGCCACATGACTTACTCATGCATGATCCTTGGGGATTATAAGAAATCCCAGAAAATGATGTGGATCAACAAATCCTTCCCCTGATGAAACCATTAAAATTGAAGCTGTGCTTTCACTTATTTTGGTTTGGTCTGTTATTTGTTTCCATGATCTATGTACTTCAGACCTCCCTTTGTGCTACCCGGAGGCCACAAACTGGTGGCGGCTTGCAACCGTCCTAGAGGTTTACTAACAGGGCAGCGTCTGAGGGGTTTGGAATTGAGAGGGGCGCTCCTGGGAGAAGCTGAAAAAACTGCTGAGTCCTGGGTGGCTCAGTGGTTTAGCTCTTGCCTTTGGCCCAGGGCGTGATCCTGGAGTCCCGGGATCCAGTCCCGCATTGGGCTCCCTGCATGGAGCCTGCTTCTCCCTCTGCCTATGTCTCTGCCTCTCTCTCTCTCTCTGTCATGAATAAATAAATAAAATCTCTTAAATGAAAAAAATCATTGGGGTTTTGCCCCTGCTTGCTCTACGTGACAGTCACACAGACGCGGGAATGGCAAATCCCACATTCAGATGGTGCTGACATGAGGGACAGATCGTTCACCCTGTTTCAAGTCCTATTCCCTTAGCTGGGAGATGAGTATACACTATTTTCCTATATATTCTATACATTTCTGTATTCTTGATATACTTCCTCAAAAGAGAATAACAAAAGGGGAGAAAATGAGGCAAGCAGAAATGCACAAGAAAGAAAGAATGGTATATTGTCCAAATACTGGTGAGAGGTACCTGGGTGGCTCAGTTGAGCATCAGACTCTTGATTTCTGCACAGGTCAGGATTGCAGGGTTGTGAGATCCAGCCCCACATTGGGCTCCACACTCAGGGCAGAGTCTGCTTGTCCCACTCCCTCTGCACCTCTCCCCCACTCGTGCTCTCTCTTGCTCAAATAAATAAATAAAATCTTTGAAAAACCCAATATTGGTGAAAAATAACTTTGAGTGTGGAAATCTACTTCCAACCAGACATGTGTCAGAGTGAATTAAATGCATTTTTTAAAATTTTGAGAATAGTTAACATACAATATTATATTATTTTCAGGTGTACAACATAGTGATCCAACAATTATATGCATTACTCAATGTTTACGATGATAGAGATACTGTCACCATATAGTTCTTACAGTATTTTTGACTATATACCCTATGTTATACTTTTCCTCCCTGTGACTTATTTGTAGCTGACAGTTTGTACCTCTTAATTCCCTTCACCTATTTTGCCCATCCTTCCCCCTACCTCCTCTCTGGTAACCACCAATTTGTTGTTTGTACTTTTAAGTCTGTTTCTGTTTGCTCACTTTTTTCCAGATTCAACATATAAGTCCACTCATACGGCATTTATCTTTCTCTGTCTGACTTATTTCACTTAGTATGATACCATGTAGGTCTATCCATGCTGTTGCAAATAGCAAGATTTCCTTCTTTTTTGTGGCTAATATTCAAATGTGTGTATCTCACATCTTTATGCATTCATCTATTGATGGACACTTAAGTTTCTTCCATATCTTGGCTATTGTAGATAATGCTACAATAAAAGTAGGGCTATGTATATCTTTTTGAATTAGTGTTTCTGAATTAAATGCATTTTTACTTTATTTTCATAGATTCATTTATTTATTTTAGAGAGAGAGATCTCACAACCCAGAGATCACTATCCAAAGTGAAACCAAGAGTTGGATGCTCAACCAACTGTGCCACCCAGGGTCCCAAATTAAATGCATTTTTAATTTACAATGTGTCCAAGTGTGGCAGACCCTGAGACAAACTTGTCAGTACAAATAGCTTACTTGAAAGGAAATATCAGGCATGCCTGGGTGGCTCAGTCACTTAAGCATCTGCCTTCAGCTCAAGTCATGATCTCATGGTCCTGGGATTGAGCCCCGCATTGGGCTCCCTGCTCAGCACGGAACCTGCTTCTCCCACTGCCTGCCCCTCCCCCTGCTTGTGCTCTCTCTGACAAATAAATAAATAAAATCTTAATAAAAGGAAATACCAAGTAGCACTGGTGGGATGTGGGGAAATGAGACTTGCACGGAAGGCAGCTAATTAAAGTGGGGGATGATCCAGCAAGTTACCATTTTGGCAAGTGTAGTTTATTTGGAGGGGGGCACTGTGGGAGACTGGGTAGAACATATTTCACATCCACCTCAAGGATGGGACGAGGAAGCTGGAGTATGTAGCCACCAAATATCTAACCATTATTAATAAAGTACTAGCTACTTTCAGGATCAGTAAACCTCCGGCACTTCTGACAGCCTTGTGTCATGTCCAGCATGCTCCAAGGGTGAGAAAAATTCCTCAGGCAGAGTCATAGGTGATTATAGTGAGCAGCCTTATAGGTGTAGAGGTGAGAACTGGCTTTCAAGGTCAAGAATCAAAATACATAAGTCAGTGTCATAGTCATTTTTAGTGCTGTCTGCTCCTTATATATGTCAATATTCTACCTACTATGTAAAATTTTCAATGAAATGTAATTACATTTCTTCTCTAGAGCTGATCATATATTACACATTTTTTAAGATTTTATTTATTTATTGGACACAGAAACCGTAGGTAGGCAGAGTGGCAGGCCAAGGGAGAGGGAGAAGCAAGCTCCCTACAGAGCAGGGAGCCCAATGCGGTGCTTGAATCTCTGGATTCAAGACCCTGGGATCATGACCTGAGCCGAAGGCAGACACTTAACTGACTTAGCCAACCAGGCTCCCCAAGCATTACACATTTTTAAAGATTTATTCATTTGAGAGACAGAGGGAGAAAGTGCACAGGCATGGGGGTGGCAGGGGAGGGGAAGAGGGAGAGGAAGAGAATGCTAAGCAGACACCCCACTGAGTGCAGAGCTGGACTTTTACTGCAGGCTCAATCCCATAAGCCCAATATGAAGAGTGGGATGCTTAATTGACAGAGCCACCCAGATATGCTGATCATGTACTAAATGCATAACCAATTGGCATTTATAATTAAATCTGGTTTCAGGAGCCCCAGTACCAGAAATTTTTGAGAGTTTACAGCTGTCTAAGGAATGTTTGCATTGTGGACATTAGAATCTTCTCCTGGCAGAAAGGAGAACAAGACTTCTGTCATCAGTTCTGCCTATAGATATGCATTGCTGGGCAACAGGTCTCCCTGGGATTTCATAAGGATCTTGGGGTGCGGGTGTGAACAGTCATCCAGTCAAGCAGGGCCCTGGCTGCTACCTCTACTGTGCTGCAGGAGGGATTCCTCAGCATGCGGAGGGCAAAGCACCTCCTCTCTGGTCTCCCAGAGCAGGTGAAACTATATTTATTAATGTCCCCATTATTACCATCTTTGTGGTAAGGACCAGGTCACCCTTTAGGCTGCTCCTCCTCCCTGCTGTGCAGAGCCATGACCACACATAGCATCCTCTGAATGTGAGCTTCTTGTCCCAGAGGTTCTCAAAAATTTTGCTCTGGCGGGGGTGACTCCTCTTCATTGCCAACACAGTCACCAGTGGTCACAGAGGGCTTTCGTCAGCTTGATGGAGGTCCAGCTATGAATCTTTGTCATGGTTCACATTAGGCTTTCACTGCCCAGCTCTACTGTTTCTTGTTTTTCTGTTTCGAGTCCCACCAGTCATCAGCTACTGGCAAAATCCCTAAGAGCTATCACAATATCAGGCTGCAGTTTGGGAGCACCATGCAAATGACTGGGGACTCCTAGTGGCTTGGAGGATCCCAGCTACTTGCCCTGTGAATTAACATTAAGAGTTGCTCCATTTATTTATTGATTTTTTTTAAGATTGTGTTTATTTATTTGGCAGAGAGAGAGAGAGAGCACAGGTTGGCAGAGTGGTGGGCAGAGGGAGAAGCAGACTCTCCACTGAGCAGGGAGCCTGATGTGGGGCTCCATCTCAGGACTGGGATCATCACATGAGCCAAGGTCAGATACTTAACTGACTGAGCCATTCAGTTGCCCGGACTTGCTCCCTTTAAAAAAGTTCCAGTACAATCTCTGGATTTACAGTAAGACAGGCTAAGAGAACTTGGAAATAACTTAAATGGGGCATGAACATCTGAGATAAAACACAAGAAAGGATTCTAACCATGACCAGCCCAGCAGCCCACAAAGCAGATTTGGGAAGGGAAAGTATATTTAGAACTCACTGCCAATCTGTTAGGGATCCCCACCACCTTCCATTTGTGTCCTGGGCCTGGGGCTCTGCTCACCACTTTAAAGCTTAGAAAAATAGATGCCAAAGTATTTCAAGGAGTACTAGATCTATGAGATACTAGCAACTCTTCTGTAAGTAAAGTACTCCCTTGACCAGTAAGGCTGGGGAACTAGACAAGGTGTTATATCACCCAAAGGGTGATACACAATGTCCATCAGCATTGGAGTATACAAGAAGCCTTTTATTTAAAAAAAGATTGATTTATTTGAGAGAGAGAGAGAGAGAGGAAGAGAGAGTGAACATGAGTGGAGGAAAGAGAGAGGCAGGCTCCCTTCTGAGCAGCAGAGCCTGAAGCGCAGCTCAATTCCAGAACCATGAGATCATGACCGAGGCAAAACAAAAATGCTTCACCCACTGAGACCCAAAGACACCCTTCCAAAAAGTCCTTTAAAATTTTTATTTATGAAAAAAATTTATTTATGTATTTATATGTTTATTTATTGATTTAGTAATTTATTTATTCAAGAGACACAAATACAGAGAGGCAGAGACACAGAGGAAGAAGCAGGCTCCATGCAGGAAGCCGAATGTGGGACTTGATCCTGGAACCCAGGGATCATGCCCTGAGACAAAGGCAGATGCTCAACCACTGACAAACCAAAGCTACCCAAAGTCTTTTTTATTAAAGATTTTATGTCATTTTACTTTTTCTGCAATTGTCTTTTGTAAAGATTCTATTTATTTACTCATGAGAGATTCAGAGAGAGGCAGAGATACAGGCTGAAGTAGAAGCACGTACCCTGGGAGAGACTCATGCGGGACATGATCCAGGACCTCAAGATCACATCCTGAGCCAAAGGCAGACGCTCAAGCACTAAGCCACCCAGATAACTCCTTTTAAAAATGTTTAGTTGCTTTTAAGTCATCTTTACTCTGAACCAGGGGCAGAAACTCACCCCTTGAGATCAAGGGTAACATACTATTCCACTATTATTTTTAAATTTTGAATATTTTATTTATTTATTCATGAGACACATAAAGACATGTAAACACAGACAGAGACATAGGCAGAGGGAGAAGAATGGTTCATGCAAAAAGCCCAAAGTGGTACTAAATCCCGGGACTCCAAGATAACTATCTAAGTGAAAGGCAGTAGCTCATATGCTGAGCAAAACAGGCATAACCTATTTTATTTTTAAAAATATATTACTAATTTAATCATGAGACACAAAGAGAGGTCTTTTTTAATCTTACAAGGTTTGGCCAATAGGAATTGCAAAAAAGTATACTTCCAATCAAGGATAGTGGCATGAGAAAGGCCTGGCTCTACTCACCCGCACCCTGCCCTGCCCGTCCACCCCTTGGACACAGTCCCCGATCTTCCCTGGCCTCTGGCAACCACAAATGTTTCCGATCTCCTTTTTTTTTTTTTTTTTTTTTTTTGTTAAACGTAGCCTCTGTGCCCGATACAGAATCCAGTGCAGGATCTGAACCCACAACCCTGAGATCAAGAGTCAGGCGCTCAACCCAATGAGTACCCAGGTGCTCCACTCTGTTCTCCCCTCACATCATTTTGTCATTTCAAGAATGTTTTCTACATGCAATCCTATGGTCTGTAGCCTTTGGAGATGGGCTTCTTCGCCCCCACCCAGCACAATTCCCTGGAGATTTCTCCAAGTCATTCTGTGTAACCAACCACATTTGTTTCTTTGTATGGCTGTATAGGTATACCGCAGGGGTGTTGCAACAGTCATCCAGTGAAGGGCCGCTGGGTTGTTTCGAGCTGTTGGCTACTACAAAGAGCCTGGTATGAACATGTACTTGTAATTTTTAAAACAAGAGTTACATTGGTTTGAGAGAGAGAGAGAGAGAGGGAGAGAGAGAGGGAGAGACAGAAAGCCTGAGAGTGAGAACACAGGGAGGATGAGCTGCAAACAGAGGGAGAGGGAGAAGCAGGGAGCCCGATGCGGGGCTCGAACCCAGGACGCTGGGATCATGACCTGAGCTGAAGGCAGGCGCTTCAGCGACCGAGCCACCCAGGCGCCCCCTGGCGCCGTGTACTCGTAAGTGTTATTTTTAGGATCGATGCTTTATGAGTTCATTCTGACATCTCCTTAATTCTGGAGTTAGTATCACTTGACTGTTGTCGTCCAAGTGGAGGATTTCCTGGTTCTTCGTACGAAGGATGAATTTCCATCGTGTCCTAGCCATTTCGGATAGTACGGGAGGACACACCGGGCTCTCTTTCCACTTGGTATTTGAGCAAGCAGTCGTCCTGTGGAGGTTTGGCCTGCAGGTGCTGGCCTAGTGTTGTGGGCTGTGGTTGCAAGGACAAGATGATTTTCCAAGTCCGCGTGGCGCTGTTTCTCAATTATCTGTTTTACAGACATCTGTTCAAGCTACGCGCGTGCGGCTGGCAGCCGGGACCCGGAGACCAAGGGTTGCCTGAGCCAGCCTTTGGGGGGCGGGGGGCGCTGGGGCCTTGGCGGTGCTCCTTTGGTCGCCTGGGTTTATGCTGCTGCTGGGACTTCCACTTGTCCCTGCGGATCTTGCTGGAGGAAATGGAAGAGATCTCCCCAGGCCAGGCTACCTTAGGATTCTCGGTGGGGCAAAGGATTCCAGTGCCTTCGGGGCAAGCAACCGTTTCCAGTGTTGGGAACTTTGGGAGGCAGGATGCCCTCTACCAGTGGAAGAAGGGGACCATTCTGGGCCAAACGCTTGGAGCCTGATTCGCCGCGTCGCGTCGGTGCCTGCGGGCAGCAGGGCGTCTCGGGGTGGGGTGGAGGAGGGCATTTTCTGGCCCAGCTGGGAAGGACAGGGTTGCTGGGCCAGGCGCTTTGTTGTGCCGCGATCCCCCTTGCTGGAGTCCCATGGTTTGGGCGTGTCCTTGTCGGAGGGGGGGATCTCAGGCTAGGTGGAAAACGAGAGTGCTTCCCAGGCGGGATGCCCCTTGTGGTGACGTGTCCTTTGCATGTGACCCAGTGACAAGGTGTCTCCGTGTCAGGAGGGGAACCTCGGACGTTGGTGGGGAGTGGAGTCCTCTTGGAGCTTGGCGGAGGGCCGACTGGACCATAGGAGGCTTGGAGCACTGCAGCCCAGCGGGGAAGGGACCTGTTATTCCTTTACTGTGTCCCCATCATTTCAGGTATGGTTACCCCTCCTCCCCCCGACAGTTGCCTTCTCTTAGGAGACTTGAGTCCTACGGGGCAGGGCCCAGGGGTTGGGGAAGGCACACCACGTGCTACTAATCTGCGGGATGCTACCCAGTAGGGACGCTGTTGTCCTGGGCATTTCTCTCATCTCCATCATTATCTGTCCCCTGACTTCTCTCTTGCCCCCTCAGGGGGGCCTCGCGGGACAAGATGATGGAACCGGGTGGTGTGCAAGGTGCTGCTGTGTCCCCCCATCACAAACACACCCCCCGCCCGCCGGTGCCCCTCCTCCTTGCTGCCTGCTCCTCTCCTTGGGGCCCTTGCTGCTACGTGCACCTTCTCTTCAGACGGTGCTCGCAGCAGGACCTGGATGTCATGTGGCCTTGTCTGGGATCAGGTCACCCTCCGCCAAGGGGCCTAGTAGCCTTGGACTCAAGCCTCACCTGACAGAGCTGGAGGAAGGGGAGCTGCACCTTGGTGGATGTCCTAGGGCAGAAGGAATAGCGACTGGGGACCCCCTGGCCCCCATACACACACTCAGACTCCATCTCAGATACGGCGCCTGCTCCGAGGTATTGACTCCTAAAACCTCAGGGCACTTCTTCTTCTGGATTGGATTCTCTGAGCTGTCTCTTCTCCGCTCGTATCTTTAGCCCGTTCTCCAGTGACTCCCATTTCAGGGGACCCGGCCCCGTGTTCCGGCTCATCCGTTGTCACGGGTCTAAAACATACAGCAAGGAGGGTCTGCGTGCCCAGGCGTTTCCATCAAGCGTGACTTAGAGGTTTGGAGATGTGGAACCAAGGGCTCTATCCAAAAGAGCAGGTTGTCTTCATAAAGTACGAGCCGTCCATGCGACGAAATATTTCACAGAAAATTGTTAAAATGCCCATAAGATATGACAAAAAGCTAGCGGCTAGACTGTGGTGGGAGGGCTAGAATGGGCGCTGCGCACTTAAAAGATTCTCCCTTTGTAAAAAGCTTATTCGCCTCTGAGTCCTCTCTGCACTGAACGAGGGGCTCATGCTCACACCCCTGAGTTCAAGGGTCACACTCTATTCCTTTCTTAAAAACGATTGCATTAAAAAAAAAAAAAACGATTGCATTGATTGATTTATGAGAGACAGAGAGAGGGGCGCCTGGGTGGCTCAGCGGTTGAGCATCTCCTTTGGCTCAGGCCGTGAACCCCGAGTCGTGGGACAGAGCCCCGCATCAGGTCCCCTGCTCAGTGGGAGCCTGCTTCTCCCTCTCCCTCTGTTGCTCCCTCTGCTTCTGCGCTCTGTCTCTCTCTGCCAAATAAAGAAGATCTTAAAAAATATAAAACCGCAGGATGCATCAGAGTCTGAGCTTCACACCAGTGCGCTTTGGGCTAGCGGTCCTAGCCTGCTGGGAAGAAGTCAACGACGTAGGAGCTCATCCCGAGAAGCCAGCCACAGACAAACGCAGAAAGGGGCAACCGCAGTGGTTACCAGAGGCCACACTCACCTCCCTCACCTTGCTTCCTTTCTCCCAAAGCCATAAAGCTGCAGGTCCTGACCTCTTCCGTAGTTAGCAGAAGCTGATGAAAGCCACGGACTCACTTCCCAGAAATACACAGCGCGCGCGCGCACACACACACACACACACACACATCCCATGTCAAAGGTTTACAAAATGTCCATGAACATCCAAGGGCCCTCTATGACTGTGCTGCCCCATACGATAGTGCACGTCCCGTGTGGCAGTTTCAGTTGAATTAATCTGAAAGATTCACTTTCTCATTCCCACTGGCCACATTTCAAGTGCTCTAGAGACAGAATTTCAGGAAGTCCTATGGGACAGCTCGGCTCTGAAACTCCACAGGCCTAAGGCTAAGGACCCCACCCCTTAAGCGAAGCCCTATCCATCTGGTGGCTTGTAACCCCACTGCCACTCTACTGTTGGCCGTCTTCTGTTTCTGTATATAGGCGGGCCGACGCACAAGTGGGGGCAGCGTATGCATAGGCCGGGTCCCCCAGCCCTCACCCAAAGCTCATGCCCGGAGTCCAGAGGAGGGGCCTGAGGCTTGTGGCTCAGGAGCACTGAATGACGCGTCCCAGGTCACACAGAATATGCCAGAGGGTTATGGCGACCGGGCTAGAGTGGATAGCCCTTGCAATGCTCACGTGTAGCAACATCCAAAGGTTCTTAGTGCAACGTCTGGGGCCAGGCTGGTGGACACAGGGGTGGTCACGCGCACGTCAGCACAGGTCTCCAGACCTGTACCGGCCCCCACCCGCGCCCCCCACATGCTCTCCCTCTCTTTGCTCACAGCCCTGGGGTCCCCGGCCTCGTCCCTGGAGGCCATGAAACAGAAAACGACTCAGGACTCTTCCTGCCCAGTCTTGGAAAACAGCGCTGTTCCCACCCCATCCCTGGGCAAGTTTCTTTTGCACAAGGAATGATTTCTTCCCTTGAGGGAGGGCGGGTGGCAGAGGGAGAGGGAGGGAGAGACTGACAAGCGCGGGAGATCCTGACCTCAGGACCCTGAGTTGAGGGCCTGAGCTGACCCCCAGGATCCCAAGCTCAAGCAACTGAGCCGCTCAGGCCCCGCCCGCCGCCGCGCTCTGCCCCCCTCCCCCCACCTCGGGGAAGGTATCTGCAAGGACGCCCAGGGTCTCTCCTTGAACCTTCAGTTTCCCCAGGTTTCCCGCGGCGGCGCATGCAGCTGCACGGAAGCCACGGGCAGCAGGCCGGCCTGGCCCAGAGGAAGCGCTCCTGCAGGGGGATTGCTCGCGAGCACCCATTCCTTGAGAGCGTGCGCGGTCGCCCGCCCTCAGCCCCGAGCCTTCCTCGCGGCTCCGAGGCATCCAGGAAGCGGGCCGCTTGGGCTGTGGACATACGTGCCCTGACCGTGCTGGGCCTCAGAGCTGGCAGCCCTCCCCACACGGGCCCCAACCCTCCAGCACGACCACCAGGGAGGGCCCAGATGGTCCGGCCGTCCCTCCATGCGCTCTCCCGCAGGGCAGCCTCACTGCATGCACCGCGGCTTCTCCCCAAAGCCGCCTGAGCGAGCCCGCGCTCACTCGGCCCCGGGATAAGAAGGCTGCGTGCAAAGCGGGCACGCACTCGGGGAAAAGCGAGGGCCACGCGTCTCGGGAACGTCCAAAATCCGGTTACCAGGCAGCTGCCGGGCGCCGGGGCAGGTGCGGGTGCGGGTGCGGGTGCGGGTGCGGGTGCGGGCGCGCTCCCCACCAGGATGACCCAGGGCCCCGCCGGGCGCTCCTCGCCCCAGACAACCTGGGCAAGGCCCGGCCTGGGGCGCAGGGAGCGGCGGCAGGGAGTCCGGCGGGCGGGACAGGGGCGGGCCGCGCGTGTCCTTCGTCCCCGCACCCGCCGCCCATCTTCCGTCCACGCGCCCGCCCTCTGGCCACGCGCCCCCCACGTGTCGCTCGTCCTCGTCCTCGCGCCCGCCGCCCGTGCTCGTCCACGCGCCCATCATTCTTCCACGCGCCTGTCCTCTGTCCCCGCGCCCCCGCGTGTCCTTTGTCCCCGCGCTCGCCACGCGTCCTTCGTCCACGCGCCCATCGTTCCTCTACGTGCCAGTCCTCCGTCCTCGCGCGCGCCCCGGGTCCTTGGTCCAGGCACGCGCGCGGGGAGCCGCGCCTCCCGCGTCCCAGAGACCCACGCGCCCTCCGGTGGCTCAGACAGGTACTGCGTCGGGGCGCACCACTTTCCCAGGCCGGCAGTGCCCGCCCTGCGGACTCCAGCTCCTGGGCAGGCCCTGAGCCTCCCGCCCCGCCGCCAGGGCCCCAGACGAGGCTGGGCCCCAGACGACGCTGACGTGGGTCGGGCCTCCTGCCGCTTCGGAAGCGTCCCCGTTTCCGGTCTGAAGCGCTTCCAGAGCCCAGGGGCTGCCTGGGTGGCACATCCCCCGTTTTTGATCCTAGCGAGGGCTTCTCTGCCGTCCAGTCGAGAGGAACCGGAGCGGTGGGGACCCCCTCGGGCTCTTCCGCCCAGGTCGCTGATTCTCAAACGTCTCAGTGCAGGGAGAATTTCCTGGGAGGCCCTGCACGGAACACTGCACGTCTCTGGGGCCCCCCTTCCCGACACCCCGACACCCTGACGCACCGCATCTCGCAGGAGCTGGACAGTTGGCACTTTCAGAAGCTCTCCTGGGCTGATGCCTCTGACCTTGGTCTGGCGGGTCCCAGTGGCCTTGAGCTACCTTCCTACTTTCTTCCCTTGGACACCTGAGCTTCCACCTGGCTAGCCCGGTGCTCTCCTCTCCGCCCTGGGCCGCCAGCAGAGGGCTCGTGGGGGCTGGGGTTGGCCTCGCCGCCCCGCCTCTTGTCTTCCAATTGGTCCCTGGCGGGCGGGGCGGGGCGGGGCGGGGCGGGGCTGGGCCAGTCCCCGCCCCGCGGCTGGGGTCCCATTTTTTCCCTCCTGGCTGAGCCGGCGCCAGGCAGAGGCTGTCACTGAGGCCAAGTGGTGCACACGTTGGTCCGCAGCTCAGCTGGAGCCCTTGGTGTTCGGACGCCAGACTTTAGGGCTGCTGCCACTTCCCTGGTGGGAGCAGGGCCTAGTGGTGCGTGGGTCCCGGACAGAGAGGAGACAGCCGCCCGCGATGGGGCCTCCCAAGGCCGCGCAGAATCGGGTCGAGGGGACGGGAGCCCCACTCCCCGAAGCCACACAGGCCGCGGCCCCTCCGGGCTGTGAGTGGGAGCCCGGGGCACGGCGGTCGTGCACCTGCTTTTCAAGGTCTGGCGCCCGCCAGCCCGCCCCGGGCGCGGGCTCCTTGGTCGGCGGCGGTCGCGCCTGCTTTCGGGGTCACGAGGGCTCGGAACCTGACCCTGGCGTCTGGCCCGTGCTCCCAGGAGCCAAAGGCCTCCTGACTGTGACAGCCCGGGAGTTACTGCACCTGCCGCCAGGAGCTGCCCCCAGCCCAGCCCAGCCGAGCTGAGACCAGCTGGAGGGCGCAGCCTGGTGGCCTCCTACCTGCCCCTGTGGATCCTGCCGCTGGGCCCCAGGAAACCGTCAGGCGGCTCCTGGAGCTTTGCCAGCGGTCGGTGGCTTCGGCCCGAGATGCGCACCCTGGAACGGGTCCTAGGTCCCTTGGTGTCCGTGCAGCTCCTGGCCCTCCTGGCCCAGGAGATCCACAGCCGCGTGCAGAAGCTGCTTCTGCAGAGCTGCGAGGAAGCTGTTCCTGTCCTAGGGCAGAAGGAGTAGCAACCGGGGACCCCCTCGCCCTCATTAACACTGAGACTCCACCTCAGATATGGCGTCTGCTCTAAGGTATTGACTCCTAAAACCTCAGGGCACTTGTTCTTCCGAATTCTCTGAGCTGTCTCTTCTCCGTTCATATCTTTAGACCGTTCTCCAGTGACTCCCCTTTCAGGGGACCCGGCCCAGTGTTCCAGCTCATCCGTTGTCACGGGTCTAAAACATACAGCAAGTGGGTCTGCGTGCCCAGGCGTTTCCATCAAGCGTGACTTAGAGGTTTGGAGATGTGGAACCAAGGGCTCTATCCAAAAGAGCCGGTTGTTTTCATAAAGTGCGAGACATCCATGCGATGAACTATTTCATAGAAAGTTTTTAAAATGTCCATAAGATATGACAGAAAGCTAGTGGCTGGACTGTGGTGGGAGGGCTAGAATGGGCGCTGCGCACTTAAAAGGTGCTCCCTTTGTAAAAAGCTTATTTGCCTCTGAGTCCTGTCTGCACTGAACGAGGGGCTCATGCTCACACCCCCGAGTTCAAGGGTCACACTCTATTCCTTTCCTAAAAAGGATTGCATTGATTGATTCATGAGAGACACAGAGAGAGGGGCGCCTGGGTGGCTCAGCGGTTGAGCATCTCCTTTGGCTCAGGCCGTGAACCCCGAGTCGTGGGACACAGCCCCGCATCAGGTCCCCTGCTCAGTGGGAGCCTGCTTCTCACTCTCCCTCTGTTGCTCCCTCTGCTTCTGCGCTCTGTCTCTCTCTGCCAAATAAAGAAGATCTTAAAAAATATAAAACTGCAGGATGCATCAGAGTCTGAGCTTCACACCAGTGCGCTTTGGGCTAGCGGTCCTAGCCTGCTGGGAAGAAGTCAACGACGTAGGAGCTCATCCCGAGAAGCCAGCCACAGACAAACGCAGAAAGGGGCAACCGCAGTGGTTACCAGAGGCCACACTCACCTCCCTCACCTTGCTTCCTTTCTCCCAAAGCCATAAAGCTGCAGGTCCTGACCTCTTCCGTAGTTAGCAGAAGCTGATGAAAGCCACGGACTCACTTCCCAGAAATACACAGCGCGCGCGCGCACACACACACACACACACACACACATCCCATGTCAAAGGTTTACAAAATGTTCATGAACATCCAAGGGCCCTCTATGACTGTGCTGCCCCATACGATAGTGCACGTCCCGTGTGGCAGTTTCAGTTGAATTAATCTGAAAGATTCAGTTTCTCATTCCCACTGGCCACATTTCAAGTGCTCTAGAGACAGAATTTCAGGAAGTCCTATGGGACAGCTCGGCTCTGAAACTCCACAGGCCTAAGGCTAAGGACCCCACCCCTTAAGCGAAGCCCTATCCATCTGGCGGCTTGTAACCCCACTGCCACTCTACTGTTGGCCGTCTTCTGTTTCTGTATATAGGCGGGCCGACGCACAAGTGGGGGCAGCGTATGCATAGGCCGGGTCCCCCAGCCCTCACCCAAAGCTCATGCCCGGAGTCCAGAGGAGGGGCCTGAGGCTTGTGGCTCAGGAGCACTGAATGACGCGTCCCAGGTCACACAGAATATGCCAGAGGGTTATGGCGACCGGGCTAGAGTGGATAGCCCTTGCAATGCTCACGTGTAGCAACATCCAAAGGTTCTTAGTGCAACGTCTGGGGCCAGGCTGGTGGACACAGGGGTGCTCACGTGCACGTCAGCACAGGTCTCCAGACCTGTACCGGCCCCCACCCGCGCCCCCCACATGCTCTCCCTCTCTTTGCTCACAGCCCTGGGGTCCCCGGCCTCGTCCCTGGAGGCCATGAAACAGAAAACGACTCAGGACTCTTCCTGCCCAGTCTTGGAAGACAGCGCTGTTCCCACCCCATCCCTGGGCAAGTTTCTTTTGCACAAGGAATGATTTCTTCCCTTGAGGGAGGGCGGGTGGCAGAGGGAGAGGGAGGGAGAGACTGACAAGCGCGGGAGATCCTGACCTCAGGACCCTGAGTTGAGGGCCTGAGCTGACCCCCAGGATCCCAAGCTCAAGCAACTGAGCCGCTCAGGCCCCGCCCGCCGCCGCGCTCTGCCCCCCTCCCCCCACCTCGGGGAAGGTATCTGCAAGGACGCCCAGGGTCTCTCCTTGAACCTTCAGTTTCCCCAGGTTTCCCGCGGCGGCGCATGCAGCTGCACGGAAGCCACGGGCAGCAGGCCGGCCTGGCCCAGAGGAAGCGCTCCTGCAGGGGGATTGCTCGCGAGCACCCATTCCTTGAGAGCGTGCGCGGTCGCCCGCCCTCAGCCCCGAGCCTTCCTCGCGGCTCCGAGGCATCCAGGAAGCGGGCCGCTTGGGCTGTGGACATACGTGCCCTGACCGTGCTGGGCCTCAGAGCTGGCAGCCCTCCCCACACGGGCCCCAACCCTCCAGCACGACCACCAGGGAGGGCCCAGATGGTCCGGCCGTCCCTCCATGCGCTCTCCCGCAGGGCAGCCTCACTGCATGCACCGCGGCTTCTCCCCAAAGCCGCCTGAGCGAGCCCGCGCTCACTCGGCCCCGGGATAAGAAGGCTGCGTGCAAAGCGGGCACGCACTCGGGGAAAAGCGAGGGCCACGCGTCTCGGGAACGTCCAAAATCCGGTTACCAGGCAGCTGCCGGGCGCCGGGGCAGGTGCGGGTGCGGGTGCGGGTGCGGGTGCGGGCGCGCTCCCCACCAGGATGACCCAGGGCCCCGCCGGGCGCTCCTCGCCCCAGACAACCTGGGCAAGGCCCGGCCTGGGGCGCAGGGAGCGGCGGCAGGGAGTCCGGCGGGCGGGACAGGGGCGGGCCGCGCGTGTCCTTCGTCCCCGCACCCGCCGCCCATCTTCCGTCCACGCGCCCGCCCTCTGGCCACGCGCCCCCCACGTGTCGCTCGTCCTCGTCCTCGCGCCCGCCGCCCGTGCTCGTCCACGCGCCCATCATTCTTCCACGCGCCTGTCCTCTGTCCCCGCGCCCCCGCGTGTCCTTTGTCCCCGCGCTCGCCACGCGTCCTTCGTCCACGCGCCCATCGTTCCTCTACGTGCCAGTCCTCCGTCCTCGCGCGCGCCCCGGGTCCTTGGTCCAGGCACGCGCGCGGGGAGCCGCGCCTCCCGCGTCCCAGAGACCCACGCGCCCTCCGGTGGCTCAGACAGGTACTGCGTCGGGGCGCACCACTTTCCCAGGCCGGCAGTGCCCGCCCTGCGGACTCCAGCTCCTGGGCAGGCCCTGAGCCTCCCGCCCCGCCGCCAGGGCCCCAGACGAGGCTGGGCCCCAGACGACGCTGACGTGGGTCGGGCCTCCTGCCGCTTCGGAAGCGTCCCCGTTTCCGGTCTGAAGCGCTTCCAGAGCCCAGGGGCTGCCTGGGTGGCACATCCCCCGTTTTTGATCCTAGCGAGGGCTTCTCTGCCGTCCAGTCGAGAGGAACCGGAGCGGTGGGGACCCCCTCGGGCTCTTCCGCCCAGGTCGCTGATTCTCAAACGTCTCAGTGCAGGGAGAATTTCCTGGGAGGCCCTGCACGGAACACTGCACGTCTCTGGGGCCCCCCTTCCCGACACCCCGACACCCTGACGCACCGCATCTCGCAGGAGCTGGACAGTTGGCACTTTCAGAAGCTCTCCTGGGCTGATGCCTCTGACCTTGGTCTGGCGGGTCCCAGTGGCCTTGAGCTACCTTCCTACTTTCTTCCCTTGGACACCTGAGCTTCCACCTGGCTAGCCCGGTGCTCTCCTCTCCGCCCTGGGCCGCCAGCAGAGGGCTCGTGGGGGCTGGGGTTGGCCTCGCCGCCCCGCCTCTTGTCTTCCAATTGGTCCCTGGCGGGCGGAGCGGGGCGGGGCGGGGCGGGGCTGGGCCAGTCCCCGCCCCGCGACTGGGGTCCCATTTTTTCCCTCCTGGCTGAGCCGGCGCCAGGCAGATGCTGTCACTGAGGCCAAGTGGTGCACACGTTGGTCCGCAGCTCAGCTGGAGCCCTTGGTGTTCGGACGCCAGACTTTAGGGCTGCTGCCACTTCCCTGGTGGGAGCAGGGCCTAGTGGTGCGTGGGTCCCGGACAGAGAGGAGACAGCCGCCCGCGATGGGGCCTCCCAAGGCCACGCAGAATCGGGTCGAGGGGGCGGGAGCCCCACTCCCCGAAGCCACACAGGCCGCGGCCCCTCCGGGCTGTGAGTGGGAGCCCGGGGCACGGCGGTCGTGCACCTGCTTTTCAAGGTCTGGCGCCCGCCAGCCCGCCCCGGGCGCGGGCTCCTTGGTCGGCGGCGGTCGCGCCTGCTTTCGGGGTCACGAGGGCTCGGAACCTGACCCTGGCGTCTGGCCCGTGCTCCCAGGAGCCAAAGGCCTCCTGACTGTGACAGCCCGGGAGTTACTGCACCTGCCGCCAGGAGCTGCCCCCAGCCCAGCCCAGCCCAGCCCAGCTGGAGGGCGCAGCCTGGTGGCCTCCTACCTGCCCCTGTGGATCGTGCCGCTGGGCCCCAGGAAACCGTCAGGCGGCTCCTGGAGCTTTGCCAGCGGTCGGTGGCTTCGGCCCGAGATGCGCACCCTGGAACGGGTCCTAGGTCCCTTGGTGTCCGTGCAGCTCCTGGCCCTCCTGGCCCAGGAGATCCACAGCCGCGTGCAGAAGCTGCTTCTGCAGAACTGCGAGGAAGCTGTTCCTGTCCTAGGGCAGAAGGAGTAGCAACCGGGGACCCCCTCACCCTCATTCACACTGAGACTCCACCTCAGATATGGCGCCTGCTCTAAGGTATTGACTCCTAAAACCTCAGGGCACTTGTTCTTCTGAATTCTCTGAGCTGTCTCTTCTCCGTTCATATCTTTAGACCGTTCTCCAGTGACTCCCCTTTCAGGGGACCCGGCCCAGTGTTCCAGCTCATCCGTTGTCACGGGTCTAAAACATACAGCAAGGAGGGTCTGTGTGCCCAGGCGTTTCCATCAAGCGTGACTTAGAGGTTTGGAGATGTGGAACCAAGGGCTCTATCCAAAAGAGCCGGTTGTTTTCATAAAGTGCGAGACATCCATGCGATGAACTATTTCATAGAAAGTTTTTAAAATGTCCATAAGATATGACAGAAAGCTAGTGGCTGGACTGTGGTGGGAGGGCTAGAATGGGCGCTGCGCACTTAAAAGGTGCTCCGTTTGTAAAAAGCTTATTCGCCTCTGAGTCCTGTCTGCACTGAACGAGGGGCTCATGCTCACACCCCCGAGTTCAAGGGTCACACTTTATTCCTTTCCTAAAAAGGATTGCATTGATTGATTCATGAGAGACACAGAGAGAGGGGCGCCTGGGTGGCTCAGCGGTTGAGCATCTCCTTTGGCTCAGGCCGTGAACCCCGAGTCGTGGGACAGAGCCCCGCATCAGGTCCCCTGCTCAGTGGGAGCCTGCTTCTCCCTCTCCCTCTGTTGCTCCCTCTGCTTCTGCGCTCTGTCTCTCTCTGCCAAATAAAGAAGATCTTAAAAAATATAAAACCGCAGGATGCATCAGAGTCTGAGCTTCACACCAGTGTGCTTTGGGCTAGCGGTCCTAGCCTGCTGGGAAGAAGTCAACGACGTAGGAGCTCATCCCGGGACGCCAGCCACAGGCAAACGCAGAAAGGGGCAACTGCAGTGGTTACCAGAGGCCACACTCACCTCCCTCACCTTGCTTCCTTTCTCCCAAAGCCACAAAGCTGCAGGTCCTGACCTCTTCCCTAGTTAGCAGAAGTTGTTGAAAGCCATGGACTCACTTCGCAGAAATACACCCCATACGCACGCACGCACACACACACACACACACACACACACACACAGGCACACACAGACACAGAGACGCCACACGCACACACATCCCACGACAAAATTTTACAGAATGTTGAAGAACATCCAAGAACCCCCTACGACTGTGCTGCCCCATACGATAGTGCATGTCCCATGTGCCAGTTTTAGTTTAATTAATTCGAAAGATTTAGTTTCTCATTCACACTAACCACATTTCAAGTGCTCTAGAGACATTATTGCAGCAAGTGCTTTAGGAGAGCTCGGCTTTGAAATTCCACAGGCATAAGGTTAATGACCCCACCCCTTAAGTGAAGCCCTATCCATCTGGTGGCATGTAACCCCCCTGCCAGTCTACTATGTGCTGTCTTTTGCCCCTGTACAGTTGTGAGGACTGTGCATGAGTTAGCATTTGTATATGCATAAAGTGTTTATGGAAAATTCCGTTTTCAGTGGCCAGCATTAGGGAATAGTGTGGTAGGGAAAGCAGGGGCCAGTGTAAGGGAGAGATTTGAAGCTGCTATGTTGGTAGCTTTTCAGATGGAGAAATAGGCCATGAACAAAAGAATCCAAGTGGATTTCACAAGCAGGAAAGTTGGCTGGGGAGATTCTCCCTAGACCCTGCAGAAGGAAGATATTCCTGTTGACACCTTGATTTTTAATCAGGTCAGAGTGATCATGGACTTCAAAGCTACAAAACTGTAAGATAATCAGTGGTTGTTTGAAGCCACCAAGTTTGGATAAATTGTTACAGCAGCAAAATGATACTAATATAAATGAAAAATGAAGCAAGAGGATACCCTGAGATATTTTTACTTTTCAGTACATACCCTTCTTTAAGAGAAAAATGAAACAAATTCCTCAAGTTTAAGAGCTAAGTGATGACCTTACACAAATAATTTTAATCGAGGCTTTGGAGCCTAGTAGGAGAGAGGGCTATGAGTGGATGGGGCTCCAGTCTCACTCAAGCTGCTACAGCTGAAGGATTTTCACTATTATCTGTCATTTATATCAGGCTTTGATGGCTGAATTAATCCAAGTTTCTAGGAAAAGGGAGGGAGGAAAGGAGGGAGGTAGGGAGGGAGAGAATTGGAGAAATCTACTGTTGCGTGTCTTTGCTTACTCTCACCCAGAACACCCACAACACTTTCTAAAACCAGATACAGTGCGGTTTTCCCCTAGCAAGTAACTCTGTCTGGAACCAGCTGGGTATCATACAATTTAACTCAATTCTGACAGCATCAACCCAGAGATGGCATTATATCTCATGTGTTTAGGGCTTATTCCTATAGGACTGCTCCAGTCCCATTTCAGATACTAATAGCAAGTCCAGTAAATCACCTGTGCTTCTGACCAATGGCTTATAATTTGGGTATTCCAAAGACCCCTCTCCTTGGGTTTGACTAATGTGTTAGAGTGGCTCATAGAGCAAAGGGCCAGGTCTGGGAGACTCCTGCACACAGGGGCTTCTGTCCCTGTGGAGTAGGGGTGTGTCACCCTCTCAGTATGCGGATGTGCTCACGAACCCGGAAGCTTCCCAAACCTGCTGGTGTTTGGGTTTTAGGGCGGCTTCATCACATAGGCATGATCCATCAGTAAGTCCATTTTCCAGCTTTTCTCCCTTCTCTTGATGTGGGTGGAGCTGAAAATTCCAAACGTCTAAGCTTGGCTTGGTCTTTCTGGAGATCAGCCCCCATCCAGGAGGCCAACCAGAGTCACCACATTAGAAGCAAAGATACTACTAGTGCTCAGGAACTTCAAGAGCCCTGAGTCAGGGACTGGAGACAAAGACCAAGTATTTTTTCTTATTATAAATCACAATATCAGAGAAAGAGAGAGAGAGATTTATCATAAGGAAGTGGCTTATATGATCACGGAGGTGTATAAGTCCTAAGATCTGCGAGTCGGCAAGGTGGAGACCGAGAAGTGCTGACGGTTTACTTCTAGTGCATGTACAAAGGCCTGAGAAGCAAGAGAGCCAAGGATAGAGTTCTCATCCAAAGGCCGGCAGGCATGAGGCACAGGAAGAGCAGCTCTTTCAATCTGAGTCTGAAGGTAGAAGAAAAGACAATGTCCCAGCTCAAGATACAGATGCAGTGAAACGCTGGGACACCTGCACCCCGATGTTTATGGCCGCAATGTCCACAATAGCCAAACTGTGGAAGGAGCCTCGGTGTCCATTGAAAGATAAATGGGGAAAGAATATGTGGTCTATGTATACAATGGAATATTACTCAGCCATTAGAAATGACAAATACTCACCATTTGCTTCAACGTGGATGGAACTGGAGGGTATTATGCTGAGTGAAATAAGTCAATCGGAGAAGGACAAACATGATATGGTTTCTTTCATTTGGGGAATATAAAAAATAGTGAAAGGGAATAAAGGGGAAAGGAGACAAAATGAGTGGGAAATATCAGAAAGAGAGACAGAACATGAGAGACTCCTAACTGGGAAAGGAACAAGGGGTGGTAGAAAGGGAGGTGGGTGGGCGGTGGGGGTGACTGGGTGACGGGCACTGAGGGGGCACTTGATGGGATGTGCCCTGGGTGTTATGCTATATGTTGGCAAATTGAACTCCAATAAAAAATAAAAATAAATAAAAAACCATTAGGTAGGAAGAATTCTCTCTTAAGTGGGGTGGGCCAGAATATCTGTTTTATCCAGGCCGTCAACTGATTGGGCGAGGCCCACCCACACTAGAGAGGGCAATCTCAGTCTACCAATTTAATGTATGTGCTGGGGAAGCAAGCACCTAGTTGACCAATTTAAATGTTAATCTCATCCGAAAACATCCTCACAGCAACACCCTGAATGATACCTGACAAAACATCTGAGCACCCAGGCGCTCAGTCAAGTTGACACATGAAATTAACCATCACAGTGACTAAGGAGGACTAAGAACATCACTGGCCTACGAAGCATCCACCATTCGACTGATGAGAAACTTGAAGTCAGAGATAGGAAAGCCCTTGATGTTACTGATCTTCCTTTACTGATTCAATTTAGGTAGAGGGCTTCATTCCCTTGTGCAGGCTCCAAGGTAGAATCTGCTTCCTTGCCGTTTCCAGCTTCTGGAGCCCCCACATTCCTCAGATTGCAACCCTCTTCCTCTATCTTCAAAGGTAGCAAGATGGGTTGAGTTTTTCTCACATCAAATCACTCCATTGCAGACCTTTCTGACTCCCTCTGTCACTTATAAGGACTCTGGTGAGTACTTTGGGCCAACCCGGATTATCCAGGATTATCTCCCCATCTCAAAGTCAGCTGATTAGCAACCTTAATTCTGTCTACAGTCTTAATGCCTCCTCGCCAAGTGACGTAATGTATCCACCTGTGCTGGGCGTTAAGAAATGTACATCTTTGGGGGTACGTTATTCTACCTACAACAATATTATTGTCAGAGATCTCTGAGAGAACCTCTGTCTTCATGCTGCTCACCAATTTCCAGAGGGAAACTGGCTCCCTGGATCAAGGCGGAACCCTCCCAACTCTCTGGCTTCCAGATCCCTACTTAGCCAGCATTATCTTCTCAGAATTTCTTCTTTTTGGGATTGCCTGGAAAGTGGTTGTTGCTTTTGGGGCCATGATTATAGAACCCAAACCAACCAACCAACCTGACATCAGCTTCTTTTTCTCAGATGCCACATCTAGGGGCACCTGGGCTAAGCGTCTGACTTTTGGTTTTGGCTCAGGTCACGATCTCAGGGTTGTGAGATCAAGCCCAACATCCAGCTCCATGCTCAGTGGGGAGTCTGCTTGGGATTCCCCCTCTCTCTATCCCCCCTCTACCCCTCTCTAAAATAATACTATAAATGGCATATCTACTCAAAAACTTGGCACTGAAGCTCTGCTCTCTATAATTTGGTCCCTGTCCACTCGTCATCTGCTCACGAAATAAGCAGTTCACGAGCACCTGCTCAATACCAGATAGCATTCTAGATTCTGGAGGCACCGGAGTGATGTGACAAAAAGCTAATAGGGACTAGCTCATAGGTCTTGGAATTGACAGGTACAGAAAGCAGAGTGGGTGGAGGGATGGAAGTTGGAGTGGAACAGCTGGGACAGAAGGTGTAAGAAGTAGCATTTGTAACCAGCTACCACCCCAGTGGCTGCTGACTTAACAGAGCAGAAAATGTACCTTGGGTGGGCCCCCAGAATGAGTACGGGGACAAGGGAGAGAGGCAGCACAGAGCCTGGGGTTCACTTCTGACCTCCACAGTAGCCCCAGAATTAAAGACGAAAAGAAAGCTGCACCCAGGGAAGAATTGCACCAAGAATAAAGTTTACCTTGGGACCCCTGGGTGGCTCAATGGTTAAGCATCTACCTTGGGCTCAGGGCATGAACGTGGAGTCCCAGGATCGAGTTGCACATCAGGCTCCCTGCATGGAGCCTGCTTCTCCCTCTGCCTATGTCTCTGCCTCTCTAACTCTGTGTCTTAATTTATGAAGAAACAAATAAAATCTTTAAAACAAAGAATAAACTTCATCTTCCATCGATAATGGGGGTGTTGGGAGGATGACCCGAGTTGGTTTCTCTGTCCATTACCCAAAGGGAAGCTTGCTTCCCGGGGCCCCCACCTACTTATACAGAGATGCAGTCAGATAGTCAAGAAAGATGATCTTGGGGTAAATAGTTCTATTCAAAGGCCAAGCTGTATCTCCTATTCATCAAAATCCCCCAGTCATAAGTATAAATGGCCAACAAAGGAACACCAAGTATTTGAAGGAAACTGCAACAAGAGAAGTCTAAGATGAAAAAAGTAGTATCTTGAAGGAAGCAGAGCAAACGCCTTAAAGGATCAAAAATGATCTTTAAAAAAGATCCCTGGGGTGCCTGGGTGGCTCAGCGATTGAGCACCTGCCTTCGGCTCCAGTCGTGATCCCGTGGTCTCTGGATCGAGTCCTGCATCAGGCTCCTTGCTTGGAGCCTGCTTCTCCCTCTGCCACTGTCTCTGCCTAGTCTCTCTGCGTGTCTCTCATGAATAAATAAATAAAAACTTAAAAAAAATGATCCCTTATTTATCACCCCCAGAAAGATTAGAGAATATATCACATACATAAAACCAAAAAGAGAAATCAAGAAATGAGAAAGTTCTGAAAAAAAAAAGAAAATAAGAAAGTTGTCAGATAAATAAAGATATGATTAGGAAGTACAACAAATAACATGGTGCCTGAGTGGTGCAGTCACTCAGGTGTCCAACTCTTGATTTCGGCTCAGGTCATGATCTCAGGGTCATGAGACTGAGCCCTACATGGTAGGTGGGACGGTCCATGCTCAGCAGGGAGTCTGCTTGAGATTCTTTCTCTCCCTTCCCTCTCCCTCTGCTCCTCCCCTACCCCCTTGCACTCACGCTCTATCTCAAGCCTTTGTAGTTATATTATTATTACTATTATTATAGATTCCCACTTAAAGTGAGGATAATGTACCTACCTCCTAGAATTGTTCTAGTAATTAGACAAGATAATGCATTTTGGCAGGGTGTTATTGTCCAGTAAATGGGAGGAGCTATGAGAAGCAGTAGCAGCGTTACATGTAATGGGAACGTTAAGTTGCAAAGCCAGCATGTCAAGTCAAAACCACACTAAAACTATTCCTCAGGGACGCCTGGGTGCCTCAGCAGTGGAGCCTCTCTCTGCCTTCGGCTCAGGGCATTATCTCAGGGTATGGGATGGAGTCCCACATCAGGCCCCCTGCACGGAGCCTGCTTCTCCCTCTGCTTATGTCTCCACCTCTCTCTTTCTGTGTCTCTCATAAATAAATGAGTAAATAAGTAAATAAATAAATAAATAAAATTTAAAAATTCTATTCCTGAAAAGTCCTACAGAATTCCCATAAATTAAAAAAAAGAATTCCCATAAATCTCACAGGCACACATGGTGAAATTTGCACAAATCAAATACCGTAGAAGAGACACCACTGGTTTATTAATACTAGGACGCTGGCTCCCTTCCGTGTCATCGACCTCTGAGCCCTAGACTTTGCTACTTTCTTGTTCTCTGAGACGAAAAAGACTGGAAGTTGTAAAAGGCCGACCATGAGAGTCCTTTCTATAGACAGCATGGAATTTTAGCATTGGAGACGTTCTGGAAGGGGTCGCCTCATGTACCGTATAGCAGAATATCAGAGATTTGGATGTGAGTGTGAGACTTATAAGCCAGATGAGCCACTTACCCTCTCTGCCTGTCACTGTGCTCACAGGCTAGGTGACAGCCTGCCCATGCTGTCTGCTTTCCCAGATTGTGGAAAAGACCCTCCAAGACATTAACTATCACAGTAAAGATACCGGGAATAGCTAACACTTACTGAAGGCTAAGTTATCTCATTTAATTCTTACAATGCTCTATATTTCTTTATTGTTTATTTTTTAAGAGTTTATTTCTTTATTTGAGAGAGAGTTGAGAGAGAGACCTGGAGCAGAGGGGAAGGGCAGAGGGAGAAGCAGACTCCCCGTTGAGCAGGGAGCCTGATGTGGGGCTCGATCCCGAGGCCTTGAAATTATGACCTGAACCAAAGGCAGACACTTACCTGACTGAGCCATCCAGGAGCCCTATTGTTGTTTTTTTTTTAAAGCTCTACATGCAATGCGGGGGTTGAATTCACAAACCCAAGATCAGGAGTTGCCCCGAATTATCACAATACTCTGGAATGTGGTAGTGCCCATAATTATCTCCAGTTTACTCAAGGAGATCCAGAGACACCAGAGGGCATGTCCAAGAGTGCTCCACAGATGTAGGGGATACTTGGATGAAGATGCCGAGGGGTAGAAATACAAATGGGATCTTTTGGGCAAATCTTATCCCCAAACTGGGCCGAGTTTTCTTATCAGTACAGTAGGAGGGTTGAAGTCTTTCAGGGTGCATCTCAAACTTCCAGAGCCTAAGTACAAAAGCCCGGAGGAAGGTCTACCGCCTCGACACCATAAAGTAAAGTATTTCAAGACCAGGTCGTGATGAAGTCACTCGTCCAGCTCTCTGCAGCAGGTCTATTAGGTTGACGTGTTGAAGCACACATGCCATCTCACCCATAGCCAAAGAGCCCCTTTCTTTGATGTTTCACTGACAAGCATGAAGGCTTCGAAATGTTCTGCATATTTTCTCCTTAGAGCACCTAAAAGGACCAAGGAAGAGTCCCAGGAAAGCCTGCTTAGTGCCAGATTACACTTTAATAATACATCCTTGGCTCCTTTGGAGCACCTTCCTGCAATATTTACTGTTCATTTATCTGCAAGACCAACAGGACACATTTATTTTCCCGTGTTTTAATTATAAACGTAACATTAAAATCTTTCAGAGAGAGAGAGAGAGAGAGAAAGAGAGAGAGAGCAAGAGAAGGGAAGGAAGGAAAGAAGGGAAGAAGGAAGGCGCAGTGAGTGACAGAGACACAGAGAGTGACCCTCTGCTCTAACACGTTCCCAACATTTGTCATCCCCAGGTGCCTCCTTTTGTCCCTGTTCGGCGGCTTCCAGATATTTCCACAGTTGATTTAGTCATTCCATAGGTATTTCTTAGGCCGTGTCAGGTCCTAGGCACTCAGTGCTCTAGGAACCAAATATGGAGCAGTGAGGACCACAGAGTCCCACCTCTGGTTGCAAGCCCTGTGTCCATGTGCCTTTGCACCTCCTCACCTTTCCTGGGGGTTGGGGGCGCTTAACATTATATCATTTTTGAAAAGATTTTATTTACTTATTTTTAAAGATTTCATGTATTTATTTGAGAGAGAGATAGAGCACAACCAGGAGAAGGAGCAGAGGGAGAGGGAGACGCAGATTCCCACTGAGCAGAGAGCCAGATGTGGAACTTGATCCCAGGTCCCTGAGATCACCACCTGAGCTGAAGGCAGATGCTTAAACAACTGAGCCACCCAGGTTCTCCCTGATTTTTTTTCCCTGCTTCTTTATAAAGATTTTAACTTTATATCTTAAGCATTTTTCCACGTGTCTGCCTTCCAGCTCATCCTTAAGGAACTTTGATTTGGTTCCATTTCTCTGTTTTGGAGCAGGGTAGGGAGTGTAAAATCACTTGGTATTGTCTTTTGCAAATTCCATAATCACTTCCAGGTTTGAAAGGAGAGAGCAGTAGAGAGAGGGGAAGTCGCAAGCAAGTTAGAAGAAGTGAAGGAGGGATCCCTGGGTGGCGCAGCGGTTTGGCGCCTGCCTTTGGCCCAGGGCGTGATCCTGGAGACCCGGGATGGAATCCCACGTCGGGCTCCCGGTGCATGGAGCCTGCCTCTCCCTCTGCCTGTGTCTCTGCCCCTCTCTCTCTGTGTGTGTGTGACTATCATCAATAAATAAAAATTAATTAAAAAAAAAGAAAAAAAAAGAAGTGAAGGAAAATAGTAACTCTTCCTTTCTCCTTCTCTTCTTTGCTCATCTGAAGCCTTGCCAGTGCATCATTTTTATTCAAGGAAACAACGGAGGAAATGGTACAGTGTAATAGCAGTGGCATAGAACACAAATTGCTAAGATAGGGTAATTCGACTCAGTGGTCAAGGAATGCCAAGGACCCACAGCTGCATCGCATGCTCCCACCAGTGGTTGAAGAGAGGCCAGGGTCACCTTGGATGCTGGACATATCTCTGAGGTAATAATAGCAACAAAAAGAAATTTCAATAAAAGAAATTCCTGGCTGGTCATGCAGCTCTTTCCAGTCTTCAGTACCCGGATGACAGTTTCTCAAATATGAACAATATGCAGATGCTTCCTTTCTTTTAAAAAAAAAAGTCTATTTGGTTATTTATTCATGAGAGACACACACACAGAGAGGCAGAGACATAGGCAGAGGGAGAAGCAGGCTCCCTGTGGGGAGCCCAATGCAGGACTTGATCCCAGGATCCAGGGATCACACCCTGAGCTCAAGGCAGATGCTCAACCACTGAGCCAACCAGGTGCCCCTGTGTGGATGCTTCCTATTGGAAAAAAAACTGCTTCAGAACTCAGTGTTGATCTTTTATTGTAATAGTACTTGAATATACGTTGACAGAAAATGAGACATCCTCCTTATGCTTATAATAGTGAAACAACTGTAAAACCAGAACGATTTTGCATATGAAATGCAAACCACACCACAAAATCAATAAAACTCAAAATCACTACCGTTCACCTGGTAGATGATGTTTTGCTGAAACTAAATCACTTTCCCCAAGTGAATATTGGTACGTGCCTTAATAAAACACTGCCTCTGAATTAACTATGGTATTATCTGCATGATTTGAAGCAAATGCATCATTTATGCATTATGATCTCTGTTCTTTTCTGTTGGATCGAAAGCACTGAAAACGGTACACTTTGTATTACTATGATTGAAATTGAGATGCAAAGTCTGAGGCTGAAATTGCATGACAGTACGGTCGACCCTTGAACAACACAGGGGCTAGGGGCACCCATTCCTTGTACAGTCGAAAATCCACATATAACTTTTGACACCCCCAGCTTTAACTACTAATAGCCTACTACTGATGGGAAAGTTTCCTGCAAACAGGAACAGTCAGTTAACACATATTTTGTATGCTCTATGTATTAGGTACTGTCTTCTTACAAAGAAGTAAGCCAGAGTGAAGAAAATGTCATTAAGAAAGTCCTAAGACAGAGAAAATACATTTCCAGCATGGCACAGTGTTTATCGTGGAAAAAAAAAATCTGCGATAAGTGGATCTACGTTGTTCAAGGGTGAACTGTACTTGGTTTTAAGGTGACCACTCAATCAATGCAATTCTGGCAGATGACCTGAAGACCCCCTGTTTGGAAATGCTAGCGCTTAAGAGCCTAAGCTCTGGAGTCCAGCAGATCTGAGTTGTCAACTTTCCACTCGCACAGATTGTTAACCTCTCTGTTCCTCAGGGTTCCTCATCTCTAGAGCGAAGATGATAATAATAGTATTTAATTTCTTCATCGGAGACAGACACCATGACCCACTTTCCAGATATGCGTGATGCAGAAGCCTGAAACTGGAGAGACACCTCAGAGCGGCTCTAACGTATTTCCGAACTCCTCTGTGACCCGAGAACCACACGGAGTTGGGCAAGTAGAAAAATAAAAACAGTTTCTCTGGCCTCCCTCCCTACCCTCCCGGTACCTGTATTTACTGTTCTGGCTTTACGCTTAGAGAGGGAGTGGGGACTGATGGGGTCCGAAAAGAGAAATAATTAGCAATCCAGTGCACAGACATTGAGAGTCAGTTGAAGCCTGGCCACAAGACAGCTATTTTTATCCGAAGCCCACCAATATGGGCATGCTTTTCAGCCTCCTGGCCTGGCATGAATCCCTTGATTCTCGAGGCCCCCGAGGTTGAAAATAGCCTAGCCACCTGCCAACAGTTGGTATATTTTTAGGACCAGCAGGATTGGAAACAGGACTCTGTATGCTCGGAACTTGAGCCAGGTTCCTGGGGGGGGTTCTCTCACACCCAGTGGGTTGCTGGGTTCCGAACTCATGGATCAAATCCAGCAGCCAGTCACAGAAGATGAGAGAGAACTCAGAGAGGAGCACATCAGAGTAGTGAAAGGAGGTGAGGTTTGGACGTTTTGGTAGAGAGAATACACGGGGGAGAGGATGAGTAGGAGCCCATAGCTGGAGGGTATTTGGATAAAGCATGTAGGAAGGTTGTGTAAAGGGTAGGACCACATAACAAGCAAACTTCACAGTCCTAGACACTGCCTTTTTTTTTAAAAGGCTAGTTAAAATTGATCTTATTGTCTGTTAACCATATCTCAAACAAAAAGCCCAAAACATTTGAAATGATCCTAATACTGTGTATTTGTCAAATTATAACAGACAGATCTAAATATCTTGTTCTCCGTTTCCTCTTATCTCCATCTCACTCAAGACAAAAATTAATTCCGGGTGCCTGGGTGGCTCAGTTGGTTAAATGTCTGCCTGCTCAGGTCACGATCCTTGGGTCCTGGGATTGAGTCCCACATCAAGCTCCCTGCTCAGCGAGGAGTCTACTTCTCCCTCTGCCCCTCAATTTCTGCTTGTGTACTCTCCAATAAATAAAGAAAATATTTAAAAGGAGAGAGAGGGATCCCTGGGTGGTGCAGCGGTTTAGCGCCTGCCTTTGGCCCAGGGAGCAATCTTGGAGACCCGGGATCGAATCCCATGTCAGGCTCCCGGTGCATGGAGCCTGCTTCTCCCTCTGCCTATGTCTCTGCCTCTCTCTCTCTCTCTCTCTCTCTCTCTCTCTCTGTGACTATCATAAATAAATAAAAAAATAAAAAAAATAAAAGGAGAGAGAAGGAAACTAATTCTTCTTGTCTCACTGTGGGTCTCACTCTCTTCCTTCTGAGTGATTTATTAAAATCATTCTTCCAAATCAACCTACTCCTCCCAAGCAATCACACTAAAAAAACAGAAGACATGAGTAAATGAGAGAGCAGAACAGGAGGCACTCCCTTAATCTGGGAGACCAAAGCATTTCCAAGAAAGTAATATGATTAAAGCTAATTGTGTGTGTACGTTCATACCAGCTGTATTTGTAATAGTTGCAAACTATAAACGGGAGAAATTTCCATCAATTCTGAAGGGGTAAATGAGCCGTGGTGTGTATATACAGTCAAGTATTACTCGGTAATATAAGTGAATGGACTGGGACACATGGGTTGCTCAGTGGTTGAGCATCTGCCTTTGGCTCAGGTTGTGATCCTGGGGTCCTGGGATTGAGTCTCGCATTGGGCTCCCTGCAGGGAGCCTGCTTCTCCTTCTCCCCATGTCTCTGCCTCTTTCTCTGTGTCTCTCATGAATAGATAGATAGATAGATAGATAGATAGATAGATCATCTTTAAAGAAAAGAAGGTGGAGGGAGGGATGGAAGTAATGGAGAAATACAAGTTTTGTTCTTTATTCCAGAGGAACATGCAAAGTTATCGATGGGTTTTAGACAGCAGTGTGACATGATATTTGTCATTACGAAAGATCAGTCTGATTATGGAAAATAGAGTATAGAGCTGAGGAGACAGGTAGAAGGATATGGCAATGGTCCAGATTCGAGGTCATACCACCTTGAGCTAGGGCGGTAGGAGGGGCTGGGTTGAGGTGAATGGATTTAAGGTACGTGAAGAAAACAGAATCAATAGGATTTGGTGATGGATTGAATACAGAGGATGAAGAAAAAGGACAAAACAAGCCAGATGATGGTGTCATTCACCAGGATCAGGAACACTAACAGAGGACCTGTCCTGGGAGAGAGGATTATGAGTCTGATTTTGGACGCGCAGAGTGAAACGCCTGTAGGATGGGCAAGGGTAGATACCCACTGGTCCGTGAGCTATGCGGGCCTGGAGGTCAGAAGGAACACAGGGGCCAGAGGCACAGGTCTGGGAATCAGCAACATAGAAATGGTAAACAGATTAACCATGCCAGGCAAGACGACGGTGTTTCTCTGCTCCATTTGCTCTCCCAATCCCTGCAGTGGCAAGTTCACACTTTCTCCACCTTTTTCAAACCTTCTACTACCCTTGCTCAACCAACACACGAACACACCACCCCCATCATCAGCTGAGTCCCAGATCCCAACTTCTTCTCCTGAATCTTGCCCATGATTCCCTCTCTCTTCTGTATCTTCACTCAATCCCTCTGGGTTTGCTGCGTCTCATCATCATTGATACACGCTCAAGCTTTTCACATGTTTAGAACAATGTTCCTTCACCCTACTCCCCGCTCCTCCCCCTATTATCCTGTTTTCCCCTTCATTGTTAAACTTTTCCTGAGAGTGGGTCTATTCTCACTGCCTCTGTTTTCTTTCCCACTCACTTCTCAAATGACCTTAACCTGTATTCCACCCCCACCATCCAATGAAGTCTTTCAAGAAGGCTGGCAGCACTTCCATGTTCCTAAATCTAATGGGCATCTTTTGATTGTGATCTTCCCTGATATCTCAGATGCATTTGTAACAGTTGATGGCAGTTGAGAACAAAGGTGGTTCTCTTCAAGTTCCAGGCTCACACCAGTCATTTCTGAGAAAAGTATCTGACAATCAAGTCTAGATGACCAGAGTTTGTGTGTCATCGTTTCATGTGAAAGTGGAGGTCCATAAAAAAAGTCAGCTAGTTCAGCTTATAACTCCACTGAGCAAGGTATTTTTTTTAATTTCATCACTACCATCTAACTTTTTTTGAAAAAGGTTTTATTTTGGTGTAACCCTGGGTGGCTCAGAGGTTGAGCATCTGCCTTCAGCTCAGCTGGTGGTGATCTAGGGGTCCTGGGATCGAGTCCCACATCCGGCTCCTTACAGGGAGCCTGCTTTTCCCTCTGCCTATGTTTCTGCCTCTCTCTCTGTGTCTTGAGGGTACTGGGGCAGGATGGAGCGGGATAGTTGGGAACTGACCATCTTGTATTTTGTTAGACTAAAGGGCACTTCCCTTGGTTTTGGTTTTCTTCCAGACAAAGGAGTATCTGCCTGGAAGTACACAAATCCACACCTCTTAAGAGATGGAAATGCTTCCACCTTTGACAGGAACTTCTCCAGGTTCTTACAAGCTCATTTGAGTTATTTCCAAGATGTAGTGCCTTCTACAGAGCACCTATTCAGTTACAACAAATGGCCTTTCACCGCTATAATTTTTTAAAAGACAATGAGATTATTATCATCAATGCGAGGAAAAGATCCAGGATTGTTCTCCGTTTAAATATTAGAAGCTACTACTGCACCAACCAAACCAAAAATGGGGTTACCTATACCTATACCAGGCACAGCCCAGCCCGCCAATGAAACACAGGCGCAGGACAACCAGCCAATGATACCCAGGCACAGCCCGGCCAGCCATTGAGAGAGAGGTACGGCCCAGGCAGCCAATGAGCGACAGGCACCGCCTACCCAGCCAATGACAGAGAGGCACGGCCCACCCAGCCAGTCAAGGAGTGGCACAGCCCAGCCAGCCAATGAGGGAAAGACACCACCCATGAAGCCAATCAGAAACAGGTGCAGGCCTGCAAAGAATGAGAAAGAGGCACAACTCAGCCAGCAAACGAGGAACAGGCTCCACCCACCCAGCCATTCAGAGAGAGCCACATCCCAGCCAGCCAAGGAGAGAAAGGCACTGCCCAGAAAGCCAACCAGGGAGAAGCACTGCCCACTCGGCCAATCAGAGACAGGCACATGCCTGCCAGCCCGTGTGAAAGGAGCATGGATCAGTCAGTCAAGGAAGGACAGGCATCCTCCCCACCCAACCAATCAGAGAGAGGCATGGCCCATCTGGCTATCAGGGAGAGACACGGTGCAGCCTGACAACCAGAGCGAGGTGTGGACAAGCTAGCCAGTGAGAGACAGGCACCACCCACGTAGCCAATCAGAAAAAGGTATGGCCAACCAGCCACTCAGATAGAAGCAAGGCCCCACCAGCCAATTCGGGAGAAGCACCGCCCACCCAGCCAATCAGAGAGAGGCACTGACCAACCAGCCAATGAGTGAAAGGCACCACCCACCCAGCGAATCAGAAAGAGCCATGGCCGAGCCAGCCAGTCAGGGAGAGGCATGGTCCCACCAGCCAATGAGAGACGGGCATGGCCAACCCAGCCTAAAAATCATTGGCACGGCCCAGCGATCCAGTGGCGAACAGCACCACTCAACCAGCCAATCAGGGATAGGCACCGGCCAGCCAGCCAATCAGAAAGAAGCATGGGAGCAGCCAGCCCGACAGGGAAATACGGCCCAGCCAGCCACTCAGAGAAAGATACGTCCAAGTCAGCCAATCGGGGAGAGGTCCAGACCATCAGCAGCCAATGAAGGACAGGAATCGTCTGAGCAGCCAATCAGAAATAGCTCGTGCCAAGCCAGCCTGTCTGACAGGGGCAAAGCCCCGCAAGCAATTAGAAAGTGGCACGGTGCGGCCAGGCAATCCGCAAGAGGCAGAGGCCAGCCAGCAAGTGAGAGTCAGGCACTCCCATCCAGCCTATCAGAGAGAGGCACAGCCCAGCCCGCCAATTCGAGAGAGTCACAGGCCAGCCAGTCAAGGAGAAAGAGGCAGGGCCCAGCCAGCCAATGAAAGGCAGGAGACTACCAGTCATTGGGTAACAGGTATCTTCTACCCAGGCAAACAGAGAGGGGCACGGGCCAGGCAGCCAATCAGTGAGGGACAGGCATCTCCCAGCCAGCCAATCAGAGAGGCATGGTCCAGCCACCCAAACAGGGAGAGGCACTGCCCCGCCATTGAGGGACAGGCACCATCCACCCACCAAATTGGAGAGGAAAGATCCACCCAGCCAACCAGGGAGAGACACAAACCCAGCAGCGAAAGAGGGACAGACACCACCCAGACGGCCAATCAGAGACACCGATGCCCAGCCAGCAAATCAGCGAGATGCATACATAGACCAGGCAGCCAATGAGGAAGAGGCATGGCCCAGCCAGCCAATGAGAGAGAGGCGCAATTCTTCCAGCCAATAAGTGACAGGCACAGCCCACACAGCCAATCGGAGAGGGACGACGTAGCCAGCCAATCACAAAACGGCACGGCACGGCCAGCCAATGAAGGACGGACACTGACCACTGAGGCAATCAGGGAAGGGCAATGCCCAGGCAAACAATCAGCGAGAGGCACGGGATAGCCAGCCAATGAGGCAGAGGCATGGCAATGAGAGCCAATGAACGAAAGGAACAGACCACGAAGCCAATCAGAGAGTGCTACAGCCCAGCAAGCCAGTCAGAGAAAGGCAAGAGTCAGAGAGCCAATGAGGGACAGGCAAGGGCCACCCAGCCAATCCGAAAGAGGAAGGACCCAGTCATCCAATCAGAGAGAGGTGCAGCCTCGGCAAGCCATGAATGACAGGCTAAGACTTCACAGCCAATAAGAGACCAGCATGGCCCAGTGAGCCAATGAGGGATAGGCAAGGGCGAGCCAGCCAGTCAGAGAGGGGCATGAGGCATCAAGCCAATCAGAGGAATGCGCAGCCTGGCGAGCCAATGAAAGACAGGCATCGCCCACTCGGCCAATCAGAGAGGCAAAGCCAATCCAGCCAATTAGAGAGAGGTATGGGCAAGCGAGCCAATCAGAGACAGCCAGGAGACAGACAGCCAATCAGGGGCAGGCATCGACCACCCTGCAAATCAGAGAGTGTCACGGCACCTCCAGCCAATGAGGGAAAGGCACCGCCCCCCTCAGGCAATCAGAGAAAGGCACGGACCAACTAGCCAATCATAGAGAGGAAGTGACATTCAGCCAATGAGGTTACTGCCCAGGTGCCGTACCTCTCTGAGCCACCGGAGGGCGCGTTGGTCTCCTCAAATGGGCGGCCGGGCTCCCTGCTGGCGAGAGAACCATGGAAGGGCGGCGGGCGCGTGGACTAGGACTGCCGCATGGATGAAAGGCGGGTGCCTGGAGGAGGCAGAGGAGGCAGATGCATGGACGGAAGACGCGTGGAGTGCCCGGGGACGCAGAAGGGTGGGAGGCGTGTGGTGGGAGGACGGGCGGTGGACCCGGGAACGGAGGAGGGGTGGCGGGTGCGCGGACGGAAGACTCCTGCCTGGGGGAGCGCGTGGACAGAGGACAGGGGTGAGGAAGAAAGATGGGCACATGGACGATGCACGGGCTGCGGGCGCGTGGGCGAATGACACTAGGGGAGAGCGTGGAGAGAGGACGGGCGGTGTGCACGTGGACAGAGGCTACACGGCCTGACCCTGGTAGCCTGACTCCCTTGCAGCAATGCGAGCCATCCGTCTGGGCCTTCCCAACGCCCCGCAGAACGCGAGCACCTGTCTGGGCACCGGGACATCCTGGTAGAGAGGGCAGCGAAGCGCACCCTGACAATCTCAGGAGCAACACCGGCTGCCTGCGGAGACAGGTGCGCCCAGGAAAAAAGTCTGCGGGATCCAAGTGGCGGACGAAACCACACTGTCACTTGCCCAAGTCAGGTTCCCTGGAACAATCAAGAAAACGAAAACGGCAAGTAAGATTCCAAGGGCTGTCAGTCTCCAGGACGGACCCAGACTAGATAATACACCCGGTTGTGGATCTCCTGGGCCAGGAGCGCCAGGAAGTGCTCGGACACCAAGAGGCCTAGGACCCGTTCCAGGGCGCTCATATCAGGCCGAATTCACGGACCCTTGCCAAAGCTCTGGGACCGCCTGACTGTTTCCTGGGGCCCAGCGGTAGAAGACTCGGGGGCAGGTGGGAGGCCATCGGGCAGCACTGGGCTGCGCTGGGCTGGGCAGGGCTGCAGGCAGCTCCTGGGGGCAGGTGCAGTACCTGCTGGGCTGTTGCAGTGAGGAGCATTTTTGGGGAGTGGGAGCCAAGGCGGGAAGCCAGGGCCAGGTTCCTAGACCTCGTGACCCTGAACCCGCCGCTACTGCCCGATTCCAAGGAGCAGGGCACGTGGAGCAGGCGGGCGAGACACATTAAAACGCAGGTACAGAACGGCCCTGCCCCAGGATCCAAGTCACAGCCACTTAACCAAGTCCAGACCCAGAGGGACCACCAGCCTGGCCCCAGACGTTGCACTAAGAACCTTTGGATGTTGCTACACGTGAGCATTGCAAGAGCTATCCACTCTAGCCCGGTCGCCATAACCCTCTGGCATATTCTGTGTGACCTGGGACGCGTCATTCAGGGCTCCTGAGCCACAAGCCTCAGGCCCCTCCTCTGGACTCCGGGCATGAGCTTTGGGTGAGGGCTGGGGGACCCGGCCTATGCATACGAGGCTTAGAGCAGCACCTGGACACAGCAGGACGAGCGTGACACGATCGGTGTCCTTCGTTCTTCACGCAGCCCAGATGGCCGGTGGCCCACCCTGTTGCGCTCTGTTTCCGCCACCCCCCAAGCCGTCCCCCGCCCGCCCCCGCCCGAGGAAGCCCCGCATGCCCTAGCAGGAGGCCGGTCACGCTGATGCTGGCTGAAGGACGCACCCCTTGAGCGGAGAGGCACGAAGCCTTGTGGATTTGCAGCCTTTAGAGGCATGGCTGCAGCTATGATGCCCGTGGCGCAAGGTGACCGAGGGTCACTCAGAGCCACCTGGACCTTCAGGGCTACTCAGCAGAGGTGTGAGCGCTGCCCCCACTTGTGCGGCGGCCCGCCTATATACAGAAACAGAAGACGGCCAACAGTAGAGTGGCAGTGGGGTTACAAGCCACCAGATGGATAGGGCTTCGCTTAAGGGGTGGGGTCCTTAGCCTTAGGCCTGTGGAGTTTCAAAGCCGAGCTGTCCCATAGGACTTCCTGAAATTCTGTCTCTAGAGCACTTGAAATGTGGCCAGTGGGAATGAGAAACTGAATCTTTCAGATTAATTCAACTGAAACTGCCACACGGGACGTGCACTATCGTATGGGGCAGCACAGTCATAGAGGGCCCTTGGATGTTCATGGACATTTTGTAAACCTTTGACATGGGATGTGTGTGTGTGTGTGTGTGTGTGTGTGTGCGCGCGCGCTGTGTATTTCTGGGAAGTGAGTCCGTGGCTTTCATCAGCTTCTGCTAACTACGGAAGAGGTCAGGACCTGCAGCTTTATGGCTTTGGGAGAAAGGAAGCAAGGTGAGGGAGGTGAGTGTGGCCTCTGGTAACCACTGCGGTTGCCCCTTTCTGCGTTTGTCTGTGGCTGGCTTCTCGGGATGAGCTCCTACGTCGTTGACTTCTTCCCAGCAGGCTAGGACCGCTAGCCCAAAGCGCGCTGGTGTGAAGCTCAGACTCTGATGCATCCTGCGGTTTTATATTTTTTAAGATCTTCTTTATTTGGCAGAGAGAGACAGAGCGCCGAAGCAGAGGGAGCAACAGAGGGAGAGTGAGAAGCAGGCTCCCACTGAGCAGGGGACCTGATGCGGGGCTCTGTCCCACGACTCGGGGTTCACGGCCTGAGCCAAAGGAGATGCTCAACCGCTGAGCCACCCAGGCGCCCCTCTCTCTGTGTCTCTCATGAATCAATCAATGCAATCCTTTTTAGGAAAGGAATAGAGTGTGACCCTTGAACTCGGGGGTGTGAGCATGAGCCCCTCGTTCAGTGCAGACAGGACTCAGAGGCAAATAAGCTTTTTACAAAGGGAGCACCTTTTAAGTGCGCAGCGCCCATTCTAGCCCTCCCACCACAGTCCAGCCACTAGCTTTCTGTCGTATCTTATGGACATTTTAAAAACTTTCTATGAAATAGTTCATCGCATGGATGTCTCGCACTTTATGAAAACAACCGGCTCTTTTGGATAGAGCCCTTGGTTCCACATCTCCAAACCTCTAAGTCACGCTTGATGGAAACGCCTGGGCACGCAGACCCACTTGCTGTATGTTTTAGACCCGTGACAACGGATGAGCTGGAACACTGGGCCGGGTCCCCTGAAAGGGGAGTCACTGGAGAACGGTCTAAAGATATGAACGGAGAAGAGACAGCTCAGAGAATTCGGAAGAGCAAGTGCCCTGAGGTTTTAGGAGTCAATACCTTAGAGCAGACGCCATATCTGAGGTGGAGTCTCAGTGTGAATGAGGGCGAGGGGGTCCCCGGTTGCTACTCCTTCTGCCCTAGGACAGGAACAGCTTCCTCGCAGCTCTGCAGAAGCAGCTTCTGCACGCGGCTGTGGATCTCCTGGGCCAGGAGGGCCAGGAGCTGCACGGACACCAAGGGACCTAGGACCCGTTCCAGGGTGCGCATCTCGGGCCGAAGCCACCGACCGCTGGCAAAGCTCCAGGAGCCGCCTGACGGTTTCCTGGGGCCCAGCGGCACGATCCACAGGGGCAGGTAGGAGGCCACCAGGCTGCGCCCTCCAGCTGGGCTGGGCTGGGCTGGGCTGGGGGCAGCTCCTGGCGGCAGGTGCAGTAACTCCCGGGCTGTCACAGTCAGGAGGCCTTTGGCTCCTGGGAGCACGGGCCAGACGCCAGGGTCAGGTTCCGAGCCCTCGTGACCCCGAAAGCAGGCGCGACCGCCGCCGACCAAGGAGCCCGCGCCCGGGGCGGGCTGGCGGGCGCCAGACCTTGAAAAGCAGGTGCACGACCGCCGTGCCCCGGGCTCCCACTCACAGCCCGGAGGGGCCGCGGCCTGTGTGGCTTCGGGGAGTGGGGCTCCCGCCCCCTCGACCCGATTCTGCGCGGCCTTGGGAGGCCCCATCGCGGGCGGCTGTCTCCTCTCTGTCCGGGACCCACGCACCACTAGGCCCTGCTCCCACCAGGGAAGTGGCAGCAGCCCTAAAGTCTGGCGTCCGAACACCAAGGGCTCCAGCTGAGCTGCGGACCAACGTGTGCACCACTTGGCCTCAGTGACAGCCTCTGCCTGGCGCCGGCTCAGCCAGGAGGGAAAAAATGGGACCCCAGCCGCGGGGCGGGGACTGGCCCAGCCCCGCCCCGCCCCGCCCCGCCCCGCCCGCCAGGGACCAATTGGAAGACAAGAGGCGGGGCGGCGAGGCCAACCCCAGCCCCCACGAGCCCTCTGCTGGCGGCCCAGGGCGGAGAGGAGAGCACCGGGCTAGCCAGGTGGAAGCTCAGGTGTCCAAGGGAAGAAAGTAGGAAGGTAGCTCAAGGCCACTGGGACCCGCCAGACCAAGGTCAGAGGCATCAGCCCAGGAGAGCTTCTGAAAGTGCCAACTGTCCAGCTCCTGCGAGATGCGGTGCGTCAGGGTGTCGGGGTGTCGGGAAGGGGGGCCCCAGAGACGTGCAGTGTTCCGTGCAGGGCCTCCCAGGAAATTCTCCCTGCACTGAGACGTTTGAGAATCAGCGACCTGGGCGGAAGAGCCCGAGGGGGTCCCCACCGCTCCGGTTCCTCTCGACTGGACGGCAGAGAAGCCCTCGCTAGGATCAAAAACGGGGGATGTGCCACCCAGGCAGCCCCTGGGCTCTGGAAGCGCTTCAGACCGGAAACGGGGACGCTTCCGAAGCGGCAGGAGGCCCGACCCACGTCAGCGTCGTCTGGGGCCCAGCCTCGTCTGGGGCCCTGGCGGCGGGGCGGGAGGCTCAGGGCCTGCCCAGGAGCTGGAGTCCGCAGGGCGGGCACTGCCGGCCTGGGAAAGTGGTGCGCCCCGACGCAGTACCTGTCTGAGCCACCGGAGGGCGCGTGGGTCTCTGGGACGCGGGAGGCGCGGCTCCCCGCGCGCGTGCCTGGACCAAGGACCCGGGGCGCGCGCGAGGACGGAGGACTGGCACGTAGAGGAACGATGGGCGCGTGGACGAAGGACGCGTGGCGAGCGCGGGGACAAAGGACACGCGGGGGCGCGGGGACAGAGGACAGGCGCGTGGAAGAATGATGGGCGCGTGGACGAGCACGGGCGGCGGGCGCGAGGACGAGGACGAGCGACACGTGGGGGGCGCGTGGCCAGAGGGCGGGCGCGTGGACGGAAGATGGGCGGCGGGTGCGTGGACGAAGGACACGCGCGGCCCGCCCCTGTCCCGCCCGCCGGACTCCCTGCCGCCGCTCCCTGCGCCCCAGGCCGGGCCTTGCCCAGGTTGTCTGGGGCGAGGAGCGCCCGGCGGGGCCCTGGGTCATCCTGGTGGGGAGCGCGCCCGCACCCGCACCCGCACCCGCACCCGCACCCGCACCCGCCCCGGCGCCCCGGCAGCTGCCTGGTAACCGGATTTTGGACGTTCCCGAGACGCGTGGCCCTCGCTTTTCCCCGAGTGCGTGCCCGCTTTGCACGCAGCCTTCTTATCCCGGGGCCGAGTGAGCGCGGGCTCGCTCAGGCGGCTTTGGGGAGAAGCCGCGGTGCATGCAGTGAGGCTGCCCTGCGGGAGAGCGCATGGAGGGACGGCCGGACCATCTGGGCCCTCCCTGGTGGTCGTGCTGGAGGGTTGGGGCCCGTGTGGGGAGGGCTGCCAGCTCTGAGGCCCAGCACGGTCAGGGCACGTATGTCCACAGCCCAAGCGGCCCGCTTCCTGGATGCCTCGGAGCCGCGAGGAAGGCTCGGGGCTGAGGGCGGGCGACCGCGCACGCTCTCAAGGAATGGGTGCTCGCGAGCAATCCCCCTGCAGGAGCGCTTCCTCTGGGCCAGGCCGGCCTGCTGCCCGTGGCTTCCGTGCAGCTGCATGCGCCGCCGCGGGAAACCTGGGGAAACTGAAGGTTCAAGGAGAGACCCTGGGCGTCCTTGCAGATACCTTCCCCGAGGTGGGGGGAGGGGGGGCAGAGGCGCGGCGGCGGGCGGGGCCTGAGCGGCTCAGTTGCTTGAGCTTGGGATCCTGGGGGTCAGCTCAGGCCCTCAACTCAGGGTCCTGAGGTCAGGATCTCCCGCGCTTCTCAGTCTCTCCCTCCCTCTCCCTCTGCCACCCGCCCTCCCTCAAGGGAAGAAATCATTCCTTGTGCAAAAGAAAGTTGCCCAGGGATGGGGTGGGAACAGCGCTGTCTTCCAAGACTGGGCAGGAAGAGTCCTGAGTCGTTTTCTGTTTCATGGCCTCCAGGGACGAGGCCGGGGACCCCAGGGCTGTGAGCAAAGAGAGGGAGAGCATGTGGGGGGCGCGGGTGGGGGCCGGTACAGGTCTGGAGACCTGTGCTGACGTGCACGTGACCACCCCTGTGTCCACCAGCCTGGCCCCAGACGTTGCACTAAGAACCTTTGGATGTTGCTACACGTGAGCATTGCAAGGGCTATCCACTCTAGCCCGGTCGCCATAACCCTCTGGCATATTCTGTGTGACCTGGGACGCGTCATTCAGTGCTCCTGAGCCACAAGCCTCAGGCCCCTCCTCTGGACTCCGGGCATGAGCTTTGGGTGAGGGCTGGGGGACCCGGCCTATGCATACGCTGCCCCCACTTGTGCGTCGGCCCGCCTATATACAGAAACAGAAGACGGCCAACAGTAGAGTGGCAGTGGGGTTACAAGCCACCAGATGGATAGGGCTTCGCTTAAGGGGTGGGGTCCTTAGCCTTAGGCCTGTGGAGTTTCAAAGCCGAGCTGTCCCATAGGACTTCCTGAAATTCTGTCTCTAGAGCACTTGAAATGTGGCCAGTGGGAATGAGAAACTGAATCTTTCAGATTAATTCAACTGAAACTGCCACACGGGACGTGCACTATCGTATGGGGCAGCACAGTCATAGAGGGCCCTTGGATGTTCATGGACATTTTGTAAACCTTTGACATGGGATGTGTGTGTGTGTGTGTGTGTGTGTGTGTGCGCGCGCGCTGTGTATTTCTGGGAAGTGAGTCCGTGGCTTTCATCAGCTTCTGCTAACTACGGAAGAGGTCAGGACCTGCAGCTTTATGGCTTTGGGAGAAAGGAAGCAAGGTGAGGGAGGTGAGTGTGGCCTCTGGTAACCACTGCGGTTGCCCCTTTCTGCGTTTGTCTGTGGCTGGCTTCTCGGGATGAGCTCCTACGTCGTTGACTTCTTCCCAGCAGGCTAGGACCGCTAGCCCAAAGCGCGCTGGTGTGAAGCTCAGACTCTGATGCATCCTGCGGTTTTATATTTTTTAAGATCTTCTTTATTTGGCAGAGAGAGACAGAGCGCCGAAGCAGAGGGAGCAACAGAGGGAGAGTGAGAAGCAGGCTCCCACTGAGCAGGGGACCTGATGCGGGGCTCTGTCCCACGACTCGGGGTTCACGGCCTGAGCCAAAGGAGATGCTCAACCGCTGAGCCACCCAGGCGCCCCTCTCTCTGTGTCTCTCATGAATCAATCAATGCAATCCTTTTTAGGAAAGGAATAGAGTGTGACCCTTGAACTCGGGGGTGTGAGCATGAGCCCCTCGTTCAGTGCAGAGAGGACTCAGAGGACAAATAAGCTTTTTACAAAGGGAGCACCTTTTAAGTGCGCAGCGCCCATTCTAGGCCTCCCACCACAGTCCAGCCACTAGCTTTCTGTCATATCTTATGGACATTTTAAAAACTTTCTATGAAATAGTTCATCGCATGGATGTCTCGCACTTTATGAAAACAACCGGCTCTTTTGGATAGAGCCCTTGGTTCCACATCTCCAAACCTCTAAGTCACGCTTGATGGAAACGCCTGGGCACGCAGACCCACTTGCTGTATGTTTTAGACCCGTGACAACGGATGAGCTGGAACACTGGGCCGGGTCCCCTGAAAGGGGAGTCACTGGAGAACGGTCTAAAGATATGAACGGAGAAGAGACAGCTCAGAGAATTCGGAAGAGCAAGTGCCCTGAGGTTTTAGGAGTCAATACCTTAGAGCAGACGCCATATCTGAGGTGGAGTCTCAGTGTGAATGAGGGTGAGGGGGTCCCCGGTTGCTACTCCTTCTGCCCTAGGACAGGAACAGCTTCCTCGCAGCTCTGCAGAAGCAGCTTCTGCACGCGGCTGTGGATCTCCTGGGCCAGGAGGGCCAGGAGCTGCACGGACACCAAGGGACCTAGGACCCGTTCCAGGGTGCGCATCTCGGGCCGAAGCCACCGACCGCTGGCAAAGCTCCAGGAGCCGCCTGACGGTTTCCTGGGGCCCAGCGGCACGATCCACAGGGGCAGGTAGGAGGCCACCAGGCTGCGCCCTCCAGCTGGGCTGGGCTGGGCTGGGCTGGGGGCAGCTCCTGGCGGCAGGTGCAGTAACTCCCGGGCTGTCACAGTCAGGAGGCCTTTGGCTCCTGAGAGCACGGGCCAGACGCCAGGGTCAGGTTCCGAGCCCTCGTGACCCCGAAAGCAGGCGCGACCGCCGCCGACCAAGGAGCCCGCGCCCGGGGCGGGCTGGCGGGCGCCAGACCTTGAAAAGCAGGTGCACGACCGCCGTGCCCCGGGCTCCCACTCACAGCCCGGAGGGGCCGCGGCCTGTGTGGCTTCGGGGAGTGGGGCTCCCGCCCCCTCGACCCGATTCTGCGCGGCCTTGGGAGGCCCCATCGCGGGCGGCTGTCTCCTCTCTGTCCGGGACCCACGCACCACTAGGCCCTGCTCCCACCAGGGAAGTGGCAGCAGCCCTAAAGTCTGGCGTCCGAACACCAAGGGCTCCAGCTGAGCTGCGGACCAACGTGTGCACCACTTGGCCTCAGTGACAGCCTCTGCCTGGCGCCGGCTCAGCCAGGAGGGAAAAAATGGGACCCCAGCCGCGGGGCGGGGACTGGCCCAGCCCCGCCCCGCCCCGCCCCGCCCCGCCCGCCAGGGACCAATTGGAAGACAAGAGGCGGGGCGGCGAGGCCAACCCTAGGCCCCACGAGCCCTCTGCTGGCGGCCCAGGGCGGAGAGGAGAGCACCGGGCTAGCCAGGTGGAAGCTCAGGTGTCCAAGGGAAGAAAGTAGGAAGGTAGCTCAAGGCCACTGGGACCCGCCAGACCAAGGTCAGAGGCATCAGCCCAGGAGAGCTTCTGAAAGTGCCAACTGTCCAGCTCCTGCGAGATGCGGTGCGTCAGGGTGTCGGGGTGTCGGGAAGGGGGGCCCCAGAGACGTGCAGTGTTCCGTGCAGGGCCTCCCAGGAAATTCTCCCTGCACTGAGACGTTTGAGAATCAGCGACCTGGGCGGAAGAGCCCGAGGGGGTCCCCACCGCTCCGGTTCCTCTCGACTGGACGGCAGAGAAGCCCTCGCTAGGATCAAAAACGGGGGATGTGCCACCCAGGCAGCCCCTGGGCTCTGGAAGCGCTTCAGACCGGAAACGGGGACGCTTCCGAAGCGGCAGGAGGCCCGACCCACGTCAGCGTCGTCTGGGGCCCAGCCTCGTCTGGGGCCCTGGCGGCGGGGCGGGAGGCTCAGGGCCTGCCCAGGAGCTGGAGTCCGCAGGGCGGGCACTGCCGGCCTGGGAAAGTGGTGCGCCCCGACGCAGTACCTGTCTGAGCCACCGGAGGGCGCGTGGGTCTCTGGGACGCGGGAGGCGCGGCTCCCCGCGCGCGTGCCTGGACCAAGGACCCGGGGCGCGCGCGAGGACGGAGGACTGGCACGTAGAGGAACGATGGGCGCGTGGACGAAGGACGCGTGGCGAGCGCGGGGACAAAGGACACGCGGGGGCGCGGGGACAGAGGACAGGCGCGTGGAAGAATGATGGGCGCGTGGACGAGCACGGGCGGCGGGCGCGAGGACGAGGACGAGCGACACGTGGGGGGCGCGTGGCCAGAGGGCGGGCGCGTGGACGGAAGATGGGCGGCGGGTGCGTGGACGAAGGACACGCGCGGCCCGCCCCTGTCCCGCCCGCCGGACTCCCTGCCGCCGCTCCCTGCGCCCCAGGCCGGGCCTTGCCCAGGTTGTCTGGGGCGAGGAGCGCCCGGCGGGGCCCTGGGTCATCCTGGTGGGGAGCGCGCCCGCACCCGCACCCGCACCCGCACCCGCACCCGCACCCGCCCCGGCGCCCTGGCAGCTGCCTGGTAACCGGATTTTGGACGTTCCCGAGACGCGTGGCCCTCGCTTTTCCCCGAGTGCGTGCCCGCTTTGCACGCAGCCTTCTTATCCCGGGGCCGAGTGAGCGCGGGCTCGCTCAGGCGGCTTTGGGGAGAAGCCGCGGTGCATGCAGTGAGGCTGCCCTGCGGGAGAGCGCATGGAGGGACGGCCGGACCATCTGGGCCCTCCCTGGTGGTCGTGCTGGAGGGTTGGGGCCCGTGTGGGGAGGGCTGCCAGCTCTGAGGCCCAGCACGGTCAGGGCACGTATGTCCACAGCCCAAGCGGCCCGCTTCCTGGATGCCTCGGAGCCGCGAGGAAGGCTCGGGGCTGAGGGCGGGCGACCGCGCACGCTCTCAAGGAATGGGTGCTCGCGAGCAATCCCCCTGCAGGAGCGCTTCCTCTGGGCCAGGCCGGCCTGCTGCCCGTGGCTTCCGTGCAGCTGCATGCGCCGCCGCGGGAAACCTGGGGAAACTGAAGGTTCAAGGAGAGACCCTGGGCGTCCTTGCAGATACCTTCCCCGAGGTGGGGGGAGGGGGGGCAGAGGCGCGGCGGCGGGCGGGGCCTGAGCGGCTCAGTTGCTTGAGCTTGGGATCCTGGGGGTCAGCTCAGGCCCTCAACTCAGGGTCCTGAGGTCAGGATCTCCCGCGCTTGTCAGTCTCTCCCTCCCTCTCCCTCTGCCACCCGCCCTCCCTCAAGGGAAGAAATCATTCCTTGTGCAAAAGAAACTTGCCCAGGGATGGGGTGGGAACAGCGCTGTCTTCCAAGACTGGGCAGGAAGAGTCCTGAGTCGTTTTCTGTTTCATGGCCTCCAGGGACGAGGCCGGGGACCCCAGGGCTGTGAGCAAAGAGAGGGAGAGCATGTGGGGGGCGCGGGTGGGGGCCGGTACAGGTCTGGAGACCTGTGCTGACGTGCACGTGACCACCCCTGTGTCCACCAGCCTGGCCCCAGACGTTGCACTAAGAACCTTTGGATGTTGCTACACGTGAGCATTGCAAGGGCTATCCACTCTAGCCCGGTCGCCATAACCCTCTGGCATATTCTGTGTGACCTGGGACGCGTCATTCAGTGCTCCTGAGCCACAAGCCTCAGGCCCCTCCTCTGGACTCCGGGCATGAGCTTTGGGTGAGGGCTGGGGGACCCGGCCTATGCATACGCTGCCCCCACTTGTGCGTCGGCCCGCCTATATACAGAAACAGAAGACGGCCAACAGTAGAGTGGCAGTGGGGTTACAAGCCACCAGATGGATAGGGCTTCGCTTAAGGGGTGGGGTCCTTAGCCTTAGGCCTGTGGAGTTTCAAAGCCGAGCTGTCCCATAGGACTTCCTGAAATTCTGTCTCTAGAGCACTTGAAATGTGGCCAGTGGGAATGAGAAACTGAATCTTTCAGATTAATTCAACTGAAACTGCCACACGGGACGTGCACTATCGTATGGGGCAGCACAGTCATAGAGGGCCCTTGGATGTTCATGGACATTTTGTAAACCTTTGACATGGGATGTGTGTGTGTGTGTGTGTGTGTGTGCGCGCGCGCGCTGTGTATTTCTGGGAAGTGAGTCCGTGGCTTTCATCAGCTTCTGCTAACTACGGAAGAGGTCAGGACCTGCAGCTTTATGGCTTTGGGAGAAAGGAAGCAAGGTGAGGGAGGTGAGTGTGGCCTCTGGTAACCACTGCGGTTGCCCCTTTCTGCGTTTGTCTGTGGCTGGCTTCTCGGGATGAGCTCCTACGTCGTTGACTTCTTCCCAGCAGGCTAGGACCGCTAGCCCAAAGCGCGCTGGTGTGAAGCTCAGACTCTGATGCATCCTGCGGTTTTATATTTTTTAAGATCTTCTTTATTTGGCAGAGAGAGACAGAGCGCCGAAGCAGAGGGAGCAACAGAGGGAGAGTGAGAAGCAGGCTCCCACTGAGCAGGGGACCTGATGCGGGGCTCTGTCCCACGACTCGGGGTTCACGGCCTGAGCCAAAGGAGATGCTCAACCGCTGAGCCACCCAGGCGCCCCTCTCTCTGTGTCTCTCATGAATCAATCAATGCAATCCTTTTTAGGAAAGGAATAGAGTGTGACCCTTGAACTCGGGGGTGTGAGCATGAGCCCCTCGTTCAGTGCAGAGAGGACTCAGAGGACAAATAAGCTTTTTACAAAGGGAGCACCTTTTAAGTGCGCAGCGCCCATTCTAGGCCTCCCACCACAGTCCAGCCACTAGCTTTCTGTCATATCTTATGGACATTTTAAAAACTTTCTATGAAATAGTTCATCGCATGGATGTCTCGCACTTTATGAAAACAACCGGCTCTTTTGGATAGAGCCCTTGGTTCCACATCTCCAAACCTCTAAGTCACGCTTGATGGAAACGCCTGGGCACGCAGACCCACTTGCTGTATGTTTTAGACCCGTGACAACGGATGAGCTGGAACACTGGGCCGGGTCCCCTGAAAGGGGAGTCACTGGAGAACGGTCTAAAGATATGAACGGAGAAGAGACAGCTCAGAGAATTCGGAAGAGCAAGTGCCCTGAGGTTTTAGGAGTCAATACCTTAGAGCAGACGCCATATCTGAGGTGGAGTCTCAGTGTGAATGAGGGTGAGGGGGTCCCCGGTTGCTACTCCTTCTGCCCTAGGACAGGAACAGCTTCCTCGCAGCTCTGCAGAAGCAGCTTCTGCACGCGGCTGTGGATCTCCTGGGCCAGGAGGGCCAGGAGCTGCACGGACACCAAGGGACCTAGGACCCGTTCCAGGGTGCGCATCTCGGGCCGAAGCCACCGACCGCTGGCAAAGCTCCAGGAGCCGCCTGACGGTTTCCTGGGGCCCAGCGGCACGATCCACAGGGGCAGGTAGGAGGCCACCAGGCTGCGCCCTCCAGCTGGGCTGGGCTGGGCTGGGCTGGGGGCAGCTCCTGGCGGCAGGTGCAGTAACTCCCGGGCTGTCACAGTCAGGAGGCCTTTGGCTCCTGAGAGCACGGGCCAGACGCCAGGGTCAGGTTCCGAGCCCTCGTGACCCCGAAAGCAGGCGCGACCGCCGCCGACCAAGGAGCCCGCGCCCGGGGCGGGCTGGCGGGCGCCAGACCTTGAAAAGCAGGTGCACGACCGCCGTGCCCCGGGCTCCCACTCACAGCCCGGAGGGGCCGCGGCCTGTGTGGCTTCGGGGAGTGGGGCTCCCGCCCCCTCGACCCGATTCTGCGCGGCCTTGGGAGGCCCCATCGCGGGCGGCTGTCTCCTCTCTGTCCGGGACCCACGCACCACTAGGCCCTGCTCCCACCAGGGAAGTGGCAGCAGCCCTAAAGTCTGGCGTCCGAACACCAAGGGCTCCAGCTGAGCTGCGGACCAACGTGTGCACCACTTGGCCTCAGTGACAGCCTCTGCCTGGCGCCGGCTCAGCCAGGAGGGAAAAAATGGGACCCCAGCCGCGGGGCGGGGACTGGCCCAGCCCCGCCCCGCCCCGCCCCGCCCCGCCCGCCAGGGACCAATTGGAAGACAAGAGGCGGGGCGGCGAGGCCAACCCCAGCCCCCACGAGCCCTCTGCTGGCGGCCCAGGGCGGAGAGGAGAGCACCGGGCTAGCCAGGTGGAAGCTCAGGTGTCCAAGGGAAGAAAGTAGGAAGGTAGCTCAAGGCCACTGGGACCCGCCAGACCAAGGTCAGAGGCATCAGCCCAGGAGAGCTTCTGAAAGTGCCAACTGTCCAGCTCCTGCGAGATGCGGTGCGTCAGGGTGTCGGGGTGTCGGGAAGGGGGGCCCCAGAGACGTGCAGTGTTCCGTGCAGGGCCTCCCAGGAAATTCTCCCTGCACTGAGACGTTTGAGAATCAGCGACCTGGGCGGAAGAGCCCGAGGGGGTCCCCACCGCTCCGGTTCCTCTCGACTGGACGGCAGAGAAGCCCTCGCTAGGATCAAAAACGGGGGATGTGCCACCCAGGCAGCCCCTGGGCTCTGGAAGCGCTTCAGACCGGAAACGGGGACGCTTCCGAAGCGGCAGGAGGCCCGACCCACGTCAGCGTCGTCTGGGGCCCAGCCTCGTCTGGGGCCCTGGCGGCGGGGCGGGAGGCTCAGGGCCTGCCCAGGAGCTGGAGTCCGCAGGGCGGGCACTGCCGGCCTGGGAAAGTGGTGCGCCCCGACGCAGTACCTGTCTGAGCCACCGGAGGGCGCGTGGGTCTCTGGGACGCGGGAGGCGCGGCTCCCCGCGCGCGTGCCTGGACCAAGGACCCGGGGCGCGCGCGAGGACGGAGGACTGGCACGTAGAGGAACGATGGGCGCGTGGACGAAGGACGCGTGGCGAGCGCGGGGACAAAGGACACGCGGGGGCGCGGGGACAGAGGACAGGCGCGTGGAAGAATGATGGGCGCGTGGACGAGCACGGGCGGCGGGCGCGAGGACGAGGACGAGCGACACGTGGGGGGCGCGTGGCCAGAGGGCGGGCGCGTGGACGGAAGATGGGCGGCGGGTGCGTGGACGAAGGACACGCGCGGCCCGCCCCTGTCCCGCCCGCCGGACTCCCTGCCGCCGCTCCCTGCGCCCCAGGCCGGGCCTTGCCCAGGTTGTCTGGGGCGAGGAGCGCCCGGCGGGGCCCTGGGTCATCCTGGTGGGGAGCGCGCCCGCACCCGCACCCGCACCCGCACCCGCACCCGCCCCGGCGCCCCGGCAGCTGCCTGGTAACCGGATTTTGGACGTTCCCGAGACGCGTGGCCCTCGCTTTTCCCCGAGTGCGTGCCCGCTTTGCACGCAGCCTTCTTATCCCGGGGCCGAGTGAGCGCGGGCTCGCTCAGGCGGCTTTGGGGAGAAGCCGCGGTGCATGCAGTGAGGCTGCCCTGCGGGAGAGCGCATGGAGGGACGGCCGGACCATCTGGGCCCTCCCTGGTGGTCGTGCTGGAGGGTTGGGGCCCGTGTGGGGAGGGCTGCCAGCTCTGAGGCCCAGCACGGTCAGGGCACGTATGTCCACAGCCCAAGCGGCCCGCTTCCTGGATGCCTCGGAGCCGCGAGGAAGGCTCGGGGCTGAGGGCGGGCGACCGCGCACGCTCTCAAGGAATGGGTGCTCGCGAGCAATCCCCCTGCAGGAGCGCTTCCTCTGGGCCAGGCCGGCCTGCTGCCCGTGGCTTCCGTGCAGCTGCATGCGCCGCCGCGGGAAACCTGGGGAAACTGAAGGTTCAAGGAGAGACCCTGGGCGTCCTTGCAGATACCTTCCCCGAGGTGGGGGGAGGGGGGGCAGAGGCGCGGCGGCGGGCGGGGCCTGAGCGGCTCAGTTGCTTGAGCTTGGGATCCTGGGGGTCAGCTCAGGCCCTCAACTCAGGGTCCTGAGGTCAGTCTCTCCCTCCCTCTCCCTCTGCCACCCGCCCTCCCTCAAGGGAAGAAATCATTCCTTGTGCAAAAGAAACTTGCCCAGGGATGGGGTGGGAACAGCGCTGTCTTCCAAGACTGGGCAGGAAGAGTCCTGAGTCGTTTTCTGTTTCATGGCCTCCAGGGACGAGGCCGGGGACCCCAGGGCTGTGAGCAAAGAGAGGGAGAGCATGTGGGGGGCGCGGGTGGGGGCCGGTACAGGTCTGGAGACCTGTGCTGACGTGCACGTGACCACCCCTGTGTCCACCAGCCTGGCCCCAGACGTTGCACTAAGAACCTTTGGATGTTGCTACACGTGAGCATTGCAAGGGCTATCCACTCTAGCCCGGTCGCCATAACCCTCTGGCATATTCTGTGTGACCTGGGACGCGTCATTCAGTGCTCCTGAGCCACAAGCCTCAGGCCCCTCCTCTGGACTCCGGGCATGAGCTTTGGGTGAGGGCTGGGGGACCCGGCCTATGCATACGCTGCCCCCACTTGTGCGTCGGCCCGCCTATATACAGAAACAGAAGACGGCCAACAGTAGAGTGGCAGTGGGGTTACAAGCCACCAGATGGATAGGGCTTCGCTTAAGGGGTGGGGTCCTTAGCCTTAGGCCTGTGGAGTTTCAAAGCCGAGCTGTCCCATAGGACTTCCTGAAATTCTGTCTCTAGAGCACTTGAAATGTGGCCAGTGGGAATGAGAAACTGAATCTTTCAGATTAATTCAACTGAAACTGCCACACGGGACGTGCACTATCGTATGGGGCAGCACAGTCATAGAGGGCCCTTGGATGTTCATGGACATTTTGTAAACCTTTGACATGGGATGTGTGTGTGTGTGTGTGTGTGTGCGCGCGCGCTGTGTATTTCTGGGAAGTGAGTCCGTGGCTTTCATCAGCTTCTGCTAACTACGGAAGAGGTCAGGACCTGCAGCTTTATGGCTTTGGGAGAAAGGAAGCAAGGTGAGGGAGGTGAGTGTGGCCTCTGGTAACCACTGCGGTTGCCCCTTTCTGCGTTTGTCTGTGGCTGGCTTCTCGGGATGAGCTCCTACGTCGTTGACTTCTTCCCAGCAGGCTAGGACCGCTAGCCCAAAGCGCGCTGGTGTGAAGCTCAGACTCTGATGCATCCTGCGGTTTTATATTTTTTAAGATCTTCTTTATTTGGCAGAGAGAGACAGAGCGCCGAAGCAGAGGGAGCAACAGAGGGAGAGTGAGAAGCAGGCTCCCACTGAGCAGGGGACCTGATGCGGGGCTCTGTCCCACGACTCGGGGTTCACGGCCTGAGCCAAAGGAGATGCTCAACCGCTGAGCCACCCAGGCGCCCCTCTCTCTGTGTCTCTCATGAATCAATCAATGCAATCCTTTTTAGGAAAGGAATAGAGTGTGACCCTTGAACTCGGGGGTGTGAGCATGAGCCCCTCGTTCAGTGCAGAGAGGACTCAGAGGACAAATAAGCTTTTTACAAAGGGAGCACCTTTTAAGTGCGCAGCGCCCATTCTAGGCCTCCCACCACAGTCCAGCCACTAGCTTTCTGTCATATCTTATGGACATTTTAAAAACTTTCTATGAAATAGTTCATCGCATGGATGTCTCGCACTTTATGAAAACAACCGGCTCTTTTGGATAGAGCCCTTGGTTCCACATCTCCAAACCTCTAAGTCACGCTTGATGGAAACGCCTGGGCACGCAGACCCACTTGCTGTATGTTTTAGACCCGTGACAACGGATGAGCTGGAACACTGGGCCGGGTCCCCTGAAAGGGGAGTCACTGGAGAACGGTCTAAAGATATGAACGGAGAAGAGACAGCTCAGAGAATTCGGAAGAGCAAGTGCCCTGAGGTTTTAGGAGTCAATACCTTAGAGCAGACGCCATATCTGAGGTGGAGTCTCAGTGTGAATGAGGGTGAGGGGGTCCCCGGTTGCTACTCCTTCTGCCCTAGGACAGGAACAGCTTCCTCGCAGCTCTGCAGAAGCAGCTTCTGCACGCGGCTGTGGATCTCCTGGGCCAGGAGGGCCAGGAGCTGCACGGACACCAAGGGACCTAGGACCCGTTCCAGGGTGCGCATCTCGGGCCGAAGCCACCGACCGCTGGCAAAGCTCCAGGAGCCGCCTGACGGTTTCCTGGGGCCCAGCGGCACGATCCACAGGGGCAGGTAGGAGGCCACCAGGCTGCGCCCTCCAGCTGGGCTGGGCTGGGCTGGGGGCAGCTCCTGGCGGCAGGTGCAGTAACTCCCGGGCTGTCACAGTCAGGAGGCCTTTGGCTCCTGAGAGCACGGGCCAGACGCCAGGGTCAGGTTCCGAGCCCTCGTGACCCCGAAAGCAGGCGCGACCGCCGCCGACCAAGGAGCCCGCGCCCGGGGCGGGCTGGCGGGCGCCAGACCTTGAAAAGCAGGTGCACGACCGCCGTGCCCCGGGCTCCCACTCACAGCCCGGAGGGGCCGCGGCCTGTGTGGCTTCGGGGAGTGGGGCTCCCGCCCCCTCGACCCGATTCTGCGCGGCCTTGGGAGGCCCCATCGCGGGCGGCTGTCTCCTCTCTGTCCGGGACCCACGCACCACTAGGCCCTGCTCCCACCAGGGAAGTGGCAGCAGCCCTAAAGTCTGGCGTCCGAACACCAAGGGCTCCAGCTGAGCTGCGGACCAACGTGTGCACCACTTGGCCTCAGTGACAGCCTCTGCCTGGCGCCGGCTCAGCCAGGAGGGAAAAAATGGGACCCCAGCCGCGGGGCGGGGACTGGCCCAGCCCCGCCCCGCCCCGCCCCGCCCCGCCCGCCAGGGACCAATTGGAAGACAAGAGGCGGGGCGGCGAGGCCAACCCCAGCCCCCACGAGCCCTCTGCTGGCGGCCCAGGGCGGAGAGGAGAGCACCGGGCTAGCCAGGTGGAAGCTCAGGTGTCCAAGGGAAGAAAGTAGGAAGGTAGCTCAAGGCCACTGGGACCCGCCAGACCAAGGTCAGAGGCATCAGCCCAGGAGAGCTTCTGAAAGTGCCAACTGTCCAGCTCCTGCGAGATGCGGTGCGTCAGGGTGTCGGGGTGTCGGGAAGGGGGGCCCCAGAGACGTGCAGTGTTCCGTGCAGGGCCTCCCAGGAAATTCTCCCTGCACTGAGACGTTTGAGAATCAGCGACCTGGGCGGAAGAGCCCGAGGGGGTCCCCACCGCTCCGGTTCCTCTCGACTGGACGGCAGAGAAGCCCTCGCTAGGATCAAAAACGGGGGATGTGCCACCCAGGCAGCCCCTGGGCTCTGGAAGCGCTTCAGACCGGAAACGGGGACGCTTCCGAAGCGGCAGGAGGCCCGACCCACGTCAGCGTCGTCTGGGGCCCAGCCTCGTCTGGGGCCCTGGCGGCGGGGCGGGAGGCTCAGGGCCTGCCCAGGAGCTGGAGTCCGCAGGGCGGGCACTGCCGGCCTGGGAAAGTGGTGCGCCCCGACGCAGTACCTGTCTGAGCCACCGGAGGGCGCGTGGGTCTCTGGGACGCGGGAGGCGCGGCTCCCCGCGCGCGTGCCTGGACCAAGGACCCGGGGCGCGCGCGAGGACGGAGGACTGGCACGTAGAGGAACGATGGGCGCGTGGACGAAGGACGCGTGGCGAGCGCGGGGACAAAGGACACGCGGGGGCGCGGGGACAGAGGACAGGCGCGTGGAAGAATGATGGGCGCGTGGACGAGCACGGGCGGCGGGCGCGAGGACGAGGACGAGCGACACGTGGGGGGCGCGTGGCCAGAGGGCGGGCGCGTGGACGGAAGATGGGCGGCGGGTGCGTGGACGAAGGACACGCGCGGCCCGCCCCTGTCCCGCCCGCCGGACTCCCTGCCGCCGCTCCCTGCGCCCCAGGCCGGGCCTTGCCCAGGTTGTCTGGGGCGAGGAGCGCCCGGCGGGGCCCTGGGTCATCCTGGTGGGGAGCGCGCCCGCACCCGCACCCGCACCCGCACCCGCACCCGCACCCGCCCCGGCGCCCCGGCAGCTGCCTGGTAACCGGATTTTGGACGTTCCCGAGACGCGTGGCCCTCGCTTTTCCCCGAGTGCGTGCCCGCTTTGCACGCAGCCTTCTTATCCCGGGGCCGAGTGAGCGCGGGCTCGCTCAGGCGGCTTTGGGGAGAAGCCGCGGTGCATGCAGTGAGGCTGCCCTGCGGGAGAGCGCATGGAGGGACGGCCGGACCATCTGGGCCCTCCCTGGTGGTCGTGCTGGAGGGTTGGGGCCCGTGTGGGGAGGGCTGCCAGCTCTGAGGCCCAGCACGGTCAGGGCACGTATGTCCACAGCCCAAGCGGCCCGCTTCCTGGATGCCTCGGAGCCGCGAGGAAGGCTCGGGGCTGAGGGCGGGCGACCGCGCACGCTCTCAAGGAATGGGTGCTCGCGAGCAATCCCCCTGCAGGAGCGCTTCCTCTGGGCCAGGCCGGCCTGCTGCCCGTGGCTTCCGTACAGCTGCATGCGCCGCCGCGGGAAACCTGGGGAAACTGAAGGTTCAAGGAGAGACCCTGGGCGTCCTTGCAGATACCTTCCCCGAGGTGGGGGGAGGGGGGGCAGAGGCGCGGCGGCGGGCGGGGCCTGAGCGGCTCAGTTGCTTGAGCTTGGGATCCTGGGGGTCAGCTCAGGCCCTCAACTCAGGGTCCTGAGGTCAGGATCTCCCGCGCTTGTCAGTCTCTCCCTCCCTCTCCTTCTGCCACCCGCCCTCCCTCAAGGGAAGAAATCATTCCTTGTGCAAAAGAAACTTGCCCAGGGATGGGGTGGGAACAGCGCTGTCTTCCAAGACTGGGCAGGAAGAGTCCTGAGTCGTTTTCTGTTTCATGGCCTCCAGGGACGAGGCCGGGGACCCCAGGGCTGTGAGCAAAGAGAGGGAGAGCATGTGGGGGGCGCGGGTGGGGGCCGGTACAGGTCTGGAGACCTGTGCTGACGTGCACGTGACCACCCCTGTGTCCACCAGCCTGGCCCCAGACGTTGCACTAAGAACCTTTGGATGTTGCTACACGTGAGCATTGCAAGGGCTATCCACTCTAGCCCGGTCGCCATAACCCTCTGGCATATTCTGTGTGACCTGGGACGCGTCATTCAGTGCTCCTGAGCCACAAGCCTCAGGCCCCTCCTCTGGACTCCGGGCATGAGCTTTGGGTGAGGGCTGGGGGACCGGCCTATGCATACGCTGCCCCCACTTGTGCGTCGGCCCGCCTATATACAGAAACAGAAGACGGCCAACAGTAGAGTGGCAGTGGGGTTACAAGCCACCAGATGGATAGGGCTTCGCTTAAGGGGTGGGGTCCTTAGCCTTAGGCCTGTGGAGTTTCAAAGCCGAGCTGTCCCATAGGACTTCCTGAAATTCTGTCTCTAGAGCACTTGAAATGTGGCCAGTGGGAATGAGAAACTGAATCTTTCAGATTAATTCAACTGAAACTGCCACACGGGACGTGCACTATCGTATGGGGCAGCACAGTCATAGAGGGCCCTTGGATGTTCATGGACATTTTGTAAACCTTTGACATGGGATGTGTGTGTGTGTGTGTGTGTGTGTGTGCGCGCGCGCGCTGTGTATTTCTGGGAAGTGAGTCCGTGGCTTTCATCAGCTTCTGCTAACTACGGAAGAGGTCAGGACCTGCAGCTTTATGGCTTTGGGAGAAAGGAAGCAAGGTGAGGGAGGTGAGTGTGGCCTCTGGTAACCACTGCGGTTGCCCCTTTCTGCGTTTGTCTGTGGCTGGCTTCTCGGGATGAGCTCCTACGTCGTTGACTTCTTCCCAGCAGGCTAGGACCCCTAGCCCAAAGCGCTCTGGTGTGAAGCTCAGACTCTGATGCATCCTGCGGTTTTATATTTTTTAAGATCTTCTTTATTTGGCAGAGAGATACAGAGCGCAGAAGCAGAGGGAGCAACAGAGGGAGAGTGAGAAGCAGGCTCCCACTGAGCAGGGGACCTGATGCGGGGCTCTGTCCCACGACTCGGGGTTCACGGCCTGAGCCAAAGGAGATGCTCAACCGCTGAGCCACCCAGGCGCCCCTCTCTCTGTGTCTCTCATGAATCAATCAATGCAATCCTTTTTAGGAAAGGAATAGAGTGTGACCCTTGAACTCGGGGGTGTGAGCATGAGCCCCTCGTTCAGTGCAGACAGGACTCAGAGGCAAATAAGCTTTTTACAAAGGGAGCACCTTTTAAGTGCGCAGCGCCCATTCTAGCCCTCCCACCACAGTCCAGCCACTAGCTTTCTGTCGTATCTTATGGACATTTTAAAAACTTTCTATGAAATAGTTCATCGCATGGATGTCTCGCACTTTATGAAAACAACCGGCTCTTTTGGATAGAGCCCTTGGTTCCACATCTCCAAACCTCTAAGTCACGCTTGATGGAAACGCCTGGGCACGCAGACCCACTTGCTGTATGTTTTAGACCCGTGACAACGGATGAGCTGGAACACTGGGCCGGGTCCCCTGAAAGGGGAGTCACTGGAGAACGGTCTAAAGATATGAACGGAGAAGAGACAGCTCAGAGAATTCGGAAGAGCAAGTGCCCTGAGGTTTTAGGAGTCAATACCTTAGAGCAGACGCCATATCTGAGGTGGAGTCTCAGTGTGAATGAGGGCGAGGGGGTCCCCGGTTGCTACTCCTTCTGCCCTAGGACAGGAACAGCTTCCTCGCAGCTCTGCAGAAGCAGCTTCTGCACGCGGCTGTGGATCTCCTGGGCCAGGAGGGCCAGGAGCTGCACGGACACCAAGGGACCTAGGACCCGTTCCAGGGTGCGCATCTCGGGCCGAAGCCACCGACCGCTGGCAAAGCTCCAGGAGCCGCCTGACGGTTTCCTGGGGCCCAGCGGCACGATCCACAGGGGCAGGTAGGAGGCCACCAGGCTGCGCCCTCCAGCTGGGCTGGGCTGGGCTGGGCTGGGGGCAGCTCCTGGCGGCAGGTGCAGTAACTCCCGGGCTGTCACAGTCAGGAGGCCTTTGGCTCCTGGGAGCACGGGCCAGACGCCAGGGTCAGGTTCCGAGCCCTCGTGACCCCGAAAGCAGGCGCGACCGCCGCCGACCAAGGAGCCCGCGCCCGGGGCGGGCTGGCGGGCGCCAGACCTTGAAAAGCAGGTGCACGACCGCCGTGCCCCGGGCTCCCACTCACAGCCCGGAGGGGCCGCGGCCTGTGTGGCTTCGGGGAGTGGGGCTCCCGCCCCCTCGACCCGATTCTGCGCGGCCTTGGGAGGCCCCATCGCGGGCGGCTGTCTCCTCTCTGTCCGGGACCCACGCACCACTAGGCCCTGCTCCCACCAGGGAAGTGGCAGCAGCCCTAAAGTCTGGCGTCCGAACACCAAGGGCTCCAGCTGAGCTGCGGACCAACGTGTGCACCACTTGGCCTCAGTGACAGCCTCTGCCTGGCGCCGGCTCAGCCAGGAGGGAAAAAATGGGACCCCAGCCGCGGGGCGGGGACTGGCCCAGCCCCGCCCCGCCCCGCCCCGCCCCGCCCGCCAGGGACCAATTGGAAGACAAGAGGCGGGGCGGCGAGGCCAACCCCAGCCCCCACGAGCCCTCTGCTGGCGGCCCAGGGCGGAGAGGAGAGCACCGGGCTAGCCAGGTGGAAGCTCAGGTGTCCAAGGGAAGAAAGTAGGAAGGTAGCTCAAGGCCACTGGGACCCGCCAGACCAAGGTCAGAGGCATCAGCCCAGGAGAGCTTCTGAAAGTGCCAACTGTCCAGCTCCTGCGAGATGCGGTGCGTCAGGGTGTCGGGGTGTCGGGAAGGGGGGCCCCAGAGACGTGCAGTGTTCCGTGCAGGGCCTCCCAGGAAATTCTCCCTGCACTGAGACGTTTGAGAATCAGCGACCTGGGCGGAAGAGCCCGAGGGGGTCCCCACCGCTCCGGTTCCTCTCGACTGGACGGCAGAGAAGCCCTCGCTAGGATCAAAAACGGGGGATGTGCCACCCAGGCAGCCCCTGGGCTCTGGAAGCGCTTCAGACCGGAAACGGGGACGCTTCCGAAGCGGCAGGAGGCCCGACCCACGTCAGCGTCGTCTGGGGCCCAGCCTCGTCTGGGGCCCTGGCGGCGGGGCGGGAGGCTCAGGGCCTGCCCAGGAGCTGGAGTCCGCAGGGCGGGCACTGCCGGCCTGGGAAAGTGGTGCGCCCCGACGCAGTACCTGTCTGAGCCACCGGAGGGCGCGTGGGTCTCTGGGACGCGGGAGGCGCGGCTCCCCGCGCGCGTGCCTGGACCAAGGACCCGGGGCGCGCGCGAGGACGGAGGACTGGCACGTAGAGGAACGATGGGCGCGTGGACGAAGGACGCGTGGCGAGCGCGGGGACAAAGGACACGCGGGGGCGCGGGGACAGAGGACAGGCGCGTGGAAGAATGATGGGCGCGTGGACGAGCACGGGCGGCGGGCGCGAGGACGAGGACGAGCGACACGTGGGGGGCGCGTGGCCAGAGGGCGGGCGCGTGGACGGAAGATGGGCGGCGGGTGCGTGGACGAAGGACACGCGCGGCCCGCCCCTGTCCCGCCCGCCGGACTCCCTGCCGCCGCTCCCTGCGCCCCAGGCCGGGCCTTGCCCAGGTTGTCTGGGGCGAGGAGCGCCCGGCGGGGCCCTGGGTCATCCTGGTGGGGAGCGCGCCCGCACCCGCACCCGCACCCGCACCCGCACCCGCACCCGCCCCGGCGCCCCGGCAGCTGCCTGGTAACCGGATTTTGGACGTTCCCGAGACGCGTGGCCCTCGCTTTTCCCCGAGTGCGTGCCCGCTTTGCACGCAGCCTTCTTATCCCGGGGCCGAGTGAGCGCGGGCTCGCTCAGGCGGCTTTGGGGAGAAGCCGCGGTGCATGCAGTGAGGCTGCCCTGCGGGAGAGCGCATGGAGGGACGGCCGGACCATCTGGGCCCTCCCTGGTGGTCGTGCTGGAGGGTTGGGGCCCGTGTGGGGAGGGCTGCCAGCTCTGAGGCCCAGCACGGTCAGGGCACGTATGTCCACAGCCCAAGCGGCCCGCTTCCTGGATGCCTCGGAGCCGCGAGGAAGGCTCGGGGCTGAGGGCGGGCGACCGCGCACGCTCTCAAGGAATGGGTGCTCGCGAGCAATCCCCCTGCAGGAGCGCTTCCTCTGGGCCAGGCCGGCCTGCTGCCCGTGGCTTCCGTGCAGCTGCATGCGCCGCCGCGGGAAACCTGGGGAAACTGAAGGTTCAAGGAGAGACCCTGGGCGTCCTTGCAGATACCTTCCCCGAGGTGGGGGGAGGGGGGGCAGAGGCGCGGCGGCGGGCGGGGCCTGAGCGGCTCAGTTGCTTGAGCTTGGGATCCTGGGGGTCAGCTCAGGCCCTCAACTCAGGGTCCTGAGGTCAGGATCTCCCGCGCTTCTCAGTCTCTCCCTCCCTCTCCCTCTGCCACCCGCCCTCCCTCAAGGGAAGAAATCATTCCTTGTGCAAAAGAAAGTTGCCCAGGGATGGGGTGGGAACAGCGCTGTCTTCCAAGACTGGGCAGGAAGAGTCCTGAGTCGTTTTCTGTTTCATGGCCTCCAGGGACGAGGCCGGGGACCCCAGGGCTGTGAGCAAAGAGAGGGAGAGCATGTGGGGGGCGCGGGTGGGGGCCGGTACAGGTCTGGAGACCTGTGCTGACGTGCACGTGACCACCCCTGTGTCCACCAGCCTGGCCCCAGACGTTGCACTAAGAACCTTTGGATGTTGCTACACGTGAGCATTGCAAGGGCTATCCACTCTAGCCCGGTCGCCATAACCCTCTGGCATATTCTGTGTGACCTGGGACGCGTCATTCAGTGCTCCTGAGCCACAAGCCTCAGGCCCCTCCTCTGGACTCCGGGCATGAGCTTTGGGTGAGGGCTGGGGGACCCGGCCTATGCATACGCTGCCCCCACTTGTGCGTCGGCCCGCCTATATACAGAAACAGAAGACGGCCAACAGTAGAGTGGCAGTGGGGTTACAAGCCACCAGATGGATAGGGCTTCGCTTAAGGGGTGGGGTCCTTAGCCTTAGGCCTGTGGAGTTTCAAAGCCGAGCTGTCCCATAGGACTTCCTGAAATTCTGTCTCTAGAGCACTTGAAATGTGGCCAGTGGGAATGAGAAACTGAATCTTTCAGATTAATTCAACTGAAACTGCCACACGGGACGTGCACTATCGTATGGGGCAGCACAGTCATAGAGGGCCCTTGGATGTTCATGGACATTTTGTAAACCTTTGACATGGGATGTGTGTGTGTGTGTGTGTGTGTGTGTGTGCGCGCGCGCTGTGTATTTCTGGGAAGTGAGTCCGTGGCTTTCATCAGCTTCTGCTAACTACGGAAGAGGTCAGGACCTGCAGCTTTATGGCTTTGGGAGAAAGGAAGCAAGGTGAGGGAGGTGAGTGTGGCCTCTGGTAACCACTGCGGTTGCCCCTTTCTGCGTTTGTCTGTGGCTGGCTTCTCGGGATGAGCTCCTACGTCGTTGACTTCTTCCCAGCAGGCTAGGACCGCTAGCCCAAAGCGCGCTGGTGTGAAGCTCAGACTCTGATGCATCCTGCGGTTTTATATTTTTTAAGATCTTCTTTATTTGGCAGAGAGAGACAGAGCGCCGAAGCAGAGGGAGCAACAGAGGGAGAGTGAGAAGCAGGCTCCCACTGAGCAGGGGACCTGATGCGGGGCTCTGTCCCACGACTCGGGGTTCACGGCCTGAGCCAAAGGAGATGCTCAACCGCTGAGCCACCCAGGCGCCCCTCTCTCTGTGTCTCTCATGAATCAATCAATGCAATCCTTTTTAGGAAAGGAATAGAGTGTGACCCTTGAACTCGGGGGTGTGAGCATGAGCCCCTCGTTCAGTGCAGAGAGGACTCAGAGGACAAATAAGCTTTTTACAAAGGGAGCACCTTTTAAGTGCGCAGCGCCCATTCTAGGCCTCCCACCACAGTCCAGCCACTAGCTTTCTGTCATATCTTATGGACATTTTAAAAACTTTCTATGAAATAGTTCATCGCATGGATGTCTCGCACTTTATGAAAACAACCGGCTCTTTTGGATAGAGCCCTTGGTTCCACATCTCCAAACCTCTAAGTCACGCTTGATGGAAACGCCTGGGCACGCAGACCCACTTGCTGTATGTTTTAGACCCGTGACAACGGATGAGCTGGAACACTGGGCCGGGTCCCCTGAAAGGGGAGTCACTGGAGAACGGTCTAAAGATATGAACGGAGAAGAGACAGCTCAGAGAATTCGGAAGAGCAAGTGCCCTGAGGTTTTAGGAGTCAATACCTTAGAGCAGACGCCATATCTGAGGTGGAGTCTCAGTGTGAATGAGGGTGAGGGGGTCCCCGGTTGCTACTCCTTCTGCCCTAGGACAGGAACAGCTTCCTCGCAGCTCTGCAGAAGCAGCTTCTGCACGCGGCTGTGGATCTCCTGGGCCAGGAGGGCCAGGAGCTGCACGGACACCAAGGGACCTAGGACCCGTTCCAGGGTGCGCATCTCGGGCCGAAGCCACCGACCGCTGGCAAAGCTCCAGGAGCCGCCTGACGGTTTCCTGGGGCCCAGCGGCACGATCCACAGGGGCAGGTAGGAGGCCACCAGGCTGCGCCCTCCAGCTGGGCTGGGCTGGGCTGGGCTGGGGGCAGCTCCTGGCGGCAGGTGCAGTAACTCCCGGGCTGTCACAGTCAGGAGGCCTTTGGCTCCTGAGAGCACGGGCCAGACGCCAGGGTCAGGTTCCGAGCCCTCGTGACCCCGAAAGCAGGCGCGACCGCCGCCGACCAAGGAGCCCGCGCCCGGGGCGGGCTGGCGGGCGCCAGACCTTGAAAAGCAGGTGCACGACCGCCGTGCCCCGGGCTCCCACTCACAGCCCGGAGGGGCCGCGGCCTGTGTGGCTTCGGGGAGTGGGGCTCCCGCCCCCTCGACCCGATTCTGCGCGGCCTTGGGAGGCCCCATCGCGGGCGGCTGTCTCCTCTCTGTCCGGGACCCACGCACCACTAGGCCCTGCTCCCACCAGGGAAGTGGCAGCAGCCCTAAAGTCTGGCGTCCGAACACCAAGGGCTCCAGCTGAGCTGCGGACCAACGTGTGCACCACTTGGCCTCAGTGACAGCCTCTGCCTGGCGCCGGCTCAGCCAGGAGGGAAAAAATGGGACCCCAGCCGCGGGGCGGGGACTGGCCCAGCCCCGCCCCGCCCCGCCCCGCCCCGCCCGCCAGGGACCAATTGGAAGACAAGAGGCGGGGCGGCGAGGCCAACCCTAGGCCCCACGAGCCCTCTGCTGGCGGCCCAGGGCGGAGAGGAGAGCACCGGGCTAGCCAGGTGGAAGCTCAGGTGTCCAAGGGAAGAAAGTAGGAAGGTAGCTCAAGGCCACTGGGACCCGCCAGACCAAGGTCAGAGGCATCAGCCCAGGAGAGCTTCTGAAAGTGCCAACTGTCCAGCTCCTGCGAGATGCGGTGCGTCAGGGTGTCGGGGTGTCGGGAAGGGGGGCCCCAGAGACGTGCAGTGTTCCGTGCAGGGCCTCCCAGGAAATTCTCCCTGCACTGAGACGTTTGAGAATCAGCGACCTGGGCGGAAGAGCCCGAGGGGGTCCCCACCGCTCCGGTTCCTCTCGACTGGACGGCAGAGAAGCCCTCGCTAGGATCAAAAACGGGGGATGTGCCACCCAGGCAGCCCCTGGGCTCTGGAAGCGCTTCAGACCGGAAACGGGGACGCTTCCGAAGCGGCAGGAGGCCCGACCCACGTCAGCGTCGTCTGGGGCCCAGCCTCGTCTGGGGCCCTGGCGGCGGGGCGGGAGGCTCAGGGCCTGCCCAGGAGCTGGAGTCCGCAGGGCGGGCACTGCCGGCCTGGGAAAGTGGTGCGCCCCGACGCAGTACCTGTCTGAGCCACCGGAGGGCGCGTGGGTCTCTGGGACGCGGGAGGCGCGGCTCCCCGCGCGCGTGCCTGGACCAAGGACCCGGGGCGCGCGCGAGGACGGAGGACTGGCACGTAGAGGAACGATGGGCGCGTGGACGAAGGACGCGTGGCGAGCGCGGGGACAAAGGACACGCGGGGGCGCGGGGACAGAGGACAGGCGCGTGGAAGAATGATGGGCGCGTGGACGAGCACGGGCGGCGGGCGCGAGGACGAGGACGAGCGACACGTGGGGGGCGCGTGGCCAGAGGGCGGGCGCGTGGACGGAAGATGGGCGGCGGGTGCGTGGACGAAGGACACGCGCGGCCCGCCCCTGTCCCGCCCGCCGGACTCCCTGCCGCCGCTCCCTGCGCCCCAGGCCGGGCCTTGCCCAGGTTGTCTGGGGCGAGGAGCGCCCGGCGGGGCCCTGGGTCATCCTGGTGGGGAGCGCGCCCGCACCCGCACCCGCACCCGCACCCGCACCCGCACCCGCCCCGGCGCCCTGGCAGCTGCCTGGTAACCGGATTTTGGACGTTCCCGAGACGCGTGGCCCTCGCTTTTCCCCGAGTGCGTGCCCGCTTTGCACGCAGCCTTCTTATCCCGGGGCCGAGTGAGCGCGGGCTCGCTCAGGCGGCTTTGGGGAGAAGCCGCGGTGCATGCAGTGAGGCTGCCCTGCGGGAGAGCGCATGGAGGGACGGCCGGACCATCTGGGCCCTCCCTGGTGGTCGTGCTGGAGGGTTGGGGCCCGTGTGGGGAGGGCTGCCAGCTCTGAGGCCCAGCACGGTCAGGGCACGTATGTCCACAGCCCAAGCGGCCCGCTTCCTGGATGCCTCGGAGCCGCGAGGAAGGCTCGGGGCTGAGGGCGGGCGACCGCGCACGCTCTCAAGGAATGGGTGCTCGCGAGCAATCCCCCTGCAGGAGCGCTTCCTCTGGGCCAGGCCGGCCTGCTGCCCGTGGCTTCCGTGCAGCTGCATGCGCCGCCGCGGGAAACCTGGGGAAACTGAAGGTTCAAGGAGAGACCCTGGGCGTCCTTGCAGATACCTTCCCCGAGGTGGGGGGAGGGGGGGCAGAGGCGCGGCGGCGGGCGGGGCCTGAGCGGCTCAGTTGCTTGAGCTTGGGATCCTGGGGGTCAGCTCAGGCCCTCAACTCAGGGTCCTGAGGTCAGGATCTCCCGCGCTTGTCAGTCTCTCCCTCCCTCTCCCTCTGCCACCCGCCCTCCCTCAAGGGAAGAAATCATTCCTTGTGCAAAAGAAACTTGCCCAGGGATGGGGTGGGAACAGCGCTGTCTTCCAAGACTGGGCAGGAAGAGTCCTGAGTCGTTTTCTGTTTCATGGCCTCCAGGGACGAGGCCGGGGACCCCAGGGCTGTGAGCAAAGAGAGGGAGAGCATGTGGGGGGCGCGGGTGGGGGCCGGTACAGGTCTGGAGACCTGTGCTGACGTGCACGTGACCACCCCTGTGTCCACCAGCCTGGCCCCAGACGTTGCACTAAGAACCTTTGGATGTTGCTACACGTGAGCATTGCAAGGGCTATCCACTCTAGCCCGGTCGCCATAACCCTCTGGCATATTCTGTGTGACCTGGGACGCGTCATTCAGTGCTCCTGAGCCACAAGCCTCAGGCCCCTCCTCTGGACTCCGGGCATGAGCTTTGGGTGAGGGCTGGGGGACCCGGCCTATGCATACGCTGCCCCCACTTGTGCGTCGGCCCGCCTATATACAGAAACAGAAGACGGCCAACAGTAGAGTGGCAGTGGGGTTACAAGCCACCAGATGGATAGGGCTTCGCTTAAGGGGTGGGGTCCTTAGCCTTAGGCCTGTGGAGTTTCAAAGCCGAGCTGTCCCATAGGACTTCCTGAAATTCTGTCTCTAGAGCACTTGAAATGTGGCCAGTGGGAATGAGAAACTGAATCTTTCAGATTAATTCAACTGAAACTGCCACACGGGACGTGCACTATCGTATGGGGCAGCACAGTCATAGAGGGCCCTTGGATGTTCATGGACATTTTGTAAACCTTTGACATGGGATGTGTGTGTGTGTGTGTGTGTGTGTGCGCGCGCGCGCTGTGTATTTCTGGGAAGTGAGTCCGTGGCTTTCATCAGCTTCTGCTAACTACGGAAGAGGTCAGGACCTGCAGCTTTATGGCTTTGGGAGAAAGGAAGCAAGGTGAGGGAGGTGAGTGTGGCCTCTGGTAACCACTGCGGTTGCCCCTTTCTGCGTTTGTCTGTGGCTGGCTTCTCGGGATGAGCTCCTACGTCGTTGACTTCTTCCCAGCAGGCTAGGACCGCTAGCCCAAAGCGCGCTGGTGTGAAGCTCAGACTCTGATGCATCCTGCGGTTTTATATTTTTTAAGATCTTCTTTATTTGGCAGAGAGAGACAGAGCGCCGAAGCAGAGGGAGCAACAGAGGGAGAGTGAGAAGCAGGCTCCCACTGAGCAGGGGACCTGATGCGGGGCTCTGTCCCACGACTCGGGGTTCACGGCCTGAGCCAAAGGAGATGCTCAACCGCTGAGCCACCCAGGCGCCCCTCTCTCTGTGTCTCTCATGAATCAATCAATGCAATCCTTTTTAGGAAAGGAATAGAGTGTGACCCTTGAACTCGGGGGTGTGAGCATGAGCCCCTCGTTCAGTGCAGAGAGGACTCAGAGGACAAATAAGCTTTTTACAAAGGGAGCACCTTTTAAGTGCGCAGCGCCCATTCTAGGCCTCCCACCACAGTCCAGCCACTAGCTTTCTGTCATATCTTATGGACATTTTAAAAACTTTCTATGAAATAGTTCATCGCATGGATGTCTCGCACTTTATGAAAACAACCGGCTCTTTTGGATAGAGCCCTTGGTTCCACATCTCCAAACCTCTAAGTCACGCTTGATGGAAACGCCTGGGCACGCAGACCCACTTGCTGTATGTTTTAGACCCGTGACAACGGATGAGCTGGAACACTGGGCCGGGTCCCCTGAAAGGGGAGTCACTGGAGAACGGTCTAAAGATATGAACGGAGAAGAGACAGCTCAGAGAATTCGGAAGAGCAAGTGCCCTGAGGTTTTAGGAGTCAATACCTTAGAGCAGACGCCATATCTGAGGTGGAGTCTCAGTGTGAATGAGGGTGAGGGGGTCCCCGGTTGCTACTCCTTCTGCCCTAGGACAGGAACAGCTTCCTCGCAGCTCTGCAGAAGCAGCTTCTGCACGCGGCTGTGGATCTCCTGGGCCAGGAGGGCCAGGAGCTGCACGGACACCAAGGGACCTAGGACCCGTTCCAGGGTGCGCATCTCGGGCCGAAGCCACCGACCGCTGGCAAAGCTCCAGGAGCCGCCTGACGGTTTCCTGGGGCCCAGCGGCACGATCCACAGGGGCAGGTAGGAGGCCACCAGGCTGCGCCCTCCAGCTGGGCTGGGCTGGGCTGGGCTGGGGGCAGCTCCTGGCGGCAGGTGCAGTAACTCCCGGGCTGTCACAGTCAGGAGGCCTTTGGCTCCTGAGAGCACGGGCCAGACGCCAGGGTCAGGTTCCGAGCCCTCGTGACCCCGAAAGCAGGCGCGACCGCCGCCGACCAAGGAGCCCGCGCCCGGGGCGGGCTGGCGGGCGCCAGACCTTGAAAAGCAGGTGCACGACCGCCGTGCCCCGGGCTCCCACTCACAGCCCGGAGGGGCCGCGGCCTGTGTGGCTTCGGGGAGTGGGGCTCCCGCCCCCTCGACCCGATTCTGCGCGGCCTTGGGAGGCCCCATCGCGGGCGGCTGTCTCCTCTCTGTCCGGGACCCACGCACCACTAGGCCCTGCTCCCACCAGGGAAGTGGCAGCAGCCCTAAAGTCTGGCGTCCGAACACCAAGGGCTCCAGCTGAGCTGCGGACCAACGTGTGCACCACTTGGCCTCAGTGACAGCCTCTGCCTGGCGCCGGCTCAGCCAGGAGGGAAAAAATGGGACCCCAGCCGCGGGGCGGGGACTGGCCCAGCCCCGCCCCGCCCCGCCCCGCCCCGCCCGCCAGGGACCAATTGGAAGACAAGAGGCGGGGCGGCGAGGCCAACCCCAGCCCCCACGAGCCCTCTGCTGGCGGCCCAGGGCGGAGAGGAGAGCACCGGGCTAGCCAGGTGGAAGCTCAGGTGTCCAAGGGAAGAAAGTAGGAAGGTAGCTCAAGGCCACTGGGACCCGCCAGACCAAGGTCAGAGGCATCAGCCCAGGAGAGCTTCTGAAAGTGCCAACTGTCCAGCTCCTGCGAGATGCGGTGCGTCAGGGTGTCGGGGTGTCGGGAAGGGGGGCCCCAGAGACGTGCAGTGTTCCGTGCAGGGCCTCCCAGGAAATTCTCCCTGCACTGAGACGTTTGAGAATCAGCGACCTGGGCGGAAGAGCCCGAGGGGGTCCCCACCGCTCCGGTTCCTCTCGACTGGACGGCAGAGAAGCCCTCGCTAGGATCAAAAACGGGGGATGTGCCACCCAGGCAGCCCCTGGGCTCTGGAAGCGCTTCAGACCGGAAACGGGGACGCTTCCGAAGCGGCAGGAGGCCCGACCCACGTCAGCGTCGTCTGGGGCCCAGCCTCGTCTGGGGCCCTGGCGGCGGGGCGGGAGGCTCAGGGCCTGCCCAGGAGCTGGAGTCCGCAGGGCGGGCACTGCCGGCCTGGGAAAGTGGTGCGCCCCGACGCAGTACCTGTCTGAGCCACCGGAGGGCGCGTGGGTCTCTGGGACGCGGGAGGCGCGGCTCCCCGCGCGCGTGCCTGGACCAAGGACCCGGGGCGCGCGCGAGGACGGAGGACTGGCACGTAGAGGAACGATGGGCGCGTGGACGAAGGACGCGTGGCGAGCGCGGGGACAAAGGACACGCGGGGGCGCGGGGACAGAGGACAGGCGCGTGGAAGAATGATGGGCGCGTGGACGAGCACGGGCGGCGGGCGCGAGGACGAGGACGAGCGACACGTGGGGGGCGCGTGGCCAGAGGGCGGGCGCGTGGACGGAAGATGGGCGGCGGGTGCGTGGACGAAGGACACGCGCGGCCCGCCCCTGTCCCGCCCGCCGGACTCCCTGCCGCCGCTCCCTGCGCCCCAGGCCGGGCCTTGCCCAGGTTGTCTGGGGCGAGGAGCGCCCGGCGGGGCCCTGGGTCATCCTGGTGGGGAGCGCGCCCGCACCCGCACCCGCACCCGCACCCGCACCCGCCCCGGCGCCCCGGCAGCTGCCTGGTAACCGGATTTTGGACGTTCCCGAGACGCGTGGCCCTCGCTTTTCCCCGAGTGCGTGCCCGCTTTGCACGCAGCCTTCTTATCCCGGGGCCGAGTGAGCGCGGGCTCGCTCAGGCGGCTTTGGGGAGAAGCCGCGGTGCATGCAGTGAGGCTGCCCTGCGGGAGAGCGCATGGAGGGACGGCCGGACCATCTGGGCCCTCCCTGGTGGTCGTGCTGGAGGGTTGGGGCCCGTGTGGGGAGGGCTGCCAGCTCTGAGGCCCAGCACGGTCAGGGCACGTATGTCCACAGCCCAAGCGGCCCGCTTCCTGGATGCCTCGGAGCCGCGAGGAAGGCTCGGGGCTGAGGGCGGGCGACCGCGCACGCTCTCAAGGAATGGGTGCTCGCGAGCAATCCCCCTGCAGGAGCGCTTCCTCTGGGCCAGGCCGGCCTGCTGCCCGTGGCTTCCGTGCAGCTGCATGCGCCGCCGCGGGAAACCTGGGGAAACTGAAGGTTCAAGGAGAGACCCTGGGCGTCCTTGCAGATACCTTCCCCGAGGTGGGGGGAGGGGGGGCAGAGGCGCGGCGGCGGGCGGGGCCTGAGCGGCTCAGTTGCTTGAGCTTGGGATCCTGGGGGTCAGCTCAGGCCCTCAACTCAGGGTCCTGAGGTCAGTCTCTCCCTCCCTCTCCCTCTGCCACCCGCCCTCCCTCAAGGGAAGAAATCATTCCTTGTGCAAAAGAAACTTGCCCAGGGATGGGGTGGGAACAGCGCTGTCTTCCAAGACTGGGCAGGAAGAGTCCTGAGTCGTTTTCTGTTTCATGGCCTCCAGGGACGAGGCCGGGGACCCCAGGGCTGTGAGCAAAGAGAGGGAGAGCATGTGGGGGGCGCGGGTGGGGGCCGGTACAGGTCTGGAGACCTGTGCTGACGTGCACGTGACCACCCCTGTGTCCACCAGCCTGGCCCCAGACGTTGCACTAAGAACCTTTGGATGTTGCTACACGTGAGCATTGCAAGGGCTATCCACTCTAGCCCGGTCGCCATAACCCTCTGGCATATTCTGTGTGACCTGGGACGCGTCATTCAGTGCTCCTGAGCCACAAGCCTCAGGCCCCTCCTCTGGACTCCGGGCATGAGCTTTGGGTGAGGGCTGGGGGACCCGGCCTATGCATACGCTGCCCCCACTTGTGCGTCGGCCCGCCTATATACAGAAACAGAAGACGGCCAACAGTAGAGTGGCAGTGGGGTTACAAGCCACCAGATGGATAGGGCTTCGCTTAAGGGGTGGGGTCCTTAGCCTTAGGCCTGTGGAGTTTCAAAGCCGAGCTGTCCCATAGGACTTCCTGAAATTCTGTCTCTAGAGCACTTGAAATGTGGCCAGTGGGAATGAGAAACTGAATCTTTCAGATTAATTCAACTGAAACTGCCACACGGGACGTGCACTATCGTATGGGGCAGCACAGTCATAGAGGGCCCTTGGATGCTCATGGACATTTTGTAAACCTTTGACATGGGATGTGTGTGTGTGTGTGTGTGTGTGTGTGCGCGCGCGCGCTGTGTATTTCTGGGAAGTGAGTCCGTGGCTTTCATCAGCTTCTGCTAACTACGGAAGAGGTCAGGACCTGCAGCTTTATGGCTTTGGGAGAAAGGAAGCAAGGTGAGGGAGGTGAGTGTGGCCTCTGGTAACCACTGCGGTTGCCCCTTTATGCGTTTGTCTGTGGCTGGCTTCTCGGGATGAGCTCCTACGTCGTTGACTTCTTCCCAGCAGGCTAGGACCGCTAGCCCAAAGCGCGCTGGTGTGAAGCTCAGACTCTGATGCATCCTGCGGTTTTATATTTTTTAAGATCTTCTTTATTTGGCAGAGAGAGACAGAGCGCCGAAGCAGAGGGAGCAACAGAGGGAGAGTGAGAAGCAGGCTCCCACTGAGCAGGGGACCTGATGCGGGGCTCTGTCCCACGACTCGGGGTTCACGGCCTGAGCCAAAGGAGATGCTCAACCGCTGAGCCACCCAGGCGCCCCTCTCTCTGTGTCTCTCATGAATCAATCAATGCAATCCTTTTTAGGAAAGGAATAGAGTGTGACCCTTGAACTCGGGGGTGTGAGCATGAGCCCCTCGTTCAGTGCAGAGAGGACTCAGAGGACAAATAAGCTTTTTACAAAGGGAGCACCTTTTAAGTGCGCAGCGCCCATTCTAGGCCTCCCACCACAGTCCAGCCACTAGCTTTCTGTCATATCTTATGGACATTTTAAAAACTTTCTATGAAATAGTTCATCGCATGGATGTCTCGCACTTTATGAAAACAACCGGCTCTTTTGGATAGAGCCCTTGGTTCCACATCTCCAAACCTCTAAGTCACGCTTGATGGAAACGCCTGGGCACGCAGACCCACTTGCTGTATGTTTTAGACCCGTGACAACGGATGAGCTGGAACACTGGGCCGGGTCCCCTGAAAGGGGAGTCACTGGAGAACGGTCTAAAGATATGAACGGAGAAGAGACAGCTCAGAGAATTCGGAAGAGCAAGTGCCCTGAGGTTTTAGGAGTCAATACCTTAGAGCAGACGCCATATCTGAGGTGGAGTCTCAGTGTGAATGAGGGTGAGGGGGTCCCCGGTTGCTACTCCTTCTGCCCTAGGACAGGAACAGCTTCCTCGCAGCTCTGCAGAAGCAGCTTCTGCACGCGGCTGTGGATCTCCTGGGCCAGGAGGGCCAGGAGCTGCACGGACACCAAGGGACCTAGGACCCGTTCCAGGGTGCGCATCTCGGGCCGAAGCCACCGACCGCTGGCAAAGCTCCAGGAGCCGCCTGACGGTTTCCTGGGGCCCAGCGGCACGATCCACAGGGGCAGGTAGGAGGCCACCAGGCTGCGCCCTCCAGCTGGGCTGGGCTGGGCTGGGCTGGGGGCAGCTCCTGGCGGCAGGTGCAGTAACTCCCGGGCTGTCACAGTCAGGAGGCCTTTGGCTCCTGAGAGCACGGGCCAGACGCCAGGGTCAGGTTCCGAGCCCTCGTGACCCCGAAAGCAGGCGCGACCGCCGCCGACCAAGGAGCCCGCGCCCGGGGCGGGCTGGCGGGCGCCAGACCTTGAAAAGCAGGTGCACGACCGCCGTGCCCCGGGCTCCCACTCACAGCCCGGAGGGGCCGCGGCCTGTGTGGCTTCGGGGAGTGGGGCTCCCGCCCCCTCGACCCGATTCTGCGCGGCCTTGGGAGGCCCCATCGCGGGCGGCTGTCTCCTCTCTGTCCGGGACCCACGCACCACTAGGCCCTGCTCCCACCAGGGAAGTGGCAGCAGCCCTAAAGTCTGGCGTCCGAACACCAAGGGCTCCAGCTGAGCTGCGGACCAACGTGTGCACCACTTGGCCTCAGTGACAGCCTCTGCCTGGCGCCGGCTCAGCCAGGAGGGAAAAAATGGGACCCCAGCCGCGGGGCGGGGACTGGCCCAGCCCCGCCCCGCCCCGCCCCGCCCCGCCCGCCAGGGACCAATTGGAAGACAAGAGGCGGGGCGGCGAGGCCAACCCCAGCCCCCACGAGCCCTCTGCTGGCGGCCCAGGGCGGAGAGGAGAGCACCGGGCTAGCCAGGTGGAAGCTCAGGTGTCCAAGGGAAGAAAGTAGGAAGGTAGCTCAAGGCCACTGGGACCCGCCAGACCAAGGTCAGAGGCATCAGCCCAGGAGAGCTTCTGAAAGTGCCAACTGTCCAGCTCCTGCGAGATGCGGTGCGTCAGGGTGTCGGGGTGTCGGGAAGGGGGGCCCCAGAGACGTGCAGTGTTCCGTGCAGGGCCTCCCAGGAAATTCTCCCTGCACTGAGACGTTTGAGAATCAGCGACCTGGGCGGAAGAGCCCGAGGGGGTCCCCACCGCTCCGGTTCCTCTCGACTGGACGGCAGAGAAGCCCTCGCTAGGATCAAAAACGGGGGATGTGCCACCCAGGCAGCCCCTGGGCTCTGGAAGCGCTTCAGACCGGAAACGGGGACGCTTCCGAAGCGGCAGGAGGCCCGACCCACGTCAGCGTCGTCTGGGGCCCAGCCTCGTCTGGGGCCCTGGCGGCGGGGCGGGAGGCTCAGGGCCTGCCCAGGAGCTGGAGTCCGCAGGGCGGGCACTGCCGGCCTGGGAAAGTGGTGCGCCCCGACGCAGTACCTGTCTGAGCCACCGGAGGGCGCGTGGGTCTCTGGGACGCGGGAGGCGCGGCTCCCCGCGCGCGTGCCTGGACCAAGGACCCGGGGCGCGCGCGAGGACGGAGGACTGGCACGTAGAGGAACGATGGGCGCGTGGACGAAGGACGCGTGGCGAGCGCGGGGACAAAGGACACGCGGGGGCGCGGGGACAGAGGACAGGCGCGTGGAAGAATGATGGGCGCGTGGACGAGCACGGGCGGCGGGCGCGAGGACGAGGACGAGCGACACGTGGGGGGCGCGTGGCCAGAGGGCGGGCGCGTGGACGGAAGATGGGCGGCGGGTGCGTGGACGAAGGACACGCGCGGCCCGCCCCTGTCCCGCCCGCCGGACTCCCTGCCGCCGCTCCCTGCGCCCCAGGCCGGGCCTTGCCCAGGTTGTCTGGGGCGAGGAGCGCCCGGCGGGGCCCTGGGTCATCCTGGTGGGGAGCGCGCCCGCACCCGCACCCGCACCCGCACCCGCACCCGCACCCGCCCCGGCGCCCCGGCAGCTGCCTGGTAACCGGATTTTGGACGTTCCCGAGACGCGTGGCCCTCGCTTTTCCCCGAGTGCGTGCCCGCTTTGCACGCAGCCTTCTTATCCCGGGGCCGAGTGAGCGCGGGCTCGCTCAGGCGGCTTTGGGGAGAAGCCGCGGTGCATGCAGTGAGGCTGCCCTGCGGGAGAGCGCATGGAGGGACGGCCGGACCATCTGGGCCCTCCCTGGTGGTCGTGCTGGAGGGTTGGGGCCCGTGTGGGGAGGGCTGCCAGCTCTGAGGCCCAGCACGGTCAGGGCACGTATGTCCACAGCCCAAGCGGCCCGCTTCCTGGATGCCTCGGAGCCGCGAGGAAGGCTCGGGGCTGAGGGCGGGCGACCGCGCACGCTCTCAAGGAATGGGTGCTCGCGAGCAATCCCCCTGCAGGAGCGCTTCCTCTGGGCCAGGCCGGCCTGCTGCCCGTGGCTTCCGTACAGCTGCATGCGCCGCCGCGGGAAACCTGGGGAAACTGAAGGTTCAAGGAGAGACCCTGGGCGTCCTTGCAGATACCTTCCCCGAGGTGGGGGGAGGGGGGGCAGAGGCGCGGCGGCGGGCGGGGCCTGAGCGGCTCAGTTGCTTGAGCTTGGGATCCTGGGGGTCAGCTCAGGCCCTCAACTCAGGGTCCTGAGGTCAGGATCTCCCGCGCTTGTCAGTCTCTCCCTCCCTCTCCTTCTGCCACCCGCCCTCCCTCAAGGGAAGAAATCATTCCTTGTGCAAAAGAAACTTGCCCAGGGATGGGGTGGGAACAGCGCTGTCTTCCAAGACTGGGCAGGAAGAGTCCTGAGTCGTTTTCTGTTTCATGGCCTCCAGGGACGAGGCCGGGGACCCCAGGGCTGTGAGCAAAGAGAGGGAGAGCATGTGGGGGGCGCGGGTGGGGGCCGGTACAGGTCTGGAGACCTGTGCTGACGTGCACGTGACCACCCCTGTGTCCACCAGCCTGGCCCCAGACGTTGCACTAAGAACCTTTGGATGTTGCTACACGTGAGCATTGCAAGGGCTATCCACTCTAGCCCGGTCGCCATAACCCTCTGGCATATTCTGTGTGACCTGGGACGCGTCATTCAGTGCTCCTGAGCCACAAGCCTCAGGCCCCTCCTCTGGACTCCGGGCATGAGCTTTGGGTGAGGGCTGGGGGACCGGCCTATGCATACGCTGCCCCCACTTGTGCGTCGGCCCGCCTATATACAGAAACAGAAGACGGCCAACAGTAGAGTGGCAGTGGGGTTACAAGCCACCAGATGGATAGGGCTTCGCTTAAGGGGTGGGGTCCTTAGCCTTAGGTCTGTGGAGTTTCAGAGCCGAGCTGTCCCATAGGACTTCCTGAAATTCTGTCTCTAGAGCACTTGAAATGTGGCCAGTGGGAATGAGAAACTGAATCTTTCAGATTAATTCAACTGAAACTGCCACACGGGACGTGCACTATCGTATGGGGCAGCACAGTCATAGAGGGCCCTTGGATGTTCATGGACATTTTGTAAACCTTTGACATGGGATGTGTGTGTGTGTGTGTGTGTGTGTGTGCGCGCGCGCGCTGTGTATTTCTGGGAAGTGAGTCCGTGGCTTTCATCAGCTTCTGCTAACTACGGAAGAGGTCAGGACCTGCAGCTTTATGGCTTTGGGAGAAAGGAAGCAAGGTGAGGGAGGTGAGTGTGGCCTCTGGTAACCACTGCGGTTGCCCCTTTCTGCGTTTGTCTGTGGCTGGCTTCTCGGGATGAGCTCCTACGTCGTTGACTTCTTCCCAGCAGGCTAGGACCCCTAGCCCAAAGCGCTCTGGTGTGAAGCTCAGACTCTGATGCATCCTGCGGTTTTATATTTTTTAAGATCTTCTTTATTTGGCAGAGAGATACAGAGCGCAGAAGCAGAGGGAGCAACAGAGGGAGAGTGAGAAGCAGGCTCCCACTGAGCAGGGGACCTGATGCGGGGCTCTGTCCCACGACTCGGGGTTCACGGCCTGAGCCAAAGGAGATGCTCAACCGCTGAGCCACCCAGGCGCCCCTCTCTCTGTGTCTCTCATGAATCAATCAATGCAATCCTTTTTAGGAAAGGAATAGAGTGTGACCCTTGAACTCGGGGGTGTGAGCATGAGCCCCTCGTTCAGTGCAGACAGGACTCAGAGGCAAATAAGCTTTTTACAAAGGGAGCACCTTTTAAGTGCGCAGCGCCCATTCTAGGCCTCCCACCACAGTCCAGCCACTAGCTTTCTGTCATATCTTATGGACATTTTAAAAACTTTCTATGAAATAGTTCATCGCATGGATGTCTCGCACTTTATGAAAACAACCGGCTCTTTTGGATAGAGCCCTTGGTTCCACATCTCCAAACCTCTAAGTCACGCTTGATGGAAACGCCTGGGCACGCAGACCCACTTGCTGTATGTTTTAGACCCGTGACAACGGATGAGCTGGAACACTGGGCCGGGTCCCCTGAAAGGGGAGTCACTGGAGAACGGTCTAAAGATATGAACGGAGAAGAGACAGCTCAGAGAATTCGGAAGAGCAAGTGCCCTGAGGTTTTAGGAGTCAATACCTTAGAGCAGACGCCATATCTGAGGTGGAGTCTCAGTGTGAATGAGGGCGAGGGGGTCCCCGGTTGCTACTCCTTCTGCCCTAGGACAGGAACAGCTTCCTCGCAGCTCTGCAGAAGCAGCTTCTGCACGCGGCTGTGGATCTCCTGGGCCAGGAGGGCCAGGAGCTGCACGGACACCAAGGGACCTAGGACCCGTTCCAGGGTGCGCATCTCGGGCCGAAGCCACCGACCGCTGGCAAAGCTCCAGGAGCCGCCTGACGGTTTCCTGGGGCCCAGCGGCACGATCCACAGGGGCAGGTAGGAGGCCACCAGGCTGCGCCCTCCAGCTGGGCTGGGCTGGGCTGGGCTGGGGGCAGCTCCTGGCGGCAGGTGCAGTAACTCCCGGGCTGTCACAGTCAGGAGGCCTTTGGCTCCTGAGAGCACGGGCCAGACGCCAGGGTCAGGTTCCGAGCCCTCGTGACCCCGAAAGCAGGCGCGACCGCCGCCGACCAAGGAGCCCGCGCCCGGGGCGGGCTGGCGGGCGCCAGACCTTGAAAAGCAGGTGCACGACCGCCGTGCCCCGGGCTCCCACTCACAGCCCGGAGGGGCCGCGGCCTGTGTGGCTTCGGGGAGTGGGGCTCCCGCCCCCTCGACCCGATTCTGCGCGGCCTTGGGAGGCCCCATCGCGGGCGGCTGTCTCCTCTCTGTCCGGGACCCACGCACCACTAGGCCCTGCTCCCACCAGGGAAGTGGCAGCAGCCCTAAAGTCTGGCGTCCGAACACCAAGGGCTCCAGCTGAGCTGCGGACCAACGTGTGCACCACTTGGCCTCAGTGACAGCCTCTGCCTGGCGCCGGCTCAGCCAGGAGGGAAAAAATGGGACCCCAGCCGCGGGGCGGGGACTGGCCCAGCCCCGCCCCGCCCCGCCCCGCCCCGCCCGCCAGGGACCAATTGGAAGACAAGAGGCGGGGCGGCGAGGCCAACCCCAGCCCCCACGAGCCCTCTGCTGGCGGCCCAGGGCGGAGAGGAGAGCACCGGGCTAGCCAGGTGGAAGCTCAGGTGTCCAAGGGAAGAAAGTAGGAAGGTAGCTCAAGGCCACTGGGACCCGCCAGACCAAGGTCAGAGGCATCAGCCCAGGAGAGCTTCTGAAAGTGCCAACTGTCCAGCTCCTGCGAGATGCGGTGCGTCAGGGTGTCGGGGTGTCGGGAAGGGGGGCCCCAGAGACGTGCAGTGTTCCGTGCAGGGCCTCCCAGGAAATTCTCCCTGCACTGAGACGTTTGAGAATCAGCGACCTGGGCGGAAGAGCCCGAGGGGGTCCCCACCGCTCCGGTTCCTCTCGACTGGACGGCAGAGAAGCCCTCGCTAGGATCAAAAACGGGGGATGTGCCACCCAGGCAGCCCCTGGGCTCTGGAAGCGCTTCAGACCGGAAACGGGGACGCTTCCGAAGCGGCAGGAGGCCCGACCCACGTCAGCGTCGTCTGGGGCCCAGCCTCGTCTGGGGCCCTGGCGGCGGGGCGGGAGGCTCAGGGCCTGCCCAGGAGCTGGAGTCCGCAGGGCGGGCACTGCCGGCCTGGGAAAGTGGTGCGCCCCGACGCAGTACCTGTCTGAGCCACCGGAGGGCGCGTGGGTCTCTGGGACGCGGGAGGCGCGGCTCCCCGCGCGCGTGCCTGGACCAAGGACCCGGGGCGCGCGCGAGGACGGAGGACTGGCACGTAGAGGAACGATGGGCGCGTGGACGAAGGATGCGTGGCGAGCGCGGGGACAAAGGACACGCGGGGGCGCGGGGACAGAGGACAGGCGCGTGGAAGAATGATGGGCGCGTGGACGAGCACGGGCGGCGGGCGCGAGGACGAGGACGAGCGACACGTGGGGGGCGCGTGGCCAGAGGGCGGGCGCGTGGACGGAAGATGGGCGGCGGGTGCGTGGACGAAGGACACGCGCGGCCCGCCCCTGTCCCGCCCGCCGGACTCCCTGCCGCCGCTCCCTGCGCCCCAGGCCGGGCCTTGCCCAGGTTGTCTGGGGCGAGGAGCGCCCGGCGGGGCCCTGGGTCATCCTGGTGGGGAGCGCGCCCGCACCCGCACCCGCACCCGCACCCGCACCCGCCCCGGCGCCCCGGCAGCTGCCTGGTAACCGGATTTTGGACGTTCCCGAGACGCGTGGCCCTCGCTTTTCCCCGAGTGCGTGCCCGCTTTGCACGCAGCCTTCTTATCCCGGGGCCGAGTGAGCGCGGGCTCGCTCAGGCGGCTTTGGGGAGAAGCCGCGGTGCATGCAGTGAGGCTGCCCTGCGGGAGAGCGCATGGAGGGACGGCCGGACCATCTGGGCCCTCCCTGGTGGTCGTGCTGGAGGGTTGGGGCCCGTGTGGGGAGGGCTGCCAGCTCTGAGGCCCAGCACGGTCAGGGCACGTATGTCCACAGCCCAAGCGGCCCGCTTCCTGGATGCCTCGGAGCCGCGAGGAAGGCTCGGGGCTGAGGGCGGGCGACCGCGCACGCTCTCAAGGAATGGGTGCTCGCGAGCAATCCCCCTGCAGGAGCGCTTCCTCTGGGCCAGGCCGGCCTGCTGCCCGTGGCTTCCGTGCAGCTGCATGCGCCGCCGCGGGAAACCTGGGGAAACTGAAGGTTCAAGGAGAGACCCTGGGCGTCCTTGCAGATACCTTCCCCGAGGTGGGGGGAGGGGGGGCAGAGGCGCGGCGGCGGGCGGGGCCTGAGCGGCTCAGTTGCTTGAGCTTGGGATCCTGGGGGTCAGCTCAGGCCCTCAACTCAGGGTCCTGAGGTCAGGATCTCCCGCGCTTCTCAGTCTCTCCCTCCCTCTCCCTCTGCCACCCGCCCTCCCTCAAGGGAAGAAATCATTCCTTGTGCAAAAGAAACTTGCCCAGGGATGGGGTGGGAACAGCGCTGTCTTCCAAGACTGGGCAGGAAGAGTCCTGAGTCGTTTTCTGTTTCATGGCCTCCAGGGACGAGGCCGGGGACCCCAGGGCTGTGAGCAAAGAGAGGGAGAGCATGTGGGGGGCGCGGGTGGGGGCCGGTACAGGTCTGGAGACCTGTGCTGACGTGCACGTGACCACCCCTGTGTCCACCAGCCTGGCCCCAGACGTTGCACTAAGAACCTTTGGATGTTGCTACACGTGAGCATTGCAAGGGCTATCCACTCTAGCCCGGTCGCCATAACCCTCTGGCATATTCTGTGTGACCTGGGACGCGTCATTCAGTGCTCCTGAGCCACAAGCCTCAGGCCCCTCCTCTGGACTCCGGGCATGAGCTTTGGGTGAGGGCTGGGGGACCCGGCCTATGCATACGCTGCCCCCACTTGTGCGTCGGCCCGCCTATATACAGAAACAGAAGACGGCCAACAGTAGAGTGGCAGTGGGGTTACAAGCCGCCAGATGGATAGGGCTTCGCTTAAGGGGTGGGGTCCTTAGCCTTAGGCCTGTGGAGTTTCAGAGCCGAGCTGTCCCATAGGACTTCCTGAAATTCTGTCTCTAGAGCACTTGAAATGTGGCCAGTGGGAATGAGAAACTGAATCTTTCAGATTAATTCAACTGAAACTGCCACACGGGACGTGCACTATCGTATGGGGCAGCACAGTCATAGAGGGCCCTTGGATGTTCATGGACATTTTGTAAACCTTTGACATGGGATGTGTGTGTGTGTGTGTGTGTGTGCGCGCGCGCGCTGTGTATTTCTGGGAAGTGAGTCCGTGGCTTTCATCAGCTTCTGCTAACTACGGAAGAGGTCAGGACCTGCAGCTTTATGGCTTTGGGAGAAAGGAAGCAAGGTGAGGGAGGTGAGTGTGGCCTCTGGTAACCACTGCGGTTGCCCCTTTCTGCGTTTGTCTGTGGCTGGCTTCTCGGGATGAGCTCCTACGTCGTTGACTTCTTCCCAGCAGGCTAGGACCGCTAGCCCAAAGCGCACTGGTGTGAAGCTCAGACTCTGATGCATCCTGCAGTTTTATATTTTTTAAGATCTTCTTTATTTGGCAGAGAGAGACAGAGCGCAGAAGCAGAGGGAGCAACAGAGGGAGAGTGAGAAGCAGGCTCCCACTGAGCAGGGGACCTGATGCGGGGCTCTGTCCCACGACTCGGGGTTCACGGCCTGAGCCAAAGGAGATGCTCAACCGCTGAGCCACCCAGGCGCCCCTCTCTCTGTGTCTCTCATGAATCAATCAATGCAATCCTTTTTAGGAAAGGAATAGAGTGTGACCCTTGAACTCGGGGGTGTGAGCATGAGCCCCTCGTTCAGTGCAGACAGGACTCAGAGGCAAATAAGCTTTTTACAAAGGGAGCACCTTTTAAGTGCGCAGCGCCCATTCTAGCCCTCCCACCACAGTCCAGCCACTAGCTTTCTGTCATATCTTATGGACATTTTAAAAACTTTCTATGAAATAGTTCATCGCATGGATGTCTCGCACTTTATGAAAACAACCGGCTCTTTTGGATAGAGCCCTTGGTTCCACATCTCCAAACCTCTAAGTCACGCTTGATGGAAACGCCTGGGCACGCAGACCCACTTGCTGTATGTTTTAGACCCGTGACAACGGATGAGCTGGAACACTGGGCCGGGTCCCCTGAAAGGGGAGTCACTGGAGAACGGTCTAAAGATATGAACGGAGAAGAGACAGCTCAGAGAATTCGGAAGAACAAGTGCCCTGAGGTTTTAGGAGTCAATACCTTAGAGCAGACGCCATATCTGAGGTGGAGTCTCAGTGTTAATGAGGGCGAGGGGGTCCCCGGTTGCTACTCCTTCTGCCCTAGGACAGGAACAGCTTCCTCGCAGCTCTGCAGAAGCAGCTTCTGCACGCGGCTGTGGATCTCCTGGGCCAGGAGGGCCAGGAGCTGCACGGACACCAAGGGACCTAGGACCCGTTCCAGGGTTCGCATCTCGGGCCGAAGCCACCGACCGCTGGCAAAGCTCCAGGAGCCGCCTGACGGTTTCCTGGGGCCCAGCGGCACGATCCACAGGGGCAGGTAGGAGGCCACCAGGCTGCGCCCTCCAGCTGGGCTGGGCTGGGCTGGGCTGGGCTGGGGGCAGCTCCTGGCGGCAGGTGCAGTAACTCCCGGGCTGTCACAGTCAGGAGGCCTTTGGCTCCTGGGAGCACGGGCCAGACGCCAGGGTCAGGTTCCGAGCCCTCGTGACCCCGAAAGCAGGCGCGACCGCCGCCGACCAAGGAGCCCGCGCCCGGGGCGGGCTGGCGGGCGCCAGACCTTGAAAAGCAGGTGCACGACCGCCGTGCCCCGGGCTCCCACTCACAGCCCGGAGGGGCCGCGGCCTGTGTGGCTTCGGGGAGTGGGGCTCCCGTCCCCTCGACCCGATTCTGCGTGGCCCTGGGAGGCCCCATCGCGGGCGGCTGTCTCCTCTCTGTCCGGGACCCACGCACCACTAGGCCCTGCTCCCACCAGGGAAGTGGCAGCAGCCCTAAAGTCTGGCGTCCGAACACCAAGGGCTCCAGCTGAGCTGCGGACCAACGTGTGCACCACTTGGCCTCAGTGACAGCCTCTGCCTGGCGCCAGCTCAGCCAGGAGGGAAAAAATGGGACCCCAGCCGCGGGGCGGGGACTGGCCCAGCCCCGCCCCGCCCCTCCCCGCCCCGCCCCGCCCCGCCCGCCAGGGACCAATTGGAAGACAAGAGGCGGGGCGGCGAGGCCAACCCCAGCCCCCACCAGCCCTCTGCTGGCGGCCCAGGGCGGAGAGGAGAGCACCGGGCTAGCCAGGTGGAAGCTCAGGTGTCCAAGGGAAGAAAGTAGGAAGGTAGCTCAAGGCCACTGGGACCCGCCAGACCAAGGTCAGAGGCATCAGCCCAGGAGAGCTTCTGAAAGTGCCAACTGTCCAGCTCCTGCGAGATGCGGTGCGTCAGGGTGTCGGGGTGTCGGGAAGGGGGGCCCCAGAGACGTGCAGTGTTCCGTGCAGGGCCTCCCAGGAAATTCTCCCTGCACTGAGACGTTTGAGAATCAGCGACCTGGGCGGAAGAGCCCGAGGGGGTCCCCACCGCTCCGGTTCCTCTCGACTGGACGGCAGAGAAGCCCTCGCTAGGATCAAAAACGGGGGATGTGCCACCCAGGCAGCCCCTGGGCTCTGGAAGCGCTTCAGACCGGAAACGGGGACGCTTCCGGAGCGGCAGGAGGCCCGACCCACGTCAGCGTCGTCTGGGGCCCAGCCTCGTCTGGGGCCCTGGCGGCGGGGCGGGAGGCTCAGGGCCTGCTCAAGAGCTGGAGTCCGCAGGGCGGGCACTGCCGGCCTGGGAAAGTGGTGCGCCCCGACGCAGTACCTGTCTGAGCCACCGGAGGGCGCGTGGGTCTCTGGGACGCGGGAGGCGCGGCTCCCCGCGCGCGTGCCTGGACCAAGGACCCGGGGCGCGCGCGAGGACGGAGGACTGGCACGTAGAGGAACGATGGGCGCGTGGACGAAGGACGCGTGGCGAGCGCGGGGACAAAGGACACGCGGGGGCGCGGGGACAGAGGACAGGCGCGTGGAAGAATGATGGGCGCGTGGACGAGCACGGGCGGCGGGCGCGAGGACGAGGACGAGCGACACGTGGGGGGCGCGTGGCCAGAGGGCGGGCGCGTGGACGGAAGATGGGCGGCGGGTGCGTGGACGAAGGACACGCGCGGCCCGCCCCTGTCCCGCCCGCCGGACTCCCTGCCGCCGCTCCCTGCGCCCCAGGCCGGGCCTTGCCCAGGTTGTCTGGGGCGAGGAGCGCCCGGCGGGGCCCTGGGTCATCCTGGTGGGGAGCGCGCCCGCACCCGCACCCGCACCCGCACCTGCACCCGCACCCGCCCCGGCGCCCCGGCAGCTGCCTGGTAACCGGATTTTGGACGTTCCCGAGACGCGTGGCCCTCGCTTTTCCCCGAGTGCGTGCCCGCTTTGCACGCAGCCTTCTTATCCCGGGGCCGAGTGAGCGCGGGCTCGCTCAGGCGGCTTTGGGGAGAAGCCGCGGTGCATGCAGTGAGGCTGCCCTGCGGGAGAGCGCATGGAGGGACGGCCGGACCATCTGGGCCCTCCCTGGTGGTCGTGCTGGAGGGTTGGGGCCCGTGTGGGGAGGGCTGCCAGCTCTGAGGCCCAGCACGGTCAGGGCACGTATGTCCACAGCCCAAGCGGCCCGCTTCCTGGATGCCTCGGAGCCGCGAGGAAGGCTCGGGGCTGAGGGCGGGCGACCGCGCACGCTCTCAAGGAATGGGTGCTCGCGAGCAATCCCCCTGCAGGAGCGCTTCCTCTGGGCCAGGCCGGCCTGCTGCCCGTGGCTTCCGTGCAGCTGCATGCGCCGCCGCGGGAAACCTGGGGAAACTGAAGGTTCAAGGAGAGACCCTGGGCGTCCTTGCAGATACCTTCCCCGAGGTGGGGGGAGGGGGGGCAGAGGCGCGGCGGCGGGCGGGGCCTGAGCGGCTCAGTTGCTTGAGCTTGGGATCCTGGGGGTCAGCTCAGGCCCTCAACTCAGGGTCCTGAGGTCAGTCTCTCCCTCCCTCTCCCTCTGCCACCCGCCCTCCCTCAAGGGAAGAAATCATTCCTTGTGCAAAAGAAACTTGCCCAGGGATGGGGTGGGAACAGCGCTGTCTTCCAAGACTGGGCAGGAAGAGTCCTGAGTCGTTTTCTGTTTCATGGCCTCCAGGGACGAGGCCGGGGACCCCAGGGCTGTGAGCAAAGAGAGGGAGAGCATGTGGGGGGCGCGGGTGGGGGCCGGTACAGGTCTGGAGACCTGTGCTGACGTGCACGTGACCACCCCTGTGTCCACCAGCCTGGCCCCAGACGTTGCACTAAGAACCTTTGGATGTTGCTACACGTGAGCATTGCAAGGGCTATCCACTCTAGCCCGGTCGCCATAACCCTCTGGCATATTCTGTGTGACCTGGGACGCGTCATTCAGTGCTCCTGAGCCACAAGCCTCAGGCCCCTCCTCTGGACTCCGGGCATGAGCTTTGGGTGAGGGCTGGGGGACCCGGCCTATGCATACGCTGCCCCCACTTGTGCGTCGGCCCGCCTATATACAGAAACAGAAGACGGCCAACAGTAGAGTGGCAGTGGGGTTACAAGCCACCAGATGGATAGGGCTTCGCTTAAGGGGTGGGGTCCTTAGCCTTAGGCCTGTGGAGTTTCAAAGCCGAGCTGTCCCATAGGACTTCCTGAAATTCTGTCTCTAGAGCACTTGAAATGTGGCCAGTGGGAATGAGAAACTGAATCTTTCAGATTAATTCAACTGAAACTGCCACACGGGACGTGCACTATCGTATGGGGCAGCACAGTCATAGAGGGCCCTTGGATGTTCATGGACATTTTGTAAACCTTTGACATGGGATGTGTGTGTGTGTGTGTGTGCGCGCGCGCGCTGTGTATTTCTGGGAAGTGAGTCCGTGGCTTTCATCAGCTTCTGCTAACTACGGAAGAGGTCAGGACCTGCAGCTTTATGGCTTTGGGAGAAAGGAAGCAAGGTGAGGGAGGTGAGTGTGGCCTCTGGTAACCACTGCGGTTGCCCCTTTCTGCGTTTGTCTGTGGCTGGCTTCTCGGGATGAGCTCCTACGTCGTTGACTTCTTCCCAGCAGGCTAGGACCGCTAGCCCAAAGCGCTCTGGTGTGAAGCTCAGACTCTGATGCATCCTGCGGTTTTATATTTTTTAAGATCTTCTTTATTTGGCAGAGAGATACAGAGCGCAGAAGCAGAGGGAGCAACAGAGGGAGAGTGAGAAGCAGGCTCCCACTGAGCAGGGGACCTGATGCGGGGCTCTGTCCCACGACTCGGGGTTCACGGCCTGAGCCAAAGGAGATGCTCAACCGCTGAGCCACCCAGGCGCCCCTCTCTCTGTGTCTCTCATGAATCAATCAATGCAATCCTTTTTAGGAAAGGAATAGAGTGTGACCCTTGAACTCGGGGGTGTGAGCATGAGCCCCTCGTTCAGTGCAGAGAGGACTCAGAGGACAAATAAGCTTTTTACAAAGGGAGCACCTTTTAAGTGCGCAGCGCCCATTCTAGGCCTCCCACCACAGTCCAGCCACTAGCTTTCTGTCATATCTTATGGACATTTTAAAAACTTTCTATGAAATAGTTCATCGCATGGATGTCTCGCACTTTATGAAAACAACCGGCTCTTTTGGATAGAGCCCTTGGTTCCACATCTCCAAACCTCTAAGTCACGCTTGATGGAAACGCCTGGGCACGCAGACCCACTTGCTGTATGTTTTAGACCCGTGACAACGGATGAGCTGGAACACTGGGCCGGGTCCCCTGAAAGGGGAGTCACTGGAGAACGGTCTAAAGATATGAACGGAGAAGAGACAGCTCAGAGAATTCGGAAGAGCAAGTGCCCTGAGGTTTTAGGAGTCAATACCTTAGAGCAGACGCCATATCTGAGGTGGAGTCTCAGTGTGAATGAGGGTGAGGGGGTCCCCGGTTGCTACTCCTTCTGCCCTAGGACAGGAACAGCTTCCTCGCAGCTCTGCAGAAGCAGCTTCTGCACGCGGCTGTGGATCTCCTGGGCCAGGAGGGCCAGGAGCTGCACGGACACCAAGGGACCTAGGACCCGTTCCAGGGTGCGCATCTCGGGCCGAAGCCACCGACCGCTGGCAAAGCTCCAGGAGCCGCCTGACGGTTTCCTGGGGCCCAGCGGCACGATCCACAGGGGCAGGTAGGAGGCCACCAGGCTGCGCCCTCCAGCTGGGCTGGGCTGGGCTGGGCTGGGGGCAGCTCCTGGCGGCAGGTGCAGGAACTCCCGGGCTGTCACAGTCAGGAGGCCTTTGGCTCCTGAGAGCACGGGCCAGACGCCAGGGTCAGGTTCCGAGCCCTCGTGACCCCGAAAGCAGGCGCGACCGCCGCCGACCAAGGAGCCCGCGCCCGGGGCGGGCTGGCGGGCGCCAGACCTTGAAAAGCAGGTGCACGACCGCCGTGCCCCGGGCTCCCACTCACAGCCCGGAGGGGCCGCGGCCTGTGTGGCTTCGGGGAGTGGGGCTCCCGCCCCCTCGACCCGATTCTGCGCGGCCTTGGGAGGCCCCATCGCGGGCGGCTGTCTCCTCTCTGTCCGGGACCCACGCACCACTAGGCCCTGCTCCCACCAGGGAAGTGGCAGCAGCCCTAAAGTCTGGCGTCCGAACACCAAGGGCTCCAGCTGAGCTGCGGACCAACGTGTGCACCACTTGGCCTCAGTGACAGCCTCTGCCTGGCGCCGGCTCAGCCAGGAGGGAAAAAATGGGACCCCAGCCGCGGGGCGGGGACTGGCCCAGCCCCGCCCCGCCCCGCCCCGCCCCGCCCGCCAGGGACCAATTGGAAGACAAGAGGCGGGGCGGCGAGGCCAACCCCAGCCCCCACGAGCCCTCTGCTGGCGGCCCAGGGCGGAGAGGAGAGCACCGGGCTAGCCAGGTGGAAGCTCAGGTGTCCAAGGGAAGAAAGTAGGAAGGTAGCTCAAGGCCACTGGGACCCGCCAGACCAAGGTCAGAGGCATCAGCCCAGGAGAGCTTCTGAAAGTGCCAACTGTCCAGCTCCTGCGAGATGCGGTGCGTCAGGGTGTCGGGGTGTCGGGAAGGGGGGCCCCAGAGACGTGCAGTGTTCCGTGCAGGGCCTCCCAGGAAATTCTCCCTGCACTGAGACGTTTGAGAATCAGCGACCTGGGCGGAAGAGCCCGAGGGGGTCCCCACCGCTCCGGTTCCTCTCGACTGGACGGCAGAGAAGCCCTCGCTAGGATCAAAAACGGGGGATGTGCCACCCAGGCAGCCCCTGGGCTCTGGAAGCGCTTCAGACCGGAAACGGGGACGCTTCCGAAGCGGCAGGAGGCCCGACCCACGTCAGCGTCGTCTGGGGCCCAGCCTCGTCTGGGGCCCTGGCGGCGGGGCGGGAGGCTCAGGGCCTGCCCAGGAGCTGGAGTCCGCAGGGCGGGCACTGCCGGCCTGGGAAAGTGGTGCGCCCCGACGCAGTACCTGTCTGAGCCACCGGAGGGCGCGTGGGTCTCTGGGACGCGGGAGGCGCGGCTCCCCGCGCGCGTGCCTGGACCAAGGACCCGGGGCGCGCGCGAGGACGGAGGACTGGCACGTAGAGGAACGATGGGCGCGTGGACGAAGGACGCGTGGCGAGCGCGGGGACAAAGGACACGCGGGGGCGCGGGGACAGAGGACAGGCGCGTGGAAGAATGATGGGCGCGTGGACGAGCACGGGCGGCGGGCGCGAGGACGAGGACGAGCGACACGTGGGGGGCGCGTGGCCAGAGGGCGGGCGCGTGGACGGAAGATGGGCGGCGGGTGCGTGGACGAAGGACACGCGCGGCCCGCCCCTGTCCCGCCCGCCGGACTCCCTGCCGCCGCTCCCTGCGCCCCAGGCCGGGCCTTGCCCAGGTTGTCTGGGGCGAGGAGCGCCCGGCGGGGCCCTGGGTCATCCTGGTGGGGAGCGCGCCCGCACCCGCACCCGCACCCGCACCTGCACCCGCACCCGCCCCGGCGCCCCGGCAGCTGCCTGGTAACCGGATTTTGGACGTTCCCGAGACGCGTGGCCCTCGCTTTTCCCCGAGTGCGTGCCCGCTTTGCACGCAGCCTTCTTATCCCGGGGCCGAGTGAGCGCGGGCTCGCTCAGGCGGCTTTGGGGAGAAGCCGCGGTGCATGCAGTGAGGCTGCCCTGCGGGAGAGCGCATGGAGGGACGGCCGGACCATCTGGGCCCTCCCTGGTGGTCGTGCTGGAGGGTTGGGGCCCGTGTGGGGAGGGCTGCCAGCTCTGAGGCCCAGCACGGTCAGGGCACGTATGTCCACAGCCCAAGCGGCCCGCTTCCTGGATGCCTCGGAGCCGCGAGGAAGGCTCGGGGCTGAGGGCGGGCGACCGCGCACGCTCTCAAGGAATGGGTGCTCGCGAGCAATCCCCCTGCAGGAGCGCTTCCTCTGGGCCAGGCCGGCCTGCTGCCCGTGGCTTCCGTGCAGCTGCATGCGCCGCCGCGGGAAACCTGGGGAAACTGAAGGTTCAAGGAGAGACCCTGGGCGTCCTTGCAGATACCTTCCCCGAGGTGGGGGGAGGGGGGGCAGAGGCGCGGCGGCGGGCGGGGCCTGAGCGGCTCAGTTGCTTGAGCTTGGGATCCTGGGGGTCAGCTCAGGCCCTCAACTCAGGGTCCTGAGGTCAGTCTCTCCCTCCCTCTCCCTCTGCCACCCGCCCTCCCTCAAGGGAAGAAATCATTCCTTGTGCAAAAGAAACTTGCCCAGGGATGGGGTGGGAACAGCGCTGTCTTCCAAGACTGGGCAGGAAGAGTCCTGAGTCGTTTTCTGTTTCATGGCCTCCAGGGACGAGGCCGGGGACCCCAGGGCTGTGAGCAAAGAGAGGGAGAGCATGTGGGGGGCGCGGGTGGGGGCCGGTACAGGTCTGGAGACCTGTGCTGACGTGCACGTGACCACCCCTGTGTCCACCAGCCTGGCCCCAGACGTTGCACTAAGAACCTTTGGATGTTGCTACACGTGAGCATTGCAAGGGCTATCCACTCTAGCCCGGTCGCCATAACCCTCTGGCATATTCTGTGTGACCTGGGACGCGTCATTCAGTGCTCCTGAGCCACAAGCCTCAGGCCCCTCCTCTGGACTCCGGGCATGAGCTTTGGGTGAGGGCTGGGGGACCCGGCCTATGCATACGCTGCCCCCACTTGTGCGTCGGCCCGCCTATATACAGAAACAGAAGACGGCCAACAGTAGAGTGGCAGTGGGGTTACAAGCCACCAGATGGATAGGGCTTCGCTTAAGGGGTGGGGTCCTTAGCCTTAGGCCTGTGGAGTTTCAAAGCCGAGCTGTCCCATAGGACTTCCTGAAATTCTGTCTCTAGAGCACTTGAAATGTGGCCAGTGGGAATGAGAAACTGAATCTTTCAGATTAATTCAACTGAAACTGCCACACGGGACGTGCACTATCGTATGGGGCAGCACAGTCATAGAGGGCCCTTGGATGTTCATGGACATTTTGTAAACCTTTGACATGGGATGTGTGTGTGTGTGTGTGTGCGCGCGCGCGCTGTGTATTTCTGGGAAGTGAGTCCGTGGCTTTCATCAGCTTCTGCTAACTACGGAAGAGGTCAGGACCTGCAGCTTTATGGCTTTGGGAGAAAGGAAGCAAGGTGAGGGAGGTGAGTGTGGCCTCTGGTAACCACTGCGGTTGCCCCTTTCTGCGTTTGTCTGTGGCTGGCTTCTCGGGATGAGCTCCTACGTCGTTGACTTCTTCCCAGCAGGCTAGGACCGCTAGCCCAAAGCGCTCTGGTGTGAAGCTCAGACTCTGATGCATCCTGCGGTTTTATATTTTTTAAGATCTTCTTTATTTGGCAGAGAGATACAGAGCGCAGAAGCAGAGGGAGCAACAGAGGGAGAGTGAGAAGCAGGCTCCCACTGAGCAGGGGACCTGATGCGGGGCTCTGTCCCACGACTCGGGGTTCACGGCCTGAGCCAAAGGAGATGCTCAACCGCTGAGCCACCCAGGCGCCCCTCTCTCTGTGTCTCTCATGAATCAATCAATGCAATCCTTTTTAGGAAAGGAATAGAGTGTGACCCTTGAACTCGGGGGTGTGAGCATGAGCCCCTCGTTCAGTGCAGAGAGGACTCAGAGGACAAATAAGCTTTTTACAAAGGGAGCACCTTTTAAGTGCGCAGCGCCCATTCTAGGCCTCCCACCACAGTCCAGCCACTAGCTTTCTGTCATATCTTATGGACATTTTAAAAACTTTCTATGAAATAGTTCATCGCATGGATGTCTCGCACTTTATGAAAACAACCGGCTCTTTTGGATAGAGCCCTTGGTTCCACATCTCCAAACCTCTAAGTCACGCTTGATGGAAACGCCTGGGCACGCAGACCCACTTGCTGTATGTTTTAGACCCGTGACAACGGATGAGCTGGAACACTGGGCCGGGTCCCCTGAAAGGGGAGTCACTGGAGAACGGTCTAAAGATATGAACGGAGAAGAGACAGCTCAGAGAATTCGGAAGAGCAAGTGCCCTGAGGTTTTAGGAGTCAATACCTTAGAGCAGACGCCATATCTGAGGTGGAGTCTCAGTGTGAATGAGGGTGAGGGGGTCCCCGGTTGCTACTCCTTCTGCCCTAGGACAGGAACAGCTTCCTCGCAGCTCTGCAGAAGCAGCTTCTGCACGCGGCTGTGGATCTCCTGGGCCAGGAGGGCCAGGAGCTGCACGGACACCAAGGGACCTAGGACCCGTTCCAGGGTGCGCATCTCGGGCCGAAGCCACCGACCGCTGGCAAAGCTCCAGGAGCCGCCTGACGGTTTCCTGGGGCCCAGCGGCACGATCCACAGGGGCAGGTAGGAGGCCACCAGGCTGCGCCCTCCAGCTGGGCTGGGCTGGGCTGGGCTGGGGGCAGCTCCTGGCGGCAGGTGCAGGAACTCCCGGGCTGTCACAGTCAGGAGGCCTTTGGCTCCTGAGAGCACGGGCCAGACGCCAGGGTCAGGTTCCGAGCCCTCGTGACCCCGAAAGCAGGCGCGACCGCCGCCGACCAAGGAGCCCGCGCCCGGGGCGGGCTGGCGGGCGCCAGACCTTGAAAAGCAGGTGCACGACCGCCGTGCCCCGGGCTCCCACTCACAGCCCGGAGGGGCCGCGGCCTGTGTGGCTTCGGGGAGTGGGGCTCCCGCCCCCTCGACCCGATTCTGCGCGGCCTTGGGAGGCCCCATCGCGGGCGGCTGTCTCCTCTCTGTCCGGGACCCACGCACCACTAGGCCCTGCTCCCACCAGGGAAGTGGCAGCAGCCCTAAAGTCTGGCGTCCGAACACCAAGGGCTCCAGCTGAGCTGCGGACCAACGTGTGCACCACTTGGCCTCAGTGACAGCCTCTGCCTGGCGCCGGCTCAGCCAGGAGGGAAAAAATGGGACCCCAGCCGCGGGGCGGGGACTGGCCCAGCCCCGCCCCGCCCCGCCCCGCCCCGCCCGCCAGGGACCAATTGGAAGACAAGAGGCGGGGCGGCGAGGCCAACCCCAGCCCCCACGAGCCCTCTGCTGGCGGCCCAGGGCGGAGAGGAGAGCACCGGGCTAGCCAGGTGGAAGCTCAGGTGTCCAAGGGAAGAAAGTAGGAAGGTAGCTCAAGGCCACTGGGACCCGCCAGACCAAGGTCAGAGGCATCAGCCCAGGAGAGCTTCTGAAAGTGCCAACTGTCCAGCTCCTGCGAGATGCGGTGCGTCAGGGTGTCGGGGTGTCGGGAAGGGGGGCCCCAGAGACGTGCAGTGTTCCGTGCAGGGCCTCCCAGGAAATTCTCCCTGCACTGAGACGTTTGAGAATCAGCGACCTGGGCGGAAGAGCCCGAGGGGGTCCCCACCGCTCCGGTTCCTCTCGACTGGACGGCAGAGAAGCCCTCGCTAGGATCAAAAACGGGGGATGTGCCACCCAGGCAGCCCCTGGGCTCTGGAAGCGCTTCAGACCGGAAACGGGGACGCTTCCGAAGCGGCAGGAGGCCCGACCCACGTCAGCGTCGTCTGGGGCCCAGCCTCGTCTGGGGCCCTGGCGGCGGGGCGGGAGGCTCAGGGCCTGCCCAGGAGCTGGAGTCCGCAGGGCGGGCACTGCCGGCCTGGGAAAGTGGTGCGCCCCGACGCAGTACCTGTCTGAGCCACCGGAGGGCGCGTGGGTCTCTGGGACGCGGGAGGCGCGGCTCCCCGCGCGCGTGCCTGGACCAAGGACCCGGGGCGCGCGCGAGGACGGAGGACTGGCACGTAGAGGAACGATGGGCGCGTGGACGAAGGACGCGTGGCGAGCGCGGGGACAAAGGACACGCGGGGGCGCGGGGACAGAGGACAGGCGCGTGGAAGAATGATGGGCGCGTGGACGAGCACGGGCGGCGGGCGCGAGGACGAGGACGAGCGACACGTGGGGGGCGCGTGGCCAGAGGGCGGGCGCGTGGACGGAAGATGGGCGGCGGGTGCGTGGACGAAGGACACGCGCGGCCCGCCCCTGTCCCGCCCGCCGGACTCCCTGCCGCCGCTCCCTGCGCCCCAGGCCGGGCCTTGCCCAGGTTGTCTGGGGCGAGGAGCGCCCGGCGGGGCCCTGGGTCATCCTGGTGGGGAGCGCGCCCGCACCCGCACCCGCACCCGCACCTGCACCCGCACCCGCCCCGGCGCCCCGGCAGCTGCCTGGTAACCGGATTTTGGACGTTCCCGAGACGCGTGGCCCTCGCTTTTCCCCGAGTGCGTGCCCGCTTTGCACGCAGCCTTCTTATCCCGGGGCCGAGTGAGCGCGGGCTCGCTCAGGCGGCTTTGGGGAGAAGCCGCGGTGCATGCAGTGAGGCTGCCCTGCGGGAGAGCGCATGGAGGGACGGCCGGACCATCTGGGCCCTCCCTGGTGGTCGTGCTGGAGGGTTGTGGCCCGTGTGGGGAGGGCTGCCAGCTCTGAGGCCCAGCACGGTCAGGGCACGTATGTCCACAGCCCAAGCGGCCCGCTTCCTGGATGCCTCGGAGCCGCGAGGAAGGCTCGGGGCTGAGGGCGGGCGACCGCGCACGCTCTCAAGGAATGGGTGCTCGCGAGCAATCCCCCTGCAGGAGCGCTTCCTCTGGGCCAGGCCGGCCTGCTGCCCGTGGCTTCCGTGCAGCTGCATGCGCCGCCGCGGGAAACCTGGGGAAACTGAAGGTTCAAGGAGAGACCCTGGGCGTCCTTGCAGATACCTTCCCCGAGGTGGGGGGAGGGGGGGCAGAGGCGCGGCGGCGGGCGGGGCCTGAGCGGCTCAGTTGCTTGAGCTTGGGATCCTGGGGGTCAGCTCAGGCCCTCAACTCAGGGTCCTGAGGTCAGTCTCTCCCTCCCTCTCCCTCTGCCACCCGCCCTCCCTCAAGGGAAGAAATCATTCCTTGTGCAAAAGAAACTTGCCCAGGGATGGGGTGGGAACAGCGCTGTCTTCCAAGACTGGGCAGGAAGAGTCCTGAGTCGTTTTCTGTTTCATGGCCTCCAGGGACGAGGCCGGGGACCCCAGGGCTGTGAGCAAAGAGAGGGAGAGCATGTGGGGGGCGCGGGTGGGGGCCGGTACAGGTCTGGAGACCTGTGCTGACGTGCACGTGACCACCCCTGTGTCCACCAGCCTGGCCCCAGACGTTGCACTAAGAACCTTTGGATGTTGCTACACGTGAGCATTGCAAGGGCTATCCACTCTAGCCCGGTCGCCATAACCCTCTGGCATATTCTGTGTGACCTGGGACGCGTCATTCAGTGCTCCTGAGCCACAAGCCTCAGGCCCCTCCTCTGGACTCCGGGCATGAGCTTTGGGTGAGGGCTGGGGGACCCGGCCTATGCATACGCTGCCCCCACTTGTGCGTCGGCCCGCCTATATACAGAAACAGAAGACGGCCAACAGTAGAGTGGCAGTGGGGTTACAAGCCACCAGATGGATAGGGCTTCGCTTAAGGGGTGGGGTCCTTAGCCTTAGGCCTGTGGAGTTTCAAAGCCGAGCTGTCCCATAGGACTTCCTGAAATTCTGTCTCTAGAGCACTTGAAATGTGGCCAGTGGGAATGAGAAACTGAATCTTTCAGATTAATTCAACTGAAACTGCCACACGGGACGTGCACTATCGTATGGGGCAGCACAGTCATAGAGGGCCCTTGGATGTTCATGGACATTTTGTAAACCTTTGACATGGGATGTGTGTGTGTGTGTGTGTGCGCGCGCGCGCTGTGTATTTCTGGGAAGTGAGTCCGTGGCTTTCATCAGCTTCTGCTAACTACGGAAGAGGTCAGGACCTGCAGCTTTATGGCTTTGGGAGAAAGGAAGCAAGGTGAGGGAGGTGAGTGTGGCCTCTGGTAACCACTGCGGTTGCCCCTTTCTGCGTTTGTCTGTGGCTGGCTTCTCGGGATGAGCTCCTACGTCGTTGACTTCTTCCCAGCAGGCTAGGACCGCTAGCCCAAAGCGCTCTGGTGTGAAGCTCAGACTCTGATGCATCCTGCGGTTTTATATTTTTTAAGATCTTCTTTATTTGGCAGAGAGATACAGAGCGCAGAAGCAGAGGGAGCAACAGAGGGAGAGTGAGAAGCAGGCTCCCACTGAGCAGGGGACCTGATGCGGGGCTCTGTCCCACGACTCGGGGTTCACGGCCTGAGCCAAAGGAGATGCTCAACCGCTGAGCCACCCAGGCGCCCCTCTCTCTGTGTCTCTCATGAATCAATCAATGCAATCCTTTTTAGGAAAGGAATAGAGTGTGACCCTTGAACTCGGGGGTGTGAGCATGAGCCCCTCGTTCAGTGCAGACAGGACTCAGAGGCAAATAAGCTTTTTACAAAGGGAGCACCTTTTAAGTGCGCAGCGCCCATTCTAGCCCTCCCACCACAGTCCAGCCACTAGCTTTCTGTCATATCTTATGGACATTTTAAAAACTTTCTATGAAATAGTTCATCGCATGGATGTCTCGCACTTTATGAAAACAACCGGCTCTTTTGGATAGAGCCCTTGGTTCCACATCTCCAAACCTCTAAGTCACGCTTGATGGAAACGCCTGGGCACGCAGACCCACTTGCTGTATGTTTTAGACCCGTGACAACGGATGAGCTGGAACACTGGGCCGGGTCCCCTGAAAGGGGAGTCACTGGAGAACGGTCTAAAGATATGAACGGAGAAGAGACAGCTCAGAGAATTCGGAAGAGCAAGTGCCCTGAGGTTTTAGGAGTCAATACCTTAGAGCAGACGCCATATCTGAGGTGGAGTCTCAGTGTGAATGAGGGTGAGGGGGTCCCCGGTTGCTACTCCTTCTGCCCTAGGACAGGAACAGCTTCCTCGCAGCTCTGCAGAAGCAGCTTCTGCACGCGGCTGTGGATCTCCTGGGCCAGGAGGGCCAGGAGCTGCACGGACACCAAGGGACCTAGGACCCGTTCCAGGGTGCGCATCTCGGGCCGAAGCCACCGACCGCTGGCAAAGCTCCAGGAGCCGCCTGACGGTTTCCTGGGGCCCAGCGGCACGATCCACAGGGGCAGGTAGGAGGCCACCAGGCTGCGCCCTCCAGCTGGGCTGGGCTGGGCTGGGCTGGGGGCAGCTCCTGGCGGCAGGTGCAGTAACTCCCGGGCTGTCACAGTCAGGAGGCCTTTGGCTCCTGAGAGCACGGGCCAGACGCCAGGGTCAGGTTCCGAGCCCTCGTGACCCCGAAAGCAGGCGCGACCGCCGCCGACCAAGGAGCCCGCGCCCGGGGCGGGCTGGCGGGCGCCAGACCTTGAAAAGCAGGTGCACGACCGCCGTGCCCCGGGCTCCCACTCACAGCCCGGAGGGGCCGCGGCCTGTGTGGCTTCGGGGAGTGGGGCTCCCGCCCCCTCGACCCGATTCTGCGCGGCCTTGGGAGGCCCCATCGCGGGCGGCTGTCTCCTCTCTGTCCGGGACCCACGCACCACTAGGCCCTGCTCCCACCAGGGAAGTGGCAGCAGCCCTAAAGTCTGGCGTCCGAACACCAAGGGCTCCAGCTGAGCTGCGGACCAACGTGTGCACCACTTGGCCTCAGTGACAGCCTCTGCCTGGCGCCGGCTCAGCCAGGAGGGAAAAAATGGGACCCCAGCCGCGGGGCGGGGACTGGCCCAGCCCCGCCCCGCCCCGCCCCGCCCGCCAGGGACCAATTGGAAGACAAGAGGCGGGGCGGCGAGGCCAACCCCAGCCCCCACGAGCCCTCTGCTGGCGGCCCAGGGCGGAGAGGAGAGCACCGGGCTAGCCAGGTGGAAGCTCAGGTGTCCAAGGGAAGAAAGTAGGAAGGTAGCTCAAGGCCACTGGGACCCGCCAGACCAAGGTCAGAGGCATCAGCCCAGGAGAGCTTCTGAAAGTGCCAACTGTCCAGCTCCTGCGAGATGCGGTGCGTCAGGGTGTCGGGGTGTCGGGAAGGGGGGCCCCAGAGACGTGCAGTGTTCCGTGCAGGGCCTCCCAGGAAATTCTCCCTGCACTGAGACGTTTGAGAATCAGCGACCTGGGCGGAAGAGCCCGAGGGGGTCCCCACCGCTCCGGTTCCTCTCGACTGGACGGCAGAGAAGCCCTCGCTAGGATCAAAAACGGGGGATGTGCCACCCAGGCAGCCCCTGGGCTCTGGAAGCGCTTCAGACCGGAAACGGGGACGCTTCCGAAGCGGCAGGAGGCCCGACCCACGTCAGCGTCGTCTGGGGCCCAGCCTCGTCTGGGGCCCTGGCGGCGGGGCGGGAGGCTCAGGGCCTGCCCAGGAGCTGGAGTCCGCAGGGCGGGCACTGCCGGCCTGGGAAAGTGGTGCGCCCCGACGCAGTACCTGTCTGAGCCACCGGAGGGCGCGTGGGTCTCTGGGACGCGGGAGGCGCGGCTCCCCGCGCGCGTGCCTGGACCAAGGACCCGGGGCGCGCGCGAGGACGGAGGACTGGCACGTAGAGGAACGATGGGCGCGTGGACGAAGGACGCGTGGCGAGCGCGGGGACAAAGGACACGCGGGGGCGCGGGGACAGAGGACAGGCGCGTGGAAGAATGATGGGCGCGTGGACGAGCACGGGCGGCGGGCGCGAGGACGAGGACGAGCAACACGTGGGGGGCGCGTGGCCAGAGGGCGGGCGCGTGGACGGAAGATGGGCGGCGGGTGCGTGGACGAAGGACACGCGCGGCCCGCCCCTGTCCCGCCCGCCGGACTCCCTGCCGCCGCTCCCTGCGCCCCAGGCCGGGCCTTGCCCAGGTTGTCTGGGGCGAGGAGCGCCCGGCGGGGCCCTGGGTCATCCTGGTGGGGAGCGCGCCCGCACCCGCACCCGCACCCGCACCCGCACCCGCCCCGGCGCCCCGGCAGCTGCCTGGTAACCGGATTTTGGACGTTCCCGAGACGCGTGGCCCTCGCTTTTCCCCGAGTGCGTGCCCGCTTTGCACGCAGCCTTCTTATCCCGGGGCCGAGTGAGCGCGGGCTCGCTCAGGCGGCTTTGGGGAGAAGCCGCGGTGCATGCAGTGAGGCTGCCCTGCGGGAGAGCGCATGGAGGGACGGCCGGACCATCTGGGCCCTCCCTGGTGGTCGTGCTGGAGGGTTGGGGCCCGTGTGGGGAGGGCTGCCAGCTCTGAGGCCCAGCACGGTCAGGGCACGTATGTCCACAGCCCAAGCGGCCCGCTTCCTGGATGCCTCGGAGCCGCGAGGAAGGCTCGGGGCTGAGGGCGGGCGACCGCGCACGCTCTCAAGGAATGGGTGCTCGCGAGCAATCCCCCTGCAGGAGCGCTTCCTCTGGGCCAGGCCGGCCTGCTGCCCGTGGCTTCCGTGCAGCTGCATGCGCCGCCGCGGGAAACCTGGGGAAACTGAAGGTTCAAGGAGAGACCCTGGGCGTCCTTGCAGATACCTTCCCCGAGGTGGGGGGAGGGGGGGCAGAGGCGCGGCGGCGGGCGGGGCCTGAGCGGCTCAGTTGCTTGAGCTTGGGATCCTGGGGGTCAGCTCAGGCCCTCAACTCAGGGTCCTGAGGTCAGGATCTCCCGCGCTTGTCAGTCTCTCCCTCCCTCTCCCTCTGCCACCCGCCCTCCCTCAAGGGAAGAAATCATTCCTTGTGCAAAAGAAACTTGCCCAGGGATGGGGTGGGAACAGCGCTGTCTTCCAAGACTGGGCAGGAAGAGTCCTGAGTCGTTTTCTGTTTCATGGCCTCCAGGGACGAGGCCGGGGACCCCAGGGCTGTGAGCAAAGAGAGGGAGAGCATGTGGGGGGCGCGGGTGGGGGCCGGTACAGGTCTGGAGACCTGTGCTGACGTGCACGTGACCACCCCTGTGTCCACCAGCCTGGCCCCAGACGTTGCACTAAGAACCTTTGGATGTTGCTACACGTGAGCATTGCAAGGGCTATCCACTCTAGCCCGGTCGCCATAACCCTCTGGCATATTCTGTGTGACCTGGGACGCATCATTCAGTGCTCCTGAGCCACAAGCCTCAGGCCCCTCCTCTGGACTCCGGGCATGAGCTTTGGGTGAGGGCTGGGGGACCCGGCCTATGCATACGCTGCCCCCACTTGTGCGTCGGCCCGCCTATATACAGAAACAGAAGACGGCCAACAGTAGAGTGGCAGTGGGGTTACAAGCCACCAGATGGATAGGGCTTCGCTTAAGGGGTGGGGTCCTTAGCCTTAGGCCTGTGGAGTTTCAAAGCCGAGCTGTCCCATAGGACTTCCTGAAATTCTGTCTCTAGAGCACTTGAAATGTGGCCAGTGGGAATGAGAAACTGAATCTTTCAGATTAATTCAACTGAAACTGCCACACGGGACGTGCACTATCGTATGGGGCAGCACAGTCATAGAGGGCCCTTGGATGTTCATGGACATTTTGTAAACCTTTGACATGGGATGTGTGTGTGTGTGTGTGTGTGTGTGTGTGCGCGCGCGCGCGCTGTGTATTTCTGGGAAGTGAGTCCGTGGCTTTCATCAGCTTCTGCTAACTACGGAAGAGGTCAGGACCTGCAGCTTTATGGCTTTGGGAGAAAGGAAGCAAGGTGAGGGAGGTGAGTGTGGCCTCTGGTAACCACTGCGGTTGCCCCTTTCTGCGTTTGTCTGTGGCTGGCTTCTCGGGATGAGCTCCTACGTCGTTGACTTCTTCCCAGCAGGCTAGGACCGCTAGCCCAAAGCGCTCTGGTGTGAAGCTCAGACTCTGATGCATCCTGCGGTTTTATATTTTTTAAGATCTTCTTTATTTGGCAGAGAGAGACAGAGCGCAGAAGCAGAGGGAGCAACAGAGGGAGAGTGAGAAGCAGGCTCCCACTGAGCAGGGGACCTGATGCGGGGCTCTGTCCCACGACTCGGGGTTCACGGCCTGAGCCAAAGGAGATGCTCAACCGCTGAGCCACCCAGGCGCCCCTCTCTCTGTGTCTCTCATGAATCAATCAATGCAATCCTTTTTAGGAAAGGAATAGAGTGTGACCCTTGAACTCGGGGGTGTGAGCATGAGCCCCTCGTTCAGTGCAGAGAGGACTCAGAGGACAAATAAGCTTTTTACAAAGGGAGCACCTTTTAAGTGCGCAGCGCCCATTCTAGGCCTCCCACCACAGTCCAGCCACTAGCTTTCTGTCATATCTTATGGACATTTTAAAAACTTTCTATGAAATAGTTCATCGCATGGATGTCTCGCACTTTATGAAAACAACCGGCTCTTTTGGATAGAGCCCTTGGTTCCACATCTCCAAACCTCTAAGTCACGCTTGATGGAAACGCCTGGGCACGCAGACCCACTTGCTGTATGTTTTAGACCCGTGACAACGGATGAGCTGGAACACTGGGCCGGGTCCCCTGAAAGGGGAGTCACTGGAGAACGGTCTAAAGATATGAACGGAGAAGAGACAGCTCAGAGAATTCGGAAGAGCAAGTGCCCTGAGGTTTTAGGAGTCAATACCTTAGAGCAGACGCCATATCTGAGGTGGAGTCTCAGTGTGAATGAGGGTGAGGGGGTCCCCGGTTGCTACTCCTTCTGCCCTAGGACAGGAACAGCTTCCTCGCAGCTCTGCAGAAGCAGCTTCTGCACGCGGCTGTGGATCTCCTGGGCCAGGAGGGCCAGGAGCTGCACGGACACCAAGGGACCTAGGACCCGTTCCAGGGTGCGCATCTCGGGCCGAAGCCACCGACCGCTGGCAAAGCTCCAGGAGCCGCCTGACGGTTTCCTGGGGCCCAGCGGCACGATCCACAGGGGCAGGTAGGAGGCCACCAGGCTGCGCCCTCCAGCTGGGCTGGGCTGGGCTGGGCTGGGGGCAGCTCCTGGCGGCAGGTGCAGTAACTCCCGGGCTGTCACAGTCAGGAGGCCTTTGGCTCCTGAGAGCACGGGCCAGACGCCAGGGTCAGGTTCCGAGCCCTCGTGACCCCGAAAGCAGGCGCGACCGCCGCCGACCAAGGAGCCCGCGCCCGGGGCGGGCTGGCGGGCGCCAGACCTTGAAAAGCAGGTGCACGACCGCCGTGCCCCGGGCTCCCACTCACAGCCCGGAGGGGCCGCGGCCTGTGTGGCTTCGGGGAGTGGGGCTCCCGCCCCCTCGACCCGATTCTGCGCGGCCTTGGGAGGCCCCATCGCGGGCGGCTGTCTCCTCTCTGTCCGGGACCCACGCACCACTAGGCCCTGCTCCCACCAGGGAAGTGGCAGCAGCCCTAAAGTCTGGCGTCCGAACACCAAGGGCTCCAGCTGAGCTGCGGACCAACGTGTGCACCACTTGGCCTCAGTGACAGCCTCTGCCTGGCGCCGGCTCAGCCAGGAGGGAAAAAATGGGACCCCAGCCGCGGGGCGGGGACTGGCCCAGCCCCGCCCCGCCCCGCCCCGCCCCGCCCGCCAGGGACCAATTGGAAGACAAGAGGCGGGGCGGCGAGGCCAACCCCAGCCCCCACGAGCCCTCTGCTGGCGGCCCAGGGCAGAGAGGAGAGCACCGGGCTAGCCAGGTGGAAGCTCAGGTGTCCAAGGGAAGAAAGTAGGAAGGTAGCTCAAGGCCACTGGGACCCGCCAGACCAAGGTCAGAGGCATCAGCCCAGGAGAGCTTCTGAAAGTGCCAACTGTCCAGCTCCTGCGAGATGCGGTGCGTCAGGGTGTCGGGGTGTCGGGAAGGGGGGCCCCAGAGACGTGCAGTGTTCCGTGCAGGGCCTCCCAGGAAATTCTCCCTGCACTGAGACGTTTGAGAATCAGCGACCTGGGCGGAAGAGCCCGAGGGGGTCCCCACCGCTCCGGTTCCTCTCGACTGGACGGCAGAGAAGCCCTCGCTAGGATCAAAAACGGGGGATGTGCCACCCAGGCAGCCCCTGGGCTCTGGAAGCGCTTCAGACCGGAAACGGGGACGCTTCCGAAGCGGCAGGAGGCCCGACCCACGTCAGCGTCGTCTGGGGCCCAGCCTCGTCTGGGGCCCTGGCGGCGGGGCGGGAGGCTCAGGGCCTGCCCAGGAGCTGGAGTCCGCAGGGCGGGCACTGCCGGCCTGGGAAAGTGGTGCGCCCCGACGCAGTACCTGTCTGAGCCACCGGAGGGCGCGTGGGTCTCTGGGACGCGGGAGGCGCGGCTCCCCGCGCGCGTGCCTGGACCAAGGACCCGGGGCGCGCGCGAGGACGGAGGACTGGCACGTAGAGGAACGATGGGCGCGTGGACGAAGGACGCGTGGCGAGCGCGGGGACAAAGGACACGCGGGGGCGCGGGGACAGAGGACAGGCGCGTGGAAGAATGATGGGCGCGTGGACGAGCACGGGCGGCGGGCGCGAGGACGAGGACGAGCGACACGTGGGGGGCGCGTGGCCAGAGGGCGGGCGCGTGGACGGAAGATGGGCGGCGGGTGCGTGGACGAAGGACACGCGCGGCCCGCCCCTGTCCCGCCCGCCGGACTCCCTGCCGCCGCTCCCTGCGCCCCAGGCCGGGCCTTGCCCAGGTTGTCTGGGGCGAGGAGCGCCCGGCGGGGCCCTGGGTCATCCTGGTGGGGAGCGCGCCCGCACCCGCACCCGCACCCGCACCCGCACCCGCCCCGGCGCCCCGGCAGCTGCCTGGTAACCGGATTTTGGACGTTCCCGAGACGCGTGGCCCTCGCTTTTCCCCGAGTGCGTGCCCGCTTTGCACGCAGCCTTCTTATCCCGGGGCCGAGTGAGCGCGGGCTCGCTCAGGCGGCTTTGGGGAGAAGCCGCGGTGCATGCAGTGAGGCTGCCCTGCGGGAGAGCGCATGGAGGGACGGCCGGACCATCTGGGCCCTCCCTGGTGGTCGTGCTGGAGGGTTGGGGCCCGTGTGGGGAGGGCTGCCAGCTCTGAGGCCCAGCACGGTCAGGGCACGTATGTCCACAGCCCAAGCGGCCCGCTTCCTGGATGCCTCGGAGCCGCGAGGAAGGCTCGGGGCTGAGGGCGGGCGACCGCGCACGCTCTCAAGGAATGGGTGCTCGCGAGCAATCCCCCTGCAGGAGCGCTTCCTCTGGGCCAGGCCGGCCTGCTGCCCGTGGCTTCCGTGCAGCTGCATGCGCCGCCGCGGGAAACCTGGGGAAACTGAAGGTTCAAGGAGAGACCCTGGGCGTCCTTGCAGATACCTTCCCCGAGGTGGGGGGAGGGGGGGCAGAGGCGCGGCGGCGGGCGGGGCCTGAGCGGCTCAGTTGCTTGAGCTTGGGATCCTGGGGGTCAGCTCAGGCCCTCAACTCAGGGTCCTGAGGTCAGGATCTCCCGCGCTTGTCAGTCTCTCCCTCCCTCTCCCTCTGCCACCCGCCCTCCCTCAAGGGAAGAAATCATTCCTTGTGCAAAAGAAACTTGCCCAGGGATGGGGTGGGAACAGCGCTGTCTTCCAAGACTGGGCAGGAAGAGTCCTGAGTCGTTTTCTGTTTCATGGCCTCCAGGGACGAGGCCGGGGACCCCAGGGCTGTGAGCAAAGAGAGGGAGAGCATGTGGGGGGCGCGGGTGGGGGCCGGTACAGGTCTGGAGACCTGTGCTGACGTGCACGTGACCACCCCTGTGTCCACCAGCCTGGCCCCAGACGTTGCACTAAGAACCTTTGGATGTTGCTACACGTGAGCATTGCAAGGGCTATCCACTCTAGCCCGGTCGCCATAACCCTCTGGCATATTCTGTGTGACCTGGGACGCGTCATTCAGTGCTCCTGAGCCACAAGCCTCAGGCCCCTCCTCTGGACTCCGGGCATGAGCTTTGGGTGAGGGCTGGGGGACCCGGCCTATGCATACGCTGCCCCCACTTGTGCGTCGGCCCGCCTATATACAGAAACAGAAGACGGCCAACAGTAGAGTGGCAGTGGGGTTACAAGCCACCAGATGGATAGGGCTTCGCTTAAGGGGTGGGGTCCTTAGCCTTAGGCCTGTGGAGTTTCAAAGCCGAGCTGTCCCATAGGACTTCCTGAAATTCTGTCTCTAGAGCACTTGAAATGTGGCCAGTGGGAATGAGAAACTGAATCTTTCAGATTAATTCAACTGAAACTGCCACACGGGACGTGCACTATCGTATGGGGCAGCACAGTCATAGAGGGCCCTTGGATGTTCATGGACATTTTGTAAACCTTTGACATGGGATGTGTGTGTGTGTGTGTGTGTGTGTGTGCGCGCGCGCGCTGTGTATTTCTGGGAAGTGAGTCCGTGGCTTTCATCAGCTTCTGCTAACTACGGAAGAGGTCAGGACCTGCAGCTTTATGGCTTTGGGAGAAAGGAAGCAAGGTGAGGGAGGTGAGTGTGGCCTCTGGTAACCACTGCGGTTGCCCCTTTCTGCGTTTGTCTGTGGCTGGCTTCTCGGGATGAGCTCCTACGTCGTTGACTTCTTCCCAGCAGGCTAGGACCGCTAGCCCAAAGCGCGCTGGTGTGAAGCTCAGACTCTGATGCATCCTGCGGTTTTATATTTTTTAAGATCTTCTTTATTTGGCAGAGAGAGACAGAGCGCCGAAGCAGAGGGAGCAACAGAGGGAGAGTGAGAAGCAGGCTCCCACTGAGCAGGGGACCTGATGCGGGGCTCTGTCCCACGACTCGGGGTTCACGGCCTGAGCCAAAGGAGATGCTCAACCGCTGAGCCACCCAGGCGCCCCTCTCTCTGTGTCTCTCATGAATCAATCAATGCAATCCTTTTTAGGAAAGGAATAGAGTGTGACCCTTGAACTCGGGGGTGTGAGCATGAGCCCCTCGTTCAGTGCAGAGAGGACTCAGAGGACAAATAAGCTTTTTACAAAGGGAGCACCTTTTAAGTGCGCAGCGCCCATTCTAGGCCTCCCACCACAGTCCAGCCACTAGCTTTCTGTCATATCTTATGGACATTTTAAAAACTTTCTATGAAATAGTTCATCGCATGGATGTCTCGCACTTTATGAAAACAACCGGCTCTTTTGGATAGAGCCCTTGGTTCCACATCTCCAAACCTCTAAGTCACGCTTGATGGAAACGCCTGGGCACGCAGACCCACTTGCTGTATGTTTTAGACCCGTGACAACGGATGAGCTGGAACACTGGGCCGGGTCCCCTGAAAGGGGAGTCACTGGAGAACGGTCTAAAGATATGAACGGAGAAGAGACAGCTCAGAGAATTCGGAAGAGCAAGTGCCCTGAGGTTTTAGGAGTCAATACCTTAGAGCAGACGCCATATCTGAGGTGGAGTCTCAGTGTGAATGAGGGTGAGGGGGTCCCCGGTTGCTACTCCTTCTGCCCTAGGACAGGAACAGCTTCCTCGCAGCTCTGCAGAAGCAGCTTCTGCACGCGGCTGTGGATCTCCTGGGCCAGGAGGGCCAGGAGCTGCACGGACACCAAGGGACCTAGGACCCGTTCCAGGGTGCGCATCTCGGGCCGAAGCCACCGACCGCTGGCAAAGCTCCAGGAGCCGCCTGACGGTTTCCTGGGGCCCAGCGGCACGATCCACAGGGGCAGGTAGGAGGCCACCAGGCTGCGCCCTCCAGCTGGGCTGGGCTGGGCTGGGCTGGGGGCAGCTCCTGGCGGCAGGTGCAGTAACTCCCGGGCTGTCACAGTCAGGAGGCCTTTGGCTCCTGAGAGCACGGGCCAGACGCCAGGGTCAGGTTCCGAGCCCTCGTGACCCCGAAAGCAGGCGCGACCGCCGCCGACCAAGGAGCCCGCGCCCGGGGCGGGCTGGCGGGCGCCAGACCTTGAAAAGCAGGTGCACGACCGCCGTGCCCCGGGCTCCCACTCACAGCCCGGAGGGGCCGCGGCCTGTGTGGCTTCGGGGAGTGGGGCTCCCGCCCCCTCGACCCGATTC